>NC_053049.1:46404791-48804791 GCF_003473485.1 Medicago truncatula | reverse complement strand
AGTTCTGGATGCTTGTGAAAAGTTTTCTCATCAAAGCTAATACCACTGTCGGAATATATCAAGCCTCCAAATGTGCGCCACCGTTTTACTTGCGTCTTCATCTACTAAATCACTTTGCCTCCCCGGCGTCACCGCCAAGGAGGAAAGACGGATTGACGGTCATCTGTCCAAAAGTAAGGGTCATCTCCAACTAACAAACATAGTACAAACATGCATGCATATATAAATTTACACAAAAGATAACCAAATAAATAATTAGACCGTACAAGACACATTACTCAGTTCCATAATCACCACACCTCGTCTTGAGTTACAACCTGACTAAAATGCGTTAATTCCTATTGGTCAGTCTATATGCAAATGCTCATGATCCGGATTTCACCTCTAAACGGAGCCAAATGTCCCACCATTGGACAATATACCCCACCATTGGACAATACCCCACCATTGGGTAATAACTCCTAAAAATTCGATGTTCAGTACCCCACCATTGGACATTATTCTGAATCATCAAATGCATATGAATCGCCACTACCCCACCATTGGGTAGTAACTCCTAAAACTCGATGGTCAGTGCCCCACCATTGGGCATTTGTCTGAGTCATCTAATGCATGAATGTCTCCGTAAATACCCCTCCGTTGGGTAATCTCCAAAAAATCAAAAGTCTAATATCCCACCTTTGGATATAATTTTGAATCACCATTTTAGTTAGTTAAGGTTATTCACCCATAAACAAATAGTATTTACATTAAAACAACACCACATAAATAATACACATAATATTCATGCCAAAACAACAACACCAAGATAATTATCACATCACCAATATATAGCACATAACATTCACTTCAAACAACAACACTATGATAATCATCACAACACAAATATATTCACACATACACGTACGGAAGCGCGTAGAGTGATGCCCTTACCTTTACAATAGCTGTTCTCAACTCTTTATGCAGCAGTCTTGGTTATACTACCTCACAACCTTCACAAATAAAGATGTACTAACTTAGTTTCAAACTTAGGGTACTCTTGATCCTTATTAAAGGCTTTGGTTTGGGGTAACGGTATAATTTTCAACTAACTTGTACCTAGTTATTTGGTTCTATCAAAATATAATCTTTTAATTACTAAGGAAACACGGTTATTCATTAGCACTATAATCAGAATGCATTGAAAACTTTTAAAGCAATTTGACAAGTAACAATAAAGATCTTACATAATATTTATTTGGTTAAAATAATTTCAAACTAGTTTAAGTTTAAATTAAAGCATAATTATCATTTCATCTTGTAACCAAAAAAAAAATTATCATTTCATCTATTACATTTAAAACATGGTCTATACCTAAATTCTTATACTACAAGTTTTCACTATGAACATAAATTAATTAATAAAGGAATTAAAATTAGAATTTGTATCAAGTATATAAATTAAGATCATTTTGTTTGGTCATCCAGGTAGAATTTTTGTTCAAAACTTCACACTGTTTCATTACGTAACTCTTAGTACTATAAAACAAAAGTTTATGGTTAATTAACAACATAAAGGTCTCAGGTTTCCTAGTAGTCATGCTTCCTAAAGAATTCATTGAAATTTCTTTCATTTTAAATCATTGAATAGGTAGAAGATGTTTTCCAAAAGCAGTATGATTTCCACAATAAAAATACTTAAAACGGTGTGCTTGCGTAGGATAATTTGTTTATAGAACTGTACACAATCCTATTTGTTTCTATACCTAAGCAGTTGAAACAAAGCAAAAATAACTTGTGTGCCCTAAATGATACTCGATAAAAATAGGGAATGATTTTGGTTCATCAATAATAGTTGCAATGAAGAGTAATAATGATAATAGGATTCTTACTTGTCTCCCTAGAGTGAATGTTTGTTTTCTCTCCTTCCTCCTTCAGAACCCTTTTCCCGTTCTCTTCTTTCTATGTCTTTTGTTTTTGTTCTTCAAAGCATAGAATGAGTGTGTGTGAAAATGAATAGGAACCGGTTATTCTAATAACTCTCCCACTAACTCTCTTCCTAAAAATGTGGAACTAAATCATGGAGTGGAAAGTGGTGTGTCATGGTCATATAAACAGGGAAGAAGTTGTATCTCCTACTTTCTAGTAATGAATGAAAATGAGTGTGTGCTTCCTAACCGGTAAATAGCATAAAATTAGAAACAATTATAATAAAACTACATCAGTAACTTAATAAATGTCACCCATTTTACCTACCCTAATATAATAAATAATAAAGTAAATATTCATGTAGTTTACTAAAATAATATAAAATAAAATAAGACATCAACTAAATAATTAGGAACGATGACTTGACCATATAATAAATGAAAAAAAATCGAAAATTATTTATTCTTAAGAGAGAAATAATATCATCGCTTAATAAATCATATCGATAATATATTTTTACGTCGAATAATCATAAAATACACATTAGCATAAAAATAAAAATAAGATAAAATATTGGGATGTTACAGAGTATGTGATGTTAGTTATTGTTTTCTGAAAACTCTGGACACTTAGAAAAGGCATTGAAGAGAAAAATTAGTTGGAATTGATTCCAAACTGGTGGTTCTGTTCAAATTGTCTTAGACTTGAGTGATAATAATAGATCACACTTAAATTGTAGGACAATGAATCCAATGATGACTTATTCATGAGAAATTTCCTTGAAGCCTCCGTTAAAGCTAAACCACCAATACTATAGTGATAATTCAAATAAGTTATCCACATCTTCATTCATTGTGCAACCTCCCGTACATAGTTGATCATCATCTGAGCAAATTATCCTTGGTAGGAATACGATTAAGACGAAGCCTCCAAACAAAAATATTAACTTTGAGAGGAACTGTTTTTGTCCATAAATTGTTAGAACTTTCTACTAGAATATCGTGAGTCGTCGTAGCCAAGAATTGATAAGTGCTACTAACAGAGTAGTTTGTGGATGAATTTAACCGCTAAACCCATTTATCTACCACACCAACCTGCAAAACAATATAATTTAACAATTGACTACACTCCTTCACCTGATCCTCCTCCCAGGTCAACAACTTCCTTCTCCAAAACCACGCCTCTTCATCTACCTCCCAGCCTAAAGAATTCATCTTTGTTAGCGTTGCTAATTTATTTTCAAATAAATCATACAACCTTCTGAACCTAACATTTAACTGTCTGCCGTCTAACAAAGGATCACTACAAAATAGTGTAGAGGACCCATCACCCACTTTCCGCCCTACATTGTCGGCAAGTGTCCTGAAAACAGGGTCATGAAGTGATATCTGTGCCAGAAAGCATAGTGATAATTATCTTTTCAAAAACAACTTTTAACTTTGCACAATTTGCAATACAAAACTTATTTCTTTAGCACACTAACAAATACTCCATTCGTTCCTTTTGAAGTGTTATTTGACTGCGGATTTAACCTTCCTATATAATTGTCGATTTGATATTTTAAGAGCATGATTTCTCACTTATACCCTTTCTCAATTTCTCTTATCTTTTTCAATAAAACTAATTAATGATTTTTTTAGAGAAAAGCTAATTAATATTATCTATTGGAAAAACGAAAGTTTATTTATTTTTTAAACAAAGTTTTCTTTATAAAATAAAGTTATTTTTTTTGTTGTCTTCAACATTCAAATTTATGTCACATGTCAGCATTTTCTTAAAAATAGACAAATAAAAGAGAAAATTTGTCATAATTATTTAGACACAATTTAGACAAACACACCTATTTGAAAAAAGATATAAAAAGAAAAGAGTTAAGAAATATATATTTTTTTAAAATAATTAATTAATATTCTTTTGAGAGGAATTACATAATATTATACTTGTGTGTTTAAATAGCGATCAAATATTTTCCTTCAAAAACAAAAAAATAGTGATCAAATATTTGTGACAAAGTAAAAGAGGATATGTCCCTCGTGAGCTTAGCTCATTTGGTACGAACAATGCGTAAAATATATAAGATTTGAGTTCGAACCGCAGCCACCATAAAAAATAAAATAAAAGAGATATTGCTCGGTGCCATCAATATTTGTACAAATCAGGGTTTCTATCTCAACAAAAAAATCAGGGTTTCTACTAAACCTAATCCTATTGCAAGTAAGACTTCCTCGAGTGATAGAGGTGACGGCTTGACCTAATCTTGTTGGTCACGTTTCACAACTAACAAATCAAACCCTCACTCTCTGTATATACTCACACTCTGCCTCTTTCTTATATTATCATCGTTTTCACAAGGCTGCACTCTTGCAGCTCATGCAATTTAAGCTTCTTCCTTTACTTAACAGGTAGATTTTTTGGTTTTATTTTATAACCTTTTTTCTTTGCTATGTATCTTCAATGCTATTTTTTTTTATAAGGAATTCAATCTATACGCTGTTTGTTTATAATATGTTTGTTTATGGTTTTGTGCAGGCCCGACCTTGAGGGTGTGTAAGGTGCTCAATCAAGCCGGGCCTCCAAATGCTACGGGCCTCTAACGCATAATTAAATCTAATACCCACCCCTCACTTAAATAAAAAATATATGTTATATCTTTTTCTTTCTTACACGTTTGAGTTTTTTTTATAGACTCTAGTTCTCCTTTTTGTACATAAATCGGATCCTATCAAACCACCTCTAATTTGTATCATCACTTAATCAGTCTATTTGGAAAGTTATTTCATTGAAAGAATCACAACAATCATTTTTTTCTTCGCATAAACCATTCGTTTTACCCTTTTCCACAACAGAGGAGTGACAAATCCAAACGATACCATTAGATAAATTTCACCTTTTTCACTTAATTTTTTTTTGTCTTAATGATGTGTTTCGTCCTTGCAATTAGGCGTCATTTAAAAATTAGTCTCTGTAATCGCTAATCCTGACAATTTACCCTTGCATTGTTTAATCATTTAAAATTTCGTTATTTGACCAACTTAATCATTGCCAAGTCATCAGATTAGCAAAATGGCATGGGAATGGACAAAAATATCCTCGTCTTTATTATGAGAAGAAGATGAAGACAGGGGTAAAAATGTCATTTCACGAATGGATGACGAGGATATTTTTGTCCATTCCCGTGCCATTTTGCTAATTTGATGACGTGGCAGTGATTAAGTTGGTCAAATGACGAAATTTTAAATGATTAAACAATGCAAGGTTAAATTGCCAGGATTAACGATTACAGGGACTAATTTTTAAATGACGCCTAATTGCAAGGACGAAACACATAATTAAGCCATTTTTTTTTTTAATTCCTTTCATGTTCAAAACATCTTCTTATTCTGATTTTTTTTTTTAATAAAATTTAGCTACACAAAAAAATTACGTTTTATTTTACTAGGGACCTATTTTAAAAAGAGAGCCGAGCCACCTATTTCACAGGGACAGTCCTGATTTTGTGTTCCCATATTTCGGCTCAGCGTGTCGGTGGTAGTAAGTTATTGCAACTGTAAATTTTTTCCGTCAACTACTTTTATCTATTTTGCTCTTAACTTGGAATATGCTTTTTTTTTTTTTTCCTTCCGGAGTGTGTTTTGGTGTTTGTTGTGGTGGTTTAGCAGTTATTGATGTGGTTTTTGGTTTTTGTTGGTGGCTTTTTATTTGGGGTTGGCTTTGGTGTATGTTTTTGTTTTGTGAAGTGTTATTAGAACAACCAATTTGATTGATAATTTGTAAGTAAATGAAACGTATTTTATTTGTCCGTAAGAAAGAGAACAAACTTTTATCCTATTTAATCTTGTTTTTTTTTTTATTTAAAAAAAAATCATCTTTTTTTTTAAAAAAAGTGTTTAATTCTCGTGAAATTAAACGCAAATCATATTCAACTTTATCCGTTTTTCATTTTGTCCCTAATCAATAGCCAATAAAAATTATTTTTACATCTTTCCATAAAATTTATTCCAAAGAAAACACAAACTATACTCTAAATTCTTATAATTTAGTTTTCTTAATAAGTGTGATTTAATTTTTTTTTTTTGTTGCTTACAATTAGGGACAGAGGGAGTATTATCTAACTTATTCCTAATCCTAGTTAACACTCCAATTACCACTTAAAACCCTAATTCTATGATTTTAGGCGCCAATCAATATTAGCCCTTGGATCCAACCCTTTTTTTGCGCCATTAGTCTATCAACCCTACATCTAATCTTGATTATGGGAAGCACAAATGGTAATTATTGCTTGAATGCATATCAACCGTTGATTACAAAGCAAACTGATCTGCACACATTCCACCTAAATTAACTAACGTGAACGCATCAAGTCAAATGACCACAACCTTCTATTGCATTGCACTAATTTCTAATTTTGATTTCCAAAACCTACCCCACTTTTAATATTCTCTTTCTTGGATACGCTAAAATTTCTCCTTCTATGTATTGGAATTGTACAAGCATTCAAAATAGTTTGAGTATTCCAAAATCATCCTTCTTAATTTTTCAAAATCTCATTCTTACCAAGAATTTAACATTTTTATGTATTCTCTCTAAACACCCAGTTCTATTAACTTTGTAGTTTCTCACCCATAGAACTTCTTCATTCTTCTTATTCTTCATTTCCCTTGCCCCTTTTTCTAAAAGGATTTTCAAGTTCTTCTCTGGAACCGATAAAATGGGTTTCCATGCAATACTTAACTGTATAGGTTATGCGTGCCCAATGTGTATATATACATGCTCTTATTCCCTCATACTTTGACTTTTGTTCTTATCATTTGTGCCATGCCGAACCGAGATATCCAAACACTGCTATCATACCATTGTCTGACCGGTAAAACTATAAAGTTCGATTAGTCCGTTTTTCTATTTGTATAATTGGCATAAGATTTCTGATTTGGTTGGTGATTATGCAGCGCCATTGGATCCCAACCCTGTTGGTGAATTTGATACGATGGTTAACGAGCTTCGTCGGAAATATCGAACATATGTGGTTGAGTTCGACATTGAGCATGTAAGTTATTTGGGTTGTTATGTATATATGTGTCCTCTCATAATTAATATCAATGTTCTGTCCTCTCATAATGAGCTTCGCCGTGTTTCTTTTTTTCCTGACGTTCTTATTTTCTATCAATGTTCAGGGAGCTGTTCTTCTTCCAATGATGTTCAGTCATGACTTTGGTGACCAGATCGATCATCACACGACGTTGGTTGAAAGCAAAGGAAATGAGTTTGAGGTTTATGTCGAGAGACACATGATACAACTATTGGGTCAAGTGATGGGCTTGTGACGAAAAGGAAGAGAACTGCTCCAATATGGATGAATGACTACTATCCACATTAAGGTTTTATTATACTTATTTGATAATTCTGTTAACACTTTTAAAGGGATGTAAGACACTTGTCATGATCTGTACTATGCACTAATCAAGCCTATTATTTATAAAGGCATGTACTCAGTACTTGGAGGTTTATGAAATGAATTAAGTACCATTTATCTAGATTCTTAAATAGTTTTTATCAATTTCCTTTCTCTGTGTTAGTACTGTTATCAGTATCGTAACAAATTGGTGCTTTCATCTTCACTCACCATGCCTCCCAAAACTGAAAAATTGATCTCTGAAGAACAAATGCAACAGTTGCGTGAGATGATGGAATCCCTAGTCACCACTCGACTAGATTCATTTCGCGATCAAATCGCCATGGCCAATTCAGCTGCTTCCAAACCCACTTCATCTATCCATCCATCGTACCAACCACTACAACCCAAACCTCCCAAAATAACCCTTCGTTCCTTTGATGGTTCCGAACCCCTTGATTGGATCTTCCAGGCAGAACAGTACTTTGATCTATCACAAACCCCACATCACCAAAGGCTCACATACATTCCATTTTTCATGACTGGTTCAGCCTTAGCTTGGTTTAAGTGGATCTATGCGAATCACCCTCCGGCGACCTGGGATGAATTTATCAAAGCTCTTGAGCTTCGATTTGGTCCGTCGAGCTACGAAAATCACCAAATCGCGTTGTTCAACTTACGGCAAACTGGATCTGTGGTGGCGTATCAATCGCAATTCGAGCATATCTCGAATCGCACACGTGGTATTCCTCCTTTAGTGTTGCTCAATTGCTTCCTATCGGGGTTGCGTGTTGAAATCCAACGAGAATTGCAGATTCTTAAACCCTACTCCCTCCATGATGCGATTGGTATGGCTAAGTTAATTGAAGCTAAACTTGCTGATTCACGTTACTCTAGTCATCGCTCGACACGATCGGTTCCACCGGCGACTACCGGAACTACGCCAGAGCACTCATCCATTCCTATCAAGAGGCTCACTGCAGAGGCGATGCAGGAGCGTAGGTCGCGAGGACTTTGTTTCAACTGTGATGACCCATGGGTAACCGGCCATCGTTGCAAATCGCGTCAGTTCATGATTTTATTGGTTGACGACGATTACACCACTCCGGTTGAGACGGAGGAAAACCCACCAGAGCTAGAGGACACAAAAGCATCAGACGTTGTAGAACCTGCTTCCATGATCTCGTCTGAACACTTTCATCTTTCACGGGCTGCTTTACTCGGTTCCCCATCAACACGCACCCTGCGTGTCACCGGGCGTATACAACAGATGGAGGTGTCCATCCTTATCGACTCTGGAAGTTCACATAACATCCTTCAGCCCCGAGTTGCCTCATTCCTTCAACTGAATGTTGAATCTATCAACCCTTTTGATGTGTTCGTCGGCAATGGGGAGACCATCAAATGTTCAGGTAGCTGTAACAACATTCCGGTTCACATTAATGATGCCATATTTCAAGTTCCTTTTATGATTTTACCCATCCATGGTGCTGATGTTGTGTTGGGAGTACAATGGCTAAGTACTCTAGGGCCATTCCTATCTGATTATAGCATTCCTTGCATTCAATTTTTCCACAATAATAAACCAGTCACTATATCAGGAGCCAATTCACCCATATCTACACATGCTTCATTTTCACAATTTACCCGTTACTTACACACTGACACAATTGCGTCCATACATTCAATTGATGTTACTCCCATTCAACCATCTGACCATACTGATGCTATTCCACAAGGATCTAGAGACCCTTCAATCCAAAACATTCTCAACAAATTTCCAACAATTTTTTCCCAACCAAAATCACTTCCCCCCCACCGTAGCCAAGACCACCACATACACCTTTTACCTGGCTCCTCCCCTATTAATGTGAAACCGTACAGATACCCGCACTGCCACAAGGAAACTATGACCAAAATGATTAAAGAAATGCTTGAAAATGGTACTATACGACCCAGTACTAGTCCCTTTTCATCACCGGTATTATTGGTTCGAAAAAAGGATGGGTCTTGGCGCTTTTGCGTAGATTACCGTGCCCTGAATGCTATAACGATTAAAGATCGTTTTCCTATACCAACTGTGGATGAGTTGCTTGATGAGCTCCATGGTGCAACCCACTTCTCCAAACTGGACTTACGATCTGGTTATCATCAGATCCTTCTTGCGTCGGAAGACACATTCAAAACGGCATTTCGCACGGTGGATGGCCATTTTGAATTTTTGGTGATGCCCTTTGGCCTATCCAATGCTCCTTCTACATTTCAAGCTACCATGAATGAGGTGTTTCGTGAGTGTTTGAGGCGATTTATATTGGTGTTTTTTGATGATATTTTGGTTTATAGCCCCAGCTTAGAAGCTCACTTGATACACCTCCAAACTACCTTGGAAATCTTACAACAACATCAATTTTTTGCTAAGGAATCTAAGTGTTCTTTTGGGGTCAGTAAAGTGGAATATTTGGGTCATATTGTATCGGCCGAAGGGGTAGCGGTTGATCCTTCCAAAATCACCGCAATTTTGGAATGGCCTTGTCCCAATTCTGTCACTGCCTTGAGAGGTTTTTTGGGGCTGACAGGCTATTACCGGAAGTTCGTACGCCACTATGCAACAATTGCAGCGCCATTAACAGAATTGCTTAAAACTAATAATTTCTCTTGGTCTGATGTTGCTCAGAAGTCCTTTCAGAAGCTTAAGGATGCTATGGTTAACCTTCCGGTATTGCGACTTCCAAACTTCAATGAATTATTTGAGGTTACAACGGACGCATCCGGCATTGCAATTGGGGCGGTTTTATCACAACAAGCACATCCCATTGCATTTTTCAGCAGGAAATTGAGTCCTCGAATGCAAGTTGCATCAGCTTATGACCGTGAGATGTTTGCTATTACGGAAGCGGTAAAAAAATGGCGGCAGTACTTGTTGGGGCGTCATTTCAACATCTTTACTGATCAAAAGAGTTTAAAAGGGCTTCTCAATCAAGTCATTCAAACTCCATCTCAACAGCGGTGGCTGACCAAACTCCTCGGATATGATTATGAAATATTCTACACTCCGGGAAAGGACAATCGAGTGGCTGATGCCTTGTCACGCATCCAGCCAGTGGAGTCCATTCATATGGCCCTATCAACTCTCCAACCTATGTTATAGAAACATTGCGGTGCTTCTACACCACACATCAAACAGGTGTGGCTTTGATGATGAAGTTTGGCAATTCTGCCACAACCACAGAGCCCTTTTCCATCCAGCAAGGTATATTGTATTACCGAAACAGAATATTTATTCCATTGGAGTGTGAATTGCGCAGAGAACTCTTGAAGGAATTCCATGACTCACCTACGGGAGGCCACTCTGGCATCAAGGGTACAACTGCTCGACTAGCTACTGTTTTTGCTTGGCCTAACATGGCTAAGGATGTGAGGACATACATTAAGGAATGTTTAGTATGCCAAAGCAGTAAGTATTCAACTCAAAAGACTCCGGGGTTGCTGCAACCTCTTCCCATTCCGACTCAAGTGTGGCAAGATATATCAATGGATTTTATCACTCATTTACCAATGGTTCATGGAAAATCTGTCATATGGGTTATAGTGGACAGGCTCACCAAATATGGTCACTTCATAGCCTTACCAAGTGGGTATTCTGCCATTCATATTGCTGTCATTTATATGACGGAGATTTACAAACTCCATGGAATTCCCAAATCTATTGTTAGTGATCGAGACAGGGTGTTTATAAGCAAGTTTTGGAAGGAGCTCTTCAAACTTAGCGGTACCCAATTGGCATTTTCTAGTGCTTATCATCCTCAATCGGATGGTCAAACGGAAGTAACGAACCGTACACTTGAAACTTACTTAAGATGCTATGTAACTGATACACCACGAAACTGGCTTCAGTACTTACATCTAGCAGAATATTGGTACAATACCACTTATCACTCGGCCATCCAAATGACTCCTTTCCAAGCTTTGTATGGCAGACTGCCTCCCAACTTAACAATATACAGTCCGGGCTCCACTCCTATTGCCACACTTGACAAAACCTTGTCTCAACGTCAAGCTCAGCTGCAACTACTTAAGCAGAATCTCACCTATGCTCAACAAAGGATGCGGTCTCAAGCTAATTCGCATAGGGTGGACCTCACTTTCAAGGTGGGTGATTGGGTTATGCTACAACTCCAACCTTACCGGCAACATTCTGTCTGAAACCGTCAGAGTCCTAAATTTGCACGCCGTTTCTATGGGCCTTTTAAGGTGCTCAAGATGATCGGGAATGTAGCCTATGAGTTACAACTGCCAACCACTGCGCGTATTCACCCGGTTTTCCACGTCTCTAAACTCAAGGCTTTCCATGGCACACCTCCTGCCACAGTTCCAGAATTAGCAGAAGAGATCGTTGGCACTCGCGTTGAACTACGCCCTGCAAAATTATTGGGTTCTCGAACTCTACAGACTAATCACGGATTTCGCAGACAGGTTCTCATACAATGGCAGGATGCTCCGGAAAATGAAGCAACATGGGAGGACAAAGAGGAGTTTCAGACCTCTTTTCCATCTTTTGACCTTGAGGACAAGGTCCTTCCAGATGGGGTAGGTAATGATACAACTATTGGGTCAAGTGATGGGCTTGTGACGAAAAGGAAGAGAACTGCTCCAATATGGATGAATGACTACTATCCACATTAAGGTTTTAGAATAATTATTTGATAATTCTGTTAACACTTTTAAAGGGATGTAAGACACTTGTCATGATCTATACTATGCACTAATCAAGCCTATTATTTATAAAGGCATGTACTCAGTACTTGGAGGTTTATGAAATGAATTAAGTACCATTTATCTAGATTCTTAGATAGTTTTTATCAATTTCCTTTCTCTGTGTTAGTACTGTTATCAGTATCGTAACAACACATCAGTTGCATCTATCTAACTAGGGGATAGCATGCGCTTTGGGATTTTAACAAATTTTAGCTGGGTGCTTGGATAACAATGGTGTTTGTTGGGTTGGGCAAGTTTGCAATTTTGAAGCATACCTTTGTGTAGTTCTCGAACATTTGGTTTAGAATGATGGGAGTTTGGTTTATGTTAAGAAATATAGTTGATATCCCAAAAGAATGGCTCCCATCATCACTTCAGTGTCTGCAATTGTTGCTGGTAAAATGAACATCAAGCTTCATGTTCGTGTCATCAATGTCTGGAGTGTTCTAGATTTCAGCAAGCCAGCATAAGATAGCTCGATACACATGTTGCTGCTAGACGAAAAAGTATCTTACGGTGCAAAATGATTCTTTAATATTTATCACCACAAAACTTGATGTTTGTCTGACGTAAAGTTTGTGTCACTATGCAGCTAGGAAAAATTCAAGCAATTGCTAAGAAGGTCCTTATACCTAAGATTCGGTCCTTGGTTCAGAATGGAGCAGCTTACTAAATCGAAAATGTCTTGGTTATTCACAATGAAGCAAAGTATAGATGCATTATACACAGGTTTAAACTAAACTTGATAGAACGAACGAATTAGTTCACAAGGCATAGGCATCACATGTTGCAAGTGTATGTTTCATGTGTTAAGAATTTCATGTCTGTCCTGGATCTCAGGTTGCTGTCTTTTGGTAAACATATTTACGCAATTAGCTGTATTGGAAGCCTACTTTATGACACTATTTATGT
The DNA here is from genome assembly GCF_003473485.1 of Medicago truncatula. Lineage (NCBI taxonomy): Eukaryota > Viridiplantae > Streptophyta > Magnoliopsida > Fabales > Fabaceae > Medicago > Medicago truncatula. The sequence continues at coordinate 48,791,827 of NC_053049.1, read as the reverse complement.
ATTATGATATGCTTCAATATTAAGTGCATGTGTTTACTATTACAATGTGCATATCAGAGCAGATTTTATTGGGACCAAAGTGAGCATATTTTCATGTCAATGACAATCTAGAAAAAATCCATCCATAGATGAATTTCAAGTCCATGTAGTGACATATTTTATGCATTTTGTTATGCTAAATTGTGAAAGGCACGAGTTCACCGTTATCAAGTGTCGTGGTTAGTTATTGAAATTCTTAATATGCGATCATTCGAAAGTTGTGTATCAAATGTCGTGGCGTAGTATACATACTTCTCTCAAACTCACATTAAATATACCGTGTTAACTTTTCAATAAACATATACGGTTATTATATATTTCTTCAAGTAATGTTTTAAACTATATATGACCCGTGCGGTAGCGCGGGTAGACGAACTAGTATAGGTGGATTCTAAGGTGAGGGAGCAATTAAGTCCCTCACCGATGTACCTTCTATGATATATCATTAGATCTTTAAAAATGATCTAATGGTTCAAATTTTATTGAAACAGAGAGTAACACATGTCTTTCTCCACCTAATCCCTCCTTTCATTTTTTTCCAGCAAAACCTTCATGTTTCTCTTGCTTCCTTAACGTCTTCTTTCATTTTATATTTGAAAGAGAAAATCCAAATCAAAGAAACTTCAAACCTTATAACAATGGAAAAAGAAAACCCAAATAAACAAATCGTTAAACCTTGTAACAACCGTTGAAGCTTGGCAGTTGATTAAAAAAACACAATTCAAACGAATTTCACAACCTTTAACATTCTACATTTAAAGATTTGGTTTAATTTTTATAGGCAATTGGTAAAAACATAATCATTGGAAATCTTATAATTTATTCATGAAAAGCCATAATATTTATTGGCTTCAATTTACATGCTGATCTAAAGCTTTCTATACATGAATAGACATAATTTATATTTTATCGTAAACTTGATCAAATATTAGAAGATTTTCAGGTTCATAAATGGCGAGATCACGAATTTGTGGTAGTTAAGAAGCCCTTTCTTAAAGAGACAACTAGGAGGAGGGATTGGGTGAAACAAGGCATATGTGTTACTCTCTCTTTTTCAATAAAATCTAAACCTTTAAATCGCATTTAAAGATCTAATTGAATATAATAGATGGTGCATCGGTGAGGGATTTAATTGCTCACTCACCTTAGACACCACCGTATTTTATAGTGTCTCTACCAAATAAGTCAAACTAATGAAGACTCTCATTTTGTTTAGAGAAATGTTAAAAACATTTTCTAACACTCATTCTTATATTAGATGAAACTCATGAGTGTCATCCACTTTAGGTGAGATTCGTTGTCAATGTGTGGTATTTATATGCATTTCATCCAATAAAAGAGTAGGTTAAAAAAAATGTTTATTTTTTATTTGGAGAATGTTAACCGATGCCTTAATGACATTGATTAAACAACCAAAATAAATAAGTTTTTAATAAAAAGTAGTGTAATTATTACTTGGTCAATTGTAACAACTTATTTTTCCAAGACAAAATTTCTTAGGTACCGTTTGGGCAGACTTTTTTTCGGTCTTAAAGCTACTTTAAAACAAAGATAAAATAAAGCTCTTTAAGGAAAAAGCTAAAGCTGTTTGATTTCTTTATTTTTTTTAGCTCTAACTTTATTTTTAAGTCAAAAGTTGTTTGGCAAAATTTTATACAAAACTTTGAATTAATTATTTTTTTGTGGTGTCCGGGGTTCGAATATGTGACCTTGCATATATTTATGCATTGTCTATATCAACTAAGCTAAGCTCACGAGTATAAAACTTTGAATTTATTACGAATTAACATAATAATAAAAAAATATTTAAATTATTTTTTTAAGGGAAAAAATGTTTAAAATATAAAAGATATATGGTGTGTATATATAAAGAGAATAATTTGTTTTTTCTTTTTCAATTATACTGTATAACAAATTTTGTTATAAGAATATCATATTTTTGGTGTCATTTAAAAAATAAGAATTTATATTATATGATATTATATTTGTTACATTGTTGGTGTCATTGAAAAAGATATGTTTAGTTTTTTTAATAAGAAAAAGATATGCATAGTTTGTTACAATATAAATGTGTAAAATATGTATTAAGTATAATTTTTTTGGCATCTATACTTGTACTTTTAATTAAAATCAAAATTTTATAAAAATAAGTATACGCATTACGCAACACTAAAAAATTTATACGCATTAGCATAACAAAAAAACAGACATACAGACATAAAGTATTACTCTAAACGCTAATGTGTGAGTATATTTGTGAGGTTGAAGAAAGCTAATAAAAATATTTGGTGTCATTCAATGACAACATGAATAAAAATATTTACGAGGTTGTGATAATTAAAAGATATTTAAATTAAATATATAAGAGATAAAAAGATAATAAAATTTCTTCAAAAATAAATGATAAAATTAAATGGACCCTCCTTAAAAAAAAAAAAAATATCGACCGATTCAATAAAATAAAATAAAATGGAAGAAAAAAGCAAATTAAAATATAATATTAAAAAATAAAATAAAAGGTTGACAGCGTGAGTTGAATGGAGGTGCTTGTGAAATAAATTGTGTAGAAGTAGTTTTTTGAAGTAGCATACAACAAATTTTGGAAAAGTACTTTTTTTCGAAGAAGCTGAAAAAAAGCCGGACCAAACGGTACCTTAACCATTGTCCTCATCAGAGCACCGGTTAATAATATCAATTTTTATGTTAAAAAAAAAAAAAAAAAAAATAAAGAAAGAGTGTTCATATCAACAGGAAGAAAAAGAATTGTGAAGGAAAAATTAGGAATTTAAAATTTGAAAGAAAGACGGCTCTTAGTAATAGGGATTTGAGATAAAAAGAAGCGATGAATCTAATCAATTCGTTCCTTTTGGTTTTGAAGAGGGTCGTCACCATCATCATTCGCTGAAGACATTTTCTAAGAATGAATTAAAACTCGCACCACTCAACTCAACCCAACCCAACTTGCTCGTCCGCCGCCGTCATAAACTCCGTCCATCCAGGTTTTTATTTTTTTATTTTTTTATTTATTTTCTGATAACTGATAAGAAGATAAATCAGAGTCATTAAGATAATGGTCAAATTTACTTTATTAATTTTAGGTTTTGTTATATGCTATAGCTGATTATAGAGATTCAAATTAGAGGCTAATCTTTATTTGTTTTGGATGGAATAAACAAATTTAACGAAAACAGGTTCCTGGACTGATGGCGAATAAGTCCAAAGAAGAACCGAAAACTGCTCCTGAGCCTGATAGATGGTACAATCTCACCTTAGGATCTTCTTTCAAAGATGATTCCTCTAACAAATATTGTACTCTTCGATACGAATTTAAACCTGCTTCAGTCGATAAGACTAAGCCTGGATTACTACGCAAGACCAAAGAGAATCGAGTCTCTGTCGAATTTCATAACAATCAGATTGGAAAACCTAAAGTCACATTTGAGGGTAATAGCGAGGAATACAAAGAAAATGATGCTGTTTTGTTCTTTGATGGTCAGACACTTCGATTGGAGCGTCTTGATAGGGCCGTAAAGCAACTGCGCCATCTTCGTAAGCCTGGTGAGTCTTCAGCTGCTGTGGCTGGATCTGTTACTGCCCCATCTGGACCGGCTTTGGATCTTCGGTCATCTCCAATTGGGAAGCCTGTAAAACCAGCCTCTTTTGGTAGTGGCAGGAGCTCAAATCAAGCTATACCAGTAAGTGCCTACTGCCAATTATCTTTAGCTTTGTTGTTGTAATCTAGTTCGTTACATCATAAAAATGTATGCTGTTGGAGACCATTCTTTATATGCTTATTTTGTAATATATATTCAGATTTTCACTGTTTTTGTGGAAGTTGATACTTTACTAAACCTCGTACACACGTAGTTTTTCCGTTGATATCATATACTTATCCTTGTCATACCGCTATAACATAAATCTATATTTGTAAATAAGTATTTAATTTTTTATTGGGAGGCAGGGATGGGAATAGGCTAGGCCGAGCTAGGCTTTGCAAGGCCTGAGCCTGGCCTGCCAAATTTTTTGGAGGCCTAAGAATAGCTTACTTTTTAGGTCTGAGTCTGGCCTTCTGAAAGCCTGATACGGCCTGCTAGCCTGTTTAAAAGCTTATTTCATATGAACATCTTTAAATAAACAATTAGATTGAACTCTCTTTTGATAATCAACATGAGTTTTTAGGAATTTAACTATATATTGTATCATATTTCAATTCTAGTTTATAATAATGCATTTAAATATGCAAAAGATTAATGCATACTAATAAGTTTAAATTATTGAAAAGTTAACAAATTTTTATTTTAATTCAAAGTACAAAATATAATATAATAATAAATAATATTATTCATATTTACTTAAATAGGCCGGCCTAATAGGCCTAAGAGGCTTTTTGAATGGTTTGTGGCCTGGCCTTTTAAGCTAAATAGGCTTCTAAAAAAGCCTAGGCCTTCTCTATTTAAGAAAAAAGTCTGGCCTGACCTGGCCTATCGTAGGCTAGTCCGTAGGCCCCTGTAGGCCGGTCTGGCCTATTCCCATCCCTATTGGGAGGGGTAATGTAAACTGTATAGTTTACATACGCACATACTTAGATACGTACGTTTCACTCAGCTACTTTTTTTTTTACGTTAAAAGAAAGTGAATTATAGAATGATTTGAAGTTGGTGATTTATATTTTTGAGGTTGGTGTACGTTGGGCTTTTAGATGTAGAACAAATAAACTTACAAATCTCTTTTAGAAGGTTTTGATTTTGTGTGTTTTGGCTGAGCTGTTACTTCTATGGTGATGGAAGTGAAGTAAATGATTCATTCCTTGTTTTGCTTTTCTCTTTTCTTACCTTATTTTCTTACATTTACATTGATTCTGCATAGGTTGAAGTGGAGCGTATTGATATTGGTGAACCTGAAAATACTGGTATGTCTGATCTGGTTAGAAGGTTTTTTGTAGTAGAATATCTGGACTTTGTGTAGATTTCCTTGATTAATTGATTTTCTCGTGACATGTGAGACATCCCTAGCAACACGTCTTTTTTGTATGACTTTCTGTTTTTTTGGACTATATCGGTTGCATTTCTATTTCCCACTGTGCAACCTTTTCCTTCAATCAGGTACATGGAGGATATATGAAGACCCTATCTACTTTGTGAAAACATTTTATATTTTTATTTTCTAAAATATGTGCTCATTTTAACTTTCTAATAAGAAGATGCGAGACTCTTAAAGTGAACCATTGTGATGAAGAGAAGATGATAATGCTTTTCTAGAAATAATGAAAACAATTCTTTTGCCATTTTCTTTTTTCCAAAATATGCATACAATTGTTTGATTACTTCAAGAGCCTCTCATCTTCCTTTTTAGTAAGTAAAATTAACTCAAATTTAGAAAAGATGTTTTCACAAAGTAAACGGGGCCTAAGCTTTTCATTTTCATCTTCAATGTATCATTCTAACTTGATGATTCCAGATATAGACTGGTATTTGACATTTCACAAAGTAAACGGGGCCTACACTTTTCATTTTCATCATATCATTGTAACTTGGTGATGCCAGATATAGACTGTTATTTGACATCTGTGAGAAATTATTTTTATTATTATATCAATTGTTGCTTAAATGTATTTAATGCATGCTTTCCAACATGACAGTTTTCATGCTCCTTTGCTGCTTTTTCCAAAATGTCTATGTAATTTTCTATGCACACACGTATGAATTTTTTTCTGGATGTGTGCTTCATTGTTTTCAGAAGTGATGCGTACACAACTGATGAAATGGTTTGCAGTGACTTTGCTATTAATCTAATGAATTTAAATTATTTTAATGTTGTTTGTGTGACAGGCATCAAATTTGATTCTAAAAGGTCATCTGATCATCTAGCTGAACTACCCACTGTTTCTGCTACCTCACCAGCTGCCATAAATGGAGTTGAGGAACATCGAGAAATAGATATTAATGACCTTTTTGGCAGTGGAACACCTGAGGATGACAATGATATTGAAGAAAGGGATAATGTTGAAGAAAAGGATAATGTTGGATTTGACATGAATGTTCCACTCACTGATGATGAGATCGCTGATGTGGATGATAGTGGTGATGAGGTGGACAAAGGACCCAATGCTGCTGAGGCTCTGAGAGCCCACATGAATGCAGAGGGGAGAGAGGAGCAAACATCTACTTCTAGCAGTAGTAGTGGCAGTGGAAGCAGTAGTGCTAGTGGTAGTGGGAGCAGTAGCAGCAGTGACAGTGATGGCAGCGACGAAGACTCGGTTAACTCAATATAAAATTGCACAACTGTGGGTTTTTTCTTTCTTTTCCTTTTACCATATATCGTTTTTGTTGCAAATAATCCAATATATAGAATGTGTTTAGCAAGCCTGGGTTAGAAGAATGTAGATTCTAAAAGGTTGGGAATTTTGTTAACGCTGATATGTGTGACAATTAGAGTGCAAGAAGTTATTAATGATATGGTATATTTGATGTTTTAAACTGTCTTTGATTTTGCTTGTCATAGTTAAAACATGTACAGCAAATTTTAAGGCATACAAGAAACCCCCAACTTTTCATGAGTGACAAGCTGGGCCGTTGGGGGCTAATCTTGCAGCAATGTCAAGAATTGACTCTCATATAGGTAAAAGGGATTTGAATCCTGAACTTAATAATAGGTTTTGTTCAGAGTGTCTTTGGTTAATCCCTGTACTATGATGTTAGTAAGTTAGTGATATACATACAGAGACACACCTCTTCTGTGCATAACCATTTCGATACTGCAAATTTGGCAGATATTCAAGAAAAGTTGAATAAATATTATTTTTATTCACAAGGCTACAGAGCAGTGTCTTCCATAGGGTGCATAAATTTCACAAAATGTATGTAAACTATCATATCTGATTTGTTAAAAAAAACATTGTATCTGAGGCTCTAAAAGTTTAGATGTTTAAAAATTAGTTTACTGTCTTATTTGCTTGAGTGTCAAGTGGGTTCTCAACGCATCTGTGGATGCCTAACTTTGAGAAGGGACAGATCTGCAAGCTCATGAATTGCAGAAATGAGAGGTTGGCTCTTCCTGTTTTGTTCTCCAAACAATTAAAGCTCCACACATCTGTAACTGATTGATTCTTTGCTTCTAATAACGTTAACCGCTCAGACATTTACATGGCATCAATCACTCAAAAGGGTGGAGATTTGAGTTCTGCAGAAAATAACTCCAATTGAGTTAGATTGTATGTATGCAGTGATGATTGCAAGCAGAGATGGTAGCAAACTGCACAAGTTTACTACATAACTGCAATCACGTTACATGTTAAAGGGTCCGAAATTCTGTTTTGGATTGCTTTTCTTTCTGCAAAACTTGAGATTCAATTCTGACTTATTATAGATTTTGAAGTCAGTAATAAACATGAAAAGTGGTACTATACAGCATTATAGAATAGAGATAGAATATATATAAGTATCTTCAGAAAATCAAATAAAAATATTTTAGCCAAGTTTAAAAGTGAATAATTTTATCACTCAAATCAAATAAAAAAATATAGAAATGATGGAAATCCAATTGAAATTTTTGAATTATCTAGAATTCTAATTTTCCACACACTTAAATTTAGTTCTGATAAAATAGTTCAGAAAATCCACTAATTTTAAAATTTCTCCTAGTTTATCCTCCAAACAATAAAATATGGAGAATGTTAACCGGCGGTGCCCCAAGGGCAATGATTAAGCATCCAAAACAAATAAGTTTTCATGAAAAAGTTGTGTAATCATTACTTTATCAAAAGTAACATTTTATATTTTCAAGACAAAATTTCTATTTGTAGATTCCTTAACCATTGCCCCGAGGGCACTGGTTAGCAGCAAGACCCTGCATTAACTAATTTAAACTATCCTATAAATTTACTTCCTTATTCCTTTATTATAAAAACCTTCAACAAAACTCACATAATTGTAGTAATAAATTTATCAAAAAGTTTATATATTGGTATTTATCCTACATTTATTTATATTATAAGAATGACACATAATACTCTCTCTGTCTCATTTTTTTTTTTCTACGTTTTCTCAAAAAATTATCACTTTAAAATATCAATACAACATTTATTAATTTTGTTCATTAATATCCCTTATTAATTTCACTACATTTTATTACTCCACTAATTACAATTAGTAAGTATGTTTTAGTAAATGATACTAATTTTACCATTGAAATCAACTAAACTAATCATTTTTTAAAAACCGTGTACAACTCTAAAACGACTACTATTAAAATGAGCAGGATGGAGTACTAAATTAATTCCTTTTTTTTGTCTTAGCAACTTAGCATGGCCCATTTTTTAATGATACTTTAAATATGAGTATTTGCTAAAAAAATCATTAATGTTATTGAAATTTTGGAACTGGTGCTTGAGAGATTATTTATTTCATCTTAATTCCATTGCAAGTCTCAACAAACAAAACTCCGCATACTAGAACGTACTGTCTGTTGTGAATCTCTCCCATGAAAGTGAAAGTATTCATTCCCAGCAAGCAATTTTCAAATTGAAGTTGCCTTGTCAGCCAACTAGGTTTTGCATTGCATGGTTGGTTGCTCAATGCATGTTCTGAAGAATATTTTGCGACAAAAACAACAAGTGAATAATTAGGTTTGCACATGGATGGATGGAGTTATAAAAACCAGATAACATTTTGCTTGCTCAACCTGGAATAGCAGCTAATAATAACAAGTTGAGTAGTATTTTTTATTGATCTTGTTACGTTGTGTTCGAGTGACTTTCTGTGTTATCATCATTAATATAGGATATTGTTTTGGGCAAACAGATATTAGGTGATTATCTCTAGTATTACCATTCATTCACATTTGATTAACCATAAGTCCATAACAGATAGTAGTTTAAACCATTTTTTTATTTTTTATTTTTTTAATTCAACACAATTGTACTTGGCATAGAAGGGCGATCAAGAGTTGATTGTTGACATAATGACCCTCCCAATGCAAGATCTGAAAAGTATTCCCTAAAAGAAATATAATGTGTTAAAATCTAGTCTAACAACCAGTGTTGGTCTCCACAAGTACATATAAGTATAGGGATCCAGTTTAAAGAGAACTGAAGATTTACTGAATTTGGACCCCTCACACCAAGTCAATTATTAGCTGGATGGGGGAATAAGTTAAACTTGGTTGAATTCCGCTATGAAGACTTTATAATCTGCATGGAATTACAGTTTTAAAGGGATCCCATGTGCTTTTTGTGGACCTCGCAAGTTGAAAAGGTATATAGAAAGGGTTTGAATCAACACGCGCACCATAACCTTGAAATTCTTTATGATATAGCTTTACTTGCTGCATAATGTAGCTGTATTAGTCTATCCGAGTGAGTATTGAATGAAGTTGAACAGTGTAGTTAAGATTATCCATCAACCGGAAAGAGTGCACACATACGAAAACTAAGGGATTAAGACCCCTTCTCCTAAGACTTAAGAGGCTACATACGAAAACTAAGGGATTAAGACCCCTTCTCCAAGAGTCAACCATAGATTAGTGTCATAGACGTCCCAAAATATCGAAGCTTGTGCAGATAACTTAAGGTGTCATAGCCGGCCCACTATATATTAGCCCTTAAAAGACACTATGGCCTGTCAAGTAAGTTTAACTGAATACATAAAGGATAGCTTGATGATAAGAAGAAAACTTCTGCATAATCTTAGAAACCAACCAAATTTCTTTTGAGTTCTCTGGAACATGCGATGAAATAATTCACTATCCATGATATATTTAAAAGCTTGCTGAAGCAGAATTGAGAACATTCAATTCATGTTTCTGGTGATAAATCAACATCATTGATTTAAGTTTTGTCATATATATTCATGGATATAGTAAACTGTGCTATTTGATCCTTTTTATACAATCCATCTTAAACAGAACCTGAAGGTTCCTTTCCATTCACTAACACATGGATAGTTTATTTTCCATTTGCAAAACTAGTACACTGAAAAAGTTATATTAGGATTATTGGCTTTGTATGTGCTTATGACTGATTATTAACTATGATCACAAAATTGTTGAAATATCTATCTATTTATACTATTTAATTTCTGAACCGCCTGCGATTGGATTTATCATATATTTTCTGAAGGCAGAAAGTGCCTCCTCCGATTCCTAACACTTTCTGCCTTCTCCGATTCCTTGACGGCTCTCTCACACTATTTTAATAATCTGAATGTGAAGAAAACCAGCCTTTGCACTCCCTGTTTTCCTCCAAAAAAAAATAAAAAAATCATCTGTCATTATATATATTTATATAAGCATTTAGTTTGAATTATATTAAACCAGATTTATAAAGGAAAAGACTAATGAACTACCGTATTATATTCAAATGAAATATGTGGCCGGCCACTACTACTACTTGAATTAATTAAATCAGGAAAACGAAATATGCAGGATCAGCAATCCTTACGACAGATCAAAAGGATGATGAGCTGTATTCTGTGATGATAAACTATGATATACATTTCATTACTCTGGAAATAGATCTCATTAAATATTAGTAAACGAGATAGTGTATGATATTATGTATTAGAGAAATAGAGCATGGAGTTCACCAGAAAAAAGAGAAATAGAGCATGGCTATCTTTTATAAAATACGCAATCAACTACCATATTATATCTAAATGAAATATGAAATAAATGGCAACTTGCCCACTACTATATATATACATATTAGATTACTCTGGAAATCGATCTAATTAAATATAAGATGAGTTAGTTTATGGTATTATGTATTAAAGAATAGCATGCATGGCTCCCTTAGGTCATCGAAAACATGGCTCCATTTAATAATGTGCTTATAACGAACCTACGTGGGTTTGCGTGGTGGTGTTAGCTTGGGGACCTTGGAGTATGCTTCTCTTAAAGACTCAAGGTCTCAGGTTCGATTCTCCCATGTCAATTTCGGTGGGTTAGATTGACTTCTTTAAAAAAAAAAATGTGATTATAATGTGAGGAGTACAAATTTTTAATTCTCAAATGGGTGGCGCTCTGTCTTTTAGAGGAAAAGTCAAACAGAGACATAGACAGCAAAAACATGCAGCTATTGTATATATGTTGATACAAAAAGCAGGCGGAGACACCTAAGAAAAGTTAACTTAAGAGGTGCAGTGCAAATACAGGAAAATACAACTCTGTTTCTTTACAATGTTGGGATCAAGTTCTTCTGCTGCTGCGGCTATTTCTCCTCCTAGTCAAACTCAGAAGTATGATGTGTTCCTCAGCTATAGAGGGGAGGACACACGTGACAACTTCATCACTCATCTATATGCTGAATTGATTCATCTATATGATGAATCAATGATTTATGTCGTTGTTTTGTCTGAGAACTATGCTTCTTCCACATGGTGTTTGAAATTTACAAGCAACGGCAGTTGGGAGTTGGGACCAAACCGCCGCCATGCAAGTGTCACCATTTTGGTTTTTCTTGTAGAGTTATATTAGTAGCCATGTTCGTATTTTCTTTCACTATTGTTTGAACCCCGGTTCTTTTAATTCCATCAACTCCCTGACCCTTAACTCAAACAAGTTGAATTACGATCAACTGTTTTTTAATTGTCTCTGACCTATTCCTGGGGTTAAAATAATTATGCAGGTCATATGTAGTTTAACTGTGTCTACTGCTATGCTTTTGAAGAGAGTAATACTTCAATCTTCATTTTATAAATTCAAACACAGTAAATTCACTCCAACTAATATGGAACCTTATTGAAAGATATTGTGTTTAGTAACTTCTTCAGGTTAGTTTTTATAGGTTGAAGACTAATGCTTCTTTTTTTTTTAATTATGTGACAGGCCAGAACACACTTATTGAAGACATTGTGAAAGATATTTTAATTAAATTAAAATTGAATTGTTCTTTCTTAAATGATTATCAAGGAATGATTGGAATTGATAATCATATTGAACAAATACCATTGTTGCACATTGAGTCTCGGAGTGTTAGAATTGTGTAGGAATCTGGGGTATGGGAGGAATAGGGAAAACAACAATTGCTAGTGCAATATATCGCAAATTGGCAACCCAATTCAGTTTTAACAGCATCATCCTAAATGTTCAACAAGAAATAGAGAGATTTGGACTGCACCATATACAAAGCAAATATAGATTTGAGCTTCTGGGAGAAAACAACACATCCTCTGGATTATGTCTTTCATTTGATCAAAGGCTCAAATGGACTAAGGCTCTCCTTGTTCTTGATGATGTTAACAATTCGGATCAACTTAGAGATTTAATTGGAAAGCTTAGTAAGTTTGCACCAGGTAGTAGAATCATTGTGACTAGCAGAGACATGCAGGTACTGAAGAATGTCAAAGCTGATGGAATATATGAAGTCAAGGAGATGAATTTTCATGAATCTCTACGACTCTTCTGTTTAAATGCCTTTAAACAAAGTTATCCCTTAGAAGGTTACGTGGGGTTATCAGAGAATATATTAAATTATGCCAAAAGGGTTCCATTAGCACTCAAAGTTTTGGGTTTTTTACTTTGCGGTAGACCAAAGGAAGCATGGGAAAGTCAGTTACAAAAGCTGGATAAGCTTCCTGAGAATGACATTTTCGAAGTGCTGAAATTGAGTTATGTAGAACTTGATGAAGAACAGAATGAGATATTTCTTGATATAGCTTGTTTCTATAGAGGACATTTGGAGAATGTTGTTTTACAAACACTGGATAGTTGTGGTTTCTCTTCCCTAATTGGAATAGAGGTTCTCAAAGATAGAGGCCTTATATCTATTGTGGAAAGTAGGATTGTTATGCATGATCTAATACAGGAAATGGGGCATGAAATTGTCCATCAACAATGTGTCAATGATCCTGGAAAACGCAGTCGACTATGGAAGCATAGAGAAATTTATAAAGTTTTAAGAAACAACAAGGTGTTCATTCTTATATGTCCTTCAAATCTCACTTGATAAGTCATCCAATCTCATGCATTTACTTTCTATTTGTCTACATGATCCTGCAACCACTTTTTTATTTCTATTTGTCTCTAATTCATTGTGTATACTTTCAGGGGACGGACGCAATCAGGTGTATATTGTTGGACATATGCAAGATAGAAAAGGTTCAACTACATGCTGAAACATTCAAAAAGATGGACAATCTTAGAATGATGTTATTCTATAAGCCTTATGGCGTTTCAAAAGAGTCAAATGTGATCCTTCCTGCATTTCTAGAAAGTCTTCCAGATGATTTAAAGTTTCTTCGTTGGGACGGATTCCCTCAAAAGTCTTTGCCAGAGGATTTTTTCCCCGACAATCTTGTTAAACTTTATATGCCCCATAGCCATCTTAAACAACTATGGCAGAGAGATAAGGTATGTCAAGCTTTATATCATATTCCTTTGCACGTTGTTTTGAAAATTAAATCATATTAAAAAGATTTTTTTTTTAAAACAAAACAATATTCATGTAAATAAATTTGAAAAGGTTAAAACCGTTTAGTAATTATACAATTTTGAATCAAACTATCCGAATAAAGTAAACTTATAGAATCACTTTTCCGTCTTATATCCAAACATAAATCAATCTCATTCAACTCACTTTTAATTGAAATCAACTTCTTTTTTTGTCAAGTAGTCTAACGATTAGAAATTCACCTTAAGATGAATAAATGGAAATCCGAGATTTGAACCCCGACCCCTGCATATATAATGCAATGTTCCCATCAACTGAGTTAAACTCGCAGGGACACCAAAATCAGTTCATTTTTTTAAGGTTCTTGATACCACAATCAATTCTAATCACCGCAAAATCAAACGTATAACTTTTCTTAATTTTTTTTTAGGGGACTAAATTTTCTTTATGTTCTCCCTCAAATTTTTATTTATGTTAATCATTTATTTACACCACAAAAGGAAAATCAATCATTTAATTATTTTATTCCATGGTTTACCAAATCTGAAAACACTTTACCTTTGTGGTTCTCAGAACCTGATTCAGATACCAGACCTGGTCAATGCCCAAATATTGAAGAAGTAATTCTTAGTCACTGCACAAAGTTGAGTAAAGTCTACTCTTCTAGTTTTCTGTCCAAGCTCAAGTGTTTATGGTTAAATTGGTGTATTAGCCTCAAGAGTGTACACATTCCTAGCAATATTCTCCAGACAACTTCCGGGTTAACAGTACTCCATGGTTGTTCCAGTCTTGACATGTTTGTAGTAGGTAATGAAAAAATGAGGGTTCAACGTGCTACACCATATGACATCAACATGTCCAGAAATAAGCGTCTCAGGATTGTAGCAACAGCACAAAACCAATCAATACCGCCTCTTGAGTCAAATACTTTTGAACCCCTAGATTTTGTTGTGTTAAATAAAGAACCAAAAGATAATATACAATTACTGAGCCTAGAAGTGTTGAGAGAAGGGTCACCCTCATTATTCCCAAGTCTTAACGAGCTTTGTTGGTTAGATCTCTCTCACTGTGATTCTCTCTTGAGCCTTCCAACTGAAATCTTCAAATTAAAATTTCTAAAAAGACTTTACCTCCTTGGTTACTTAAATTTGGAGAAGATCCCTGAAATTAAGGAGACTGTATCATGGAACTACCTTCATCATTGCAGCATTTGGTTGGACTTGAAGAATTGAGCTTGTGTTACTGTCGAGAGCTCGAGACTATTCCATCTTCCATTGGAAGTCTTAGCAAACTCAGCAAGTTAGACCTTACCTACTGTGAGTCACTTGAAACTTTTCCTAGCAGCATTTTCAAATTGAAGTTGAAAAAGCTTGATTTGCATGGTTGCTCAATGCTGAAAAACTTCCCAGATATCTTGGAGCCTGCAGAAACTTTTGTTCACATTAACCTAACAAAAACAGCAATTAAGGAACTGCCTTCATCTTTGGAGTATAATTTGGTTGCACTTCAAACCTTGTGCCTGAAGTTATGCAGTGATCTGGTGTCACTTCCAAACAGTGTTGTAAATCTAAACTATCTATCTGAGATTGATTGTTCTGGCTGTTGTAGTTTAACAGAAATCCCAAATAACATTGGTAGTTTGTCCTCATTGAGGAAACTTTCACTTCAAGAAAGCAATGTTGTGAACCTTCCTGAGAGCATAGCTAACCTCTCAAATTTAAAATCACTTGATTTAAGTTTTTGCAAAAGGCTTGAATGCATCCCACAACTTCCATCCTCTCTAAATCAATTGTTGGCGTATGATTGCCCGTCTGTTGGAAGAATGATGCCAAATTCAAGGTTGGAATTATCGGCAATTTCCGATAACGATATCTTCATATTCCATTTCACCAATAGTCAAGAACTGGATGAAACTGTTTGCAGTAATATCGGGGCTGAAGCATTTCTTAGGATCACCAGGGGTGCATATAGGTCTCTGTTCTTCTGTTTTCCTGGGAGTGCAGTTCCTGGTCGGTTCCCTTATCGTTGTACAGGAAGTTTGGTAACCATGGAAAAAGATTCTGTAGATTGTCCCAATAATTACAGGCTTTTTGGTTTTGCTCTGTGTGTGGTTTTGGGACGTGTGGATATGGTAATTGATAACATCATTTGCAAATTAACATTTGAATCTGATGGTCACACACACAGTCTTCCTATTTCTAACTTTGGCAATAATTACTATTGCTATGGGAAGGGTCGAGACATGTTATTCATCCAAGATCACACATTCATATGGACATATCCATTGCACTTTCGAAGCATTGACAACAGAGTCTTTGATGCCCAGAAATTTACTTTTGAGTTCAGTGAAGTCTGTGAAGACAATTGTCTCTCATATCTTAAATCGGATGTCATGGTGAAAGAGTCTGGAGTATGCCCTTTTTATACAATATGAAATCATGATAATTGTGGTAATAGTTTGAGACTTTTAAATAATGGCATTGAAGAATTGAGTGGGAGCAATGCTGCATAATAATAAGTTTTCTATGCAAACAAACAAAAGAAGATGGGTGGTTGCAGGTATATAATATGTTATAAATATCAAAGTTCTAATTCTCATTTTTTTACGTTTTAAATTTCATAAGTACTTTGAACACCTTTTAGGTTATTTCATGGGTTCCTTTGCAACAAGATATCCAAGTTACCATAAGACAAGGTATGGCATTTTGAATATTGGCATATATTGATTTTCTCTGATTTTGCATGGCTCCAATTTCTTTAATTTGTTTGATACATTTTGGCTACAATAATTTTTAAGCATCATTTGAATAGGTAAAATCATTACATCCTATAAAGCCTAATATCCCCATTTTTTATGACAGCGTTTTGTGTTTTGAATGATTGTTGTTATAAACGTATCTTGTATTAATCATTGAATTAGTTCTGTGCAAGTTGTAAAACCAAAAAACTTTGTAGTCAGTCATCTTGGAAGTTGTAACAGCTAACTATAACAATTCAGTTAACTTTGCAACCTTGTGTTGTGTTTAACTTCTGTATCGATTGTTTTGGACAAACTGATAACAGGTGATTATTTGCATTTCAGGCATTTCAAATTCATTTGAACTGTGTCATTTTCTTTGTCCATGCCCTGATTGGCCAGCTTGTATGCACTTCATGGAGAACATCAAGTCATCACCGAGGATGATCATATTTTATTTCAGGTTATGACTTATATCATATATATATATATATATGGTAGGCATGATGTGGTTAGTTCGGTGTTAATTGTGGTTCGATAGTTACTACTTACTAATTTGAAGACCATTTTAATTTTCTAATGTACTTCTAGAATATAGCTCAAAACCTTAAAGATTTATTGAGTTGTGGAATGGAACACAGAGAGAGTATAAGAAGAACTCATTCTAAGCTTTCTTCTTGTCCAAATAAATGTATATATTATGAAGCGTAACTTTATACTTCCTCCAACTTTGAAGTGAATCTCAGTAACATGTCTGTTTCTTTTTCTCCATCCTTAACCTTCTACAAGTAGGTAAAAATTTAAAATCATGGTGAATAGCCTAAGACATGACAGCCCTTGCAAGAGTATGATCTTCCATGTTGGTTTGTCTTTGAGAAAAACTAACCAAAATATTTGTACTATTTGATGGCATATGAACCAAATTCATATAGGTCCTCCTGCTCTTACTAAAATATGATGGCATACACAACCAGCTGTAAGTCTAGCTCAAACCTAGTGGTGAAAGCTCTCACAAAAATTGAACTAAGGCGGCATCCTAATTCCTACACTGGTTAAACCAGAAGATGGATGAAAAGTAGTGTTCACATTACAATATGACATTGAAACCAACCTCTTGGAGGTTTTTCCCAAGCACTGTGTGCATTCTGAGAAATGTGGACTTATTCCTCATGGTTCTGCTTTGGCTGATAAATCGTCGATCTTTCTCTACTTCATGAAGTATGAAATTGATTTTTATATTTTCGAGTAAAATTCAATTTACCTCCAAAATTAGTTCTAACTTAAGATTGAGATTTGAAACTTTTGCCTCTAAAATTGAACTTTAGCATCAAATTCATTGTTAAATTCACTTTACGTAAGAGATTAGTATGGTTTTAAAAACCTCTTGTTTATTTGTTGCAAAATTATCCATCTCCGAAAGTTATTTAAGAAGGAAGGAAAATTGTCTAGTGTATACTTCTGGACAACCCGTTTTTTTTATAAACCGGGTATCATCCGCATGCAATTGTAAAGACTAATCTCCCAAGTATTGTGGGGCTCAAATGTGCGGCAAACTCTCCCTAAGAGTTTTAACGTTGTTGCATGCTCAAGGTTGGATTCAAATTCAGGACCTTGATTAAGTTAGAAGAGACATGTGCAATCTCACCTAAGCGTTCTTGGATTCTAGACAACTCGTTTAAAACAACATTTATGAGTAATTTGGTAAAAATAGATAAAAAATATCTAGAAGTAAACTTTCAGAGGAATTAGAACCCATCAAAAGTAGCCACTGTTACCCCCACCAATACTTCCCAACACCAACCGAATTTTTCATGTAAATGTAGCCACTGTTCTATCCATTTTCAAGTAGGCTTCTTGCTGACTTGGTGGGAAATGTGAAAAGGGAATGTGAAATCCACACTCCAATAGACATACTTGTTGCAAATTGCAATGCATTTTGCCACATGGTGGCTGGTAGGAGGAACTCAATGTTGAAGGGTGGTTGGTTGCACATAAGAACTGGAAGATAAGCGTTTCATCAAGTTAACATGACAAAGAAACTGCTTCTTCTCTCTATGTATGGCAAATCTGTTGGCCAAGGCATTCAATGAGAAAGTTAAATTAATAATAACATGCCTTTAATCAATTAGAGGTGAATACTCTCCCTACAGTTTTATTTGGTACATTCAATCATACCAAGTCACATGATTGTAACTTTTTACTATATCAATCAATTCTAATGGTCGGATCAATAGAAATGTTTGATTTTTTATTGTAATCACTTCTAAAGTCGCACACATCAATAGTGATGATATGATGAAAGTGTAAAACTTTTTACATTAACAAGGCATGGAAATTAAACATTTTTATGTGTAATTATTTGTATCACTCAAAAAAAAAAGTTATTATTTGTAAATGAATAGAAATTTTGAATTAGTTTTGTCTTTTTTTTTTTTGCTAATATTAAATTAGTTTGTCATGTGAGTGCTAATATCCACACCTTTTATGAGTAGAAAAAAAAAAAAAAACTCCTAAATCGGATTTCTACTTCATCTTCTTTCAATTTTCTTAGTTTATCATTCTTATGTCATCAAACAATTAAAACGACTTATATTAAAATACAGAGGAAGCTTTGTGTTTATATATAAGATTCTTTTAATAAAAATTAAAGTTGAGTTCATCTTCATTAGTTGACACTTCTAATATTTAAAGAGAGATAGACTTCTGAAATAAAATAATAATAATTTAAATATTATTTTATTCCATGAGTATGTGATCTCTAAATGCAATGGAAGTGTCTATTAAATTGTGAGAATCTTGACCCTGATAATTCTTTTTCCAAAGTTATCCTTCAATAATTAAGAGAGAGAGCGAGAGGGATGGTTGATATTTTAAATCTCTTCATTTAATTAGGGATGTTTTTGTAAAAAAAAAAAAAAAACTAATTAATGCCCATTGATATTTGAAGAGGATCTTAGTAAAAAGGGATAACAAATTTTGCAAGAGTCTTATAAAACAAGGTCGGATGTAGTAAAATCAATAATCGAAAATTTGATGCATCTGAACTAAGGATGAGGGAGTGAGAATGTTTTAGTCCTGGACCATCATTATATGCTACAAACTCCCTCCAAACTGAAATATAAGTAAAAGTGATAGTTGAAAAATCCATGTATGTGGTTAAAATTGTCACCTAATTTTTTGTTTATATTTCATTCCTCCGAATGGAGTATTGTATAATATTATACGCTTTGTCTTAGTGATTGTAGTTTGACTTTCATATATGTTAATGCACAACGTTGACCTTAATTATAGACAAATTCTATGGTACATCCAACATTTTAAGTGTACCGGTATACCAAACATTAAAATAATAATTAAATTGATTATTTTTTGAAGGAAAAATAATTATTTTCTATCATTGACAATTATAATAATTAAATCTTATTTACCAAAAGCGTGGATGAAATAAAATTTACTTTTTTTGAATTTTTATTGCTCATAATGAAGAATATTGATTATTTTTTATGAGAAAATGTTAAAAATTTAATATAATTCATATAAACAATGAAATGATGTTTTTTTCTCATGAGATGGTGTTTTCTAAAATATAAATAATGACAAATAACAACTTATTTCATAAAATGATCATTAATTTATAAATTTATGAAGCAGAATATCGGTACACCTCAATTTGTGAGGTGTACCGTAGAAGCTCCCCTAATTATATGATATATTTTGAAAATATTGATCAAAACGAATTGAACGTACGTAGTTTTATTTACTAGTATTGTTTACCTTTATATATTAGTAAAAATATAAATAAATAACTTAACAATTGAGTTTAAGTGGTTAATAAAATTCAAATTATTTTCAAATGGTTAACAAAAAAATATATATGATTAAAATACACTCATAGTAAAACTTCTTCCTTCAAAAAAATACACATAGGATATAGTAAACCTGTAACGGCGGAAGTATGTTGATTGGGGGACCCTCCGCGATTGAATTATGGCTTCAGGTATTCGAGTCTATATGTTAGTCCAGTCTACGGATGACGGATCTACATCTACCAACAAATTGTAAATTATAAGTATATGTTCCTGTCTTTCATTTTTCCCTAAAAAAAATGTTTCTAATTGGAAGACCCGTATAGAATATTTGAAATCATTTTTAAAATTATAAATACATATATTACTATTTTCTCCAAATATTTTGTATCTCTTATAAAAATTGAAAACTTAATTAAATAATACTATATTATAGTAGTGTATATATCTCGTCATGTATATGGAAAAAAGAGAATATAGTAGTTAATGGTTTACATTTTTATTTTTGACGTTAACGCTGTACGATGGCTTACATATAGAATATATGTTGATGTTGATTGGGGAGTGGTGTGGGGGTTGAATCCCCTTTGATTTGGGTTGTAATATACTTCTATATATATCCATGACCATGTTATAGGAACCAATACTAACACATAGGCTTGTTTGATTTCAATTTCAAAGGAGTATATATAGTAGTAGTAGTAAAGTAATCACATATACACACTTTCAAATGGCTTGCAATAGCAGCAACGAACACAGACTAACCCTTGAACCTGAGAAACAGATCCTTCTCAATAACCACACTGAGGAGCATTTCACCGCCGGTGACATAGTCCGTGACATCATTATCGGTGCCTCTGACGGACTCACTGTTCCATTCGCTCTTGCTGCCGGTCTCTCTGGCGCCAATGTTGCCTCTTCCGTCATCCTCACTGCAGGCATAGCCGAAGTTGCTGCAGGCGCCATCTCCATGGGTCTCGGAGGGTACTTTATCTTTAAAAAAAATTAGTTCAAAAAGTTTTACACTTTTGATGATTTTCAAAGCATTCAATTTTGCTCACATTTTTTTTACTATCAAGAATTGAAACTAACGTTGCATTGTCTTGTGCAGTTATTTGGCAGCAAAAAGTGAAGCTGATCATTACAATAGAGAATTGAAAAGGGAGCAAGAAGAAATCATTGCTGTACCAGAAACTGGTTTGCACTATTCATTTATTTGTTAACATGATTTTCGATTTTTTATTTGATTTTTTAATAATTTTTTTCTTGTTGAGAAAAATAAAATAGAAGCGGCTGAGGTGGCAGAAATATTGGCTGAATATGGAATAAAGCCACACGAATATGGACCTGTTGTCGATGCACTCACAAAGAATCCTCAAGCATGGGTTGATTTTATGATGAAGTAAGTTAAACATTTGAAAATGATATGCTAATAATGATCGATACATATCACAACATATAAATCATATAAGAATATTTCGAAAAGGAGTCTCAGAGGAGAATGAATATTATTTGATAAAGTGATGTTTAAACTTAGATGAGAAGTAGAACTCTGGATAAGTTGGTCATGATAAGTGAGAAATCAGGGTTTTAACATCGACCTCGATATATATAATATAATATCATCATCAACTGGGTTAAGTTCGCGGAACTTTTTTATTTATATTTTATAACTAATATATGTAATTATTGTAAATTGGACATTTATATGTTAATTATTAATTAAGGATAATCCATGACGTGTGGTTGTGCATCATTTGGAACACCTCGGTTTCATACATGTATAATACAAGAGTGTTGTCATTCATGCGAGAGAAAACATGACGAAATTATCACGATTAATTTGGAACTCTTAGATTTGGCCTTTTGTTGAGCACATGGATGACCAACAAATAAAGAGATGGAGAAAGGGTATCACTTTGTATTGTTGTTAAACTCTCGCGAGCAATATATTATTATCCATAATACAATGGAATGACCTGTAAAACGAACTCGATTGATTGTGAAGATTTGTAGCATTTTTTTTTTTTTGAAGTGAAGATTTGTAGCATCTTTTGTTTGTAAGTGAGAAAATAGAAGAAGCCCGATATATTTCAAGAATAACATTGAGGGAAATTGCATATAATAAAAATTTGGATATCACAAATCCAAAAAATAAAACGTTGATTTCACATAATTCATAGTAAAATCCTACGATTATTTAGTATGTTGTTCTCATAATATCAAGCAACTGAATCTCTCAAAGTAATTTTTAACATCATTGCTTGTTCTTGGAGTCACATTTTTTAACAAAATTGTTTATTCAAGTGTACCTTTTGTTTAAATAACTTTCTTGGAGAAGAGGAAAGAATGTATTATTTCGTGAGTGCTTGAACAAATTAATTAACAAATTGCTTACTCGATGGCATGGCAGATTTGAGCTGGGACTAGAAAAGCCAGATCCAATGAGAGCATTGTGCAGTGCAATGACAATTGCTATTGCTTACATATTGGGTGGAATTGTTCCTCTCATTCCTTACATGTTCATTCCAAATGCATCAGAGGCTGTTCTTTTTTCAGTAATTTTTACATTGATTGCTTTGCTTATCTTTGGCTTTGTCAAGGGATGCTTCACCGGCAGCAAACCTATCAAAAGTGCTTTCGAAACTGCTCTCATCGGCGCCATTGCATCCGCAGCTGCTTTTGGTTTGGCAAAGGCTTTCAATCCATAGTTTCACGTTTTGTATTTAATGGCAACGAAGGCAAACTATATTACTTGTGGTCGCAACGATTTTCATTCTCTTGCCACATTGTTATGAGCAACTACATTTATCTATTTACAGTTTACTTGTTGGTGTTTAATTTTTTAAATAAAAAGTATTAATTAGATGCTACTTCTTCTCTTTAGTTTCATACTTTTCAAATTCAAGCGTAATTGATATTTTGAGTATATTTATTTATTAAGAGTAGACTTTTTTTTTTTTTTTTTGCTTAATTGCTATTTTGGTTCCTTAACTAATTTTTTGGTATCGCTTTGGTCCCATAATTAATAAAAAGTTTATTTGAGTCCTTTAAATATGTCTCTTTTACATAAATTGGTCTCTTCCGTTAATTTTATTAAAAAAACGTTAACTCAAGCACACGTGTCATTTTCGCATTGGTTGGAATTTATATTCATCTTCTTCCTCCTCGCCTTCATCTTCTTCAACAAATCTTCATAAAACCTTCATCCACCTTCATACAAACCCAGAAGAAGAAAAAAACTTAAACAACAAAACTCATCAAATAAAATTTTACCTTTATCATATGAAATCCAAATCTAAACCCATTATCATTTTATTTCTGAATTTCTTTAAGATTTGGAATGACTAATTTTTTTTTATTACAATGACAACAGCTTCACCCATAACACCATAAGTAGTCTTCTTCTTCTTCCATAGGTCTTCTCGTAACACCATAACACCATCAAATGAAAATTCGTTTTCAGTTCCTCTTGAACAAATGAAAATCGGAAATCATGCTCAAAATCGTTGATTTGCGTTGTTGAAACTGCAAATTGCAAATCATCTTCAAGTTTTTCGTGTTCTTGTTCTTATTCATGTGTTCCTCTTTTGATTGGGTGCTGAAACGTGTTCCAATTCTCCTTCATCTGTGTTCCTCTATTGAAAATGGGTTTTGTTTTTGAAGGAATAATGGTAATGGGTTTAGATCAGAAAATGGGTTTTTGTGAAGGATTGATGATGATGATGATGATGAAGGGTTTAGATTGAATTTGAAAATGAGTTTTTTTTTCTCCATAAAATAGAGCTTTTCTGTTTCAATGCTTAAGAATCAATTTGGTTTCTTCCAATTTCAATTTCAAGGTTCGATTTTTTTTTTCTTCAGTTTTTTGTTTTGTTGGGTTTTTTTTATGAAGGTGGATGAGGAAGAAGTGAAGAAGTTGAATGAAGGTGATTACTTGTACAAACCCTAACAGTTTTTTAATAAAATTAACGGAAGGAACTAATTTATGTAACGGAGACATATTTAAAGGACTCAAACGAATTTTTTATTAATTTTGGGACCAAAACGATACCAAAAAATTAATTAAGAGACGAAAATAGCAATTAAACCTATTTTTTTCAACACTCGTATTTTATGGAAGAAGTGCATGTTGGACTCACCCTTTTAGAAATGAAGTCTATCACTTTGAAACTAAGTTCCACTGATGAGACTCACATACATTTTATACCACCCCAAATTTTTAATGTTTTTTGTTTAAACATTTTTCAATCAGTTGTATTATTTGTTAGATATTTGAGTTCATATATCAATAAATTTTTGGCGCAATCTTACCCAAAAAAAATCTGCAATGAACTTTAATCCATCTAGGTTATCTATCTAATTGTTAGGTGTTTGGATTTTATATCAATATCAATATAAGATAATTCGAGCGAGTATAATATGTTTTTTCAAAACATAAATCGATTTTTGGCATTCAAAAATCGATTGAAGTGTAAAAGATTGATTTTCCTATTGTAGAAATCGAATTTATCAGATTGTACTAAATTATATTATTATTATTTTTTGTCCATGTAAGTTTAACTCAGTTGGTATGACAATGCATAATATATATAAGGTTCGGGGTTCAAACCCCGACCACCACAAAAAAAATGATATTATTTTTACATATTATTTTTACTCAAAGAAATCGATTTTCTTTGTCACAATAAATTAATTTTATAGGTCTCTTTAAAAAATAGTATGTTGTACTTGAGAAACATAAACCTTGCCTACAAAAGAAACTTCAATAGACTTCACTACCTTTAATCTGAGACAAAAATATGAATTTGAGCTTAAATTCTCAAAACTCAAATAGCCATTAAAATGACAATACTTAATCAATTTCGAATTCGTTTGTGCTATGAATCACTCAATTTAAGTAAACAGTTTTGAGTAGAGTTGTTCAAAAAATACACTTTTTCTCTTATTCATTTGATTGGTAAAATTCACAATCGAAAATAGTTTTGAGGAGAGTTGTTAAAAAAATCTTATTCTTACTCTTGTTGCTCCTTGAATTATGTCAAATCCTTAAAAACTAAAGTGTTTCAAGTCATATTTTGTTAATCAAATTAACTCGTCGATTACAGTGTGAAGGGGTTTAACTGAAAATATAATGGACAAGAGTACGTATGTTGAATAGCCATGTCTCATGATCCATAGGTTGCACGACCATCAAATTGGACTAGTTGTTTTGATTAGACAGTCTTTGATGACATATCGTTAAATTAAATAATGAGTTTAGTTATGTTAATGATGTGTGTAGGGATGTCAATGGGGCGGATCGGGGGCGGGGATACTTCCCCGATCCCCGCTTCGCCGGTGAATCCATTCCCCGTCCCCAATCCCCGTCCCTGCGGATCCCACGGAGCTCCACGGTTTTTTTTTTTTTTGCTAATTTAAGCTCTATACAGTCCATTTCTTGGTCAAGATAATGGAAAATAGCTAAACACATGCATATTTTAGGCTAAAGAGATCTAATAGATATTAATAGATAACAAAGAGAAATAATAGAAGAAGTTGCATTACTTGATACAGTCACATTACTAGTAGCAGGAGAGAATTAAGTCATAATCTAGTAGCAAAACCACAAAAGTGGACAAGTCATGTTGCTTAATATAAGATACATCTAAATTCAAAATAAGAAGGCATCCATTCACAACAAAAAATCATGTCTCTTGCTTCCAACAAGGCATCCATTCACAACAAAAAATCATGTCTCTTGCTTCCAACTTTTCCTTATAAGATCTTCTCCATCACCCTCCACCACAGTTATTTTTGACTCATTTCCTACAACAAGTAAACATATAGTCATAAGCATAACTACTTCACAAAAATACTTTAAAAACATGAAAGTAGTCAACAATAATAATTTTTACACTACCTCATCATCATCCATATCCTCATCAACACATTCAAAAGGAGCCAATATCTTTGAATAACCTAAGAAAAAAATAGCTAAATTATAAGTATGGTGACAAAAATACAAATGATAAAAAAAAAAAAGATGAATTTAACATTAAATGTACTACCTTGCATTTCTGTTCGGAACCAATCTTGGCTGCACATCAAAGCCTCTAATGTGTCTTCCTTCAACCTACTACGTTGTAGAGTTACAACACGGCCACTAGTACTAAATGCAGATTCCGAAGCAATCGTGGAGATTGGAATTGCCAAAAAGTCTCTTGCAATCTTTTGCAAAGTTGGATATCAAAATTTTTAAGGAACTCATTATTCTCTTTGTTCACTAAGATGTCATCTTCTAAATAAGAAACAAATTCTGATTTTTCATTAGTTGAAGCATTTTCCATCACATATTTCATATAATCTTGCTTTTCAACAGAAGGACCATCTAGTGTTGATGTACTCCATTCACTACCAACCATTTTATCACTTGCTTGATATTCAAAAATCAAATCTTCACACGTTTTCTTCACCTTTTCCAATTATTTAGAAGAATCACTACCATAAATAAGAGGGAAGAAGTAATTCAGCAATTGCATTTTATATCTAGGATCCAAAACAGCCCCTATTGCCATCACCCCATTAATCAAACCCCAATACTTGTCAAACTTCACAATCATATCTCCTGCCATATTCCGAATGGTATCACTACAAGAAATTTGCCACTCTCTTAAAGTCAACCTTATTTCACAAATTTTGGGAAAATAATGGTTTGAAGTTGGATACTTAGTACCTGAAAACAACTCGGTGACACTAAAAAACAATTTCAAATGTTCACAAATTTCTCTTGCCACTTTCCAATCTTTTTCACTTGGTGAAGATTTATAATGACTAAAACGTATAGCACAACGTTTAAAAACTTCTTCATAAGGCAATGCAGAAGCAAGCATCAAATAAGCAGAGTTCCACCTTGTCCTTGTGCAAGCTTCTTTTCATAGGTCATACCCAATTGTTCACAAGTATCTTTAAATTTCTCCTCCCTCTTAGGTGTTGCAACCCAATAACCAACACTTTCCCTAATCTTTTCAATCTAAGTTCCAATTGTTTGCATACCATCTTTAACAATCAAAGTTTAAGATGTGAGCGCAACAACGCATATGAAACAATTCACCATATGAATCAAAGTTTATTGGCTTTCAAAGCTATAAAGATCTTTCAACATGTCAACAGAACTTTAACAAGCAAATTTCAAAGTTTAAAAAAAAAGCTGAAGTAATTTTTACCCTTAAAATTATTGTTTGCACCATTAAAATTTAGGAGACTATTGCTTAATCTAAGAGGTGTATTTATTTACTATCATTTAATTCTTTCATATCTTTGTGATTTCAAAATAGTGGATGATTTTTTTTTTGTTACATCAAAATAGTGGATGATGCCACATGGTAATTAATTATATTGCTAAATGATAATAGTGTATATTGTCACTTGATTTAATTTTCATAATCAGATAAGTATTGCAGACTAAAACCATTAGAAACAATATCATCTAATCATTGGTTAAAAAAAAATGTCATTTAATCTATTTATAAAACAAAGCATATCAATTTAAATATGTAGTTAAGCTGAAAAATATTATAATTATACATTTTTTACAAGAATATCAACCACTATGTTAATTGTTTATTTTTAATATCTTTTGAGTCAAGTATAAGAAAGAAAAAAATATAAATTTTCAAGTTCGAATGGCATTATGCACATAAGTGCAAAACTTCATGAGGGTATTTGCAAAATGAGATGTTGACTAACAAAATAATTTGACGAAGGGGGTAAATTAATTAACGTTGTACAATTTCAGGAAGGTAATTGAAGTTTTGTTAACATCAGGGGGTAATTGCTGAAACTTACAATTTAAGAGAGTAATTGCCTATTTACATCTATCGGGTGCTAGCTTGTGGTGGGAAATTGTATGCCTGATGTATGGGGTTTGTTTGTAGAGGGAGTGGATAGGGTAACACATAATGAGATTATTCCTATCTTATCATGCTAGTATGATATTTTATAAAGGTATGATATGATAAAATCTAACATTAACTTATCATATCAAGTTGGGAAATGTTGAATTTAGACAAAGATATGATAGTTATCATGTCACGTTACTCCTATCTTGACAATAAAAGGAGTGTGTAATTCATAAATTGCTACTTATCATTTTTCATTCAAATCTTAACAATTTGTTTCAACTATATCCATGAAGTTCAACTCACTAATAAGAATTGAACTTTGTTACCTCGTTAAACAAAGTTTAAATTTTATACAAAACAATCGTAAAATATCATTGGTGTCATGAATAATAATAATAATTTATCATTCTCCATCTAAAAAACTTGTTTCAAACATACACATACAGTTCATTGTTATGACTTATATGCTAACTTGTCAAAAAAATAAAAGACTTATATGCTAAATCCAAATGAAATTGGAAAACTACTTATAATGTAGTAATAAATTGGAAATCAAATAAAATATATCCAAAATTCATTGTAATTATAAAAATTGTAGCACAACTTTTATTTGCTTTCCACAACAATCGCAACTCTACAATAAAAAATTGTTACGATTCTACAAATCAGAAACCAAATAAAATAATATATCCAAAATTCATTATACAATAAGTAGTTTTTATTATGATTTTTTTTATATAGAAGTTGTTAAATTATGAAAATAATGTTAAATTACAATGATTATATTTCATTATGATTGTGTTAAATTTCGATTACAATCGACCTTATGTACTCTTATTGTATAGAAGTTGATTGTTAAATTAAATCAACGGGATAGAGTAACACATAATGAGATTATTCCTATCTTATTATGCTAGTATGATATTTTTTATAAAGATATGATATGATAAAATCTAACATTAACTTATCATATCAAGGTGAGAAATGTTGAATTTAGACAAGATATGATAGTTATCATGTCACGTTACTCCTATCTTTACAATAAAACGAGTGTGTAATTCATAAATCGCTACTTATCAGTTTTCTTTCAAATCTTAACAATTTGTTTCAACTATATCCATGAAGTTCAACTCACTAATAAGAATTGAACTTTGTTACCTCGTTAAACAAAGTTTAAATTTTATACGAAACAGTCGTAAAATATCATTGGTGTCATGAATAATAATAATAATTTATCATTCTCCATCTAAAAAACTTGTTTCAAACATACACATACAGTTCATTGTTATGACTTATATGCTAACTTGTCAAAAAAATAAAAGACTTATATGCTAAATCCAAATGAAATTGAAAAACTACTTATAATGTAGTAACAAATTGGAAATCAAATAAAATATATCCAAAATTCATTGTAATTATAAAAATTGTAGCACAACTTTTATTTGCTTTCCACAACAATCGCAACTCTACAATAAAAAATTGTTACGATTCTATAAATCGGAAACCAAATAAAATAATATATCGAAAATTCATTCTACAATAAGTAGTTTTTATTACGATTTTTTTATATGGAAGTTTTTTTTTATTACAAGATATAGAAGTTGTTAAATTATAATGATTATATTTCATTATGATTGTGTTAAATTTCGAATACAATCGCCCGTATGTACTCTTATTGTATAGAAGTTGATTGTTAAATTATTCCATTCACTTTCTCTACAGTAAAAATACAGTGGATTTAATTTCAAAAGAATACATACGGTCGATTGTGTTAAATTACAAAAGCCTTGATATATGAATTTGTAAAAAAATTGCATAAATAGTTGTTTAAAATTTTTAAATATAATAATAAAGAATGAATCAGTGATTAAGATAGATAAAATTCATGTTATACAGAAAAAATATAGAGGTGTGTACTAAATTCGATAGTTGTGTGAATGGAATCCTTACACTAGATAATATACTCACTCTCTCTTTTAAAGATTATCATATTGGATAATTTCACACAAATTAACAATAATAAGTAAATAAACCCTTAAAAATTATATATAAAAATGAATACATCATGTTTCATTTTTTTTTTTAAAAGGTAGGATTTTTTTTTTAAAAGATTAAAAGGTAGGAATTATTAATACATAAAATTACACTGAAATGTTAACAAGAAAAAATATCCTGAAAATGACGGTGAGATAAGTTAAATTTGTTTCTCTCATTTAAAGCACGGGTGTGAATACTAATTAGTTTCAGGGTTAAATATGTTTTTTGTCCTTATAAATATATCAATTTTTCGTTTTAGTCCCTCTAAAATTTTCCTTCAACTTTTAGTCTCTATAAAATTTTCAATATTCCCTTTTGGTCCCTATTTTAGGTATAAGAATAGTAATTACTTATAGGGGTAACCTATGAAGAGAGAGTAACAAATTATAGTCCCTATAAAATTTTCAATATTCACTTTTGATACCAATTGATAAAAGTTTTAGTTTTTAGCCATGAATCACTAGATACAAATTATAGCATATCAGTAGTAATAAAGAATGATGAAGAAACTATGTACCTTTTGAATTAGGTTGATGAAGGATAACCGTCAGAAGGATGAGAGGGATGACTACCCTCATTCCGTTTAGCACTGGAATATTCAGAATAGTTTAACCGTCTGATGAGATGACGTTTAAATAGCTAAACGGCTGAAGGCAGAGACCTCTCATTGGGCTTAGCTAAATGGTCCAACCCATCACGGTCCATTTAGAAAGAATAGCTCAATTAGACATATTCATCAACTAATTAGTGCTTAACACAATAAACCATAATTTATATTATGACATCAACTTATAATAATTGATTATTGTCAATCCATAATTGATTAATTAAATAATTAATCCAACAATCTCTCACTTGGATGACAATACTCAATTATTAAAAGAATAAAAATTTGCTTGTCATAAAGAATAAAGAATTTAAAATTATATGTATGGTCAAAGCACTAATCATTCAAAAGAGAAGTAAGTTTTAATGCTGCAGAAATTGAATCTGATAGGGAAAACAAATCATACAGGTCAAAGACTCACTTTTCTAACAAATGATGAATTTATAGTGACACGTTTGAATTTAAAAAAGAATGTGTCATTAAAGAATGGCCCAGACATTTTAAAAATGTAATAACAAACTCCCACTAACCCAATATATCATAGACTTAATCAAATCATTATGAGTTACAATACTCATTTATATAAGTCCGTGGTTAGTGGTTCTGCCAATGAGTTTTCAATTCCATAAAAATCGTATATCCACGTAGGTATCAGAATAGTAATTACTTATAGGGGTAGTCTATGAAGAGAGAGTAATTACATTTACTAAAACGAAAAATTGACATATTTATAGGGACCAAAAACATATTTAACCCTTAATTTTAATTGGGTAAAATATGTTTTTGATCCCTATAAATATATCAACTTTTTGTTTTAGTCCCTCTAAAATTTTCCTTCAACTTTTAGTCCCTACAAAATTTTCAATCACTACTTTTGGTCCCTATTTTTAAGTTAATTTTTGTATTTTTTTTTTTAATGGAATTGTGCAGAAATATGTAGAATATTGTAAAAAAAAATCCACAAAAAAATTAGAATTTTTTAACAAAATACAAATTAAATATGAATTTTTAACCGAGAAAAGTATAAAAAAATCATATTAAATTCATGTTTTGTTAAAAAATTCTAAAGGAGAGATTCTTATAATATTATGCATTTTTCTACAAAATTTTATTCAAAAATATGAATTCTACATATAAGTTTACTATAAAAGAGGGACCAAAAATGAAGATGAAAAATTTTATAGGGATTAAAAGTTGAAGGAAAATTATATAAGAACTAAAACAAAAAGTTTGTATATTTATAGGATCAAAAATATATTTAATCCATTTTAATTCCATAAAAAAATGAAGTGAAACGATCCCAATGGCGACGTTTGGGTTATAGCAGTAGTATACAATTGCGCAGCATATATAACAACAGTTGCACATTAGGCTTTGTTTGGATTCCAATTCTAAAATCACTTCTAGTAGTAGTAATCACATACACTACTTCAAATGGCTGGTAATGGCGACGAACACAGACTAAACCTTGAACCTGAGAAACAGAGCCTTCTCAATCGCCACACTGAAAAGCACTTCACCGCGGGTGAAATCGTCCGTGACATCATCATTGGCGTTTCCGATGGCCTCACCGTCCCTTTCGCCCTCGCCGCCGGTCTCTCTGGCGCCAATGCTACTTCTTCCATCGTCCTCACTGCTGGCATCGCCGAAGTCGCCGCCGGCGCCATCTCCATGGGTCTCGGAGGGTAACACTCTTTACACACTCAATTTTGATCATATTTTTTTTTTATCATCATGAATTGATTTGAAGAAACGTTGCACTGTGTTGTTGTGAAGGTATTTGGCTGCAAAAGGTGAAGCTGATCATTACAATAGAGAATTGAAAAGGGAACAAGAAGAAATCGTTACAGTACCAGAAACTGGTTCGTAATATTTTTTATTTTTTATTTTTTTTTATTTGATTTTTAAATTGTTTTTTATTTGTGTGAAAAAATTTCAGAAGCAGCTGAGGTGGCAGAAATATTGGCTGAGTATGGAATAGAGGCACATGAATATGGACCTGTGGTGAATGCTCTGAGAAAGAATCCTCAAGCATGGCTTGATTTCATGATGAAGTAAGTTTCATTTTATTTTATTTTATTTTATTTTAATATTTGTTGAGTTAATAATACGCATGAGAAAGTAATTTGTCCAAAATTTGGAGTTAGCTATGCGTCGTTACTTGTTGAATGCTATATGCTTGCAAGCAAGAGTGGGATTGGAAAGAGAAAGGCACTTTTTCTGGTTGTGGGTTTCCACTTTTTCAGTGTGGACATGCTTTGATACTTTGATTATAGATTCCAAACTTTGGTCATGCGTGCCACAGTTACACAAATAATACTACTATTTCGACTCTCCTTTTGTTTTTTTTTTTTTTAGTACGTCAATATTTAAAATTAATTAATTTAATATATTCCTCGCAACTTTGAAGATTAACATCTCCAAATTTTGTGATTTTCAAATGAGCGTAAAACTTTTTCTATGAATTTTAACATTGTTTTCTAAACTTGAGTTCAACTTTAATTACTATCTTAGAAGAAATATGTGTCAAGATAAAATATAAAGTTTGAAATCCTCGATTTCAATTTTTATCATAACCATTTTTTTTAATTCCAAACCATTGTATTTTAGAATCAATGTTTTTTTTGTTGTTGTTTTTGTTGTTGGAAAGCTGAGAATAATTAGCTCAAGTTATTTTAATATTAGGCATATGCTACTGGTCCATGAAATGCAAACGGATAAAAACATGATAAAAGTCAAAAGAATTATCCCAGAGAACCTTACACGTGGGTTTCTTTTATAATTATTTATAATGTACAGCTAGTTAGGATGAATAAATGATCCTGTGCATATACAATGTTAATATTTATGCTTCTATAAATAAATAAACGTCTCTAACTTGTGCCTAAAAAAAGTTTTTCAGAACAAAAATATTGTGATGCATACAAGTATGTTGCAATGTTTCCGACTTGAATTTGAATTATTAAAATAAGATTGATATGGTTTACTTTAGAAATCAAATTAGAGGTACAGATTTACTGGTGGATGTAGAGAACCGAAAGACCATTTTTTTTTTATACTATGAAGAGAAGTTTTGAAACATGAATCCAACTTATATTCATCCACCTTTATATTGTTTCTACATGCATCTTTCATAATGTGAATACTTGCTACAATCAAATATGACTCTGAATGCTTGAAAAAATAAACAAATTGATATAATCCAATTTTATATACATGCACCTTTTTATTGTTTCTACAATACCTGCTTCCTCAAAAATATGAATTAATTTCTACAATAGAAGATAACTTAGTGAATTTGTGACTGATTGAACAAATTAATTAACAAATTGGTTACTTGGCGTGGCAGGTTTGAGTTGGGACTAGAGAAGCCAGATCCGAGAAGAGCATTGTATAGTGCAATGACAATTGCTATTGCTTACGTATTGGGTGGAATTGTTCCTCTCATTCCTTACATGTTCATTCGAAATGCATCAGAGGCTGTTCTTGTTTCAGTGGTGGTTACATTGATTGCTTTGCTTATCTTTGGCTTTGTCAAGGGATCCTTCACCGGCAACAAGCCAATCAGGAGTGCTTTGGAAACTGCTCTAATTGGTGCCATTGCCTCTGCGGCTGCTTATGGTTTGGCAAAGGCTTTCCATCCATAGTTTCATGCTCTTTCAGAACTATTATTTTCTACTTCTTGTCTATTAGATGCTACTTGTGGTGGTAACTGGCAACAATTTTCAGTTTCTTGCCACATTTTCATGAACCATTTAACTTTTGGCTTGAAATTTTTGTGGTTGATATCAATTTGCATTTTAATCGTCTCCTTCGATAGTTGATACATGGAATGAGTGATCATTATGGTGCAACTGTTTGCCACCACCATTTGAAGAGGTGTTAAATGGCTATTGTTGCAAGATGACAAGAGATAAAATTTAAAAATATACTTAAAAGAGGCAGGATCCGTTGACACCAGGTTTAAGTCTTAAGACTTACACCAAATCTTAACCATTCAATGTTATCAATCCATTGGTTCATAATTTTCCATATGACAAACACATTAAGAAATATAATAGAGTAACACGTGAGTATTTGTTTTCTTTCCTTTTTGACCATTCTCATCTTATACTGGGGACGAAACAAATCCCTAATACTACAAAAATCTCAAAGAAACAATTAAATTCCAATTTCTAAATTCCATTAATCAATCACATATAGAACTCTTGATTTTGTTTCTCAACGTAATTTTCAAGCACTAAGACAATTATTCAATTGAGTTCCATCAGGGATTTTTCTTTTCAGATCCATTGATCAATTATTTTAAAATAAAAACATGATTATGCGAAAATCATAATTTAAGTTTCAAAGTCTCTTTTCCTCAAACAAAAAAAAAAAATCGAAGACTGTTGTGAAACTTTTGATATTTTTATTTTGGGTGACAATTTTGATCAATGGCAAAGAATGGCAAGGAAGAAGTACAAAGGGAATATGTTTTTGTTTGTGACTAATTTAAGGTAATAAATTAATTATAAAATCTTTATCATTTATTACATGACACATATTAAGTTTTTTGTTTCCATATTTTCAACCATTAGATTAAATAGATTGAATGGTTAGGATTTGGTGCAAGCCTTTAGACTTACACCTGGTGTCAACGGATTCTGCCTCTATTTAAAAACGCATGTTTGAAATCTAAGAATTTGCAATCAGTTTACATTTGCCAAAATGTAGGCATAAGGATTGTTTATATTCACCATTGAGTTGGTGCCATGTTTGTTCTCTATGGATTTTTTATTTTGAAAAAGAAAAACAAGATAAACAGAACAGGTACTACTGCTCTAGAGTCTATTAATTTGGTAATTGGAATTAGAACCTTTCTCCTTAAGGCTTCGTGAAACTAAATTGTGATGGAGCCTCCTGTTCCTCAAGTGGCAACTGGGCAGCTTGTAGGAGAGGATACACAATTAGAATCTTCTTCCTAGTTGCTTTCTAATGTTGTTTTGGGGGTATTTGATTAATAGCAGTTTGGTTTTGCGTTGAAGCATGGATTCTCGTGTTTAAATGATACTTTTTTTACGAGACTCATTTGATATTTCCAAATACGTTAATTAATTCTTTACCAACACACCCCTATTTATTTTATATTGAATGGGCTGGACTGGCCCATTAGCCCGCATAACTCACATGGATCGTCAGTTTGACCCATTTATCTAACCAGACCCCTTAGGCTGGAATGGGTCAACCCATGCATGGGTCGTTGGTTTGACCCATTTATCTAACCAGACTCCTCTGGCTGGAATGGGTCAACCCATTTAACAGCTCTTCTTGCTTTCGGGAGAACCTTCCATGCTCTGAATGTGGGAAATTTTGGGAAGTCCTTCAAAGTTTGAATGTGGCTAAACTTGTGGTTTCAATGCTATTTTGGTTGAATTAAAAGCATAAGTGGCACATACAAAACATCTCCATGGGTAGTGATGGCTATAAAAAATTCAAAAATATATATTGATACTAGAGTGAATCATCAACTTCGTCCCTGAATTTGCAAGCATCGGTCAAAATCGTCCCCAAATTTTGCAAAATATCAATTTCGTCCCTGAATTTGTAAAATGACAATCAATTTCGTCCTTCCAATTAACTGGAGTGTTAACGGAGCTGACGTGGCCGTTAACCTCTCACATGGACTGCCATGTCAGACGCCATATAAGCATGGACTAATATGGCCGATTGTAACCAACATTTTCAAGGACTAATTTGGCTGATTTGCAGAAAATGTAAGAATGTCATCTTCCCCAATGGCTATTTCTTCCCCAAATGTATAAAATTGAAACCCTAATTTTACAATCTTTAATCCACACTCCAAAATTCACAAAAATTCTTCCAATAATTAGTGGTAATGTTCTTCCCAATTGAAATAACCTCAAACCCTAATTTTTTGATTGAATTCAAAATAAAAAAATCTCCAAAATTCCTTCAAACAAAACTGTTGTAATTGAATCTGAAATGATGGGGGTGGGTGTATCGGCAAAAAATATTTAGAAAATCGATCTTCATGTTCAAGTCAAAGGAAAGTGAGAATGAAGTTGTTTGGAGGGTGAGGTTGATAGACAAAATTGATACTTTAGGAGTTGAGCTTAGGTTGATTAAGTTTTTGATAGTCATGGTTTGCTTGTTTGAATTTATGAACATGCTTCTGAATTGTACTAGACGTGTGTAATGTTGTAATGAAAAGAGGTTGAAGATGAATCTTCATGTAACCTTTCTATCAAAATATTTACATCAGATTATGTTGAAAAACAGCAAATCAATCCTTGAATTATATAACTAATCCCTATTTGCGTTTGTGTCCGTGTTGCTGAGTTTTTTGGTTATGCAATGTATACATGCGTGTGACACTTTTATCCTCTTATTTAGTTGTTATAAGACTGGTGCTCCTTTACCATGAAATCAAAGTTCTAGTTTATTTAAATACTACTCTTTGCCATAAGACCCTTTCATTGAGCAACAAAAACTCTTTCAGCATATCAGCGATCATACACAAGAGTTGGAGCAAAACACAGATAACTAGGGAGAAGGATTGATTAGAGGGAGGGGAAGAGAATAATACTAGAATAGTGACAAGCATCGGCTAGTGCAAAATAATATGGCAAAAAACCATGTTTTCTATTAATTACTTGTTCTTTACAAGTATAGGAAGCCATGTGCGACTGTTTAGGGTGGCACAAAAGACAAAGCTCCTTCAACGCTCTTCCTTACAATCTAAACTTAATATGAAACATTTGATCCATCGTACTAGTTACAGACCATACAACTCCCGGACGAGACGGGACTGGACACCATATCAAGAAGCCAAAAAGCAAATCCCGATTAGTATTCAGATATTAGGTAGATCTGCAAACAGCAACAAATCAACAGATCCTCAATCAGCTCCATTATATGATTGGCTGAGTTGTTTAGTACGTAGACAAATGATAAAGATGCAGCCAGGCTTACACTGAATCCAGATGACGATCAAACAGCTGCTGGAGGAAGATGGAAGAAAGAATAGTTAAACTGTGACTTGATAATATTATAACTTCAGCGCGAGGAAATTTGTTTCCTTCTCTCTATATTTTGCTAGTTTTTAGAAGCTAGAAATCGTTCTTCTCAGTTTGAGGTTCCAAAACTCTGTAGCCCATCAAATATCCCCCATCAGCATATAATTTCAACTCATGCGTGAGTGTTCTCCATTTCTATAATCATCGCTTCAAAATCAGATGTTTCATTTAGAGCTTCAGATATGATGTGATCCATCTCCGTGTCACTAACAGTTTGCTCCTCGTTTTCACGATCAGTATCTTCAACATTTTTGAGGATAGGACTGCCTAAAAATAGTTGTTCCCACGAACCGTCATCTGGTAAATCAGGTACAAGAAACGGAGAATGATTATCTAATGGACACAATTTCTCATCTAGAAGCAGTTTCAAGAACTCAGAACTGATGCACAGGTCTTTTAACCCATCCGTAGAAACCTCAGGTTCTGGTTGCTTATTAAAGGCAGGAGATCGTGGAACAACAGGTTTTAGTTTTTCAGCAACAGGTGGTGTATACTTTATAATCATCCCATCAGAAGAAACTGGTCTGTCATCTTGGTTACCTTGGTCCCACATATTCCCTGCTTCAGAAAAACGCCAGTTATTTTCCTTAGGGTGAAGCAGCTGAACCAAGAATCCAGGGCATTGCACGACCATGACCAAGAATGAGAGCATCTGCTGCTGATGCTTTTCCATTCCTTCAAGGCGGTCACTCAGTAGAAGCAGCTTACTCTCAGAAGATTCAAGGTGCTGCTTATGTTTGACCAACTCCTGCGTGAGGGTTTTTCTATCCGATTTTAGATTCTCAACTTCTCTCCAAAGGCCATGATTTACTGCTTCTTGTGATGGTTCATCGCGGTTGTCTTTTGGTGGCAATGGTTTTTGCTGATCTGCAGCAACATGTGGATGTTTCCTTCTACGTATATTCTTCAGCAAATGCTTTTGACCCCTAATGAAGTTTTCATTGGCAAATTCCCAGTGATCTGCATCAATTTTTCTGAAGCCCTGATAAATTCAACAGTCATCAGTTGCTGACTTTAAAAGAGAGACACTCTAAACAAATAGAGACACGGTAAAGATGCAGCTCAAGATAAACAAACTTATTCTAGGTTCTCCTACTGAGTGGGAAAAGGTTGCATGTTGTTGTAGCAAAGGTTTCTCAAAAGGTCAAGTATATTATCTAATACATTTTCAATTTAGCAGCACCATAGGATTATGATCCTGTATGGATAAACAACTTAATCAAGCACTTATAGCTTAAACACTTGTTATATAACAGTTTATGTATAAGCTATTTCTATAACTAAAAATAAAATAGTTAGACTGTTTTCATATAAGATATAGACTATTTTTAGAAGCTATCCTGTAGAGCTTATGAAAATAAGCTGAAAAACTGCTTATGGGCATCAAAGTTGGCAATTGCGGAAAAATAGTGGTTTCTCAAATTGTGTGTTGTTTTTCAGTGATATAGCTGCTATTTGACAACACTTTGTACTAAATAGACAATAGTGGTATGTTCAAATTTGGCATAAGGTCTCCCAAACACAGTCTCACAGTCACAGGGCTTATGTGAAAATATAAAATCAACAACGCAAAAAGTGGCTTAGAAGTAAAATACAAACAAACCCTATTTTATACTAAATAGTAGTATGTAAATCAAGGAAACCGAATAGCTATATCCATTAATAATATAATATAATATTGAAACAGAACGATGTACAGTTAATAATTGGGGAAAGGAACAGAGAAATTAAATAACATATATGAAAGAGAGAATCGCAAAAGAATGACCTAAATCAAATATAAAATTGAAGGGAGGGGATGAATAAGAGAGCATACATAGATATTGAGTTGTCTGACGAAGCTGGAGAAATTATTGTGTTTGAAATAATTAGGGAGAAGAGTGAGTGAGAATTGATCAGCGTTGGAGATGATGAAACTGTTGTTACTATCAGCGGACCATGAGATTATGGAGTCGGTAGAAGGATCTTCAACCATATCGTAACACTTGTTCAAGAAAGGTGCCACCGAACCAGAACCAGAACCAGAACCACCCTTCTCGCTCGATGTTGCTGCTTTCACCATTATTATTAATCAACAATTAACCTGATGACTGATGAGGAAGAAGAAATAGTAGAACTCTAGAGAGAGAGAGAGAGAGCGAGAGAGAGAATGACTTTTCAGTTGTCTAACTAACTACAAACAAAGACTTAGAAGATTTATGAAATTTCGCTGCGCCTCCCTCCATCGACTCCATCCACGCGTTCTTTTCTTTTCCTCTACCAAAAACTTTTCTTTGGGTTTTCGAATCCTTTATACTTTTCTTTTTCTACAAATATATATTTATTTTTTTGGTTATGTTAACCGGTGCTGGTTAAAGTATCTAGAAAATAAAAAATTAAATTAAAAATACATTTTTTTTTTTTTTTAAGTATTGATTACACAATTTTTAATGTAAAAAATTTTATACAATTTTTTCCCTTTTTTTATATAATAAATCTCTTACTGTCCTGACCAAAAAAAATAAAAAATCTCCTACGGTGGCAAAAAAAATTGTGTTTTAGTTTTTAAGAAGAAAAAGAACAAAAATTTTGTTTGGTAATCCTGTTTTTGAAAACAGTTTTAGAGATGAAAAATAAAAAAACTTGTGTGATAAATTTATTTTGAAAACTAAAAAATTGAAAATGTGTTTGATTGATACATATTTTAATGGGAATTGAATTTCAAGCGAATGCTTAAGAACACTATCTTG
This sequence comes from Medicago truncatula, assembly GCF_003473485.1. Lineage (NCBI taxonomy): Eukaryota > Viridiplantae > Streptophyta > Magnoliopsida > Fabales > Fabaceae > Medicago > Medicago truncatula. The sequence goes on along the minus strand of NC_053049.1, from coordinate 48,751,526 downwards.
AAATAATGCCTAAGAAAAAAATGTTATTCAATTCAATTAATTATTTGATTAAAACTCCATCAATTTTTTTATATAAAATAATATATGTATTTTTACATTAAATAGGATATCTTGTTGCCCGTTAGATTGTCTGAGTTTTCTCTGTTTTAGTATGTTTCTGACTTCTTGTAACTTTTTAGTGGTCTCCTAGGCAAACCTTGTGCTTGGGAACTGCTATTGTTGTAGTTATATAATTTCATTTTGATTTCTTAAAAAAAAAAAAAAAAGGATATCTTGTTGTCATAGATGTAAGTATTTTGTAGGCCAATTATAAAAGGAAACCGCCGTATATTACAAATATTAGTAAAAGAAAATTATGATTTATAATTTAGATTTCTAGATATTGATCAAAATTAGATCTTATTTAATTGGATAGAAACAACCTAACTTTTTTGTTAGTCATCCAAAATTAACTGAATTGTTCATATAATGTAATTATGTTGATAATATTAGATTAGACACCTTCACCCAAATTTAAATCCGAGACCTCATAGTTGTCTGTGAGTATCGGTAGTACTTGTCACTTTATCAAACAAGAAGAAAAAAAAGGATTACACATGATTGATTGAATTAATGGTTATTTATTTATTTATTTTTTGGTCAAGTAGTTTAGTGGCTGAAACTCACACATTTTAAATGTGAAGAAATGAGGTGTCCGGGGTTCGAACTCTAACCCTGCATATATTATGCAATGTTCCGATCAATTGAGCTAAGCTCAAGGAGACTTAATGATTATTTATTTATTGAATACAATTAAATAATAAGCTATAATTCAAGAAATAATGGAAAAAAATAATGAAAAAAATTCAATTAAATTAAATTAATACTCCCTCCGTCTCATAATAACCGAGTCAATTGCAAAAAAAAAAAAGTTCTAAAATAACTGAGTCATTTCACTTTCCAATACAATATTAATTACTTTTTCCCCTTTATAACTCTAATTAATATTATTTTCATCACTCTCAATTCAATATATTCTACTTTGCATTTATAATAGTGGAGAATTCACCAATACTTAACAAAAACACTTCAAACATTTTTTTTTTTTGGTAGATAAAAACTTTTTTTCTATCTCCTTCATTTATATATTTTCCTATATGTGAAATAAATTTTTGGCTCAATTAAATATGGGACGGATGAAGTATAAGAATAGACAAAAATTCAATTCAATTAATATAAGAATAGGTTCCCGGTGTGTGAGGCTGTGAGCGTCAACATAAGAATAGGTAAAAAATAATAATAGAACTTCCACTTAATTACCAAACTGCCATTAATGAAAATTGTACATTTTCTCCGTGTTTTCTGTTTTCAATCTTTGTTGAAAGAGAAAAGCAAAAGTGAAAAGCAAAACCCATATTTGCTGTTTTGGTTTTTTACTTTTAAAAACTGCAAAATGGCAAAAAGTTTTTAAAAACAATTTTACAAAATCATACATCCAAACAAGTTTTCTAGTTTTTAATTTTTAAAAACTGAAAAATAGTTATTGAAAACTAAATCAAACAAACCCTAAGAGTGTGTTTGGATAGAGCATTTGAAAATCCAAGGGAATTTGAAATTCTAAGGAATTCAAATGCTTCAATTGAATTCCTTTCATTTTCAAAATTCATTGTTTGGGTAAAGTGAATGAATTCCTTCATTTTCAAAATTCATTGTTTGGATGACAAAGTAATTGAATTCCTTTATTTGACTAAATTTTATTTCTTATAATTTCTTCCATTTTTAAACTAATTAACTGGAAAAAAAAAATCCTAAAAAAATAATTAATTTAAATTTTTTTCTATCATAATTTATTAAATTTCTTGACTCGATTTCATTCACTTTTTTTTTTACAATCGTTCATTTTTTTTTTTAATAATTGAAACAAAATAACTATATTTTCTTCCCTAATAATTCCTTCTATTAAACATCTGGCATATTATACATCAATTATTAGCAAAATCACGTGAAATGGAAATGAATTTGGATTATTTTCTAAAACGTGACTTGTAAGAATAGAAAAATATTGAAACAAAAAACCTTTTTAATAAAACTAATATTTGTATTATAAGAGTTGTAAGTACACATATAATCCATGTGTCTAATATTCTCCGCCACTGCGAAAATGACATTTAAAAAGAATTAACTACTCATCGTAGACAATTTCAATAGACAAGTATAGATTAGAATTAACTACTAAATGTAATAATCCCCACAACAAATGTGGTATACACATGTACAGTAATTAAGTTCAATTGTAGATGTCATCCCTCCATTGTCACCAGTCTGCCTATAGTCGTCATCCTTCAATCATCAACTGCACAAAATCACAGCAAAATCTTGGATAAATTCATATAGTTTTTTTTTAAAAGCCAAGACAAAGGTTTATTAGAAATATAAGGTACCAGTGGTACCAACAACAAGTGAAATTTATGAAGCCAAACTAGTGAAAGAATAACAAAAGCTTCGACCACAAACAAAAACATACAAAGGTGCCGGAAATATGCGGAACACCTAACAATGTAGTCACACCAAAATCCTTATATATGTGGAACCTCTACCCAAAAATCGGATCACGCGAATGTGTTTGTGACAGAGTTTTCATACAACAATTCAGCTTCAAAATTCAGCTCATTGTTCATTAATGATCAAGGGAAAGAAAGCAATTCATGCAATAGCTCAAATATGAGTACTATTTATCCATCTCAAATGAGAAGTACTGTGATGGAAAATAATAATGCTATGAAATCTGATGATTATGGAACTAGTTCATGGGAAGGACAACTTCAAACTCACAATTCAATAGAAGATTTCAATAGCTATCCTTTAACATCACTTTCAGAAGATTTAACAGAAGCAAATTTTGATGTCTTCCATCATATATAAATTGTAAATTCTTTCTTTATTTTTTTTCCTTCCAACAAAAGAATACAAGAACAGAGATAAAACTAATTAGAACCAATGAGATAAATTTAATTAGATCATAACTAATTAGATACAACTTCTCAGATTAGGCACAACCAAACACACTCAAAACGGTGTATGTACTATGTTTCAAGTCCAACAATTCCGACAAACTGTGTATAAATTTCAACAGTAATCACTACCAACCCAAAAACTAAATAAAGCTATACACTAACGTAAAAGACAGTGATCCAATAATGTTCGAAATTCACCCACACCTGCTGCAAATAGATCAAACTGCACCAGCACAACACTCACAGCAGCTGATACAACAAAGGTAAAGATGACAAAGCTTGGATAGAAGCAGCACAAATGAATTAAGATATAAAGACCCAGCAGCACCAAAACACCAACAACAGCACCAAAAAAACACCCAGGACAAATTTTATGCTATAATCTAACATCAACTTGCCTAACATCATGACTAATTACAGCTACTGACTAAAGAGAAATCATATTCAGCAGAGAAATTACCTTGGTCTCAAGACATAGAAGACAAGAGATACCTCTTCTTCTTACTCGACGAAAGTGCTTTGAGAACCGGTATTTTGCTCGGATTTTCAATCAACCAATTGATTGCTTTATAGCTTTGTTCTTCATCAATATCAGTAATCATTTCCATTTCAGTCAAAACTTCTTGCACCACTGCCTGAGCATTTCCTTCCATTCTTTTTCTACTAACTTGCACAAAGTCCTTCAATGATTCGGCTACTTCTTTCATAGAGTTCATCATCCCCTCTCTATCTTTACCCTTATTAGCACGAGTGAATTGTACCTTTTTCTTTGTTGCGGAGTTTGGTTCCTCTAAATCGATATACACATCAGAACTATTTTCATTCACATTTGCTTCTTTGCTCATAACATCATCCGCATCAAATGCATGTTCTACTTGAACTCCACTTGCTCTATCTTTAGAACATATATCTACAATGTCATCCCAATTTGGAATGACCTTAAATCGGAACCGTTTGGCTTCTTCATGAGACTGCAAAACAAAAAAAAAAACAACAATAATCACAATAATGATCACTAGATCTCAGCTAGCTACAACAATAATCGAAAATGTCATAGAAGTAACACAGAGAAGTAAAGAACTTGCTGATTTATATGACACTAGATCTCAGCTAGCTATAATTTGAAGACTGAAGTATAACATAAAGAGAAATTAAAATATGATAGAGAAATTGAAGTATGAAATACCTTGACATATTCATTCCATGCATTTTCATCTTCGACATTAATCATGCATTTTGGGGCATCCCAATCAAATCCACTTTGACTAAGAATATCACTTACTATCCCGTACCATCCTCGCCAAAGTTTGATTCGGTTTTTCACATTATCTCCGATAAGCTGGACATTAAAACGTGCTGACAACACATCAGCTGCAGCGTTCTATGCCACTGCTTTCCATGCTCCGTCACTCTGGCGACCCAAACTTCTTTGATCTCTAAGTGCCTCAGCTAAAACACGCTCCATTTCCAAATTCCACGTGAAGTAACCTCGTACATCCTCTTTCTTTTCCACAGTGTTACTTTCCTCCCTCTTTCTTTTTACCTTTGTCTTGTGGCCCAAAATTCTTGCATTGACTAAACTAGAATCCATTTCTTGAAATCAAGTATCCACACACTAATAACAATTAGATTTCAATAAGGTAGAAACATAATTTTTTATGATAACAAAAGAATTACAAAAACTGCAACTAGCAGGTAAAACTATCAAGGATTCACAGACCGATTCCCTGCCACACCAAAACAAACAGAAACACCACCAATTTAAAGAACAATACCTAGCTAAACTCAGCAGTGCAACACACAACCACTTAGAAAACAAAAAAACCTAGTCCCAAGAAAATGAAACCATCGAAAGCTGTAAACCTGAAAAACAGTAGCATCAGAAGCCAAAATCCTAGGAAGATCTCAAGACCAAAAAGACAGCAGAGCACAAACCAACAGCAGCAGAAACAAATCACTGAACCTATAATCCACTAAACCTAAGAAATATTCATTTTATCTTTATATTCAACAAACATATTCTTCGCATATGCGTCACGAAATGTTGTCCATTCTTCAGTCACTTGAACGCTTGCGACTTCATCTACATCATTAGTTGCTACTTTTAGCGTTTGTTGGTTGGTTAACTCTTCATCAACAACAGATAAAAGCTCCAAGTCATGATCCTCTAAAATTTCATCAGTTTGTTTTTCTTCTATTATAAAATTGTGCAACACGAAACATGCATTAATGATTCTAATTTGTGTTTTGATATCAAAAAAAGAAGGAGTTCTTAGTATACTCCATCTTTTCTTCAATACCCCAAATGACCTTTCAATTACATTCCTTGCACGTGAATGACGGAGATTAAACAACTCCTTGTAATTTTGAGGGGTGTTTCCATTCCACTCTTTGAGGTGATATCTAGTCCCTCTATACGGTGCTAAAAAACCAGGGCCATTTGTATATCCCGCATCCACAAGAAAATATTTTCCATTTGGAATTCGAAGACAATTTTGGCGTTGTAAAGCATCTTTCAATACTCGAGAATCTCCAGCAGATCCTTCCCACCCTGGTAAAGCATAAATGAACCTTAAATCTGGACCACAAACTCCTAAGACATTCGTTGATATGTCACCAATTCTATTACGATATCTAGGCCTATCTTCTGCAGCAACCGTCACTGGAATATGTGTCCCATCAAGTGCTCCAATTGCATTCTAAAAACATTAAAAAAAGTTACAGCAACCATAACTACTTAAAATTATTTATAAGTTGTCAAACAAATTTCAAACTTACCTCAAACCATTTCCATTTATTTGCCTCTGGACCCTCTAGATGATAGTCATGAAACTTCAAATATTCTCGGCTCACTTTCATAATAGCTCGGAGGACATTATTGAATTGCCTACTTATTGTTTCTTTTGATCTACAGTAACTGAAGTGAACTACTCTATATTTTAGGTTGTGAGCAAGAATGTGCAAAAACATTGCGACAGCTTCAGTTGTCGGAACGTTTCTTGTCCTTACCAATTGCCCTTTCTCTTTTAAAATCTTACAAAGCTTAAAAAATGTCCTCTTGCTAACTCTCAACTGTTCGATACAATCAGCTTCTGTTCCTCTATATAAACGATTTAGAAAATTGCGCCTTTCCAATTCTAAATTTCGAGCTGGTTCCTTAACAAAATATGTATTATAATACCAAATCATTGCACCTAAAAGCATAGTAGCAACACTAACAACAATGAACGTTGTTTCCTCAAGCTCTCTCATCTCTTCTTCATCTCTTTTACGTTTTCTTGAAGCTATTGAATCATTGATTGTAATAGTGTCCATTTCTGCTTAAAATCTAAACACAAGAAATTATGACTTGAAATTTGATAGAAAAAGCTTTACAAGAGCAATATCTAACAAGCTTACACAGTGAATTCAACAAGCTTACACAAACTACAAGCTTACACCGCAAACCACAAGCTTACACAGTGAATTCAACAGACCACAAGCTTACATAGTGAATTCAACAATTTCAAAAAATCTAACAAGCTTACACAGTGAATTCAACAAGCTTACACAAACCACAAGCTTACACCGCAAAACACAAGCTTACACAGTGAATTCAACATACCACAAGCTTACACAGTGAATTCAACAAATTCAAAAAATCTAACAAGCTTACACAATGAATTCAACAAAAAGTCAATCAAACACAAACCACAAGCATACACAATGAATTCAACAAATTCTAACAAATTCAAAAATTCAAAAATTCCAACAAATTTTAACATAAGAACTGAGATGTATCAATTCTAACAGCTTAAAATCAAAAAGCACTGAAATCTATCGAATAAAAGCAAAAAAATGTACATACCTGAGCTAGTGAGAGTCGCGTGTGATGAAAACTTCGGCGAGGAGAGAAAAAACTGTCACGGAGAGGAGAGACAGAAAACGGCGGCGTCGGCAACGGCGAGGAGGGAGAAGCACCACCGCAGAAGGAGAGAGGCACGATGAAGGTGAAGGTGAAGCGCGCGAGAGAAAAGCAAACGGCGAACAGGGAGAACTGTGACGACAAGGAGAGAGAAGCAAACGGCGGCAAGGAGAGGGAAGCACCGCCGCGGCGAGGAGAGAGGGACGGTGAAGCTTCGTGAGAGAAGAAGAGTGAGTCGCGAGAGAAGAGAGTGAAAAGCTGATTTGAAAATGACAGAGAATTTTACAATTTTAGTAATTTAGGTGTTATTTTAAATCCCTCAAATTTTGCAAAAGAGAAATTCTTATCTAAATGCCTTGAATTTTAAAAATGACTTAAATATTTTCCCAAACAATAGAATTTGGGTCAAGTCAATTTAAATACTCCAAAAAATTACTTTCCCTCACTAAAATGCTTTATCCAAACACACTCTAAATCTCCAACATATATGCTTTTTTTTAAGAAGCATATATACTATTTGTTTATACTGAATCCCCTGTATATACGAAATAGAAATATTTTAGATTATTTTTGGAGTATTAACATAGATTTGGAGTGCCTGAGAGCAGATTGGGAAGCCGAAAGAGCAATTTTACAATCGTAAGTAGATCTGTCAATTTTTAGGCCTGCTACATCAAACTAGGCCCTGTTTTTAGAAAATTGGAATCGTTTACTTGTAAAAAAATGATTATTTCTATTCCCACCTTGCGCGTTTCTCACGCACCCTATTTATTCTCTAAAATACCTTTTACTCATAATATATAAACCTAAAACCTTTTTTTATATTATACAATCCGAACCTTCCTAAAATTGAAGGCAGTAATATAGCTTTGTTCAGGTTTTACCAAAACTTGTAAATATACGGTTCTGAAACTATAAGATTAAAAACCTTCAGAAAACTTGTAAATAAGTTTTAAATTTATGTTTGAATTTGTTGATATAATATTTGGATGATTCTAGTTTTAAATTTATGTTGTTTCGTGTGTTTCCATAATTTTTTCCAATATGATATGTTTCGATGCATGTTCTTGACAATTATGGTGTCTGAATTCATCAAAAAAAGATGTTCATTTTAACGACATTTGTTTTGTTTATGTGTTGACACAGTTCAGATTATATGATATCAATTGTTTAACATTGGTTCGGAAAATAAAATCTGAAATGTGTCAGTACATACACTACAATTCGCTTCTTAAGGGGGGTACAAATTTTTTTGAATTATATTAGCCGAAATGTTGTGAAGGTTTTTGGATTATAATTTTCGAACCATATATTTACAAGGTTCGGATTGTATAACGAAAAAAAAATGTTCAAATTATATAATTTGAGCAAAGTGTTTTTTTTTTTTTTTTTGGCATGGGTGGGGAAAGGAGAGAATAGAGTGTGTGAGAAACGTATAAAATGAAGAAAAAAAATTGTGAAAAAATTGGTTTGGTTGAACCCGACTTTATTTATTTTGGGATGTACTCCCCATGCTTCTTATGCCCTCCCATAAAACTTGGAGTGTTTATTTTTCCACCCATGTTTTTTTCCCAACAATATAAACTATGTTGTATATATATAAATATAAAGAGAATACATTATTTTGAGTTGAGTTGTTCACTTTCAATTTAACCCTTAAATAAATTTAATTATATTAATATTATATTGTTGGTGTCAACCAAAAAGATAATGTAATTTATAGAAGATTGATATTCGTACAACCATTTAAACAATGGAGAGAGAGAATGATAGCATCATATAAGAATGAGAGAGAAAGTTGTCACCAAATGGTTGTACAAATATCATTTCTTTAATTTATATTATATTTGCTGAATTGTTAGTGTCATTGAAAAATATATATATATATATATATATATATATATATAACTTGTTACAATATAAAAGCGCACAATATTTATACGTGTAATTTTAATCAAAATCGAAATTTTATAAAAACTATTGTTTGTATTTTATAGGCATTTACTAATTCAACCATCTTCAATAATACATGTGAAATACTTAAGAGACTAAATACTAATTCCAAATTTAGTCCGATTAGTATTTTATAGGTTTAATATATCATATAGTCCCTTAATTTAATTCTTTATTTCATAAAGGTCCTTTAACTATAAAACAAAACATTTTAAATTGGTCTCTTATGTATTACGCCGTTATCTATTTTGGTCCTCTCAGTTAGTTTTTTAATGTCTAATATTTTTAATATGATTATGACCGTTGAATTGCAGGTCCATTGTATATAACAGTAAACCACCGGTATCTAATTTTCTTTTCCTTTTCTTCTTCTCCTTCATGTTCTTCCTCTTATCTTCATCATCTTAAACATTATGTTCATATAAACCTAGAAAAAATTAACAAACAAACCCAGAAAAAACAAAAACTGATTGAATCCTTCACTAATCACTAAAACAAGTTAGAATTGACCTAGTTATGTTTGAAACAACGTAGGAATAAAAACCCAACGGTAAATAATTTTCCCTCAGAACAATAGGAACCCATTGATTTATTAATGAAAAAAAATTAGATTTAACTTGGTTAACTGAAACGCAAGGAGGAGCAAAACTAAATCTGTTAAGTTGGAAAAGACTTTAATTGACCCATCTAAACTCATAACAATTACTCCAAGATGGAATTAACTTTCCAACAACAAAACACAACAGGAACAGAAGTAAAAATGCACACGAACCAAACGTTCAAATCATTTTTCCCTTTTAATCAACTAAGCAAACATCAATTAAACAATATAAGCATGAGAAAGAAGAGGTCAGATCTAAGGGTTTTGTTGCTTCGTGTTAACCTTCACCACCACAACTACTGAGTTGGTGCATTTGAAGGGACTGACTTGGAATTGGAAAGGAAGGTAATTTTTGGATTTTGGGTTTTAATTTTTAATTTTTGGATTTTTGAATTTATATGATAAAGGAGATTATTGGAATTGAGATGTAGTGTTTCTGATTATGAATGAGTTTTGTATTTTTTTTCTGTTTTTTTTTTTTTAAGATGATGAATAAAGATGAGAGTTTTATTTGGGGATGAAGAAGAACATGGGGAAGAAGATGGATGAAAAAATCAGGTGTTTGTGGTTCATTATTAGGTAAAATAGATCTCTTCATGATCTAACAATATCCATTTAAAAAAAAGATCAAACGGTTAAAAATAAAAGATTTAACAAGGTCTATGGTGGACCACCTATAAAGTTGGTTCACCTTAGACATTTAAGGTTAAAAACTAATGGAGAGGATCAAAATAATAAACAGAAGAAGATTTATGGGACCAAATTGAAACACTATATAGTTAGGGGACCAAAGTGAAAACCAAAAATAAGTGAAAACCAAAAATGATGTATTAAGCCTATTTTATACTACTATTGTTCTCGTAAAATTTCTCTTACGTATTGGCTTGGTAAATTAAGTTTTAGGCTCTGTTTGGATTGATGGAGCATAACAGAGCGGAATGGAACGGAATGGAATGGACCAGAGAGTCCATTCCACTCCTTGGGTATTTTATGATGGAGTGGAATAAATCTTCCATTCCAATGTTTGGAAAGTTGACGGAATGGAATAAATTATAACATTTTTATTCCATTTTTACCCTTGGTTAAAATATATTCTTCTATTAAAAAAATTTCTTTCTAATATGTTGAATATTTAAAATATATTAATCTAAATTGTACTTATAAAATATATCAATGTTTTATTGTACTATATATTAAAATGGATTTCATAATATGAATATATTTTAGAAATGAAACATTTTTATTTGTTTTTGAATAAAAGAACGAAAGTTATTTCTGATATAAATTTGATACCTTTTCAATAAGCAGAACTAAAAAAATAAAGATTTCTCTAAATTGAACGAATTTTTTTTTTTTGTATGATAATGGAAGCCATATATTCTAATTAACGTCGTGTTCAATTACGTTGAAGAATTGAAGAAAAAAAACAGAGTTCTAAGGCTGGGAGAAGAAGAAATGTAATGAAGATGAGGTTGTATTTGTAATTTAGTCATTGGACAAATAAAATAATAAGTGGTTCCATTCCATTTCACCCAAATTGGAGGGGAACCAAAATGTAAGTAAGTAATGGAATATGATGAAATGGATACCATTGGGTTCCATTCCATTCCATCCTTTTAATGACAATCCAAACAATGGAACATTAATTTATTCCATTCCATTCCATACCATCTCATCTCATACCACCAATCCAAACATAGCCTTAGTCTCTTTTGACATTTTATACCATAAATGATTAAAATGAAACCAAAAAAATAAAGGATAAGAGTATCACATAAAATTAAGTTAAAGGATGAATTATGTAATTCTGTTAAGAAATAATTAGTTTTTTTTCTCTCACTTGAAGAACTTGACGTGACAAAGTAGAATAACCTCTAATGACAATCAAGTGCATGATAACCTATAACTACAATTAAGTGATAATTTTTTGGTTTTTTTGTTTTACTTGTTTTCAATAAATAAACGTATTTGAAGCAGTGAAGTATATATTATTTGAATATCTAAATATAATTTAAAAGTCCTAGCTCAATTGGCAAAATGCCGAAATTGTTAGGTCGGATGCCATGATCGGGGTTCGAACCCCGGTACCTCCACTTATGTGTGTGAGTTTATAATAGTTTTGTCATTTCGTCTATTTATCAAAAAAAAAAAAAAAAGAATATCTAAATATAAATTATGTTTGCTTATTTGAATATCAAAACATAAAACACAAATGTGTAAGTCATAAGTGGCGGATCTACTTGAGTCGAGAGTTTGCACCTGCACACCCTAGATTGTGAAGATCACACTTATTATCTTACTTTTTTTCATTACATATATAGCATATTAATATACTATGTTATTTATTTGAAGCAGCTCACGGTAAATCCTTTGTATAACGTAGGATTTCTAATGAAGTAACTCTCCATAATTAAAAATAGAAGAATGTGCTAAAGATCGATTCTAAGGTATCGTTTGATCCGACTTTTTTTCAGCTTTTCTACGTTTTTAAGGAGAAGTTAGGCCAAACACAATATCAATAAAGTACCTTCGAAAAAAAGTACTTTTTTTAGAATGCATATAATTGAATGGAATGAGCTTTAACCAAAAGTTGTTGAATGCTACTTCAAAAAACTATTTCTCCCCAATTTATTTCACAAGCACCTCTCTTCAACTCCCGCCGGCAACCTTTTGTTTTATTTTTTCAATATGCTTTTTTCTTCCATTTTATTTTATTTTATTTTTTTAACCGGTCCATTTAATTTTTTAATGAGGTTCCATTTAAGTTTATTATCTATTTTTTTAAGGAATTTTATTATCTTTTTATCACTTATATATTAATTTCAATATCTTTTGATCATCACAACCTCACAAATATTTGTATTCACGCTATCAATGAATGACACCGAATATTTTTATTCCCTTTCTTCAACCACGGAAATACACACACGTTAGCGTTTAGAGTAATACTTTATGTTCCTCTTTCTGTTTTTTTTTTGTTATGCTAATGCATATAATTTTTGTTAGTGTTGTGTAATGCGTATAATTATTTTTATAAAATTTTGATTTTAATTAAAAGTACAAGTGTAGTTGCCTAAAAAAATTATACTTATATATAATTTACACATTTGTATTGTAACAAACTATGCATATCTTTTTCTTATTAAAAAAACTAAATATATATTTTTCAATGACACCAGCAATGTAACAAATATAATATTATATAATATAAATTCTTATCTTTTTGACCAACACTAAAAATATGGTATTCTTATAACAAAATTTGTTATAGAGTATAATTGAAAAAGAAAAAATCAATTATTCTCATTATATACACACACATATACATATTATAGATATATTCTGCAACAACAGCACTCCACAACTTTATTCGAATGTGTGAAGTTGAAGATGAAGAGTTTAATAAATGTGATGTTATCTCTGAATATATGATTGAGCATGACGAAGAAAGCAATATAAATGAAGAAATCAGTTCATATAATCCAGGAAGAGTGCAAGATGGAGGCTACATGAATAAAGTTAGAAATCAAATAGGAGTTGCGTTGATGGAGAGTAGAAATGTTTGAGTTTGTGATGATTTATGTCTTTTTTAAAAAAAAAAAGATGATTACTGTTTTTAATTTTCCAAACTACTTTGATATTATTTATGTTATTATTTGAGCCTCCTTAAATTATTTCTCCTATTCAAATATTTAACAAGTCGTTTATATGATGATACAAATTTGTATTCATGTTACACAAAATAAACGTCATTGAGTAAATATAGTATTGGTAAAAATATATCTTTTATATTTTAAACATTTTTTCCCTTCAAAAAATATTTTAGACATTTTTTTATTTATTATGTTAATTCATAATGAATTCAAAGTTTTTTTATTTATAGACAATGCATAAATATATGCAAGGTCCCGGGTTCGAACCCCATACACCACCAAAAAATAATAAATTCAAAGTTTTGTACAATATTTTGCCAAACAGCTTTTAACTCAAAAATAACTTTAGAACTAAAAAAAAATAAAGAAACCAAACAACTTTAGCCTTTTTCGTAAAGAGCTTTATTTTAACTTTGTTTTAAAATAGTTTTTAGACCGAAAAAAACTTGACCAAATGGTACCTCAGTCTTTGCTTCTTAACCTGTGTAAAAAAAACCAGAAGCTAATTTGGTAGTGGTGGTCATGTACATACATTGTCGCAAATTTATTTTTTAAGAAACATTCTCGCAACTCCTTCAAAAAAGAAAGAAACATTCTCGCAATTATTTTAAAATATACGTTTTTTTTTACCAGAGTTCGAACTCCGGACCTTGCATATATTATGCATTGTCCATACCTTCGTGGTTTTTTGTTTATATACACTATAACAATTACTTGATTAAGGTTTTAGTAAAAAAAAAAAACGAGACAATTATTGATTAAGGTTTACAAATTTATACTCCTAACTAAATTCTTAGTCTTCGTGAGCTTAGCTCATTTATAGGGCCAATGCACAATATATATAAAGTCTTGATTTTAAACTTCGGCCAAAAAAAAAAAAAAAAACTTAATACACTTGTGTAGGGACTACAAGGATCATTTTTTTTTTTTTTTTTTTGTAAAACGCATGTATTAAAAATATATGATGAACTATTTTAATCCTGTCATAGGCTTACTTTTTAGGTCTGATTCTAGTCTTCTGGAAGTCTGACATGACCTACTAATCTGTTTAAAAGCATATTTCGTATTAACATTTTTAAATAAGCAATGCGATGTAAGTTTAAATAGACTAGTGAACTAATATATCAATTAGATTAAACTTTCTTTTGATAATCAACATGAATTTTTAGAGAATTTTACTATATATTGTACCATATTTCAATTCTAGTTTATAATAATACATTTATATATGCAAAAAATTAATGCATACTAATAAGCTTAAAATACTGAAAAAGTTAACAAATTTTTATTTTAATTCAAAGTACAAAATATAATATAATAATAAATATTATTATTTCTATTTATTTAAATAGGTTGGCCTAATAGGCTTTTTGAATGGTCTGTGACCTGATCTTTTAAGCTAAATAGGCTTATAAAAAAGCTCAGGCCTTCTCTATTTAAGAAAAAAACTTAATCTGGCCTGACCTGACGTAGGTTAGGTCGTAGGCCCCTGTAGGCCTCCCTAACCTTTTTCCATCCCTAATTGCGATTGTACTTTTGGTCCCTATATTTTCACTATTTTGTCATTTTTAAAATAAAATAAAAACTTAAATGGAATTATATTAACCAACATTTTTTTACTTACCCTGCACAAATAGTGCTAGAGTGAAGCAAAGAGAAATCAAAGTTACATCATTCCGTATGCCAGAAAAAATAAAGAGAACCCATACAAGAATTGAAAAGAATTTAGCCGGCACATGTGGTAGTCAAAAGCAAAGTTATTTAATTTCATCTGTATTCTTGAAGATTCGTGGATTTCTTTCTTTGCATAACACCCAGACTATAGAAGACCAAATTAAATGAATAATGTCACACATGCGGTTAAAAAAACCTCTGAAGGATCCAAAATGATTTAAATGATCTGAAATACGAAACAGAGTAACGATAGATAAACCCAACCAATCGAAAACAATGATCCAGATTTGACTGAAAAAAGTCAGAGTTAAGAAAAGGACGAGCCACATCTTCTAGATTACCACCCACACCCTCCAACACGAGTTTACAAATGATCTTTTGTTGGAAGGAGGTTAAGAAGAAGGCGTCACACAAAAAAAAATTGATTTTTAAATTAGCATTTTATGCTATACTATAAGCTGTCAACTGCAATGTCGTGTTGAGTTGCTGATTGTTAAAGAAGATTATAAGCGGTGTAGATAGACAGTGTAATTTTTTTGAATAATGCTAATTTCACCTCCACATGTCGATAACACCATCATGCAAAATAGTAAAGTTTAACAAATCACAACACTTTTTCAGTTATATCATTCATTTAAATTATTCTAACTACAATTTATCTTTTGTGTGATATTATTTTTTAAATCTTTTTCTAAAAAATCAGTTAAATCTTATAATAAGAACAATTTCACAATAATAGAAATAATATAAATATTTATTTAATCGTGATATATTCAAAAAACAAATTATAAACAAATGCAATAAAATAAGTATAATAGAAAAAACGGAAAGACAATCGCATTGATGCTAGTTCTAACAAAAAAAACAGACTTTTAAACTTCAAGGAGCATAATATTTTCATGAAAAATATTAAAAACACTATTTTCAACACACTTTTCAATATTTATTCTGTTATTGAAAAAAAATCAATGTCGGATCCATCGCTTTGAGTGAAACACATTTTTTAACTGTGACATCCGCTTTGATTTGAGCCAACAATAAAGCTTTAATTTGAGACAACAATAAAGTGAATGTTAGATATAATGTTGATAAGAGAGCGTTGTTAGTTTAACCTAAAAAAAAAAGAGCGTTGTTAGTACCAGTCTTTAGATGATTCAGCTAACTATTAGTTTGAATCAATTTCTTAAAATAACTAGTTACAAACCCGTACGAACTTCGCACGGGTTCAATAACGTATTCGATAAAAAAAATTCTTCGAAAGAAGAGATATTAAAACGACGGAACATTGTGATTCATCATAAAATATGTATGAGTTGATTAAGAGAGCATATAATCAGTTTATGAGAATACAAATTGACATAATATGTAGGATGAAAACAATTGGAACCAATAAAGAAACCAATGATGTGTGAATTTACATATTATCCAAAATTATAAAAAAGAGTGTTGTTGTTATAGAGTTACCAAAAAATGATTGATACCCATATTTACATCAAATGAAATCAAGCAAAGAAGTAGCATCGGTGAGTGAATATAATCTAGTCTAGGATTAGAGTTAAGGTGATCTGTTGAAAGTGCGGATCATGAACACCAAATCTTTATTTGGGAACGATTTGAACGTGCATATTTTTAGGTGGTTTCTCTAGATCAAAAATTAACTTATCACCTACCTCTAACATCTGTTCTCGGCAAATTTGAACCATTGGCCGCCTAAGTATTTTTTATAACTGGCTCTTTTTGCCGTTATCAAGCGACACTTATACCTTTTTTGAGCTTGTTTGTCGATGAGTGTGATTGTTTTCCGTCTTCCTTTTAAAAATGTCATTGATATCTCATTTGAAAAGTGCTAGGTACAAAACAAATTGCAGTGTTAATTAGAAGTTATATATATGTACATTTCTAAAACATTTACCAAAGCATTATAAAGATTTGATGTAGGAAAAGAGCATGTTTTATTTTGTTCAAGAGATTAGGAAAACAACATTATAATTAACATGATACTAATTGGAACCAATGAAGGAACCAACAATATGCAGATTAACGTTACATAATAGTTAGGTTTATAAAAGAGATTGCAAGTTTCATAGACTAACTAAAAATGATGAGGTGACACTAACCACACCTAGAGCTGTCAAAAATGGGCCGGGCTCATGGACCGGTCCATTGGCCCATGTTTTTGGGCCGGACTGGGCCTAAAAAACTAACCAAAAAATGCACTCGGGGTTTTTCGGCCCAAGCTCATCTGGGCCATAAAAAATTTGGGCCGGCCCGTTAGCCCATATTTCATTTTATTTTTTTAAAACATTATCAACTAATTTAAAATTTATTAACAAAAAAATATTTAAATAAATAAATTTAATAAATATGGATGAATTTAGCTTACAGTTTTAAAATTTATAAATTATTAATTTGATTTAATTGAAAGAATAATCTAGAGTTTAATTATTATTCAATGTTAATATAAAAATTATTTATATTTTTAAGTCCATCCAATCATATTTTAGCAAAAAAATAATGGTGAGTAACTAATACATAAGAAAATACATAAAAACGGGCCAGGCCGGGCTCTAGAATTCACGGCCCAATCATAAACGGGTTGGGCGGGCTGACCCATTTCTATAGTCGGGCCTCTCGGGTCCGGGCTGGGCCGGCCCATTTGACACCTCTAACCACACCCCATCAATAGAAAATTACTAAAATGCCCCTCCTAGGAGCAACTCTCATAATACAATCCAAACTGGTTAGGATTGAATTTAGTTGTTTTCCAAATAGTGATGCAATATGTTTCCTAACACAAAATATGCACATGAAATAAAAAAATAATGCAATATGTATTTTTAATTTGTGCGTAAAAAAACTCAAAACATGTTTGTGCATAAAAAAAGCAGACATTGACTAAGTTTATAAATTCAGCAATTGGCCTAACCTGAGACAGTTTGCAAAAATCGTTGTACGAAGTACGTTGAGAAGAAGTCGAACTCTGACTTAAGTTCTAACTGAAGCTTTGACTCTGAGCTTGAGAAGTGTTAAGGTCACGACAACAATTCAAGAAACATGGTCAAAAAACAATCAAATCGGATTGTGAAATAATAAGTTACTCTAACACTGTATTGTGAAATCATAATGCAAACTTACTAAGTCTTAAACTTCTTAACAACCGGATGATGTAGGTTGATGAGCAGCCTCGAACCTGACCAATTGTTACATATATTTGGGTTGACATTGACTACAAAATGGAAGCAAAGAACTCAAGGTAAATAGATGGTAAATGATAAAGCTACGGAGTATTTTTCCCATAGTGTTACATCAACTATATTCCCACTACATAAGGAAAGACATTATTCGGGTCATTATCAAACTTATACAAAATTCTAACATCTGATGCTGACAAAATAGAAAATAATATCTTTTCTATTTTGCAATGTTTAGTTTTTTGAATAAGAAAAAGATATGCATAGTTTTTAACGATATAAAGGTGCAATATATATATATATATATAAGATAAGATA
The DNA here is from genome assembly GCF_003473485.1 of Medicago truncatula. Lineage (NCBI taxonomy): Eukaryota > Viridiplantae > Streptophyta > Magnoliopsida > Fabales > Fabaceae > Medicago > Medicago truncatula. Next base: position 48,733,239 of record NC_053049.1, on the reverse strand, counting down.
AGATAAGCATAATTTTTTTAGAAATCTATACCTTTTTTGAAGAAAAGACATCTACAATTGTACTTTTAATTAAAATTAAAATTTTATAAAAATTATACGCATTAGCGTAACAAAAAAACAGACACACATAAAGTATTACTCTAAACGCTAATATGTGTGTCTGTATATTTGCGAGGTTGAAGAAAGAAAATAAAAATATTTTGTATCATTAAATGATAGCGTGAATAAAAATATTTGTGAGGTTGTTAGGATTAAACGATATTTAAATTAAATATATAAATGATAAAAAGATAATAAAATTTCTTTGAAAAAAATGTAATAAAATTAAATGAAACCTCCTTTAAAAAATTAAATGGAATGGCTAAAAAAATTAAATGGAAGGAAAAAACATATTGAAATATAATATTAGAAAATAAAAGAAAAGGTTCCCAACGTGAATTGAAGAGAGATGCTTGTGAAATAAATTGTCGGGAAGTAGTTTTTTGAAGTAGCATTCAACAACTTTTGGCCAAAGCTCATTCCATTCAATTTTATGCATTAAAAAAAGTACATTTTTTAGTAAGTACTTAATTGATATTGTACTTGGCCTAACTTCTCCTTAAAAATGTAGAGAAGTTGAAGGAAAAAAAACCGGGTCAAACGGTATTTTAATCTCCCACAACGGTAGTGTAAAAGCAACTGAATTTGGGAGAAAAAAAATTAGAAAATAGTTAAAAAAAATCAAAATTGAAAAATAGTTAAATGTTATTAAAAATATAAAATAATTAAAAAAAATTGTGAAGAGCAAAATGGGAAATGCACCCTAAAAATGATGAGGTGGCACTAACCACACCCCATCAATTGAAAATTACTAAAATGCCCCTCCTAGGAGCAAAATGGTAAAATCCTAGAAACTTAATTTTATAATATAGTAAGTAGAAGTCTAAGCAATCATCACAAAGCTAAAGATACATAATATGTTTGATTATTGTTGATGATAATTGATTATGTAAATTTCATTATGGATAAAAGTGAATTAAGTGAAAATTAATTTATGTCCGAATGTATTTATGTAATAGTGAATTAAACAGTTAATTTAAAGCTAAAATTAATTGTAAAAGAAGAAAACAAGAAATTATAGTTTCTGTTTTACTCACTTCTTCTACAAATAAAATCAATTTTTTTATTGAGAGGAAAATCAATTTTTTTTTTTTTTTTTAAACATCCAAACGTGATAAATCAATTTTATGCTTTCTTGAATTACTACTTTTGACCATCTAAAATTAAAATCAAAGGGATATGACGGATTAAAAAGTACTTTAGAGTTTGGAGTCTGTCCTTTTCTCTTGTACCAACCTCCCTGTCCGAGAGCTCTCGTTACGCTACCATGCACTTCCCCAACCGTCCAATTCGTACATGATCATGATTCCAGCCACAATCTAACGGTCAGGGTAAAACTCCAGTATAATACAAGCAAAAATACCATCATATTTATCTATATCTACATAGGAATCAGTTAGTAATAGGAAGAATAAAAAAAGAGACAGAAAAAATCTTATCCACCAAATTTCAATTTTTTCTTTTTTTAATAGAGTTACCTGTCAAAGTTTTATGGATTGAATTATAAAAGAGAAGTAAAAACAAAGAGTTTTTTATTTGAACAACGATTTTAATGATAATCCATATGACAATTATTGATTTATAAAGAAAATAAAGTACTGATACAAAATTCAAAGTAATAAAGAGAGAAAGTAAAAATATAATATATTTATGAAAAAGAAATATTGTCACAACAGTTATTAAAAAATAGTTATACAAATATCATTTTAAAAAAAACAATTGGATGTTTTTGGCTCAGTTCATTTAGCTTATAAAAAAATAGTACTAGGTTAGGATAGTTCATTTGACTTCTCCAATGGGGTTCATCGCTAATACCTTCGTATAATCTTTAATTATTTTTTTGAAATATTTACTTATAGTTTAAAAATTTAAAAATTATAAATATAAATATATTTAAAGACACGACTTCATATAAACAAAAAAACATAAGAAAAATCTCTGAAAAAAGTTAAAATGTTAAAGTTTATAAATTATTAATTTAATTTAAAGAATGAAGTTTAAGTTTAATTGAAATTCCTCGACAATAAAATGTTAAAGATTAATATAAAAAAAAAAAAAAAAGCTCACTTGGGTGATCCAGTGGTATTGACTTGTGACCTGAGATTGGAAGTGTGCTCTTCCTCAACGTCTTAGGTTCGATTCTCTTTAGTGTCAATTTAGATGGACTAATTTAGCTTCTTAAAAAAATAAAAAAATAGTTGCATTAAATTTATTAAAGTGATATAAAAAATTAAATGAATTATTCAACCATAAAAGAAAAACAAAATAGGTTAGACTTGTCTATTGTCTAGAGAGTCCACGATGGTTGGACTAAGTTCAATAATGTGCAGTCCAACAACATAAGATCAATTCATTCAACAATAAAAAAACAACATAAGATCAATTAATCTAGTTTATTTACATAGTTGAGCCATTTTCGTCAAACATGTCAACTTTTTTAACAACTCTAATTTATTTATTTGTTTTTTTTTTTAAAACTGATTTATCCCATATATTAATATTAGCATAATCAATACAATCCAACATCGACCTAACACTTGCAGATAAATCATATATGTAACTATCTTAGACGATAACTCACAAACCACTATGTAAATTTGACTCCACAAACTCTACCGACGAATTTGGACACAAATTTTGCAACAAAGCAATACAATCACTTACAATGAAACCAAAAGAAAATATAAGATTCATTAAAAAAATCTACCAAAAATCACTTACAATGAAACCAAAAGAAAATATAAGATTCATTAAAAAAATCTACCACTATGTTAGCATCTAGTTAAAAGAAAATAGTATCGAAATCCATCTCTAATGTCTATTTGATAAATAATTAAATATATTAATGATAAAAAAAATTGTGTATCAACATGCGTTCAATGATTGCGAAATATATTATCTAATTATCAATGTTTCAAAAATTTTAAAAACATATATTTTTTTGGCTAAATTATCTTTTTGTCCTCTAACTATTTAATTGATATTGGATTAGTCCTCTAACTAAAAATTGATTTATTTCGGTCCTCTAAGTTTCTAACCGTTACTACATTTAGTCATTTCGGTTAGTTTTATTCAAATAAACGTTAGGGTTTGTGTTATGTGGATCCTCTAACTTTATTTATTAGTATTATTTTGGTTCTATGTCTTGTTAAGGTATTATGATTAAATAGTGACTGATATTATTGGTAACTGTTATGGTTCATATATATGTGTGAAATAGGAGGTCAAGTACCCACATAGCACAAACTCTAATGTTTATATGAATAAAACTAACAGAAATAACTAAATGTAGTAACGAATATAAATTTAAAGGACCGAAATAAATCAATTTTTAGTTAAAGGACCAATCTAATAGCAATTAAATAATTAGAGGACCAAAAATGTAATTAATTTTTTTTTTTTTTTTTTACCAATAAATGACATAGCTTACTCTTGCTAAAAAAAAGATAGGAAAACTTTTGGAGAAGGGTGAGGGGCAGTGGGCCCAATCTAATGACATGGCAAATAGGTTAATGTGATGTCCAGCTGTATGTTGATAGTTCATTTTCCAAATTCGATTCAAAGTCTCTTTCTTAATTTTTTTCCTCTCCAAATTCTCGTATATCTCCCATGAAGCTTATTTATTCCAACATTGTCCCACCAATCACGTGCTCCCACATTGTCGTCTGAATCCAACGTGGACACTTTTCATTCGGCGCCGCTAAGCTTCAACGGTGTTTCCGCTATACTGGAATATCATGGAAAAATTTCAGATAAATGAGTCAAACGGCGACACGAATCTCAATACGGGGCAATGTCGATGTAACGCGAACAACTCGCCACGTAGCATGTAGAGAGAGGTTCCGTGAGCCAATGGTTAATCGAAACGTGTCTGGTTACACGAGCTTTTACAGCTATTTTCAGACAGTGCATCAAGTGGGTCCCATCATGGTGCCTCTAATTTGCCAAAGGATAATACTAATGGATAAGGTTCCTTTCCACTTCGGACTCCACATTCTCTTTCTCTTTCTATCAAAAGGAAAAGATAAATCTTTCAATCAATCTAATCTAAGCATGGTTAGATCTAATAAAAGGTTTACGTTTGTACAATTAGTTCAAATTCCAGTTAAAAGTGTTGTTTGCGTGCCGTTAGGTCTTAAACATGATTATCGCTTGTAGAACCAATATGTGACAAAAAAGATAAATTCTTTAAATTATTTTATATTTGTTTTGGAATCGTTTTTTGTGTGTGTGTGTGATTGGAGAGATTAATTCTTTAAATTAAATAAAATGTAATTGATGATAAAACTCTTGGTTAAAATATTTAGGATTAACGTATTTTAAAGACTGAATTTGAATTTAGAATTTATTAGTGAAATTTATTTGAGTTGTTCTGATGATATTGAATGAAGACTTTAAAATATATTTTTTATCAATGTCTTAAATTTAATTATTTTTTATGTCAATTTGGAGGATAAAATTAATTTTGATTAACAATGACATACTACTAGTATTGATTAATAAAATAAAATTAGAAGGGCAGGCCTGATGAGAGAGAGATTAAAAAAAAGACAATAATCTATCTATCCACACTTAGCTGTTGACCTTTTAGAAAGCAGGGAGATAAAAGTATGAGAGCACAGTTGCATGTCGTGTCAGCACAGTGGAGTGAGACAACTTCTGAGGTGCTAGCTAGCTAATGCCTAATCTAATATTGTCATCCTCATCCTTATCATCACTGAGTGAGAGATAATTCCAATCCTTCTCTATTTTTCATTCCTTAATTTCTACTTCTACCCCACCCAATCAAAATACATGAATTGGAATTCATTTAAATCTCTCTCAACAAAATAAAACAAAACAAGTAATTTCCCTAATTGAAGATTTTGGGTTCTTGACTTACATACAACAAGTTCGGTCCATTCATTCATGAGTTATTTGTTTGGTTGCTGTTTCTTCTCTTACCTGTTTTCCTTCTGGATTACAATACAATACAACTAGCTTCCTCTTTTTATCTTTTCATTCTCTCTCTCTCTCTCTCTCTCTCTCTCTCTCTCTAACCTTATCTACTTACTATCAACTTTTTACCATTTCTTCATACCTTGTAATTTTATTTTATTAACATAACTCAAAATATCTTCCTTTTTTGTTACCTCATACACACTCTTTGTTCTTTCTAATCTTGGAACTTGTTTGTAAGATGAGATAAACGGTGCTGCTTGCAAACTTTGACTTTTCTACTATATGAGAGAGAGCATAAGAATGTTTCAAAACATTGTTTAACAAGATTCTGTTGTGTTCATTTGGAGTGATAATAAGAATGGTTTCAAGATCTTATTCAAATCTACTAGAGCTAGTCTCTGGTGACTCTCCAACGTTTGAAAACATCAACAGGAGAATTCCAAGGATTATGACTGTTGCTGGTTTGATATCTGATGTTGATGATGACCCTCTGGAGACTGGTTGTTCTGAACCTTCTTCCTCATCTGTTCAAAGAGAGAGGATCATAATAGTGGCTAATCAACTTCCTATAAAGGCTCAGAGGAAGCAAGATGGTAATAACATGAATAAATGGTTTTTCAGTTGGGATGAGAACTCACTTCTACTTCAACTCAAAGATGGGTTAGGAGATGATGATACTGATGTTATTTATGTTGGATGTCTTAAAGAAGATGTTCATCCAAATGAACAAGATGAGGTTTCACAGATACTTCTTGAGACTTTTAAATGTGTCCCTACTTTTCTCCCAGGTGATCTTTTTACAAGGTATTATCATGGCTTTTGCAAGCAACAGTTATGGCCACTGTTCCATTACATGTTGCCTCTGTCACCAGGCCTTGGTGGTAGGTTCAATAGGTCACTGTGGCAGGCTTATGTTTCAGTCAATAAGATATTTGCTGATAGGATTATGGAGGTGATTAACCCTGAAGATGATTATGTTTGGATACATGATTATCATCTCATGGTGTTACCAACTTTCTTGAGGAAGAGGTTTAATAGAGTGAAACTTGGTTTCTTTCTCCACAGCCCTTTTCCTTCATCAGAGATTTACAAGACATTGCCTATTAGGGAAGAACTTTTGAGAGCTCTTTTAAATGCTGATTTGATTGGTTTCCACACTTTTGATTATGCAAGACATTTCCTATCATGTTGTAGTAGGATGCTTGGTCTATCCTATGAATCCAAAAGGGGTTATATTGGGATTGAGTATTATGGTAGGACAGTTAGTATCAAAATTCTTCCTGTTGGCATACACATGGGTCAGCTTCAATCAGTTCTAAGCCTACCAAAGACTGAAGAGAAAGTTTCTGAGCTCATACAACAGTTTTCTAATAATGGAAAGATAATGTTACTTGGTGTGGATGACACAGATATCTTTAAGGGGATAAGCTTGAAGTTGTTAGCCATGGAGCAGCTTCTTATTCAGCACCCTGAGTGGCATGGAAAGGTTGTATTGGTTCAGATAGCTAATCCTGCAAGGGGGAAAGGGAAGGATGTGAAGGAAGTGCAAGCCGAGACAAAGGCGACGGCGAAGCGGATTAATGAAAGATTTGGGAAGCCTGGTTATGATCCTGTCATTCTGATTGAGGAGCCATTAAGGTTTTACGAGAAAGTTGCATACTATGTTGTAGCTGAGTGTTGTTTGGTGACTGCAGTTAGGGATGGGATGAATCTTATACCTTATGAATATATAATCAGTCGTCAAGGAACTGAAAAATTGGACAAAGTTTTGGGTGTAGATGCTTCCTCTAAGAAAAGCATGTTGGTTGTGTCTGAGTTTATTGGTTGTTCACCATCTTTAAGTGGAGCTATCAGAGTGAATCCATGGAATATTGATGCAGTAGCTGATGCAATGGACTCAGCTTTGGAAATGGCTGATTCAGAGAAACAGCTTAGGCATGAGAAGCATTACAGATATGTTAGTACTCATGATGTCGGTTACTGGGCTCGTAGCTTCTTGCAAGATTTGGAAAGGATTTGTAGTGATCATGTAAGGAGAAGGTGGTGGGGCATTGGTTTTGGATTAAGTTTTAGAGTTGTAGCACTTGATCCAAACTTCAAGAAGCTTTCAATGGAGCACATTGTTTCTGCTTACAAGCAGACGAAAACTAGGGCGATCCTTCTAGATTATGACGGCACTCTAATGCCTCAGGCTTCCATCGATAAGAGTCCAATAAGTAATTCCATCAAAATGCTTAATAGTTTGTGTAGAGACGAGAACAACATGGTGTTTATAGTAAGTGCTAAAAGCCGAAAGGCGCTTACTGAATGGTTTTCTCCTTGTGAGAATCTGGGAATTGCTGCTGAGCATGGTTACTTTTTAAGGTAAATTATTTGGGGCTTATGACATTTCCAGGATTTGGATTGCTTGCAGTGACAAATCTCACGCAATCAGCACATCGGTGACTGTTAGATCAAAGATCGGACAGTCTAAATTTCAACCTCGACAGTTTAGAGTTTAAAAAATATTATATCATGTACCCTCCGATCTCAATTTAACAGCTATTGATGTGCCGACTATGTGAATTTGCAAACCAAATACACCTTTTCATGGTTTGATACTTCTGTTAGATTATAACTTACAGTTGGCATGTATGGTTTCAGACTGAAGCGGGATGAAGAATGGGAAACTTGTGCACCTGTAGCAGATTTCAGTTGGAAACAAATTGCAGAGCCTGTGATGAAGCTTTATACCGAAACAACAGATGGATCCACGATTGAAGATAAGGAGACAGCACTTGTTTGGTGCTACGAGGATGCAGATCCAGATTTTGGATCATGCCAAGCGAAAGAACTTCTTAATCATCTTGAAAGTGTGCTTACAAATGAACCAGTAACTGTGAAGAGTGGCTTGAATAATGTGGAGGTTAAACCACAGGTGCGTATAACATTTGTTGAATGAGTTGCAGTGACTAATGATAATTTTCTGTCTATTGGATTCTGGTATACTTAAAATCTTGTAAATTTAAGAAACTTTCGTCACATTAAGACATCATTTTTTTTGTACTAAAAGAAACTCATAAATATACGAAAACAAAGTTCCTTTCCTGTGGTTAGACCGACGATATGAAGATATAGCAGGGCAAAAATGAAGTTCGGATGGTGTTGTGTGTGCTGTGAATTTCATGTTTAATATTATGTCAAGGGAAAAGTTGAGATGTATTAAAAATCTTTGATAGATGGAAGCATGTAACTTAGGGTGTATTTGGAAAAGCTTGTTTAAGTTTTATCATGTGACATTTACACTTGCAATAATGTTTGAAAAGGCTTAAAAAATAGCATATGCAGAGTTTATCTCAGCGTCCCCTAGTCCAATCTTACACTGGCTTGTAGTTCTTAATCTACTTTGAGTTACTTTGATTCAATTTTTTCCTTTTAGTAAAAGAATGAATATAAACTATGAAGGTAACTTATGGAATAGCCATTACCAAAAGTGATTATATATAACATGCATATATTTTTTTAGCCTTCTATCCTTATTGTGTTTGAGAAATGATAAGCTTGGATATTAACTAACCATCTTACAGTCTTACAGCCTCTAATGCATATACATACACATATATATACACATGCAGGGTGTGAACAAGGGGCTTGTGGCTAAACGCCTACTTTCGGCCATGCAAGAAAAGGGAATGTCACCTGAATTTGTTTTGTGCATTGGTGACGACAGATCTGATGAGGACATGTTTGAGGTCATCACTAGTTCCGGTCCTTCCATGGCTCCTAGGGCTGAAGTATTTGCATGCACTGTTGGTCGAAAACCCAGCAAGGCTAAGTACTACCTGGATGATACTACTGGTATAGTGAGAATGGTGCAGGGTTTAGCCTGTGTTTCAGACCAAATAGTTTTATCTTAGGGACGGTAAACATAATGATGGCGTTTGAAATGATGTTTACTTTCTTCGTCTCAATGTAGGTTCAGCTGTTCTCTCCATACATGATCTTTTTTTGTTATTCCATGTAAATTATTATAGTTATTGGGTTCTGTATTGGCTCAGCTTTTCAATTTCTCTTAGGAAATTTGTACATATGTTTTTCGTTGTGAACCTTGCTTTGCATACTTTAATCCACATGATACTTGTTGTTTCGGGTTTAATTATTTCCTGGCAAATTATTAATTTTTAAAAATGAACTAACCATGTCCATTCCCCCTTGCCAAAGAAAAAGGAGTGGCTATATTCATTTAGTTACATAGAAAAGCTTGTTCTTAATTGCAATAATATTTAAATTAGAGTTAGGATTCGTTGAAAGTAAATCTCAACTGTCTATTTTATTTCATCTAATGACTCTAATTAATTCACTAGATCCACATCATGATTCATGCTATTTCTGTTGCCGTGAAGTGTTTCTGTTCAACTCAATTTCTTTTCCACAACAGATTCACACCTGTTAATAGTATTCGCGTCTACAGTAAATCGATGTCCACCAGATAAAATTGAAGGTTTGGAGAACTAGTTTTATGCAAAGTTTTATGGGTACTATTAAATTGAAGGTCGTGATTACTGAAAAGAGCATGATATCTTTCAATTCAATCTCTTCAGGAAATTTATGCAAATTTTATGACAATGATTGCTATTGGAGAAAAAGGTAGTGATTTAGCCATAATTTAATAATTAATTAAAATACTTTTAGGCTGTATCGTTTTATGATTTTGAGAAAATGAAAAACCCTTTAAATTGAGATGTTAGTTGCATAGGGAAAACCTTTAAATTGAGGTGCTGACAAATGTATGAAGAAAAAAAAACAATCAAGAATTATCTTTGTTGGAGACGGATAGAAGTGATTTTGTTTTTGAAATTAGAGAAGGATCAAACATTACTTTGAGACTTTGACAGTTAACGCAAACAGAGCAGAACTAGTTTGCTAACGTGGAGGAGAATCAAGGGAAAAAGGTTCACTGGAGTGAATTAATTGAATAATTATGGGTCTTTAGATTAAAACAATAAATGATTGAGATTTGGTGTCAACGGATCTTAACTCTTTAATATATTGAACAATTACCATGTAGAATTAGACAAAGGAAAAAATGGACTTTCTCAAGAATGCGAAGTGTCCAAATAAACTCCTCCGTTGTATAGAGTTGGGTGATACAGATCAGAAACCAATGAAAGCTAAAATGATAAGAGATGATTACACAAATGACTGAAGATTAAGAGGAAATTGAAAATTATTTATATATTATAAACTTTTCTTTGAGAGTGAAAATAGCTTATAGCTTTTCATTAAAAATCGAAGTCGAGATACAAAAAGATACATCATAAAAAAACATGGTGACTAGCTAGGGAAGTGGCTTCTTGAGCAAGAGCATGAGCAACCACATTCGATTGTCTCCGACTAAACTCCACCTTAGAGTTTTCAAAATAATCAATGGAATTCTTCCTACATTCGTCCATTACGGCTCCAAACTCGGATATATCATTCCTGCCCTTATTGAAATAATCCACAACTTTCTTGGCGTCCATCTCAAAATCTACGTTTGAAAGTTGTAATTCTCGCACCCATTGAATATCATGGTAAAGACCCAATGCTTCGCCTACATCCGAAGAGCAAACGGGATTCGACCACAATGTTTTAGCTTTGATAAAATTCCTGTATTCATCTCTAATACACAGCCCAAAACCAACACAGTTCAATGCTTCCGAAAATGACGCGTCAACGTTGCATTTTAACCTTGGTGCGGTTTCAGCCATTTGAACTGAACTGGCAGCGCTACTGTTGCTGCAGAATCTGTCATGACAGCTGTAGTATGTGGCGCAGCTGCAGCTCCAGCCGTCCCACTTATTTGTTTCTTACAGTTAGCGAAATTCCAGTTCCGCAGCAATTGCTTTGTGCGCTCAACTATAACCTGCCCAGTATCCGTATCATTCTGCTAAACACGCAAATTATGGATTTTCCAAACAATCCACAATAATGTTGCAAACTGTTCCGCTTGGCCTTGTGGCAGCTCTTGTAATTGAGTAAAAATAATTTCAGCCGCGGTGTTACTATTTTGCATTACTGAAATCAATTTGCTCAATAACAAACTGTGCTGCCACACATTTCTCGCCCTCGGGCAGTCGAAAAACACATGACTCGTGTTTTCATAACTTTCGTCACACATAGCACATAACGAAGTACAGTTCACCCCTTTGTCGAGCAATCTTGCTCACGCCGGGAGGCAGCCCCGACAAAGTCTCCATACTAAATTCTTCACTTTTTGTGGGACTTTTAAGTTTCCAAATACTACCCCAATTTCCTGTCCGGTACAAGTTTGAATTGTCTGCTATAAACTTTTGCGGTTTGTATAATTAATTGATTACCAGTTTAGGCTGATCTTATACCTTAAAAAAAAAACTCTCTATGCAATTTGATCTTGCAGAAACAGCCTCTGTTTACCAGCATAAAGTTCCAAAACATCTCAGCCTCCAAATAGGACCTCAAATAGTTAACCATTGAGTGTTAGGGTTTTTCTTCCTCCAAAAAAATAGAGAACAACTTGTGGAAGCTCATAGATCCAAATAACCATGAGAATGCATTTAAGTTACCTTCTGTCACAACATTGACCCTTAAACCTGCATTCTCAGAGAAATGTATGATTGCTGATCCACCAAGATCTGAAAAATGGATTTCATAATAAGGAAAAGCTCTCGAGTCATCAAAGGATGTAACATTCAAAATATATCACATTACATTATGTCAGCAACATAAAAAAAACAAACAGACTATAACTACAGTGAAAAAGATGATTGAAGATTGTCTCTCTGGAACAGAAAGGAAAACTAAGAAATGTATAAATGTATGATAATAAGGCACTTGATAAGGCCACTTCCATCACTGGCTTACAGGAGCAACTGACATCCTTGTGCATTGTTCATAGCCCTTATCACACTTTTCTGTTTTCTTCAATGAAAGAAAGGGAAGAGACAACAGAAGTCATAACCTCTAAGAACTCCTTAAAAAATTTCAGAAAACAGACTATAAAAATGATTAATGTTCACAAAGCTTCACATCACAAATTTATTTCCTCGGAATCTACATCGGTAATATATGGAGCACATAGGCAGACAGTGAATATTGGCAGGCTCACCAATCAAAACATGAATGTTACTGTTCATTAAAATGTTATTGAAATAACAAGGAGGTCAAATATGCAATGAAAACGCACCATCGGAGGGAATTTGTGCTGAACCCAGCAAGAAGTAATAAAATAAAATGAAGTAATTAAACACTCACAGTGCTGCTCATAAGGTAGGAAATCAGAACTCAATTCAGATACTTGACATGAAATCAGACAATGTGAAATCAGGACCAAACCCTCTCTTCATCAAGCTGAGAGCGCAATCTTAGTGCAGCACAAGTATCTTAACCTGACCCATATTTAGTCCTGAATTCAGTTTCTTTGCTTTCTTAATTCACCTCTCGGTTAGTGTTGAGGTCAACACGGGATTTCCAACAATAACTATTGCTTCACCAATAATCACCACATGAACAAGACCCGTTCTTGAAATGGTGAAATCGACTGTTATCCCTCACAGTGATTTCCCTTCCAACAATCTTTGTAATAAATTTAATTGCAGTATGGCAGTCTGCGCACACTCGAATGTTCTTTATCACTCGGATGGTTGTACCAGCAGTAGTGCTAATGATGCCATATGCTATGGCAAGTCTCTCACTATGATTGTGTAACAACTCGCGTTTAAGTTCCTCATCAACATCATGGAGCACCTGATTTGTGTCAATGACATAACCTTCTTTCTCCATCTGTTCCAATAAAACATCCAATGCCTTGTTTATTTTGTCGTAATAAGGATGTGATTTATCTCCAGCCATAAAAGTATGCACTTGATTTCCAACTTCTATCCAGCTGCATGCAGGGGTTTTCTTCAAGCCCTTTTTTCTCATGTGTATTCTCAATCTTGCAGCGTCTTTCCATCTCTGTGCAGCTGAATAGATGTTTGACATTAAAACATAAGCCCCCATGTTTTCAGAGTCAACCGAAAGTAACTTGTCAAGAACCTTTTCAGCTAATTCAACACTCTTATGAGCCCTGCAAGCAGCCAACAGTATTGACCACACACTCCCAGTGGGCTGTACTCCTCTCATGTTAGAAATGAAATCATAAGCTTCCTCCAATCTTCCAGCTCTACCAAGCAGGTCAGCAACAGCAGCATAGTGCTCCAAACCAGGAGCAATGCCAAAATCCCTCTCCATACTGTTAAAATACCTCCAACCTTCATCTACTAACCCAGCATGACTACACGCAGTTAAAACAGCCATGAACGCCACATAACAAGGCCTTACTCCATCCTCCAACATGTTCTCAAACAAAGAAACAGCATCAAGGGCATGCCCGTGCATTGCACATCCCATAATGATGGCAGTCCACGCCACCATGTCACGCTTATCTATTCTATCAAAAACATATCTAGCCATCTTAATGTTACCACATTTTGCATACATGTCCACAAGAGAGCTAGCTATAAACTCATTATCATCAAAACCAAGTCTAACTATACATCCATGAAGCTGCCTACCCAAACTCAAAGCAGTTAAATGAGCACAAGCAGGTATAACACTAGAGAAAGAAACAGCCATAGGTTTCACATTTTCCTTCAACATCCGACGAAAAAATCCAAGCCCTCTATCAAATTCACCGTTCTGCACACAACCAGCAATGATAGAGTTCCAAGAAATAGCATCTTTCCTTGGCAAGATGTAAAAAGCACGCAGCGAACATTCCAGTCTATTACACTTTGCATACATATCAATCAAACTACTCCCAATAAAAACATCTCCATCAAACCCATTTCTTACAGCATACCCATGAATCTCTTTTCCTTTATTAACATCAACATGCTCCGCAAAAATAGGAAGAATACTCGAAAGAGTGAACGAATCCGGCTTCAATTTACCATTCTTCCCCATCTCTCTAACCATGTCCAATGCTTCAACATACATCCCATTTTGAGCAAACCCTGCAATAACAGTATTCCATGAAACAACATCCCTAACAGGCATCATATCAAAAACCTTCTTAACACAATCAATCCCAGATTCTCCTCTCTTAGGAAATACATCAAACACCTTGCCTGCATTATGAAACTTCGCATACGTATTGATTAGTGCATTGGCAATATAGAGATCAGAATCAAGACCGAGCCGAACGGTGCAAGCATGGAGCGAATGAGCGAGTTTATGGTGTTTCAAAAGAGTGGAAGCTTTGAGAAGAGAAGGGAAAACATGGCGATTGGGAGGAACGGAGAGAGAACGCATGGAGTTGAAGGAAGAGAAGGAAAGGTGAAGAAGAGAGTGAGAAGTGTAGCATTTGATTATAGAAGACCATGCGAGAGGTGGTGGAGGAGAAGGAAGGGAGTTGAAGAGGTGGAGGGAATGTTGTAAGAGGTTGAGATTTGAGTAGAGTGAGAGTACGAGGATGTTGTCGGAGTGCAATGTTCCTTTTGTTTTTACGATGTGTGCGTGTAGTTGTTTTGCTTGTCTTGTTGAAACTGAAAGTGTTTTGTTTGGGGTTTTTCTTAGGATTTTGCTGATCGTGTGTTGTGTGGAATTACTCATTCTTCTCTCTTTTCTTGCTTAATGACGACGGTGAGAAGCAGGTAATGAATTTATATCAAGAACAATAATAACTGATCTGGGTTTTTCGAAACAAATGACAAGGAATATGATTCAACTCAGATATCCAATTGAACTTGCAATTACAATTCAATTTTTTTTAGGCGAGAAACTTGTCAGTGAGAAGCCTATTATTTTCAAAAATATTATTTACTAAGATTAGTAGGGTGGGCTGGCCTATGCAATAGTGTAATACATAGACGGCACTCAAGAATCCCAAAGCTCCTCCCCTCAAAAAGTAATTTAATATCGTGTGTACCATTGTTCACATATCAGATATTAAACTAAGATTGGTAGACCATTCCATGCAATTAAAAATTAAAAAAAACATTGAACTAAGATTGGTGGGTTGCACCAGCCTATGCAACAGTACAACGCATAGACGACACTCAAAAAATCCAATAGCAAACTATTGTGATGACTTCTCTCCCTCAAAAAAGTAATTTAATATCATAGAATCCATTGAGCTACATATCAGATATTAAACTGATAAGAACAGATACTACACTTGATCTTAGCCAAAAACCAAAAAGCCGAGAAATGTATGAATTGAAAGAGAGGGTCGCCTCGGCTTTTATATCACACATTCATTCACTTTCTCTCTTAAACAAACGATGTGGGACTATTGCATATTATAATTGGGACTCCGGACTCGGTATTATATTTCATTGCATGTGTTACAGCGAGGCCAATAGGGAGCAATTACCAAGCACATAATACGTGATATTGTGATAATCTCATGCCAACAAAACAACAATAGTGATGAGAGGCTCTCCGAATAAAATCTGTATCCTCTTGATGAAGGAAAAGGGAATGAAGAAGGTGTATCTAAGAGAGTGAAAGGGGGGTACAGTCCTGTGAATTCACACTTTCTTCTCCCTAGTTCCTTTGTCTGAATTCCTTTTCTTATAAAATCCTTGTACTAAACTTGAGTTGATGACAGTATTCATGACTATTAAGAGTTAACTAATATATTCAGAAGCTTAAAATCTTGTTTACATATAAATCTTATGCTCAGTTTTCCCCCTTAAAATATGAATTTTTAATATGATTACAAATTGTTGAGCCATGTAAAAACAATGTTAGGGTCGGCCTAAGGGTAAGACCACCAAAGCCCTCAGTTTAAGTCCCTCAACAAAAAATTATTTTTCATTAGATTTTACGAGCAAAGAGGTCTCATATTCTAATAAAAAAAAACCCATATATTCAACTTTGCTTTAAACCTGCATATTTTTAAAAATTATTAGATCGGCCTGAGCAACGCCTCAAGTATCACAATTGGAAATAAATAATCTAGAATTATAAATACTGACGCCAGCCACAAATATTGCCAGAAGTTTATTTTGCTTAATTTAAATGCTTGGAAAATTGAATGTTATGTTCACAATCAAGCCACAAATCTCTTTACCCCTAAACATTAACATCAAAATAAATTAAATACCAAGATTGGATATCCTGAAACCACAGCTTATTTTTGTACTTTCTTCGAGGTGAAGAGGTCTAGAAGTGAACTGGACCACCCATGGTTTGCAAAAATAAATTGATTGATATATGAGTAAAAAATATGAGAACATGTCTTTAATATGATTCTTATCTTATCTCACCATGACGTTGATCGCTTAAGGCTATAAATTAAACCCTTTATATTTGTTCACTCTTTTGTTTGAGTGCTGGTGTCTCTGTTTATGAACCCTGCAAACTTTCTAGAATTATAAGTTATTCATTATTAAGAAAAAATTTCTACGGTTTCACATTTTTTTGAGAGGGAATATGTCTAATAAATGGGATAATTATTATTGCGTGTTCCAACTTAATCACTCTTTCAAGGAGATGAACATGTGCGCCAACTAATTAGCCAAGTTTGAAATAAGGTCTATTAGTTATTTATCGACTGTGTTTGATCCCTCGATTGAGCTTCACTTGTTGCTTAAGATAGACAGTGGCGGAATATGGTGGATGCGGTCAATAGCAGTGGCGGAGCCGCCACTCCCACTCATGGGCATAGGTGGTGGTGGGTACACTTGAAGATGTGTTTGCAATTTCAATATATTTAGAGACTATGATGAAAATATTTCATGTATTGAGGGAACAAAATAGGAGATAATCTTGTTTGGACTCATGCATTTGGTTTGGACACACCATTTAAACACACGTAAAAATGTATTTTATTTAATTCTTTAAAAAATAAATATTATTTTTTCTTTCCACCTTTTCTCATTATTATATGTGTGCCTAAAATTGATGTGTTAGATATGTGATAAAGTAAGTATTTTTCACAAAATACTTCTTTACCCAAATAAATACTACTTCCGTATCTAATTATAAGACCATTTTGAAAAAATTTTGTGTCCCTTTTTATAATGCCTCTTTGTTATTTTCAAGTACATTAACTATTTCTTTACATACATACCCCTATTTATTATACATTTTTTTCTTCAATTAGCAATAAATAACATGTTGAAAACATAAATTAACTATTACCTCCGTCCCTAATTATAAGACCTTTTTGAGAAATTTTTTTGTCCCTTTTTATAAGACCCCTTTTCTATTTCCAACTACATTAATTATTTCTTTACATACATGCCCCTATTTATTATACATTTTTTTTCTTCAATCAGCAATAAATAGAATGTTGAAAACATAAACCATTCATCTCTCTTAAAGGATAAAATTGTAAAAATAATAGTAATTACAAACATATTTAATACAAATATCCACTATCTTAATTCCCGTTATTTTTTTAAAAGGGTCTTATAATTAGGGACGGAGGTAGTATCTCTTTTAAAGGATAAAATTGTAAAAACATTAGTGATAACAAACAAGTTTAATGCAAATATTAACTTTCTTAATTCTCGTGATTTTAGCAAAATAGTCTTATATATAGAGACGGAGGTACTAATGTTTAAGAATATGGACACAAATTGAAAAAAAATATTATTGCACCTTCACCTTAGCTAGCTAGTGACTAAATTTGGAATCTACGAAAAAAAATATCTTAGAAGATGCTTTATTGCTTAGGTATCTGGGCAAATTGGTATATCAAATTAATTTGAAACCACTTTCACGCAGACATATAGTGACATGTAATCTTCTTCTCTAAGGAACACGGCAAAAAAAAGTGCGAACTTAAATGGACTATTCACATAATACAATAACTGAATGATATGTTTTGTCCATACATAAAATCTGAACAAGAAAAATTGGAGATGTGTATGATGACACAATTAATGTGTAGTCTTCTTGGCTCGTAAAAGGGTCACTTGTTATTTTATGTGATTCACATTTAGTGGTTGACAAAGTCCAATGTCTAATTTATTGTGCAACACTGCAAAGTGGTAATAATAATACTCCCTTCAGTCCTTATTATAAGAAAAAGTTGACTTTTTAAGTTCATAGAATAATTAATGTATCTTATTGTAAATATAGACTAGATATATTACTTATACAATAAATCAAAAAAGTTAATTGTTTCTTATAATAAAGACTGGTTGGAGTATTATATAGGTAAACTCAAAGTCTTATCATCTCCCTCCTTGCTATGCTTGCAAGAGAGAACACGCACGATTATTGGTCTAATTTCAACTTGACCTGAATCCACTCTTAAGTCTTGCCTATAAATTTTCAAAATGATTGTCTTGTTCCTATTTCTCAAATTTTCATAAACCACTCGAGTTTTGCATAGAAGAATTATAGGCTAGCGTAAAACTAGTTTACAATAACAATGTATATCCTTTTTCTCAAACTTTATAAACATATAATCATAAAAAATTGATAGAGTAGACTAATATAGACTTTTACTCGCTCCGTCCCTGTATATAAACACCATTTATATCTTAAGAGTCATTTATTCAACTCTTTGCGAGTCCAAAGTGCATTGGGAGCAAAAATATACTCAAAAAAAAAAACTCATGGAAGAGTGTATCGAAAGTAATGCAAGTTAAGTATACTACCATGCGGCACTAATCACTTGAATTTCAACTCCAACAATATCTCCCTCGATTATGAAGTAACAACTTTGGCTCACATCAAGTCGAACAACTTCGAAAGTAACAACACGCTAAAGATTAAGATCATCAAAATACATTGATATCGTATTTGCACTCAAAATTTTAATGTATTTAATATGAGTTACATATTTTATAGTTGATGTGCAACTAACCATTCAAATTTGAATTCCAACAATTCATCACTATTCTCTTAAAAAAAAAAAAAACAATTCATCACTATTGTTACCTTTTCATTATTAATACGTCACTATTTGTTCACAAAAAAATATGTTTATTTAACAAATAAAAAATAAGTTAAGGATAATATGTATCTTTTTTTAAAAATGTGGTACATTAAAAAATTTGAATATATCGGTACACCAAATCATCAAATTCATATTGAAACGAGTTGTTTTTTCGAAGAAAAAGAATTGTTTTCTATCATTAACAATTACAATAATTAGATCTTAGTTACCGAAAGTGTCGGCGAAATAAAATTTTACATTTTTTGAATTTTTGTTACATATAACAAAGAATATTTATTATTTTTTATGAGAAAATGTTAAAAATTTAATATGATTCTTATAAACAATGAAATGATGTTTATTCTTATAAAATGACGTCTTATAAAATATAAATATTGATAAATAATTATTTATTTCATAAAGTGATACGTTTTTTTTTGTGATACGTTTTTTTTTTCTTTTTCAAATGACATTGAAAATTTACAAAAACTGTATCCAAGGTTAAATTCAATAATTCATTGCTTGCTGATGATGCTTAAGATATCACCATCCATGAAAACGAGATGATTGGACAGCAGCTAATTCAGAATCCATTGAAATTGCAACAACATCTATAAAAGAAACTGAAAATTGAAACCTCAAATTTTGACCATGCAAAGCTACACCGACCCAGACACAGTTTGTGAGATTTGAATGTTTCCCCGGAATTTAGGAAAGTATCAAATTGGCTTATTAAGATATGGCTAGTTTGTATTTGGTTTACTTTGGCCCCGTTGGACCTTAGTCCTTTTTTTTTTTTTTTTTTTTTTTTTTACAAAAATAAAATGATATTCATTTATTCAAATCGAGAGATTACATCATTCAACACTGTTAAAAACGCAAAGGATGAATCTGTGATCAAACTTACATCATCCAAGTTAATAGCATATAACGACATAATGCCTACAAAAATATATGATAAAATTAAAGTGACCGGAATATCCATGTCATTCGGATCTGCAACGTTGACGCCCAAATCAAAATAATCGATCTTTCAATATAAATCAAATAAATACCGCATGAAGATGGGAGATGAAACAACGCCGCACAAGACGACGAACAACAAACCACCACACTTAGATGATGAAATTACAAAGAAAAAAACCTAGATCTATGTGTAAATCACTTAGTTAGATTGAAATAGAGAGAAAAAGATGAAGAGGAGTGATTTTAGGTCAAAAATTGACCCAAAACCACCCCTCAATGAAGAAACAGTAAGAGAAAACCTAGAGAGAAAACTAGGGCCGTATTGTTGGAGAGGAAGAGATCTTAGTCCTTGTTTCATTATATTGTTTTTCCTTAAAAAAAAAAAATCTTTAACATTTTTTTTACAATTCTAGCACGAAAAAAATTGACAATTCATATTTTTACATTTTTTTTAATAATTTGAACTGCACAGGTAACAAATTTGCACATCATAAATTATTCAACTGTGTAATACATACTTTTTACAAAAATATAATCCCTAGAGTGGAGTATATCGCTATAAAGAAATTACATTTTATATTTAAGGATGATAAAATGAATTGAACCAATTAGATTTATTTTTAACCGGTCTTTTGACATGTGGTTTAAAATCTTCAATCCATCTTGAGTTATCCCCTATAACTCAAAAAAATAGACCGTGAATAGGACAAAATGGATCAACTTATTATATTGGTAATATTGGTTATTCGAATATTCTTTATATAGATATTCAAAATGTTTTAAGAAAGGTTTAAATGACATTCTTTTTTTTAGAGCAAAGGTTTGAATGACATTTTTTGCTATATTGATTGCATGTTTACTATTCATCTGATACATGATGGAGATATTCTCACTCAACGTTATGAAAATACGATAACCACTATTAGAAAGTACTTCCTTTGATATTATAAGCAAAATTTTAATTTTTAAATACATTGAATAATTAATGTATCTATCCAAAAGGAGTATATAGCTAAGGTAAGGATAAGATATTGGATGTTCCAATTTCGTCACACTTTCACAAAGGGGTGATACGTCTCACTTATTCAATTGGGCATTGAGCGTTCCAATTCCGTCACACTCTCCCAAATGGATGATATGATATGTCTCAATTATTCAGCTAAAAAGTATGTCAATATATAAACTATAATAATTATCAATAATAATTTAGAAGGATGATGCAAGTAGTTTACTCTTCTTAATACTATTTGAGATGTTGTGAGGGAGTATTTGGCATATTGTGTCTGCACGGACGGGACAAAAACGTCCCAAATCAATGAATCCATATTGTTGTCTCTCAAAAATCGAAAACCAAACCATCTCATCCCGCGTGTGTGTGAATGCTTTACTTCATTTCTTTCTCTCAACAAGCCACCGGAATGAATGAAATTAATAAAGTTTGATTAAATCATAACAACCAAGTCTCGTTGTAGTTAATAATTCAAAGCCTAAATTTAAAATGTTAGTCAAACCCAAGACTTGCAAATGATATGGATGGCATCAACAAATGTAAACAAGAAAACTCGATTTTCTTATTCCACCGTATTTGAAAAGAAAAACTTACATATATATTATTAATAATATCATTTTCATTTGTTCATAAAAACCAAAAAAGATGGATGAAGGCATAGTTGAGAAAGCTCTTAACAGCTTAGGAAAAGGCTTCGATTTGACATCAGATTTCAGGCTCAAATTCTGCAAAGGTGAAGAACGTTTGATTCTTCTCAATGAAATAGAGAAAAGAGAGCTTTCTGTGCCAGGTTTTGGATCCATAAAAGATGTCTCCGTTGACATCAAATGTGATAAAGGCGACAGGACACGTTATCAATCCGACATCCTCACCTTCACCCAAGTAAGCTAAGCTAATTCACTCATTTCATATCAATCATTATATATGTGATAGACTTTACTAACCTTTCAACCGATCGAACTTGATGTTAACTCAACATTTTGAATGTTAGATGTCAGAGTTATTCAATAGGAAGAGTTCGATACCTGGGAAAATTCCAAGTGGATATTTCAATACAGTATTTGGGTTTGATGAGGGTTCATGGGCAGCTGAAGCAGCTAACACAAAATGTTTAGGTGTTGATGGATATTTGATAAAACTATTCAATCTTCATATTGATCCATATCCACTTCTTCTTTCTAAACAAGTCATTCAAGCTGTTCCTTCTTCATGGGATCCTCCTGCACTTGCAAGGTACACACACTCATTATTTCTTCTTTTTTCTTATTTTAATTATTTAAATTCCAAAATGAATTTTCTATCCCAAAGTAAACTGGTACTTACATTAATGTCTTTCTAGGTAATTTTCCTACGGCTGCGTGTCCCCACTTTTTAGTGGTTGTGGTTGGTTGTTGACTCCTTCAATAATTAGACAGTAGTTTTACTGTTAATTATACATTTTTGGAAAAAAGAAGATATCTAAATAATTAGACAGTAGTTTTACTGTTAATTATACATTTTGGAAAAAAGAAGATATCTAAATAATTAGACAGTAGTTTTGGTTTTCATAATTGATTTACAATTACAGACAAGTTATTTACTCAATATTAGATTGGCTTGTCTATGATCAAACCTACAACATGCTTTGAATTGTATAGAGTCAAAATCACATGACTCTATCCTCATCGTATGACCACATGCAATTCAAATTCCCGCAGTAACATGTAGATGAAACCACGTTTGATGGGTTAGGTAACGTGGAAATAAGAGGTTATCTTGTTGGATTATTTTTTTTTGAAAGATTTATGACTAATTGTTGAAAAAATATGTTAGCATCACGATAGTTGGACAACATTTTTGTGTGTATATTGCATATATTTTAATTTTTTTATTAATTTATTCCCTCTTTATGAGTTATATTAATATTTTTTTAATCCAAATTTCTAGTGATTAATTTCCGTCAACTTAGTTGGCACTTGTTCATCTTAAAAAGATGAATTTCTAACCACTATATATACTACTTGAAAAAAATAGATTAGTTGACTAAAATTTAAGACCTCATTTTTGTTTATAACAATGTTACGTTCTAGCTTCTTTAAAAAAAAAATAAAGCTGATTATCTTTAAAAATATAGTTCTAGCTGATTTCATTGAGTGATAGTCAACTTAATTAGATCAATGGTTTCAAGGATTAGATTACTCCATTTAGATCTATTATTATGTTGGAACCAGAGAATTTGATTGAACGGAGTCGTGCAACGTTGATAGTTCAATTATTAAATCATCCTTTTGTTAGCCACTCACTAGTAATACGTTTTTTTTGTTTTGTTAGGGGACTAGTAATATGTTGTTGCTAATAATACTACTAGTAGTTCCCTAAAAAAAAAAAAAAAAAATACCACCAGTAGTCTATTTTTCTAATATTTCAAAAATAAAAGTCTGAAGTTAGTAAAAGTTTGAGTTTGTAGTCTAGAGGAACTAATTTTAAGACTATCATAAAAAGTTGTAAAAATGTATACGGACGAAGTTCCTTAATTTAATTTATGTTCTTGAAATATTAACCTTTTTTATCAGATTCATCGAGAACTTTGGGACTCACATTCTTGTGGGTCTTAGCATTGGAGGGAAAGATTTATTGTTGGTAAAGCAAGACGTGTCCTCCAACTTGGTACCATCAGAGCTCAAGAATCACCTGGATGAGCTTGGAGAACAGTTATTTAGTGGGACATGCAATTTCCTTCCCAAAAATAAAGATCAGAAACACAAGGTTAATAAATATCTTCACATCATTTTAGAAATGGATATTATGATGAAAGATAAAAGTTTCTAAAGATCATCTAAAAAAACACAGGTACCAGCAGCCTTCGATGTTTTTGGTCCGCAAATCGTTGCGTTCAACGGCTCTACATCCGTCTGTGCAAAAGATGTACGTTGTTGTTGTTCTACATTCTGTCGCTTTCTTTCGAAATGTTGCTCTTGGAAGAACAAATAATAATTTTCCAACATTGAATTTTCAGGGAATAAATGTAATATGTGTAAAGAGGGGAGGGGATACTCAAATGAGCAGCCATAGTGAATGGCTGCTCACGGTTCCTAACAAACCAGATGCAATTGATTTTAGCTTCATTCCCATTACCTCTCTTCTTAAAGGTGCTTCTGGAAGGGGATTCCTCTCCCATGCTATCAACCTCTATCTTCGATGTAAGTTTAAATAAATTAATCTCTAAATGGATAAATACTTTATTGACTTCCAAGCACACACACATAATTAAATTGATATGAAATTCAGATAAGCCACCAATGTCAGATTTGTCATACTTTCTTGACTACCAAGGATACAAGATTTGGGCTCCTGTTCACAATGATCTACCTCTTGGTCCAACTACAAACATATCTACTATTTCACCTTTTCTCACTCTCAATTTGATGGGTCCCAAACTTTATGTAAATACAGACAAGGTAATGTATGTATGTTGATTTTCAAAGCCTTCCTCTTCATATAATAATAGTATTATACTTTAATTTCACTCATAATAATAATAGGTAACAGTTGGCAAAAGGCCAATCACAGGTATGCGTTTGTTTCTTGAAGGAATGAAATGCAACAGGTAAATTACTCAAAAATACTCTAGTTATTTATAGCAGCAAATCAGTAAATGTATAATTGGGATTTTGTTGGTAACACAGGTTAGCCATACACGTGGAACATCTATTAAACACTCCAACAATGCTTAGCAACAAAATTGAAGACACAACAATATGGTCAGAAGAAATTAACGATGAACGTTTCTTTGAAGCAATAAGCGGGAAGAAATTTTCCCATGTATGTACAGCACCAGTGAAATACAATCCTAAATGGAGCACTGAAAAAAATGTGGCATTTATTGTCACAGGAGCACAACTTCATGTTAAGAAACATGACACGAAGAGAGTCCTTCTTCATCTGAGGTTATTGTTCTCTAAGGTGTCAAATTCTTTTGTTGTTAAATCAAATTGGACAAAGGGTTCTTCTGGATTGTCCCAGAAATCTGGAATTTTCTCAGCAATAAGCACATCAATATCTGGTTCTAGTAAAGACCAAAAAAAATCAACAGTACTTTTGGATTCTAGTGTTTTTCCAACAGGACCTCCAGTACCTGTACAAACGCAAAAAATGTTGAAATTTGTGGACACGTCAGAGTTATGTAAAGGCCCACAACACACTCCAGGTCATTGGTTAGTTACAGGGGCAAAATTGGTCATGGATAAGGGTAAGATATGCTTGTGGGCCAAGTTCTCTTTGTTAAATACTGACCTATAAACAAAAAAAATATATAATAAGAAGGAAAGTTTTCAAGTTAAATATTTCCTTTATTTTTTGGTAAAGCAAGTAATTCTATTATGTAAATTGGATATATATAGCCTTGTATAATTAACATCTCTAGTTGTATTATAGAGGTAGTCATAGGATCATTATTTATTTCATTGGTTTTGTAAGTAGCTTTCAACAAAATCAAGGATTATTTACAATATTTCATTTTTATATTCTAATGAATTATATATTTATAAGCATGTTGTTGCTTAGTTCCTGAGTCCTACTTATCTAGAGTCTGGTTTTTTCAATAAACATAACAATGGACTTTCTCATCCATATGTGTGAAAATATCTAGTTAATGGTACAGAATTCTTTAATCCTTCCTGTATTATGATACTTTTATATATGGTATAGTTTAATATATACTATTGTTATCATGGTTTTTGGGTGCCAAGCCATTAATTGGACTTGAACCTTTTGACCGTTGATATCCCTCTTTTTTCTTGGGAAGGGTAAAAGGAGAAAAACCCTTGAGTTTCCGGATTCGGGGGTCGTTTTCGCTACGGGAAGGTGTTAGGCACCCGGAGCGATTATGGTATTCCATAAGAACCGCTCTCCTAAGTTTATTTCTACGCTTTAGTTTTATTGCTTATTTGTAAAAAAGAAAGTGTGATTAGTTAAGAATGGGGGTGAGAAGAAGTAGAATTTGATTTTTATTTCGGCTTGGATGAGTTTTGACTCATTGCCTACGTACCCTTTTAAGGGATCAAAACCGTTCGTAGTTCTTGCTCAAAAAATAGTTTTTGTTTTTGTTGGTTGATTTTAAGTTTGAAAAGAGATTTTGAAGAATAGAGACGAGAGGCCTCAAGGGCATTAGATTTAGCAAAAAGTGAGGTTTGATTAGTGATTTAAAAAAGAAAGTCTAAATGATTAAGATGAATTGAATTTTTCTTAAGAAAAAAAGGAAAGGAAAAAAATGAAGTGTTGACTTCATATTTATTATGAAAATTTTTGCAGTGAAGTTCAATTGTTTTTTTTTGGAAAAAAGATGGATTTTCTCTAAGTGTTTAAAACCTAAGCGCTTATTTAACCATACAATCCTATGCATACATCTAAGGTGAGTGTGTGCGTGTCGGTGCGTCGTAGTGTCCATAGTCCATATTACAAAAATTGCCTAAATACATTCTATGGCCCCTTTGCCAAGCTACAAACCAATGATAACAAATTACATCTCTAAAATGAATTAAAACTTGCAAAAATAAATGCTAGGCTAAAGAGGGTGGAGGAAATGCTAAATGGGATGCATGAAACATGGAAATAAACTTGTTAGTGAAAAGGAAAAACATAACAAGTATTAAGAAATAAAAGCATGCAAGATGGCACAAAAAGTTAACAAAATGACATTAAACCCTAAAAACTTAGGTATGAAACCTAAAGCATTCTTGGCCTCTAATTCTCATGCTTTAACAAATTTTGAAAGTGTTTTCTTTATCTCAAGTTATAGCATGGAATTATTGGAAATATGCAAGCATGGTCTCATGCCATATTTTCTAGAATAAACTTGGCATTTTATATCTTTCAAAATATGCATATATTGTTCATAAAATCAAGCACTTATGAACCAAATCAAAACAGCAAATCAACACGAAATTATAGGCACAAATCTCTCATATTAACACATCAGAAAGCTTTTATCACATACTCTCACATCAAGGACAAATGTATGAAGAAGAATCCATAACAAATAATTCAAAGAGAATTAAAATGCTATGAATTACTTATACAAAAATTTCATAGATCCTTAATGTGCAAAAATGTCATAAAAACACTAAGAAAATGTCAAGAAACATGTATGAATTTTTCTAGGAACTTTATCACAATTTAATCAAGACATTGGTTCAAATAGCAAAGAAAAACAGTGCGAATAGCAAAAAAAAGCAAAAAACGTAAAAAGCAAAGAAATAAAGCCCAAGCCCAAAAAACCATAAGATCCGGATGCACAGGGAGCGTTGGATCGATCCAGAGGGGGAAACCCTAGATCCAACGCTCAGGATTGAAGGGATTGGACCGGTCTTGAACCGGTCCGGTTCAGTTGCCTATATAAACATGCTAGCACCGGTTTTTTTCATTTTACAAATTCTTTCTCTCTCTTCTCTCAGAGCTTCTCTCTCTAAACTTACTCTTCTCTCTTCTCTCACCTCCACCGGTTTCTGGCTATGTCGCCGGAGAAGATGAAGGTGACCGGAAACTTCATCTTCTCCGATGAACCTCCTAGGGTTCCGGCGAAGAAATTTCCAGAATTCTAAGATTCCTACATTTTCTGATTCGTCTTCTCCTTCTAAGTATGATTCTGGCACTGGTTTTTTCAAATGAAACTTGAAACGACGTAGATCGGAAAAAACTCCGTACGGTTTTGAAATTGATTTTGATCTTTTTTTGAAAGAAAACGTTTAGATCTTTACGGATCTACATCGTTTCGTCGTTTATTGCCTCTCTAGAGCTTGTTCTTGTTTTCAAAACTTAGATCCTTATGGATCTAGGTTTTGTGTTTACGGTTACGGCTTCGCTTTGAATTCTGGAAATCTTTGGATCTGTGTTGCTTGCATGTTTTTACAGGTTCAACTGTGATATTATATATTTTTTTAAAAAGATTCTGAGTTTTACCTGAAATTTTTGATTGGAGATTTTGTGAGATTCTTCAGAAAACTTGATTCTGTTCTTGCTGATTTTTGATGCTTCTGCTTGTTCTCTGGACCGAAAATAAATCGGTGATTCACCGGTTCTGTTTCTTCATCTTCTTCGCCGGTTTAGAACCTTGTTTCTTTCCTTCTTCTTCTCGCTGTTATCTCCGTGATCGCGCCTGGATTCGTTGCCAAACGGTGACGGAGCTGCGCTTGAATTGCGGAGGAATTGGTTCTATGATGATGATTCCTCAGGAATCTCTGAGAATCAATGGAAAATTCAACGAATTTTGATGATTCTTGCTTTCTGGAAAACGGTTAGGGTTTTGTGTTCTTGGTGAATCTGAGAAACTTTTCTGTTTTGATTCAGTTGCTGAAAAAAGAAAATTGAATTTGTGTTTATGAGTTGGCGTGTGATTAATGGCTCTGAGTGGCACTGTGCACCTTTTATAGCATGACATGTGTGCCTCTGAACAAATGAGAAAGTGACATCTGGACCTGAAAAAAAGAATGACACGGCCTTGGACAAAAAAATGAAATTTGGACCTTCTTGCAAAAAACAAAACTTAAGGACTAAACTGCAATTGACCAAAAAAGGACTAAAATGAAAATTGGAAAAGAAACTGGACTGAAATGCAATTTTGGACCCTTTTGGGGACCAAAATGCAAAAAGGTAAAAACAAAATAAAATTGGATAAAAAACGTAAACTGACAAAACGTAAAGTGAAACCCAAAGTAAAATTGACAAAAGGACTAAAACGAACCAATGGCTTAAATGAGGTACTTCAAAGTAACCTCCCCATGCCAAAATTTTATGTGAAATGACCAAAATGCCCCTAGGGCTAAAAACGACCTAAACAGATTCAAATTGACTTGACACTGACTCAGACGCAAATTAAAAATAAATTTTAACAAAGTTTACTGATGAAATGTTTAAAAATAATCTGAAAAGACTCAGAGACAGTCACAAGGATGAAAATGGGTCCCACTGCAGGAAATGACCAAAATACCCTTCTGTATGACTTTTTGCAAATTTTGAAATAAACTGTAGAAAAAGCAATGTAATGATTCAGAGACACTTTTGAATGACTTACAAGACAAGTAAAGACATTTTGAAAGGTTTTATGCAAGAAAAACATAGGTAAAATTGTAATTGAAAATACTGCGAAGCAGAGACAATTCGAACTGTGCAGTTGAAATTTGGTAATTGACAAAGTTTGAAATGAAATTGGGCCCAGTATTTTTAGGTCCAAAAACAGGGTATAACAGCTGCCCCTATTTAAGTTTCTTTGTCTGGAGAGTCAAGAGACGTAGTCTTTGGCTTGACAGGACGAAGATACTTAAATATTAGCATTTGCACTGTGTTTGGACGTAAAAATATGCCTACCCATTTTCAAATAATATGCATGCCATGCATCATTTGGATTATGAATGCAAGACCTCATGGGGATTAGAATTAACAAAATATGTCGTATCCATTGCGGGATTGGTAGACATTGACAAAGATAGTGAATAGCAGAGTAACGGGAAACTAGAAACAAGTTGGACAGGTACAAGCTGTTCTTGGATTCAAACTAGCCACTTGACCGGGAATGAAACAAACAGACAACTGCGAGTTGTTCTTATGGATTCGAACTGGCCACATCACAGGGGATAGAGGTTACTTGGACAAACATGAGTTGTTCTTATGGATTCGAACTGGTAACTCACTTGGGGATATTGGAAAGTGCGAGTTGTTCTTATGGATTCGAACTGGTGACTCGACTGGGAAAAAGAGAAAATTAGCAAGTACGAGTTGTTCTTACGGATTCGAACTGGTTACTCGACTGAAAGCAAGGCAAATTGACAAGTGCGAGCTGCTCTTGGGCTTGAGCTGGTTACTCGACTGGGGACATAGAAAAGGTAGACAGGTACAAGCTGCTCTTGGATTGAGCTAGCCACTTGACCAAACGGAAACATATTGACAGGTACAAGCTACTCTTGGATTGAGCTGGGCACTCGACCGATAACATAAGCAAATTGATAGGTACAAGCTGTTCTTGGACTTGAACTAGCCACTTGACCAAACAGAAACATATTCACTGGGGATTGGTTTGTTGGCATAATATAGATTGAGGTTGACTTGACGTCGATCTGAATTGAAAGGTAGAAATTGACTGATATTATTGGCTCACAAGGTTTTGACAGAGAACCTGACATGAGTATTGAATTGAGACTGATGTTGACATTGGAAATGTAATATGCATGGATGATATAACAGATTCATTAATATGCATGGGTACGTAATATGCATGATTATGCATGTATGAATGCTTGTAATGCATGACTGTTGGCATTTTGTAGGCACGACTTCACAGGGAAGACAAGACATTAGAATATTGGGCACGTAGCGGCTCGCGCTATATTACACATTTCTTGGAAATCCTCTTTGGAGATGACGTCGTTGGGAGACGTTTCGGAACCATGGCTGAGGACAGGTAGCTATGCAACTTGCTGGAAATAGAATCTTGGAAGACTTTACTGGGGAAAACGCCGTTGTGCTGGGCATTTCAAAGCTGGGTATGTTGTAGACATTGCATCTGTGGTCAATGCTTTTTGCATGTTATTTTCTCAATTTTCATTCATCATTTTTTGCATCCCATTTTTGCCTGGATCGCCCTTTCGGGTTTTCAATCCACCGGGGAAATAAATTCTTTTCAATGCCCCATTTTTGCCTGAACTGCCCTTTCGGGTTGTCAATCCAGCGGGGTGCTCATTTTTGCCTAAGTCGCCCTTTCGGGTTTTCAACTTAGCGAGCTCATTCATTTTCATGCATTTTCATTCTGTTTTTTCATTCTTGCCATTGACCACAGATTATCTTGGAGGAGAACCTGCTTGTAACATATATTGAAATAGACATCAACATACTCTCGCTTATGCATGTTTCATTTGAATGTACCCTGTTGCTCAGGTTTGCTTTTCAAAATAGACAAAAAGTTTTCAATTTTCAAAAAAAATGTTTGTTTCAAGCATTGTCATTATCAAAATAGAAGGAAAATGTTTTGTATATAGCTTTGAAAGTAGAAGAAAATAGAGTTTTAAACAAAAGCACAGGCTCAAATTGATGTATGAGAGTGGTGGTCAGCCGAAGGCGTGACTCCACGGATTTACAAAGCTTGGAAAATGGTAATTTTATTGGTTGGTGGTACATTGAACACAGCAATCATTACATTTCCTGGAAACTTTGAATTCGCAAGCGTAGGAGCTTTTGATGAAGATAGTCATTAACAGCTGCAGATGCCCCAAGGGGACGGTGGTTAGCCAGATATAGTTACTTGCCTTTTGTTTCAATCTCATTTTTGCATGAACCGCCCTTCCGGGTTTTCGATTCATCGAGACGCTCATTCTTGCCTGAGTTGCGTACAATCTCAGCGAGCTTTTCATATATATTTTTTGTCCCTTATTTTTGCCTGGACCGCCCTTTCGGGTTTTCGATCCACCGGGAAGCGCATTTTTGCATAGGCCGCCCTTTCGGGTTTTCGACCTACCACGCTGTTCTTTTCACATTTCTAGGCAAAGTATTTCTTGACTATATCGGCATTCACTGGATTTGGAAGTTCTACACCATCCATGTGTGTAAGGATTAGAGCACCACCAGAGAAGGCCTTCTTGACAACATAAGGACCTTCATAGTTAGGCGTCCACTTGCCCCTTGGGTCGGGTTGCTGGCTTACCCTCCTTTTCAATACAAGTTCCCCTACCTTGAATTCTCGAGGATGGACTTTCTTGTCAAAAGCAGTCTTCATTCTTGCTTGATATGACTGTCCACGAGCCATGGCATCCATACGTTTTTCCTCAATCAAATTCAACTGATCATACCGGCTTTGGCACCATTCAGCCTCGGATAACTTTGCTTCCATGATCACACGGAGAGATGGGATCTCCACTTCCAAAGGAAGAACTGCTTCCATACCATATACAAGAGAGAAAGGGGTTGCCCCGGTTGAACTGCGCACAGTAGTACGGTAGCCATGCAGAGCATAGGGTAACATCTCATGCCAATCCTTGTAAGTGGTTACCATCTTCTGGACAATTCTCTTGATATTCTTGTTGGCGGCCTCAACTGCACCATTCATCTGAGGTCTATAGGGAGAAGAGTTATGATGCTCAATTTTGAATTCTTCACAAAGAGCTTGCACCACATTGTTGTTCAGGTTGGTACCATTGTCGGTAATAATCTTGCTGGGAACACCATATCGACAGATGATGTTGTTCTTGATGAACTTAGCTACCACTTGCTTGGTCACATTGGTATAAGATGCTGCTTCAACCCACTTGGTGAAGTAGTCAATTGCCACTAAGATGAAACGATGACCATTTGAAGCCTTCGGTTCAATTCTTCCAATCATGTCAATGCCCCACATTGAGAACGGCCATGGGGACGAAATAACATTGAGAGCGTGCGGAGGCACGTGAATCTTATCAGCATAGATTTGACATTTGTGGCACTTTCTGGCGTGCTGGTAGCAATCATGCTCCATGGCCATCCAGTAGTAACCTGCTCGTAACAACTTCCTTGACATAGTATGCCCTGTAGCATGGGTCCCGAAGGTACCGTCATGTACATCATGCATTAACTGCTCTGCTTCATGTTCATCAACACATCTTAATAATACCATGTCATAGTTTCTCTTGTACAGAATATCTCCATCTAACAGGAATCTACTGGCCAATATTCTCAAGGTCTTCTTGTCTTGTTTGGAAGCACCCGACGGATACTCACGGCTTAGCAAGAACTGTTTGATGTCGTAGTACCAGGGTTTATAGTCAACCACATTTTCGCCAGCCTGATCGATCACATCCCCAATAGCAAACACATGTGAAGGTCTTTCAAGGCGTTGCACTTTGATTATTGGCACATCATTCCAATGGTTCACTCGAAACATGGAAGATAGAGTAGCAAGAGCATCAGCCATTTGGTTCTCATCCCGAGGAATATGGTGCAGCTCAACCTTTGTAAAATATGTCAGAAGACGTCTCGCATAATCACGATAAGGAATCAACTTAGCATGGTGGGTCTCCCATTCACCCTTTATCTGATTGATGACGAGTGCAGAATCTCCATAGATGTCGAGGTGTTTGATTCTCATGTCAATTGCTTCCTCGATCCCAAAGATACATGCTTCATACTCAGCCATATTGTTGGTACATTCGAACAAAATTCGGGCGGTAAAAGGAATGTGATGCCCCTGCGGGGATACAATGACTGCCCCTATTCCTTTACCATAAGCATTGACAGCACCATCAAAGACTAAACCCCACTTGCTATTGGGATCTGGACCTTCATTAATCAACGGTTCTTCGCAGTCTTTTGATTTCAGATACATGATCTCTTCATCAGGGAAATCGAATTCAATTGGTTGATAATCATCAAGAGGTTGGTAAGCCAGATGATCGGCAAGAATGCTACCTTTGATTGCCTTTTGAGTTTTGAACACAATATCATATTCAGACAAAAGCATCTGCCAGCGTGCAATCTTCCCAGTAACAACAGCTTTCTCAAAGATATACTTTATCGGATCCATTCTGGATATCAACCAAGTTGTATGATTCACCAAATAATGACGCAGGCGTTTGGCAGCCCAAGCTAGACCACAACAAGTCTTCTCAAGCATTGTATACCGAGTTTCACAGTCGGTGAACTTCTTGCTCAGATAGTAGATAGCATGTTCTTTCTTTCCAGTCTCATCTTGTTGACCAAGCACGCATCCCACAGATTCATCAAACACTGACAAATACAAAATCAAAGGCCTTCCTTCCACGGGAGGGACAAGGATAGGTGGTTCCAGCAGGTAATTCTTGATGCTATCAAAAGCTTCCTGGCATTCATCGTTCTATACAATAGGCTGATTCTTGCTCAAGCAGTCGAGTGATCTCATATGGTATATCACCATCCTCTTCATCTTCGGCTTCATACACAGGGAATTCAAAATTTGGAGGAACCGTAGGATTACTGTGTTCAACGGGTTTATTATGGTTCAAACTGCATAGAATGGTTGAATGATTTTAGAAAATGTTTTTTTTTCTTTTATGCAGTTCTTTGAAATTGATAAGAAAAATAAAGATGTTTTGGTTTTTTCTGGTATTACCATTATTTCCAAGGAAAAAAGCACTAAAAAAAAAAAAATAAATAAAAGTCGTGAAAGAAACGACAATTTTTATTAATAACGGCGATGCCGAAACAAACACGCCCTTCCAGAAATATCACTTTCGCTTCGGGCAGAGCGAGAGGATGGTTATTTTGAAAAACAAAACACTTAAGCAACAAGACACATTATTCGGAAACATGCATGATTGAATGAATGTTGATGGCATCACAATTTCTCGCAATGCCTCCTGGTATAACAAACATAGGCCTAGGACTACATCCAGTCACCTCTTCAGTAATTGCATTGATAAACTCAGCACTGTGGAAGATTCATGTGGCATTGTACTTGTAAGGAATAGCCTTTGTAGAAGTATAAGGTACTGGTCCGGGCAACCTTATCACTTAGAGGCTCAACATTCTCTTTTGAAGGCACGCTCTTGACGGACGGATCATGAAAGACTGGCACAATCACACAGACGTCGCTGACAGTCAAATGATTGTTGTTCATCAAGCTCTGGATGTCATTTTGAACAACGCAGCAACCCAAAGGATTACAGAATCATTCTTGGCAATTGGCATGATCATGGTCAAACAGAGAGGCTTGGCATAACTTGATGTGTAGTGGCACCAGAGGAGTTGTAACGTTACAAACGTCCGATCTGGGAGCTTCCTCATATACCTCAATCATGTTACAGCAGCGTGATTCGGAAGAGGATTGTCGACGACATGAGGGACGTTATTCTCAAAAGTCAACTTTCCTTGGTCTATGAGTTTTTTACAATGTACCTCAACGCGTAGCATCCTTCGACATCATGACCCATAGCACCTTGATGGAAATCACACTTGAGGTCCGAACGGAACTTGGGAGGCGATGGATCAGGTGGAGGCTTGCCCTGTCTGGTTGTGCAGTGCCCTTTGAGAAGTAGAGTCGGGAGCAACTCAGCATATAGCATTGGTATCAGAGGAAAGGTAGGTCTAGCTTGTTGCTGCTGTCGTTGTTGAGCTGGAGGCTGTTGTTGCATTCGCTGAACGGCGGCATTAACGGGTACCTGAGGTTGTCCCGATGGCAAAGGATACTGATGATAGAATGGTGGAAAGAAAGGATGCTGAGAGTATTGCGCATACGGGTACGACGGAGGTAGCTGAGCAGCATTGATGTCCATGACCTGGAACGTGATCAGAAAGGTTTCGGGACAGATAGTTATTGGCAGATCTATCTCCCCAAGAATGTTCTTACGGGATCCGTCGAAGGCTTTAACCAGAAAGGTGCTCATTCCCAAGGGAGTTCCCCGATAGCTCAATCGATCCAGAGTGGCCGTTGTCTGAGGCAAGGTGGTATTGACAGAGACATGGTTCTTCCCAGGAATCTGGCCATTATTGACAGTACCAGAAACGCCAGCTGCAGTACTGGGAGTGAAGAACGGTGGAAGCCCATACGGAAACCCAGCTGGCATAGCAAAGCGAGCGTCTGCAGATGTGGTTGGGAGCACGCTTGTAGTCACCGGTGCAGCTGTGGCTATAGGGATAGCCGTAGCTGATTGTTCTTGAGCGGCTAGCAGAGCAGTCATGACATCATTAGCTTTAGCCAATTCCTCCCTTAGAGTGGCTAACTCGGTACGGAGCTGAGCGTTCTCTTCTTCCATAGCCTTTTTCCTTCTTCTGTACTCTCTGGTTCGATCGATTCTATCAGGTTCGTAGACCTTCTGAGCACGAGCCACTTTTCAAACTGTGGCAGAGGAACCAGGAAGTAGTGAGCAATTGGAAGCCTTTGTGACCGATGTATGATGCATATGATGCATGATATGCAGATGCAAATGCAAAAACGACTCTTTTTAATGTCATCGAAGGACTTTTTAAACAAATTCGAAACATTGTAAACACTGTTAAACAAGCAAAATAAGGTTTTACAATGGTAAACTTATGAATACAAGTTCACACCTGCGGTGTCTTACAATGTTTCGATCTGTCTAAAAAAAATCTTCGATGTATGCGTGAAAAAAAAACGTATGCATGAATGCATGTATGCATGGTTGTTTTGTTTAGTTACAAAGAACAAGGTGGGTTGAGATTCAAAGTAACAGGGCCACGGATGGACACGGCGTCCGGTGAACTAAGGCTTTGGATAGTAGTAACCAAGGTTCTAACACAGTTCCCAAACTGCAACCTCTCTCACATATATCATGGTAGTACAGGACGACACCCGTTCCATGATTATTTGTGAGAAGGTCTAGTTTGAGTGTAGTATCGCGTGACGACTAAAGTTTGAGACAACACTCAATTTAGCCACCGCACTACGTCCTAAAAAGGCTAGGATGGGTTTGGTAACTACGGTTCATAGCTTCGTCGAACAATTGAAAGTGAAGTGCCTAAGCATGACAACACACGCCGACAATATCACCTTCAAAATGCCTCAGCTATGTGAGATTGATCGCATAATCCAATACACGAGGCAACCCCCGGATCGAATTGTCGATTATATCTCTACCTATTCATAAGTTCACTCAGCCCGGGTATAGGACTTTTGATATTCTCACCCCACACGTCAAATGAAAATAAACAAGTATTCACATATGTAAGCAATAAAACAAAGCGTAAATATAAACTAAGGAAAACTAGGCGTGACCCGCTAAAAGTCTTCCCCAGTGAAGTCGCCATTTCTGTTATCATGGTTTTTGGGTGCCAAGCCATTAATTGGACTTGAACCTTTTGACCGTTGATATCCCTCTTTTTTCTTGGGAAGGGTAAAAGGAGAAAAACCCTTGAGTTTCCGGATTCGGGGGTCGTTTTCGCTACGGGAAGGTGTTAGGCACCCGGAGCGATTATGGTATTCCATAAGAACCGCTCTCCTAAGTTTATTTCTACGCTTTAGTTTTATTGCTTATTTGTAAAAAAGAAAGTGTGATTAGTTAAGAATGGGGGTGAGAAGAAGTAGAATTTGATTTTTATTTCGGCTTGGATGAGTTTTGACTCATTGCCTACGTACCCTTTTAAGGGATCAAAACCGTTCGTAGTTCTTGCTCAAAAAATAGTTTTTGTTTTTGTTGGTTGATTTTAAGTTTGAAAAGAGATTTTGAAGAATAGAGACGAGAGGCCTCAAGGGCATTAGATTTAGCAAAAAGTGAGGTTTGATTAGTGATTTAAAAAAGAAAGTCTAAATGATTAAGATGAATTGAATTTTTCTTAAGAAAAAAAGGAAAGGAAAAAAATGAAGTGTTGACTTCATATTTATTATGAAAATTTTTGCAGTGAAGTTCAATTGTTTTTTTTTGGAAAAAAGATGGATTTTCTCTAAGTGTTTAAAACCTAAGCGCTTATTTAACCATACAATCCTATGCATACATCTAAGGTGAGTGTGTGCGTGTCGGTGCGTCGTAGTGTCCATAGTCCATATTACAAAAATTGCCTAAATACATTCTATGGCCCCTTTGCCAAGCTACAAACCAATGATAACAAATTACATCTCTAAAATGAATTAAAACTTGCAAAAATAAATGCTAGGCTAAAGAGGGTGGAGGAAATGCTAAATGGGATGCATGAAACATGGAAATAAACTTGTTAGTGAAAAGGAAAAACATAACAAGTATTAAGAAATAAAAGCATGCAAGATGGCACAAAAAGTTAACAAAATGACATTAAACCCTAAAAACTTAGGTATGAAACCTAAAGCATTCTTGGCCTCTAATTCTCATGCTTTAACAAATTTTGAAAGTGTTTTCTTTATCTCAAGTTATAGCATGGAATTATTGGAAATATGCAAGCATGGTCTCATGCCATATTTTCTAGAATAAACTTGGCATTTTATATCTTTCAAAATATGCATATATTGTTCATAAAATCAAGCACTTATGAACCAAATCAAAACAGCAAATCAACACGAAATTATAGGCACAAATCTCTCATATTAACACATCAGAAAGCTTTTATCACATACTCTCACATCAAGGACAAATGTATGAAGAAGAATCCATAACAAATAATTCAAAGAGAATTAAAATGCTATGAATTACTTATACAAAAATTTCATAGATCCTTAATGTGCAAAAATGTCATAAAAACACTAAGAAAATGTCAAGAAACATGTATGAATTTTTCTAGGAACTTTATCACAATTTAATCAAGACATTGGTTCAAATAGCAAAGAAAAACAGTGCGAATAGCAAAAAAAAGCAAAAAACGTAAAAAGCAAAGAAATAAAGCCCAAGCCCAAAAAACCATAAGATCCGGATGCACAGGGAGCGTTGGATCGATCCAGAGGGGGAAACCCTAGATCCAACGCTCAGGATTGAAGGGATTGGACCGGTCTTGAACCGGTCCGGTTCAGTTGCCTATATAAACATGCTAGCACCGGTTTTTTTCATTTTACAAATTCTTTCTCTCTCTTCTCTCAGAGCTTCTCTCTCTAAACTTACTCTTCTCTCTTCTCTCACCTCCACCGGTTTCTGGCTATGTCGCCGGAGAAGATGAAGGTGACCGGAAACTTCATCTTCTCCGATGAACCTCCTAGGGTTCCGGCGAAGAAATTTCCAGAATTCTAAGATTCCTACATTTTCTGATTCGTCTTCTCCTTCTAAGTATGATTCTGGCACTGGTTTTTTCAAATGAAACTTGAAACGACGTAGATCGGAAAAAACTCCGTACGGTTTTGAAATTGATTTTGATCTTTTTTTGAAAGAAAACGTTTAGATCTTTACGGATCTACATCGTTTCGTCGTTTATTGCCTCTCTAGAGCTTGTTCTTGTTTTCAAAACTTAGATCCTTATGGATCTAGGTTTTGTGTTTACGGTTACGGCTTCGCTTTGAATTCTGGAAATCTTTGGATCTGTGTTGCTTGCATGTTTTTACAGGTTCAACTGTGATATTATATATTTTTTTAAAAAGATTCTGAGTTTTACCTGAAATTTTTGATTGGAGATTTTGTGAGATTCTTCAGAAAACTTGATTCTGTTCTTGCTGATTTTTGATGCTTCTGCTTGTTCTCTGGACCGAAAATAAATCGGTGATTCACCGGTTCTGTTTCTTCATCTTCTTCGCCGGTTTAGAACCTTGTTTCTTTCCTTCTTCTTCTCGCTGTTATCTCCGTGATCGCGCCTGGATTCGTTGCCAAACGGTGACGGAGCTGCGCTTGAATTGCGGAGGAATTGGTTCTATGATGATGATTCCTCAGGAATCTCTGAGAATCAATGGAAAATTCAACGAATTTTGATGATTCTTGCTTTCTGGAAAACGGTTAGGGTTTTGTGTTCTTGGTGAATCTGAGAAACTTTTCTGTTTTGATTCAGTTGCTGAAAAAAGAAAATTGAATTTGTGTTTATGAGTTGGCGTGTGATTAATGGCTCTGAGTGGCACTGTGCACCTTTTATAGCATGACATGTGTGCCTCTGAACAAATGAGAAAGTGACATCTGGACCTGAAAAAAAGAATGACACGGCCTTGGACAAAAAAATGAAATTTGGACCTTCTTGCAAAAAACAAAACTTAAGGACTAAACTGCAATTGACCAAAAAAGGACTAAAATGAAAATTGGAAAAGAAACTGGACTGAAATGCAATTTTGGACCCTTTTGGGGACCAAAATGCAAAAAGGTAAAAACAAAATAAAATTGGATAAAAAACGTAAACTGACAAAACGTAAAGTGAAACCCAAAGTAAAATTGACAAAAGGACTAAAACGAACCAATGGCTTAAATGAGGTACTTCAAAGTAACCTCCCCATGCCAAAATTTTATGTGAAATGACCAAAATGCCCCTAGGGCTAAAAACGACCTAAACAGATTCAAATTGACTTGACACTGACTCAGACGCAAATTAAAAATAAATTTTAACAAAGTTTACTGATGAAATGTTTAAAAATAATCTGAAAAGACTCAGAGACAGTCACAAGGATGAAAATGGGTCCCACTGCAGGAAATGACCAAAATACCCTTCTGTATGACTTTTTGCAAATTTTGAAATAAACTGTAGAAAAAGCAATGTAATGATTCAGAGACACTTTTGAATGACTTACAAGACAAGTAAAGACATTTTGAAAGGTTTTATGCAAGAAAAACATAGGTAAAATTGTAATTGAAAATACTGCGAAGCAGAGACAATTCGAACTGTGCAGTTGAAATTTGGTAATTGACAAAGTTTGAAATGAAATTGGGCCCAGTATTTTTAGGTCCAAAAACAGGGTATAACAACTATTATCATTTTAAAATCCTTCAATTGCTCCTGAAACATACGTAAAACTAATTGTAATTTGTTCTTAATCTTCTTTCCAACTGAATTGAATGAACTCGACCGATCCCATGACCAAACCTTGTTGAAAGTACAATGCATATAATATGAGCAGAACAAAAACCGTGTGATTTGAATTCCCTTTTGATTTCGGGATGTGAACAACTGAACATGATTTGCATTTTCCTTGCTGAATGAATATCAAATGACAATACTTGTTTCTTGTTTGGACTCAAATTACAAAACTTCAATGAATACTTGTGAATTCTTACTACCCTGAAGTTATGATTCTTATGGAGTTGCGTACCCATCCTCTAAAGATTAAAAGATCTATTACGATGTTGGATTTTGATGGTTTTGTTATTTCCGAGAATACAGATTACTCTGGTGGGATTATGATAGCGTGGAAGCAGGGGGTTTGGATAATTCTTGCTTTATAGAAGATTTTCCGTAGTTTTTCATGGAAGACGAGTTTTGTTTCTTACGGCAATTTATGGTAGTCCAGTGGAGGGGGGACCTCAGAAACATTGTTGGAAGTATGCAAGACCAGTGGATGCTTGTTGGCGATTTCAATGTTGTCTCAAGATGAGAAGAAAGGCGGTGCTCTAGAGAGCGTTTGAAGATGTAGGCTGTTCACGGTACAAGTGATGCTTGCAACCTTTTTGATCTCTAATTTATAATAATGGACCTAGAGTTTATGAGAGGTTGGATAGAGATTTGAGTTATGATCTTTGGAGAATTGATTTCCCTAATGGTTTAGTCAAAACTCTTCTGCAGGTGGCCTTTTATGATCACCATGGCATGCAGGGTTTGGTTGTTGACAGTCCTTTTCAGTTTGAGAGCATATGGCAAACTCATGACTATTTTAAAATGGATTTGATCAGATGGTGGAATCATGGTCATGATTTGATTGAGAAGTTGAGCAAGGTAGAGGTTGAATTGAAGATGTGGAGGACAATTAACTTTGGTAGTGTAATAAAGAAGAAGGAATTGTTGGCTTGTTTAGGAGACAATAAAAAAAAGCGTCAACCTCATGACATGAGTCTCGTTATCTTTCTCGACTTGAACATTCTTTGCATAAGGAATTAACTGAAGTGTTGTATTAGGAGGAATGATGTGGCATCAGAGGTCTCGGGCTAACTGGTTGTATATGATGGGGATAGAAATACTAATCCTATCATGTTAAACTGCTAACAGAAAGAGGAGAAAAAAGACCAGCTCGTTGAGAAATAGTAATGGGAGATTATATTGAAGATGATACGGAGCTAAAGGATACGGTGACTAACTTCTATAAAGATAGTTTACTGAGAGTAGAGATGATGATAATGTTGTGTTTGAAGGAAATAGGTTTCGAA
The DNA here is from genome assembly GCF_003473485.1 of Medicago truncatula. Taxonomy (NCBI): domain Eukaryota; kingdom Viridiplantae; phylum Streptophyta; class Magnoliopsida; order Fabales; family Fabaceae; genus Medicago; species Medicago truncatula. The sequence continues at coordinate 48,691,694 of NC_053049.1, read as the reverse complement.
AACCAAGTCCCTTTGATTGGTAGAGCTCCGCGCTAGAGTGACTACGGTAATTTGATTGATAAAGTAAAGTCGAAACTTTCGGGTTAGAAGGCTAAGAGTTTCCTTGGCCCCGGTAGAAGCCTTCATACAATGAGTAGTGCTTGCTTAATGAAGATGGGTTAGGAGATGAACGAGGGTAAGGTTATCTTGTGGTGCAGTGTTTTGAAGGGAAAATATAGCCGAGGGATACTTGAGGAGAGGCATTGTTGCTAAACCCTCAGATTATTTATTTGCAAAGTAATGGTTAGCACTTGGACTAGTATTAGTCATTCTGAGTCGGTGATGTGCGATCAGTTAATGTTTGGAGAAAACAAATCACAAATGACAGGTGGCAACATTATTTTAGCTGATTGCATGGTGCAAGTTCACGATGACATGAGAAAATGGATAGTCTCTGATTTGGTCGATATGGAGATGGCAATTGGAAGGTGAATATTTTGATGGTGTAGATGTGAGAATGTGGTGTAGCCAGGGAAATAGACTTGGGAATTTTTCAGAGTCAAGTGCGTATAACATGCATGCTACGAGGGTATCATGACCATTTTCCAAGTTCAGTGTGGAGGAGAATGTGGAATATGGATGTTCTGGAATGAAAACAAATGCTTTATTTGGCATCAGTTATTAGCTAGGTTTGTTTGGAATCACTTGGTTCCTATGCAAGTTTAGAGTGGATTGCTAATAATTTGAATGTTGATGTGTTTTTAAACATTGGCTTTGCAAGTTGTTAGATCACCAAGCTTTAGGGTTTGCAAATGGACTCTCTAATTGTGGTGTGGTGAGGAGTCTTAATGGGAAGGATGTTCGAAGTATTGGTGGCAGGAGCTTGATCAGAAAGATTCGTCATTTGATTTGTGAAAAGAGTAATGAGTACATACACCTCAACTTTTCAAACATCCATTAAACATGTGTATCACATCTATCCGATTATCCTTTCAACTTATTTTCATATCAAGGTGTATAATAGATTTAGGTGTCTATTTTTCTTGCGAAGATTGAATGTTAGACTAACAAAGTACTTTGATGCATTGGTCACTATTGACTTCACTTTGATGATATATCTTTTTTTTGGACAAACTTTCTACTCTTCAGATTATTTTTGTATAGTTATTTTTAGGCTTAAGCATCTTCTTATTGAAAGAAATAAAATTCAATGAAAAAAAAGTATTTTTGATTATATTTAAATTTGTTTAAAGATTAAATGAAGAAGTGAATTCTTACATAGAACAACAAGCAATGATAAACCCTTCATTAAGGTCAAGATCATTTTTTTTTAATAGGTAACTCCAATAAAAAAAGATAAACATAGAACAAAGAAAAATTTAGTATAATTCATTTTTTAAATTATTTTCAAACATGAGTTCACTTGTTAATAATTTTTTTATTGGTAAAAATAATAGAGAGAAAAAAATGAAGTAAAAGAATGAGAACATAATGTTAATATGATAAAGAGTTGTCCAAAAGTTATTATAAAATGGTTAAATTCTTTTTTCAAATAATTGTTCAAATATCACTACTCAAATATAAAGAGTATGTTTGGATCCATGGAAATATAAGGGAAAGAAAGTGAGTAGATACAGTAGTTTTCCACCCTTTGGCAGGACAAAGAAAGGATAGGGAATGAAAGTTTTGAGGTGGGATCCACGCTCAAAAACTTTTCGCAAGCCCAAGGATGGAAACAAGAAAAATGCACCAACTTCATGAAAAATGTCCAAAATAGCCTTGATGTACCATATTATTTGCATTGTGCCATTATTTTAGGCATTAACGTGGTGCTTGTGCATAGTACATGCTAGGTAAGTTATGATTTTGACACGTACTCTACAAATTTATTCTCATACCGTAAAAATATAATTAAATTGTTTTTTTGGAGAGAATTGTTATATCTAAATTAAAATATATTTAAATGTGTAGATAGAATATTTAATTTAAAATGATATATGTAGCCAAAACTTTTTAAGGATGTAATTGTCCTTTTACAAATATACACATCACTCTTTCCTTTCACTTTCTATTTACTTTCTCTTATACCAAACAACTAAAAAGATTTTCTCACTTTCTACTATCATTCTTTCCTTATATTTTCATTCCTTTCACTTTCTTTCGTTAAACCTTCTTCTCCAAACCAAATATACCCAAAGGGTTTGATTTTGTAACTTAAAAGAGATGAAATTCAACTCAATAGTAATTTTCTTTTTTTAATCTTTTTAAACCGAATATATTTTACTAGATGTGTGTGAGACTATATTAATTGAGCATCTTCAATTATAAAGACAAATTATTCATCTTCTAAACTTGAAAGAATAAAGTAAGGAATTTGTCTTTTTTGTACAAGAAATAAAGAAATCTCTATAACAAATATTATTGAATAGTATTTTCGACAGAAAAGTATTATTTTAATTAAAAACGATTTGCCACCAAAAAAATACTAAAAAATGAATGCATTCCCATGATCTTTCCTTCCTTTCACACAAGAATGAGAATAAATAAATGGGAAAAAATCACAATCAAGAAGAAAGAATAGAAAAGATATCTTATAAAATACGTGAGAGTGTGAAATTGATTGATATCATGGACACACAGTTGTTGACTTTCTGGAACTTCTTATCGTTCTTTCTTCTTCTTATAGCTTTATACTTCTTCCGCAGAAACTCATCTTCCAAAATGGCAGAAAATTCATCCAAATCCATCTACGATTTCACTGTCAAGGTTCCATTTTTTCATACCCAGTTCTGTTTATTTATTTATTTATTTATTTTTTATGTTTTTTCAATCTAATTATTTTTTAAAAAATTTGTTTTTTGATCATGCCCAATTTTTTTTTGCACTCAAATCTGTTGATGGGTCAATGGAAAAATTTCAAATTGATTGATTTTACTTTTCTGATTTAATTTTGTTTGTGATATGTACTACAATTACAGGATATCAGTGGAAATGATGTGAGTCTGAGTCAATACAGAGGGAAGGTTCTGCTGGTTGTCAATGTTGCCTCCCAATGGTAACTTAATTATATTCATTTTTTGGTTATTGTTTATAGCTACTGTATAGAAATTTACCTGATCTACATATTTTAATTTATTTATTTTAAATACATATAGTGTGTTGTGCTCATTTCAATCTTTTTTGGTCTGTTAATCACTGTCCAGTCCTTTATGATTTAATTCATATACACCATTTGTTCATATATATATTTTTTCACCATCAATCAATTATGATCTGTCCTTCAATAGGCCAGGCCGGCCTACAGGGGCCTATGGCCTAGCCTATTAAGGCCTGGCCTATTTAAGTTGAAAAGTCGCACATATAATTGATTGTGATTTTTTGGCAGTTTAAAACTTTTTACGTTGAGTGTATCCAAATTAAGCTTTGTGCTTTATATTACTCTTGCTTTGTGCAAAAACAAAGATAGAATTGCGAAGTATAGCTGGCACCTATGGATTATGTTGTGTGATTTGCAGTGAAACAAGTTTATCTATTTTAGTGTTTGATGTTTGAGAAATGTCATGGAGTTATTCTGTATAATATGATACTAGAATTTCATTATCACCAAACAAGAATACTTGCACAGTTTTTATTCATTAATCTTTCTCCATTAGTAGGTGATCTGTTATTTTGTTCAGATTCTAAATAAAAGAACACAGATTTTCATTCTGAAGTTAATGGTAATGTAGTACAAGAAACTTGATGTGAGATTTAAATCAATGGTGGTTACATCCTCTTGACTGTTTGGGTGCATAGAGGTTTGTTGTTTTTTGTTCTGTTTTTGTTGATTGGTTTGGAGGTGCGCGTATTTTATGCTGTTTTGTTTTTGGTGGCACGTGTTTTTTGCGTTGTTTTGTTCTTGGCCCCTTCGTGGGTAATTGTTTTGTATTTTTGTTTTGTTTTTGGCACACCTTCGGCTTAGAAAAAGTTATTAATGAAATTTTGTGGCTTCTTCAAAAAACAATTGGGGGTGAGATTGGACTATCATATGCGGGTTTAATGTGAATTAATCTGACACTGTAATGCCTTAGGATCTAAGCCAAAGCAACAACTTCTTTGTTGGATGATGCTAGACAAACTTTCAGTTTCTTATTAATAGAAACTACAGCTAAAGATAGCTCAATCTATTATTACATTAAAAATGTCAAATTTTGTGTGCATGTTTCCCTGACCATGATTTCATGCACAATTATAGGAAATTATTCTTCTCCATTTTATTCTGTCTATAACTATTAACTATAACTATAATTGTAATATTCTAATTCATTGTTGCAGCGGTTTGACACAAACAAATTACAAAGAGTTGAATGTTCTGTACCAGAAGTACAAGGATCAAGGTCCGTGACTTTAACCAAGGACAAAAACAAAAAAATACATGTCAACTATAATTTATGAGTGTTAATTGTGTAATACTGATACTTGTGATTGTGAATTGTCTCTAGACTTTGAAATCTTGGCATTTCCATGCAACCAATTTCGTGGACAGGAGCCAGGATCTAGTGAAGAAATTCAAAATGTTGTTTGCACAAGGTTCAAAGCTGAATTCCCAGTCTTTGATAAGGTGATTACCGTGATTTATTGTAAATTCTTTGTAACTTATTTGACATTTGACACACTATGCATGGTTATTGTAAATTCTTTGTAACTTATTTGACATTTGACACACTATGCATGGAGATGGTCTTGTTTGGACTCTCGATGTACTTGGCAATTTCCCTAGCCAAATTTTATATGCTCTTTTTTTTTGCAATGAATTCTGCAAGGATACAACACAATATTAATATATATGCCAGTTTATATGAAAATCATTTTAATATATCAAATTATTATAGGTTGAAGTCAATGGGAAGAATGCAGAACCACTTTACAAGTTTTTGAAGGATCAGAAAGGAGGAATATTTGGAGATGGTATCAAGTGGAACTTCACAAAGTTCTTAGTAAACAAAGAAGGGAAGGTTGTGGATAGATATGCTCCTACCACCGCTCCTCTGAAAATCGAGGTTAGAAACATTTTAGTGCTTATATTTTAGGCCAGGTTTCTATGTACGTTGTGCTGCGATTACATGTCACTGAGTTATATGTTTCTTCTTGCAGAAGGACATCGAGAAGCTTTTACGGTCTTCTTAAGTACTATACTCATATATTGCAAAGGTTAGTTTTGCAGTCATTTATTTTTCATCTTTTCCTTTTCTTCTTGATTTTCAGTCTTGCATATGAAAATGCACATTTTATTCATTTGGTAAATGTCTGGAGTTTTAATATTTTCCTTCTTTTCAATGAAATACACAATGATCAAATAAACCCTTACCACAGCTAAATATTTTGACTATAGAAATTCATTACTTTGATTGATGCAATTCACAGTATATCTCAAATTGTGTTAGAAATTATCATGTGGACCAAAATACTGTCATAGCGAATGTGTTGGGATAATCACTATTATCGAATATAATGTATATTTTAGGAAAAAAGTTCTTAATGTTGACATGACGTATAAAGTACTTTGTATGTTGAGCCAATACACTGCACAATTGAGTCCCCACTCCCCATCAAGCAAGCAAATAATGTTTCGAATTTTAGTTTCTTACCGCGCTATTCTATTTCTTCATCATAGTTTCATTTAGATAGCGATGGTAGCTCTTAATCCACCATTTATTTGGAAGCCCTTTCTCATTTTATGCATTCCTAACTTCTTCCTTTTTTTTTTTTTACAGGACATGGAGAATCTATTCAACGCTTTCATAGGACAGGGAGCTTAACTAAGCTTGTGCTATTTATCCCTAGTTAATTTATGGCCTGGAAAATTCTTAATATGTTGTGTACTTGGGTTATCATGCAATAAGCACAATTTGGTGTTCTCACTTTCTTAGCAAAATAATACTCTAAAATGATGTATCAGGATGCACGTTATTTTATTTTACATGGTTCATACTCCGAGTTTAATTTGTGTTACATAACTACACCTTTCCCTCTGAGTAATGACTTTGTTTTTATGACAAATTATGAAGAGTGTGATGACTTCTTCGGTAATGAAAAACCATAAATTGCCAAAAGGAAGGGTAAAATTTGCCTTTGCCTAAGGGAAAGGTTAATCATACTGATTGCAATCCACCTACCACAAAACATACGGTAATGAAAAACCATACAACATTTTGTTCATGGTGGGATACGATTTGCTTTTTATCACGCTTTTCTCTTTCTCTTGCAATACATGAGAATATAAAAATTTCTGTATTTTTATAAGGTGTGGGGAATACGGTGTTGGATTTTTTATTTTCGAGTAATATCAGTCTTACGTAAATCCAAGGGTCGCAATGGAGCCTTTGCTATAATTGAAGGAGTACCATCTTCACATCCTTCAAAGCCATTTTTTTTAAGTTACATAATGGCTAGAGCTCATATAATTTAAGTGTGGAGAAGTGGAGTGTTCGGGGTTTGAACTCCGACCCCTGCATATAACATGCATTATACCTACCAACTGAGCTAAACTCACGCGGATCAAAACCATTGTTATCATAAGTGAGAACAAATGTTTGGTTTATAACTTGATATATATTCGACGTATGGTTGGTTTGTGATTTTTTTGTCATTGTTTAGACTATAGACATAAAGTTGACTTTATATTGGACTAAGATATACCCGACTGAGTACGCTGTCGTGGAAAATTTCGAAAAGAGAATTTTCGCCTTGCCGGTAAAATGGACTCATGATGATGAAAAAGATTTTTTTTTTTCTGGGTTGGTGTGTTGTTGATGATGAAGATCATGAAGAGGAAGATGGAGGGAGAAGGAAGAAGATGAATAATATAAACCCTAACATTTTTTTGAATTTATTTAACGGAAGGGACCAAAACAGGTAACGGAGATAAAGATAAAATACTCAAACAATCTTTTTTTTAGTTAAGGGACCAAAACGATACCAAATAAATACTTAAGGGACCAAAAACGCATTTAAGCCTTTTTTTTAACAATATAGAGCTTAGCATAGAAGCTCAAACTCCATCTCTAATGTATAATCATTACAACCAACAAAATAAAACTACATTAAACGCCTAATTACATGCTTAAAAAAAAAGTAAACATCCTATTTTACTTGTACTTGACCCAGCCACATCATAGTAATTACATATTAACGTATTGAAATTGTTTCATTGATTGTCAAAACGGTAGAATTCATAATTTATGTTGCTACTGTAATACATCCTTTAGTTAGTAGTCCTTTGTCACATACTTGCATTGTTTGTTGCCTGTTTCTGTTGGAGGGGGATGCTGCTGTTTGTTTGTTGCTGTTTTGTGGGAGTTTTTTTGATAATTTATGGGTATGCAGCAGCTCCTGTTCGCAGCTTCTATGTGGCTGGGCAGTAGGCCTGCTTTGTGTACAGTGTTGTCTTGTTGGGTGGGGTGTTTACGCCTGTTGCAAACTTATATACACAGCAAACCTTTGTAGACCTTGTTGTACAACCTGCAACATTGAAAATAACAATACCAAATAATAAATCTCAAGAAAAGGGAAACAACTTGAACCAAAGGAAAAATAGTAAGGTATATGAGGTTGCAATTAGTAAAACACTTCGAAAATAGTCCAGCCCTGTAACACCACCAACCAACCCCAATATTGAACTAAAATTCTGTTACCCCATTAAACAGATGCAGAATACTCAGCAGCCGAATAGAAACAAAACAAATTCGCTACCGCACCAAACAATTATTTGGGTCCCTTGACCACTCATAGAAGATAGATTACTTGTGGTTGAAATATGAAACACAGAACATATAGTGATGTTAGATGCAGTTCTTAAACATCTAGGGCGATTTAAGATGCATTAATTTTTTTTGGAGAAGTAGTATCATCTATGGCTTACAGATCCAAATGCCTAATTGGAAAATTCTTCATGTAATATGCTATTGCTAAACCAGTGAGCTATAAACAACATCAGGACCCTATAAAACACAAATCAAACGCATACGCCTGCCTCATGATTACAGAAAGAAAACAAAAGAAAAAGGCTAGGCACAAAACAAAAGAGATGCAGCCCCTAAAACACCAACATCACAACGGTTCCGAGTGACAAAACCAAAAACCTGCTACCTAAAATAGCAGCAGCCTCACGCAGCCAACACAGAGGCACTACACAGCCTGCTGCCCCTCGAGAGAACACCACAAAAAACAGAAACACCTCGACAAAGTCCACCAAAACTATCACTATTTTATCATAACTTGTTGTGCAAAATATTAACTTAGTAAATATGAAGGGATGATTCAAGTTCTGCCACATATAAGTATTTAGTAAACCATCCATTGATATTATTTAGTAAACTACAAACATGAATATAACTAAAAACAAAAACAATTATCAGCAACGAAGGAAATTTCACAGGTTTGGAAAACCTCCCACCATCACTTGGGGGCCCTCTCTCCGCTTCTTTTTTGCCTCGCAGAGGAAGTGTTAAGTCGCACTCTTGAGATGGAACGAGTTTCTAATTCTTTGCAGCCAATGTTCTATTGTAGAGGTATCTCACTTCCAACTTATATCATTTATGCAGATGATGTTTTTATTTGTTGTGTTGGTTCGAGGAAGAATATTCGATGTCTGCTTCGGATTTTCAATGACTATTCAGACACATCCGAGCAACTAGTAAACTTTGATAAAAGCAAATTGTTTGCTGGAGCAATGACAGGGACTCGTAGAAACATGCTTGCTCAATTGTTTGGTTTTTCGGTTGGCACAATTCCTTTCCAATATTTAGGCTGCCCCATCTTCCAAGGTAAGCCTAAATGTATTCATTTTCAGCATATTGTTGATCTTATTAAGGTGAAACTTGCTACTTGGAAAGGAGTCTTATTATCCATCATGGGTCGCGTCCAATTAGTAAAATCTATTGTTCATGGCATGCTAGTTTATTCTTTTCACATCGATCGATGGGCGATTCGATTATTGAAGATGTTGGATAGATGGATTAAAAATTTTATTTGGAGTGGCGACATTTACACGCGCAAAATTTGTACAGTTTCTTGGAAGCAGGTTTGCCTTCCTTGAAATTCTGGTGGTCTTGATTTAAAATCCACTCGCTCTATTAATTCATCTCTACTTCTGCATCTCAGTTGGAACCTATTCACGCAAGACTCTCAATGTTCTAATCTGTTTCAGAAGAGATTTCTTTCTTTCGGTCTCCCTCGCAACCGATACTTCAAGTCCTCTATTTGGCCCGGTGTAAGGGAGTTTTTGTCTCTGGTTAGAAAATTCTGAGTGGATTATTGGTAACGGTAACAACATTAATTTATGGCTGGATAATTGGATGGGTACTCCGCTTGTCACATTGTTTAATGTCCCCCCTTCAATGTTTCCAACTCTCGATGAAAAGCTGGATTCTATTATAGTTCACGGTAAATGGGAGATTCCGAAACCGCTTATTGACTTCCCAACGGTGGCTGAAAACGCTTTAAAAATCATGCTTCCGGTGACACCGTTCGCTGATAGGCGCATCTGGAAAAATGCAGCAGATGGCGTCCTATCAGCAAAGCTTGTGTACCAAGCCCTGCTCCCTCCCGTTGTCACGCTGGACTGGGCTACGGATATATGGCGCAAATGTATTCCCCCATCCCACTCTTTTGTATTTTGGCGTCTCATGCTTTTAAAACTTCCTACGGATGAGAATTTACAAAAGCGTGGCTGCACCTTGGTTTCGATCTGTGTCCTTTGTGGAAAGCAAGCAGAAACTTCAGCTCATTTATTTCTTAATTGTGAATTTTCGGTAGCAATTTGGAGATGGCTAGGTTTCAAACTCAACTGCACTTTTTTACTGACATCTTTTGCGTCCCTACTGACTTCTATACTGCAAAGGTGCAGCTCTCAGCTGCGTGATGTTTATATGGCTGTTATTGTGCATACGATACATACCATTTGGTTGGCTAGGAATTCTATTCGTTTCAGCACCGCAAAATTTACTCTTCATGCTACTACCACGAAGATTGCAGCAATGGTTTCTTTGTCCGGCTTCTCTTCCACTGATAAATGTTTATTATGTGATGTTGATTTATTGGATGCATTTCTGGTCCCTCCTTTGCACAGGCGTGTTGCAGATATTATTACAGTGGTTTGGAAACCTCCCACCATCACTTGGGTCAAGGCGAATACGGATGGTTCGGTCGTTAATTTAAATGCTGCTTGCGGTGGGATTTTTCGAGATTTTAGGGGAATATTTTTGGGAGGCTTTGCGACTAATCTTGGTGATTGCTCGGTCTTTGAGGCGGAGCTTACGGGACTCATGATTGCTATGGAATCTGCAGCCCTTTACAACATGTCAAGGGTGTGGCTGGAGAGTGATTCCTCAAGTGCGGTTCAGGCCTTCAAGAATCCATCTATCATTCCTTTGCGGTTACGGAATCGTTGGCACAATTGCATGCAGCATGGTTTATTCGTCATTTGCTCCCATATTTTCCGTGAAGGAAACAGTTGTGCAGACACCATGGCTTCTTTGGGACACAATATGACAGCTACTTCTTGGTATCATTCTATGCTGGCTTCACCTGCGGTTGATTTTGCTAGAGACAAACATCGGCTACCCAATTATTGATTTCCTTAGCCATTTCTAGTCATTTTCTTTATCTTTTCTTTGTTCCCCGAGGGTTTTGGCCTAGTCCCCCCTCTTGTACATATTTTTATCTTTTTTAATAATATTATGTATTGGGAAGGCGGTAGAGGATGGGAGTTTCTGTTGGGTGCCAACCTAGTTGGGATGCTTAAGATTCGCCCGGATGCCCAACCTTTCTCTTGGCCTTATAAAAAAAATATCAATTTTTTTAAATACCAATGCTTTTATATAAAAAGATACTAGGTTTTTTAGTGTAACATTTTTTTAAATATACAGTATAGTTTTTCTCAAGTTGCAGTCAAAGGGATTTTTTTTTTTTTGAGGGGGGATTTTTTTTTTTTTTTATGAACTGAGAATGTTGTTTAACATCTAAAGAATATTTGATTTACTCCAAATATTATCTAAGAATATCTATGCATAGATTAGATATCATACTCCTATCTTCCTTAAAAATAAAAAAATTCATACTCCTCATCAAGTATCTATGCTATAACTCTTTTAAAAAGAAGGATATATGTTCTAATAAAACGTGATAAATGTGTCATCTATGACATGTAACAATAAAAATCGGTCTGCTCGCTCCTTGTCCGCATATTTCATTACAGTAGACAAATCCCAAAGATATATGAAGTCTATTTTTATAGAAAAATGATGTACACCCTATATGAGTGTATAAACCATGAAAGAAAGGGAGAAAAAAAGTGATGTGATATATATATATATAATATGTTAATGATGTGGTAAGAGGAGAAAGATAAAATAAAATGAGATATGAAATGAATGTATGTATTTAAAGGAATATTCATCATGTTGATTTTATAACTCACTAATGAAAACAAAACTATTACGCAAAATGCAAAGCATAATATAAATTTATAAACCTATAAGTTCAAATTACAACCTCATTACCAAAATGAGTGACCTATAAATTATGTGTAGTTGAAAGTTCTATCCCACACTGCATATCAAAAACTACCAAAAACAACATGCTAGTTTTATGATGATGAACATCTGTAATGGATGGTAAATGAAATTTATAGTTGAACCTCAACAATTGTGATAATACTCTTTTCTAATTATATAAGAAAGTAATGAGAAAAGCAAGCCGAGATTCCAAAAGAGAGGATTGATATGTTGTCATTGAATGCCTCATCCTACTATGTGCCAACCTTCCTTAAACACCCTCATTGAGTATATCTTGTGTTAGCCTTCTTATACCTCTTTCCCCTTCCAAGCTCTTGAGGCTGAGTTTGTGGAGCAGCCACCATCCTTCCTAGCTCTTGAGCCTGAGGACCAGCCACTACCCTTCCTAGCTTTTGAGTCTGAGAACCAGTCACCACCATTCCTAACTCTTGAGGCTGAGCTTGAGGACCAGCCACCACCCTTCCTAGCTTTTGAGGTTGAGCCTGTGGAGTAGCAACCACCCTTCCCAGCTCTTGAGGTTGAGCATGTGGAGAAGCCACCACCCTTCCTATCTCTTGAGCCTGAGGACCAGCCACCACCCTTCCTAGCTTTTGAGGTTGGGTCTGTGGAGCAGCAACCACCCTTCTTAGCTTTTGAGTCTGAGAACCAGCCACCACCATTCCTAGCTCTTGAGGCTGAGCTTGAGGACCAGCCACCACCCTTCCTAGCTCTTGAGGTTGAGCATGTGGAGCAACCACCACTCTTTCTAGCTCTTGAGCCTGAGCTTGAGGACTAGCAACCACCCTTCCTAGCTTTTGAGGTTGAGTCTGTGGAGCAACAACCACCCTTCCTAGCTCTTGAGTCTGAGGACCAGCCACCACCATTCCTAGCTCTTGAGGTTGAGCTTGAGGACCCGCCACCACCCTTCCTAGCTTTTGAGGCTGAGCATGTGGAGCAGCCATCACCCTTCCTAGCTTTTGAGGTTGATCCTGTGGAGCAGCAACCATCCTTCCTAGCTCTTGAGCATGAGGACCAGCTACCACCCTTCCTAGCTCTTGAGGTTGAGCCTGAGGAGCAATCACCACCCTTCCTAGCTCTTGATCTTGAGGACCAGCTACCACCCTTTCTAGCTCTTGAGGTTGAGCCTGAGGACCAGCCACCACCCTTCCTAGCTTTTGAGGCTGAGCATGTGGAGCAGCCATCACCCTTCCTAGCTTTTGAGGTTGATCCTGTGGAGCAGCAACCATCCTTCCTAGCTCTTGAGCATGAGGACCAGCTACCACCCTTCCTAGCTCTTGAGGTTGAGCCTGAGGAGCAATCACCACCCTTCCTAGCTCTTGATCTTGAGGACCAGCTACCACCCTTTCTAGCTCTTGAGGTTGAGCCTGAGGACCAGCCACCACCCTTCCTAGCTCTTGATCTTGAGGACCAGCTACCACCCTTTCTAGCTCTTGAACCTGAGGACCAATCTCCACTTGCATTGTAGCTTCACCGAAATCTGTTATAGTATTATTCACTTCCACGATGTTGTCCACACTCGATACACCATCATTAACTGCATTATTCATATGAGGAACATGCATTGGTGATTGTTGTTGATTATTAATATCTTCTTCCTGCTGAAGCATTGCATTACTATTATTCGCTGTCAAGCTTCCAAGACCAACTGCGTGATCAGCTATATAATATTCACTTGGAAGTTGTTGCTCCCATGTTGCATATCCATGATGTAGGTTCATGTTGGGTTGTTGAGGAAAATGCCTTGGTAACAATTTTCTGGGAACTTGTTGAGAACTGCAAGCATATGCCATTGGATATTGTTGTTCTGCAACATGAGAATTGTGAGACCACTGTGATGATTCTAATACAACAGCATGAGCAGAAGCATCATAAGCTTGAAAATAAAGTTTTGGAGATCTATCATGTGAACTGTTGGATTCCACAACCAGGAGAGCTTGCTCATGTTCTTGTTGATGTTTATTTAAATATAATCTATATTTCTGCAAATCAAAATATATAACAATATAAATTACAGTTTCAAAATGCTAGTGTTAGTGTACATTAAATAATTCCCTAAAAAAAGTGTACAATTTATTGTCTTGGTTTAATTAATGGTATGGAAACAAGATTGATATCTATGTTTAATTTCATGCAAGACAAGCTTCTGCTTGGTTAAGTATTAGGGCATTTAATTTGAATGACTGAGAAAACTTTATAACTGAACAAATCAAAAAATCAAAATTTTGAGTTAGCTCCTTTTCAGGGTAAACTGGTAATATATATCCGAATGAAAGTTAAAGACTAATAATCCATAAAATATATTGAGATTCCTATAAAAGATTAATAATATGTCACAAACATATGTTTTCTATATACCCGTCAAATTTTCCAAACCATAAATAATTTTTTTTTTTGAAGGACCAAACCATAAATAATCAAATTTTTAGTTTACAATTATAAATCCTTTATTTATTCATTTTTGACAAACAAAAAAAGTTTTAATTTCAAAGAACGGATTTATCACAAATTTTATGGGTTAAAACGGAAATTACCTGAAGATGACTGCCTACCTGCTCCCTTGTAAGTCCAGGCACCTTCATATGTTCAAGAATTGTTTTTGGCACCGCCTCTGAAAGAAAAAAATAAACAAAGAGAAAGAGTGAGAGAGAAAAAAATTGTTATGACAAGTTGCAAAAATATAAATTGAACTTTATTTCCAAAAACAAATTTTACACTGTCATCTAGTATAATCATCTCTTCAAATCACTCCACTACATGTCACTTTAATGATATGACATGCATCAATAGTTGATTCATATTAGATGTTAGAGTAAACTACGAATAAATTGATTAAACTTTTGATAAAAACAAGAATAGGTAAAGAATGCGTACTGGAACTGGAACTGGAACTGGAAGCATCAAGTTCTTTAACAGCCTTCATGAATTGCTCATGTAATTCTAAAGACCATACCACACGCTCCTTCTTCGTCTTCTTCGTCTTCTTTCTCTTCTTTGTCTTCTTTGTCGGGGGTGGTTCGGGTATATCTTCGTCATTTAAGCATAAATTTGAATCATCTCTTGCCCTTATTTGGCTACCTTCAACCCCCAATTGCTCATTGATTTTTTGTTTTTTATTTCCTTTCATCATTTTCCTAACAGCATGATGCCACATATACTTTACTTGATTTTCAGAGAATGGCTTGACCCAACAGTCACAAGCTCCATTTTCAATTGCATTCAATATTCCAGTTGTTGATCCTTCAGAACACATCGTCACTGCACATATATGTAACATAAATAAATTATATAATGTCTCATCTCATGTAAGTATAAATTAATCATGTGATATGATAATATAATTAATTGTATATTTACTTACTAATGACAGGAATATCGATTTGTTGTGTCAATTGTTGCAAGAAATCAAATGAATCCATGTCGGGCATTTGAGTTTCAAGTAGTACCAAATCAAAATGCACCTTTTGTGCTATCAAATTCATGGCTGAAGAAACCGTCCAGCATGTCGTAACTGAAACAAAGAACACAAAGATTGAGACTTTCATAGGTTAACATAATTCAATTAAGAATCAAACAAGGTACCATATATTAATTTACAAACCTTGGTAATTGAATTGAGACAATTTTTTCTCAATAGCATTGAGAAGATGGATATCATGATCAATCACAAGAACTTTAACATTGGCTGGAAACACATTCCCAAAGGAAAAAGTCATTGCAAAAGAAAAGAATAGTTGTTTGTGAAGTGAAAGAGTGAGCAAGAAATCAAACACTATCACTCTTGATTTGATGATTCAAGTAAGGTGGTTTTAGCATATATATAGTCCAGTGAATTTCCATCTCTTGATTTGCAATGAGAGAGAAAGAGAAAAAAGGGAAAAGATGCATTTAAAGGTGGAGATTAAAACTGGAGAGAATCATGTGAAAACCTCACTGGAGGAGATCCATAGATGAAATCCAAAAACTGTAGTTGGATCCAATCGACTAAGTCAGCTGTATAGAACCTGTATTTTGTAAATTCAATGACACAAACCAGAATTTAGTCATAGAGTTGAATGTAATTTTTTTTTTATGGTAGAGCTTTAATATTTAAAATCTTATAAAATTAATTATTATTGTATTTTTCTAAATAAATAACAATTATAATAAGAAATAAGAAATACTACCAATTTTACTTAATTGGTCAAAGCGACTTTTCACAAATAAATAAATAAATAAAAGATATTTGGAAAAAATAACACAGTAAAAGGATAATAGGTATATTAGGAAATGAAGCAATAAATTATTTTGAATCAATGAATTTTATTATTTTTTTGTGATATTTTGATTCAATGAATTGACTAAGATTGGTTTTCAATATTGACCGATTGATTTTTTTTTTTTGAATAAATATATTGACCGATTGATTTTAAAATCAATATATAAATCTTGTTTAAATATAATATGAGATTAACAAAACGATGTATAAATCTTGTTTAAATATTCAATGAATTTTATTATTTATTTTGTGATATTTTGATTCAATGAATTGACTAAGATTGGTTTTCAACATTGACCGATTGATTTAAAATCAATATATAAATTTTGTTTAAATATAATATGAGATTAACCAAACAATTTTGTCCTTAACTCAAGTGGTTAATGAGTTCCTCCAAAGCATGAAGGGTTCGTCAAAATCTGAGTTTGATTCTTGCTGGAACAATGATCATGTCATGCTTACCTCACGGCCGAACGATAGATCATCATGAATCCTTAATTTTAATAATTTTGCAGTGGCTCCTCTTTGAGGTCTCAGGTTCGATTCTCTTTGATGTCAATTTGGATGGACTAGTTTATCTTCTTCAAAAACAAAGTTGCAGTGGTTTCTTAATTTTAATAATTTTGTAATCTTTATAAAAAAAAAAAAAAAAATACATGCATTTATAATACTGCTGAAACCAAATTTATTTAATTATTTTTAAACTCTAAGTTTTTGAACAATTTTTTAAATATTTGTTTATAATATTATAAAAATTTCTCAGCAAAAGTTCAAAATTTAATTTCAGTGTTGGTGTATTTGTTACTTTTAAATTGAGCTTTTGTCATTTAAAAAACTCATATACTGTTGAAACCAAATTTATTTAATTATTCTTAAACTATTAAATATTGAGCTTTTAACATTTTAAAAAACTCATATAATGCTGAAACCAAATTTATTTAATTATTCTTAAACTCTTAAGTTTTAGAACAACATTTTGAATATTTGTTTATAATATTATAAAAAGTTTTTCAATAAAAGTTCAAAATTAAATTTCTATGTCGAGGTATTTGTTACTTGTAAAAGAATTGTTATAAGTTTTTGAATAATTATAGATATGTATGTTTTCTTTAAAGAGTTAATGGTCTGATTATGTATTTATATATATTGCTTATTTGTTTCTTTGCAAATTTGTAGAATTTTAAAAAGCGAACAACCTTATAAAATGTATAACCTAATATGTGTAGATCAAACAAAGACTTACATGAAATTTATTTCAGATATGTTGTTGAAGGATTTCAAATCATTTATGTGATTGTTATTATTTTTAATAATGAATTTCTACACAAATAACTTACTAAACATTTTTTTCAAATTGAACTCATGACAATAATTTTATTCACCACAATTTTTAACAATATAACATTTTACATATAACTCTATCGTGCAAAGCAGGGATCCAGTTAAAATAAAATCAAACATCCCTTTAGCTCCAATATTCAGTTGTGTGGATTACAGACCATATATAAAATTTGCTTAACTGTAATGATTCTGAACACAAGTTATATCAACTAATATCAATGTCGTATAAAAAAGGTGAACAAATATAAGAAATTAGGGATTGTAAGAAAACAATTCTTAGCGATTAAACCTAAAACACATTGAAAGAAATTAGGAATCAAACGTCACGAAAGCATACAAATCAGTAATGATGAAAATAAAATAGATTTAATAGGAAGTTTCTAGTATAAAAAGTTAATATTTCATTTAACCTAATCTAACCTTTTAAAAATCCTAAACAAACATAACATTTTTTTAGAGTGTATTCTTAAAAAGCTCATGCATTTATCCCACTTCCATATTTATAGATGCAAGCCTATCAAGAATATTCGTATAGTTACGTACTCCACATAGAGTATAAATCTCATTAAAAGTTTATACTCATCATCCTCTCGTCGTGTCGAGAATCATGTATCTTTTAGTTTATAATAGCAGGATCGTTTAATATTGGTTCACACTTTGTTTTTAACCATTAAATCTAATTCTTAAGATCTCTAATCGTTTAAGTTGAGTTACCATCTCGACTTTCTATCTTGCTAAAACTTTTGTCAAATGATCAACTAAATTTTTATCGGTACATGTACATGATCTCCTCTAAAATCTCCTTTTGAGAGGAACTCTCTTACATTTACCATCATGATAAATGTAGAAACTAATAGATGGTTTGTCGATCATCCATGATCAATCACATATAAAATGAGAGGTTCAAATACCTACCTATACTATATAAAATCCATGATCATCATATCTACAGACTATAGGGAACCTAATCACATGCTTATAAATAGGCAAATTTTATGGTACATTCAATATATTTGAGTGTATTGATATACTCACTCTTTAAATTAATAGTTAAATGAATTGTTTTTTTTTTTGAAGAAAACTATTATTTTTTATCATTTATAATTATAATAACTAAATCATATTCATCAAAAGTGTCAACGAAATAAAATTAATTTTCTTTTGAATTTTTATCACTCATAGTTGAGAACTTGATTATTTTTTATGATAATATGTAAAAGCATAATAAATCAAATTTTGTTGAATTTAAGATTTGAATGTTGGTCCAAAAGGATTTAAAACCTTAAAATTTGATCAACTAAACTAGATAATATTGATCATTAGTATGTCATATTATATATTTATAATTAAATTGATTTATTTTAAAAAAAAAATTAACCGAAAATTTTGAGGCCTAAAACTCTCACTTAGATGGATTTGAAGCATGGTGGTTTGATACTTATCATATTTTGATATGACTATACACACATTATATTTTGATATGATATGATATTTTACCAAAAAAAAACGTGACCATCGAAGGAAGAAATCAAATGGAAGTGATGAAACCACGACACCCCTTGTAACTAAAAACTAAAAAAGACATGTGAATTTCCCGCTAAGTCACACAAAAATATCTTGTCTTGGTCTCAAAAAAATAAAAATAAAAATATCTTACCTTACCTTTCCATTCCATTCCTATGACGTGGTGAGAAAGAATTCAGTCACAGATATTTTCCTATCATATCAAAAATATCTCTGCTGCTTACCATGTGTTACACCATGTTGACTCTTTTCTTATTCCAATTCACCCCTCACTTTCTTTAAAACTACAAAAATGCCACTACCTCCACAAACACAAACCCTTCAGTAGTTTATTCTTTTTAGAAGGTTATTTCCGTCCATAAAACTCAAACATTCTTTCTTATTACATACTCCTAGCTTTGTGTTTGTCAGAAAAAACAGAACAAGTTTGTTTCGTTCTGACAATAGATAGATAGAGAGAGAGAGAGAGAAACATGGCTATGGCAAGAGATAAAAAAGAAGATGAAGAAGAGGTTCATAATCAAAATCAAAAGGTTGGGAAGAGATTGAAATGCATGAACATGATGAAGAATGAACAAGAAGAAAATCAAGTAGTTGATGAAGAAGAAAGTGAGCTTCCATTAAAACCAGAACTTTTCTTCTACCCAACAACACCAACATCTTTTGTTGTATCAGATGCACTTGAATCAGATTTTCCAATCATTTATGTCAACAAAGTCTTTGAAATCTCAACTGGGTATCGTGCTCATGAAGCCCTTGGTCGTAACTGGTAAGATTTTTTTCATTTCTTGCATCATAATTTTGTTGGGGTTTATCTTTTTTGTTGATTTAAGGTTGGGATTTTATGTAAATTTTATAAATTTACTTCATTTAATTATGATCCACTTTCCTTAAACTAAAAATAAACCCTTTTATCAAACGGTGAAAATGATTCCATTCCTTTCAGATCTATACTATGTTGAGATTTTATAGTGCCAATTTTGTTTCATTTTGCAAACCCCATTTTTATGGAATCCATTCTTTCTAATTTTGATTCCCCTAGCTTCCTTCTTATTGGATAATAAATAAATTTTATTTTTATAAATTTCTATTTATCAAATTTTATTTTTGTGATTTCACAATTTGAAGTTTATTTTCCATTCTCTTAATTTAACTTTTTGACAACATGGTTACTTGGTAAACATTGTGATGTGCTTAGTACTTTCCATAATAATTAAGGTTCCATCAATTGATTGTGCTTGTGAATTAACTACTTGTGAAAAAGATTTTGTTCTGAATGTATTGATCAAAGATGTGACTCATAGAATCAATGATAGGGAATTGTCCTTTTTGGTTATATTTGATATTTTCATTCCTTTTTTACAAGATATTTCTTTTAGATATTTTGATTTGGTTCACTTTTGACAAAATATACCTCTAATTGCTTTAGAATTTCTTTTGTTTCCAGCCGGTTCTTACAATATAGGGATCCTAGAGCTCAGAGACGGCATCCTTTGGTGGATCCAGTCGTTGTGTCTGAGATTAGAAGATGTCTTGAAGAAGGTATTGAGTTCCAAGGTGAACTTTTGAATTTCAGAAAGGATGGTACTCCCTTAGTCAACAGACTTAGGCTTACGCCAATTCATGATGATGATGGAGTCGTGACACACATAATAGGTATCCAAATCTTTTCCGAGGCAAACATAGACTTGAACCGCGTTTCTTATCCAGTTTTCAGAGAGACTTGCATTCAAGATTTTGATAAAAATGCTAAATATTCTCCCAAAAGTGGGAAATTATTGTACACTCCGCAGAAGCGCGAAGAGATGTGTGGCATTCTTCAGCTTTCTGATGAAGTCTTGGCGCACAACATATTGTCACGCTTGACACCGAGGGATGTTGCATCGATCGGTTCTGTTTGCAGGAGGATCCGTCAATTAACAAAGAACGAGCACGTTAGGAAGATGGTTTGTCAAAATGCATGGGGCAAAGAAGTGACAGGTACATTGGAACTGATGACCAAGAAGTTAGGTTGGGGTCGTCTGACTCGGGAGCTTACTACTCTTGAGGCTGTTTGCTGGAAAAAAGTTACAGTTGGAGGCGGGGTTGAGCCTTCACGCTGCAATTTCAGTGCTTGTGCTGCAGGAAATAGGCTTGTATTATTTGGAGGTGAAGGAGTGGATATGCAGCCTATGGATGATACTTTTGTTCTAAATCTTGATGCTAAGAATCCAGAATGGCAAAGGGTTAGTGTGATATCATCCCCGCCCGGCCGATGGGGCCACACACTCTCTTGCTTAAACAGTTCTTGGCTAGTTGTTTTTGGTGGATGTGGTAGGCAAGGATTGCTCAATGATGTGTTTGTGCTTGATTTGGATGCTCAACAGCCAACATGGAAGGAAGTTTTCGGTGAAGCACCGCCTCTTCCGAGATCTTGGCACAGCTCATGCACAATTGAAGGCTCTAAATTGGTTGTCTCGGGCGGCTGCACAGATGCTGGAGTACTTCTTAGTGACACATATTTACTTGACCTCACAATAGATAATCCTACATGGAGAGAAATTCCAACTTCATGGACTCCTCCTTCTAGGTTAGGGCACTCACTCTCAGTTTATGGTAGGACAAAGATTCTCATGTTTGGTGGACTTGCAAAGAGCGGACACTTAAGGTTAAGATCAGGTGAGGCTTATACAATAGATTTAGAAGCTGAACAACCACAATGGAGGCAACTAGAATGTAGTGCATTCACAGGTTTATCAAATCAAAATGCTGTTGTACCTCCTCCTAGACTAGATCATGTTGCCGTAAGCATGCCTTGTGGGAGGGTTATTATATTTGGAGGTTCCATTGCAGGTCTTCATTCACCGTCTCAACTATTTCTATTGGACCCTGCCGAAGAGAAACCGACGTGGAGGATCCTCAATGTTCCGGGGGAACCACCTAAATTTGCTTGGGGTCATAGCACTTGTGTGGTTGGAGGGACTAGGGTTTTGGTGTTGGGTGGACATACCGGGGAGGAATGGGTACTAAATGAGTTGCATGAGTTATGCTTGGCAAGTCGACAAGACTCTGACATGTGATGAGTGATCGCTTATGAAAATCAACTGAACCGGATCCTCTACAGACAGTCTATCCGAATCTCAGTTGTTGGATTAAGCTGCAACTCGGATCAAACGGTCGAGATTTGGCTGAATTGGCTGCAGAGAAGAGGATCTAGTCTGAAATCAAACCATATCTCTTCTCTCAAGACAAGTTTTTGGTTACAAAAGAAAAGTTTACTTTCGGTTTACTTAGTAGTTTGGTTTTGTTTATAAACTATATTGTATGTCTGTTATATGCCATTTGTATTATGAGTATATTTACCACGGTTTATGTTTGTATGTGGCTCTAGGAAACCTCTCTCTATATCAGTTATATTGTATCATCTCTCCTTTTACAATTATTTCTTATGAAAATTCTTTTATTGATTTAAAAAAAATTCATAATATATAGACTTTTTACACGAATAATCCTAGAATCAGTGACAATGTAAAACTGTTTACACTTTACATTATTGAAAGTAATTTAACTTTTTCTTTTTGAAGAAAAAAGTAATCTAACTTGAATACACTCTTAAATGCATTAACAACGAAAAACAAAGGTTAAGCTTGAAGAAAAGGACAGATAGAGACAAATAAAAAATCAAGAAAATACTCTATCTATCTCATTAAAAGGGTTGTTTAACAAGTGATATTACTCGGATTGTTAATAAATTTTATCTAAAAGAATTGTCCCAGAGAACCTGAATTTGATTTTTTTAATGGAGCAATATTTGGTCGCATCAATAAAAAACATGAACGTCGTTTAAATGTCACACTTTTTAAGATTAGAAATTAATGTATCAAAAGATTAAGGGGGAAATGGAAGTGTTGAAAGTGCTGGAAGTTGTTATGAATATTGTCGAAAAAAAATTGTAGACTGGAAGTAGTCAAGTGAACTATCCATTTTTGAGGAAAATGAACTGTTTAATTAAATACTAAGTGTTTATATTATAGACATATTTTATACATTTTATTAACGTGAAGACCATCATCTTTAGTAAAATATTCCCTCAACATTTTTTCATCCACAAGCATCAACCGTGAGACTCTATTTAAAGGAATCCAAGTTCAATTTTAAGAGTAATGTAATTTTTTATGATAAAGTAGACTAATGTAATATTTGTAGCGTTTATTACATTATTTTTTTTAATATTACATTAGGTTTTATGAAGAAATATTGGACAACTATTAGGTTTTCACGACAAACTTTGAAGCTTTTACTTCAAGCTTATTCTCATATAGCAGATAATAAAATATTGAGTTAAAATGGTTAGCTCTTCTGAAAGAATCAACTTAATAATAATAATAATAATAATAATTGTTGAAAAATACGCAAACGACAACTCGTTAGTATATAAAATCACATCATAGAACTCAGTGGCTTTATACACTGGGCCAAAAGAATATATGCAAGTGCAAATCAATTGCTTGTAACCTTAGACTTTTCTGTTTGAGTTTGATTACAAAAATAATAAGACAACAAAATCTATAGCAAATCTTCCTCACAGTATCTGTTGTAAAATGTGGGATCTTCCCTATTTCCAAGCCACAGAGTCAATATCGTCTCTCGCTTGCTTGTACAATTCAAGCCTCTTAGCTATTTGATTTCTCTTTTCCATCAGGGATGGGTCTTCATCCAACATGGCACCCAATTTCTCCTTCTGCGTTTCATACAACCAGTTTTCAGTTATAATCTTACCACACAAAATGTTCCAATACGTGTATTTATCTATTCTACATCAACTATGGTAAAAATAAATACATTCTGCTACAACAAGCAAGGAAATCCCTAATGTTGTGCCTGACTATCTTGATTATAACAATTTTAGGAAAGTAGCCAGCTTTTTAGTATCTTTTCCAGAAAATTTTTGTGAATTTGCTTACACGAGTTAACATATGCTCAACTAGGTAACCTAGAAGCTACAATAAACTAATATGGTTACTATACACGGTTTAATAGTATAAATACACATATCTCCATGTGGGTACAATAATTTTCTACTTAAGGTCATTTCCATATCTTTGTAAATATATTCAAAAGCTTAATATATAGATTCGCCACATCAAGCATATGTTACAATTGCTCCAAGATATGCGTAACAAATATAATATCGCAAACAAGTTCATTAGGTTTTCATTTTCCCTGAAACATGAAGCGTTGTAATGGTGATATGGCTAAAATTACAAGTAACGCACATGCCCAACACAATTGTAACTTATCTATACCATAAAGATAACATCTTAAAGGAATGAGAGATTCTTAGATACGCAAAAATTTGACCAAAATCATACCTCCTTCTTTCCAACTTGAACATAAAAGTAGTTTAGCAATGATCTCTTGGCTTCTCTAACTTGACAATGGACTACGGCTTTTGGTATAGTATTCTTGAGTGTATCACAGACCATATTGATATAAGCACTTACATTTGATCCTGAAACAAGGAACGTAATGTATTTTTAACACGGTTAAACGTCTAACTTCAAAGATCTGCTTAAACAGTATTGAATGAAAATTCAAAATCAAAATTAGTAGACACTTGACATTTAAACTTAAACCCACCCTTAGAAAAACAAGTGGAAGCGAAAATTTTTAATGCATCTTGCTCTTCATTTTTTAAGAAAAAGAACTTACACAAGACATGGAAGAAAAAGAAAAAAACGTGTTTGTTTACAACTTCAAATACATTTTTCTTTTATCATAGTGGCTTTATGGAGAAGTTTCTATTTCTTTATTTAGCTTGTGAAAAATATTGTATTTGTTTAAAAAATGTCTTTTTCTGTTGATCCCGAGAACTATATGACGGGTTTAAGTCATGATTAAACCTCTTGCATATGTAAGGTCAGAGTGCCGCCGACAATAGTTTTGTTATGGGTCTCACTCTTTCTTGAACTCCACCTCAGCAGGAGCTTCATAGATTGTACATTCATATAAAAGATGTGTTCTTTACATGAGCATTAAAATGGCCATAACATAATAATATTTATTGATATTCATGTCATCAAGAGAGAGATACAAAAATTTCATGTGACGAGCCATGTAAAATTAAGATTCATAAACTATAGATCCATTCCAACCAAACAAGTCCTGTAATAGTAATACACTTAAAGAATGCAATTTATAGAGAAGACCAGTAGAAAACTACGTACCAATCTTGCGGAGGTGATTGTCAGTAAAATTATCATTGTTGGGGGGAGCATTCCGGTTTGAATTTGGTGGTCCATTTGGGTTCTTTTCTGGTTCAAGATGAATCTTCCTAAAGAATTCTGCTGTTAGATAGCTAGACTCCATATCAACCAGCCGCGTAACTGTCTTCTTGCTTTCGTCTCGGAATTTATCCAGTGCTTCATTTGCAGCGGTTGCAATGTCATTTGAAAGCGTTGGAAATCTTCTTAACTCCTGCACACCAAGAAGTATCACACATGTAAGATTCAATTTCTGGTTCTGGTGCATTACCCTCCTCCATCCCTCCCCAAAAGAATCAGTAATTCTCATTAAATCCTAAAGTAAATGTTCGGAGATATTATTTATAGACCTGAAAGGCATCTAACATCAGTTATTTAGTGCTGAGATATGAATATCTAGCATTGTTAGCTCTTGAACATTCATTATTTTTTTTCAGCATAAAAGGAACATTGATAACCTATGCTGGCGCGGATGAATTAAATGTTGAATAAAAACAGCCTCATCCAACATGCACGTCTATATTTGAAAGTCAAAACTTGTTGAAAAAGAGTTATAAATCAACTTATGTTCCTTACCTCTGTTTCTGCAATTGACTTACGTACAAGTTCCTTCAAAACAAAATGGACCTGAAGAATAAAAGATAGCATGTAACTTATATGTGGAAAGCATAATCTCACTTATATAAAGAACAGCAAGAACAATCGTTTGTTGCATAAAGAAAAACTAGAGAAGGAAAAACACAAGGTAAACAGTCATCAGGATATAATAGATAGCAACCACCATGGGAAGTAACTTCTCCTACAAAGTGCCATAAGGTAGGATAGGAAGAAATCTACTTTCAAAGTTACAAGCCTACAGGATTCCAACTTCAGGAAATGACATATCATAAACAAAAAATCGAGCAGCAGGACTTCTGGAGCAAGGAAATTGGGTTTTAACAATGACGGAAAAAACGAGGAAAATATAAAGGCATGTTTAACAGATGGAATTGTATGATCATAAATAATTATATTTGCATCTTATTTTAAACTAACTCCATCTGATCATGACAAAGGCTGAAAAGATGAACCAGTTGAAAAGATAAAAAAGCATTCTTTTGAAAATAAAGAAAGCAAGTGGGTGTGAAGGATTGTTAAATAATTAACTATTTCAAATTCAAATCTGGCAATTCCACTACATGAGACCAAGGAATAATGACAGAATGTAACATATAGTAAAGTCATGAAGTTCTATCAAAAAGAAAGTAAAGTCAGGAAGATTACAGCATCCACAGAGGCTTCTGCTGGGCCTTTGAAATAGCTGATGGACCCTTCAATGAGTCTTCTATAACCCTGCTCTGGAGCAATCAGATGAGGTTGATACCCATCAGCTTCAGTGACAACTTTTTGGACATTTTTTAAGGAAAGATGGCGATCAAAGGGAAGTTTTTTTAAAGCAGCCGGTAATTGGTGATCAAAAACTCCATATATACGGTCCCCACCAGGACGTCTGAAATAGAAGTTGGTCACTTAATCATATAAATTAAACTCTCCAAGAAAGTTAACCCTATTGATTGCATATCATTCTATAAAAAGGAAAACAATAGCATACTACAAGCTACTATAACTTAATAACCACACTTACCCTCCATCCAGGTGCTCTTTAAATACTTTATCAAATGCACGACACATTTCTAAAATGGTGTATAGTTGGGCCTGCAAAAGTAGCACAATTTATTAAACAGTACAAGCAGAAATTAGATAATTTCAAATCTAAGAAAAATAGTTTCATCATAGATCTCATTTCTGACCCCGGAATCCACTGCAATCGGCCTGCCAATGCGGTCTAACTCTGCATTAAGCTCATCAATTGTCTTGTTTATTAAGGCAATGATACTAGGTATCTTCTGCCTGATAACTTGCTCCAAATGCTGAAACCAAAGAAAGAAAGGAAAGAAAATCACTTCCCGTTGGCTGAATTAGAAATCCATAATGAGTTTAATGACAGTAAAAATGTTACAGAAAATGACTTTAATAAAACAAAAACACTAAATGAGAATACCTGAGATAGAAGCCTAGCAAGATATTCTGAGCCCATTTTATGCGCCAAATGTCCATATTCTGGACTTGTCTCAAAATATTCACGTTCCTTCCTTCGAGCAACAATCATGTCGACATTTTTATTAATATCAGCTTGTGAACGGTTCACAATTCCAACCCATGGATGCTGCAGCCTGTATTGCCGCCCTTCAAGAACCTTCATTTTCGCATAAAGAACATCCAACATTTAGCACTCAATTTCACACACAATTACATAGAAATCAACTAAGTTATTGAACACCAAAACAAAAGATAAGCATGCAGTTGTTAGAGATATCATACATCAACTGCATTAGTTCCTTTATCCATAAGATCAAGTTTTGTAACCACTCCAAATGTTCTTTCACCTGAAATAATAATAAGAGGTGTTTTCTCTACGTGAATGACGGCTCAAAAAGAAACGTGGAAGAAAACTATTGAAATGAGAGCTAAGTATATCCCTGAAATTCCTTACAGGCTTGCGGTGTAGACAGTCATACCTGAAGGATCGACTTCTTTTGCAATTTTTATGGCATCTGAAGTGGCAATATCTTGATTGGCAGGAGAGATGGCTAAGATAATGCAGTTCGGCTTCACAACGAAAAAACTCAATTAGACACTGAATTTGGTAAAAATGTATTAGAAAGACAGTTCAGTATGCTTAAAATGACACATGAATTACAATAACACATTATTGTGTTTCTATCGTTACTGGTTAAGGGTGATATAGCCCACGCTCGTTTTGACTGTTATGGTATAGTCTAATATCATTTGTTTATCTCTGGGTCTCTTGATCCTTCTTTACAACAACAATGAGGTACTTTCCCACTTGCAAGGTCGGTTACATGGATCAATCAATGTCTTATAAATCTTGTCATATATTAGATTAGATTCTGAGTTAGACCATTTGCATCTAAGTCTCTCTCTACTCCTAATCATTGGACCCCACTCCATCTGGTTAACCCTCCTTAGTGCTTTTACAAGCCTTCTCTAATCATGTCCACCACACCATCCAAGACTAGATTTAACCATCCTTTTTACATAGGAGGTTACCCTAATTTTGTCTCTAATAATTGTATTTCCCATCCTGCATTGCCTTGTGCGCTACTACTCGTCCATCATAACATTTTCATCTTTGTTAACTAAGTTTACTTTCTTATTGGCTTTATGCTTTCCAACATTCAGTTCCGTACAACCTTAAAATCAATTTTGTCATATTGCTAATATTCTCATCTTTGTCATATTTCTAATATTCTTGACCCCTTTGTTGTATAAAAACGATGCAAACTTAAAATCAATTCCAATTTCCAAGAACTGGAGATTTGAGTAATTTATTAATTCTTCAACTACATAATCCATTCTTTTGAAGTTGATTCCTGGTATGGTTTACAGTCAGGCAGACAAATGCATATCAGGTTGACAGTGAACTTATGGGTGACAGAGCAAATTGTGATGACACAACTAATCCAAAAAGAAGAATGTTCTCATAAAGATAGAGGAAAAATATTAAAGGAAAATATTTTCATGGAGAACAGATCCTCCTCACTTTATCCGTTAAATGAGAAGAAACAAATAACATAAACTTCTGGTATAAGATTACAGGATAAAAATGATAGATTTCCTGAAAGTGGTGCCTTATGTGAAAGCAGTTTACAGTGTATAGATTCAATCTTTTTTTAAATAACTTCGGAATAGTAAGGTTCTTTATACCAAGCTTGCTTGATAACAAAATAAAATAACTTAGGTATTACCAAGCTTGCTTGATAAAAAATTTAAATAACTTCGGTATAGTTAAGTTCTTTATACCAAGCTTGCTTGATAAAAAATTTAAATAACTTCAGTATAGTTAAGAGTATATGACAACAGCATTCTTTTCTTCATATCAAGAATATAATTACCTTCTCAACATACGAACGGACCATTTGTTCAATATCTTGAACAATACTCTCTTGTTGCCCCTCTGTAAAAGTAGCCGAAATTTCAGTGTAAGTCAGAGATTTTGACAAGCCTTCTCAGAATACCATTCAATTTTAAAGAAATTTCCGTGTTTTGGGAAATATGTTCAGTCTTACCTACTGCAACCTTTGTCAGCCCAGGAAGATCTATGAGGGTTAAGTTTACAACTGCAGATAAAACCCCAAAAAATAATCATATATCAGCAAGGAGAGTCGCGGAAAGAGGGCATTATTAATGAAAAAAAAAAACATATGTTTTCATATTCCCATTTCCCAACAAGGAGAGCGCAGATTCAAAGAGAAACCTAATGTTCTTCAACCACAGCAAATTCTTTATGATTTAAATAAGCAGAAAGTGCAATATGGTATGAAAACAGTCAGACAAAAAAATGCTAAGCCCCTATCTGAAGGACACAATACGAAAGCTATCACTTTAAAGCAATTTCTGTTGGCAATGATAATCATAATTACTATCCCTGTGAATTTTTTTTTAGCACCAGAGACCAATCATTGAGACTGCGAAGCATTAATACAGAATCTATATCAGCAACCTAAACAGGACAAAATCATCAATTTTGGCCACAGAGCCTGGTTGAAATAATTACCCAATAAAACAAATCATAATTTAATTTGCAAAACATTCACCAGTAGAAGGATGAGAGAACGTAAAAGTTTAGAATTCAACAAACATTAGTGTAAAGTTAAGCTCACTTTTAACTTCAGAATAGTGAGTGGAATCCACATGAAATAGTTCGATCTACATGAAATTTACCCCAATTGTCTAGAAAAGAGTATGTGTTGCTTCTCAACGATAACAAGGACATAAAAGGCAATTTTACACAATTCTAAAAGGCCCCAATCAAATTGCTTTCAAGCTTAATCCAAAATAATATACATGAACAATGCAGCTACATACCATTTGGAGAATAAATGCTGAGTTGAATAGGAATGTTTGAAATTTGCTTTGACTTCCCAGTTATTCGATCTGTTTCATCTGCTATTTCCTTCCTCACAGCAGCTGCATGGGCATTAAAGGAGCAGAATAGAACCAATTAGTTGGGAAATAGAGAATTACTGAAATCTCTTAGTTGTAAGCCACACTGATCAATGGACACAATCCTAGCATTTACTTTAAAGACATAAAAGGTCAACCCGGTGCACTAAAGCTCCCGCATACGCAGGGTCCAGGAAGGGGTCCCACCATTTGGTGTATTGTACGCAGCCTTACCCTGTTTTTTACACAAGAGGTTGTTTCCAAGACTTGAACCCGTGACCTTCTAGTCACATGACAGCAACTTTACCAGTTGCGCCAAGGTTACCCCTCTATTTACTTTAAAGACATAAAGTAAGTCTTATAAATGATTGCCAGTTTGAAACTTAAGTTCGCTATAAACTAAATAAACTTTCCTATGACTTAATGGTAACTAGTAAATTTTTGCCACAAGTGGTTAAATCTGCCACTACCTGTGAGAAGATAAATTATCCATTAAGTCTTAATAATATCAATTAATAATGGCGCATTACCATAAAAATGAAACAATTACATAAGGCTTTACACGATGCTAGCTTAGCTACTCATTATGGCATATCATTTTGAAACAAAATAAGAAACTTCGTTATACATAATTTTGGGTTAGAAATTTCAGTTACCGAAGTCGGTGAATCTCTTTCTTGGCAAGTGAAGAAACTCAGCATATTCCTGGCCATTTTCGGTCTTATGAAGTTGCAGTACCAGCGGCCTCCGCGTAACAATACCTTGTAAATAATGAAAGACAACATCAAAAAGCCATTCATTTGGAAGTACAAAAAAAATAGAATCTTCCACTCCAATCAATACAATGCACAACATCCCTTCACGGAGTGGAAATAGAAAAAAAAGAAAGGGAAAACAAAAAAAAAATGCCCGTCTAAGAGCAGCTACAACAACAACCAAGCCTTATCCCACTAAGTGGGGTCGGCTACATGGATCAAATGATGCCATAGTGTTCTATCATAAACCAAATTTGGATCCAACTCATTGACCTCTAAATCTAAGAGCAGCTACTTACAGTAAACTAAAAGGCTTATTAAACTCTTACATTCAATAAACACCAACTGCTACTCAGCATATTATAGATTCATTTATCGAATATGATACATAGATCTAGAACTATTGCCAGGTTTGAATAAACATTTTAAATAAGAACTTGTAGCTTAAAAAATTAACATCTTGATTGAGAGGTTATAGCACAAACACTTAATCATATAAGTGTGTATATGTAATAAGTATACCCTAATTCTATAACAAAAGATAAAACAAAGTCAAATAATATACATATAAGCTATGTTGGAGAGTTATGAACATGTCAACTAAGTTCAAATAAGTCAAAAATAAGTCAATCCACAGAGGACCTAAGTCTACAACTAATCTGAGAAACCAATCACATCGTATACGACTAATACTTACTTCAATGTGATTATCACAGTTGAAGTGATGAGATCTAAATATAAAATGTAATAATAAAATGAATACCAGATCCACGAGGAAGAAAGTCTCTTCCAACAACACTTTCCAAGACAGAGGATTTTCCTGAACTCTGTCCTCCGACGACAGCGACGGAAGGAAGAGCTTCCCAAAGAGATAAACCCTCGCCACCATGATCTCCTAAAACGGTACAAGCTCGTTGGATCTTGTTGATAAGACCGATCAAGCTCGTCATCGTCGCCATTTTGAATTTGAATTCAAATAAATATCACAGATCAGATCTATGATTTGATTTGATTTGGGTTTAGGAGGGAATGAACAAAGGTTTTAGATCGGAAGAGTTTTTGTTTTGAGATGCAAAATAAAATGAAATGTGTCTGTCTATGAAAGGAAAACCAACATTAACAGCAAATACAAAAATGGAATATAAGACCAACACAACACTCGTCTCGTATATCAAACGGTTGCTTCTTCTTTATTTTATGTCGTAATGGGGGCGTATCGTCATTTTACGCGTTCACTTGTACTGTATGAGTATGAGAGTTGGTTCAAAATAGAGTTAGTTCTATGGTCACATTTTGAAGACTATGGGTGACTCTTTTGACATTGACATTTCACTCATAAATAAATCGACGAAATCTCTTTTTTCCCCGTAAAATTGTAGGATGATACTTATGATTTTGCAAATTAATTTTATAGATTGAATACCCAAATTCGTTTCTGAATTTGCACGAATCGGCCAAAAATGTCCCCCAATTAGTCGAAATGCACGTTTAGTCCCTGAATTTAACAAACGTCAATCAAATTAGTCCCTACGTCCATTTGGGGCGTTAACGGTGATGACGTGGCTGTTAACATCTCATATGGGTTGTCATGTCAGATGCCACATAAGCAGGGACTAGATTGATGTATAATGACAAAAAAAATCAAAGACGAAATTGATTGATTTCAGAAAATATTTTCTAATATAGTCCCTATTAATTTTTACTTGCTATCAAATTGATCCCTGAATTATTTCAAAAAAACGTCAAATAAGTCCTTGAATTATATAAACATATTTCCAAGTTGATCCTTAATGCATATATTTGCAGCAAACGATTTAAAAATGACAAAACACACAACTTCATCCTTGAAAATATCATAAAATAAGTCATATGTCTTAAGTTTGAAATATTACATAGGCAAAAGCAACCCAACTATTGGGGCATTAACAAGTCAGAAGTCATAAGTCATAGAGGATGTTCTTAAATATTACATAGCCAAAAAATCCTTATTTTGTTGTCAATGGATTCAAGCATACATTAAGATCATCTTCAGCACCTTTGAACGGCCTGAAGTACCACAACTTAGATACTTTGAAGTAGTCTCTACAATGCTTCACTATCTTCTCAATGTCCCACAAAGAAAGCACATCAACCGCCATTTTTTCCCACACACAAATTTCACCACGAACATAATTTAGCCTCTGATACTCATCTCGCTCTAAACAACCACCATGATGCAGGATTAACGTGATATCCATCCTACAGATTTTGCAATGCATCAGTCATATTCACAATCAAAAGAACACAAAAATGCAAAGCATCAGTACAAAATAACCCTTTTTAGTAACTATTTTAACCAACCACTAATCTTGTTCATAACTACTCTAATGTTCATAATTTTTAGTAACCAAACATAAAAACATGCAATTTTTATGTTTTACGTCTTCAACTCAAAACCCTAATATCAGTAATCTAAAATACGCAGTCAAAGTAAACAAAAACGAACATCAAAGCAAGCATCTAATGAACTTTAAAATTGAAAATGAATGTATAAATGCTCAAAACGAAAATCACAAAAACGGACACAAAAAGGGAGAAAACGAACGAGAACAAACATGATTGAATGGAAAACGAACAGGAACAGCGTTACCTTTTGAAACGACGAAATCTTCTATCAAAACTGATTCTTTTGCAACGTTCCTCGCCGGAGATGATGCTGATGAAGATGATGAAGGGTTAGGCGGGAAGAAGAACAACCAGGGATGTTTTTGATGGAATGGTTGAAATGTGATCATGAAAAGGTATAGGTATTATAAGGGTAAATTTGGAAAAGTAAGAAAAATTGAATTCAAAAGTACAATTGAAATTTTTTGCGTTTAAATCAAATTCGTCCTTGTACACGTGTACAAGACAACAAGCCATGCAAGACGACAACTCAGCACCACTAACAGAGCATTTGAACGGAAGGACTAATTTGATTGGCGTTTGTTAAATTCAGGGACTAAGCGTGCATTTCGACTAATTGGGGGATATTTTTGGCCGATTCGTAATCAATTTAGGACGAATTTGGATATTCACTCTAATTTTATACTTTGATGCAAAGTTGAAATGTTTATCTTTATAATTAAGTAATGTTTTACATCATGTATATAATAAATTTTATATAATTTTAAATAAATTCGTTTAAAAAAAATCAAGTAAATTCGTACAATTTAAGTTCACCTAGCTAAAAACAAGTTGAGGGAAAGTTCCAAAAACAAAAAAAAAAAAAGTTGAGGTAAAGTAAAACCTTGGCTGTTTTGTCCACCAAACACAAGTGGTTCCACAAGTGAGCGTGCAATAAGCCCATTTTTCATTTCTCCCTTACTCCAACAATTCGACTCTGTTTTCTTCAAACTTGACAATCCATAATTCTGCACCCAGTGCTTCACTTCCTCTATCAAATCAATGCTCACAAGAAGAAAATTCCTCACTATATTCTCATCACGCAATTGCAGGTCTCTTACGGTGGGAGGTGAGAAAAAACCTGCAATTGCAGGTTACCACTAGTTTTAATAGTTTTATATTATTTTTGCTATTTATACTTTTGACCCATTTAAGTTAATTATAAATATTCCACTCGAGTTTTTTTATTTACGAAATTGACATGTCCCTTTTTTTTTGTTATTATTATTTAAAAAACAAAATAAGTTACTACTTTTGATTATTCTTTTCTTTCTTCTTTATTCTCTCCTTGTTCTGATTTCCCTGCATCTCTTTCCAACACCATCATCACAACAATAGTGCTCATGGCACGGGTAAAAACTATTTTTTTCTGATATTCATCCTTGTTACTACATGACCAACATCACCATCCCACAAGTTACTACCACCACCATCATCGGTATCATCAATATTCATTAACCAACAACAACCATCACAACAAGTCAATTTTTTTATTTAAATAACCATT
The DNA here is from genome assembly GCF_003473485.1 of Medicago truncatula. Classification (NCBI taxonomy): domain Eukaryota; kingdom Viridiplantae; phylum Streptophyta; class Magnoliopsida; order Fabales; family Fabaceae; genus Medicago; species Medicago truncatula. Next base: position 48,657,105 of record NC_053049.1, on the reverse strand, counting down.
TATAAATTAAAAGAGCTTTATTTTCCATGACTGAGGTTGGGTATTCTGTTGGAAAACAAAAATATTTCAGTTTTGAGTGTTTAAAGATACATAAAATTGCTTGAAATCACAAGGAATTGTTATTTGATTCATGATTTTAGGTTAAAATTGAGTTTTCTAAAATGGCATGTTATAGTTTTTCTATTCCGGATCGCGAGGATTTTCGACTGGGTCGTTTTGACCCGTCTGGAGGTTGAAGATGCAGTAGTAAAAACAAATAAAAAAAAAAAACTCATACAACGCAGGCGATGGGTATTGAACTAGCGACAATTTTTTCATCAAAAGACACTAATCAAACCAACTGTACCACCAATTCTATTGTATATGTACGGAATTTGATTATTATTAACTGTAAAAGGTTAAGCAATAAAAGATTCATATGATTAATTCAATATATTAATTAAGCAATAAAAGAGTTCTATGATTAATGCAATATATTACATCAAATGCTCGCAGTTATATACACCCTCCGATAACTATTATAAGCAAAAATTCATATTTTAGGTTCATTTAATAATTGTTGTATGTGGTATTTAATAAAGACCATATACATTATTTATTAAATTAAATAAATTTAAAATGTAAAATTTTGCTTATAATAGTGACCTAAGGGTGTGTGTGATATTAAAAATTTATATAAAAGATTTCGACCAAGTTGACTACTTTTCTGAAGGAATAATTTGTCGGATTAACTTATATGAAATATTTCAATTGTCGAAATTTTAATTCTTACTTCGTTCTTAATTCATTTAGATCATATCAAACTGATCTTTAGTCAATTAAGTCTGTCTTGGTCGTCGGAGGAATGTTATTTTTGACTAGGTTTCTAAATTGAAAGTTTGTTAGATTGACTTATGCCAAAAGGAAAAAAATTACAAAAATAAGCTTTTTATCAAACTTGAACGTGTGACATTTTTTCCTCACATAAACACCGACTTTATCTTGCAAATACGCAATAATATACAAATATTGCAAAGGCTTTTTTTTTTTTTTTTACAAACTAATATTGCAAATGCTAACATCTATAGTGCACATGCTGGTTTAGTATTTTTTTTTTTTATGATAATTTAATCAACATTCAATTCATGGTTATTATATTATATATTATATACAGTATTACATTATAATGTTATAAAATATTTTTTATTCTTTTTAAGGAAAATGCTTATAGCATTTCATTTAAAAAAAACTATTAATACAATTTGCAAATTTTTATTTAGTACAAAAAAAAAATGTAGTTTCTACACTTAGTGATCCACATAAGTTTGTTCAAGACCAAAAATGTGAAAATAACCGAAAATCGTGACAGAGAATTTTTTATGGACCAAAAATTGATGAAAAACTTTACAATGACTAAAAGTTGAAATTTGAAAATTTTATAAGGATCAAAAACTTATTTAACCCCAGTAAATCCCCTGTCATAGGATATAATCTAATTGTGCTAAGGACGAAGTAGGAACTGGAATTTCGGCGATCAGGATTTTCGGTATAAGTCAATCTGACAAACTATCCCTTTAGAAACCTAGCCAAAATGGAAGGATATTTATACGACGATCAAATTGGACCCAACCAACAAACGATATCAAGTAAAACAATTTCGACCATTGTATGCGACCTAATTGAGCTGAGGAAGAAGTAAGAACTAGAATTTCAGCAATCGTAATTTTTGTTATAAGTCAATATTGTAACACCCCAACTTCCCAACAATTATATTAATAATAAAATCAGAGTTAAATCATCAACGGAGTGTTACACTGCCTTTCAAAATTTCTTAAATAGAATATAAAACTATTTAATAAAACATCCTTCATAAACGACAATAATTCGCAGCGGAAAATATCTTTCAATGTTAAAACAACTCCCAATAACACCTTGGCACATAGCCTCAACAAAATATCTTTAAAGATTAAATCAACATCGACAGGTTCATAATGATACATAAGGAATGAAAACATGACAACAATTTCCCATCCCGTACGTATCAGAGCCCTAAGACACTTGAGCCACCACGTCTAAAATACTTCAATACCTGCAAGTTACTCATACGAAGGGCAACAATTCCAAGCTGAAGGGGTGAGATTCACAAACAATAATAATAGATATATAAGTCATCAACTTAATTAAATAACATAATTAAACAACATATATCTAATAATAATATTCATGCTTCTTCAATTTTAACAACTCTTACTAAATCAACCAACGACGACAACAACGACTCAATATCTCCATCAACAACAACGACAACAACACGATCAACAACAACATCAACGACTACATCAACGACAACAACATCAACACGATCCACAAGAACATCAACGACAACATCATCAACACGATCCACAGCAACATCAACGACAACTACGACGTGGTACTATTTCCAACACGTTGAATGACTAAGCATTCCGGGGCATAAGCCCCCAACAATTTGAATGACAAGGCATTCCAGGGCATGAGCCCTCAACGGTTGAATGACAAAGCATTCCAGGGCATGAGCCCTCAACAGTTTGAATGATTAACATTCCCACATAATCTAAGTAATGCGTATGCAATTATATCATATTAAAAATAACCTCAATTCATCACAGTCAGCTTCACACGTCATCCTTAATATCCTATACAACTTTCATTGCTATCCCAAAGTTCAACTCACAACATGGATTAAATACTCGTAAACACCTTAATTGAACTCATAGTACTTCTAGTTTTGAGCCTTGGAATTATCCCATAAGTTTTGGATTAACTTAGAAACGGTTATGCTGAATTTTCATGAGATTTCACTAAGACCTCCTTGGAGTATTTTCATCATATCTCAAAAATTAAAAATCATTTTCAAGTCAAACCAACGCCATTGGAAAGCTAACAAAATTATCTACAACTTTCATGTTTACACCAAGATCCAGTTCAAAACGGAAAGGGGTGAAAATAGTGAAATAAGAAGGATCTGATTCACATAAATCGTGTCACGATTTTAGAAACTCGTGCCACGTTTTTGTGCCCAGATTCATTGAATTTTCGGCCAACAAAATCGTGCCACGCTTGCTAAATTGTGACACGTTTTAACAGCATCAGGTCCATAAATCTGCTTCTCAAAAAGTGCGATTTTCACCATTTCGCGCGTAAAATTTCAATCGTTAATCGGATTTTGGTGCTGTTTTCGCCTCCACGCTCCTGACACTTGGCTCTATCTTAATCTACAGCAATTTCAAGTCTCAACCATCCCAAGAATCATTTTCCCCAAACCTCACATAGTCTCTTATTTGCAAAACGTTTAGACACCGACTTTTCAAGGGAAAATCCCAATTTTCATTAACCTAATCCCAAAACTGATTACAACAATGTTATATGACCAACCTATGATCAGAACACCAAAAGACTATAACCACAAGGGTTTTCTTACTCAATTCTAAATAATTTCAACAATTCAACCCTAATTCCCAAATTCCCAAATCAAGAACAACTACCTGTTACATCCAATTTCAGAATTATAAACTTAAGATTACTGAATGATAGTCCCACCCTTACCTTAGATTGATGAACAAAGCTCTACACGATCTCTTGGCTCCCTCTTGGTTTTTCTCCCAAAAACTGCTTCCACGTGAAAATGTTTATGACTGACAGTTTCCAACTTCCCCCTATTCTTAACTTCCCTCAATTATAACACTTAACTCCTACTTAATTCCTTTAATTAAAATATAACCCCCAAAACTCCAATTATTATAAATTCCCACTTATTCTATTAAATAGTAACATAACTTATTTAATAAAATATAACACACCACATAATAATATAAAATCATATAATTACATAAAATTGGGGCATTACAAATATGACCGACTATCCATTCAGAAACCAAGTCAATATCGAAGGATATTCCTCTGACGAAGACACCATATGAAGACATAGAGCGTCCGAGGAACTATCATAAGCAGACGCCATAAAGCGTACAAAGAACTGTCAAAAGCTGGAGTTAATCAGAGTCTGAATATCATTCCATTTTGACTAGGTTTATAAAGGGATATTATATCAGATTGAATTATAACAAAAATCTTCGTCGAAATTTGCCATATAAGTAAATCTGACAAAATATCAAATAAAACCATTTCGACTGTTGGATATGATATGACCTAATTGAACTAAGAACGAAGTAAGAACCGGAATTTCGACGATCGAAATTTGCCATATAAGTAAATTCGACAAACTATCAACATGATGTAAATTTCGGTTTAAATTTTTAATTTCACATATATAATTACAAACATTTAATCATAATATAATGTATAAATCAATTGAACTTTTATTGCTTAGTAGCATACACCCTCCGATCACTATTATAAGCAAAACTTTGAATTTTAGATTCATTCAATTAATGGTGTATATAACTTCAATGTCTTTTTATTAATTTTTTTTACCTGCATCTTCAACCTCCAGACGGGTCGAAACGACCTGGTTTATGACCCGAAAGAGAAAACCATAACTTCCATTTTAACACCAAAAACTCAATTTTAACCTAGACTCACGAACCAAATACTATTTCTTTGTGATTTCAAGCAATTTTCTGCATCTTTAAACACTCAAAATTGAAATAATTTTGATTAGTTTCAACAAAACCCAACTTCAGTTATGGATAAAAACCCTCTTGATTTAAAAATGGTTCTGAAAATAAAAAATTGATTTATTGACAATGTTGTTGTTGTTGTTCAATGAATACTAGATATCAGAAAAATGTTTTTTAAGTTGTTGTTGTTCTTCAATGAATACTAGATATCAACAAAATATTTTTTAATGGTGCCATGAACATTGGTGTTGGGTGTAGAACTCATGATGCTGGACATGTTGGTAGTAAGGATGGATGGTAGTGGGAAGGAAACCAGAAAAAGGAGAGGATAAAGAAGAAAGAAAAGAGTGGTCAAGAGAAATTGTGTGTGAAAAGATTACCATGACCATTGATCATGTCTACGTTATATTTTGTTAAGTCTGATTTTTTTTTTTTTGAAGTTGTTAAATAAATTTATCTGTAAAATAAAGGTTATAAATAATAAAAAAAAAGAGTTATATCATGTTTACTATAAATATTTAAGACCGGAGGTATTTATAAATATTCTATCAATTAGGGCAAGTTGTGTAATTCTCAAATTTTAATTATGGATAAAATCACATGCAAAAGTACAATTTGCAATTCACCTACTAGGTACTGTAGCAACAGGTCCCTGGTAAGCAATCTGGACCGCATGTTGGTTTTGAGGCACATCCAACGGTTTAAACGCGGTCACTCACGGTGAGAGACCTGATTTGGTCTCCCACGCTAGAAGCCGCCATGTTTCTAAGCTAATTTCACACCAATTATATCCAAATGCACTTCCACATCCAATCCAAAACCCTTTTCCCCCGAATTTCAAACAATTTTAGGGTTTTATTCTTCAATCTCTATGGAACCCAAGATTCCAAATTTCCTGAATACGAGATGCCTACTGTTACATGGGGTGTGATTCAAGGTCGCAAAGAGAAACTCGTTTCGAGGGTCATCATCTTCGATTATCTCAAGGGTTTGGGAATTATTCCTGATGAATTGCAGGATTTGGAGCTTCCTTCAACCGTTGAAGTCATGAGGGAACGTGTTGAGTTTATTCAGAAATTAGGGTTAACGATTGATGATATAAATCAGTATCCTTTAATTTTGGGTTGTAGTGTGAGAAAAAACATGATTCGTATTTTAGGGTATTTATAAAAAATTGGATTTCTAGGTCTAAACTTGGTGAATTTATTAAGAATTATCCACAGGTTTTGCATGCTAGTGTTATTGTTGAGCTTGCTCCTGTTATTAAGTTCCTTAGAGGGCTTGATGTGGAGAAAGATGATATTGGATTTGTGTTACAAAAATATCCTGAACTTTTAGGGTTTAAGCTTGAAGGTACTATGAGTACTTCAGTAGCCTATCTTGTTAGTATTGGTGTTAATCCTAGGGATATTGGTCCAATGGTTGCACAATATCCTTATTTTTTAGGGATGAGAGTTGGTACTATGATAAAGCCTTTTGTTGATTACTTGGTTAATTTAGGGTTGCCTAAGAAGATTCTAGCTAGGATGTTGGAGAAAAGAGCTTATTTACTTGGCTATGTTCTTGAAGAGACTATGAAACCTAATGTTGATTGTTTGATTAGTTTTGGTTTGAGGAAGGAATGTTTGCCTTCGGTTATTGCTCAGTATCCACAGATTATTGGGTTGCCTCTTACGGCGAAATTGTCTTTGCAACAATATTTTTACAGTTTGAAGCTTAAGATTGATTCGGAAGGGTTTGCAAAGGTGGTGGAGAAGATGCCCCAGGTGGTTAGTCTTCATCAGAATGTGATCATGAAACCAGTTGAGTTCTTACTCGGTAGGGCAATACCGTTGCAGGATGTGGCTAGTATGGTGATCAAGTGTCCTCAATTGATTGCGCTGCGAGTTGAGCTCATGAAGAACAATTATTACTTCTTCAAACGTGAGATGGGGAGGCCCGTAAAAGAGCTTGTGGAGTTTCCAGAATACTTCACTTATAGTTTGGAATTGAGGATTAAACCTGGATACTAGAGGCTTAAGAGCAAGGGGAGAAAGTGTTCATTGAATTGGATGCTGAATTGTAGTGGCCAGAGATTCGAAGAGAGATTGCAGGGCAATTATATCAAAACCGAAAGTATATGTCCTTCGTTTTGTATTGGTGGGAAATTAAAGCTACCCGGGAATGACATTGTTTTAAATGAGGAAGAGGAGAGTGATGATGAAATGCTATACAGAAGAACTGTTTCTCTTTAGCACAACAATGTATTTTTATATTTTTTTTTTATTTTGCTTGATGAAACAACTATAGAGCATAACTGTCATGTTATCAAATGAAGGACAAAGATTCATCTCTATTTCCATTTTATGTTATTATTATTACTGCATCTGAGATTTCAAGTTGTCTATCTATTAATGATCCATGTAACCAAAAATATATTCATATCTTTTAGGTGAAGGGAGGTATGAAACCAATGATAGCATGTGGTACAGTACAGTTAGTTATATTCTCCTTAACTTCCATGCATTTTGTGTCTGTTTGGATTTAGTGTCTCGGTCGTCTGAGCATTCACAATTAAAATTGGATTAGTATCATCAAGAAAGAAACAAGTGGGTGATGTTTGAAACCCCTTGCGAGTTGAGCTCATGAAGAACAGTTATTACTTCTTCAAAAGTGAGATTGGGAGGCCCGTAAAAGAGCTTGTGGAGTTTCCAGAATACTTCACTTATAGTTTGGAATCAAGGATTAAAACCAAAGGCTTAAGAAGCAAAGGGATGAAGTGTTCGTTGAATTGGATGCTGAGTTGTAGTGACCAAAGATTTGAAGAGAGGTTGCATGGCAATTATATCAAAATGGAAAGTACATGTCCTTCATTCCGTATTGGTGGGAAACTAGAGCTACCAGGGAACGACATAGTTTCAGATGAGGAAGAGGAGAGTGATGATGAAATGCTATATAGAAGAACTGTTTCTCTTAGCACAGCAATGTATCTTCATTTTTGTTTTTATATTTGCTTGATGGAAAAACAAGAGTATAACTATCATGTCATCAAATGAAGGACAGAGATTCATCTATATTATAATTATTACTGCATTTGTCAACTATCTTTTAGGTGAAGTGAGGTATTAAACCAATGATAACATGTGGCACAGTACATGTTAGTTATCTTGCCCTAAGCTTCCATGCATTTTGTGTCTGTTTGTATTTGGTGTCTTGGTTGTCTTAGCTTTCACAATTGAAGTTGGACTAGTAGTATCTGTATCATCAAGAAAGAAAGAAAAAAAAAAATCATATTCACTACGATTTTAGTGCCTTATTATAATCCGTTTTATGCAAAATAATTCTCACGATTTTATAGCAGTTTTCGGGAGTTGAGATCCTCTCCATTTCCTCCATTTGGATATAGACACAAAAAATCTTGAAAAGTGTATACAATAATTAATGATTGTGGAACCCATTTTTTGAAAACATTACTACATTTTTTGTGTGCCTATCTCTTTCCAAATTATATACTCCATTTATTTTGATAAATGGAGGAGATCCTTACTCGTTTTTAGGAGCTTGTAACGTTTCTTATAAACCAAAATTTATTCGAGTTTATGGTTATATTACTTCTTTGGTTCTTATTCCTTGGGTTTTTTAGATTTTTTTAATTTGTCTCAAAACGTTGTGTCTTTTAAGAAACAAAAATACAATTAATTAATGATTTTTCATTTTGTACCCTTACAAAAACCAAAATCATACATATGAATTTTACTTTCATTATTCCCTACGTTCTAAAAATGTGGGTCGTGTGAGGTTGTTCACATATTAAGAAAAACAATATATGAATGTATACATGTAACAATTTTACAAAACTATTTTTTCAGTCTCAAATTATGAGTTTTGGATAAGTTTTATAGTGCCATTCCCTAATTATTTTTTAATCATTTAACTTACATGACTTTAGGAATATTTCTCAATATGTCTGTCCAAATTTAAAAGAACTAAAGATTAGAGATCGATGGAGTAAATGAAAGGATAAGAGTCTAAATTATTTGCAATGTATTGGATTTTATTTGTTTATATATGCGTAGAGGTTTTTTTTTTTGTCACTCCTACATAGTAATTCTATAAAATATATTTGTTTATCATATATGCAAAATTCCGTTAAATCATTGTTCCGTCCTCTTTGCGTATTTTGATTTCCCTAGAAGTGGAACCACAAATACACTTAATGACCCGATACAAACATTCCTTGTCACAAAGTATAATGAAAAGTGACTTAGGACTTGATATTGGAATCACATGTTTATTCATTCAAGTTGCTTACAAGACATTCTACCCAAAAAAATAAAATAAAACAAAACATATATGCTTACATCTAAGTTATACTAACAAATTCCAGTTTAATTTTTTAAATTGAATAACTTGGTATCAGTATATCACATGCCAAACAAAAGGCATTACATTAGTCTAATAACATTTTTGTAATAGGTACACGTAAGTAAAATAGTGGCAAGAGCTTGGTATTAGTATATCCCATGCCAAACAAAAAGCATTACACTAGTCTAATAGTGGAAAGAGATTAGTAGACCACCAAATTGGTGTTACAAGCATATACATGCTTCAGAAACAGAGTGTGTCCAGATCAATGATCGGAACCCATATCTCAGATTCTATTCCAAAACAGTTTTGACCACGCACTATCTTTATATGACCACCATCACCAAAATTAGTGCCCCAGGTGTTTCTCACAATCCAGTACCGAGTTTTGTTATGCACTCCACATCCTACTAGAAGCACAGTGTGATTTGTAAGGTGGAATGGGACTGGAGGTCCCCAGTACACCTGCAAAAGGTAAAAAACAGAAAAATATCAATCACAATCTTTATTTTTTTTTTGAAGAGCAAAGACAAATTTTATTGAATTGAAACACAACACAAGTACAAGTGTACAAGGTATACTTTGTGTGTGAAAATAGATACAGGAAGTGCCACACAAGTAAAACAATACAAGTAGCAACAGGAACCAACAGCATACCAAACACCCGATAACAAAAGCACTGACCAAAAGATAACTAAACAATCAAAGCCACTCCCTATGCAAACAGCAAACCAAAAATAAACCACCACCACAAATATGACAGACAAACAAAAAAATATATCACAATGGCTCCATAAGCGATGCTCCGACCTGTACTCAAACCCAATCTGACAAAAAAATGAATAGCTGAACTGCAAATTAAAACTTAGGAACCACAGTTTAAATCACAACCAACAACAAAGGTGCCTCATGAAAACAAAATCCGAAGATCCCCCAAAATAAAGTAAACACAAACAAGAGACAGACGCCTATAATTCTGCTCAAACAGAAACGGATCAGAATCACTAAGACAACATCACTGAAAATTCAAGTCTTCATATCACCTAGACAACCCTCGGATTCAGACACCAATTAAAGACATAAATTAAAAGTTATATTTAATGGTTTACCTTGTCTTCCACTCATTTGCATAAGAAACCACAGGTAGTCCAGTATATTTGAAGGCCTTTTCAGTCGGAATGCCACTATCTCTTATAGTACGAAGTACTTCCTCGCAAGTAAAGCCACCAACCACATCCTCAATGCACTCAATGTGTATATTACCTTCACTCATTTTACACATTCCCTCCAACCGTTGACGTGCAAAACGGTTTACTACGTATTGTGTAGAAAGCTCAATTGGATCTTCAGGCCTAAGGGCGCAATTGATCACGCTTTCAACACAAGAAACAACACCAAAAATAGAACAGACCCCTGTTAAAAAAAATGGTCATAAGCAACAATAGCAAGCTAGAACAGGTTTAATTCAACTAAACACCAAGTCTAGTAAATAACATACATGCATCATTCTATAATAATAACAACAATAATAATAAGAATTAATCCTATCAAAATTATTTATAGAGATAGTAATGTGGGGTGTTACATCCCCGGTCCCCCCCCCCTTAAATAATTTTGTCCTCAAAATTGACCTAATCTTAAATTAAATATATTTTCCAAACAACTACATTAAGAACAATGGGTCCCAAATACTCATACCCTTAGATTAAATACAGAATGTAACTAGGTTCAAGGAATATATGATAATAATTTTTTTTACACCTATTAAAACAATTGAGAATACTCTGGTATTCTTTAAAGGACACTTAGCCAGCAAATTTTTATATACTTCAGAATCATAAAAAGAATACAAATTAGCGTTATGCATATATCAGTCATTTCCATTAGTAGAAGATGATGTGCAATGGCATAGACAACAAAGTCACATAATCACATAACTCATCTAAGGAAAGACAGACATGAAAGTTCAAAGGGTCTTTGATTTCTACTTACTAAGCATTCATATATTAAAATGAGATTTTGAAATATTGGACGAAATTGAAAAAGAACTTGGACATGTATGTGCTACACTTTCCTTCAAAAAAAAAAATGTATGTGCTACACTCAAAATTCAAGGATACGGTCCCAAAAACTTCAGGTTTGGTATTTAGATAAGAGTTTAATACCTATTATTCATTTATAGCGTAAAATTTTACATCGTCAACTATCAAAACCAATCAAAGGAATTATGAATAAAGTCGGTTTTTTTTTTTTACAAGGGCACATTAACAACCAACAAGTATTCATTTTAAAATTTGCATACACATTTACTCAACAATCATTCATACAAATAAAGCATGCATGGGTATGGTCATGTTTAAAAGATCACACAACACAAGATGTACCTTAGTTACCATTAAAATTTCTTAGTTTTGCAAAAAGAATTATCTAAAAGTAATTTCATCATCGCTGCACACTTTGATCTCAACCACATCTCTTAATTTTTTGAAACAACATAATATATACTCATACCCGACACAAGATGTGCTAAACGGGAAGGCAAAGATACAAAAAAAAACAGGCTGAAACAGAACTGCAATAACAGCACACAACTGCTGTCACATAGCCTGCTGCCACGCCCAAAACAGCCCTAAAACAGACACTTAAAAAGGCCCTAAAACCATCCCAGCCGAGGCAGAAACAAAACAAGTAGAAAGCAGTCTAGAAGGACTAATCTCAGCTGCTGTATTGAAATTACATCTATTAATTTATATGTATTGAAATTATAGTTGAAGATAATGTAATTTATAACAGCCATTTGTTTCAACGGAAGTAAATATACTTTATAAGGCAAGAAATATTTTATTTTTAAATAAAAAAATAAATACATCAGAATATCACTCCAAAGCTAGACATATTGTAAAACCATTCATGTTTTCATATAAGAACTTAAACTCTTAAAAGACTTCATTATGGCATGAGAACAGACCCTAAAGAATGAATAGTCAAGATCAGTTCAATGAATGTCACCCCATTCTTCAACAAGTGTTAATAACGAGGCTAAGAACAACGGCACTTATAAAAATATAACTTCAATGGAAAGGAAAAGTAACCTGACAGACAAAACAATTATCACATAATGATGTGGCACACAGATTAAAAGTACCAAAGATAGTTGAATACAATTTGGTTTCTCTATGTCGTGCTTTCGTGTTGAAGTATCAAGTTTAGATCAAACAAGTAATTTCAACTACCAACGATATTATGATAGAAAATCGTGTATTCATTTGAAGATTATCATACATGTATAAGAATTAGATTTCAATTTCTTATATCTTCAATTACTTGACAATCAGAAAAGTCTAAAGTTCTAATAAGATTATCATACATGTATAAGAATTAGATTTCAATTTCAATTGTGTCAAAGGCACTACAAACCATCTTTCTTCAAACAAAAAAAAAAAAAAACTTTTTTGTTTCCAATTCAAAACAACCATTCATAAATGAAATTTAACATAAACAACAACCATTGCTTAATTCACAAACACAACTTCACACATGTCACATATTTCTAAAAGATACTGCTATCAACCAATTTAGAATTTTTCATACTTTTAACATTTTCTAATTCAATTAAGGGACTAAATTAGAATTTTTGAACTCATCCAATTACAATTTACAACAAAAATTTAGACCATATAGTTTGTTTCCAAACCAAATACAGAATTTTCATCCAAGAAATAGGACCCTTTGTTGACCGTCTAATCAATAAACTCGTTATAGAATCAATTTTTGATTGTTGGCTAAAAATGATAAATACGAATGAAAGGAAAGAAATTTTATTCGATAAATGATTTAAGATATGAGAGACTTCTACTCCAGTTGTTTTCTATCTCTGCAAAGGATTACTCCATTACTAAAAATTTGAACAATTATATTTCAAAACAAAAGCAAAGAGCATAACTATTCATGAACTTTTCAGGATATTTGTTTAAAGAATCATCCAATAATTCTAAAATAGAATTGAAATTAATCACAAACAAAAGAGTAGATAACTCTAATATATACTCAATCATCATTCTTTAATGAATTTAAAGCGGTCATAGCCATATATTTCTTTTTCTTTTCTGATTCTTCATATAGTTGTATGATAAGGCAAGCCACATCACTGTTAAACATTAATCTGATAGAGTCCACCTTTTTATAAGAATGATAATTATAAAGCTTCCCACAATCAAAAGAGATTTAAAAATTTAAATATGTGACTCCATTAAGGACATTTCCTATAAACAAAACAATTTGAGAAATGTGCCACGAATGTTGTTTCATTTAATAGAAGTCTAACAACATGATAATCTAATGAGTAAAAGTAACTAGCTAAGTAACGGAAATAGTTTTAAAATATTGAAGTAGAATGTAATCATTAGTAGATTAGTATGTTCACTCTAATCTACAAACCTAAGAAAATTGTAACCCTTTGTCCAACTAGTAAAGGTAGATAACATCATATAGATAAAATATATTCAACAAGTCATCACAAAAGTTTTGGAGTAGAAAACAGAGTTCAATACGATCTTCATTGAAGTTGATACTGTTGAAAGGAAATTCACATTATGACTTATTAACAAGGAAATCAAACATACAAAGACATTTGAAATAGTATTCCATAGTTCTCTATTCTTTAAGAATGGACTATCATTACAAAATAACTAAAAAGGTGAACAATCCTTCATATGATTTAAAACTAGAATAGTGCACTAGTAATAATAAGAAAGTGGCTAGATCCACCATTTTGAAGAGTTAAGAAAAAGTTTCAAATCAGAATTTTCAGTATAACATCCGCCAATTAAAATCATGAATGGCATCTGAAATGAATTCAAATAATTTTGTAGATTTTTCTAGGAATAGCCAGTTCATAATCAAAGACAATGCAATTGGTCCCAAATCAAAATTCAAAGTAATCAATTCACGAAAAATCCGACAGTCAGACTGATCAACGTAGGACTATTGCAGAACTACAGTCAATACAAACTATAAAAGGACAGTCATATAACGTCTGAAATTTTTGTATATTTTACTGAAGGAAGTCAACTTAAATATGAACATGATGCAATTGGTCCCATGTTAAAATTCAAAGCTAATAAATTTTAAAAATTCACGCATCAGAACTGTTTTAAAGAGTAGCTTTCAGCATCTCTAGTTCTTCTTCAAAAATTTCCTTCTCTCAATTAAAACATATAAAAACTTCATACCTTCAACTAATTCCAGGTTTAATTTAATGAATTATGAAATTGAGGAAATAACTCATACCTATCAATATCAAACCCAAAATATACATGCAATTTTGAAATACTCTTTTTATATGCAACAAATGACAACCAACAATCAATCAATTCAAAATCACTATCTAAAACTTAAATCTTTCAATCATCACGATCCAATCAATTCTAAGCACACCCTAGAGAGGTTTTTAAGTGGGGAAATTCTATGTTACCTCAACAATTATGAGTTCCATGAAATTCTTACTAATATAACACAATTCTACGATAAAGCTCTTATTGTTTCACATGTTTAAGGAACCAAATTCATAAAAACTCATTTTGAAAGGAATTTAAATAAAAATAGAATTTGAAACCCCTTTAGCATTAGGGTAAAACCCACCTCATATATATAATACTTTATAATTTAATTTTTTTTCTAGCAATAAGCTTATCAGGCTTCCTCAATTATGCATACGCATACAGTCAATTCTTGTTTTGGCAAGGTGGAGGATTATTATTATTAACTCCTATAAGTGGCTGTTCTCACTTACCCTTCTTGCACGTCCCGCTAATGAACAGAGCGGAGAGTCCGACTAGCTAGCAAGGACCCTAATATTCTCAATTAAAATCATATTCTACTTATAAGTATAATATAAGTAGTATCTACTAATAATTCGTAAACAACAATATTATGGTTTGAATTCTTTAGACTTACAATAACCATCAAATGATAACTAAATCTTAACTTCACACTAAATAACTCCCCATTAAGTATAATTCCACTTAGTTTTACCTCCATACAAAGATCATTCATCTATGCTGAATAGTATATTTTCTTAACATTCAAATCAGATGCTACAAGAAACAATACATAAATCATGACAGAAATCACAAAATAATTCATTGGAACAAAATAAAGTAAGCACTACGGCTACAGCCGTGGTGAGCTTAGGGGCAGAGATAACATCAATTTCCTATTCTTAACATGATCAATTGCACTCAAATCTCAACATTCAGTCCATTACATGTTCATTTATCATTTTAATTTGGAATTAAACTTTCAATTTAAGAACTTATTTATCAGTAATAAATCATCCACCCAATTGAAGATCAACACAAGAGATTTCCCTTCAAAATCATATAACACAGTAGAATCAAAAGAGGTATATATGTTCATATAATTTTACTCTCACTGATCTTATTACTCAATCTCATTAAAAACCTAACATTCCTTTTTCCCAAATAAAACCCTAAATGTCAATTCATGAAATTTCTAGATGCATGAAGGAAAGGGATAGGGAAACCACCTCTAGTTTGATGATTTTCTGAATTTGAAGTAGTGAGGATAATGATGATGATTAATGGTGATGATTTTCCCGTACTCCTCTTTTCTTTCTATTTCTTTACTTTCTTCTTTCTTAATTGTGATATCCTCCTA
The DNA here is from genome assembly GCF_003473485.1 of Medicago truncatula. Classification (NCBI taxonomy): domain Eukaryota; kingdom Viridiplantae; phylum Streptophyta; class Magnoliopsida; order Fabales; family Fabaceae; genus Medicago; species Medicago truncatula. Next base: position 48,641,485 of record NC_053049.1, on the reverse strand, counting down.
ATTGATCTTTTCTTTTTCCTCACTCCACCGTATTCCATCTCTCTCTCTCTTTTTCGTTTTCTCTCCCTCTCTCTCTAACTTTCTTTTCTTTTTTTGAAAATTGCTTCTACGATGAAAACTTCATATTGACACAAATAAAATACGTAAATGCTTCCGGCGGTGGTTAACAACCGTTCACACGAAGATTTAATTATAAAAAAACAATTTTCTCTTTTATTTTCTTCTTCTAGTAAGATAATGAAATGGGTGTTTTCTGATTTTTGTATCTAAATGTGAAGATGAGTTATGGCGGGCTTGAGTCTAATGAACCTGATTACTAGATGTACTCTCCAGCCTCTCATACACCCCCATTCTTATTTCTATAATTCAACTAAACACCAAGTCTAGTAAATAACATATATGTATCATTCTATAATAATAACAACAATAATAATAAGAATTAATCCTATCAAAGTTATTTATAGAGATAGTAATGTGGGATATTACAAAGGCTGTAAGGATTGTTTATAAAAATTGCCACGTACCTAATTTTCCTTGATTTTTTTATTGGAGTTAGGACATTTTGTCCTCTCCAATCTATATGCTGTGGAGTGAAAATTGAACCTCCTTTTTTTGTATGTTGAGAAAGCTTGAGATAGGACCTTTTGCTGTCCAGAGTGATGAGGAAGTAAAATTGACCATTTTTGGTGTGTTGAGAAAGCTTGAGTAGAGTTACATATGTTTTAAGAAATATTGATTAATTAGGAGTTATAGACATTATTATTGATTATATTATGTTTAACTTTTTTATAGTAGATATAACCTTTTCTAATGAAATAAATTGCTCGTTAAATGTTTATGGGCGGTGTTAACTTGTACCTTTAAGGTACATGTTAAGAAATTAAAAAAAAAAAAAAATCCCTTAAACTTAAAGATTAAATCTAATGTACGAATTCCAATACATTATTTCTACATTTGACTTCTAAACTCGTGTCTTAAAGCACAAGTTACTCCCTCCGTTTCAAAGGGAGAAGTTATTATGCATAAGTCAGTTCCATATGCACCCTGTAGAAACACTTCACAAAACCATTAGACAATTATTTTGATTTCTCATAGAAGACTATCAAAACCATTAAACCATAATTATGGTTTCAATAATAATTTCAGTGTATAACATCTTAATCATTATTTATAACTAAAAGGTGAAAATCACACCTTGAGGTATGAGTTGCTAAAAGACACCTTCATGGGTGGCTTCCAGCAAATGTCTTTTATATGTGAAAATGGTAGGATTAGTTATCGACCGTTAGATCAAAAATCAAGGACTCCAATATAAAACATCATTTAAACACACCACCTCACACTATCATTCTCTCTCCTTTCTCACCTTCTTGTTTCCTTCACTATGTCTTTTATATGTGAAAATGGTAGGATTAGTTATCGACCGTTAGATCAAAAATCAAGGACTCCAATATAAAACATCATTTAAACACACCACATCACACTATCATTCTCTCTCCTTTCTCACCTTCTTGTTTCCTTCACTTTCTTTTAATAAATTAATATTTATGACACTTTCTATATATATATATATATATATATATATATATATATATATATATATATATACATGCATGTGTTTGTATGAATCTTCACTTTCTTTCAATAAATTAACATTTATGTAGCGGTGTCTGTGTCCTATATTTTTTAGATTAACGGTGTCGACATATCTGTGTCAGATGTCTTTGTGAGAGTACATGCTTCATAGCTAAAGACAGGGAAAAATGCGTTAAAAAATTTCATAATTTCATTTCAAATATATCAACTTTCAGTCCTTTAAATATAACAGTTCTTATCCTCTAAAAATTTCTTTCAATTTTCTGTCTTTACAAAAAATTTCATATTTGACTTTGACTTTTCAACATTGATGTTCAAAAACATATTGTTTGTGAGTTACATGCGTTAGCGCAGTAGAAAGAGCGGACAGACGGGTACGGAAGTGTCCGCCGTGCCCGTCTAGACGCTAGTCTTTTTAATTAGAAAATAAACAATTTCATATTATTAATTTGAAGTTACAGATATATTAGTAATGTAATAAAGATTAAAAATTAAATATCAAGATTGAATCTTTATGTATGAGAAAAATATACGAACATTAGCGACTTGCAACTGGAAATGATTTGCCTGAACTGGAATCTTCCTTCCTTCTTGACCGAAACCAGGTCGGTCAGGGAACCTTATCACCTTCTTCTGAGACGATGGAGCAGAAGCCTCGGGAACCATCTCCGGCGTAAGCTTCGAACTAAGTGCTTCCATTGAAACCGTCGTCGGAGGCGGAGACAGAGACGGAACGGTTGAAACCGAACTCGAACCAGCAACAACCGGTGCTACGACGGATGGATGATAACTAGCCTGCGCTGATGTTGACGAAGAAGCGGTGACTGCAACCGGAGTTGGAGTGGAAGATGGAACGGTGTGTCCACCGCGTGAAATCTGCGGAGAGGGTTCGCTACGGCAAGAATCGGGATGGTTTGCACCACGGCCACGGCCTGATGGTGGAGCATTGACGACGGACGATTGTTGAGAAAACGTCGGAAAAAGTTGGTTACGGCGAGGATAAAGATGGTTTGTGCAAATGCAACGAAACATTGTGAGGAAAAACAGTTACGGAGAAGATTTTAGAATGATTTTTATTTTTGTGAAGAAGATTGTGAGAGTGGGTTTTATAAGCAGTTTGAAAAGTTTGAACGATTTTCTTTAAACTAATAAAAAATGAAAAAGAGAGTGTGAAATGAGAATGAAAGTATTTTCATTGGTTACTACTTAGAGAGAGAGAGAGAGAGTAGAAAGAAGAAAACTGTATCGTTTAAGAGGAATGAGAAAAAAGAATGACTACACACACACAACTAAATATTCTGCATGCGGTTGTATGGTACTGTGTGCAATTCGTCGATAGAGTAATGATACATAGACACCCTTAGGTGGTAATACACTCTTTAACACCCACACAAAAATCTGACACGTAGTCACGTGGACCCCGTACAAGCATACTTTCTCTTTTCTCTCATCTTCTCTCTTCCTAATGCATGGGGTGTACAAGGGTGTATGAGAATAAATATGTCTATGTATCATTACTCAATCAATATAGGACATGTGGAAATTAATACATTCAAATTAATTATCTCTTTTTATTCTCATTGGACAATTTTGGTTTCTATTGATCAGTTTCTAGTATATGATGCCATGATTTACAAAATTGTGCTTATAAGCATAGCTGATCATCCTTAACCAAAAAAGTAACAATAAGTGCAACACATAGCCAATGGAAAAGACTCTCTTTTGCTCATCCTTAACTATTTCTAAAGCATAACTAAATTATTTTCCATCCAAAAGTCCTTCTTCCTTTGCACTTTTTAATATTGCAACACATGTTGGAATAGAATATTTTCCATTGACATGAGATGTTGCTTCAATTTCAGCCTTTTCAACTTCATTATGATTTTCTGCTACTTGGACTAATCGTTCTAATGTTTTTCTCATAGCTGGTGCAGTCCCAACCTTTGCCTTACTCTTTGTTGCTTTCTCATCCTTGGTGAAACCTTTCTTTTATTTTTTGATTGAGTGTTTTCCATAGGGCTTAACTCATCAATGTTGAGTTCATCATCAGATTCAATAATTTCACGAGCCACATCTGCAGTAGTATTTTTTCCAGTAGACTCTAATGGCACACCCATAGCTGGTGCACATGCACATTGACTAGTTGCCACAATCTCTCCAAATATGAATTCCAATTCATCACAAAATTCCAAACCTTGAAATCGAAATTTCGCATATTTCACATTCTCATGTGTAACCAATAAAAATAGATAAAATTTAGGCTATCTAAATTCTCCTATTTACTTTCAATGAATAAAAATTAAAGTTCATAGTACTAACCCTTATCTTAGCATCCCACCAAGCAGAATCAGCATCAATATTTCCTATATGATGATTCCATCCTAAACCAGTTTCTTTTCCTAGTAATTGTTTCCATATAGTCCACTCACCTCTTAAAGTGTCCATCCTATTCTTCAGCTGCTTTTGAGTATAGTTTTTATTAGCACGCTTGTTGTACTCGTCACGTATTTCTTCCCATTTTTTATTTCTAAAAGCAATTCCTAGTTTTCCGCATTTATGAATCTCAACCATACAAATGTCAAGTAACATTTTGGTACTAAATGTATCCCACTTTGCTTTTCCTAAATTTTCAGAACTATTTGGGAGGCTTTCTTTAGAAGCCATGAACTGCAACAATACATATATTAGAAACTTGTGTATATTTATGAATCATAAATATGTAAGCAAACATTTTTTTTTAATAAAGGCAGAGAAAATTAAATTGCAGAAAAAAAAAAGTGGTAAATAGAACAGTTGGGGGGACTCAAAGCCTTAAGCCAATGAAACAAAAAGAGCGGCTAAAAGAACCCAAACAAAGGCTAAGCCAAAACAAACACAATGGTAGTTCTGCAAGCTAACTAAATCCCTTAGGATAACTCAGACACTGCTACAACTACCATACGCAGAAAGCAAAGTCAAGTCTCTAACCACAAACCAGGAGACAAATTCTAACCAAAATTCTGTCCAGATGAGAGCCACAACTATCCATATAGCAAACATGTTAATATATATACACACACACATAAGGAAGAATAAGGTTTTTATTTCTTTAAAACCATTTTTTCTCTAACGAAAAATTTCTTAGCAATTTTGATGTTGGTGCTATTGTATATAGGAAAATGCTAATGTTAAGAAATAAAGTTTAGTAATATTTTATTGAGATGTGCTTAACCAACTCTTTAAAAGTGTAAAAAAAAAATATATATTTTTATTATAAAACTTTCTTTTTTAAATCCTTTAACAAGAACAATTGTTAACAAACATACATAAACATAGACACCGAACACATACGTCGAAATTGATAATAATTTTACAAAATAATATAATTTAATGTAATTATAAGTGTCGGTGTTGAACACCGATGTATCAAATACCAACGTATATCTAACATCAAAACACATCTAGTTCAAAAAATATTCGTATTTGTTAATATAACTCTTGTACACTTCTGGTTGACGTGTTGAATATATTCATATATATTGCATTTAGTAGTATTAAATATTCTTAATATACATACTTACGTTGACATGTTGTTTTACTTTGACTTTGATTTAGTTGATTTTGAGTCATATATCATATATAGCAAACATATGTCAGACATGAATAAAGGAACATGCAACTTGCAATCACAAAAGCATAAAAAAGTATGGTTTTAATTGAATAACAAACAAAAAAAGAAAACCGAAGTGCATAGAATACCGATTTGATAACATGATTCAACAAAATCGAAAAGAAAAAACAAACAAAATAATATAGATGCAGTGAAAAATAGTAGATCTGAAAAGTCTGACAACAGCAGCAGCTAAGTTGAAGAGATGTGGGAACGGTTAAGAAGAATAACTTATATATATAGGCAAATAAAAAATGCGGGAACAGTTGAGATAAACATGTAGAAAATGCGGGAACACGTAAATATATATATATATATATATATATAGGCAAATAAAAAATGAAAAAAATATTAAAAATAGTGCCAAGCGGGTTTCGAAGTGTGTTCCATTGCACAAAAGCTCCGAATTTTTTCCAAAAGTTCATTTCTATAGCTTCTCGTAGAAGCTCAATCTATTCAATTTTGTACATTGAACAAAAGCTACTTCTTGGGGTAAATAGCTTTATTAGAAATGTGTTTGGCCCTACTTTCTCCTTATAAGGAGAAGAGAAGCCCAAAAAAGCTTAGCCAAACAAGCTCTTAGTTCACCTTCAAATTGTTCAATTAACCAATCTTATATCTCTATCAACCTAATTAAAACCTGATCTTTTACTTTAACTATTAAATTAATTAAGTTGTTCAAATTTGTTTTAAATAAAAGTGTTTTTTTTTTTATTTCGTTAAACTTAAATTCTCAGTTCTCTAAAGTATAGAATCTATAAGGGAATTCCATCACGTTCTTAATTTAATTAGGAAATATTAGATAATACATTTATCAAGATTTTACTTAGACCATCTACAATGGCTTATTGAATGCCATTTTCATCAGGTTGAAATCATTGGAGAGGGTTATTGAAAATGAGAGAAGAGGAGAGAGGTGATGAAAGGTTTAAACATATTGAAAGTCTGACCGCAGGGGCCATGTGTCCGTTTTTCATTTGCCAAGCTGGGCGTGTGTGAGACACGTGCCGACAACGCGCGTCACTAGCAGGAAAATGCGGAGAGAGAATGAGTTGTGGGTAAAGCAGTGACACGTGTTGCTTCACGATTGGCTGCTTGGATTTTTATCTTCTTAATAATTTGGACTCAATTATTTCATTGCAAATAATTTTTATTTTATTTTTTTTACCAAAATTCATGATTTTTTTTTCTCTACAAATAGAGAATTGGATTATTTGATTTGGACACAGAAAAGAAAAAAAAACCAAGTTTTTCACTCTCTTAATCTTATTAAAAGCATTTCTTTTGAAGTTTTAATATTTGTTTAGTGAAATGGATCTCAATAATAATCAATTCAACACCCAAAATTCTTCTGATTATTTGTGTGTTGTGTGCTTGTTTGTTGTCTTGCATTTTAAGCTATTTGTGTGTTGCGTGCTTAGTTTGTTGTATTGCATTTTAAGTTAAGAAAATAAAAATAAATTATTTAAATAAATTTTGTTTCTACAAAAAAAAATGTTAAGTGTATCTTTATTTTAATTTAATTATAATTGATAATTGTAATTTTATATAATTATAAAAACAAAATGATAAAATTAAATAAGAATAAGGAATAAAAGGTGGTGGGGTAGGGTGTTGAATGAAAAAACCATTGAAGAGATAAAAATTGAATGGGTGTTCAATTAAGAGAGAGAAAATGACGTGGAGTGTTGGGAATTGAAAAAGTGTGTGTACATGGTCTTAGTCACATTGTATTAAGAGAGAGAAAATGACGTGGAGTGTTGAATTAAGGTGATTTTGAGGGTTATTGAAAATTTTCAACCATTGTACATGGTCTTAATCACATTGTATTAGTACATGTTTGATATTAAAGTGAATTAGTCAAAAGTCAAAATCAATCTAAGTTACTTTGTTGATGTTTGTAGTTATATGTGAATTTACAAAAAGAAAAAAAAAAAGTTGTCTTATACCTAAAAAATACTTCCCCGTCCCTAATTATAAGACCCTTTTGCTAAAATCACGGGAATTAAGAAAGTGGATATTTGTATTAAAGTTGTTTGTAATCACTGTTGTTTTTACAATTTTATCCTTAAGAGAGAGAGAGAGTTAGTTTATGTTTTCCATATGCTATTTATTGCTGATTGAAGAAAAATATGTATAATAAATAGGGGCATGTATGTAAATAAATAATTAATGTAGTTGGAAATAACAAAGGGGTCTTATAAAAAGGGACAAAAAAAATTCTCAAAAGGATCTTATAATTAGGGACGGAGGGAGTAATATATTGTGACGCAATATGATTTTATAATACTCCTATATTTTCTTTAAAAAAAAAAGAAAATACTCCTATATTTAACAAAACACGATGACTAATTATGATTTTGATTAATCCATAGTAAATATTATTAAAGTGTGAATTTTGTAAAATATTACATATGTTTTGAGAAATGTTGATTGATTAGGGGTTATAGACATTATAGTTGATTATATTATTTTTAACTTTTTTGATAGCAGATGAATAAATAAAGGTCAAATAGTATGATATCTTGTTGTAGAACTTTTTATGATGAAATAAATTGCTCAAGTTAAATGTTTATATATGTATTCTATTTTTCGTTTTAGACTTTCTTTAAATAAATTAAAATATATGTAACAGTGTCGGTGTCCTATATTTTTTACATTAGCAATGTCGACGCGTCTGTATCAGTGTCGTGTTAGGTGTCCGTATCGGAATCCATGCTTCATAAAAGGTAACTGTTTTTTTTTTTTTTTTTAAAGAAGTAACTTATTCAATCTCAATTACGGTTCTAAATTACAATCATGATTCATGAACTTTGGCATATAACTTATAGATTTATGAAATAGGTGTACTAGTACACCTTAATTGAAGGGTGTACCGTAGAAACTCCATATATATATATATATATATGGGGTTTTGCTAAAAGACACTTTCATGGTGGCTTCTAGCAAAACTCATATACAGTAGAAACTCTATAAATTAATAATGTCGGGACCGGAGAAATTTATTAATTTAGAGAGTTATTAATTTATCGATAAATTAATAATTATTAATTTAAAGAGTTTTTAAGTAATTATACTGTACATACCAAACAAAAAGACAAATTAGTCTATGTCTTAAGACCTCCAGACTATGATCAATCAATGTGGCTATCGTAATAAGATGGATATCGACAATCTAATGAACTACCTAGGTGAAAATGAAGCATGTTCGGAGGTTCAGAGTTTAGAAGATATTGTGCGTACTATCATTGAGAACAATGCAAAGGATGACGACGAAGATGATACGGTGTCTTTGGAGCCTGTTACGCGAAAGGAAGCATTTATGGCGTCGAACACTCTTCACAACTTTATGATACAATACAAAAATACAACACCTCAGCTATTGGATGCAATAAGAAAAGTTAGAGATGAGCTCCAAACAGACTTGAACTTTAAAGGAAAACAAACAACTATTGAATCATATTTCAACAAAGTGTAATAATATTTTTTTTCTTCAGTTTCTATGAATTATTAATTTATGATTTTCTTGGGACCGAAAATTATAAAGGGATCTCCTAAAAAATTATTATCTTATTATTTTATCGAATTATTCAATTTTTTACACTGGCCCAAATCGGGACCGGACAAATTTATTATTTTAGAGAGTTTATTAATTTACCGAGTATTAATTTAAAGAGTTTCTGTTGTACATACATACATACATACATACATACATACATAGAGGGGAATGCTAATGCATACCCATTCAAAAAATAGAAGGTGTGTATTAGCAATGTACACCTATTGTATTTAGACCAAAAACCCCCCACCTTTATTTTTAAAAGCCACGATAAGGATTTGGTTTTATGGTAGTTTAAATTTTTTCTCTTTCCCTGCGGTTAATGAATAGTCTTTTCTCTCTCTCTACAATTATTACTTTTTTTGTTCACGATGACTGCTTAAAAACCATATCTTTATCCATCAGTCTTCTTATTTACATCCAAAACACCATCTTGTTAACTTTCACCGTATGGCAATGGAAATTTTATAAATCGGAGGTGAAAAAAATTTCATTAGTAAAAATGCTTTGTTGAATCGTGAACAAGATCCAAGTAAAATAATGCTTTAAAAAACATCTTCATGCATGTTTTTTGTTTTATTCCAGTTGAAGGAAACAAAGGCGGATTACATCATAATCATTTGAATTTGATGTTGCCTTACAGCAGTAATTAGACTAAAGAGGATAACGAAGTTTTTGCACAGAACTACTCGTGGGAGAGAGAGAAGAACAGAGTGATTAGATCCAACTGTAAATTAATTCCTCTCACCCTCTTATTATACCTCTATTAAATTAATATATGAGTTTTGCTACAATAGATCCACCTTAATTTGTGAAGGTCCATCTGCACCTTTTCAGTTGGACCAAAAATCCAACTGTTGCTTTTTGAAAAAAAAAAAGAAAAAAAAAACAGGGATAAAGTTGTAATTGACCAGTCTATTAATTATGTTGGGGTCATCTTTCTTTGTCTTCCCCCATTAACTGCATCTTGTTCCTTTGTTGTCTTCCCCAACGGCTGAACAAGGTAGAGAGCGTTGGTGGCTCTGGTAACGCTCAAGATGCCGGCCGACAGCTTTGACTTTGGAAAGTCGAACACGAAGCTTCAAATTTAAACCGGCCATTTTCCTAAATGTCAAACCTCAAAATCAGATTTGTTCATTTTCTAATAGATGTTGTTGACCCAAAATTAAGTTTAAATCTTTTCAATTGGTTTTTCTTCTTATGGAATAATTAAGTGAGATAAAGTGATAGTGGAGACTGGAGAGAGAAATGGTGAATGACTCCTAATTCTTTGGCTGAAGAGGGTGTTGTTGTACCCATGGCAGAGATAACAAATTCAATCATAAATGGATTTTTTTTTTCTTTATACAATTTATTATTATTGATATAAATCTGTGTTTGGGTTAATTTGATTTTTCCATAACAAGAGCAAGAATTGACCATAGAACAAAATATTGTTTTTTTTCTTAAGGAAACAAAATATTGTTATAAGCTTTAATCTTGTTGATGTTGCAAAAATATTAGCTTCGGTTTATTGCTGTTGTTGATAGGAAATATTCAAGCATGCTTTCTCCTTTTGTTGTCCTCCAGCAAAATCGTTTTTTCATTTACATGTAAACACATAGCTGCTGCTCTTGATTTGATTTGAAGAAAAGAAGATGAAAGAAAAATGGAACAAGGGAACCAAGAGAGAGAGAACACGTGAGAGAGAAAATAAGAAATAAAAAACATTAATCACTAATCATGAATTACAATTTTATCCTTGAGTTTTAATTTTTTTTCAAAAAGTAATAGTTGGGTTTTTGGTCCAACTGAAAAGGTGCAGCATGCTAAAATGGACCTTCACAAATTAAGGTGGATCTATTGTAGCAAAACCATATATATATATATATATATATATATATATATTAGACTCTTGATCCGTGCTGTTGCACGGGTCCTATCGACCGTAATTGATACCGATAACTGACCTTTGACTCATGAGATGCATGAGTCTATCAATAAACATCAATAAAATTATTAGAAATACAATATCATAATAAAATTTGTCTTGACATGTTTTTCCATGGCAAATGCCAATCATGTCTTGATTCAAGATTATGGTCAACTTAATTGATCGTTCATCATGCTGAAAGTTTATGAGAATAACCATAGCAAATTACCGTCATATATATAAAATTAAGATGAAATTGATTTTCATATCATTTACTTATGTGAAAAATTGTTTCCTTTTTTTAAAGACTCTACATTTTTTTATTTTATTTTTACGTTCGCTGACTGAATACAATTATGTATTCATGATGGACCACAATTTATACGATAAAAAATGAGTTGATAGTGAGAAACAGCAAACATGAATTGATATAGAAAACTCAAAAGTGGATGTCACCGCTATTCATAAAAAGATAAAAATGGCATCAGAGATTCACATGGTTTACTCTAAAGTAATATTAAATCCAAGATTCAAGCTTAAAAACAAAACATACTTAATTAAAGCCAATCCAGCAAAAGGTGCAAATACAAATTTGTATCCAAAATAGTTAACCCAGCCCTTACATAATTCACACAAAATATGACAACTCCATAAATGGAAAATTTTAACTAAGAAAGGGACAACAAACAATTAGATAGCCAAAATGGTTTCACTAAAGAGATGTCGACATAACTAATATTACCAAATAATGCTCCTTGATTACTTTGAATCTTCAATCATGATCCATGGCATTTTAGGAATCTTTGCGGTGGATGCATTTCAGATCTTTTTTTCCACTAATTTTCTATCAGCAGGAATCCAAGTGCTTCTGAAGTTCTGATATGTGTATGGCAGTTAAAATCTTTGTTTTTGCAGCAACTTCTGCACCTTGAGTATGCACAATCCTTCTTTGCTTGGTTCCCACAGTCTTAACATTTTAGACCCTTTAACACTTCTCCCCCTAGTTGGGTTGAATACATTTTTTTCCATCTCTTTAGCTTTTAAACTAAAGATCATCCTTTTATGAGTTTCCTTTTGGTCGTAGGGTGGTACTACCTCCGGTCCTATTTATAAGAGAAATTTAGGTCAACAAAAGTGAATGTATTTGGACTGAATTTTTAACTAGATACATCAACTTTTATTGACCCAAAATTCTCTTATAAATAGGACCGGAGGGAGTATTATACTATATCCTCTATGTGATGGGCATAAAAGAAAGCAATAATTTTCTATTACAAATATGTAAGTACTTCAGTACATGAGAATTAGAAAAGAAATTATTAATTTACAGCATGGCAAAGCTGCCATTATAAGGGAAACTAAATCAAGGTAGAAGTATAACACTCAACAGTATGAAAGCAACAGCAAAGCTGCCGTACAATAACTGTGTAATTAGCTTATTCCATAAATTTCCTAACCGCTTAAATTGACATGACTAAAAAGTGAGATGCATATATAACATTGGTTTGTAACTCTAATGATCTAAATGAGACGACAAAGAAACAAATCAAAAAGAAAATAATATTTTCTTTAATGTAATTTAAAAGAATTACCAAGAGGGGATATTTGAGTCAATTGAGCATAGAGAAACAAAGGAGGATACTTTAACATTTAACTTGATATGGAATGAACCTTATATGATCCAACCGAAGTTAGTTTAAATCATTGTTATATAATCTATGATAAATCAAGGAAGCTTGACAGAAAACAATATTATAACTTTTATAACAAAGAAAAAGTTAGAAGAAAGTTATGTAGCTGAAATAGAATAATTAACTCAGAAAACACTATGTAAAACCAATCCAAATCCAAATTTTCTACATTTGACACCTTCTGCACAAAATGGTAAAACAAAATTGGAAAGTGACAGCATAAAAGGCATGGAAAATATAATTCATTGACATATTATTCCAATACTAAAGATGATGAACTGACATCTTTTCCAAATCTCTCTCCAAAGTTCTAATACTTACCAGTCAGCAAACTAACCTCTCTTTTTCAAATCTTTCTCCAAAATACTCAAGTGTCAATCTTTAAATAAAAACCAAATTTTTTCCTACAAAACATTATAGCCAACCTAAAAGGAATGATAAATTGTACTTAGACACAAACAGAGTACAAAAGGTACCACACAACTACATCAAAGGTACCTTATTATATAAAAGAGTAGCAGATACGAAACTGACAAAATTAGAATGTAAAAAAATACAACAATGACACAACGTACTGATATTGATCTTCAATAACTGAGTCCTCCCTAAATCCTGCATAATTTCTAAGTCAGAAGGTCAAGTAAATAAGTCCTAATCTAAAAAAGAACTCGTTAGCACTTTTTTAAGTTTATATAAGTGGAGGAGTTGGAACTCAACAGCGAGAGCTACCTAAGAATTCAAAAAAGAACTCATTTTTAACAGAGTATGAATAAACGTATACTGTGATCAATAATCTCAGCTTAGTAAACAATTCATTGAACAAAACTGTTACACATTCTCAACAGTTATTCAACCATTACAATAAAAAAAATGATTTAATATCATTGATCACCAATAGCTATTTGACATTCTTGCTTCAAATATAAGATTTAAATCACAGAGTTAAACAAATTTACATAACATTGTTTTCAAGTTTCAAGAATCACTTTAGCAGCCACATTTGAAATAGTATATTGAGCACAACCAAAAGCAAAATTAAAGATAAAAGAAGAATATATGAAGTGATGTAAAGAAAAAAAACAACCAAAAGCATAAATAACCTAAATCATGTAAGAAAATGGCAGAACACCGATGTGGTGAGAAGAATGACTCAAACAGATAAGAAGTAGCTTCACAGTGATATGGCAGAACACCTAGAAGAAGTAGCTTAACAGTAGCATACACAGACGAAAGATGACATTTATATATAATCCATTGAAATACACATTGGATGTTTGAAAAGAAAAAAAAATTCAAGGAAAACAATCCATAAATTGAAATGAATTAATTGACATGGCTCTTGCATACTAACAATGCCCTTCACAGTACATATACCTTAATCGTTACACAACCGAGGAAATTGAGTTTTGTAAACATAAAAAAGAAAAAAAAAGGTGCGCATGAAGTTGCAAAGTCCAAATTTTGTTGAAGGGTAATCAAATTAGGTTAGTAAGACTCATAAAATGTGAAGGAAAGCAAAGAATAAAACACATATGATTAAATCAAACCATCATTGGTTACCTAGATATCAACTTAGAGCTTAGATATCAACAACAAAGAGGAGTCAGTCAAGAATAGAGATAAGTATAAACCAACAAAAAATAACAAAATCTCCAAACAAAAAGGTAAGATCGATAAATTGAACTTATTCATTAAATTTCTAAATTAGTATGACCCGTCATAGAGCTGATCAAAATAAAAAAATTCAATATTTTCATTTTCAAGCTGCAAAACATTTTCATTTTCAAGCTACAAAACAAAACCAAATGGAAGAAATAAGCTATAAATAAAAGAAGGAACAATAACGGAAAAAGCTTAGTAGCCATAACTGTAATAGGGGCGGAGGGGTCGGATCCAGGAGGGAAACCGACGGCAGGGGTAAGGGTTAGGGTGAAGAGGTGGGAAATTGGAAATGCCATGGAAAGACTCGTACTAAGGAGGTTGAAAGGATTGCGACGACGGCGGAGGAGGGTGGCCGGAATAGGATTTGAGTTTGCCGTGTTCGGTCATGATTGTTTGTTTGGTGGAAGTTGGGGGTTAGGAGGGAAGAACGAAGCCACTCACCGATCTGGAGTGAATTCATGGATGAGTTTAACTGATTGTTTGTTCATGGGTATGAATGGAGTGTGAGAGAAGAAGAACCGGATTGGAATGATGTTAGAGAGAAAGTAAGGAATATGGAGCAGTGTGCAACACTGTTTTTTAAGATGGATAGACATTTGAAGAGATATACAGTGTTAGCGATGGATGTTGATTGGTTAGTTTGAAAATTGTTTGTAGTTAAAGAGGTAATTGAAAGGATATGATATTGATGGAAGTATATGAAATGTGAGGTAACAACCGCTGAGATTTGTTGGGGTGGTTGGCAGATTAACATAGCAATTAAGATGGGTTTAGGAGGGAAATTAGGGAGTGATTAGGGCTAAGGTGACAGCTCATCAAGTCTAGCTTTAATAGTAAAGGATAGGCATTTCAAATGAGAGGAGGAGTTTTTTTTTTTTTTTTGATACAAATGAGAGGAGTTTTTAAATGAGAGGGTGAGAGGAATTAATTTAGACCGTTGGATCTAAATCAACGCTTCAAATTTAATTGGTCAAAAGGGTCATTTACGGTAACCTCCACACTCTGCTCTTCTCTCTCTCACACTCCGGTAGTTCTGTGCTGCGATCTTCTTCATGGTTTTAATTAGATTTGGTTCATTTTATTTTTAAAGGCTGATTCATTATATTTACTTTTTGGGTTTTAAATATCAATCGACAATCCAAAAGGCTTTGGGTGTTAGTGTTGCATAAGGAACCATAACAATGTGAATCCCGTTGATGAGTAGATCTGACGAGTGTTCGTCGTCGTTGTTCCTGCAACACCCCGTTTCCCAAAAATCAATTAATTAATAAAAATGCATCAGAGTAATTCCCAAACGGGCATGTCACACTACATTTTCAAATTTTCTTAAATAGAATATAAAATCTATTTAATAAACATCCTTCAAAATCATCATTGATTTTGCAGCGGAAAATTTGCATCAAAACAACAACGGCAACTGTTTAAATCTCCATAATTAAATATTGGCATAAAAGCCTTATCAACATAAATTCAACAACCATAGGGCCACGTCAGCAATATTCAAATATTGATACATAGGAATGAAAAACAATAAGAAAATCTCATCCCATACGTATCAGAGCTCTAGACACTTTGATCCACCACTCCTACTAATCTTCAAATACCTGCAAGTTACCCATACGAAGGACAACATTTCCAAGCAGAAGGGGTGAGATTTCTCAAACAATAATAATAAGCATAAAATTCATCAATTACAATTAACAACATAGACATCATCATATACACTCAATAATAATTATTCTTAACATCCCCTTAGTGCTCATGAATAGAAGACAACTTAACATAACCATCATCAAGTACATTTAACAATTCATAGGTAACATCATGTAATATCATAACAACCTCACATTCAACACTATAGAAGATCATCATAACCTCGTCATACTCATCAACATAAACAACGTAAGAGTACACCACCTCTTATAGACAACAACAAAGTAAGAGCACACCACCTCTTAGAAAAACGATAAAGTAAGAGTACACGACCTCTTATAAAAACGACAAGTAAGAGTACACCACCTCTTATAAAGACGACACGTAAGAGTACACCACCTCTTATAAAAACGACAAGTAAGAGTACACCACCTCTTATAAAGACGACACGTAAGAGTACACCACCTCTTACAAAAACATCTGACATGATCAATCACCAACAACGGACACAACTACGACTTCAACAACAACACCAACGATGATAACAACATCGACAATTTGCATAACTTACTTATGACTCATTCGGCAACGTACAACCCAACACGCTTACAATTTAGACCAACATTCACATCTTAATTAAGATCCAACAGCAACACTAGTAGCACATGGACATCCCAAAATATGACAATACCAAATGGTAATCGAAACTACTTAAACATCATACATAATCCATATAATGCACTTGGCAAATTTATCATAATATTAACACCCTCAACCATCTTATGTCAGACCCACTGAACATCAACAATATTTTAATAAATCTTTATCTTAACCCAAGGATCATCTCATGGCATCACGTGCGACAAAGATAGCAAAACCCTAAACAAGGTTGTCTGACATTCAAAGGCTCGCGAGGCGAGCGCCTCTACTCGCTATGGCGAGTTCACAAAAGTTGGTTGTTCGCCTTGGCGAATAAAATCATGGTGCTCTCAGGAACTTCACCTTTTCCACACAAAAATCCCATTTTTAACTTCTCCATAATGAATTTCATTCTAAAAACCTGCCTAATCATTCTTATACACATTCTGGCACTCAAAACCATCTAAGACTTGACCAACAACGTTAATTTACAAAATCATGATGACCTCACTGGTCAACTCGCTATGGCAAGTGCCTTGCTCGCTGTAACGCCCTCCTTGAATTATTTGATTATTTAATTATTTTTATTGAGTTAGGATATATTTATATAATTTATGTGATTTTAAATAATATTGGTTGATTAAGTGGTGTGTATTATTTCATTATATAGTTTATTTTAATATAAATTAGAATAATGTGAGAATTAATATTATTTTGGAGGTTGGGGAGTTAATTAGGAATTAATAGAATTAAGGGAGTTTAATGAAATAAAGGAGGAGTTATATTTTGGGAGTTAGGAAAAGAAAAGGTTAGAAACTGTTTAACGTGAAAACAAGTTGGGGAGGAGAAAAGCTAAGGCAAGGAGAGAAGACCAAGAGAGAAGAACTAGAGAATCGATTGCTGTGTTTTCTTTGTCTTCGCAATTCTAAGGTAAGGGTGAGACTATCTCTCAATAATCATAATCTATAATTTCTGAAAATTGACCTAATTGCATAGTTTTGGAAAATAAATTGAGGGTTAGGGTTTGATGATGATTTTGAGGGGAATGGGTATTGATCATGTTAATTCTGTTGTAACGTAATGTTTAGAATGAAAACTTAATCTATACTGTTGTTGTGATCATAAATTGATTGAAATTATGATTGATTGGATGAATTGATGAAGATTTGTATGATGGTGGAATGATCTGTATTTGTTGTTGTTGATGCATGTTTTATGTTCCTTTAGATGTCTAATTGTATAATGAACCTATAAACAATATTTGGAAACATGTTTGGGCATTGGGAGATCAAAATTGGGGGTTTTGGGGTGAAAAATGGTTTAAACCCGTGAAAAATTATGCAGGAACGATGACTGTTCGCTTAAGCGAGCCGGAAGCGAGCTGTAAGCGAACAGCTACTGTAAGTAGTTCGCTTAAGCGAAGAACCGTTCGCTTAAGCGAAATGCCTTTTTACAGCATTTCTTATTTTGCGTTCTTGTGTCTTTTTCACACGTTTCTGTTTTGAATTGGCCTTTGGTGTAAACATGAAAGTTGTAGATAATTTTGTTAGCTTTCCAATGGCTTTGGTTTGACTTTAAAATGATTTTTGGTTTAGAAGTTATGATGGAAATACTCCAAGTAGGTCTTAGTGAAATCTTATGAAAATTCAGCATAACCGTTTCTAAGTTAATCCAAAACTTAGGGAATAATTTCAAACCTCGAAAACTAGAAGTATTATGAATTCAATTAAGGTGTTTAAGAGTATTTAACCTAATGTTGGGTAATGTTGGTTAATGTGAAATATGTTCGTTATGTGGATTATATAAGATGTTTAAGTTGATGTTGATTACCATTTGATATTGTTATATCTTAAGAATGTTTGAGTGCTGCGATGTTTCCGTTTATTATTGATTATATGTGACTGCATTGTTTACCAAGAACATGATTGCTTATTGAATTGATGTATTATGATATGGTGGGTGAATATATATGTTGTTGTGAATGTGTTGATGGATCTTGCTATTAAGATTCGTTGGATCAATTATGATGGATTATTGTTGACTATGATGTATATTTATATTTAAATAAATTATACATGTTGCTGAATTCTTTTCAAAGGTTGAAGTATTATTAATTGGATTGTCGTGGTGAGTCATATAAGTACATATGCATTTGTTGTGGAGTTGTATGTAGAGATACACAGGTTGGGTAGTTGCATAAACATCAAAGTGGGAGAGCTTCGGCTCTGGAACGCCTTGTCGTTCAAAGCGGTGGAACACTAGTTGTTCAAAACGGTGTGGAGCGGTGAGGACTTAGGTCCTGTTGAGAATGCTTTAACCATTCGACAGCGGTGTGGGTCACGGCCCTGAATTATGGTACCACATGCATAGTTGCATTTATTGAGGAGTATTAGGGGGAAGGTCATGTCTTGCATGAGTCGTTGTTGTTGGTTTTAATTACCATTTGTTGTTGATGTTGTTAATGATAATATACTTATATATTGATGAATTATTATTATGACAGGGTGTTAGATTTAATTGATGAATTGGATATCTATTATTGATGATATTGTTGATCATGAAATATATACATATATTGGATAATTGTAGTTGCCGTTGTTCTTGAGAGATTTGTTGTCGTTGTCGTTGAATCTTGTTGTTGTCATCGTTGTTGGTTGAATTAGCAAGTGTTACTAAAGTTAAAGAAGTAAGAACATTATTGTTGAATATATGTTGTTGTTTATATTATTATGATATTGATTATGATGTTATGATGACTGTTTATGGTGTTGAATATGAGGTTGTTATGATGTTACATGATGATGATTATGAATGTTGTGATGATGATTATGTGATGTTATCTATGAGTTGTTAATAAGGTGCTAGGTGGAGAATGTTAACATGAATTAATGATGTTGTTATGTTGTATATGAACTATGAATATGATGTTGTTACGTTGTTTAGGGCATTCATTATGAAGTTGTCATGTTGTATACGAATTATGAGTATGATGTTATATGATTATGATTAAGATGTTAATTATGAAGTTGAATGACTGCTGTTGATGATAAATAATTATGCTTATTGAATAATCTTTAATATTGTAAGGTGTTAGATTTTCAATTGATGAATTATACATTATTATTATTGATTGTGAATCTCACCCCTTCTGCTTGAAAATGTTGTCCTTCGTATGGGTAACTTGCAGGTATTAAAGTGTAGTAGGAGTGGTGGCTCAAGTGTCTTAGGGCTCTGATACGTAACGGGAGGGGTCTTTAGTGGCTATTTCTCTTTCCTTTACGTACATGCTATGTTTTGATGTTGATTTACTGAACTTATAATGCGTTTGATGGGGCCTGCGTGCCAAAACTTATTTATGATGATGAACTTAATCTGCTGCGAAGTATTTGAATTAATTATGTTGAAAGATAATTTGTTAATTATCTGTTTTATGATTTTTAGAAGTGTAGCATTCCGTTATTTGATGATTACTCTGATTAATTAAATGAAATTTCTAAGTCGGGAAAACGGGGTGTTACAATTGGTATCAGAGCAGGTTGGTCCGTCCGGCCAAGTAGTTGGGTCGTGTCTTGTTGAGTAACAGTTGTAATACTGTTTTACGTTGTCTTGATTGTCGTTGTGATTACTGATTAATGGTTATATTTATTATGTGATCATGTTTGATTGATTGACTTTAATGTGGTTTGTATGTTTTGATTGAAGGTTATATCTGGCTATATATAGTTTAAGGGTATTTATGCACTAACTTAATTCATTTTCTTTTGCTTTGAATTTCGAGGACGAAATTCTTTTAAGAGGGGTAGAGTTGTAACGCCCTCCTTGAATTATTTGATTATTTAATTATTTTTATTGAGTTAGGATATATTTATATAATTTATGTGATTTTAAATAATATTGGTTGATTAAGTGGTGTGTATTATTTCATTATATAGTTTATTTTAATATAAATTAGAATAATGTGAGAATTAATATTATTTTGGAGGTTGGGGAGTTAATTAGGAATTAATAGAATTAAGGGAGTTTAATGAAATAAAGGAGGAGTTATATTTTGGGAGTTAGGAAAAGAAAAGGTTAGAAACTGTTTAACGTGAAAACAAGTTGGGGAGGAGAAAAGCTAAGGCAAGGAGAGAAGACCAAGAGAGAAGAACTAGAGAATCGATTGCTGTGTTTTCTTTGTCTTCACAATTCTAAGGTAAGGGTGAGACTATCTCTCAATAATCATAATCTATAATTTCTGAAAATTGACCTAATTGCATAGTTTTGGAAAATAAATTGAGGGTTAGGGTTTGATGATGATTTTGAGGGGAATGGGTATTGATCATGTTAATTCTGTTGTAACGTAATGTTTAGAATGAAAACTTAATCTATACTGTTGTTGTGATCATAAATTGATTGAAATTATGATTGATTGGATGAATTGATGAAGATTTGTATGATGGTGGAATGATCTGTATTTGTTGTTGTTGATGCATGTTTTATGTTCCTTTAGATGTCTAATTGTATAATGAACCTATAAACAATATTTGGAAACATGTTTGGGCATTGGGAGATCAAAATTGGGGGTTTTGGGGTGAAAAATGGTTTAAACCCGTGAAAAATTATGCAGGAACGATGACTGTGTTGGAACAAAATGTGTTTCACAATGAACCTTATTAAGTTTTGATGATAACAAGGTATTAAAAATTGTCAATTGGTTATTACTAATAATTGTTCAAGTGTACAGGACCAAAAGCTACTCAAGTTATTTTGATAGGTCTTGGAAGAACAATGGAAAGAAAAAGAAATTCTGAGCATCTGAAGAAAACTGCTCCTGAAGCTCAACTGCTCCTGAAGCTAAACTGCTCCTGAAGAGATGACGTCATCAGAAGCAGAAAGTCATCAGAAGCAAAAGTTTTCATCAGAAGCAATATTTTCACCAGAAGCTAAATTTGATCCTTTAATCAAACTGAAGAGAAAGTTGCTGATTCTCAATTCAGTCTTATCAAAGAACGAAGAATTGAAAGGGAGGTATCAACGGATATATGGAAAGCACTCTGCACTTGTCTCTCATTAATAGAGTTGACAAAGTACAAGTGTACAACCACTACCTCCACTACTCTGTTTTCTGTCTACGCTACAAGACAAAACAACAGCCATGCCTGCAGAATTTGTACACTCAAGATGGGAATGAATTTGAAGTTTATCCTTCAAAGGACTACACCCAAATCAGGCAAAGGATCACTGGTGGATAATCAAAGGATTTCAAACGACTCTTTAGACGTGCTGATTATCTCAACGTCTCTTTCACACCTCTATATAAAGGAGTGAAGACTTGAAGATTGTAGATAGAGATACATAAGTTCAAAAGCGCCAAAACTCTGTCAATTTGATTCTACAAAGCACACTGAATTTCTGCACTGATTTGATACATCTTAGAAATTCAAAGTCTAGAGTCTTTTCTGTATTGTATTGTGAACACCACTGATTGTATATCAAGTGTTCAATTCAAACTCAATTCTCTGTATTTTTGTTTGATTAGAAGTCTCTTGCCTGCGTGCTTGAGCATTAGAAGTCTCTTGCTTAGTGCTTGAGCATTGGAAGACTCTTGCGTGTGTGCTTGAGCATTGTTTTGTGAAGTCTCATACTTTGAAAGTATTGAGCAGTTGTAATCTTGTGATTATAGTGAAATCTCCTTGGAAGTGCAAGGGGGACTGGACTACTTCCGTGTTGTGGAAGGAACCAGGATAACTGCCTGTGTCTTTGTCTTTCTTTTCTCTGCTCTGTTCTTTTCCGCTGCAATCTGACTCTGATCATTTCATCAGAAGCAATCAAACTGCTTCTGAAGTTTTATCAGAAGAAGAATCCTTTTTTAAGAGAAAAAGAAAACACAATTCAACCCCCCCTTCTTGTGTTTTTCACCTTCAATTGGTATCAGAGCTTGCTCTGTTATCACAGCACTTAACCGTGTTACAGTTCAAGATCTATTAGAAAAACATGTCTGGAGATGAGGAATCAGTTACTCCAAAATACACAAGTGTCAAGCATGACTATGATACTGCTGACAAGAAAACAGACTCTGGAAAAGCTCCAAGGTTTAATGGAGATCCAGAAGAGTTTTCTTGGTGGAAAACTAATATGTACAGCTTTATCATGGGATTAGATGAAGAGTTATGGGACATACTGGAAGATGGAGTTGATGACCTGGATTTAGATGAAGAAGGAGCTGCTATAGATAGAAAAATACATACTCCTGCTCAGAAGAAGCTTTACAAGAAGCACCACAAAATCAGAGGGATTATTGTGGCTTCTATACCTCGCACTGAATACATGAAGATGAGTGACAAATCTACTGCGAAGGCTATGTTTGCGTCACTATGTGCCAACTTTGAAGGCAGCAAGAAGGTGAAAGAGGCTAAAGCTTTGATGCTAGTTCATCAGTATGAACTTTTCAGAATGAAGGATGATGAGAGTATAGAAGAAATGTACTCAAGATTTCAAACTTTAGTTTCTGGATTGCAGATACTGAAGAAAAGCTATGTTGCTTCTGATCATGTTAGTAAGATTTTGAGAAGCTTACCTTCAAGATGGAGACCCAAAGTAACTGCTATTGAGGAAGCTAAGGATCTAAATACTTTAAGTGTTGAAGATCTTGTTAGCTCACTCAAAGTGCATGAAATGAGTTTAAATGAGCATGAAACCTCTAAGAAGAGTAAATCCATTGCTTTACCATCTAAAGGAAAGACCTCAAAGTCTTCCAAAGCCTACAAAGCCAGTGAATCTGAAGAAGAATCACCTGATGGAGATTCTGATGAAGATCAATCTGTAAAGATGGCTATGCTGTCCAACAAGCTTGAGTATCTGGCAAGGAAGCAGAAGAAATTTTTGAGCAAGAGAGGTAGCTACAAGAACTTCAAGAAAGAAGATCAGAAGGGATGCTTCAATTGTAAGAAGCCTGGTCATTTCATTGCTGATTGCCCTGATCTTCAGAAGGAGAAGTTTAAAGGCAAATCCAAGAAATCAAGCTTCAACTCCAGTAAATTCAGAAAGCAAATCAAAAAGAGCTTGATGGCGACCTGGGAAGATTTGGATAGTGAATCTGGTTCTGATAAAGAAGAAGCTGATGATGATGCTAAGGCAGCCGTTGGGTTAGTGGCAACAGTATCATCAGAAGCAGTATCAGAAGCTGAATCAGATTCAGAAGATGAAAATGAGGTATATTCCAAAATCCCTAGACAAGAACTTGTTGATTCTCTAAAAGAACTTTTATCACTGTTTGAACACAGAACCAATGAGTTGACAGATTTAAAAGAAAAATATGTTGATTTGATGAAACAACAAAAATCAACTCTATTGGAACTGAAAGCTTCTGAAGAAGAACTCAAAGGGTTTAACCTCATATTAACAACATATGAAGATAGACTCAAGAGTCTTTGTCAGAAGCTACAAGAAAAATGTGATAAAGGTTCAGGCAATAAACATGAGATTGCCTTGGATGATTTTATTATGGCTGGAATAGACAGAAGCAAAGTTGCTTCTATGATCTACAGCACATACAAGAACAAAGGCAAAGGGATTGGATATTCTGAGGAGAAATCCAAAGAATACAGTCTCAAGAGCTACTGTGATTGTATCAAGGATGGATTGAAATCCACCTTTGTGCCTGAAGGTACAAATGCTATAACTGCTGTTCAGTCAAAACCTGAAGCTTCAGGTTCACAGGCTAAGATCACATCAAAGCCAGAGAATCTTAAGATCAAGGTAATGACAAAATCTGATCCTAAGAGTCAAAAGATTAAAATTCTGAAAAGATCAGAACCTGTTCATCAGAATCTGATTAAACCAGAATCTAAAATTCCAAAACAAAAGGATCAGAAGAACAAAGCAGCTACTGCTTCTGAGAAAACAATACCAAAAGGTGTCAAACCTAAAGTATTGAATGATCAGAAGCCACTCAGCATTCACCCTAAGGTACAAGGGAGGAAAAGTAAAACCTCCAAAACTAACCCAAAAGGACCCATGAAGATATGGGTACCTAAATCTGAATTGACCAAAAATGCAGGTGTGCTTAAGGGCAAGAGAGAAACAAAGGTCATGGTACCTAGACAGCGGATGTTCAAGGCACATGACTGGAGAGAAAGCTTTGTTCCTTACCCTTACAATGAAAGATGGAGGAGAAGTGAAGTTTGGTGGCAACCAAACTGGAAAGATCATTGGTACAGGTACTATTGGTAATTCCTCCATCTCAATTAATAATGTGTGGCTAGTAGATGGTCTGAAGCATAACCTATTGAGCATTAGTCAATTTTGTGACAATGGGTATGATGTAACGTTCAGTAAGACCAACTGCACACTAGTCAACAAGGATGACAAATCCATTACATTCAAGGGAAAGAGAGTTGAGAATGTCTATAAAATAAATTTCTCTGATCTGGCTGATCAGAAGGTAGTTTGCCTTCTGTCAATGAATGATAAAAAATGGGTATGGCATAAAAGGTTGGGACATGCTAATTGGAGATTAATTTCTAAAATTAGCAAGTTACAACTGGTCAAAGGATTGCCTAACATTGATTATCATTCAGATGCACTTTGTGGTGCATGTCAGAAAGGGAAAATTGTGAAAAGTTCTTTCAAATCTAAAGACATTGTATCAACCTCCAGACCCTTAGAATTACTCCATATTGATCTTTTTGGTCCAGTTAACACTGCATCTTTATATGAAAGTAAATACGGATTAGTCATTGTTGATGATTACAGCAGATGGACTTGGGTAAAATTCATTAAAAGTAAAGACTATGCATGTGAAGTGTTTAGCAGCTTCTGCACTCAAATACAATCTGAAAAAGAATTGAAAATTTTGAAAGTCAGAAGTGATCATGGTGGAGAATTTGAAAATGAGCCATTTGAACTTTTTTATGAAAAACATGGGATTCTCCATGAGTTTTCTTCTCCTAGAACTCCACAACAAAATGGGGTTGTAGAAAGGAAGAACAGAACCTTACAAGAAATGGCCAGAACCATGATCCATGAAAACAACTTAGCTAAACATTTTTGGGCAGAAACAGTCAATACTTCATGTTATATTCAAAATAGGATCTATATCAGACCTATGTTGGAGAAAACAGCATATGAACTCTTTAAAGGAAGAAGACCCAATATCTCTTACTTTCATCAGTTTGGATGTACTTGTTACATCTTAAACACTAAAGACTATCTGAAGAAATTTGATGCCAAGGCTCAAAGAGGAATCTTTTTAGGTTACTCTGAAAGGTCAAAGGCATACAGAGTGTATAATTCAGAAACACAATGTGTTGAAGAATCTATGCATGTAAAATTTGATGATAGAGAGCCTGGAAGTAAAACTTCAGAGCAAAGTGAAAGTAATGCAGGTACAACTGATTCTGAAGATGCATCAGAATCTGATCAACCTTCTGATTCTGAAAAGTATACAGAAGTTGAATCTTGTCCAGAAGCTGAAATCACTCCAGAAGCTGAGTCTAATTCAGAAGCAGAACCTAGCCCAAAAGTACAGAATGAAAGTGCTTCTGAGGACTTTCAAGATAACACTCAGCAGGTTATCCAACCTAAATTCAAGCACAAATCTTCACATCCTGAGGAGTTAATCATTGGAAGCAAAGATAGTCCTAGAAGAACAAGATCACATTTTAGACAAGAAGAGTCTTTAATAGGACTGCTTTCAATAATTGAGCCTAAAACTGTTGAAGAAGCTCTCTCAGATGATGGATGGATATTAGCTATGCAAGAAGAGCTAAATCAATTCCAAAGGAATGATGTGTGGGATCTGGTACCCAAACCTTCTCAGAAGAACATTATTGGAACAAAATGGGTATTCAGAAACAAGCTGAATGAACAAGGAGAAGTAACCAGAAACAAAGCCAGACTTGTTGCTCAAGGCTACAGTCAACAAGAAGGCATTGATTACACTGAAACATTTGCTCCAGTTGCAAGATTGGAAGCAATCAGGTTACTTCTATCCTACGCAATTAATCATGGCATAATATTATATCAAATGGATGTCAAAAGTGCTTTTCTTAATGGTGTCATTGAAGAAGAAGTGTATGTTAAACAACCTCCTGGGTTTGAGGATCTTAAGCATCCTGACCATGTTTATAAACTTAAGAAATCACTATATGGCTTGAAACAAGCTCCCAGAGCTTGGTATGATAGACTAAGTAATTTCTTAATTAAAAATGATTTTGAAAAAGGACAAGTTGACACAACACTCTTCAGAAGGACTCTTAAGAAAGATATTTTGATTGTGCAAATATATGTTGATGATATAATATTTGGTTCTACTAATGCATCTCTTTGCAAAGAATTTTCTAAGTTAATGCAGGATGAATTTGAAATGAGTATGATGGGAGAATTGAAATTCTTTCTGGGAATTCAAATCAACCAAAGTAAAGAAGGAGTATATGTTCATCAAACAAAATATACAAAGGAGCTTCTGAAGAAGTTCAAGCTAGAAGACTGTAAAATAATGAACACTCCAATGCATCCAACCTGCACCTTAAGCAAAGAAGATACTGGAACAGTAGTAGACCAGAAGCTTTACAGAGGTATGATTGGTTCTCTGTTATACCTCACTGCATCTAGACCTGATATTTTATTCAGTGTATGCTTGTGTGCAAGATTTCAATCAGATCCTAGAGAATCTCATTTAACTGCAGTTAAGAGAATCTTCAGGTATCTGAAAGGAACAACTAATCTTGGACTCCTGTATAGGAAATCCCTAGATTATAAGTTGATTGGATTCTGTGATGCTGATTATGCTGGTGATAGGATTGAAAGAAAATCAACCAGTGGAAATTGTCAATTCCTGGGAGAGAATCTGATATCCTGGGCAAGCAAAAGACAAGCAACTATTGCTATGTCTACAGCAGAAGCAGAATACATTTCAGCTGCAAGTTGTTGCACACAACTACTTTGGATGAAACATCAGTTGGAAGACTATCAGATCAATGCTAACAGTATTCCCATTTATTGTGATAATACTGCTGCTATTTGTTTGTCAAAGAATCCAATTCTACATTCAAGAGCCAAGCATATTGAAATCAAACACCATTTTATCAGAGACTATGTTCAAAAAGGAATTTTAGATATACAATTCATTGATACTGAACATCAATGGGCTGATATATTTACAAAACCTTTGTCTGTTGAAAGATTTGATTTTATTAAAAAAAATTTGAACATGCATTTTGTGTCTGATTGAAAAATTGCTTGCCTCTGAATAAGAAGTTTGGTTCTGAAGTTTATTCAGGAGCATTTTGGTTCATCAGAAGCTCTTAACTGAGGTTCTGAGGAAAATGTGCTTCTGAAGATGACGTCAGCACTAAAACTTCAGAAGTGTTATTCTTTGCTTCTGAATAGCTTGGTTAGTGGGAACGTTGGAAGTTACTTTATGTAACAGCTGTCTCATTACCCAAAAGGTAGTTTTCTGAAGAGTCTCTGACGTGGTTTATTTGTACTGGAGTATAACAAAAAGGGCAATGATGTTTTATTCGCTTTTTAACATACTTACACGCGCCCCCAATTTGTCATTAATGCTATGTTTGTTTGTCTCTATTGAATTGCAAACGGTTTAATAAAAACACTAAGTCAATTCACACACTACTCACTTCACAACAAACACTTTCTATTTTTCGTCTTAACCCTCTGCGAAAGTAAACGCATTCTCTCATCCTCTCAAAAACTCTTTAGAACCCTAAAACCACTTCATATCAATGGCTTCTTCAAGTTCTGCCGGTGGTTCTTCATCGAATATGGATATAGATACTCCTGCTTATGAAATCAAAGGAAGAACTATGTCGATTAAGGAATGGGATCTAATCATTCAAGCGGAAAATCCAGTGGATTTCACTTCTCTAACTCATCATGGATGCGACTTGGTAAGATTCTACAAAAAGCAGAAGCTGATGAGTTACTTCAGTCTTCTCAACGGTCCTACTTATGAAGTGCTTGTCAGACAATTCTGGGTAAGAGCTTCAGTGTTTGACAAAGTTGCTGCTAAACAGGAAGAAGCTCAGATGATTCTGGTTGATCCTACTTTGGAGGGAAAAACCAGAGAAGAAATGGGTCTACTCGCCTTCACTGGGACTGAGATTAGATCAAACGTCATGGGGATTCCTGTAACAATCAATGAGCATGTGATTGCTCAAGCCATGAGAAGGGATGCTTCTGGGACATACGATGGAGAAGAGATTCCTAACCCCAGAACAAGCCCATGGAAGGAGATAGTAAACAACACTATCTACGGATCAAAGGATGCTAAGCCTTACAGCACCTTAAGCATGGAAAAGAAAATGCTGCTGAAGATCCAAAATGAAAACATTTTTCCCAAAGGTGGAGGAAATGATCAACCTTCACTTGGTCACAAAGTCTTTCTGCATCACACCATCTCTCAGGAAACAACAATGAACGTTCCCAAGTATATGTTTAAATACATGATCAAGGAACTCAAGAAGAGCCAGATGGAGAACAGGAAGTTTGTTCCCTATGGAAGGCTGCTCTCCATAATCTTTCAAGAAGGAGGACTCCTAAGTGCCCTGAAAGACGTGGGTATTTATGATAATCAGAAGCTGGGAGCAGTCACAGGAAAAATAATCAATGGGGCAACTCTAGTCAAGATGAGGCTGATTTCAACTTGCAAGAAACTAGATACAGATATGCATGAATCTGATGTCATATCTGATCTAGTCACTCATCACATCCCTATCTGCAAGAAAGATCCCCTGGATGTGCAGAGGGCCTACATCTTGGACTACTACAAGAGCTACAACAAGAAAATCAGCCTGAAAGATATCCCAGAAGAAATGTATGGTGGTGATCTGCCTGTGGCCAAAGGCAGAAAATCTAAAAAGAAGCAGATCACCAAGGAAGAATACCTTGCTGAAGATGCTACTGAGGTGGGTGCTCAGAAGCATAAGAAAGCTAAGAAGGAAAAATCTGCTATGTCCACCATTCTTGAGGAAGTGGAGGATTTGGATGATGTCCCTCTTATCAGAAAAAGGACAAGGAGTACTCAAGAAACAGCAGAACAGCCTGCTTCTGAACAAGCTGGTTCTGAACAAGCTGCTTCTGATCAAGCTGCTTCTGAAAAGCCTTCAAGTCCCAAAAATAAAAGAGAAGCTGCTCTTCAGACCATCAAAAGGAAGAGGTCTAATTCAACAAGAAATCTGAAGACAGCTGAAGGAAGAAGGGAAGAAATGTTGAAAGAACTGGAAGAGAACTGGGATGAAGACTCTAGCCCCAAGAAGGCAAAAAGGACTGCAACTTCTGAGCCCATAGTCATGCCCAGTTTTGAAATGACTGAAGAAATGAGGCAGTACGCTAGAGAGGTTTCTGCATCCAAGATAGCAGAAAAGAAAAGGTTGAAGGAAGTGTTTGAGAAAGAAAGGGATGAGCGTCTCAAGGCTGCAGGGTATGTGCCTACTCCTGACATTGCTGCTTTAGCGTCTGAGTTAGAAACAGTTCAGTATGGAGCAACTCTGCTTTCTCAAGCCTTGAAGAATAAGCAAGCTTCAGGAGCAACTTCATCAGATCCAGTTTCAACAGCTCCAGAAGCAATTCATCCAGAAGCTCAGTCCTCAGGTAATCCATCTAAAGCTCCAACTAATACTCAGTCTCTATCTCTACCCTCTTCACCCTCTTCATCATCCACAGAATCAGATGACCAACCCCTTAGCCAACACATAGACAAGCTTCTAAAAACCAAACCTACCAAACTAACAGAATTTGGAACACTTGACTGGGAGCAAACTCAAATAGAATTTTCTAAGAATAGAATTAAACTTTGTGAGAAATTCAACTTGCCTCCTACTCATCCACTCTATCCAGATAATCCTGAACCTGTTAGTGTACAACAACCTCAACCCAACCCTGAACCTACAACAAACACACCACATAACTCAACCACACAAAAAGCCTCTGAAGTAGCCTCAGATGCAACTACTTCAGAAACCCCCCAACACCAAGAAACCTCAACCCTTCACAACTTAGAAAAACATCTAGGTGGTGAAATGCAACCAACACCCACTAAGGCCTCTAAGACAGTTCCTGAAAAGACTGTCTTGGAAACCCAAACAGAAACCCAAACCATTCCTGAGCAAACTGTTCAGGAGCAAACTGCCTCTGAACAAGTTACTCCTGACCAAACAACAGAACAACAACAACAACTAGATTCACCTACTATAATAGACTTAACCTCTGACCAACCAACCACATCAAATACAACTCAAACTGAACCTTCACCCATCCCTGATCATATCCTAGAGTCTGAGTATATAGAGGAACAACTGATCAGTCTTAGTGATGAGATTCAGGCACTGATTCTTCGCAGAACAGTTCCTGTACCTCCTATTCACTATTATGATCAGTGGATGGATCTACAAAAGAGCTTCAATGATCTTCTGAGTCAGCTAAGAACCAAGTGTGTATCATCCCACTATGTAATGCTTCAAAAGCTCTTGGATGATATGCATGAAGCAGCTAAGGAGAAAGAGCTGAACTTTGTGCCTCTACTGGACATCACTCCTTTCTATCCAGAGGCAGAATACATCACAAGAGCTGCAAGAATTTATGCTGGGCATAAGAGGAAGTTAAGAGAGAAGGAAGAACTACTTCAGAAGAAGGATGAGCTACTTCAGAAGAAGGATGAACAGATTAGACTTCTCTTAGAACAGCTGAAGAAGCAAGCCCAACCTTAGTTGCACACCCAACTCTAGCTTGTTCTTACTTTTGTTCTGTGTAGTTTTATCCTTGTACCTTAACCTTTCTTTATAAATATTATCATTGTTTCTGAAATATTATGCTCTTTTCTTTTAAACTCTAATGATATTTATTGATTTTAATGTCATATGCTCTGATACTTCTTGCTCTGATACTTCTTATGTTTTTATTTGGTTATATGCTCTGCTACTCTGTCTTTTGTTCTTATTCTTTTTGTTGATGACAAAAGGGGGAGTAAATGTATAGTATTTGTTAAGGCACTGAGCCCTACTATAACCACTTCTAAATTTCTTTTTAATACCTCTGATTTGATTTTTATGAGTATTTTATTGAAATTTAATTAATAAGAATAGAACTTAGGGGGAGCTTACAAACCTCACCTTAAAGATCTATTGGACTCAGGGGGAGCTTACAAACCTCTGTCCCAAGAAGTCAACTTATTAATTAGATCAACAACAATTGAACATTTTAAATACTAGTGTTTGTCATCATCAAAAAGGGGGAGATTGTTGGAACAAAATGTGTTTCACAATGAACCTTATTAAGTTTTGATGATAACAAGGTATTAAAAATTGTCAATTGGTTATTACTAATAATTGTTCAAGTGTACAGGACCAAAAGCTACTCAAGTTATTTTGATAGGTCTTGGAAGAACAATGGAAAGAAAAAGAAATTCTGAGCATCTGAAGAAAACTGCTCCTGAAGCTCAACTGCTCCTGAAGCTAAACTGCTCCTGAAGAGATGACGTCATCAGAAGCAGAAAGTCATCAGAAGCAAAAGTTTTCATCAGAAGCAATATTTTCACCAGAAGCTAAATTTGATCCTTTAATCAAACTGAAGAGAAAGTTGCTGATTCTCAATTCAGTCTTATCAAAGAACGAAGAATTGAAAGGGAGGTATCAACGGATATATGGAAAGCACTCTGCACTTGTCTCTCATTAATAGAGTTGACAAAGTACAAGTGTACAACCACTACCTCCACTACTCTGTTTTCTGTCTACGCTACAAGACAAAACAACAGCCATGCCTGCAGAATTTGTACACTCAAGATGGGAATGAATTTGAAGTTTATCCTTCAAAGGACTACACCCAAATCAGGCAAAGGATCACTGGTGGATAATCAAAGGATTTCAAACGACTCTTTAGACGTGCTGATTATCTCAACGTCTCTTTCACACCTCTATATAAAGGAGTGAAGACTTGAAGATTGTAGATAGAGATACATAAGTTCAAAAGCGCCAAAACTCTGTCAATTTGATTCTACAAAGCACACTGAATTTCTGCACTGATTTGATACATCTTAGAAATTCAAAGTCTAGAGTCTTTTCTGTATTGTATTGTGAACACCACTGATTGTATATCAAGTGTTCAATTCAAACTCAATTCTCTGTATTTTTGTTTGATTAGAAGTCTCTTGCCTGCGTGCTTGAGCATTAGAAGTCTCTTGCTTAGTGCTTGAGCATTGGAAGACTCTTGCGTGTGTGCTTGAGCATTGTTTTGTGAAGTCTCATACTTTGAAAGTATTGAGCAGTTGTAATCTTGTGATTATAGTGAAATCTCCTTGGAAGTGCAAGGGGGACTGGACTACTTCCGTGTTGTGGAAGGAACCAGGATAACTGCCTGTGTCTTTGTCTTTCTTTTCTCTGCTCTGTTCTTTTCCGCTGCAATCTGACTCTGATCATTTCATCAGAAGCAATCAAACTGCTTCTGAAGTTTTATCAGAAGAAGAATCCTTTTTTAAGAGAAAAAGAAAACACAATTCAACCCCCCCCTTCTTGTGTTTTTCACCTTCAGACTGTTCGCTTAAGCGAGCTGTAAGCGAACAGCTACTGTAAGTAGTTCGCTTAAGCGAAGAACCGTTCGCTTAAGCGAAATGCCTTTTTACAGCATTTCTTATTTTGCGTTCTTGTGTCTTTTTCACACGTTTCTGTTTTGAATTGGCCTTTGGTGTAAACATGAAAGTTGTAGATAATTTTGTTAGCTTTCCAATGGCTTTGGTTTGACTTTAAAATGATTTTTGGTTTAGAAGTTATGATGGAAATACTCCAAGTAGGTCTTAGTGAAATCTTATGAAAATTCAGCATAACCGTTTCTAAGTTAATCCAAAACTTAGGGAATAATTTCAAACCTCGAAAACTAGAAGTATTATGAATTCAATTAAGGTGTTTAAGAGTATTTAACCTAATGTTGGGTAATGTTGGTTAATGTGAAATATGTTCGTTATGTGGATTATATAAGATGTTTAAGTTGATGTTGATTACCATTTGATATTGTTATATCTTAAGAATGTTTGAGTGCTGCGATGTTTCCGTTTATTATTGATTATATGTGACTGCATTGTTTACCAAGAACATGATTGCTTATTGAATTGATGTATTATGATATGGTGGGTGAATATATATGTTGTTGTGAATGTGTTGATGGATCTTGCTATTAAGATTCGTTGGATCAATTATGATGGATTATTGTTGACTATGATGTATATTTATATTTAAATAAATTATACATGTTGCTGAATTCTTTTCAAAGGTTGAAGTATTATTAATTGGATTGTCGTGGTGAGTCATATAAGTACATATGCATTTGTTGTGGAGTTGTATGTAGAGATACACAGGTTGGGTAGTTGCATAAACATCAAAGTGGGAGAGCTTCGGCTCTGGAACGCCTTGTCGTTCAAAGCGGTGGAACACTAGTTGTTCAAAACGGTGTGGAGCGGTGAGGACTTAGGTCCTGTTGAGAATGCTTTAACCATTCGACAGCGGTGTGGGTCACGGCCCTGAATTATGGTACCACATGCATAGTTGCATTTATTGAGGAGTATTAGGGGGAAGGTCATGTCTTGCATGAGTCGTTGTTGTTGGTTTTAATTACCATTTGTTGTTGATGTTGTTAATGATAATATACTTATATATTGATGAATTATTATTATGACAGGGTGTTAGATTTAATTGATGAATTGGATATCTATTATTGATGATATTGTTGATCATGAAATATATACATATATTGGATAATTGTAGTTGCCGTTGTTCTTGAGAGATTTGTTGTCGTTGTCGTTGAATCTTGTTGTTGTCATCGTTGTTGGTTGAATTAGCAAGTGTTACTAAAGTTAAAGAAGTAAGAACATTATTGTTGAATATATGTTGTTGTTTATATTATTATGATATTGATTATGATGTTATGATGACTGTTTATGGTGTTGAATATGAGGTTGTTATGATGTTACATGATGATGATTATGAATGTTGTGATGATGATTATGTGATGTTATCTATGAGTTGTTAATAAGGTGCTAGGTGGAGAATGTTAACATGAATTAATGATGTTGTTATGTTGTATATGAACTATGAATATGATGTTGTTACGTTGTTTAGGGCATTCATTATGAAGTTGTCATGTTGTATACGAATTATGAGTATGATGTTATATGATTATGATTAAGATGTTAATTATGAAGTTGAATGACTGCTGTTGATGATAAATAATTATGCTTATTGAATAATCTTTAATATTGTAAGGTGTTAGATTTTCAATTGATGAATTATACATTATTATTATTGATTGTGAATCTCACCCCTTCTGCTTGAAAATGTTGTCCTTCGTATGGGTAACTTGCAGGTATTAAAGTGTAGTAGGAGTGGTGGCTCAAGTGTCTTAGGGCTCTGATACGTAACGGGAGGGGTCTTTAGTGGCTATTTCTCTTTCCTTTACGTACATGCTATGTTTTGATGTTGATTTACTGAACTTATAATGCGTTTGATGGGGCCTGCGTGCCAAAACTTATTTATGATGATGAACTTAATCCGCTGCGAAGTATTTGAATTAATTATGTTGAAAGATAATTTGTTAATTATCTGTTTTATGATTTTTAGAAGTGTAGCATTCCGTTATTTGATGATTACTCTGATTAATTAAATGAAATTTCTAAGTCGGGAAAACGGGGTGTTACACTCGCAGTGGCGAGCAACATCTGGGTTCACTCGCGAGGCGAGAGAAAATGGCTCGCAAAGCAAGCGGTGAAGATCATCACTCGCGAGGCGAGGCTTGCTGCTCGCGAGGGCGAGCAATGAATCTCAGCTCGGGCAGAAACGCATATTTTCATAAAAATCACCCAATCCCATGGTTCTATCCTTAAAACTGATTCTAATCATCATCCTATGCATTATCTAAGATCTGTATACAGTTTCTACATTAATTCAACACATTTTCACCATCTAATCACCAATTTATCACCTTTTACCCTAATTCCCAAATTAAGAACAACTCACATGATAAATCCAATTTCAGAATTATAGACTTAAGATCACTGAATGATAGTCTCACCCTTACCTTAATTTTGCAGAAAGAAATGCACAGCAAAATCAGTTCTTGGCTCTACTTGCTCTTTTCTCCCTTTTCTCCCAAAAGTTTGTTTTCACGTAAACTGCTTCTGACTTCTCTTTTCCTAACTTCCCATTACTTAACTCCCCTTATTTTCATTTAACTCCCCCTTAATTCTATTAAATCCTAATTAATTCCCCAAACTCCAAAATAATACTAATTTCTCACTTAATCTAATTATTATTAAAATAAACTATATAATAAAATATAACACACCACATAATAATACAAAATCATATATAAAAAGACTTTAAATCGACCAATAATAATTAAATAAAATTGGGGCGTTACAGTTCCTATTTGTCGGCAACGTTCCTGTTCACCGGAGTTCGTTGATGTTGTTCTTCGTCTGGAAAAAAGTGGTTGTTTTTGTTATCTGAGTTTAGATGTTATTGATTTCATATTATTGTTAAATTGGATTTTTCATGGAAATAGGACACCAACAAAATTAGGGATAACAAGGTTGAGGTATGAATTGGTGAAGAGTTTAAAAAACCTTTAAAAAAAATACAGAAATGGAACAAGTGGAATGGATTTCGATAGAGAAGAAGGAAGAAGGATGGGGAAGGGGAAGAGGTAGCTAGTAAAAATATGAAGGAAGGAGACGCCAGAAAAAACAAAAAAATAAATCATGGCTATTAATTTAATATAGAGCATGTATCAAGTGAGAGGAATATCTTATGGTGAGAGATGAGCGGACTCATCAATAGCCATTGGATCAAATTGTGTGGGTTAGATTATATATATATATATATATATATATATATATATATATGTGTGTGTGTGTGTGTGTGTGTGTGTTTTGCTAGAAGATATCTTTATAAAAATTAGTTGGTGTCTTTTAACAAATACTCATACAATAACTTGCTAAAAGACACCTTCATGAAAGATGTCTTCTAACAAAACTATATATATAACTTCATTTGTAATTAATTAATTCACAATGATAGCAGAGTAAAATACTATTATCCTTGTAACTCGAATTTCCAACTGAATCGTTTATTTTTAAGCTAAAATACCTCTAATTATTTTACCTTTCTTAGATAACCTTCTTAAGCTTTGTTAGAAGACATCTTGTGAATTAGCCACTAATTCACACGCAATGTACTATTTTATTTCCTCTCCATTTCCAAGGCTAGATAAAATTGAAATGTCAATTCCATTAGCCACTACTACAACTACTCTGTTTGCTGTTACCTTGGCACGACCCAACTCCCGATCGAGAGCTTTTCTTTCTTTCCTACAATGTAAAACAGCCCATGCAAAGCAAAACTCTTAAATATAAGCATAAAAAAAGAATCAAGAGTAAAGCAACTGGAAAAGAAAACTGTGCAATTTTTTTATTTTTAACGCCGAAATGAATATTTATAATATAACAATGTTTTCAGAAAAGATTATCTTATTCCTTGCCTCCCAAATTTTCCAAAGAATAGTGTGCTATATAAGCGCTAGACCCTTCTGGTGTTTGTTTGGAGATGAGGAAGAGAACCAATCAAGGAGCGATACAATATTTCCGGCCAAAGTAACCCCTGATTGGAAAATTTATACCAGACAAATATAGCTAAATCACACCTACAGCACATAAATGCTCCTCAACCTCCACACTTCCCAGACACCACACACAAGCCGAATCTTCCAACATTCACAATTACTCTCTTGGCAAGATTCCCCCGGGTTGAAAGCCTACTAAGAAGAAGTTGCCGACCAAAGCGTTGGACCTTAGGAGGAGCGAAACTAGTCCAATTACCACAAAAGGCCCTACGCGTAGCCCCATTAAAGGATAAAAGGAACAAGAAGGAGGAAATCTCGAACAATGTGGCACATAAAGAGATTTTACTGAAAAATTACCGGATGGTTCAATATTTCAGTTCTATTTATCCCCATTCTCCCAACCATAATTCGGCCTATAGTTTCCCAAAGATCTTGGTGAATTTGATTTTCCCACTCAAAGAAATTCATCCGCCATTTAAGATTCCAATGCCACCGGCCATTCTCCCACAACATTTCTTCAAATTTTTGATGATAATCTCTCACAGCATTTGCAGCTGCACCCCCTGCAAGAACAGCCTCCTCTAGTTCCCTCGCAGTTTGGGTGAGCTTTTCAACCTCTGCCACCTTCAGTCTATGCCTTTTGTACAAAAAATTTGTTTTCTACCTAGGAGAGGTGATGGTGATACCAAGTACAAAAAATTTACATCGTTATGATGACAACTTACTATATATTTTGAAAGACAATAGCAAACAATATTTCAAAAACCTAGCAAATCCCAATCTGTTTCATTAGCTCTTGATTATTATTTTGGAGATCAACCACCATGGAGGCCTTGGCCAAGGCAACCTGAACAGTTCTAGATGATCCAAAGCTCTGTTATCATCTTGAAGTTTAGCAATTTGAAAGAAACAAACCAGATAAAATAATGACATGAATCACCTATGCTATGACAAGCCAGGCTAAGCCCCCCTTTAACCGGTATTTTAACACAGGAACTACCATTCAAAGTAAAAAAAACAAGGCAATACATGCCTCTTGCAGAGCAAGGAGCTAGAATGGACTCTATAGGAGGCATGTCATCATCCTTTTGAGCAGCATGGACCCTTCGAAGAGTAGCTTCAGCTGCAAATTGAGCTGCCATCAACACTTTCTTTTCATCATTGATTTTCTTTATTTCAAGATTCGGTGAGAAATACTCGGTTAAGTAAACGCATCACAACATTAAAGAGAAAAAAAATACTCATCCCTAAGGTTGATAGAGGCTCCAAGAAATACTTCGATTTCTAGAAGATTTTCTGTGAACTTCAGCTTTCCGTCCACTACAAAAAACATTGCCTTTTGCCAGGGGCAAAATCCCTGGGAAAAGGACAGAATCCCTGGGAAAAGGGACATTTGTGAGGGAATTTGCCAGGGGCGGAAGTACGCAAACATTTTGCCAGGGGTGTACCCCTGAGAAAAAAACGAGGGGCTCAACCGAATTTAAATAATTAAATATTTATAAAAAATGTTTTATTTATAAAATCGAATTTTTTATTAAATAATTAAATATTTTAAAAATAATTTTAATCAATAAAATGTATTTAAATTAATTAAAAAATTGATTTTTTTTAAAGTTGTTTTTGAAACAGATTTTAAAAAACAGTTTTATTACACAAATTTAAACAGATTTTAAAAACAGTTTTATTATACAAATTTTAAAATTTTAAATAACAGATTTTATTTTACAAAATTTCAGATTTTTTAATACACAAATTTAAAAACCAATTTTCCCTAATTTAAAAAAATATTTAACAATTAGTCAAAATATCAGATTTTTTACTATATAAGTTTAAAAAACGAATTTCCCTGAATTAATTAACAAAAACAATTTTAATTAGTAAATAAACAGTTTTCTACCTAAAAATACTGTTTTAATTAGTAAATAAACTGTTTTCTACCTAAATAACATTTATTTATTTAAATTTCGAAAAAAAATAACAGTGTTATTATACAATTTTTCTCTGGTTTTTAACATTTTTTTCTAATCTTATTTTCTTTAACAATTTTATTATAAAAAAATGGAATTATATCTCCACAATAAAAACATACCATGAAAAATTATAACATCATATATATATATATATATATCAAAAAGAACAAACATCATACACTTTAAACTACTAAAAAATTTGAAAATATCATATATATCAATAGTATTTAGAAGTAGAAAAATCACTAACTTGTTGAAGCTTGATAAGAGAACAAATCCAAAAACCAAGCTTAGCAACGAACCAAGCTTAATAAGTAGTGAAAAATAAAAACAAAAAAATATAAGAACTGATGAGAGTTTTACCAAAGTAGATAAATTTATTGATGTTGAAATAAGTAGAGTGTATGAAAAAAATTGAGTAGTAATTTTTTTTGTAAGTCTCAAACAATGTCGAGTGACACAATTTGGCATTGGAATTGCAATATATAGGAAAAACATTTGCTAGGGGTAAACTCACGGATTGCCCCACACAAAGTTTGTCAACATCCTAGGACTAGCTAGGTTCCAGCTATATGTGTAGAACGGCAGTATTTGCACGAAAATGCCACGGCTTTATGGCCATTTCACAGGGGTAAAACCCTTGGCATAGAATTTGACCAGCTTTTGGCAGCTTCTTGTCAAGTCAATCGGTCAGTGGGGCAGAGATTCCACGTTTTTTGCTGCAAAAGCCTGCACTAGTCAGCTTCTTTGAATTTCATTTTTGGCGCTCAAATTAAACTCAGGGGTTGTGTCCATTTGTGAGGGGCAAACCCCTGTCTTATGGTAAGTGGTCCCCATGTTTCTTTATGTCCATTTGTGAGGGTTTTCCTTGGCAATTTCCTGGAAAATTTCCCAGGGGTTTCATGTCCTTGTCAAAATCCCTGGCAAATGGGCATTATTCTTGTAGTGGTCAACCCTTTGACAATTCTTCAGTAAGCTACAGCGTAGGCAAAAAACAGAAAAAAATTCATTTTCAAGCTAACAATTAGTATTAAAGGATGCATGAACTAGATGCAGTCACATTAATAGAAGAAATTAGTACAAAGGATAAAGTATAAACAATGCAAAGAATGATTAAGCGCCAATAATTACTGGGAAACAAATCATTACTACAATTAAGGTTAAAAATACAAAACCAATGACAAATAAATCCGCTCTTACCACCTGATTCAAACAAAACATAATTACTGCGCACATATATGATATGAAAACAAATCAAATGGTATAATAACAACTCTAGAATAAGAAACACATATAAACACCAAAAGCATTAGAAGAAAATTGAAACCAATATCATCAAGACACTATGAAGCACAGACTCAAACACAAACACCAGATATGTCGTAGACACGGATACATCGACACCAATAATAATTTAAAAAAAAAAAAAGACACAATTCAATTTAATCATATGTGTCGGTGTCAGACACGATACATGTCCGACACCGGGACACGTCTAATCCGAGGAGATGCGGTTTTAGACAGATAAAGAGAATGCTCCTACCGGAACACGCATAAACACAGACATTTATAGAAATGCTTTGTAGAAAAGATTAAAACGAAACCACTCAGGCGCGTTTGCTCTTACCTCCTAGAACGAAGGAGACGGTGGTTTTAGAGAGATAAAGAGAATGCAGTTGTGAGAATGAACGAGACGGTGGTTTTAGAGAGAGAAAGTGAGAGAAAGGTTGTTTCATACTAGTTTATGCTTAATTCTCTCTCTAGATTCTGAATTTAAACCCAGTTTTGTTTTCATTTGTTTTTGGAGAGTGAGTGATTATTATAATTAATTAAAGAAAGGTGATTATTATTAATAATTAATTAATGACTACGTGTATGAATGGATAGTTAGTCGTTAATCAGACCAAAATTGTATGACAGAGAAAGACAGGGTAAAGTATTGTTGAACGAACGATCAAGTTCATAATGAGTTTGATAACATAGGGTTTTTATGATTTAAACTTGGTAGTGTAATGCTCACTCCATGCAATGTTGTTTATGAGTGTGTGATGAGCAATTCGGCGATGAATTATATTGCATTCATGTAAACAGCATTCTCTGTCTAGAATGTTTTGTCCAAACACCAAAAGCAGCCTAGAAGAAAGTGATTCCACATGCATAAAATTGATTGACACATCATTATCAAAAAGGAAAGTAGTTATATACATAGCCAACATAGACTGGGTTCAACATAACAATCTATTAGAAGGAAAAACATAAAAAATTCATCCGACTCCTAATCATTTTTTCTTAATATCTTCTCAACTCAATTAATTTTGCATCAAGATTCTAACTTCCTATCAAAATAATGCCCTAATATTAAGATACATTTCACCTAGCTGCTGGTATGCCACATTGGAAGCTATACTGTCCATTTCGTTTATCTGCGTTATTGCCACTTCCCTATCCATGGGCTCCATTTCCTCTAGCTGCTCCCTTGCCATTTTGCAATCCATATCCATCAAGCGAAGATAGTGGATCAACTTGTGATATTCATCAAGATTGGTGTGGGAGACACCAAAATCCTTCATCTGAGTCAATAACTCGAGAGCACCATCAAATTTCTCTAGCTTGCAATATCCAACAATGAGTGTATGGTACAGCAAAGTAATGATTAACTTACAATCCTGCTTTTTGGCTTTTTCCAAGATCTTCTTGATATGTAGCATACCTTTTGAACGTGGGAAACCAAACATAAGAGGATTACAAATGTAAAAACCCATACTTTCCAATAGCATCACCATCTCCAAAACCTGTCCGATTTCCCCAGCTTTAACATAGGCAGTAATAATTATACTGATATCATATATTGAAGGATGTAGACTGTCTGCAATCATTTTAAGGATCAACTG
Source organism: Medicago truncatula (assembly GCF_003473485.1). Lineage (NCBI taxonomy): Eukaryota > Viridiplantae > Streptophyta > Magnoliopsida > Fabales > Fabaceae > Medicago > Medicago truncatula. Next base: position 48,599,665 of record NC_053049.1, on the reverse strand, counting down.
CTTGGCTGTTTCGAAATCTTTAAACCCACACAAGGCTCCGAAAACATGTGTAAAGAGCATGAGTTTAAACAATTTTTCCCGGTCGTCCACCTCCTCGGGGATATCATTCAACATCTTGAAAGCCAAATGTACAGTTTCTTTTTTTAAACATAGCATTTGGATCATATTAAGTGGTAACAACATTCTTAACTTCAGCGGCCAGTTTGGGTTTGTTTTGCGTCTCTCATTTGCAGCCAGAAAGAGAGCATAGGCTTCTTTAATCATATTTCTTTTAAAAAAGCAATACAACACGTCCCCAAGTATCTCGCCGTCATCAGGAAGGATGGTTTCTGGATGAAGCAGCATCTTTTGACACATAGAAGCGGCTTGGTGGATCATATCAGTGGTACACTTTGTGGTCAAAAAAGCTTGCAGCGTATGGATATATGTATCTTGATTCGGCACGCATTGAAATGCCTCAAATTTATGAAAAACTTCGAGTCCGGTCTTTCCTTGGCACAACATCAATCCAAAGGAGTGTAGGAGTTGATTGAGAATCCTGGTGCTAAGAAGGTCAGTCTGATAGTGGCCAATATGCTTAAGCAATTCCCACAGAAAAAATATGTCGTTCTTCCTTAGATGAATATTATCATCGGTGGAACCACGACATATTTCTGAAACAAGGGATTCCAGAACAGGGGTAGTGATGAGATCTTGATAAGTGTTCCTCCTCATCCAAGCCCACTTTATAAAGTGGATAAGATTATGAGGCGAAACCTTTGGGGTTTCAATTAATTTAGTTTGTGAGGAGGTTTCAATAACTTTGAGTACAAAATGGTGCAGTTGCTGACGCATAGTGTTAAAGTCCGTCAAATTAACATTTGCGCACACACAACCATAGTAATGCGGACGAGGAATACCACCAAGAAATGTAAGCTGAGTCTGGAAATCTTTGGGTGAGGTGAAATCGTCGTCTATGTCTTCATCAGGACTAGGAGTAAGAAGGTGGGTGTAGTTCTGACAGATAGAAGCTGCTTCATCGTGATGATGAGGGAGGAACAGAAGCATCTTCTGACAGATAGAAGCTGCTTGATGGATCATATGAGTACTACAGGTCGTGGTCAAAAGAGCTTGCAGAGTAAAGTAATATGTATCGTGATTTGGCACACACTGAAAGGCCTCAAACATATGAAAAACTTCAAGTGCAGATTTACCTTCTCGCCCCATAATTGAGAAGGATTGTATGAGTGAATTGAGAATACGGGCATTAAGAACGCCGCCGGTATGGTGATGATGGCGGCCAATACGCTTAAGCAAGTCCCACAGAAAAAGTATGTCGTTCTTTCTAGGTGGTGTAGGAACAGTAGAGCATATTGATGAAACAAGGGATTCCAGAACAGGGGTAGTGATGAGGTCCTTGTTATTCTTCCAAACCAACTTTATAAAGTTGATAAGATTATGAGGTTGAACCTTTGGGGCTTCAACAAATTTAGTTTGACAAGAGGTTTCAATAACTTTAAGTGCAAAGTGTTGTTGTTGATGTTGTAGAGTAGTGAATTGAATTGAATTAAGATCTGAATAAATTTGGTGGCCACGCTCGTTAGGAGCAGCGTTACTAAGAAGACTCATCACTTTCTGGAAATCATCTTCGGAATTCGAATTACAATAAGTGGATGAAGATAATTGACCTATTCGCAAGTTAGATAAGTTAGAGAAAAAAACCTTTATTCCTGAGGAAGAAGAAGAAGATCTAATCATGCAATTCCTGCCATGTCTTGCAAACGCCATCATAAAGTGGTGAGTGAGAGAGAATCGAATGGGGACAAGCGGCTAGGTTTTGTTTTTGTTTGATGTTTGGCTTTCACATTCACAGTTACACTATCACCACTTTAGTAGTACTTGATCAGTTCGCTGGGGATGTTTGAGTCACGTGTAAAATCCAACTAAATCTCTAGTAGGTGGATTTGATTGGTTTTTTTATTTTTTATTTTTTAAATAAAAAATATATATATAAATTTTTAAGTTTGAGGGAATTTTTCATATAATTGCAAAACTTTAAGGGGTATTTGCAAAACGTGACTAACAGAAAAAATTTGACGGATGAGTTAAATTGATTAACGTTGTGCAATTTCAGGGGTAATTGAAGTTTTGTTAATGTCAGGGGGGTAATTGACGAAACTTACAATTTCAGGGATATTTGCCTATTTACTCAATATATTTATTATAACAATTTTAATTTATTTAAAAGTATTTTTTTGTCTTTAAAATGATAAATGTGATATATGAATTTAATTGAGATTATATTTTAATAAATTATTGGCTTACTCCCGATAATTGTTCATGTATCTGGTCTCCCCTTGAGATAATTATATGTACCTTTAGTCTGCTTAATGTTGCTGTGTAGTGTTGTTATCTCTTGTCTTGCTGTTGCATTTTGAAATTCTTGTTACTGAAATTCTTAATATTTAGCGATTGAGATTAATTATGCGAAAGTTTTGATTTCTCATTTAAAAATTGTGAATTGCATAAGCCTATGCTTTTAGAATTCTTTGGTATATGGTTAGTTTGCTTGACAGGCTGATGAGAATTGATGCCAATATAAAAACTTGCTCTTTAATTCTCATTTTCTATTCAACTGCAGAACTATCAAATATGAAGTTCATGGCAGGGTACTGTCAAGATAATGTATCGTTTATTTATTTTGTCCATAGTACTAATAAAATAGTACATTGCGTGTGAAGCAACATGCCTAAGAATAAGCCAAAATAAAGGAGATTTAAAAGAGGGGTTATCTTTCGAGATAAGACGGGAAATCCCCTTTAATATTAAGACGGGAAAAGTAATACTCTAACAAAATATAAGTCAAAAAACTCATCAGAAGAACACGGTGCTTCATCTGACACCCTTAAGTTATAAGTTTAACAACGGGGAAATAAATGAAAAGGCAGCATGTGGTGCTTCACTCAAACATAAACTTATCTACTTGATACTATGAATGTATTGCACAACCAAATAAGTTTAGTTCTCGATTTGATTACAAAAATATTAACAAACCTGAACCAACACAATCACATTATCTGCGTATTACAAATATCAACGGCCAGATGGATAAAATAAGACATAAAGCTACCTATGCAACCACAGACATTCAATGGAAAGCTGAAAGTTAGCACCATGTTAACCATCTTCCTTTGCATTGCTTCTTGGCCAATCTCTCTAAGCAGAGAACACAGATGTCTAGGTTAGATGCATACCAATTACTTGAATTCTTTTCTCGCCCTCAATCCATGACCAATATCAATAACCATTGTTGCCAGAACCTCGGTTACAATCTTGTAATCAATTGGAGAAAAAACGACATTGGTAATCTTGTAATCAATATGAAAGTTCACTCCTTATGCCTCTGCAATAGACTTATTATCACTGGGTGCTGCGTGTTAATCCTCCCCTTGACATATTTCTGAGAAAATGTAAGATTCCCCATCAGTCGAGTTGTTGGAAAAGCGGAAACGTGAAAAGTTAGAGAAAATAATCAAAAAGCAGTAACATATTTGAAATTTACTTTCTTCTTCTTCTTGATTGTGATATTCTCCTAATTGATCTTTTCTTTTTCCTCACTCCACCATATTCCATTTCTCTGAATTTCTCTTCATCCCCTTCATTTATCCGGTATTTTAACACAGGAACTACCATTCAAAGTAAAAAAAACAAGGCAATACATGCCTCTTGCAGAGCAAGGAGCTAGAATGGCCTCTATAGGAGGCATGTCATCATCCTTTTGAGCAGCATGGACCCTTCGAAGAGTAGCTTCAGCTGCAAATTGAGCTGCCATCAACACTTTCTTTTCATCATTGATTTTCTTTATTTCAAGATTCGGTGAGAAATACTCGGTTAAGTAAACGCATCACAACATTAAAGAGAAAAAAAATACTCATCCCTAAGGTTGATAGAGCCTCCAAGAAATACTTCGATTTCTAGAAGATTTTCTGTGAACTTCAGCTTTCCGTCAACCCTTTGACAATTCTTCAGTAAGCTATAGCGTAGGCAAAAAACAGAAAAAATTCATTTTCAAGCTAACAATTAGTATTAAAGGATGCATGAACTAGATGCAGTCACATTAATAGAAGAAATTAGTACAAAGGATAAAGTATAAACAATGCAAAGAATGATTAAGCGCCAATAATTACTGGGAAACAAATCATTACTACAATTAAGGTTAAAAATACAAAACCAATGACAAATAAATCCGCTCTTACCACCTGATTCAAACAAAACATAATTACTGCGCACATATATGATATGAAAACAAATCAAATGGTATAATAACAACTCTAGAATAAGAAACACATATAAACACCAAAAGCATTAGAAGAAAATTGAAACCAATATCATCAAGACACTATGAAGCACAGACTCAAACACAAACACCAGATATGTCGTAGACACGGATACATCGACACCAATAATAATTTAAAAAAAAAAAAAAAGACACAATTCAATTTAATCATATGTGTCGGTGTCAGACACGATACATGTCCGACACCGGGACACGTCTAATCCGAGGAGATGCGGTTTTAGACAGATAAAGAGAATGCTCCTACCGGAACACGCATAAACACAGACATTTATAGAAATGCTTTGTAGAAAAGATTAAAACGAAACCACTCAGGCGCGTTTGCTCTTACCTCCTAGAACGAAGGAGACGGTGGTTTTAGAGAGATAAAGAGAATGCAGTTGTGAGAATGAACGAGACGGTGGTTTTAGAGAGAGAAAGTGAGAGAAAGGTTGTTTCATACTAGTTTATGCTTAATTCTCTCTCTAGATTCTGAATTTAAACCCAGTTTTGTTTTCATTTGTTTTTGGAGAGTGAGTGATTATTATAATTAATTAAAGAAAGGTGATTATTATTAATAATTAATTAATGACTACGTGTATGAATGGATAGTTAGTCGTTAATCAGACCAAAATTGTATGACAGAGAAAGACAGGGTAAAGTATTGTTGAACGAACGATCAAGTTCATAATGAGTTTGATAACATAGGGTTTTTATGATTTAAACTTGGTAGTGTAATGCTCACTCCATGCAATGTTGTTTATGAGTGTGTGATGAGCAATTCGGCGATGAATTATATTGCATTCATGTAAACAGCATTCTCTGTCTAGAATGTTTTGTCCAAACACCAAAAGCAGCCTAGAAGAAAGTGATTCCACATGCATAAAATTGATTGACACATCATTATCAAAAAGGAAAGTAGTTATATACATAGCCAACATAGACTGGGTTCAACATAACAATCTATTAGAAGGAAAAACATAAAAAATTCATCCGACTCCTAATCATTTTTTCTTAATATCTTCTCAACTCAATTAATTTTGCATCAAGATTCTAACTTCCTATCAAAATAATGCCCTAATATTAAGATACATTTCACCTAGCTGCTGGTATGCCACATTGGAAGCTATACTGTCCATTTCGTTTATCTGCGTTATTGCCACTTCCCTATCCATGGGCTCCATTTCCTCTAGCTGCTCCCTTGCCATTTTGCAATCCATATCCATCAAGCGAAGATAGTGGATCAACTTGTGATATTCATCAAGATTGGTGTGGGAGACACCAAAATCCTTCATCTGAGTCAATAACTCGAGAGCACCATCAAATTTCTCTAGCTTGCAATATCCAACAATGAGTGTATGGTACAGCAAAGTAATGATTAACTTACAATCCTGCTTTTTGGCTTTTTCCAAGATCTTCTTGATATGTAGCATACCTTTTGAACGTGGGAAACCAAACATAAGAGGATTACAAATGTAAAAACCCATACTTTCCAATAGCATCACCATCTCCAAAACCTGTCCGATTTCCCCAGCTTTAACATAGGCAGTAATAATTATACTGATATCATATATTGAAGGATGTAGACTGTCTGCAATCATTTTAAGGATCAACTGCTTGGCTGTTTCGAAATCTTTAAACCCACACAAGGCTCCGAAAACATGTGTAAAGAGCATGAGTTTAAACAATTTTTCCCGGTCGTCCACCTCCTCGGGGATATCATTCAACATCTTGAAAGCCAAATGTACAGTTTCTTTTTTTAAACATAGCATTTGGATCATATTAAGTGGTAACAACATTCTTAACTTCAGCGGCCAGTTTGGGTTTGTTTTGCGTCTCTCATTTGCAGCCAGAAAGAGAGCATAGGCTTCTTTAATCATATTTCTTTTAAAAAAGCAATACAACACGTCCCCAAGTATCTCGCCGTCATCAGGAAGGATGGTTTCTGGATGAAGCAGCATCTTTTGACACATAGAAGCGGCTTGGTGGATCATATCAGTGGTACACTTTGTGGTCAAAAAAGCTTGCAGCGTATGGATATATGTATCTTGATTCGGCACGCATTGAAATGCCTCAAATTTATGAAAAACTTCGAGTCCGGTCTTTCCTTGGCACAACATCAATCCAAAGGAGTGTAGGAGTTGATTGAGAATCCTGGTGCTAAGAAGGTCAGTCTGATAGTGGCCAATATGCTTAAGCAATTCCCACAGAAAAAATATGTCGTTCTTCCTTAGATGAATATTATCATCGGTGGAACCACGACATATTTCTGAAACAAGGGATTCCAGAACAGGGGTAGTGATGAGATCTTGATAAGTGTTCCTCCTCATCCAAGCCCACTTTATAAAGTGGATAAGATTATGAGGCGAAACCTTTGGGGTTTCAATTAATTTAGTTTGTGAGGAGGTTTCAATAACTTTGAGTACAAAATGGTGCAGTTGCTGACGCATAGTGTTAAAGTCCGTCAAATTAACATTTGCGCACACACAACCATAGTAATGCGGACGAGGAATACCACCAAGAAATGTAAGCTGAGTCTGGAAATCTTTGGGTGAGGTGAAATCGTCGTCTATGTCTTCATCAGGACTAGGAGTAAGAAGGTGGGTGTAGTTCTGACAGATAGAAGCTGCTTCATCGTGATGATGAGGGAGGAACAGAAGCATCTTCTGACAGATAGAAGCTGCTTGATGGATCATATGAGTACTACAGGTCGTGGTCAAAAGAGCTTGCAGAGTAAAGTAATATGTATCGTGATTTGGCACACACTGAAAGGCCTCAAACATATGAAAAACTTCAAGTGCAGATTTACCTTCTCGCCCCATAATTGAGAAGGATTGTATGAGTGAATTGAGAATACGGGCATTAAGAACGCCGCCGGTATGGTGATGATGGCGGCCAATACGCTTAAGCAAGTCCCACAGAAAAAGTATGTCGTTCTTTCTAGGTGGTGTAGGAACAGTAGAGCATATTGATGAAACAAGGGATTCCAGAACAGGGGTAGTGATGAGGTCCTTGTTATTCTTCCAAACCAACTTTATAAAGTTGATAAGATTATGAGGTTGAACCTTTGGGGCTTCAACAAATTTAGTTTGACAAGAGGTTTCAATAACTTTAAGTGCAAAGTGTTGTTGTTGATGTTGTAGAGTAGTGAATTGAATTGAATTAAGATCTGAATAAATTTGGTGGCCACGCTCGTTAGGAGCAGCGTTACTAAGAAGACTCATCACTTTCTGGAAATCATCTTCGGAATTCGAATTACAATAAGTGGATGAAGATAATTGACCTATTCGCAAGTTAGATAAGTTAGAGAAAAAAACCTTTATTCCTGAGGAAGAAGAAGAAGATCTAATCATGCAATTCCTGCCATGTCTTGCAAACGCCATCATAAAGTGGTGAGTGAGAGAGAATCGAATGGGGACAAGCGGCTAGGTTTTGTTTTTGTTTGATGTTTGGCTTTCACATTCACAGTTACACTATCACCACTTTAGTAGTACTTGATCAGTTCGCTGGGGATGTTTGAGTCACGTGTAAAATCCAACTAAATCTCTAGTAGGTGGATTTGATTGGTTTTTTTATTTTTTATTTTTTAAATAAAAAATATATATATAAATTTTTAAGTTTGAGGGAATTTTTCATATAATTGCAAAACTTTAAGGGGTATTTGCAAAACGTGACTAACAGAAAAAATTTGACGGATGAGTTAAATTGATTAACGTTGTGCAATTTCAGGGGTAATTGAAGTTTTGTTAATGTCAGGGGGGTAATTGACGAAACTTACAATTTCAGGGATATTTGCCTATTTACTCAATATATTTATTATAACAATTTTAATTTATTTAAAAGTATTTTTTTGTCTTTAAAATGATAAATGTGATATATGAATTTAATTGAGATTATATTTTAATAAATTATTGGCTTACTCCCGATAATTGTTCATGTATCTGGTCTCCCCTTGAGATAATTATATGTACCTTTAGTCTGCTTAATGTTGCTGTGTAGTGTTGTTATCTCTTGTCTTGCTGTTGCATTTTGAAATTCTTGTTACTGAAATTCTTAATATTTAGCGATTGAGATTAATTATGCGAAAGTTTTGATTTCTCATTTAAAAATTGTGAATTGCATAAGCCTATGCTTTTAGAATTCTTTGGTATATGGTTAGTTTGCTTGACAGGCTGATGAGAATTGATGCCAATATAAAAACTTGCTCTTTAATTCTCATTTTCTATTCAACTGCAGAACTATCAAATATGAAGTTCATGGCAGGGTACTGTCAAGATAATGTATCGTTTATTTATTTTGTCCATAGTACTAATAAAATAGTACATTGCGTGTGAAGCAACATGCCTAAGAATAAGCCAAAATAAAGGAGATTTAAAAGAGGGGTTATCTTTCGAGATAAGACGGGAAATCCCCTTTAATATTAAGACGGGAAAAGTAATACTCTAACAAAATATAAGTCAAAAAACTCATCAGAAGAACACGGTGCTTCATCTGACACCCTTAAGTTATAAGTTTAACAACGGGGAAATAAATGAAAAGGCAGCATGTGGTGCTTCACTCAAACATAAACTTATCTACTTGATACTATGAATGTATTGCACAACCAAATAAGTTTAGTTCTCGATTTGATTACAAAAATATTAACAAACCTGAACCAACACAATCACATTATCTGCGTATTACAAATATCAACGGCCAGATGGATAAAATAAGACATAAAGCTACCTATGCAACCACAGACATTCAATGGAAAGCTGAAAGTTAGCACCATGTTAACCATCTTCCTTTGCATTGCTTCTTGGCCAATCTCTCTAAGCAGAGAACACAGATGTCTAGGTTAGATGCATACCAATTACTTGAATTCTTTTCTCGCCCTCAATCCATGACCAATATCAATAACCATTGTTGCCAGAACCTCGGTTACAATCTTGTAATCAATTGGAGAAAAAACGACATTGGTAATCTTGTAATCAATATGAAAGTTCACTCCTTATGCCTCTGCAATAGACTTATTATCACTGGGTGCTGCGTGTTAATCCTCCCCTTGACATATTTCTGAGAAAATGTAAGATTCCCCATCAGTCGAGTTGTTGGAAAAGCGGAAACGTGAAAAGCTAGAGAAAATAATCAAAAAGCAGTAACATATTTGAAATTTAAATATTAAGTCGGCAAAAAGGCTTAAAATAAATATATTTCACATCCTCAGTTTTTTTTATAGTTGTTTCATATATCTTAGTTGGACCTTGTATAACTGGTTAAGAAAAAGAAAACATAACCAATAGCAATAACAAACCTTAAAGGCAAATAGTAATACTAGGTTAAACTATCGGTTTGAAATCGGGATACAACAACATCCAAACCTTATCCCACTAAGTGGGGCCAGCTACATGGATAACTCAGATAAATAAAGATTACACAATAATGCATTATATGGGTTGTGCTGATAGGCTAATATAACAAAAATTATAGGGAAATGCCAATATGTAGGCTCTTTAGAAGATAAGAGGAAATCATGAGGGATAATTTGACTTGACCCAGAGGACCCATTGTTGCAACAATCAGATTCCAAGAGAACAAATCATATTGTTTAGTCCATAGTCGATAATAATAATAATAATAATTTCCCTTCAGCATATAATGTTCTACCACATTTTATGTACTAGTGTCTTGACGTGCACACCTACTCGTGTGCATGTTATTATGTTAACACACTTTTTAAAAGATAGTAGTATTTGCTTAATTGTATAATGTTGTTATTATTTAGTATAATATAAAAAGAAAACGGAAGCTTTGAAGTTTAAAATAACTATCCATTAAAAATACTATTTAAATAAAGAAAAGAGAAATGTAATATACTGTTTTGAAATAACTATCAACTACCTATAATATCCTATTGTTAAGGTCAGGATTTATCTGTTCTGAAGACACTAGAACACCCGTTTGAAACTTGGAACATATCCAGCAGGTTGAAGAATTATTGACAAAGCACCTAAAACTAAATCGTAAGCCTAATGGAATATAGAGACTTTGAATTAGATACAAATCTAGTTTGCGATAAATGATAAGAATGAACTAGATATGAAGGCAGATCAAAATCATACTACATTTGAAGGAAAAGATTCTCATCAAAGCGGACACCATAGAAATAAAAATCATAGTGTAGTAAATCATAACATCTAATTGATAACTTTCGTAAACAATACATGCAGTTGAATTACGGCTAAGTTAAGCTGTGTAAAAAAATGTAGCATAGATGCAAAGACTAGGCCTACAATCATACAAATTGCAACTCCTGTAATTTTATCTTACAAATACAAATTCATAGAATTGCAATTACTATAAACTAAATTCAGGAAATTGACATAGTTTATATCCTTCTACACAAACACGTATCAAATAATTTCTTGAAAGAAACGTTGGAATAAGGAAGAGAATGAATTTTTAAGTTAGTCAAAGCTCCTAGTCTCAGTCTCAGAAAACAAAAGCAAGCTATAGTACTTCATTGAATAAAAAGCACAACAAAGTGACCAAAAAAGAGAAATAGAAGTACCTCCCAGAAACAAGCTGTTGCTGAGCACTGTTCATAGGGCTCTTCACATTGCTGAAACGCTTGGCTTTTGTCTCTTGTTCTTTGTCCACGCGCATTGCAGCTACCTCTTTCTCCATGACAGCTACCTCCCTTCGCATCTTCTTTGCCTCAACTTCCATAGCTTTGGTCAATGTATCCACTTTCTTTGCTAGCATCTGGCAGATAATGACCATTGCAACAATTAGCTAAGATTGCAATGGTAAATAAGAAATGAAGATTAAAATCCAAACAAGTTTAAAAATATTACTCACCTCAATGGCATCGTCTTTATCTTTTAGGCTTTGATCTTTTTCATGACCAGCTTTTCTCAACCCTAGGACCTCTTTCTGCAGCAAATCATACAAAACTCCTGGAACATTATCCTTTGTATCTACTAATGGCAAGTCATTTGGCTTATCATCCAAACTTCCTTTCCAATTATTGTTTTCCTCTTTGTCTTTAGTTCTTTCAGAAGACTGGTTAAACGAGGAACTCGGAGGCTTTCCATTTAGAAGAATTTTACTCCTTTCTAGTGACCTAGAGCCACCGTCAAAAGACTTAGATGCACCTTTAGCATTCTTTAAAATTGAGCTGGAGGACACGGAGGACCTTATTTGAAAGGATGATGTTCTCTTAGTCAGAAACCCATTAGAGTTGGGTTTGGATATATTATCAGCTCCACCCAGGGATTGTCGTCGGGAAGGCCCATTGCTAACACATTTTCCCTCTGAAGTGCCGCGATTAATACTGTTAGAAGTTTCTCTCAAACTCTCTTGTAGCACTTTAAGCCGTAATTGATATTTTTCCTGAAAATTGTAAAAGGTTTACCTTGAGTAATGGCAGAACTTATCTCCTAAGTTAATACATGCAGGTTGTAAAACCAGATTATTACTTTTAACTGTGCTTCGTACTTTGCAGTGCGGTCAGATATAGCAAGCTTATCCCGAAGTTGCTGCATCTCTCCCTGTAAGAATGTAGTTCAATAAAATATGGAAACTGTTAAAGGTGAATTTAAAGGTAAACTTAAAGAAAAAGCAATAAAGGATTAAATACAAGGACCAAAGAAATCAAAAAATACCCACCTGCAAGAATCGTCGCTCTTCAAGCCATTGTTTGACAGGCATCACTTTGTCATTAGCATCTTTCCATTCATTGGCCACAACTACAGCTACTCTGTTTGCCGTTACCTTGGCACGAGCCAACTCCCGATCCAGAGTTTTTCTTTCTTCCTAGAATGTAAAACAGCCCAAGCAAAAACTCTTAACTAGAAGCAAAAAAAGAATCAAGAGCAAAGCAACTGGAATGGCAAACTGTGTGTATTTAACAAATTACATTCATTTCTTGAAATTTTCGCTGATAATCTCTCACAGCATTCGCAGCAGCACCCCCTGCAAGGACCGCCTCCTCTAGTTCTCTCACTGTTTGGGTGAGCTTTTCAACCTCTGCTACCTTCAGTCTATGCATTCTGTCCAAAATTTTGTTTTCCTCCTGGGAGAGGTGATGGTGATACCAAGTACAAAAAAGTTTCATCATTATGGTAACAACTTACTGTGTATTTTGAAAGAGAAAAACATAAAAGATTGCAATTACCTGGCAAATCTCAATCTGTTTCATTAGCTCCTGATTTTTATTTTGGAGATCATCCACCATGGAGGCCTTAGCCAAGGCAACCTGAACACTCCTCTCAACTTCAAGAAGTGCTGCTTCTTTGGATTTCGTAAGACGATCCAAAGCTCTGTTATCATCTTGAAGTTTAGCTATCTGCAAGAAACACAAACCAGATAAAACAATGACATGGATCACATGTAACAAGCCAACCTCAGTGCCCTTTAACCAGTATTTTCACACAGAAACTACCATTCAAAATAGAAAAAATAAGGCAATAAATACCTCTTGCCGAGCAAGCTTGAGTTCAGCCTCTAAAGGAGCTAGAATGGCTTCTATAGGAGGCATGTCATCATCCTTCTGAGCAGCATGGACCCTTCGAAGAGTAGCTTCAGCTGCAAACTGAGCTGCCATCGATGCTTTCTTTTCATCGTTGATTTTCTTTATTTCGAGATTCTGCAAGAAATACTCGGTTCAGTAAACACATCACAACATGAAGAAAAAAAATGCACATCTCTAAGGTTGATAGAGGCTCCAGGAAATACTTTGCTTTCTAGAAGATTTTCTGTAAACTTCAGCTTTCCGTCAACCTTCGACAATTCTTCAGTAAGCTACACACAAACAAAAAATAGAAAAAAGTTAATTTTCAAGCTTAGAAATTAAAGGATGCAGTAACATGGTTAAAAAAATTATGACAAAGGATCAAGTTTTCAAGTAACCATCTGATCTATAAACAATGCAAAAAATGATTATGCACCAATAATTAGTGGAAAACAAATCAATACAACAATTAAGGTTAAAAAAATAAATAAATAAATCTGCTGCCACCCCGTAATTCAACCGAAACATAATTACTGCGTACATATATACGATATTAAAACAAATCAAATGGTATAAGGACTCTAGATTAAGAAACATATATAATAAACACCAAAAGCATTAGAAGTAAAAAAATATCAAATTAATATCACCTAGACATAACCTCAGACATGTAAACAATGCCTTGTAAAAAAGAATAAAAACATTTTCTCTTAAATAAGTAAATAAATTATAATCAATCATAACAAAATTAAAAACTAAAAAGACCTCCAAAATTCGCATAATCCTAACAGTAACGGCATGATAATTTTGGAAATTCAAAATCGCTTCAAATACAAGGAAACTGAAAATCAGAAGCAACCTCTTCAACAGCTTTTTCTCTAAGTCTTTCAGAGTGTTTCAACGCTTTGATCTCTGCTTGTGCTTCTGATAATTCTCTATCCTTATCTGCAAACACATAGAACACACTGAAATCAACAAAAACGAAACGATATCAATTGAGAAAATCTTCAGATCGAACTACATTTTCACACCTCTAACATCATTCTCAAGTCGATTAAGCTCCAATTTCACTGGATCGGAACCATGAAGCAAGTTCATGAACTCATCCGCATCCAAACTAGGCCTCACCGAATGCGTACGTCTTCGTGACGAGTTTCTCCCTTCCTTAAACGATCCGGAAACTGTCAACGGCACCGGCGTCACCACCGTCGGTTCCATTCCCACGTCACCGGAAAATTCCGCCATCGCCGATCTCACTGATGCCAAAACGAAACCACTCAGACCAACATCCAAATGCTACGAATACACAATGATGAAGTGCAAGAGAGAGAATGAGAATGAAGTTTTAGAGAGAGAGATTGTTTCATACTAGTTAATGGTTGTTTTTGTTTCTCTCTCTAGATTCTGAATTTAAACACAGTTTTCGTTTTCGTTTGTTTATGGAGAGTGAGTGATTATGATTAAAGAAAAGTGATTATTAATTAATGAGTTTGTGTATGAATGAATGGATAGTTAGTTGTTAAGCAGACCAAAACTGTGTGACAGAGAAAGACAGAGTAAGTAAAGTATTGAACGTTGATATTGATTATGAATTTGATAACATGGGGTTTTTATCATTTAAACTTGGTAGCGTAATGCGCACTCCATGCAATGTTCAGCGTAGGATAGCAAATGGGGCCCTTCTTGTAGAGGTGTTGTAAGAAGGTACTTAGCTGGTAAACATGTTTGTGATTTGGGAGACCCCTACCCTTTAACACTAATCAAATGAAAATGAAGTTATAATAGGACAAAGAAAGGTAGATTCATTTTAGGTGTAATTTCGATAAAATGATGATTTTTAAAATAAATTGAGAAATCGGTAGAGAGAATAGTAGATCAATGAAAGTTTAGAGGATTCAAATCTAATTATAATCGTAAACCAACTTGTATTAATGGATTTTGTAATTTAAACTTAAAAGTGATTTGATTTTGATTACAAGAGGTATTAACATTTAATGTTTGATTCGGTGTAAGTGTGATTTATCTTCTATATAGACAATTTATGTAAAACAAAAAAAAAACGGATTTAGAATCAAATGTATTTTGTGATTTCCAAAAATGAATACCATGAAATCTAATTTCTTAAATCAATAGTATCACAAAAAGCGATGAAGTTCTCCCTCAAAAATTTTGAAGTCACTACACTATCGATCATTTATTTGAACCCAAAACATTTGATTCAACTAAAGAGATTCGAAACATCGCATCCAATCACTCTTAATAGAAGATTTGTAATTTTCATATAGGAGGTGGAATAGAAAACAACCAAATTTTCACAAATAGCAAAATATATTTGCGTAAGAATGATGCTAGTCATGCATTTACGTCGTCCTTTCATTTTTTGAGTAGTTTTGTATTGGCATGTGTTGCTAACTATGAGTTATGACCCCATATGCAAATGTTGGAAAGAAGGTTCGCTTGATAATCATCCAAGAAGTTTTGAATCTTCGTATGATTTTCCATAATAGTACTTTTATTTTATATTTCTTTAGACACTTGGCAATTGATTAGCTGATTATTGATCATGTCTCATGATTTCATTAAAGTAGTAGATAAAGTACATACAATAATTGATTTAAAAATCAATAATTTCATATAAATATCGATCTACATGAATATCAAACTATCAAGTCGTTTAAATCACAAGAGTTGATTTTATTTTTATCAATTGTTGTAATAAAACACTTTAAACACACTACTTGACAAAAAAAAAAGAGCACTACTCACTTTTATAACATGAAGATGTTTTTCATTAACAAGACTGCGGATTTTAACAAAGAGCAATTTGAAAACAACCCTACCAAGGGCTTTGAAACAACCAATTGTAGTAAGTCTCCTCCTTTTTTTTTTGGGTACTTTCCTCCCTGTGTTTAATCTTTTTTAACTGAATCGTAAAACTGAACCACTCTCATCACTATGG
The DNA here is from genome assembly GCF_003473485.1 of Medicago truncatula. Classification (NCBI taxonomy): domain Eukaryota; kingdom Viridiplantae; phylum Streptophyta; class Magnoliopsida; order Fabales; family Fabaceae; genus Medicago; species Medicago truncatula. The sequence goes on along the minus strand of NC_053049.1, from coordinate 48,583,900 downwards.
TGGACGGTGTAAAGCTAATAAAACGGCATCACAAAAAGGAAAAATCCAATACAATTCTTATACCAAATTGTTGGATTATGAACTGACACTTGACACACATCCCTCACTTATTCATTCATCTAGGTATGATCCCCTCAAATTGATGTTTTTTTTTATCCACATACACTTGCATTGTTTGCATATCATCAACAAGACCATTGATCTGATACCATTTGTTAAATCATAAGGAGGGCCGAGAAATTATCCCTTCAACTTTAAACAATCCCACAAGTGAATTGAACACTATGTTTTAATCTAAAATTTTAATGCAATAAGTATTTTAATCTAAATTTTTTAATCTTTATGCAACAATTGTATAGATAGATACTCTCACTGATATATAATATATTAGTCTACATTCACTTTTTCATTCAACGCGGAACTTTTAACATACACTTGATAGACCATCGCAAAGTAGAACAATGTGAGACTAAATTAAAGGTGGAGTGGTTAGTCTTGAGACTCAATTGATAACTTATTTGAATTAAGCGACTGTACATAAGAGTTATATTTTATTTGATTGAAATGTGAATACATCCATCCCGTCGTAGTACTCCCCTTTTGTGTGGTGGTATGTCAGAGTAAGACAAGTTTATAACCATTGGTTATGTTATAAGTCAAGTGTTGGTGGTTACTAATGGCAAAAGGATAGTGATAATGACAGTTGTGAGTGGAGTTTCTGTTTGGCAAGATCTAAGATGCAAAAGACAGGTGTTTACATTCATTGTGGATGGAACTTTTTATTTTATATATAGATTAACAAATAAAAATGCCTCAAAGCATGGCTATGAACTCAACGATTGTACCATGTCATAACCCACTACATGCCTACACCATTGCCTTACTTTTATCCAAGGCTTCCCTCCCTTGCCCAACTGCTAAGGATGCTTTCGATTTTTTTCATATACACTTTCCTTTGGTTACACTCAAGAATCCACTGTAGACGTTTGTCTTAGAAGGTTTCTTTCATCCCATTTACCCAAAATTCCATTTTAACACTGAAAGTTGTAAAACAATCTTTGCAACTTATATGACGTACACTGATTATCTTCATTTAACAACAATAATGCAAAATTAACTGGTATATTTAAGCATATAACTTGGGAAGTAATAGTATAATAAAAATGTATTAGAATAATCTAGTATTCACGTAGATTCGTGGATGTGAAACTAGGGAATCGATTGATGAGCTAAATTTGGGAAGAGATACGTGTATCGTAAAGATGACTTGATTCATTCACATGTTGGGGGTTGCCCTACTAATTTATCACATGGAGGGACCTTCCTGCCATGTTTGAAGTAGCACCGCATTACCAAGAGGTCACTGCTTTTCATTTGCAAAGCAAACATACTTTACTTGCACAGCATTAACCTCAATCAATCAATCACACTAATTTTTCATAATATAGCATGTTATGATTCCGTGTGTAATGTATAAACCAGTTTTTCTCCCATTAAATTCTTAAAAGAGTAAAAGGGATATACTTGTAATTTAGTACCCCAAATAAAGATTCATAATGTAGACATCAGAAATAAAACAAGGAACATGAGCAGAGGATTCGTGGTGTGATAGAATTAAGTAACCATATTTTGCAGAGGATTCGGTGTACTAGAATAATCAGCAATATTATGCAAAGGCTGACATGATGGATTATTATGCCACCGTCTTAAATGGTCAAATTGGCTACCAAGGCCAAGTAAAGATTGTAACAAGAGCAATTGAAAAGAAAGAAAGAAAAAAACTGAATTTCAAAATTGTCAAACGAGTATTATATTTGAATGTTTGGATTCGTGGCTAAAAACACGCACCAGCAATTACAAAACCCACTATGATTCCAACCATGAAGATTGACATTTTATAAAAAGCAACAACACCCTTGCTTATCTCTAGATTATCACGAAACAGAAAAACATTGCTTTGGCAAGGTGAGGACAAGATTGAAAAATTTGCTATTCAAAACCAAAGTGATTTGCATGTTTGGATTCATGGCGTACTAGAATACACATGATCAACCATATTTCGCAAAGGCTATGATGATTACAAACACCAGCAATTTGTCAAAGGCAAGCACATTCTTTTCTCTGAATTATTATGCCTTCTGAAATTGCCAAATGCCAATTAAAGATGGTCGCAAGGATAAAATGAAAGGACGAGAAAAACTAGATATGATTAATTTCAAAATAATTTCTTAAGGATTATTATATTTGCATGTTTGGATTCATGGTACCAAAACCACCGCAAGCCACATAATTACAAAACCCACTATGATTCCAAACATGCAGATTGACATTTTATTAAAAGCAGAAACACCCACCCTTGCAAGGTGAGGATTCTCTGGACTATCACGAAGCTGAAACTACTGGTTTCTTTGGCTAGGTGGATAAGGAAGAAAAATTTAGTAATCAAAACTGAGATAAATATCCAAACAACAAAGTTGAAAAACAAAATGCAGGAAACTATAAATTGTCCTTCGGTATGGAAGGAAACAACAAACGCAGCAAAAGTTATAATTACTAGTTCCTAGGATGTTTAAAACACACCATGATCATCCAACAAAACTAAAACTTCAACTTCAAGCCTCCACCCTTTCTTCCTCAAGGATCAAAGCCTTTGCAGTTGGCTTGGCCAACAGATCGGTATACTCTTGGAATGGAGATTTGGAGAACCTTGTCTCCTTCCAGAATTCGGGTGTCAGAAAACCGTAGGTTTTCATCAAACAGTCAAAAGTGGCCTGTAAAATGAAATGTCACAGCACAAATAAATCATAAATCACAACACAGATCAATCCAAATGCGGTTACGGTAAATGAAATGTCATTGTAATATACCGAGTCAAATGTAGCCTACAAAAAAAAAAAAAAAAACTGCATTTCTTAACAGACGAAACTTATGTCCATTGTATGGTTCTTCAAATAAAATACTCATAACTTGCAAAGATTTCTCAAATCCACAATTTTGCCAACGTTTGTTACCACAAAAATTTAAATTTATGTGAAGAAACATACAAAATGCAATAAGTTTGTCCTTAAAAATCAATTCACATTCACACAACCAACAGGGATAACATGAATAAATATGCAAATTTGGATTGATATTGACTTGTGTTCATGGCACTGTATGAAACATGGACACAAACATGATATTAATATGAGAAAATGGCACAACACAATATAAGCATTCATGTCAACATTGTTTCATAGACCACGGAATCAACAGTACAGTCTTATCAAACACACAATAATTCAATAGAAATTTCATTTAACCAACAGCAATAAACTTTCAATTTAGCAAACAATCAGAAAACAACTAACTAGTAATTATAAATAGATAAGAGAAATGGATCAAAACCTTGACGAAATTTCCAAGGGTTTTGGTGGATCCCCTAGAGGAAGTGAAAACATCATCAATACCAGCAAACTGCAAAACCTTCTTAGGAACTCTAGCAGCAACAATACCAGAACCACGAGGAGCAGGAACCATACGAACAGTAACAGAACCACACTTTCCAGTAACCTTACAAGGAACAGTGTGTGGCTTTCCGATCTTGTTACCCCAATAACCTCTTCTCACTGGAATAACACTCAGCTTAGCCAAGATAATAGCACCACGAATTGCAGTAGCTACTTCTTTGCTACACTTCACACCAAGACCAACGTGACCATTGTTATCACCAACCACAACAAAAGCCTTGAACCGGGTTCTCTGACCAGCACGGGTTTGTTTCTGAACCGGCATGATCTTCATCACCTCATCCTTGAGAGTGGGACCCACGAGGGTATCAATGATTTGGTGCTCCTTGATTGGGAGAGAATGAAGATAGATCTGTTCAAGGCTTCGGATCTTACCTTCCTTCACGAGACGACCTAGCTTGGTCACTGGAACCCATTTCTCTTCTTCTTCGCGTCTTCCTCCAGCTCTACGACGACCACCACGACCTCTGTCACCACGTCCACCACGACCACCTCTGTCACCACCACGACCACCAAAACCACTGCCAAAACCACCACGATCTCCACCACGTTCAGCCATGTTGTTGATAAATGTCAACCGAATGAGTTTGGCTACAAGGAGTGTATGCTCTACTCTGCAATTAGGGTTTGTGAAATTTAGAGAATTTATAGTAGGGTTTTCATTTTGGGTTTGGGTTATTCAGAAAGCCCATATATCATTCAACCCAATGAAGATTGCTTTTCAGGCCCCCCCAATATCTCTTTAGGCCCCCTAAAAATACAAAAATAACCTTTATAAACATCCGGTAGTTACATACCGGTAGTGCATTTTAAATTTTCACATTTTACACCTTCGGTATGTACATACCGGAGGCACATTTACAAATTTTCACGTTTATCGCATTCGGTAGTTATGTTCTGGAGGAACATTCATTTTGCGATTTCTCAATTACACCTCCGGTATATATATACCGTACTCCACCCACGTTGTTCCATACCTTGCGTTTTTTAAGAGTTATTTTCTAAGCTTCAATATTGTTCCATACCTTGCGTTTTTTGGCCAATTTTTGTTGTGTTTTCATCACAATTAATAGAACAAATGACGTCAATCTTTACTCAATTGCAATCATTTAGAAGGTAAACCTTGCTTCTTCCTCTCTCGTATTGTTTCTGCATAATTTTTTTAGAGTTCTGTCATATTCAATGAAAAGTTTGATCCTTTTATTTCTGTAAATTTTATGTACCCTACCAAAAGTTTGTGAATTTTCCAACATAGCAGAACATGTACATTTAAATAACATAATGCGATAAACGCGAAAATTTGTAAATGTGCCTCTGGTATGTACATACCGAAGGTGTAAAATGTGAAAATTTAAAATGCACTACCGGTATGTAACTACCGGATGTATTATAAAGGTTATTTTTGTATTTTTAGGGGGCCTAAAGAGATATTGGGGGGGCCTAAAAAGCAATCTTCCAACCCAATAGCTTTTGGGTTTGGCCCAGGATCATTTTTTGGTTTCTTTTATCACAATTCTTGTATCACTTCTTGCATTTTTTTTTTAACGCAATAATAATAATTTTTTCTCGATAAAAAATAATCTTATTAATTTAAAATTACTTCAATTATTATTTTATTAATTATTCATTCATTCTTTTATTTAAACAAAATTATAACTTAAGACATTGTTTATATGAAGGTATTATGCACTTCTATTAAACGTGGTAAATTTTGGTGGATTTTTTTTTTTGTTACATAAATTTTGGTGGCTTGAATAACGAGTAAATAGTCAATTTCTCTCCTGAAATTGTAAGTTTTGTCAATTACCCCCTTGAAATTAACAAAACGTCAATTACCCCCTGAAATTGCACAACGTTAATCAATTTACCCACTCCGTCAAATACTTCTGTCAGTGAACATGAAGTTTTGCAAATGCTCCCCTGAAGTTTTACACTTATGTGCAAAATGTCCCCGCAAACTTAAAAATTTATATGTTTTTTTTCTTATCTTGATTCAAAAGATATTAAAGACAAACAATTAACAGTTAACTTTAATATTTAAGCTTAAAATAAGAATATATCCTCTAAGAATAACGCATAATTAATAACTTCATATTACTTTAGCAAAATGCATGTTTAGTTCAATTTTTAAGATAGAATAATTTTATTCAAACTTATCTTAAGAAACTGTTAGAATTAATTATTCATGAGGAATGAGTGTCTCTAGCTTACTTTGTTGTGAATTGACGTGTCTCTAGCTAAATAAGTCATAATTTATGGAGAATTGAACAACCAAATGGCATAACATAAACAAAATAAAATAACATACCCCTTTAAGAATGAAAGAACCATGTAAAGTATTAAAGTTAACTGTTAATTGCTTGTCTTTAATATCTTTGAGTTAAGGATAAGAAAAAAAATATATAAATTTTCAAATTCGGGGGGCATTTTGTACATAAGTGTAAAACTTCAGGGGAGGTATTTGCAAAACGTCGTGTTTACTAACAAAAAAATTTGACGGATGGGGTAAATTGATTAACGTTATGCAATTTCTGGGGGTAATTGACATTTTGTTAATTTTATGGAGGTAATTGACGAAACTTACAATTTCAGGGGGTAATTGACTATTTACTCCTTGAATAACACATCAAAAGGTTTTAAATTTTGTTGAAAAATTAAGAATTTTTTAGAATATTAAATTTATGGATCTAAAATGAATCATTCTGACAACTTATCATCAGTAATCAATAAGTGTGTTGTTGTTTTTTTTTTTTTGGTCAAACACTCTAGTGGCTAAAACTCACACAATTAATTGTGGAGAAGTGGGGTGTCCGGGGTTCGAACCCCAGCCCCTGCATATAATATGCAATATCCCTACCAACTGAGTATGTTGTTTCTAATGCCTTTGATGTGATTCTTGTCCTTCATTCCCTTGCTTTTGTATCATTGTCGCTTCTTGCTCTCCTGTCTCTCTCCAATATTTTTTTTTTACATGAAGATATTTAAATTCTAATGGAGAGAGAGAAAAAAATCCTTTGATTGTAACCGCACAAAGAAGCATGTCATCAAATGAACTATTCTTGGATCGATTTTCATGGTTTGGGAAAATTTTCAAGAATTGTACTGTGAGCACTTTCGCAAAACTCGTTGAAAATGAGATCGCTAGTGCTGTTCTTTAATAGCTCAAAATCTTATGAATCATGTTCATGAATGTTCAAGTCTAGTAAAACTCATGCATTATTTGTGCCAGAGAGGTTTTTCCATGCAATGGCAATGGGAAGTATACCATGGCTAAGAACTGAAGGTTAGATTAGAGGGTATATAAGAAAGGTGTGATGAACAAGGGTTAGGGTATAAGAACAATGGTGAAGAAAGATGCAATACATAAAATTGGATCCAATTAGAATTGATGGAAAACTTAAAAAGTAAAATGGAAAAGAAAAATAGAAAAGCAAAGATAAATCAATAAAGCTTCATAAAAAAAATTGAGAAAGAAATATTCGAAATAATTATCCCTACCACAATATTTTAAAAACCAACTCGACAAGGTAAATAGGTCCCTTTCTTTAAAAATAAAAATAAAAAGGTAAATGGGTTACAAGATCAAATGATCTAACCACTAGATCAATGATCTAACTATTAGATCATTGGTTGAACTACGTGGCTAAACCGAATTAAACTGGATCACCCAGATGCGCAACTCATTCTATAACAAGTTTGTATAGGATTTAATTAGAGAAAATCGAATGACTCGGTCTCTAAAATTTTATATAAAAACAGTAAAAAAAAAATATGGAGAATAAATAAAAGGGAATGAATCATCCAATTATTACCAAAGTAAGTGGGTGACCACCAACCAGTATCAAGCATTTCAATTTGTTTCGGGTAGAAAATCAACAAAGAACCCATAAAATGTAATATGAAATAAGAATAAAGTTGGAATGCTACAATTTCCATTATTTTCTCCCATGACCATGTGAACAAATTCTGAGGGATGAAATCAATACATTTTTCGAAATAAACACTATCTCTATGACAAACTTTCCCTCTTTGCTATTTCTTACAGAAGCAACTAAGCACAACATTGACAGCTAGATCGAGCAAATTGACAGAAGGTCTATTGTTTCTAAGTTTGATATTATCTACATATATGCACATCAACATTTGACACACTGATTCTGTCACATGATTAAAATTGGATTGATATTTATATCTTGGATTTTCTTTACTATTCAGTCACACCTGTTCATTTCCCTTTAGAATATTGAACTTGCAAAGAGGACAAGTTGCATTCATCTTTAACCATTTCACTATGCACGTGGAATGGAAATGGTGGTTACAAGGAAGAGCATGAAGTTCTGCTTCATCCTCGTAGGGAGAGATGCATATACAACATTCCTGAAAAGGAAACAGGGATAAAAAAATATGAGCTTTTTTTATAAATCATTAATATTCTAATCTAGAAATTAGATTCGGCAACTATTTTCCTTTGGTACAACCAGAATTTCAAGCACAATAGTATATAAGGGATTACACATTTACAATTACAATAAAAAATATTCATAACCAGTGATCAAGATAGAAAATTGATGAACCATTGAATGATTAACATCATAAGACTGAAAGAAATTAATTATGTGTATAGTAAAGCATACCGCATCTTCAGGTGAAAGTACTCGTTCATTTGCACCACTACTATTTTCAATTGGAACCATTGATCCACCTTTCGGACTAGGTGTTTCCTCATTGCCTGGCACTTGAAACCTGTATTTTGGAAGTGTACTGAGATCTGATTCAGATGCACCCTCCTAAACAGAAAGTGAGAATTTTTTTTTTAAAAAAAAACAAGGCTAGCCAAGTAATTGAAATTTTTCTATCAGAATAAAAAAAACATACCTGTCCCGCAACGGCATAGAGAATACCAATAATACATGGTAAACAGCAGCAGAGGGCAATGCCAATTAAGCATGCCAAAGCAACACAAAAGACAGCAAAGAAGACATCAAAAGCTAGGAAGACAACAGCCAACCTGTACAAATTACATGGAGAAAAAAATATAAGGATACAGTTTTTTAATATTAGGAGAATTGCATAATTCATCATACAATTCTCAGAAAGAAAAAAAAAAAAAAAATGCAATCTCATAAATATAATTATTCATAAAAAAATCCCTTCCGTTCTTTGTAATGAAAATTTTAATTTAAAGAAGAAAGATCATGGATTTTATACTATAAAAATAAAAATCAATTTGCATTCTCCTTTTAACACTTTAAAAGTGGCATGCACAATTGGTTTGGTCCTGAAAAGTAAGAAAAATAAAAGTAAAAAGGCTAAGATGTGGATAACATCTATCGTAGGTTCGTCAAAAATATCTATATGTAAATCGAAAAGTTAGTTTCTGACTTTCTGTCTGCTAACATCAATGTGAGGATTTGGCTCATTAAGTCTCAAATATGATGCCACATGTCCTCTATGTGGGTGTCACATCACCACATACTAAAATGACTGTTTTATCTGACTGTGTACTAAGTATTCTTGATCGTTCAATTTGGTCCCAAAAACCCTAAACCCACTTCGAACCATCTCCCCCATTTTTTGTCCGCTTAGGCGTATGTGTAAAGCACTGTTTTTAAGTCAAGTATTTTTTTCTTTCAAATAAAAAAAAGGTCTGGTATTTTTTATCAAGTGACATGATCTTTCTTATCTGTAGCCAATTCTGAATAATTTAGCAACTGTGACCTGTGAATTGAATAGTGAGAATTGTTTTCACCGAATGATTATCAAATGCATCACTCACTACATCTGCCTAATCAGATGATTTTGGACTCGTTCCTTTTTAATAAGGGACGGTTTTCTTTCTGATCATCACAGTGTTTATTCCCTAGCGATCCTTCAATTTTTTTATAATTTATGCATTAATTTCATTAAAAAATTATAAGACATGTTTATCAAGAATGCAAGGTTTACATTTTTGCAAGGTCAATTGTATGAAAGACAAGGGAAAAGAGAACGCCGCAGGGAATATGAAGTGAATCAGAAATACAGGGGAAGAGGTAGAAGGATGACATAGCTATCAGATTTGTGATCAATTGATCTGACAATTTATTTTTAGTCAAGTAAACCTTCTATAATTAATGCATGGTGTCTTTGAACTTCTCATCATTAAGTGGAAAACTTCCTTTGGTTAAATGATATTTTCAAGGACAATTCATCTGACAACTTTAAAAGATATGTAAAACTTACTATTAGGTTTTTATTTTGGGACTACCTCATCCTTACAAAACCGACTTGTAAGGTGAGGAGTGTCACTCTTTATAAAGAGCTTTATCCTGCGTGAGACTTGAGTTTTTCCCAATACATCCCCTCACGCCCAACACTGTTGGCCTTAGTGTGGATATAAATGTTGGGTGGCTGGATCAATAGTCTCTGGTACCATATTAGCATTTTATATTAGGCCTAACTCATCCTTCCAAAATCGGCTTGTAAGGTGAGGGGTGTCACTCTTTATAAAGAGATTTATTCTATGTGGGACTTGGTTTTTTTCCAATAAAACTCATCAAGGGCTTTTATAATTAACGCTAGCAGATCTTGAATTCAAGTGTCTTGTTAATGTTATTTCATGAAGATTCACCCAAAACAACTTTTCGAGCAACTTCGCTTTTGTGTCAGGATTTCTAACTAATTTTTTTTTCTAGAGAGAAGAACCTTAATGATCATTGAAATGGACATGTGTTCATATTATCATTCTATATATTTAACTTACGCTTCTTGTGATTTGTATTATTGAGAATCACATTGTGGTTACGGGGAAGAAGTACCCCAATGTCATATGACTGGGTGAAACCTTGTAATGGTTTATCTAACTAACTTGTATACTGTATAGCATGAGTGAGCCTAATATGGTAACCCAAAACTTCAAATGTTGGTAATGAATTTTGGTTTTTGTTTCTAACAAATGATGCAGTACCCACATGGAGACTAACTTTTGGATTAACATGGATGAGGGCTTGCTAAAAAATCGATATTACCAGCATAGAAATTATTCTCAGAACTCAATTTAAATGAAGGCTTACCAGTACAACCGTGGAGCATCTTGAATTAGAATATCACCACCATTGACAACCCAGTAAAATCCCACCATCCACCAAAGCAATGAAAGCATGGTATTCAATGATGAACATCGTTTTGCAAATCTGAATTGGAGGTAATCAAAATCAGTATCTACAATTGTCAGTATATATTCTTTTACAAGATTGAACAGAAACAATAATGGAATGGAGAGATTGAACGCACCCGGAGCTAGAAGAATTCAGAAATTCAACATCATCATCCTCTTCACTATCATTAACATCATCAAGAGATTCTTCATCCCTTTCCCTTCCACCACCAATCACGTTCCTCCTCCTATACTCTAATAACACCAACGCCACGTGTACCAAACACTGTACCGCGTATCCAAAGATCCACAACCGGATCGGCGTATTCGGATTCTCATCAACACTGCAACCTAACATAACCGCTGCAACCACCACAAAGACCGTGTTCCACGTCACGTCCAGTAATACCACCGGCTTAGAATAACCCCAATCGGCGCGGCGTTCCTCAAGCTCACGCGCCGCTGTTTCGCGGACTAAGACGGAAGGACCGCGGCGGCCGAGAAGGAGGGCGAGGACCGGCGTGCGACCCACGCGGCGGGGGCGAAGGAGTGGTGCGTGGGCGTAGTTGGGTGTTGACATGGTTGGGTAGAGAGAGAAATAGTGGTCCTAGAACATAATTGGAAGTACAACAAAGGGAAAACGATTCTTCATTTTATCTCATTCTTCTTCTTCTTGTTTATCGACTACTAGTACTACTGTTTCTTCTTGTTGTTATTCATGTGGAGATGGATAATAAAGATTGATTAATTAATACATACATACAAAGACACGTCTGAGAGTAACACAGACACGTGAAGTCTCGATATAGAGGAAAAGATATTATGATTTTACAACATATACATATACAGCTCATATTGTTAATTTGTTTCACCCAAAAATATAATTATTTGTTTGTTTATTTATAATATAAATTTGGTGTAGGTTAAATATGATTTTAATCGTCAACATTTTGTTTTAATCTTTTTAAAAATATTCTTCAACTTTCAGTCTTCTAAAAAAAATTCATCTTTACTTTTGATTCTTCTTTAAAGTAAACTCATTTGTATAATTCATATTTTTCGAATAAAATTTTGCAAAAATAAATAAAAATTGAGTAATTTTAATATTATCGAATATATTATTTTTGTTTATGTGACTGAATATCGTTCAATAATTTATTAGTCATACTATTATCCAAATCACGAAAGAATGGAGTAGCCACGCAGACAACGAAAATCAGGGTTTGAATAACTCAACTAACTTGAGTCAAAAGTTAAAGGAGTTTGACGTTATTGGTTTAAACCTGGACAGATGAGAAAAAGGCAACGACCAGCGTGCAGGAGCTGATTATGTTGCCTATGATACATTGTCGGTTTTTTAACCAAGCTTACACTACATCTGCTTCTACAATATTTTATTTTCACCTCTTTCTTTTTCTTCTTCTTTCACCCTAAAATCGAAATGAAGACCAATTCCAACAAGATAAGCAAATGGGATAATCATTGACTTTTTCTAAACCAATCCATCAAGATAACCAAGCCAGTCTCGTAAAACCATGGATAATGACCGATGAACATTTTGATTAAAAGTTTAGAAAAAAGACATCATTTGCCTCCTAAAATGAGATGTGTATTTTTTTTTAAATATCATAACTTTTGATAGCAAACCCCACCTTTTGTATGAAATTCATTATTTTCAATTGAACTCTTCCATCAAAAGCCTCACGAGTCACCACCAGAGGACAAGAGTACTTGTCAAGTCATCATTTACGATCTTCACTTTTTTCTCGCAATTTAAAATTTGCAGACCTATATGAATCTATATAAATTAACACCAATATTATGTAACATACCTAAAATTGTAGTAAGCAAGGGTCAAAATACCGATCAATGCGAAAATAGACGACGTACTTTTCTTCATAAATGGGCTCATCGCCAAATTCTTCATCAGAAGTTAGTAAGACACCTAATTAACTATAAATACATCATTGTATTGTTATGTAAATCATAATGAAATAACATAAGAATCTCATTGATTAAACTCTCTAAGATTCTTTCAAAACTTTCCTTCACTTTCCATGCTTTTAGTTTTATTTAATAAAATTTAAGCCTACTTATCTTCCAAATTTATTTACTTTTTACAAACTTAACTCACAAACTTGAATTACAAGAATGTAGATATATACATTTTTCTAAGATTTGAAATTCACAATTTTGAGAGCTTGAATTTGACCTTTTTTATTATCTCCCAAACTTGAATCACAAGAATGTGTTTAGCCTGAAATGCTAATTGAAACATGTTTCCCACAAACAAAACAAATTTATTACCAAATAAGTATATAGGACACTCTAACCAATATACAATATACATAAATAGAGTGCAATTTGACTTTGATTAAGATCACCTCCAGTCACACATAGAATTATGTTATTTTGAATATTCCACATAGTCAAATAGAGAGTCTTCTAAATCTTTTTTCAGACTTCGTCGCCAACAAGACTTTAAAATTTAATCGCATGATCTCATTTATGGTAGTCAGAGTGTTGGGCAGAGACGCGTTTATGAACTATTCCAATTAAATAACTTCGATTAATTGAAAGGAGATGAAATCAAACATCCGTATAAGGATTAATAAACTTGTATTCGAGTATCCTCAGTAAAGAAACTTCATTGAATGGTATTGTGATCAACATATAGATTGGTTAAAATTCACATACCATCAAATTTACATGAAACTCACATAATTGGTGGACACATATGATTTTTCACTAATGAAAAAGAGTATGTCAAAAAATAAGTGTTAAAATGCATATTGTTAACATTCTTTACTTTATTGAGATCATATTTTATATCTTATGTTTAAAGTGTAATGATGTCATAATTATATATTGTTTGCTAAAGTGTAGTGTCTCAATACCGTGTCCCAATGCACCTGCACTGTGAAGCCAACATACCCAGCTTATGTGTTGCCGTGATTTTCGCGACTTTGTCCAAATTGACGTCATTCCAAACATATATTAATTATATATTTTTTTAAGAGAACATTCCTTTTTAAGAGAACATAACGATTTTGCTCAATCAATTGCTTATAAAAAAAGTATTGATGCTCGTTTTATACCGTTTTTGTAACGCCCCGGATTTTGATTGAAGACATTATACCTGATTCATTTTCATTTTTCTAAAAATGCTACCATTTTTTTTTATCATCAATAATAAATTATTAGAAAAACTTATACAAAATTCTTAACATAATTTAATTAAGATTCTCAAACTAAATATCCTTCAAAATTTCTTCTAAAGTTACAATTCAATCAAAAACCCAATTTGTCCCCCATACGCACTTCAAGCAAAAACTTCAAAGCATAGACCATCTCTTCTTTGGTACCTAAAATGTTAGTGTAAGGGTCGATTTCCTTATCCAAATTGATTCATACTCAAAGCACCAGAAACAATGTCATAAATAGATAATATCAAAACTTATCAATCAAAAAGAATTAAAAAAAATACATTCAAGTCATATGCTCCAAAGTAAGGTTCACACACATCTTATTTGCAATAAAATAGTTCTAAGTTAATAATCAATCACATGTATACAACAGACTCAATGCAATTATGCGTAAGATGCATGCTCTTATAACTGTATGATCCGGATATAACCCGCCACACAGACACCACATAAAAATAACCCGCCACACAGGCACCACACAGAAATATCCCGCCACACAGGCACCACACAGATGCATATGCCAAGCATGATCATGAAAATAGAGACTAAAACCCACCACTAAGGCACCACACAGAATATAATTATAACCCGCAACTAAGGCACCACACAGAATATAATTATAACCCGCAACTAAGGCACCACACAGAATATAATTATAACCCGCAACTAAGACACCACACGGATATATAATATTAACGCATCATCAAACACACAGGCAAAAGTCAATCATTTCACAATCTCACGTTTTCATCTTTCTTTTTTCTTTAATTCTTCAAACATCTAACATGTCTTTCTCAGTATCACACAACGTATAAAACATAATAAAATAATTATACAATTCAACATCACACAATTATCATATAAAACGTTATTAAATAATCACATTTAGAAAAGATTAATTTTACTTTAAAAATACATTTTAATTATTTTTCTTTTTAAAAGACAAGAATTGCTACCACTATTTAATAACACATCCTTAGCACTTAGTATTGACGTATGGAAAAAGCCCTTACCTCAAAAGCTTTCCTAGCATATCTCTCAAGACCCACGCGAAAATAAGAACAAGAGAATGTTAGAGATTATGCTTGTGGCCTTTGGAATTATATCGTTTGGATTGTACCAGCAGGGAGGCATGTGAATATATATATATGGTATGGAAATATATAGACTAAATGAGAGGGGCGTGAGTTTGCTCATAGAGGAGAGCTCTTAATGACAACTAGGCAGGACAAATAACCTAAATATTGCTCTTGATTATAGAAAACCCTAATCCATGGTAATTGAAGGGATTCAATGACTGTCTTGAGGCAAAGCGAGAGAGACTGGTTTGCGAGAGTTATATATAGGATTTCACGCAAATAATAATGAAATAAAAGAAAGGGTGCTTGGAAAGGATAGAGGATATCATTCAAAATAGGTAGTTGTTATCCAATATACAAGGGTCAATAAGCCTTATTTGCAACTCAGGCTACTACGGTTAGAGGGATTGAGGAAGAACTATAATCTTAGTAAACCACTTGGACTTTGCCACTCTCCCCACAACTAATTTTTCCTCACTTTATTTTAAGGTGCCACTCATATCATAACTATCAGAAGTAAGTGAAACATGGAAGGTGAATTCCTTATATTCAGCAAGCAATACTAGGTCAACAAAAGTGAACATTTCTAATGAGGGTGATGTGTCCTTGACTTAGCAAACAAAAGGGAAACTCATGGTAAAAAATGTAGGAATAATATGAGCAAAAATAGGTATGGATTAAGCCAAAATAACCCACGTTCTAATGAGGGTGATGATCCTCTTTGAACATTTAAAATCTCCAACTCAGATATATCAGCTAAAGGAAAGTATGAGTAACAAAACTAAAAGAACAGCGTAAAAAAAATATGCATGGCTGCTAGTGTATCAAAATTATTTGGCAGCTAAAATCTCTATTAATTACAATAGTCAAACTAATCAGGTAGATAATTTGAAATAAATAAATGTTATATTAATTTAACTAAAAGAAGGATTTATAATTTCTTAAATTCTTTACTCATAATTAAAATTGTTGAATAAATCATCAATCAAGAATATTATTACGAAGGATATATATACAATATATATTAAACATCGGGATGTTACAATTTTCTTTCTTTGACCAACATATTTTCACCGTGTTAATAAAGTGGATCTGAATCCTCCTAGATGGTAGAATGATCCACCGCAAATATTAATCGTTCAAACACCATTGACGGTATATGACAGCACAAACAAGCAATTTAGTTCAACATATGTCATCAGACAGCATGACAATAAAAAAATAAAAGATGATAAATGTTTTGTTCCATATATTCATGCGTTTTCATTTTTCAATGTTCCTACGTTTCAATGTTTTCTTTGTATAATAGGTTTTTGATCTGTGCTCCGTACGAGTTTATTGTAAAGCGATTGACATACGAATAATAAAATGCAAAATATAATTGGTAACGGTGAAAAAATAACACGTGATAATTCATAAAAGTATGAAATCTGAAAATATTATAAAAAAAAATTCGGTAATCCTATCAATAATTCGGTAAAAGAAATGTGAAATTTTTAGTACATTGGGATGTAGTTTCATCACACATTGCGAAATACTTCTTCATATACGACGTTAGATGTTACATTGATATCTTCATCATCTTCATCAGTGATCAATATCTTTATCCTTCTTTGGATGTAACTCTTGAAATAACAACATACAACTGTCCGTGAGAAAGTACAAGTGTTGATAGATATACACCAACATGTTTAAGCGACTGCCCTTGACTTTTGTTAATTTTCATTGCAAATGATACAGTCAAAGGAAATTGTCTTCGTTAGGTTAAATTACCACTAACCTAATACAACAAATGAGAGGGAAAATATTAGGTTAAGTTGCTGCAGATCTAACAAAATTAATAAATAAGGATAAGTGTAGAAAATATTGTCAAAAAAAAAGAAGCAAGAGGATAGGAATGAAATTGGTGCGAAGCATTTTTCAAGATGAAATTTTGTTGGGTTAAATTACTGCTTACCTAATAAAGCAAATGGGAGGGAAAGTATTAGGTTAAGTTGTTGCAGACCTAACAAAATTAATAAATAAGGATAAATGTAGAAAATATTGTAAAAAAAAGGGCAAGATGATAGGAATGAAATTGGTGCGAAGCATTTTTAAAGATGGAATTTTGTTGGGTTAAATTAATGCTTACCTAATAAAGCAAATGGGAGGGAAAATATTACGTTAAGTTGTTGCAGACCTAACAAAATTAATAAATAAGGATAAGTGTAGAAAATATTGTAAAAGAAAGGGCAAGAGGATAGGAATGAAATTGGTGCGATGCATTTTTTTAGATGAAATTTGTTAGGTTAAATTACTGCTAACATAATACAGCAAATGGGAGGGAAAATATTAAGTGAAGTTGCTGCAGACCTAACAAAATTGATAAATAAGGATAATTGGTAACGGTGAATAAAATAACATGTGATAATCCATAATAGACAAAATAAAACACTTCATAAAAATATGAAATCTAAAAATATTATAAAAGAAATTTCGGTAATCCTATCAATAATTCGGTAAAAGAAATATGAAATTTTTAGTACATTGACATGTAGTTTCATCACACATTGCAAAATATTTCTTCATACACGACATTAGACGTTACCTTGGTATCTTCACCTCTCCATCAATGATTAATATCTTTAGTCTGTTTTGGATGTAACTCTTGAAACAACAACATACAATTGTGCGTGAGAAAATACATGTAACGCCTCAATTTTATTTAATTATTTTTAGTTGATTTAAAGTCTTTTATATGATTTTTAAATGATTTATGTTGATTTTGTGGTGTGGTGTATTTTATTAAATGGCTATTTTTATTATTTAATAGAATAAGTGAGAATTAGGAATTATTTTGGAGTTTGGGGTTAAATTAGAATTAATAGAATTAAGAGGAGTTAAGGAATATTAGGAGGTTATATTTATTAAAGAATTAGAAAATAGAAGTTAGAAGCAGTTTTCACGTACAACAGAGAAAAGGGAGAAGAGTCAAGAAAAGGGAAGAGGACCTAGAAGGTCTGCGATTTCGAATATCTAAGGTAAGGGTGAGTTTTACTTTCAATAGTATAGATTGTAATTCTGATTTTGATTTAACATGTTTCTGGTAGAAATTGGGAAATTTGAGATTAGGTTTTGATTATTGATTTTTGAATGAAAAAGTATAGAAACCATAGAATTGAATGGTGAAAAGAGTGGTTAATCAAGTAAGTTAGTGATGGGTTAACGTTTTAATGATAGTGTAATCATATGGTGATGATTATGGATGATTTTGGAGAGTTTAGGGTTAAGAAATGGAGCCAAGGAGGCTCCCATGGTAGAAAATCGCAGAAAAATATGTGATTTCAGCATGTCTGATGCTGTCGAAATCATGAGGCGATCCCAGTGATCGTGAGGCGATTTTGACAGAAAATCTGTAATTTCAATATGTCTGATGCATACCCTGTTTCATGTTCTTGCGTCTTTTTCACACGTTTCTGTTTTGAATTGACCTTTGGTGTAAACATGAAAGTTGTAGATAATTTTGTTAGCTTTCCAGTGGCTTTGGTTTGACTTGAAAATGATTTTTTGGTTTTTGAGTTATGATGGAAATACTCTAGGGAGGTCTTAGTGAAACCTTATGAAAATTCAGCACAACCATTTCTAAGTTAATCCAAAACTTATGGGATAATTCCAAAGCTCAAAACTAGAAGTACTATGAGTTCAATTAAGGTGTTTAAGAGTATTTAATCCATGTTGTGAGTTGAACTTTGGGATAGCAATGAAAGTTGTATAGGATATTAAGGATGATCTGTGAAGCTGATTGTGATGAATTGAGGTTATTTTTAATATGATATAATTGCATACGCATTACTTGGATTATGTGGGAATGTTAGATAGTGTTGAATTGCAAAGATATTGTTATATCACGCTGTCTGTATATTGTTTGTGTTGTTGTTGATTGAGTATGATTGTTGCTGATTGATGGTTTATGTTTAACTACATTCCATTAGAATACACAAGGTGTAGGTTCGAGTTGTAAAAGTTGCAAGTTGTCGTTCTAAATAACGGAGTCATATGTTGTTGATGTTGACCAAGTTGGGGAGTAAGTCATAGTTATTATGCACAATTGTTGTCGTTGTCGTAGTTGAGTTGTATGCTGATATACACAAAGTCGAGTTTATTACATAAACATAAAGCGGTGAGGGCTCATGCCTTGGAACGCCTTGTCGTTCAAATTGGTGAGGGCTTATGCCCTGGAATGCTTTGTCATTCAATCTGTTGAGGGCTCATGCCCTGGAATGTTAATCATTCAACCATTGAGGGCTTATGCCCTGTAACGCCTTGTCATTCAAAGCGGTGAGGGCTTATGCCCTGGAATGCTTTGTCATTCAATCTGTTGAGGGCTCATGCCCTGAAATGTTAATCATTCAACCGTTGAGGGCTTATGCCCTGGAATGCCTTGTCATTCAATCTGTTGAGGGCTCATGCCCTGGAATGATCATCATTCAAATTGTTGAGGGCTTATGCCCCGGAATGCTTAGTCATTCATCACGTTGAAAATGGTACCATATGCATATTGTAGTTGTCGTCGTTGTTGTTGTTGATTTGAGTTGTTGTTGTTGTGTTGTTGATTTTGTAATTATCGTTGTTGTCGAATCTTATGGTTGTCGTCGTTGTTGGTTGAATTAGTAAGTGTTACTAAAGTTGAAGAAGTATGAATATTAATGTTGAACATATGTTGTTAATTATATTATTTAATTAAGTTGTTAAATGCAGTTGATGATTATATATATATATATATATATATATATATATATATATATATATATTATTATTGTTTGTGAATCTCACCCCTTCTGCTTGGAAATGTTGCCCTTCGTTTGGGTAACTTGCAGGTAATGAAGATTAGTAGGAGTGGTGGCTCAAAGTGTCTATGGGCTCTGATACATGGGATGAGATTGTATCGTTTAATTTCTTTCCTATGTATCAAATTTTGAATATTGCTGTTGTAGTCCTATTGTTGTTGAACTTATGTTGATAAGGCTTTTATGCCAAGATTTAGTTACGGAGGTTTAAACAGTTGTTGTTGTTTGATGCAAATATTCCGCTGCAAAATTAATGATGATCTTGAAGGATGTTTATTAAATAGATTTTATATTCTATTTAAGAAATTTTGAAAATGTAGTGTGACATGCCGTTTGGGAATTACTCTGATGCATGTTTATTTTTTATTAAATTGATTTTGGGAAACGGGGTGTTATAATACAGGTGTTGATAGATATACACCAACATGTTTAAGCGACCGCCCTTGACTTTTGTTAATTTTCATTGCAAATGATACAGTCAAAGGAAATTGTCTTCGTTAGGTTAAATTATGCTAACCTAATACAACAGATGAAAGGGAAAATATTAGGTTAAGTTGCTGCACTTCTAAAAAAATTAATAAATAAGGATAAGTGAAGAAAATATTGTAAAAAAAAAAAAGAGGATAGGAATGAAATTGGTGCGAAGCATTTTTCAAGATGAAATTTTGTTGGGTTAAATTACTGCTTACCTGATAAAGCAAATGAGAGGGAAAATAGTAGGTTAAGTTGCTGCAGATCTAACAAAATTAATAAATAAGGATAAGTGTAGAAAATATTGTCAAAAAAAAAAAAGCAAGAGGATAGGAATGAAATTGGTGCGAAGCATTTTTCAAGATGAAATTTTGTTGGGTTAAATTACTGCTTACCTAATAAAGTAAATGGGAGGAAAAATATTAGGTTAAGTTGTTGCAGACCTAACAAAATTAATAAATAAGAATAAGTGTAGAAAATATTGTAAAAAAAATGGCAAGAGGGTAGGAATGAAATTGGTGCGAAGCATTTTTAAAGATGGAATTTTGTTGGGTTAAATTAATGCTTACCTAATAAAGCAAATGGGAGGGAAAATATTACGTTAAGTTGTTGCAGACCTAACAAAATTAATAAATAAGGATAAGTGTAGAAAATATTGTAAAAGAAAGGGCAAGAGGATATGAATGAAATTGGTGCGATGCATTTTTTTAGATGAAATTTGTTAGGTTAAATTACTGCTAACATAATACAACAAATGGGAGGGAAAATATTAAGTGAAGTTGCTGCAGACCTAACAAAATTGATAAATAAGGATAATTGGTAACGGTGAATAAAATAACACGTGATAATCCATAATAGACAAAATAAAACACTTCATAAAAATATGAAATCTAAAAATATTATAAAAGAAATTTCGGTAATCCTATCAATAATTCAGTAAAAGAAATATGAAATTTTTAGTACCTTGGCATGTAGTTTCATCACACATTGCGAAATACTTCTTCATACACGACATTAGACGTTACATTGGTATCTTCACCATCTTTATCAATGATCAATATCTTTAGTCTTTTTTGGATGTAACTCTTGAAACAACAACATACAATTGTGCGTGAGAAAATACAAGTGTTGATAGATATATACCAACATGTTTAAGCGACCGCCCTTGACTTTTGTTAATTTTCATTGCAAATGATACAGTCAAAGGAATTTGTCTTCGTTAGGTTAAATTATGCTAACCTAATACAACAAACGAGAGGGAAAATATTAGGTTAAGTTGCTGCATTTCTAAAAAAATTAATAAATAAGGATAAGTGTAGAAAATATTGTAAAAAAAAAGCAAGATGATAGGAATGAAATTGATGCGAAGCATTTTTCAAGATGAAATTTTGTTGGGTTAAATTACTGCTTACCTAATAAAGCAAATGAGAGGAAAAATATTAGGTTAAGTTGTTGCAGACCTAACAAAATTAATAAATAAGGATAAATGTAGAAAATATTGTCAAAAAAAAAAGGTAAGAGGATAAGAATGAAATTGGTGCGATGCATTTTTTAGATGGAATTTGTTAGGTTAAATTATTGCTTACCTAATAAAGCAAATGAGAGGGAAAATATTAGGTTAAGTTGTTGGAGACCTAACAAAATTAATAAATAAGGAAGGATAAGGATTATGGTTAAGAATATGAGGATCTGTTTATTTTGCGATCTATTTATCTGTTTTTTAAAATTAAGTAGAAAAATTAGGAGTGATTTATTTATTTTGATGGAGCGATTTGTTTATTCTTATTTTCATAACAATTAACATTTTGTTTTTCCTAAAAAAAAATTAACATTTTTTTAAAATTAAATAGAATTAATATAGTAAAATTAAGCAGAGAAATTAAGGTAAATCTAAGACAAAATATTACTTACGGGTTAACTTTAAGTAATAAGAGAAGGGGAGGTAAGAAAATAGGATAATTTGTTAAGCAACGATTGGATTAATAGGAGCGATATGTTTTTTTAAAAAAGATAGCAGCGATTCATGATATTTAGTTTGGAAATGATTTTGTATTGTTTTTTTAATAAAAGGAAATAATAGGAGTGATCAACTGTTTTGGATAAGAACATGAGGATTTGTTTATTTGTTTAGTAAAATTAAGGAGAAAAATTAGGAACAATTTATTTATTTTGATTAAATTAAATATGGTTAATTAAATATGGTTAATATAGTAAAATTAAGCAAAGAAGTTAGGTAATCTAGGACAAAATCTTGCATTCGGGTTGACTTTAAAGAATAAAGGATTAAGATGAGAAATACTTGCATATAAACGAACATAACACGTGGCATTTAGAAACATCCTATGAAAACATGACATGTCATAAAAGCTTTAATAATTATTAAAAAGAAAAAATTAAATAAAAACACGGTTTTATTTCTTCTCTTTCCTTAAACCAGAGGAACAACAGTAGCACTATCAGTCACACAAAACTCCTCTTGTTCATATTAATCAATCTTAGATCAATCAAAGCGATTTATTTTTTTTAATTACAATTTATTTGATTTAATTGTGAAGATGGTTATGTCTCATCCACTACTCATTGCAGCCCCACACAATGCTTAATTACTTGAACCAAATATTGTAGAGACTAGAGATTGCTTCTATCTAAACCAGGATGCATTGGATGTTGTCGCAAATCCATTCAAACATTATCAAATCAATAATTAGTTTTAATATTTTTATGGTTGCATCTGGAATCCCATTTTTCTTGAAAGGTTGCAATTTTCTCTTCCATGGGTTCTCGAATTGGCTCTGATAACTTATCACAGATGTGGTATCGTGGAATATGGTGGTTGGAGGTTTCAAAAGGTTGTTGAACATGGTTTCTAGATTTTATGAAACAATATTAAAGTAATACCGTAAAACAAGAACATGGATTCAACATACTGTACCATGATGCAAAGGGATGACGACAATTTCTATGTTCTTAAATGACATTCATGTTTTTATTGGATGTTTCTAAATGCCACGTGTTATGTTCGTTTGTATGCAAGTATTTCTCGATTAAGATTTGTTTTTAATTTTTTTCTTGTTTTTTTTTAAAGTATAAAAATTGAAATTGAATAAATTTAAAATAAAACTTCAACAATATTTTTTTCTTGAAAGAGAAAATAATAATAATTTAACAGTACATTAAATATATATTAATACTAAGAACATAATTTAATAATTTTATTAGAATTAAAAATGCCTTTTTACATTATTTTACATTTATCTGATATTTGAACCGGTAATTTTATCAAACAGCTATAAGTTATGAATTTATCTATCAATCATTAGTGATTGGTTACAAGCTATCAACCATCAGTTATAAAAACATTTGAGGATAAATTTTTTGCTGAAACTTTTTAAATGATTAAAAATGAAATTCAAGATATTTATAGGTTAAAAAAAATACTTTGTCACAAAAAAGGATTTTTTTTTTTTTAAACCCCGTGAATCTCTTTATGTTTTGATCTCACGCTATTATTTGAAACGTGAATTTGAACGAGGAGGATTTGCAATAAATATTAGTTTTTATTTTTATTTTTATGACCGGAAATTTTGCCCGCCACTCTGAAATTTACGAAACCCACCCCAAAACCCTACATCGCCGTTTATTCTCTCACTCTTAAAACACACACACTCTCTCTCTCTCTAACTGTTTCTCTCTCTAGTTTCACGAAAGAGGGTTTGAACTTGATTCCACCGCTCTCTCTCTCTCTCTCTCATCGGTGGTGGAATGTCGTGGGAAGACGAGATTGTGATTCGTGATGTCACCAACGCCGGTCTTGTCGTCAGTGATCGAATTGGCCGTGAAATTTCTTCTCAGCTCGACCTCGAAGAATCTCTAGAAGCTTCCCGATATGCCAGTCATCCTTATTCAACTCACCCTAGAGAGGTACCTTTCATTCTTCACTCTCTCCAATTCCTGTTTTTTAGATTCAATTCTATTTTCCATGTGATTTTACTTTTGATTTATTCAATGTTCATAAGACAAAGTTCAAATATCCAATTCAATTTTAAGTTTAATGAAATTGCTACATGTAATCTGGGTACATTACAGGTTATAGGGTTTAAGAGAGTGATACAATAATATTAGGTCATGTTTGGGTAAACAACTTAATTTGCAGCTTATAGCATAAGTGCTTATGAAAATAAGCTGTTTCTATTACAAAAGACAAAATAAAGTTAATCCGTTTTTGTATAAGCTGTTTTCATAAGCTATTGTGGACAGCTTACGAAAATAAGCTTAAAGGAACTTATGAACACGTCGTAAGCTGTTTTTATAAGTTCTTCCAAATTGTCTAAAAATGCATAGATAAATTCAAATAAACCAATTCAAACAGCTCCTTAGTGAGCTTGTGGTTCAGTTTTCCACGTTTTCTCTGATTGATTGCATTTTGTTGTTGTTTCAGTGGCCCCCTTTGGTTGAGGTAGCAAATACATGGGAGTTGCCTCCTGTTCTTATTGAAAGATACAATGCGGCTGGTGGGGAAGGAACTGCTTTTTGTGGAATATTTCCTGAAATACGTAGGGCATGGGCGTCAGTTGACAATTCTTTGTTCCTCTGGCGTTTTGATAAGTGGTAAGTATGGTGATGATGATGAGTCTAACTTCATTTAGTTTAGAGGCTGAGACTGGACACGTCCTATGTTTTGTTTAAGTTGCCTCCTATATTTTCTTGTTAGGCAGTTCAAGAAGCTTATGTTTTTTAGTGAACTCTTTTCCCCCTCTTTATTAATACCCCATTTGTTAAGTTTCCGTATGTTTCCTTTTACGTTATCAATGGTCTGCATTTGTGACAATAGAGAACCCCATAGACTGTTTCATAAATTCTTACTAGGGTGTTTCTAGCCGGTCCTCTGTAACAGTTTAAGCTATTAGTCTGAGTAATTGTTGTACCATTGTTGCAGGGGAATTTCTGACTAAGCATTTAAGCATTTGGTTTAGAAAAAAGATTTAACCCCCCATAAAAATTTCTAGATAAAATTAAAAATACTATTTCTTTGAGTTCTGTTTTTTTGATTGTATAACTTATATTTCTGTTATATAAGTACTCTGGCTATTTGATCATTAGTGTAAATAATTAGGTGAAGGAATGTTTTAGGTGACTAAAATTTGTTTCGACTGTTGTATACTACTTTTATTCTTGTTTAGTTGAACCAATATTTTAAACGTGATAATGTACTTCTAATCTAACATTGCTGCTTCCTTAGGGATGGTCAGTGTCCTGAATATAGTGGCGAGGAACAAGCTATTTGTGCTGTTGGTCTGGCAAAATCAAAGCATGGTGTTTTTGTTGAAGCTATCCAGTATCTTTTAATCTTAGCAACCCCTGTTGAGGTATTGGCCATCTATTTTTTAATTCACTTCCAACGAATTGTGTTCTAAAATATTGTGCTTCTGAAGTTGTTCATTGTGTTTCGACAAGGTAAATTGCTTATTTTTTACCCGAGCAACATCATTTGTGTTAGTTTGAATTAGGAACATTGAAAAAAGATAAGATCTGAAAAGAGTTTATAAAAAGTGGCACCCCTTACCTTACAAGCCGGTTTTGTAAGGACAATTTATTCTCGATATAGAAATCTAATATGGTATTAGATCATCATATTGATTAGGGCTGTCCACCATATTACCCTAATATCAAGCCCAATAGTGTTGGGCATGAGACGTGTATTGGGAAAAACCCAAGTCTCACATTGAAAATAGTTAAAGTCTGAAAATAATTTATAAACAGCTGTATCCCTCACATTACAAGCTGATTTTGTAAGGAAGAGTTAAACTCAATATAGAAACCTAATAGGTTGCCATTTCTACTAAACAATGATAATTCTTTTGAACTGAACACTGTTCCTTTCATTGGTTGAAGTGCTATATCTTCTTGATTCTCAAGTCTTATAATTGAATGCTATCTGGAGTGTTGTATGAAATTGAATTGTGAGTGGTATAAAAGTCAACGAGAAATTAAACTTACTGTCACAGAAAATGTTACAATGGATAAGTGGACAGTGGTTACGCAAGACAAAATAGAATTAGAAATACAACCATCAGTGAAAAATTTGGTGTACTCTCTTATCACGAAGATGGTAAAAATGTAGAAGTTCGTCTTAGGTGGCTTGGTCATGTATGAAGAAGACATGTAGAAACACTTGTAAGAAAAGTATACAGATGTAGAATAGTCCAATAATTAGAGGTAGAGAGAGCACAATGAAATTTATAGACCAATCCAGTAAGAGAGATTTAAAGGTAATTAGTCTTTTTTGGACCAAATGCATCATAGGATTTTATGAGGTCAATTGATTCATGTAGCTGACTCCCTCTAGTGATAAAGGACCTGGTTGTTATTGTCTGAACTCTTGATAGAGAATATATCAACCTGTTTTATGTGGTTTTCTTTCTGTGGTTGAATATTACCTTGGTTGGAATTGAGCAAAAGATAGTTACTTTCCCTAAAGTTCTCCAATAGCATTGATAAAGATCATAAGTTATTTGTTAGTCTTCTTTCTGACTTATTCATGCCCTCATTTTTGTACGAGTCCACGGTGTTGCGTTAAAGGGTTAGACTTCGAGTACATGAGACCGATATTTGGTTCCTTTTACAAGTTAATAGAATCAATAGTATAGGCACCAAGTACACTTTAGAAAGGGAGGGTGATTTAGCTAATGTTAAGGCTACTATTTTCTCTGCGGGATTATTCAAGCTTGGCGGCAGCATTTAAATGGTTAACCATGATTTCCTTTATAAATGAATAAATTTATTAAAAAATCAGGGTAAATAGAAGGAAATAATTAGGATTTTGGTAAATCCTCCAGAAGATAAATAGAGTAGAGAAACTAATATTATCAAATTAACAAGGTCTTTGAGTCTTGTTTATGTCCTTTAGAGAGAATCACCTGAAATAGAAAATCCAACTGCATATTGGTATTCTTCTGTAGTTTCTTTCCCAAGATTTTTAATACTTGTGTGGTGATTTTGTTAGTTATTCACTACATGCTGCTAAGTTTTCCACGAGAACATCTTACAAGATCCTTTTATCCACCAATTAAAGGGTTTTAGGTAGCAAGTTTTCTTTAAACCAGTGCAGTATGTTCTTTTCAGACCTCCATGTGAGGGAAGTACCGTTACTTACCCCATTCTTTTTATCAGTTAATTTTAGTTGGAGTGTGCTGCTCTGGAGGAGCAGATGGCTCAGATCCATTTGCAGAAGTTTCGTTACAGCCATTGCCAGATTATACAATACCATCCGATGGGGTTACGATGACAAGTGTGGCATGTACTGATAAGGGCCGCATTTTCCTTGCTGGTCGTGATGGCCACATATATGAGCTTATTTATTCAACTGGCTCAGGATGGCAAAAGCGCTGCAGAAAAGTATGCGTCACTGCTGGTCTAGGAAGTGTAATTTCAAGGTACTTCCTGCTTTTTTAATCTTTTGTGTTATATTATTACTAACTGCACTGCTCATTTTCATTTTTATCTTAGAATAGTATGTTTATTTTGCAAATGATATATAAGCGCGCTCACTCACACATACACATGCAGTCACCTCATTTTTGCAGGTAAATGTTTATTTGCCAATTCCTTAGTAACTTGTCTTAGCTGTTATTTGCAGATGGGTCATACCAAATGTATTCAATTTTGGAGCTGTTGACCCTGTTGTTGAAATGGTTTTTGACAATGAGAGACAGATATTGTATGCACGGACTGAAGAGATGAAGCTTCAGGTTTATGTTCTTGGACCAATTGGTGATGGGCCACTAAAGAAAATTGCTGAAGAAAGGAATCTTGTCAATCACAAAGATGCACATCATGGAGGTAGACAATCAAGTGGATCAAGAGTATCAAGTCGATCACCAAAGCCATCTATTGTTTGCATCTCACCCTTATCTACCCTTGAATCGAAATCGCTACATCTTGTTGCTGTTTTATCAGATGGTAGAAGGATGTACCTATCCACCTCTCCTTCTAGCGGAAGCCTGAATGGATTCAACACCAGCCATCACAAGCCTAGCTGTTTAAAGGTTGTCACAACACGGCCTTCTCCTCCTTGGGGTGTTAGTGGCGGTCTCACCTTTGGAACCATGGCTCTTGCTGGTAGACCTCAAAATGAGGATCTCTCGTTGAAAGTCGAGGCAGCCTATTATTCTGCTGGAACTCTTATCCTTTCTGATGCATCACCTCCAACTATGCCTTCACTCCTTGTTTTAAACAGGGATTCGAGCACTCAGTCCTCACCATCAGGAAATCTAGGAACAGGTACGAGGAGTTCCCGGGCATTACGGGAAACTGTATCTTCTTTACCAGTTGAAGGACGAATGCTTTCTGTGGCCGATGTTTTACCTCTACCAGACACTTCAGCTACTGTTCAGTCTCTATACTCAGAAATTGAGTTTGGTGGTTACGAGAGCTCAATGGAATCATGTGAAAGGGCGTCTGGCAAACTGTGGGCAAGAGGAGATCTCTCAACCCAACATATACTGCCAAGGAGGAGGATTGTCATCTTCAGCACCATGGGCATGATGGAAATTGTTTTTAACAGGCCATTAGACATTTTAAGGCGGCTATTAGAGTCCAGTTCTCCGAGATCAGTTTTAGAAGATTTCTTCAATCGTTTTGGAGCCGGAGAGGCTTCTGCGATGTGTTTAATGCTAGCTTCGAGGATAGTACATTCTGAAAACTTTATCAGCAATGTTATTGCAGAGAAGGCAGCTGAAGCTTTTGAGGATCCAAGACTTGTTGGCATGCCACAACTTGAAGGCAGTAATGCATTATCAAACACAAGAACAGCTGCTGGTGGATTTAGCATGGGCCAGGTTGTTCAGGAGGCTGAGCCTGTTTTTTCAGGTGCACATGAAGGGCTCTGTTTGTGTTCATCTAGATTACTCTTTCCTCTATGGGAACTACCTGTAATGGTTATAAAAGGAAGTTTAAGTGCTTCAGGCACTTCATTTGAAAATGGGGTAGTTGTATGTAGACTATCCATCGAGGCTATGCAAGTCCTTGAACACAAACTTCGATCTTTAGAAAAATTCTTAAGATCTAGAAGGAACCAGAGGAGAGGACTCTATGGTTGTGTAGCAGGATTAGGAGATGTAAGTGGTTCCATTCTATATGGTGGTGGTTCTGCATTGGGTGCTGGTGACCGAAGTATGGTAAGAACCTTGTTCGGTGCATATTCCAAAAATATGGAGTCTAATGGCGGTGGAGCCGCAAATAAAAGGCAAAGGTTGCCGTACAGTCCTGCAGAATTAGCTGCCATGGAGGTGGGCCTATATTGCTAAATGGTTGCACTGATGTTATTTTTAAAGCTATTAGTTTAGTTTCTCACTTCTGTTTGTTGTGCCACAGGTGAGGGCAATGGAGTGCATTAGGCAGTTGCTCCTTAGATCTGGTGAAGCTCTCTTTTTGCTTCAACTTCTCTCACAGCATCATGTCACTCGTCTGATTCAAGGATTTGATGCTAACCTTCAACAAGCCCTAGTTCAGTTAACATTTCATCAACTAGTTTGTTCTGAAGAGGGTGACCATCTTGCTACAAGGCTTATATCTGCTCTAATGGAGGTAGAACATTGTTTAGGCAATCCATGAAATAATTTTTATCTTCAAAAGTTTACACGTCAATGGAAGTTCTTCTCTTGAATTAGCTTTATGAACTTATATGATAATAAGTTTTCTTAACACATTACATTGCTTCAGTATTACACTGGTACAGATGGTAGGGGAACTGTAGATGACATTAGTAAGAGATTAAGAGAGGGTTGCCCGAGCTACTATAAGGAATCTGATTACAAATTCTTCTTAGCCGTGGAAGCCCTGGAGAGAGCTGCTGTGACTATAGATGATGAGGAAAAGGAGACTCTCGCGCGGGAGGCATTGAATGCCTTAAGCAAAGTTCCAGAGTCTGCAGACTTACGTACTGTTTGCAAACGTTTTGAGGATTTAAGGTATATATTTTTGTTACCTGGCTCTTCTCCATTTCTGTGAAAACTGAATATTATATTTCAGAGATAAATGATATACAACCACTAATGTGTTTATATAGGCTATTCTAACCTTATGGGCCTGACCAATGACTAATGGGCCAATTACAAATTACTAATAATAATAGTAAAACTTCACTATTTATAACAATTTCCATGTCATGTATCATCGTTAGTTTTTATGGCCTATGATTAGCATGCCATCAATCTGAACGTCAAACACACTCTCCTATTGCAGGTTTTATGAAGCTGTAGTTTGCTTACCTCTTCAGAAGGCACAGGCTATCGACCCTGCAGGCGATGCTTATAATGATGAAATTGATGCCACGGTCAGAGAACAAGCACTTGCTCAGCGTGAGCAGTGTTATGAAATAATCATCAGTGCGCTGCGGTCTCTTAAAGGTGACCCCTCACGGAAGGAATTTGGTTCTCCCATTGGATCTGCTTCACAATCTGCACTTGATCCAGCCTCTCGGAAAAAGTATATAAGCCAAATTGTTCAGCTGGGTGTCCAATCACCCGACAGAATTTTCCATGAGTATCTTTATCAGGCTATGATAGACTTAGGTCTTGAGAATGAATTGTTGGAGTATGGAGGCCCTGACCTATTGCCCTTCTTGAAAAGTGCTGGTCGTACACCCATACATGAGGTCGCTTATTATTCCTTTCTCTCTAATAATTTGTTAATGGACTAATGTTCACTTGGTCAAAAGCACAAATATTGTGTTTTTGAAATAGTTGTATACATTTTGCATGCAGAAACTACATACTATTCATGTTTTTCATTACATTTCTTTGAAAAATTTGTATCTTGCTAATTATCTTCGCAATCTTTTGTTTTCCCTATCTGCTAGGTTCGTGCTGTGACTGCAACAACTTCTCCAATGGGCCAATCGGGAGCACCTATGTCGTCCAATCAAGTCAAGTACTTTGAACTTTTGGCACGGTATTATGTGTTGAAGCGGCAACACATGCTTGCTGCTCATGCATTGCTAAGACTGGCCGGAAGGCCTTCTACTGATGGAGTTCCTACTCTTGAGCAGAGGTCAATTTCTCAATTTCCTTGTCATTTCTTCTGTTTCTCTTTGGAAGCTTCTGGATTTCTAAATAGTTTGTCGCTTAATTGCTTCAAATCTCATCAGGATAGATCACATTAGTGAATATTGTCATCATAGTTGGATCTCATCTTTTTAATGTATTCACAGTTTATGATGTCAAGCTGAACTTTTTGCCAAATAACGAACGACATCACGCATAAAACTGTCAAGATCCCACATTGGCGGGTATTTGGCCAAAGTACACCCCTTATAATGGTTAGGACAATCCTACCCCGTTGAATTAGCTTTAGTGGATGAGTTAGACCCAGTGTGTTAATATACAATTATACATTTCATAGCGAAAAAGAGAACCTTGAAGTCTGTTATTTCAAGAATTCTTATGTCAATCAGAGTTGAAGTTGGAGCTTTTTCGCCACTTATATTTTAGATGGGTTTATGTGCTGTTATTCATCAACACTCATGAAAGACGGTAAAGCTGACACTTGATCTAACCATATAAAACATGAAAATTAATCCCCGAATCGCGAATCCTTATGTAAGTTTAGTTTTCAAATAAGCATTGTTTGTTATGTGTTTTGAATGACATAAGTCTGTCAACGTGTATAAATCTGTACTTGTTTTAGTTCAAGATTCTGCATTTTACACATATATCATTGATTCCCCTTTTCCACATCAGACCTCTACATGATTCTGTAATCTGTAGAACGTCAGATCGCCTGAATAGTTTCGGCTTGCTTGCACAGACATCTTATAGTTTTTTGTTTTGTAAAATTAGGTGTCAATACCTAAGCAATGCAGTTTTACAGGCAAAGAATGCAACAAATAGCGATGGGTTGGTTAGTTCTACTCGGAGTTCCAGCGACACTGGATTACTAGATATGCTTGAAGGGAAGCTTGCTGTTCTTCGGTTTCAGATAAAAATCAAAGAGGAACTAGAGCATATGGCTTCCAGTTCTGAGGTTTTACACAGCACATCCAATTCTGTTGAAAATGGTTTAGTCTCTGATGCCAGTCCAACTGTTGATGCCAATTTTGCAAATGCAACACGCGAGAAAGCCAAAGAGCTATCATCAGATTTGAAGAGCATAACACAGTTATATAATGAATATGCTGTTCCCTTTAAACTCTGGGAGGTACTTCTTTCTCTTTCTGGCTGTATGTGTGGGTGCACGTGCGTGTAGAATTATTCTGAGCTATTTATTTCCACGATTTCTAAGACATGTATTGTTTGGTTGAGGGAAAGGATAGGATACATTGTTTGATTAGTTTTTTAAGATAGAAAAATAGGAATTTGAGGTCTCTATACTTATAATAACTTTGCAACTCTCTTTACTCTTCTGTCCAACTATTTGCCATTTCTTTCTTTTTTGTGACATGATTTACCTTTTCTGTCTTGTCAAACCAACTGAAGCATCACGGTCTCGTGATTTGTGTTGTATCTGCCACTGTTCTGCTTGGCCAGTCTTGGTTGTGTATTATTCTTGTTGATAACATTGTCATAATTTTCTTTCAGACATGCCTGGAGATGCTGTACTTTGCTAACTATTCTGGTGATAGTGACAGTAGCATTGTCAGAGAGACATGGGCTCGACTTATAGATCAAGCTATTTCAGGAGGTGGCATTGCTGAAGCTTGCTCTGTGCTAAAGAGACTTGGGCCCCGCCTTTATCCTGGTGATGGAACTGTTTTTCAGCTTGACATTATTTGTCTTCACCTTGAGAAAGCTGCACTGGTATATTTTCTCACTTTTGTTGACAATTTATATTATCTGTAAACGCTTCTTTATAGTTTTTATATTTCCCTTGTACTCTCTAGAGTATCTTTCAGTTTGGGCAGGCAGGGTTTGGTGAATTTATAATACTCTTAACTTGTATATGAATACATGTCTTTTTGTAGGAGAGATTAAATACAGGGGTTGAATCCGTTGGAGATGAAGATGTTGCGAGAGCCCTTGTTTCTGCTTGTAAGGGTGCAGCAGAACCTGTATTGAACGCATATGATCAATTGTTATCAAATGGGGCAATTTTGCCATCCCCAAATCTTAGATTACGGATGCTGAGATCTGTTCTAGTGGTACTTCGTGAGTGGGCTATGTCTATATATTCACACAGGATGGGTACAGGTGCCACTGGTTCTTCCATAATAATAGGCGGTGGATTCTCATTGGAACGTACAGTTGCTAGCCAAGGAATTAGGGACAAAATCACAAGTGTAGCAAACAGGTTAACTTCTTTATACTTTTATATATTCATATTGTTAATTATTAATGGTTGACATTGTTGTTTTTACCAACAAAATTTTTTAGATGTGGATATTCCTCGATCCCAATATAACATTATATTAAATTTGCTGATTATTTCGTTCTTTAATTCCTGTTCACTCTGAAAAAATATTATTTTTTTTGTTTCATTTTTTAGAGTAAAATAGCGATTTTTTCGTCCTTAAGTGTGTGAATCATTGTCATTATAATCAAAATCATTGTCATTATTGATCTGAATAACATTTACTTACAGGTATATGACTGAAGTACGGAGGTTAGCCCTTCCACAGAGCCAAACAGAAGGGGTTTACTGCGGCTTTAAAGAACTTGAAGAGTCTCTCATAAGTCCTCATTCATTTGATCGATTTTGATCTTTGTTGCAATATATTTGTTGTATACTATCAATTGCTCTTGTCAAATAATTATTATTTTGAAATAAGTTTCTAATGTTCCATATTGGAGGTGATCTTCTTTTGCTTTCCTTTTTACCCCTTCTTCCAAAATTAGTCTCCATGGACGTGTCAACTATGCCGTCATTCGAGCCTAGTTCTCTGAAGTTTTCTACTGGCGTGAGAATTGATTTCAGTCCAAAGCATTGTATCAAATCAAATACTCCAGTTAAAAATATGTATACGCCTGTTATGCTTTATTTTTACTTCAATGTTGAAGAATGTTGTATAGTTTCCAAACATCATCATATTTTCTTACAACAACAGGTAAAAACAAATGAGCTCTTATAGTTAATGCTCGTGGTTGTTCTAACCGTAAGGTTCTATATTTTTTTTTTTATGGTGGTCGGGGTTTGAACTCCAAACCTCGTAAAGGTTCTGTATTAATAATACGAATACAATTTTCAATGCTATCGTAATAATACGAATAAATTTTTCAACAAGTTTTTGTGACAAAATATTAAAAGAATTTTTCACTAAGTGTATGCTGGACTTATTTAATTAGTCATTACATCAAAAGAAATTGAATTGGATTCCGCTTTTGACCTTTATTCACTTGATGCCCATACGACTTGATACCGTGATGGATTTGAATTTAATTTTAGAGAAGATTATTTGTCGGATGTAATGTAATAACTATTCACCACAAAATATATGTAATGTAATGAAGAGTATTGAAAATGTGTATGGGGTATTGGGGTTTTACGAGTATGCTTCATAGAAAAAGGGAAAGAAAGACACTTTGGGTGTAAAGTTTTTTTTAAAGAAAAGATTAGGCTCTTTCATAGCTTGCAATTGGATAATGAATTATTGTGACGAGAACTTAAAAAAAGTTAATTGATTCACCGTGTCCGTATGATCAAAAAGACATTCATCATGTCCGTTAAATTGATTAACATTTGCAGATGAATTACAAGAAAAGAAATGGAGATGCGGGGTATCGAACCCCGTACCTCTCGCATGCAAAGCGAGCGCTCTACCATGTGAGCTACATCCCCACATGATATTATGTTAGTTTCATTTATAATTATAATACAGTGTTTTCACATTTTTGTTAGAGTCCTATTATTTGAACATCAATTTTCATGACAACTTTTGAGACAACTAAAATTTTATGAAGAAAATTAAATATTGGTACAGAAACCAAAACAATAGAGAGAGAGAAAGTAAAAATATAATGTAAGTATGAGAGGGAAGTTGTCACAAAAATTAGTTGTTCAAATATCATTTTTCTTTTTGTTATTAACCCAAATAAATTGTATTTTGCAAGTAACTTTAACGATCAGTTCCGGTTCAGACATTTAGAACGTTGTTTTTTGGATATAACAACTTTTACGTTTTAACAAACAAGTGTCTTTGTGAGATTGACTCATTTGAAAGAGATATTGCATTATACATAAAGAAGTTGAAGTAGAAACCAAGATTTCCACTTATTCATTTGAATTTCTAACCACTATATTAGTTAAAAAAAATAATAATTAGTTTTCAAAGATGCACAAAGCACTTTTTTACAAAAGATTTTAATTTCTTCATTCATTATTTAAAGACTTGCATAAATAATGCAATATTTGATGTAAAATAATTATTTAATGATTATTTTACATTACTTAAATGATCTATGAAATTCTTAGTTTTAAATGTCCATTTGATGTAACAACAAAAAAAGCTCATTTGATGCTTATACGATTTAGAAACGTTTAACGGATCATACTCCAACAATGTAAAAAAAACTCATTTGATACTTATACGATTTAGAATAATTAGTTTTCATATATTATGAAATGTTCTACCAGCTGAGCTAAACCCATATATATAATTTTTTGTAAGGTTATTTAACAATAATTCGCTATAAAGTTCCTTAAATAAAACGATATAATGTCACTTCCTTATATTGTTTTTTAAAATATTTCAACAAACTTCTAAAAAAAAATCTTTCAGGACTACAAAAGTATATATAGGATTGGATAAAGTTTCTTAAAATTATTTGCATGTATTCGTTAAACTCATCTAATAATTATGCATATAAACGTTTCATAAATGTAGTTCAATTGATAATTAACAGAGATATTATTGGGGTTGAAGTTTAAATTCTAAAATCTCAATTACTCTATCGACAAAAAAAATATGCATGTAAAAAAAATAACACTTAAAAGACAAAATGCCTAATTGCCTGGTTGTAGAAATCATAATTTAATTTAACAAAATAATTGTTTCTTTTTTTTTTTTGAAGGAAAAATAATTGTTTCTTTAAAAAACGTTAAACAAAATTCAAACCCTTATTTCTTGTGTTTTAAGTACCTTCGTTAAGATTGAAGTTTTTTTTTTTATATATGTATCATAAAATATCCTTAATTTTGAAAAGATCTAATAATTTTGATTCAATGATTTTATATTTGGTTTGGTCAAAAAATACATAATCCATATTTGGTATGGAATAATTTTTTTCTTACATTCATCCATTCCCATCCACATTTAAATACTTTCTATTCATATATTTTTTTCTTCCATATCTATAATATCAAAAAATGGATAAAATTTATTAAGAATCAAAAGGAAAAAAAAAATAATCTGAAAATAATAAATGTTTACCAAAGATAATAAATGTAGAAAGAATTAACAAAAGTAATTTTACTCTTATCGGAAATGGATGGTTTTGGGTATTTTTTTTTTACCCGAAATCATATTGTTTTAAAACATTTTTTCACTTTTAATTTAAATAAGTGATTTTCACATAGATCAATTTTTTTACTTCATGTTTTGCTCTCTCATGATTTTGTCGTCTCAAAACAGCGTTGTTTTTTTCCTCATCTTAGTGCAACTTTGCTTGATTTCCCATTTTATTGCGGTGTATGTTTGGTTCAGACCGACATATCAACCTCGATTAATTACAAGTTCAATCAATGACTAGGTTGCCAACATTGTAAATCCGTAGGCATGAATAGTACATTGACTTTGATTTTATCAAATTATTTGCAACCATTTTTTATGTTTTATGCTATTAACTTATATGTTGTGAGTTTGTTCGAAGATCCATTCTTTATGTTTTTTAGTTTACGTATTCATTATGTACTCTATCAATTTAATTGAATGAATATCATATCTTTTAGTAAAAAAAAAACTTGCATATAATAATAATTATTTTCTACTGCTCTTAGTAATTTTCCATTATTATCTTAACACTTTACTCTTCGCATTACGACAAACCCTGTCAATTAAATAGCCGATTTGTGCGCTATAGCCTTAACGATTCATATTTTGGCTACAACCTTCTTCGTTACCATGCGTAAGAATATTCGTGTATCAAATTTTATTTTTTTATTTGTCGCTTCAGGGTTTACTTCGTAGCCCTAGTTAACTTCCTAACCTTGATTTGAAGACGTCTTATGCAATAATTTGCGCCTATGGGTAAGGAACTTCAGATGAAATAAAGATGCGTTATGATATTATATACGCGTGCGTCTCTCCTCACAGAGTAGATCCCGCATCCACATGTTATGATCTCACGCACTCGACTCCGAGGTACCCTCTATATACGGTATGTTTTTGCCTCATCTCGAGCTAATTGAAGAATATAAGAAATCATAAGTACCATTAAACTTTCTTCAAAGACGTATTGATTATGCCATTCCCGTAAAAGCCAACATGTTATCAAATTAAATGACGCAATCAATACATCTTTGAAGAATGCTTCCCCATGCTAACTATTTAATTTTCGAAGAAGATGAAATTCCGAGGAACAACCTAATTCCATTCCTTTTGATTTATGAGATTGGAGAAAACTCACTCCTACGAAACCCGAATACATAATATGGATGGGGTACAATACAATATGTGCATGCATATACACGAAATTTTAAAAATTTAGGATACAATACAATTAACAATTTTTTATAATAAAATTTGTATACATGTAAAATACGCTAGAGAAATATGCATCGGTTGCTTTTCATTGATATGTCATTATAAAAATCACAATTTACAAAAAATAATAGCTGTGATCAAAATAAAAAAATATATAGTTTTGATATAAATCATATTGTATTTTTATTATATCCCATGATATCGAGAAAACCACCATTAAAAAATTCAAAACAATTTTTGTGTAGTTTACGAGATTTCAAGGAACATCCTCTTTCCATTCTTCTTGATTTATGAGATTGGAGAAAACACACTACTTGCTATATCTAACAGTAAAACTGGTTGACGTATTTCTTGAGTCTACAACCAAATTTGGACATGCATAACATTATTTCTTCAAATCCACAAGAGGGTCATATGGAAGACATATCCACACGCCATCTATTTCTTCAATGGTTTGTCAAAATTCTCTTTTTGAACAACCAGCCATATTCACACTTGGATTAGCCAAAGTTCATTAGTGGAAGTTGAATGTGACTATTAGATATGTTTAAACAAAAAAAAACAATGTTTGGTCAAAAAACAAAAAAACAATGTAATTTATTATATTTCTTTTCAAAAATATCATTGCACTTGGATATAAGCGTTTGTCCGACCCTTCGCGAAGGTAATAGCATAGTGGTTAATAGTGGATAGAGCGTAGCGGCTGAATCCAAAAATGCTATAGCGGGATAGCGCATAGCACTATGATCGCTATTTCATAACCAATCTGAGGAACAACGACGCGAGAAACAATGGTGTTTTACTGTGCGACGACGGTGTTACAGCGAGCAGAGATGAACGGTGGTGTTTTACGGTGCGATGGCGGCGTTACGGCGAGCAAAGATGAACAACATATTTTTCAATTTTGGAGATAAACGTCGTCATGTGTTTTTCAGAAGAATGAAAGAGGAAGAGCGAATATTGAAATTTTAGGGTTTGAAGAAAATATCCAAAATACCCTTGTTTTATTTTTAAAACCAAGGACAATTGTGTATTTTCTCTTAAAATGTAATAGCGGTTTTAAAACGCAACCCGACTCGCAAAACCGCTACGCAGCGTTGCGCTGCTATAGCAGACGTCGCGGCCGCTATCTCACATGGCAACACTATGGCTTGTTGCGTGGCGGTTCGGCACCAAACCGCACCGCGCGGCCGCTATAGCAACACTATTGGCCGCTATTGACTATGGGTAATAGATATGCTAACTTTTCAGTTAAGTCTAGTCTTTTTCTTTGAAGATCATGGTTCACACATCTCCTCCGTTAACCCTATTAAACCTCACTTTTAATGAGATCTTAGTTTCGTAGATTATAGTGTTTTCTTTTTCCGTTTTGTTTCCTTCGCTCGTTGTTTCTCTTAGCTTTGTAACAAAAAGAATCTACGAGACCATGTATCAACAACAACAACAACAACAACAACAATAATAATAATAATAATAATAATAATAATTATTATTATTATTATTATAATAATAAGGGTCTTGTTAACGAGTGCCCTAAAGGCACTCTCTTTAAGGATTTCAAAAAAAGAAATTTCTCAAATGTACTCCCTCCGTCCTAAAATATAAGCTAAAAATTCTCATATTCTTTTTCTCAAAATATAAGCAAAAAAAGACCAACTTTTATGCTATTATTATATTTTTTCAAACAAATCATCTTTTTCAATGTAAAATTAAATGCAAATTGCATTCAATGTGTTCTCCTTTTTATTTTCTCCATAATTTTTAACCAATGAGAATTATTTTTACATCTTTCCATGAAACTTATTTCAAGGAGAATACAAAAAATTATACTTCAAATC
This sequence comes from Medicago truncatula, assembly GCF_003473485.1. NCBI lineage: Eukaryota > Viridiplantae > Streptophyta > Magnoliopsida > Fabales > Fabaceae > Medicago > Medicago truncatula. Next base: position 48,544,204 of record NC_053049.1, on the reverse strand, counting down.
ACTAAGTGTTAGTTTTCTTAATAAGTGTGAATTAGTGTTTTTTGCTTATAAATTAGGACGGAAGGAGTATTTATTTAAAAAGTTAAACATTTCAATTTTCAATGTATTGAATGCACACATTTTGATAAAATATTACTATTTTAAACCCATAAAGAGTGCCCTAAGGGCACTCATTAACATTTTTCTAATAATAATAATAATAATAATAATCTAGCCATCGCTGTTTTTTTTTCTTCTTCTAGATATACCGAAGATGGATTGTTTAGAGATGTTTGACTCGAAATTACCTCTCTAAATTGTTTCTCTTTATTTTATTTTTGATAAATAAGTGATTTTAACATATTTTTAATTTTTGCGATTTTGTTATCTTAGCCTATCGTCGTTGTTTTTTGTTACAATAGCGCATCGTTGTTTGTTTTGATTTTTTCATTTTTGTGCAGTATTTTTTTTTTTATTTCCCATCTTATGCGTTGTTTATTTGATTCAGGTCGGAAGATTAACCTTGATCTAGTGGAGGTCTATTTGATGATATTGACGTCGTCAACGTTAAAAATTTAAAGACTTAGTATTTCAGACATTTGAATATAAGTCATATTTGTAGGTCTATGTACTTTGTCATTTTATGTTATTATCCTCATTTGTAGGTCCATGTACTTTATTATTTTATGCTATTATCATGAATGTTGTAAGTTTGTTTGCAAATTCATCTTTCTTGTTTCTAGCTATTTTAAATTTATATTGTATCCATGGACTGTATCAACTTAAAAAAATGAATATTGTTTTTTTCTTTTTTTGGAAAAAATAAAATAATAATAATAATAGAGGACAATCATGTAATTATAATCACCACTCAATTGCAACATTCAACTTTCAACCTAAGCTTAAGCTGGTTGGCACTAGTGGGAAAGCAAGGCACATAGTTGAAAGAAAAATTACCACCTTTTAATATTTACTGCTTTCACTCAGTCAAAAATTTACACTTTCAATAATTTCCATAACTTCATTTCAAATTAAAAAAAGAAAAGGGAAAAAATCCAATTAGGTTTCAATTGAATTTCAATTTTTGTTCTCAATTCAATCCCCCAAATTTTATCAGATCTTGATTGTCCCAAAATTCCAAATAATTTTCCAAATTCAGTCGCTTTCCACGTCAGTCATTATCCCCTCCAAAAGTAAATTTTCGAACTTTCGATTTTTTCAGTGAAAATAAGAACCCAAAATTGTAATGTTTCGTTTGGAGCAAGAAAAAATCCGAAAACGATTTTCATAACTCAAAATTTTCACTTTTCAACAATCCACTGTTTTCCACCTTGGCAGCTGTTGCTATGGCCGACGCTTTATCGGCAATTCCGGCAGCCGTTCTTCGTAATCTTGCTGATAAGCTCTATGAGAAGCGCAAAAATGCTGCTCTTGAGGTTTTTTCTTTGACCCTTTTGGTTTTTCTTTAAAAAGATTCAATTTTTTCAATTTGGGGTTTATGAATTATGATGAAATATGAATTGGGTTTTTGTGTAGATTGAGAATATAGTGAAGCAATTAGCCAGTAATGGTGATCATGATAAAATTGCGGCTGTTATCACTTTGATGACTAATGAATTCACTTATTCACCACATGCCAATCACAGGAAGGTATAAGTTTTAATTATTTTGCCTCCAAAAAAATTGAAAAAAATGTGATTTTATTCAATTTGGATTCAATACATTGATCATGTTATATGGTTGATGATTTTATTTAATTTGGATTCATACATTGATCATGATATATGGTTGATGATTTAATTTAATTTGGATTTAATACATTGATCATGTTATATGGTTGATGATTTTATTTAATTTGGATTCAATACATTGATCATGTTATATGGTTGACGATTTTATTTAACTTGGATTCAATACATTGATCATGTTATATGGTTGACGATTTTATTTAACTTGGATTCAATACATTGATCATGTTATATGGTTGACGATTTTATTTAACTTGGATTCAATACATTGATCATGTTATATGGTTGATGATTTTATTTAATTTGGATTCAATACATCGATCATGTTACATGGTTGATGATTTTATTTAACTTTGATTCAATACATTGATCATGCTATATGGTTGATGATTTTATTTAATTTGGATTCAATACATTGATCATGTTATATGGTTGATGATTTTATTTAATTTGGATTCAATACATTGATCATGTTACATGGTTGATGATTTTATTTTATTTGGATTCAATACATTGATCATGTTACATGGTTGATGATTTTATTTAACTTTGATTCAATACATTGATCATGTTACATGGTTGATGATTTTATTTGGATTCAATGCATTGGTCATGTTATATGGTTGATGATTTTCTTTTATTTGCTAAAAAAAAGTTTATTTTGAATGAAGGGAGGATTGATAGGATTAGCTGCTGCAACTGTTGGGTTGACTTCTGAAGCACCTCAGCATCTTGAGGTTAGGGTTTGCTCAGTAATTTACAATATACTCTTTGAAATTTTCCCTAGTTTTTTTTTTTTATCATGAGTTTATGCATTACAATGATGTCTGTTTCCACTTGAGAAATGGGTCTAATGGTACCTTACTTGGACACACTTGATAAATTTGGTTACATGAAACAATTATTGGCGCGCAATTTTCAAATCCTTTTCATGGACACCGAATATGCCAACTTTCTGATTAGGTAAAATCAGAAAGGAAAAAGTGGTAATACCTTATGTGATAGAATTGAAAATCTTTTGAATTTCGGCGAGCTAGATCATATCTACGCTCATGAGCAATTTATTCTTTGGAAAGATTTATTGCACGCGTGCATTAACCTTTACCTTGTTATTGAGCTTATTTTGACATGCTGAAACATATCTATGCTTTTCACCATCTGTCTTACCTAGATATAATCTTTGTACTCAACAGCAAATTGTGCCCCCTGTGCTAAGTTCTTTCTCCGACCAAGATAGCAGAGTTCGTTATTATGCTTGCGAAGCATTATATAACATAGCTAAGGTGATAAATTTATTGCGCAGATTTGTGTACAGATTTGATCCAATCATCTACTAATGTTAATGGCATCTTTTAATTTTTGTCAGGTTGTGAGAGGGGATTTTATTGTATTCTTCAACCAGATCTTTGATGCCTTATGCAAGCTTTCTGCAGATTCTGATCCAAACGTACAAAGTGCTGCTCACCTCTTAGATCGGCTTGTGAAGGTATACGTTTTTTCTGGACTCCATTAAAGCCTTTGTATGCTTATTAGGAATTTATTTTACAATAATTTTAGTTTTTGTTTCCTTTAGATCAACTGATGATTACACCTTTCTCTGTTGAAACAGGATATTGTGACTGAAAGTGATCAATTCAGGTGCATTATTCTCACGTATACATTATTTGTTTCTCTGTATCTAGTGTTTTTTGTTTTCTGAGGAACTGTAGGTGCAGAATCTCTTATGTGCAACTTTTGCACAGAGCTTCAATAGTCGTACTAAATGAAGCAACTTTCACTTTCCATTTCCAAAATGAAATGATGAAAGTCAAGTTATTCCTCTCTATTCCAGTTTACTCTGCCTCATTTCCTCCTTTTTTTCATTTCTGATATTTAGTATCGAAGAATTTATACCATTGCTGAGGGAGCGCATGAATGTATTGAATCCATTTGTCCGCCAGTTTTTGGTAGGATGGATTACTGTATTGGACAGCGTCCCAGACATTGATATGCTGGGTTTTCTTCCTGATTTTCTTGATGGTGAGCACATTGTTTGAAGAATGATCCTTTTTTCGTTTTCTACATTTTTTTATACAAAGTGGATGTCAACTGCCTAACTGAATGTGAACTTCTCAGGATTGTTTAATATGTTAAGTGATTCGAGTCATGAAATACGTCAACAAGCTGATTCAGCTCTTTCAGAGTTTCTTCAAGAAATCAAGAACTCACCAGTAAGCTTCTTTTTCCCTTTTTGATTGAACTATAAGGATTTGGCTTATTGATGTGTTTAGCCCTTGCAATTAGGCGGCATTTAAAAATTCATCCCTGTAATTGCTAATCCTAGCATTTTAACCCTGCAATTGTTAATCATTTAAAATTTCGTCCCTCTCCCCACTTAATCACTGCCACGCCACATGAAATTCCAAATTTACCCCTGGGTTTCCAATTCTTTCTTCAATATTTTGTCCTCTTCTTAAGGGCAAAATTGGAATTTCATGTGTGACAGTGATTGCCACGTCATCAAATTAGTGACGTGGCAGTGATTAATTTGGTCCAAGGACCAAATTTTAAACGATTAACAATTGCAGGGTTAAAATGCCAGGATTAGCAATTACAGGGACGAATTTTTAAATGCCGCCTAATTGCAAGGGCTAAACACATCAATAAACCTAAGGATTTTGTGACTTTTCAGAGTCCATTTCTTCTTTTTTGCCATTATCCCCTTTTTGGGTCCTTTATCATTTTCTGACTCGAACAGTGTTACTCTTGAAGTCTGTAGATTATGGTCGAATGGCTGAAATACTGGTACAGAGGGCAGGTTCTCCAGATGAGTTTACGAGGCTAACATCTATCACATGGGTAAGTATTATTGCAATTCTCTGACTTAATTGACAAGTATTTACTGTTACCATACTGTATGCTTAATCGTGGAAGTTTCTCAAACCAATCTTTCTTTTATAACTAAAGTAAAAATGTTACTGATGTGTTTCATTTGGATTTTATATAGCTTTATGTATGCGCCTTATTTTAACAGATAAACGAGTTTGTCAAACTTGGTGGAGACCAGCTTGTTCCATATTATGCAGACATTCTTGGAGCCATTTTGCCTTGTATATCAGATAAAGAAGAGAAAATTAGAGTTGTAGGTTCACTTGAGCCTCTCTTTATTTATTTTTTGCCTTCATGCTTTCTATTTTTCTTCTCCATGCAAAACAAAAATTTGAAGCTATATCTGGTATATGTGTAAGGTTGCCCGTGAAACCAATGAAGCGCTACGTGGTATCAAGGCTGATCCAGCTGAAGCATTTGATGTAGAATCCATCCTCTCTATTGCCAGGAGGTATAGTTTTTATATCATTGGAAAAGAGGCTAGGTCTTAGTTTTGTGATGCATGCAATTGAAATGTTTTGGATTTGCACGGTGGCTTGACCACCTTGGAAGATATTTGGAAATTATAGAGGATCTTTTGTGTATCCATTTCTATTTTTCACTGATTATTCTGTCGAATGATTCCGGGTTGGTTTGGCTGATCAGGCAGTTATCTAGTGAATGGGAAGCTACTCGAATTGAAGCTTTGCACTGGATAGCAACCCTTTTAAATAAATATCGCACTGAGGTAACTAGATTTTTCTTGAATCCAGCTTTTATTTTATCAATTTTTGAGGTCCCTGTACATCTGAGAGTTCATCTACTTTCTTCATATCCCCATCAGAGTTCTCTGTCATTACGGTTCAGTTGCAAGACGCTAAGACCCTTTTGGATAATTATGGGGTCAGTGGAAACCAGTTGTTGTTGTTTATGCCCTATGTCATAATAGGTTTTTGGTTAAAGTACATTGGGAGTGTGAACTCTCTAGTTGATGAGTGCTGCTTAGCAAATATACTCCGCTGTTTTTTATCTGCACCTTCTAGCTCTTCCTAAATATCAAATGAGATGAGGCAGCATGATTTTCTTTCCCGTAGTCCAAAAATTCGGACTCTAATATAATTTTTGACCTTATTTAATTATAGTAACTACTTTTACCAGTCTAGGCCACTTAGAAATAATAACGGCGTTTCATGGCTGTAAAATACTATACATTTATCTACCATCATTTCATGTCATTCTCGTCCTTTTTGTGCAGAATTTTCTTCATTTAACTTTCACTAGTCTAGGCCAAAGAAAAATGATTATGGTATTTCATGGCTGTCTAATAGTATTCATTTACCTACCAATATTTCATGTCATTCTCTTCTCTTTTGTGCAGAATTTTCTTTATTTATTAATGTCAACCCTTTCTTTAAGTAATCATTATACCCCTTTACCTGGAATGCTCTGTTAAAGTTTTTCGGTATCTCCTTTATGTCAATTAGATATTTTGGTGCTCATATTAAGCATTAACATTTACTTCTCATGTCTGAAACAGTGTTTGCAGTTTCTGAATGACATATTCGACACCCTGCTCAAGGCACTTTCAGATCCATCTGATGAGGTAGCCTTATATCCTGATACCGTTTTTTGATAAATATATTTCATCAAATCATTCATTTGTAAAAATTTTGTGCAAACATTGGTTTAATTGTATGTTATCTTAGTGTTATATTTCTGATAGTTAGGGGATTATTAATAAAAGTCCCCAAATTAGAAAAGCATATAAAGGATAAACAAGGAGGGGCTAGTGGTACACCGGTTGAAGATATTGTTAAATATAGTCATAATTGAAAGAATAATTCTGGATACTGCTATATATTATAATTAGGAGAGAAGAGTTGTGAAGAAATAGATATAATTAAATATACTCCTATTTAGGAGGAACTCCTATGCTCCCCCATTTATTCTCTCTCTCTCTCTCTCTCTCTCTCTCTATCTCACACACACACACACACACACACTGACAGACACTCACGCACACTCACAATCTAAATTTCCTTTTTTTCTTTGGAAAAACCGTAGTATAGGTTATGTTAGAAGTCTTTTTCTGAGATATTTTGTATATTCACTCTGATATTTTGTATATTGACTCTTGACTGCAGCTTGAATAAAATGATATTTTAAAGTGTCTCCTATCCTTTATTTACAATATTATTCACTCTGTACAAATAAGAAATTCACTTGAATTGTCCGTAATAGGTTGTTCTTCTAGTTCTTGATGTTCATGCATGCATCGCAAAAGATCCTCAGCACTTTCGTCAGCTTGTTGTTTTCCTGATGCACAATTTCCGGATAGACAATTCACTTTTGGAGAAGTAAGCTGTTTTCCTAGATCCAAATTTTCTTAAGTTATATGGTTTTGCTAAAATATGTTTTAGTTAGTAATTTCCACTTTTATATTTTAGTTTTAACTTTGTATTATATTCTAGGCGCGGGGCTTTAATAATCCGCAGGCTTTGTGTGCTTCTGAATGCTGAAAGAGTGTACCGTGAACTTTCTACAATACTAGAGGGGGAATCTGATTTGAATTTTGCATCAATTATGGTTCAGGTAGATCCTCTTTTTTCTGAGTTAAATAAAAAGCTGCAGTACACTTCTGATCTGTAGCCTCTCACCACCAAAACCAAATATTATTTAATCAATAGCTAGCTAACTTTGCTCTGTACACTTCTGACTTGCATGAAACTTTTACTTGATATATTTTATTTGCTTGCATTTATCAACACTATACAATGGATTTCATATGTCCCGTCAACTCCTAGCTAGCTAACTTGTTCCGTTTGTACTCATAGAAGTCCTATAGAGCCTTACTGTTGGATAATATGCATATATACCCGACTCCCACATTGGTTTAAGATTGTTTTTGTTGCTCGAAATTGCAAATAGCTGGCCTTATACTATTGTTGGGAAAGTTATATTGTTGCACTGCACTTAACAGTGCTGACTACTGAATGTTTCTTACAGTATTATGTGCAATTATTATTTCCCTTCAATGGTGAGATTGATAACACATGAGGGAAAATTGGGAGGAGCCATTCCCAGTATTAGTAGAGCCAAAGATCCAGCAGGGAGTTTCAATGAATTTCTGAGAAGTTGATGATATGTGTATAACTAACCAGATTATGTTGCAGTTGACTTACTATGTCCAAAATATATGCAATCTTTGAACACACACACACACACGTTCTTTTCACGTGCCTGACCTTAAGCCAATCTAATAACGTAGTGATGTTTTATTCATCTGCATTTGATTTTTTTTTTCTTCCCTTTTCAAAAAAATTGCAGGCTTTGAATTTGATCTTACTTACATCATCAGAACTATCTGAGATGAGAGTTCTTTTGAAGCAATCGCTGGTAAATCCTGCTGGGAAGGATTTATATGTTTCTTTGTATGCCTCATGGTGTCATTCTCCAATGGCGATTATAAGTCTTTGCTTCTTAGCTCAGGTACGTATCTATAATAATTTGGTTTTCATTGCAACGACAATAACCATGTTTTTTTTTCTCACTGGGTGGGGTTGGCTTGGTTTTGATATTAGTTTGAATTTAAAATGACACACACATGCACTTTTTGAATGTGTATTTGTGTATAAGTGCTAAGCTTTATTTGAATTATGTGCATATTTTTTGTAATATAAATTATCTTCTTTGACAGACTTACCAACATGCTAGTACGGTGATTGAATCTCTGGCAGAGGAGGATATCAATGTCAAATTCTTAGTACAGCTGGATAAATTGATTCGTTTGCTGGAAACTCCGGTCTTTGCTTATCTAAGATTGCAGGTGATTAATTAATTATAACATTCACACAGATTCCAGTGTTTTTGATATACTACATATAGTACATGTATACTCTAATATTTGTAATACATTATATATTTTACATTTAGTCTGGTTAGGTATTGTTATTGTGGAGGTGTTAGTTTTGCGTTTTAATGATCAGAATCTTTTCCCTGCTAAACTTTTATTTTATTTCCATTTCTTATTCCAGCATTTATCTTACATCATACAAGATACTAATATATATATATTTATTATTCCTATAACTAATTGAATAACAATAAAGATTTGAACAGTTAATGGGCTGAACTGTTAACGAGTTGAATGAAATCCTAGGGCCCAGGCTTGACTTGTATCTTTCATTTTGTATAACAGTCCAGTATGATAGCTTGGGAGAGGATCCTTATTAAGAAATTTGAGAGCTTATCTGGGAGCCTAACATATTTTGTATAGTTGTTTTTATATTTGTTTGTCTTATGAACCTAAATGGTTATTTAATTTTGCAGCTTCTGGAACCTGGAAGATATACATGGTTATTTAAAGCACTGTATGGTCTTCTGATGTTGCTTCCTCAGGTACGTGAAACTTTATTACTTTTTTTGTAACTTGAAATATTGTATCACCCTCTCTACTGGTGTATATCATTGCATTCGCTGTAAAACTATACTATTTATCACGTGATTCATATTTGTACAAATTAGTGCATCAAATTCTTCTTTTAATGTATCAACTCCAAGTAATATTGATGATAGACATGGACCCCGTTTGTATTGACTCCACATTTTATATCACTTATGCAGCAAAGTGCTGCCTTCAAGGTACTAAAAACTCGTTTAAAAGCGGTGCCATCATATTCTTTCAATGGTGACCACTTGAAGAAATCATCCAATGGGAACCCCTATCAATTTCTCCATCACATCTCTGGTGGATCTCACATCACAGAGGATGGTAATGTAGCTGTGGACAATGGGGACCCACACAATGGAATAAATTTTGTTGCAAGGCTACACCAGTTTCATCAAATGCAGCAACAGCATCGCGAGTTTTTTAGAAATCAGGCACAGACGCGCAAAACTTCCACCTCAGTATCAAAGGTTGTTTGCTTGTTCACTTTACATGTTAAATATAGGGTCTATTTGAATTGAGCTTATCTACTGGCATATACACTTGTGAGACTGTTTGGGATAGTTTATAGAAACAACTTAGACATGTTCATACATTGTTTTCAGCTTATTTCCATAAGTTCTCCAGGATGGCTTATATAAAAACAGGTTAATAGCTTATATGGAAACAATTCAACTTATTTTATCTTTTGTCCCTATATGCAGGAGGAGGTACAAAGGCTAGAAGAAGGAGAAGAGGAAACAAGGAGACCTCATTTGAGTGAGCTTAATGTTCCACCAAGATCATCCAAGAGAGCTAGCTAGAATGTTATTGAATCAGTCTTTATTATGCACTGATTCAATCCAAGTGTATGTGCATTTTGAACTTTGAATGGGATGGGGTATTGATTTGTACAATTGTAAATCATAATAGCAGCTGGTTTTATTCTACTGCTCCCACTTTTCATCATCATAGAAGAAAGTTGGGATGGTGAAAAGTGGGTTTTGGAATGAAGATCAAAAGCTTGGGCTGTGCTTTGCCAGGCCGGGCCGGGCTATTCTTTTGAACTTGTAAACTTGATAGATACCCACATGGTTATGTTGTTTTTTGCTGAAAACCGTGTGGGACAGAGGGGATACTTTATTTTTAGAGAAAAAGTTACTTATTGTTTAGTACTTGCTTTTCATGTGGCGTTTTGCATACATACTATACAATACATTAATAATATAATGAAATTAGATGCTTGCTTAGTGTCTAAGTTGGCGTAATACGAGACGCGTGATTTTGTTTTTTGTTTGATTTCGTTGTAAACTTCTGATAACTAGAAGGATGCAAACACATTTTTCTCTTTGATTTGTTTCCATCAATACTTTTAGATGTGGTAAGTATTTGAAACAACCTATTAAAATAGTTTGTAATATGTTTACAAATTTTAACCAAGTGCCCGTTTGTTATAGATTTAAAAAAAAAAAAATGGATTTTTCTTTGTATTTGTAAAATAGATTTTTTTTGTAATTTACTCAAAAATAGTAGAAGTCATTTCAAACTCATTTAACATAGATTAAAAATGAAATTTTGGCATTCACTAACTTAAATATTCACTGTTAGAGATTTTATATAATAAAAATCACATATTTTATGACATCTTTCAAAAATGATTTTTATGAAAAGCTATTTGAAATAGCCTTTTTTTAGAGATTTTTTTCAAAAATTTAGTATCCAAAAAATATTATAACAAAATGATGAAATACTTAGAATTATATTTTAAGATAAACTATTCAAGAATTTTTTTTTTTTGAAAATTTCCTTAAAAATTTCTGTTAAAAAACCTAAACAAACGGACCTAATTTTTTTTTTCTCCTTTCAACTTTTCATCCTCTAATTTTCTATCATAGCAGGCTTAGGGAGGAAGCACTTCTCTTGTACGTGTTGCTTGAAATACTTTACATAAATGCCTTTTCCTTTTATCACATATATACATACATCTACAAGTGCTGATTATTAATTATATAATCACAGACAATAGAAAATGCAAACCTAAAGAGTTTGCCAGGCACAACCTAAAACTTCAAGCTGATAACTAGAGAGATAAATCCAGGTAAGGAAACATCAAAGGCACTGAAGTGCCATCCGTAACTCCTCAGGTTTCAGTTAAAAGCTGGAAACAGGAAATTAGATCCTCTACATCTATACAATATGGTGCTATCAGGAAAGTTCTTGTCGATAATGGACTGACTTTTAACAACCACTGATATATTATAAAACTATAATCATTGATATTTTGATCCTCATCAGCATTTTTACCAAATCAAAATGATTATAACTTTATAAAGTATCGATAATTGTTAAAACTGATTTGGATTATACTATACATATTCAGTGTTATATTGCGTGGTAGCACTCAATCACCAGCTTACAAAGCATAGATCTTCTCAATGTCTGAAGTGTATTCGTCTATATCTGATATATTTGCAGAGTAAGACCATGAGAAGGATTTGCTTCCACTTGCTCTCTTGATGCGTCTCTGGGAATCACTTTGGAAAATGCCAAAATGTTGTCGAAAAACAAAGTAGCACATGCTTGCCAGAGTCCCAACTAGAATTGGTATCCCTAAACCAGTTATGGTAATAGCCATCCATTTTTTCTTTCCAACAACCTCAAAAGCTATCGCCAAAAAAGCACCGCACGTGCAAGCACAAGCAGCCCACATTAGCTTGTTAACAACAGACACGATCTGCTTTTGAGCCCTTGTGTCCCAAGCTACCAAAGTGATTTGAACAACAACAACTGCAAGAGAAATGAAAAGAGACGTCGAATTCAAGAGACAGAAAATTTGGAATCCAACATGATCCGCAATGTTAGATTCTCCTATATGTGATCCTTTCATAATATATTGACCCGGCAAATTGAATATAGCCAAGAATGCTATTGAGGCAAAAAGAACAGCAACCACTGTGACAGAGTTAATGGTGTTTTGAACGGCTTCTCTATGGAGTTTTTTCAATTCCTTAGCTATACCGGAAACTCGTCGGCGAGTTTTTTCGTTTTGTATGAGCTGTGACTGCACCTCATGCTTTATATCACTCACTGTTCGTTTAAGTTCCATGGCTTCATCTACTTTACCAACATGTCTTGCATATTTAGCACCATATTCTGAAAGTGCTTCTTGGATTTCTAAAGCTGACGATCCATATGGCAGTTTATCTGCCAAATCCAAGGCTGTTTCTTGTTGCTTATTGATGGCATTAACATCCACAGCTGCATAGCTTAGCAAATAGCTCACTATCTGACAAAAGAACCATTTGTCAGTAAAGACAACAAAAATACAAAATGAGAGGAAGAATTTATTGCAACAAAAGACAAGCAAATTATGAAAGGACACAAGCATTCATTTTGTTCCATTATGTATATAAATGAGCCTCAACTAATAAGGAATGAGGATAGTTTAGGACATATATAATTGCTTATAAACCATAGCTTAAATTTACCCAGCCTATGCTTTAAAATCCAAGACCAGTGATATGATGCTTCCAGTTGTAACTAACTAGTATTGAGAACTCGTGGAACGTACGAGGAGAAATTCATTGAAAGAATCTACGTTAGTTACGATATACAATTTGTTGTGTTAAATTATTGAAGACCAACGACATTTAACATGAAATTATTGCATCACATTAGACTTACATTAATGTTGTGTATCAACTGTTAAGTGCCTATAGGAAGAAGTTCAAGCATCTTTTCTATTTTCATAACAATCTGATAAATAATTTCACTTCCTTCCTATCATTCATTCCAGGAAATCTTGGATTTTTCCATCATCTCGGATAAACAACTTTGTTTAAGTTTAAAATAAAACTGAAATCAATATCTTATTAAAAAGAATCTACAACTATACATGGTTCAAGAGAATGAGTTTAACCTGTGACCGGCCTTTCCGCGTAGCCATGTGAAGAGCGGTATTACCCTTCTTATCTCGTTCGTTCAATATAGTAGGATCAGCTTGTAATATCTCCTCCACCACTGACGTACTCTGTCCTTTGACAGCCATATGTAGCGCAGTTTGACCTTTTTTATCTTTGATGCAAACTATTCCTGGATCACGGACAATAAGTGCTTTCACAATACGGTCGACGCCATACCTAACAGCATTATGTAGTGCAGTTTTCCCATTTTTTCTAACTATAAACATGGAGCTGACATCAACATCCAAAATAGCATTTACCACATCCAAGTGATCTTGAACAGCAGCAGCATATAGGGGACTGGTGTTTGTCGAGTCGCACAACTTACAGACCGCAGGCCAGGCACTCAAAATCTCCCTCACAATATCTGGAAAAAAGTTAGACGTTAACATCATGATTGAAAAACTTAATTATATATTCATTACAATCAAGATTGTAACATTTGCTACCAGTGTTTATCCATTACAATTATGCAATTCTATCACAGGAAGTAGATCTTCACAGAAATTTAACAAAATAATAATTCAATTAAAGTCTTTTGTATTCCAAATTCAAAATATGTGAAGCAAAACCATGCAAGAGAACAAAAGTTTCAATAGAATTTTACAAACTTCAATAATTAAATATAAAATAAACTTGATGTTTTTTGAAATTTGGAAGTTAAAGTAACCAAGTAAGTGATTGAACTAAAATGATTAATGAACTTTAGAGTTAAGGACGAATAGAAACCCTGAAACAATCTTAATCCAAACCTTACTTATCTCCGGATTATGGGTAATAGAATCAACAAAGTTCATCCAATAATAGAAATATCCAAACAAAGGTTCTTAGTATTAAAAAAAACCAACACAAAAGAAAAAAAGAAAAGTGAATAAGTAGAATACCAAGATGGCCACGCTTAGCTGCAACATGAAAAGCGTTCATATCAGACTTAGAACGAATCTTGAGAACCTCAAAGTCACATAATTTAATCAAAAAGGTGAAAACTTCCTTCAGATTATTGTGTGCAGCTATGTAAAGTGGTGTTTCACCATGATCATTTTGAAGAGACATAACATCAGAAACCGACATAGATGATGATGATGACCCATTACTTATATCACCATCTTCTTCCTTATTAAGTTTCTCTAACAGTTTCTTCAACCCATCAAGGTCTCCAGATCCAACCGTGGTGAATATTGATTGGTGGGTCATGAAACGCAGACCCTTCGACTCCATCACAAAAAAAAAAAAAAAAAAAAAAAAAAAAAGTAAAAATATGATTTTTATTAGTTTTTTGAGTTTATGTTTCACTTGAAGTCAAAGAATTTCACTATCATCATAATCATCATAGATAAAAAGAGTAGCAATGAAGAAGAAGAAGAAGAAGGAAAATAGAGAGAGAATGGAATAATGATAATGCTGATGCTATAAGTGGATGGTTGGGTGCAACAAGTGGTGTGGTGTGGTGATTCTCAATCACATTCAATTATTTTTTTATTACTAATTTCAATTCAATTATTGATTGATTGGTGTGTCAAGTCTTTTTTTTTTTTACACACAAAATCAAACTCAATTGACTTTCATAATGGGACAATAACAACACTACTAGTCCACAATGCTCTTTATTTTTTATTCTAATTGGTTAAGTAATCGGGCATTAATCTGCTGAAGATAGCATAAATAAAATATTATTTAATATAAATAACTTGATGTAAGTGTTATCTTTCTTTTTACTATCACCTATCAAAATTTTGTTAACATTTATAGTGAAAGTGACAATTGTTACCAGCTTCTGTGTATTTTAACAGTTTTTTTGTCTGTAACTGTAAAGATAAAAGGGAGGGAGAAAGAGGAAAACGCGGTTAAATATTGTTTCCTTGTTTTTATTTATGGTGGATATTTTATCACGCGTCTTTATAATGGTGCTAAGCTATTGTCTATACTTCCTTTCCTCCTCTCTACAAAATTATATGATATTAATTTTCCCAGAATTGTTCTTAATAAATTATATGAAAAAATAAATTAAAGAATTAAAAGTAGACATAGTAATAAAATAGTTAAGTGTGTCAATTTTTTTCAAAACGAAGTGAATATTATTTAAACAAATATTGAATGGTTATTTTTTTTTGATGATTACAGTATATCTCCAATTGTCAATCACTTATAGCAAGCTAATTAACCCGATGAATCTGTACACCATCTATACTCATAACAACACCTTGTTTGTTCATACATGAACAACATAGGTTAAGTTGCGATTGGACTCACTAGGGTAGGACAGTAATAACCAAATATAATTTTGAATTATTGAGTATAATATTAGCATAGATTTTAAAATATTTTCATTTTTTTTTTTATAAAAATATACATTCAATACTAATAATTTTACAATAATTCATCTCACGATAATAAGTCCATAAAAAGTGGAAAAGATAGTTGTAAAAAATAATTATCCGAAATAATCTTACACGTTGACTAAAAAAATAAAAAATTTATGGAAAATGTTAACAAGTGTCATGAGGGCATTGTTTAAACATTTAAAAGTAGCAACTTTTACATTGGAAATTGTACGTTTATAACTTCAACAAGTGTTTGACTTATAATTTCTTTTTATGGGTTCCTTAAACAATGCCCTTATGACACTTGTTAACAAGACGCAAAATTAATTTATACATACTCTTGGCGTAAAAACATGCATCCATTGATGTATGGTCATATAAGTATGTCGAATTATGTGTTTTTAATTCATTAAATGGTGTGATAACACATCATTAAATGCATGCGTAATTTTTGTTTAATAGAAAATGTAATGTGGCTAATAAAATCTTTTTAAATGTTCCTTATGATCTACCTCGCTAAAAAAATCTTTTTAAGTGTTCTTTATGATCTCCCTCTCAAGAATTTATAACAATAACACTAACGATTGTTATACGTTTCAACTGAGATTTGAACTGTGTCCAGCTATGAAATCAAACTCTTACCATGACACCATTTAGGACTTATGTAGACAATTTAAAGCTATCAAAACAATATGTCAAGCACCATTTAAAAAAAAATAAAAAAATCGGCTTAAATTTTTGATAAAACCAGGAATACATTGTTTTGACTTCAAAAAAACGAAATGAATTCAGAAAAAATTAAAAATATTAGGGGAACAGATTCATCCTTCGAGAGTCAAAAGACAAAGCATCCTTCAAATACGTCAAAGCTCATAAGTATGTCCAAAATCATGACGTTCGAGTACTGGATCCTTTCCTTTCTACTATTTCACCACAGTTTCTTGTCACCATTTTGTTTCCTACGTGTAAGTTGAGAAAGTCTAATTTATACACTCACATAGCATTAAAAAAAGAATTCTCATCGGCACAATAATTTTATTTCCGATTGGAAAACTTTGTGACCAACCTATAATTTGCTGATGCTAAGGTTGTCTGTCTCTCTGGCATTTGACTAGTTGTTCTCATTTATTCCATTATTGAGCAAAAAAAATGACCGCCAATAATTTTGGTTAATTTTCCTTCAATAAAGGTGCCAACTCCAAAACTGGAGGATGATTCCGTTCAACAGCTAGAAAGCTTGAAAAACTTTTTGAAAGTTAAAAAGTTAATTATTATCACCAAAGGTCTTTTTTTTTTTTTTTTTTTTTGCTCAATGGAACTCTGCATTTCGAGTTAATATCTTAGACTTCAGATTTACCAAATCTTTTTGAAACAAGAAGACAATAATGACCTGTTAACTTTCTAAAAGATGAAACTGCAAAAGGTTTCACTTTGGATCTCACATGAATTTGCTGCAAATAAAAAGGCCCTTTAAAATAAAGGATTGCATCCCTTTGCTCCACAGAAGAATATGCGTTGATTCACAAAGTAATAATAATTTAAGGTAAACGGGTTATTTTTTGTGGCTTCTACCGGTCTGTCTTTTGCTTATAATACAATAAACAAAAAAAGATACAAGTTTTGCAATAGACTTGGATCCACACACAGGCCAACGAAGTAACTTGTAATAAAAGTTTAAAAGTGTTTTAAGTTAATATATTAATCAACCCCTTAAAGAATACTTCTTCCCGGTGAAAGGCTGAAACTTATCTTCTTCTTTCTCTTTGGGTGGCTCTTGTTTTGCTTTTGCCTCAGTTGCCTACAAAGAGAGAAAATGGAAAACTTATAAGTCCCATCAATCACATAATCATATGAATTAAATGGTAAGAAGAAGAAGTGTTACCTTTCCAGTCTCTTTACCGCGATTTGGATTTGATCCAAACACAAGCTTGCCCTGAGTTTGAGGAGCATTACTTTGTGAACTAGAAGCTGTGGAAGGCTGTGAATTGACATTTTGAGCAGCAGGATTCTTGTCCTTGGACCCAGAAGAAGAAACTGGTGGAGGCTGATAATTCAAAGGCTTTCCGTCCAAGCGTCTCCCAGATCCGGTAAATGGGTTGAACTTTGGTTCAGTTTCAGCAGGGGCTTCTTTATCTGTAAGGTGGAACAAGAGTTTTGTCAGTCTTGATCATAGAAAAGTACTGATAATGACATTGAATAGCATCACTGCAGTACAGACGCGACCTTTAACTGAGCAATATTTTTAAATCTCAGTAAAAGGTCAAAAAAAATTAAATCTCAGTAAAGGGTAAAAAACCAGGTGATATTTTTCATAATTAGATTTTTCACAATCCAAAGCCTAAAAAATATTTATTTATTCTACAGCAATATAGTAGAACAAAGGGGACGGGGTAGCTCAACTGGTTTGAGCTAAGGTTTAAACCAATATAAGGAGTTAAAGGACCAGAGTCCAACCCTGTAAAGGAGACAATACCAACAGAACAACTAATATAGTAACATTTGTCTATCGGCAAAACTATCGTGGTACAAATCCATATTACCAGCTTGTACTTACAAAAACAAACATAAACATCATGCTTCTTAAAGATTGGATGTGTCCTTATTAAAATAAAAAGTCAACTAAAAAAATAAAAAAGCAGACCAAGCATATTGTCAAATGATCTTTGTCCTTTTAGCAGAAACACAAACCAATATTTATTAACAACATCGTTTAAGAATATCAAGTTCCAGAATGTAACTCCAATGAGGCATGACCAGCTTTGAGCATCCTCATCAACAATTATAGCAGCATGCAACACAGACATACAGAGACAAGAGACCAAAATGACAAAGATAAGTTGTTGGTGAACCATTACCAGCTTCTGGTGCCTTTCCAGCAGAACGTGGAGCAACGGGCCTTTCAGGTTCCTTGTAATCTAAGGGTGGGGCAAAGTCCACTTCACAGTCGGTCTCAATGATGCTTATAGCATTGGCAGGCTTGCTCTCTACAATATCAATATAATATTTCTTGTTATTGTAAGCCACCATAATGCTATCTCCAGTAGTCAAGCAGGAAAAATTCCTCAACGTAGTTTCTAAGCTGCATGAGAAAACATGGTCAATTATCTACACAGAGGTCCAACTCCAGTCAGTGTTTGGAAGTAAATACAGAACTAAGGGAGGATGCGATGATAGAATTAAAACAACCAAAACCATAAAAGAAATAAGAAGAAACAATTGCTTCCCTGAATCCATAGTGGACAGGAATTCATAGACTTGTAGCTGAATCTAGTTCTAAACCATGGTAAATATAGTTCTTACAACTTCTAATATTGCATAAAACATATCAAGGAGTATAGATGCAAAAAATGTCCAACATGCACCAACCTCTATACATCATTATGTGTGGGTATCTATGTATCATGTATCTTTCAAAAAAAAAAAAAAAGTATCATGTATCTAGTAGTGAGACAGCTAATTAAATGAGTGAGAAGAGTAAACATAGTCATAGGTCAAGTACAGTTAGTACAAATACATGGATGGTCAATTAAAAGTTTTTGGGTGGTCATGTGACTACTTATAAAACCAACATAACTATATTTTAATCATGAACATTCACGGTTAAATCTAATGGTGTAAGATTTTTTCCTTAGACTCACTTGATATGTCACAGAAACATATAAAACCAATGTGATAACAAACCAAGCTTTCAACCAAACCACATCCCTTAATTTAATGTGATTTATTGATGCAGTACGTGAATTCAATTGCCAATTTTCCATGTGATTGTTCTTCAGAGATGAGAGAAATGGCAGGATAATAGATGACAAGTCAGTAACATGAAAATATGAACAAATAAATGGGAAGCCTTGGCACAATGGTTTGATTTACAACTGCATGACTAGAAGGTCACGGGTTTAACACGTGAAACCAGCCTATAATATATTCTCAATGGATCCAACCCTTCCATGGACTCTACCATGGCAGGATTTTTGTAGTACCGGACTGCACTTTTTTTGTAAATAACAATAAAAAAACGTACACAAGTATACTAGTGTTTGGCTGGGGGTCAGATCCAACTCAATTTTCAAATTCGAAATATAGCACTGAACTAGTTAAACAATACCTACAAAATAACCAAAAGTGCACATTGGTTACAATAAAAACGGACCTATACACTTAAAGTTAGAATTTTGGGTGAAAGTGAGACACAATATCAATCACTAAACCAAACACGACATCAAACAACATGGCTATCACTGAAAGATGATATGAATGATGTTTCACATATAAAAATTGGAAGAAGAAACATATTTAAGCTACAGAGTTGCATCCTTGCAAGCGATATTCATAAGTTAGGATATATCACAGCTTTATTAAACTAAAATAACATAAAATCAACTTACATAGCCTTAGGATTGGAAATATCCAAGAAGTCTTTTGTGTGAGGCTGTAACTTAACATATGTTCCCTTTGGAAGTGTCACATTTTTCACTCTTACAACATCCCCCTCTTGTAAAAGCATGTTCTCCATCATCTGTATAAGAACCCATGAAGAGCATTTCAATTAACGTCAAAACTCAAAGAGAACCATATTAGTGAAACAAGTTTACAAGCATGTTAACAAACAAAAACTTTTGGATGCATACCCAGTATGGCATGTATATCATGCCTTCCTCAGCAATGAACTCCAGAACACCACAATGAGAAACCCGCTCAGCAGCAGCATTACGAAGTTCAAATAACATCGGATAATCAATATGCAGAGATGCTGCAAATCAAACTTAATATTAGTATTGAAAACCATAAATAAGATACATATTCAACAGGGAAAAGAATGCAAAATGGATAAAGGTCCAACAGTGACATAACTAACCTAGACGATCAAGGGCTGATGGAGGCATTATAACTGTATCACAACAATTTTCACATTAGACAGGAACACATAGAACGAGTAATTCCAAAAATTCAGAAGAAAAAAAAATTACATTGAAACTTACTTTTGTCACCACTTTCAAGTTGGGGCTGCAGGATTTAGATGCAAAAAACAATAAGACGGAAAAGTTAGTTTTTTTTCTTAAATAACCGATTTAAACTTTAAAAAATGTCAGAACTCCCATCTTAACTACTAGAGATTAAGAACGTGTCAATTGGATAGTTTTTTTCTTCATATTTGACTTTTTATGCTACAATATTGCTGATGATTTTATGAAATATTTGGTTAAAAACATTAAGAATGTCACAACCGTCATAAATAATCGACATGGAAATTAACTCAATAAACATTTTCAAATTCTATGAGCGTAATAGTAGAATCGGATGCTGAAAACCACGCTAACCTTTTCAATAAAAGAAGCAGGGTAACATCGATACGTCTGCTCAAACGATGTCCCGTGATATCCATATCCATCAAAAAACTGTGTCAAGCATAAAGGGAGCGGTTAAATCGTTATATGCAACAAATATCACGACAATCATAGCAGATATATTGCATATAACTAGCATTGTTATAAAAACATTAATGAATTAATTTACACAATGAAAGGGCGAAAAACATAACTAATGCTGATGGTGTGAAACGAAATAATTAGGTTGTGTTTGTTACCATCACAAGTTTTTACTTTTAGGTAAAAAAATATTATATTTTTTCACTTTGTTTCCTACTATCAAATACTTGCACAAAACATAATTCGAAAAGCACAAAATGAAAACCCTAAACTATTTGTTTCCATTACAAATTTTTACATTTAGGTAAAAAAAATATCACTTTGTTTCCTATTATCGAATTCTTGTACAAATAATGATTAAAAAAACATAATTTGAAATTCCCATTATCAAATACTTGTACAAATAATGATAAAAAAAAACATAATTTGAAAAACAGAAAACCAAAACCCTAAACATATATAGGAATCATACCATTTTGTATTGTGATGATTGAAACACTAAATATCAAGTCTTCAAGCTCCCTGTGAGAGTAAATTTGTACATATGAGTAACTTATAAAAACAGAAAATTATATAATAATATAATACAAAACAATAATAAACAAATTAAAATAGATTCCTGAACTAATCAACAAGCACTTTGAGTGAAGTGGTAAAATTGAAGCAGTTAAAAAAAAAAAGCAATTGAGGAAACCCTAAAAGATTGAGAAAGCATTGGAAAAATTGAAGAATAATTAGGATCGATAAGTAAAAGATTGATAAGATTTGAGAGAGAGAAAAAAACCTGATAATGGTTGATCTGAGAAGAGGAACACGAAACGAATATAAATAAAGATTGTTTAGTGAGAGAGAGTTGAAAGAAACTAAGATGAAGAAGAGAGAAGTGAATATATAAGAGAGAGAGAGAGAGTAAAGTGCACGCTCTGTTTGTTACGTGGCAGTAATATGGGTTGGGCTTTTAGTTCAGTCCACCTTCAACAACAAGCCCAAATTATTTACAATCTTTTTTAATTTTCCAAGTTTATTTTCAATACATTATGAAAAATAATTTCTGGAATTACTTACTATAATTCAAAATAAAATTATACTTTTTTTTTTTAGGAAAAAATATTTCTATGCTAGTATTTCACTTTTCCAAAAAATGATTGATTATATTATTATGTAACTGACGTGCAGGCACTTGCTTGTTTGTCGATTTTTTTTATATGAAGATCATGGTTGACTTCCATAAAAATTAATCTTCAAATTTTAGATGGAATTCTATCATCTAATATATATCGTAAGTTTTATTTAAATTACTATATTTTAATTTGTGATTGAGTTATTATTAAATTAGATTTCATTTGTTAATATTGGATTAAAGATTAGATTTGATTTTAAATTTTATAGTATAATTGGATCGAATTTAATTTGATTCAAATTTAAAATCAAGATAAAATTCAATTAGAAAATCCATGTCCCTTGAATTTACCATTTTTCCCTTATAAGGGGTAATTTGGTAATCTATTAATTGGTTGAGTTTTTTTTAACAATGGTCTATGAATTTTCATTTTTGCTCCCAACCAATTTTTTTTAATTATTTTCTAATTTTTATATTTTTACTAACTTTTAATTATTTTCCAATTTTTATATTTTTAACTATTTTTTCAATTTTTTCTCCCAAATTCAGTTGTTTCTACATTGTCGTTGTGGGAGATTAATGTATCGTTTGACCCGACTTTTTTCAAACTTCTCTACATTTTTAAGGAGAAGTTAGGCCGGACACAATATTAATTAAGTACTTACTAAAAAAAGATTTTTTTTTTAATGCATAAAATTGAATGGAATGAGCTTTGACCAGAAGCTGTTGAATGTTACTTTAAAAAACTACTCTTCGACAATTTATTTCACAAACACCTCTTTTCAACTCACGCTGGGAACCTTTTCTTTATTTTTTAATATTATATTTCAATATGTTTTTTTCTTCCATTTAACTTTATTTTTTTCAACCGTTCCATTTAATTTTTTAAGGAGGTTCCATTTAATTTTATCTTTTTTTCAAAGAAATTTTATTATCTTTTTATCACTTATATATTTAATTTCAATATCATTTAATCATCACAACCTCACAAATATTTTTATTCACGTTGTCATTTAATGATTCCAAATATTTTTATTTCCTTTCTTCAACCTCGGGAATACACACACACACATTAACGTTTAGAGTAATATTTTATGTCCGTCTGTCTGTTTTTTTGTTACGCTAATGCATATAATTTTTTTAGTGTTGCTTGGTTGAGTGTACCTCACCATTTTTTTTAACTATTTTTATATTTTTTTAAAACTTTTAACTATTTTACAATTTTTTATTTTTAACTATTTTCAAATTTTTTCTTCCAAATTCAGTTGCTTCTACACTGCCGTTGTGGGCGAATAAGATACCGTTTGACCCGATTTTTTTTTTCAACTTCTCTACATTTTTAAAGAGAAGTTAGGCCAAATACAATATCAATTAAGTACTTATTAAAAAATGTACTTTTTTTAAAGCATAAAATTGAATGGAATGAGCTTTGGCCAAAAGTTGTTGAATGCTACTTCAAAAAACTACTTCTCGACAATTTATTTCACAAGTATCTCTCTTCAATTCACGTTGGGAACCTTTTCTTTTATTTTTAATATTATATTTCAATACGTTTTTTTCTTCCATTTATTTTTTTTAAGGAGATCCCATTTAATTTTATTACCTTTTTTTCAAAGGAATTTTATTATCTTTTTATCATTTATATATTTAATTTCAATATCGTTTAATGATCACAACCTCAAAAATATTTTTATTCACGTTGTCATTTAATGATACCAAATATTTTTATTTTCTTTCTTCAACCTCACAGATACACACGCACACATTAGTGTTTAGAGTAATACTTTATGTGTGTCTGGTTTTTTGTTACGCTACTGCGTATAATTTTTTTTTTTGTTGCATAATGCGTATGATTATTTTTATAAAATTTTGATTTTAATTAAAAGTAAAATTGTAGATGTCTTTTCCTCAAAAAAGGTCTAGATGCCTAAAAAAATTATACTTATATATATATATATATATATATATATATATATATATATATATATATATATATATATATATAAAATTGAGAGAGAGGACATATCAAATGAGATGAGTGTTAAGAGTAAATTGCATAAGCCATAAGTGACTGCTCTTTTTACCTCTTCTATGTATTGTTCTTCCTTGATGTTTCTCTCTATGGAAAGGATCTCTTCAACGTTCTTCTGTTCCTTTCTTTCCTCTCCCTCAATTTAGGTTCAATAGAAAGAAAACATAATAAATTTGGCCAAAGAAAAGAAAGATTATGATAGCTTTGGGAGAAAAATTCCAATTAGTTAGAGTAATTTCGTAGAAGACTAACAAATAATCACAAGCTAATTTGGTTAAAAGTGAAATTATAGTTTAGTTCTACTATTGTTCAAATCCAACTTAAATTAACCCTTTTTAAAAAATTTAATCAATTGATAAGAAACGGGTCACGAAAATGAAAAATAGGAAGAAAAAAACATTCAATTGGGGTATGTATGATTTAGGTGGCCATAGAAATCTTCTAACAAAAGCAGTAAGCATCGTCATCGCCAGCTAAAGGGTTTTGTACAAGTTGCATTGAGAAGCGTGTGCAAAGGGAAAACGAAGAGCTGTGTTTTTTGTTTTAATTGACTGCATAGCTATTGATGAAGTAACATGATTAGTTTAGATCCAATGGTTATTATTAAGTCCTCTCATCTCTCATAATAACCACTTCTCTCATTTGAAATGCACTTTATACCGTAACAAACTATGCATATCTTTTTATTATTCAAAAAAACTAAACATATATGTTTCTGTAACACCCCGTTTTCCCAACATAAAAATTTCATAAAAATAATCAGAGTATTCACATAAACGGAATGTCACATTCTTTTCTTAAAATCATAAACTGAATAAATAACTATTTATCCTTTAAAATTCAATAACAAAATCTTTAATACTTCGCAGCGGAATTTATTCAATAATTAAAATCGTAAATCTTCTTAAGATAATACGTAAGGAATAGAAAGACAACAATAAAATTCTCATCCCGTTACGTATCAGAGCATCCTAAGACTCAGTGAGGAATAAGTCACTCACGACAGCAACACCAGCAACCTACTAACGATCACCTGCAAGTTACTCATACGAAGAGCAACATTTCCAAGCAGAAGGGGTGAGATTTCACAAAACAATAATATCAAACATATAATTCATTAATTATATTTAACAACATAAATAACTTCCTCTATTAGTAATAATAATCCTTCATGTAATAATTCTTAATAACTCAACCAACTTCTAATTATCATTTACTTCATATTCATCACATTATAAACATCATCATATAACCAACATAGATCATCACATCATAATCATAGTTCATATACAACATAACAAAATCTTAATCTTAATTCATATACAACATAACAACATCATTAATTCGTAATAACATTTCTCAACCAAGCATCTCATTAGCAACTCATGAATAGAAGACAACTCAGCAACTATACGTAACATCATCAAATAATAATTATTCATCAAACATCTCATTATCAATTCATGAATAAAAGACAACTTATCAAGTTAACATAATCATCATCAAGTACATTTAACAACTCATAGATAACATCATGTAATCATCATCACTAACAACTTAAACAACACAATATAATCATCATCTCATAATAATAATCATATACAATACAACATAATAATAATCATATACAATACAACATAATCATCACTTAATAATAATAATTATATACATCACAACATAAACATCATCTTATAATAATATAACAACAACATAACATAATCATCACTTAATGATAATAATCATATATAATACAACATAATAATAATCATATACAATACAACATAATCATCACTTAATAATAATAATTATATACATCACAACATAAACATCATCTTATAATAATATAACAACAACATAACATAATCATCACTTAATGATAATAATCATATAACAACATCGCAAACAACATCATAATTAACATTATAATCAATATCATAAACAACATAAAAACATCATAATCAATATCATAAACAACATAACAACATCATAAGCAACTTGACAACATCATGAACATCGTATAATCTTCATAGGTACTCCTTTAATAACACATGGGTAGAAGACAACTCAACAACACATAGATGATAATTCATTAACAACTTAACAACTCATGAATGATAATTCATCAACAACGACTTTGACTTGACAAATGCGACTCCAACTCGACTATGCAACTTAGACCTCTTATATGCATGTGGTACCAATTAAGGGCATGAGCCCCCATCGTTATTTGAGTATTAATATACTTCCAGGGCATAAGCCTCAATCGTTAATTTGAGCTAATGCTCCATCGTGGTGAGTACAAAGCTCCAGGGCATGAGCCCCCAACAAATGAATGCTAATGCATGGACTCGAATCTCTTAAACATCACAATCATCATCTCTTATATTAGTCCAATAATTTGGAACATCATCATCTTCAACAACTTAGACAACATCAACAGCTTAAGACTCCAATACTTTGGAACGACGACTTACAACTTTACAACTTAGACCAACACCTGCAACTTGATCAATATTCAACAGCAACAGAAACAGCACAAGCAATTCACAACAGAAACAGCAACTTAGATCCAATGATTATTATTAAGTCCTCTCATCTCTCATAATAACCACTTCTCTCATTTGAAATGCCCTATATATATTGCACCTTTATATTGTAACAAACTATGCATATCTTTTTATTATTCAAAAAAACTAACATATATGTTTCCATGACACCAACAAATATAATATCATATAATATAAATTCCAACATTTATAATAGTAATTTTTTTTTTAAGAAATCATCGGACTTCTTCATGAGACTGTCAAGACAATGCCAATTGGGACTAAAAAGAAACTATGTAAGAACATTGTGTTGAAAGATAAAAGGTATTATTTTCTAATTTGTCAGCATAAGATGATAGGATTTTGTATAAGTTTGATAATGACCTAAAAAATGTCTTTTCTTATGTAGTGAGGATATAGTTGATGTAACACTATGGAAAAAATATTTCGTAGCTTTGTCATTTACCATCTATTTACCTTGAGTTCTTTGCTTCCATTTTGCAGTTAATGACAACCCAAATATATGTAACAATTGGTCAGGTTCGAGGCTGCTCATCAACCTACATTATCCGGTTGTTGAGAAGTTTAAGACTTAGTAAGTTTGCATTATGATTTCACAATATAGTGTTAGAGTAAATTATTATTTCACAATCTGATTTGATTGTTTTTTGACCATGTTTATTGAATTGTTGTCGTGACCTTAATACTTTTCAAGCTCAAAGTCAAAGCATCAGTCAGAACTTAAGTCACAGTTCGACTTCTTCTGAATGTACTTCGTACATCGATTTTTCCAATTTGTCACAGGTTAGACCAATTGTTGAATTTATAAACTTAGTCAAGGTCAGCTTTTTTTATGCTCAAACATGCTTTGAATTTTTTTACGCTCAAATTAAAAATACATATTGCATTATTCTTTATTTCATGTGCATAATTTGTGTTAGGATACATATTGCATCACTGCTTGAAAAGCAACTAAATTCAATCATAACCAGTTTGGATGATATTGTGAGAGTTGCACCAAATGTTCGAAGACATCAATGTCAAATGGTGCTAGCTATAGATGCACATGCGGGAGCGATGCTTAATTTCCATTTGTTTCAACAATGTTAATTGGTCAACGGGGTTCATATAATGCACATGAATGCATTTATCTAGCCTTTTTAAGAAAAAAAAAAGAAGATAAATTAGAAGTCATGATACATGTTCTTTAACTTAAAATCAGTTATGCTACCTTTATTTTATAAATTATATGTAACTATATTCGCATACGTCTTATCCATGTTGATATGCATTAGACTAATATTGTTGTTATTTCCCTGTATAGCATTTCCCAAACGAGATGTCAAGAACAATTCTAAAAGGAAAGCGTAAGACAATCACTTTCATTGATGACCAGACACAGAGAAAAAATAAGTGTCGCTTCATTACCGCCGAAAGAGAAAGATATGAAAAATACTTGGGTGAACGGGGGTTCAATTTCTGCAAAAAACGTGTGATGGAAGAAGGTGGTAAGCTCATCCTCCAAAAATTTCTTTCAAACTTTAGTCCCTCTAAATATTTTAGTACCAATTTTAGTTCCTTCTTTTTAACAAAAGTTCATGTGGCATGTTCGAAATGACTTTTTTTAATAACATTTCAATGATAAAACCTTAAAATAACATTAGTTTATTAACTTAACTAGCTAATATCTAATCTTTATTAATTTATCTATAATGTCATATTTAACTAGTCTTAATGTCCCATATTTGATTTTCCTCGACTTTAATTTGAATGAATTAGTTTAACTTCTTCAACAAAAATTAGTCTTAAATGTTTAAAACGATATAAATATTTGAAAGCCACTTAACAAACTAGGATAAAAAAATATCTACTTTAGACAGCAATTGAAAACCAGTGAAATTCTACTGCTTATAGTTACAACAACAACCACAAAGATATGAAACCTATCAAGTTAATTATAATGGTGTTTTCCTAATCTCTTGAACAAAATAGAACATGTTCTTTTCCTACAACAAATCTTTATAATGCTTTGGTAAATGTTTTAGAAATGTACTTATATATATAACATCTAATTAACACTGCAATTTATTTTGTACCTATCACTTCCCAAATGAGATATCAATGACATTTCTAAAAGGAACAGGAAAAAAATCACACTCATCGACAAATAAACTCAAAAAAGGTATAAGTGTCGCTTGATAACGGCAAAGAGAGCAAGTTACGAAAAATACCTAGGCGGTCAATGGTTCAACTTTTGCCAAGAACATATGTTAGAGGTAGGTGATAAGCTAATTTTTGATCTATAGAAGCCACCTAAAAATATGCACGTTCAAGTCGTTACTAAATAAAGATTTGGTGTTCATGATCCGCACTTTCAACAGATCACCTTAACTCTAATCCTAGACAAGATTATATTCACTCACCGATGCTACTTCTTTACTTGATTTCATCTTATGTAAATATGGGTATCAATCATTTTTTGGTAACTCTACAACAACAACACTCTTTTTTATAATTTTGGATAATATGTAATCATAATTCACACATCATTGGTTCCTTTTTGGTTCCAATTGTTTTCATCCTAAATATTATGTCAATTCCTAATCTCATAAACTGATTATATGATCTCTAAATCAGCCCATACATATTTTATGATGAATCACAATGTTCCGTCGTTTTAATATCTTTTCTTTCGAAGAATTTTTTTTATGCCGTGATTATCTAAGGTTATTATTTTACCTTAGATAAACATTAAATGTAAAAGTGTGGAGGGAAAAATTAGGTTAAAATTAGAGCCGACATTTTGCATAAATTAAATCTAGGGTTAATATAGTAAAGTCACACAAAAAAAATAGGGTTAATATTGCGTCACGGGTTAATATTTAGACATAATAGATGACATTTTGCATAAATTAAATCTAGGGTTAATATAATAAAGTCACACGAAAAAATTAGGTTAAATCTAGGGTTAATATTGCGTCACGGGTTAACCTTTAGAAATGAGATGCCATTTTACATAAATTAAATATAGGGTTAATATAATTTGTTTAGTAAAATTAAGGAGAAAAATTAGGACCGATTTGTTTATTTTGATATCCCTAACAATTAACGTTAACATTTTGATTAAATTAAACAGGTTTAATTAAATAGGGTTAATACAGTAAAATTAAGCAAAGAAATTAGGTTAAATCTAAGGCAAAATTTTGCGTTCGGGTTAACTTTAAGAAATACAATAGGTTAAGTATAGTAAGACGGGTTAACATTTATAAGTAAGAGATTATGTTAAGTATAGCGAGACGGGTTAACGGTTATTCCTTTCCAAAAAAACAGCATATAATTGGGAACATAATTTTATTTTACTTTAGATAAACATTAAATGTAAAAGTGTGGAGGGAAAAATTAGGTTAAAATTAGAGATGATATTTTGCATAAATTAAATCTAGGGTTAATACTGCGTCACGGGTTAGCATTTAAAAATAAGAGATGACATTTTGCATAAATTAAATCTAGGGTTAATATAGTAAAGTCACACGAAAAAATTAGGTTAAATTTAGGTTTAATATTGCGTTACGGGTTAACATTTAAAAATAAGATATGACATTTTGCATAAATTAAATATAGGGTTAATATAGTAAAGTCATACGAAAAAATTAGGTTAAATATAGGGTTGATATTACGTCATGGGTTAACGTTTATAAATAAGAGATGACATTTTGAATAAATTAAATCTAGGGTTAATATAATTTGCTTAGTAAAATTAAGGAGAAAAATTAGGAGCGATTTGTTTAGTTTGATTTCCGTAACAATTAACATTAACATTTTGATTAAATTAAATAGGGTTAATACAGTAAAATTAAGCAAAAAAGTTAGGTTAAATCTAGAGCAAAATTTTGCGTTCGGGTTAACTTTAAGGAATAAGAGATTACAATAGTTGTTATGTTATTTTTTATGTAGTGTTTTAGGCTCTGTGTTGCAAAATTTTGGTTTACGCAGCTTTGATTTTCACATTTATAAAGGACAATAATTTTTCGTAATTTATAAGATTTCTCCTTCGGAGCTAAATTTTTAAAAAATACGTTATTTAACCTGTGCTTCACACGGGTTTGTAACTAGTTATAAAAAAAAAGTATTTTAAATAAAAGAGAAATGATATTTGTACAACCATTTTGTGACAACCTTTAAACAACTTTCTCTCTCATACTCACATTATATTCTGACTCTCTCTCTTACTTTTTCTCTCTCTATTGTTTTTGACCAATCAAAAAAGAGAAAAGAAAGGTTGTCAAAAAGGTTGTACTAAATAGTTGTTTAAATATCAGTGCTCTAAATAAAAAGGTTGGAAGAAATAAACTACACCAAATTTTGATATTTTCTTTGAATATAATAAAAGTGTAGATATGTTTTGTTTTTCTTTTCTTTTTGATAAAGAGTTGTCAAATATTGTAAGAATAAGAAGCCTTGCTATCTTTTTTTTTTTTTAATCATAATTGAAGTCTTGCTATCTTGTTGTCACTGGATTGCCTCTACTCATGGACATTGTGCTAAGGAACATCATGTGTCGGAGAGTTTCATTCATGTTCCTAAACTATATAGTCTGGATGCCAACACAATCGTTTTTGAGAGGCACTTTTTTTGTTTGTTTGAAAGATTTGTTAATTTTTGAGAGGCACTTATAAGTTATAATACAGCGGAGTTTAGACTTCACATGGGTTTTTCTATGTTTCAACTTAATAACATTGGCTTTAATAAAAATAAAAAACTAAAATTTATTTTTCTAGTACAGTGACCCGTATGTCACCTTGGCTTTAATTAAAGAATATTTGTAATTTTTCAGTTAAAAGTTAACCATCTGATTCTTTGAAAAAATCTGATGAATAATCGTTTTATCAAAAAATCCAATTCTTCCGAACAATTAGTCTTTAGTTAATTAAAATACAAATGAATTAATTATGGCAAAATTACACAATAATTAGTTCCTTAACTTAATTTTAGGTAACATTTTCGTTCTTTATCTTTTTTTTGTAACGATTTAGTCCTTTATGTTATAAAATAACAACATAGTTAGTTATCCTTTTTATGAAAAAAATAATCAAAAATTCCAAAAAAAAAATTCATCAAACTCATAGACAAACGCAAATCTTCATCATACTAGCCTAGAAAATCAAATTTCATTGAAAAAATCTCATACAAAAATGATAAAATAGTGTCATTTTATAACATAAAGGACTAAATCGTTACAAAAAAAAGATAAAGGACGAAAGTGTTACCTAAAATTAAGTTAAGGGATTAATTGTGTAATTTTGCCATTAATTATTTACATGTTGTTAATTAAATGACGTTATATACAATCTAACATGTAAAATACTTCAAATGAATTAATTATTTACATGTTGTTAATTAAAATAAAAACAATCAATCTCAACAACTTATGACAAAGTTCATAAAGTTAATCAACATTAACCTAAGGGCTATGTTATTTTAATATGTAACAGCAAAATTTTACAACAATTTAGATGATTAATGTCCATACCAAAGTGTCAGAACTCGTTAACCACGATTTTCATGTGCATTTTTTTAACATAAATTATAAATTCATACATATCTGGTATAATTTGGATGATTATAATGACTACTTTGATCAAATATACGACGACTAGACAACTTATAAAATAGATCGAAATTACATATAGTTAATAGGGTAGATCATCTCTTATATTCTCTATTGTCCATATTTTTCTAACCATAAATGTGAGTATCTAAATTGTTATCTTAGTTTTCTTCTTGCCATAACTTGAATTTTTAACTCTTCAACTCGTTAAATCTGTTATTCAAATAAGTAGAGCTACAATACTCAACCCTCCAAAAGCAAAATTAGAGTGTTTGTTGTACGAGCAATTCATTAGCGATATAGATGTTTATAGTGTTTTTTGAACTTGTTTCAAGCCTAATCTAACATAAGATCAAGTCATTCTAAAATGTCAATCCACTATGAACCATATAATTGACGTGCCCTAGAGGTGTATCCTAGTAAGCCCGAGGATCAAATAAGAGTTGTACCATGAAGATCATATATATATATATATATGAAATGTTTACAACTATCATCCAATACAACTATTCAATCAGGATTTTTGTCCTATATATCATAATCCTCCTCAACGACTAATATGCATGTACATAATTTTTAAACCATAAAACCGCACACTAACTTAATTATCAAAGTATTTGCAAGTACATATCATCATCTTTGAACAATTGTCATCTTCAACCTATGCGTATGTGGCCTATATATTAAAAATATAAAAAAAAAAAAAAAAAAAAAAAACTTGATGAAAATATGAAAAATAAGAGCGGGTGGATTAACTAATTTTTAACGAAGTAGCGATTGGCATGGTGCAACAACGCCTAAAATAAATTAATGGCTCTCTAAATATAGCCAAATCACACACAAACAATAGTTAGTACAAACTCAATACGTCATTTGATTAAACAAATAGTTATTCTTCTTTCAAATTCCAATTTCTCATTCGTTCATTCATCACAAAGAAGAAGAAGAAGAAGAAAAAACAAGTCATGCCCATGGGTTTGAAATCAATGTTCAACAAGCCATCTTCATCTTCAGACCCTCCTTCCCGATCTACCTCCCTCTCCGTACGTTCACGCACCCGTCTCGCCGGCGAACTCGAAGAAGTCTTCAAAAAATTCGACGTCAACGGCGATGGCAAGATCTCTGCATCAGAACTCGGTTCCATTATGGGAAGCTTAGGTCAACAAACATCAGAACAAGAACTCAACAACATGATCCGTGAAGTCGACGGAGACGGCGACGGTTGCATTAGTTTACAAGAATTCATCGAACTCAACACCAAAGGCGTTGATTCCGACGAGATCTTGGAGAATTTGAAGGATGCTTTTGCTGTTTTTGATATGGATGGGAATGGTTCGATTACGGCGGAAGAGCTTAATACGGTTATGAGAAGCCTTGGGGAAGAATGCTCGTTGGCGGAGTGCCGGAAAATGATCGGAGGTGTTGATAGCGACGGTGATGGAACAATTGATTTTGAAGAGTTTAGGATGATGATGATGATGGGTTCTCGTCATGATACGACGGATAGAGTCAAACCTGAACCTATGCCTACGGAATGAAGGAATTCTTTTATGCTTTGTTTCTTGTTACCATAAATCATTCTTTTTTATCTGTAGAATGGAAAATCATGCTAAAGTTTCATCATATTATATTATCTTTTTTTTTTTTTTTTTCCTTTCAGTTTTCTGTATATGAATTTTTCTCTTTTTTTTTGTGTTAGTTTTGGTGGATTCTAGGGTTAGGTCCCTCACCGGTGATTTGTTCAATTGTTTAGATTTGATTAAAATAAAAATAGACCATTTGAAACATTCCATATTCTATCTAGACCTTACTCATCTCTCTTACCGTGTAACTGCTTTCTTTCAAATGGTACTCCAATGATGAATTTTACCAAGTCCATGATCCATATCTTCTCCTTCGTCCAAACTACTTTTACTAAAGATGAAAAAACCGTATACAGTACACATTTGTATCATACACCCACAATCTTAAAGTTATAATAATGATGTTTCCATCGCTATCTTTTCTTTTGTTTGCCATCCATTTATTGCAAGCTTGAAACTATTATTAATGGAATATCCATTTTTTCAGATAACCGAATTTTTTCCTTTAACATAATAACAATAATACGAATGTATAATTATTAAAGAAGGATCAAATTAAGATCCGTCCAAATTATATTGCTCTTCTCAATTCACCAATGGTTGATCAATTGAATTTACTCCATAACAATGACTTTGAAGAAACGAAAAGAAAAAGTAGTTTCTTCTTTAAAAAAAATTATATCAAAGGAAAAATAAAGATTTCTGAAATTTCACCATTAAACATCAAATTTTTTAGTTTAGGATTCATAATTTGATCTCATATTTTTATGGTTTGAGTGCATGATCATTGGAAGTAAAGATAGTATCTCATTTTGATAGAAGAATTATAGTATAACATAAATGAAAGCCATTTGAGGATAATGTTGAATGTGAAAAGTTAAACATGTTCTCCTTTTAATTTGAATAAATCTGAACCATCTATTTAATTTATTGGTATTTTTTTCGTGGTCCACCGATGAGGGACGTAATTGGACCCTCGCCCTAGAATCCACCGTTATATTATTTATTTATTTTTACTTATACAAGGTGCAACTACTTAATATAATTTATATATAAAAAATGTATATTATGTTGATTAATAATTACGTATATAAGATAAGATTATGTTCTCTAAAAAGAAGAAAAGAGATAAGATTATGTATACATGCTAAAGTATTTTTTTTCCATTAAAGATGTCAATTTGCATCCGTAAATAAGATCAATATAAAGACAATGAAGATTTGTAATGACGACAAAGAGAGAGGACCCCAAAACACTGGATAACACTGGGAACCATTTTGGATTGCGGAGGGAAGAAAAGTAGTTTCTGTTTCGCTCCATTGAGATCCTTAATTTTCATAGATAATAATATAGGTGTCAAAATCGATTGCAAAACAATATACATTTTTAACAAAAAAGTTGAAAATTTAACTAGATATTTTTTTCCTTTTCTTTCTATACCATTAAAAAGGAAGAAAACTTATTATTTTGACAATGTTAATGTTTGCGCATAAAAACCCTAACGTTCTAAACTAAGCTAAATGATATTGAACTGAACCTGACAAACTGTTGCAAGCCCAAGCCAATTTGTGATCAACAACCAAAGTCTACCATAGAAATCACATCTTACAAACATATGCTCCTTGTCTTCATTCATACCACACATCCCTATGCGTATTTGATCAAAAGCTAGAACGCCTTACCAAATTGTCTTTATTAGGTAAACTATTATGAAGAAGACGTCAAACAAAAATCATAATTTTTAAAGGCACAAGTTTTAACCACAAAGACGAACTAGTATCTGGTTGAATATCCCCACCTATTAAGTAATTATAGGCGCTACAAAGAGTATAACAATGGGAGGAATGCAACAACCATTCCCATCGTTCCTCCTTTATTACCCAACAAAACCACCGAAGTTAAAAGTGTAATGATCGTATATTTAATCATGCATGTTTCGCCCGTTAAAATTGTAGGGGTCGTATATTTAATCCCGTGAAATTTGCTAATAGATAAAAACTACCTTTTTTTTGAATTAGGTCAATCAATTTGGTCTTAATTTTTTTTTACAAGCAATTTGGTCTTAATATTAGCTCGTATCTAATTTACTGTTAAATTATTTCATTTACTGATAAATTAGGCCCTAAATTACATCGCTTAGCAAATTACATAACTCAACTCTTCATACTACATTTCTTCTTCTTCTTCAAAAAAAAAAAAACTCTTCCTACTACATTGCGTCAAAAAAAGACTTCCTACTATACATATTTTGATGCACTACACTCGCAGAAACTAATCATGAACACACATGAACACGTAGCGACGCTTAATAAACAAAGAACATAGATGAACACATTAAAGTGGTAGAAATCACAAAAGCTCAACCATTTATGTACATGTACAATGTACTAAGTGAGAGAGATATTGTGCATTCAGTCATTCACATTAAGGTCACTACCATCTATGCCTATGCTTCAAATGCTTTTGTTTATAAAAGTTACATATTTATTTCCTCTAAACATATTGATTTTAGATGCTCCCACATGTTTTGAGAGTGTAGTGTCTAAGGAAGGAATAGATGGTTGAACTACAAGCACTTTACTCAACATATTGATTTTAGATGGCAATGCAGCTGCAGATGCTATGGCATCCAATGGACAAAATCTGCAGTCCTTTGCTTCTCATTGAACCTTTTTGTAGTAAAGGTTCACGCCTTCAATAAGAATCTGGTTGTTTTCTTGAACCTTTTTTGTTAAAGGATAGCCAAGGGCTTCATTTCTTTAGAACTCATTAGGTGTAAATAGGTTCACCTCTTAATCCTAGTTTTTTCTATTTCATTTGCTTTGATTTAAAATATATATGTTAGCAAAATAGATACAAAATAGAGAAAGAGATAATATGAACAACAAAGACGGCTAAATTTCATAGCATATCAATAGCTAAACATTAAAAAAGATTATAAAAGAATATATAATAAAACATAATAGACTCTAACTCACTAATATATATAAATACTTTATTATTAAGGTGCAAATTAGCAACCTTCACTAATTTACACCCACTTTCATCATTCCAAATATTATTTCCTTAAAAGTTTGTCTTTATTACATGTTTTGTACCTTAAACATGTCATTGTCTTTTTTGTTTCTTATTTTAAGGATCTTTTTTAAGCTAGTTACAAAATTGTATTTCTATTTAAAATTAATTAGAATATAAAAAAAAGAGTATTTTAGTAAATTATATAACTCCTTCTCACGTTTCACAACATCAATTTTTTAATAAAAATTGGAACCGCAGAAATGAAGAAGACAAGTGCAGATTCCTAATTTCTTGTGTCAAAAAAAAGAAAGTGCAGATTCCTAAATTCTTAATTTATATATATCCTCAGTAATCAACAACCCCAAACTTTATATAATTCCAAATTTCTTATTCCCTAATTCACGATTTTGCAATTCACGATTCTGCAAGTTCCTTATTCATGGTGAGTTATGAAAATAAGGAATAGGCATAAATTGAGAAATGAATTCAGCGGTAGTTAGCTACTGCTGGGGCCCAACGGTAGTTAATTGTTGCCGGATATATCAATGGTAGTTAACTACCGTTGGAGGTAATTTAGTCATTTACTTGTGTCATTGTGAAGTTATGAATGTCAGAAAAGCAATTTTCTAATGTTTTATCATAAATCATATTTTGGTTCAATTCAATAATCTCTAAGTCTTTCCTAATAGTTTCTCTTATAGTTTTCTTCATATGCCTCCAGGGATCTGACTATCCTCTATTTGATCTACTCTCTTTACTACAAAATCTATAGGTCTTTACTCTACATGCTCAAACCACTCAAGCCTATTTTCCACCATCTTTTCTACTTTAGGTGCTACTCCAACTCTCACTCTAATATTTTCATTTCTAATCCTATCCAATCTACTCTTATCACCAGCACAACATTATCATCTCCGCTACGCTGATTTCACTGCCCAACACCCTGTTCTATACAACATCGCCCGTCTTCCAGCTGTCCAATAAAATTTCCCCTCCAACTTGAGTGGTATTTTCATATTACATAGAACGCACAAGACTCTTCTCCATTTGAAATAAATACAGTACATCTTTTGAAAATCTGATGAAGGCCAAAAGCAAAGGCTTCAACATATCGTTTCATATGCTTAATCTTTCAAATGTAGAACATAGAAAGACTTATAAACATTCTATCAAAAAAAAAAAAAAGACTTAAACATGTTTCAGATGGCAAGGACTTACACAATCAAATGAAGGGTAATGAATTTAGCAAGTCTTTTATACGGATCAAGGTGGTTATACCTCAATAAATTCTACTTGATGTCTTATAATGTATGAAAAAAATAAGTGGTAAATTTAGATAGTCGTACAGGTTCACCAAAATACCAAAATAATAGTTGAAAAGTAAAAGAGTTGAGAAGTAATCGTGTTCTAGAAATAATCAATGAACATGACAGATTCAGGAAGAAGAATTTGAGTAAAAAGAAGGAACATAGAAGTTGCAAGAATAACAGACAAAATTTCACAAATACATGAATATTTTAAATCAAGTGAGGGTCAGCTCTTAAGCAGTTATTGCATTCAAGTAATGTTATTTGAAGTATAACTTTAAATAATATGTTAGTGCTACAAAATTCATATGATGATGATATTCACAACTTGATAATTAGCAGCATAAGGGGTGACTGAAAGCATACCCATAAATAACATGTGTTGCATCAAGTAATATTTGTTACGACTGATGGCGAGAAATGAGAATATCAAATAAATGAATTAATTTTCATTCAATTATTGCTCATGATTTGTGGGTGCAGCGGAAGATAAGGTTGAGGAACATAACCATGTTTTCTCAACTCAAGAAGAAGATTCTTAAGAATCAAATAGATCTCAACAGATTGTGGGTGACATCCATCGGCAGCAGAAAACATATGAGTGCCACCATTGACATCAATCCAGCTGTATCCAGGTATCTTCTGAACCCCTTTTTCCTTCATCAAACTTCTAACCTTAAGAACACTTTCCCACTCACCAGCACCAGCATGTACATTTGAAAGTAAAACATAGTATCCAGAATTGTTCGGGTCTAATTCAACAAGATGTTTTGAAGCAAGTTTAGCCAACTCAACATTGCCATGAAGCCGACAAGCTCCAAGAAGTGACCCCCAAGTACCTGCATCTGGGGTGAATGGCATGCTCTTTATGGTATCGAATGCTTCATGCAAACGACCAGCACGACCGTACAAATCTACCATGCATGCAAAGTGTTCCATCCTAGCACATATTCCGTATTCCTCAGTCATGCAACGGAAGTAGTATATACCTTCGTCGACTAAGCCTGCATGGCCACAAGCCGACATTATAACGAGAAAAGTAACATGATCAGGTTGAATCCCGGCTTCTACCATCTCATGGAATAGATCCAGGCATTCTCTAGGGCGACCGTGGTTTCCATAGGCAGCAATTATGCTATTCCATGAAACTTCATTCTTCCAATCCATCATGTCAAATACAGACCGAGCCAAAGCTAATTTTCCGCATTTGGAATACATGTCTATCAGTGTACTTGCAACAAATGTGTCAGAGATAAATGAGTTTCTTACCACAAAGCAATGCAACTCTTTCCCGTAATAGAGTGCTGGATAATTTGCACAAGCAGAGAGAGTAGCTGATAGGCTCACAGAATCAAACTTTGTTCCACTCGTTCCCATTTGACGAAAAAGATCGATGGCCAGTTCTGGTTTCCCATTCTGTGAGAAACTTACAATCATTAAGTTCCAACACACACTATCTTTTACAGGCATTCTTCTGAAAAATTGATATGCAAGATCCAATCTTCCAGATTTCGCATACATATATGTGATGGAAGATCCCACTTGACACACGTTCTCCAGTCCTTTTTTCAGAATGTCGCAGTGCAATTCCTTCCCTAATTTCAGAGACGCCAAAGCAGCACAAGCTGGTAAAACACTAGCCATAGTCAGACAATTAGGCACCATTCCCTCTTGAATTAACCACCTAAAAAGGTTTAAAGCTTCAACGTTCAGCCCGTTGAGTACATAGCCTGAGATCATAGCCGTGCAAACTGCAACATCAACTAAGGTATTCTGCTGGAAAGTCTTGCACGCCATCTCCACATCTCCACCCTTGAAATATATGTCAACAAGAGCGCTCTTCAAATAGACATCAAAAGGCACCCCATGCCGCACTATATAACTATGAACTTCCTTACAATATTTTAGACTCCCGGATTTAAGAACCGAAGGAAGGAAACTTGCAAATGTGATTGAATCTAGTTTGACTCCACTAGTCACCATTGCTTTAAACAAAGCTACAGCCTCGTCTGTAAATCCGTTCTGTACATATCCAGCAATCAAACCATTCCAAGTAACTGTATCAGTCTGTGGCATTATATCAAAAATCTTGCGAGCATCAAACAGATTCCCACATTTGGAGTACATTGTAATAATTGTGTTTGCCAACTGTGGATCAGACTCAAACCCACTCCTAATAACAAGACCATGAAGCTGAATACCTGCACGAACTATTCCTCTCGTAGCACACACCGACAAAAGACAAACAAACGAAACAGAATTAGGCTTAACACAAGAGTTTCTCATTTCCTGAAAAGTTCCTAATGCTGAGTTAAAATCCCCATTTTTCACATAACCATTAAGCATGACATTCCACAAAATGCAGTCTCTCACAGGCAATTCATCAAACAGATATTTAGCATCATGAATATAACCATTATCCGTATACAACTTAATCAAAGAACTACCAATAAACAAATCCATATGAAATCCCATAGACCGGGCCAATTCATGAACCATCTTACACAACGGCACATTATTCAAACCACCACAAGCTTTAATCACATAAGGAAATGTATACTTATCAGGTGCAACATTACTACCCAACATCCTAAAGAAAAACATCAATGCAAAATCAAAACAACCCAACATAGAAAAACCTCTTATTAACCAATTCCAAGGAAGACTATAACATAATTGAAGCCTGCAAAACAAGTTACCAACATCCTTGAAGCTTCTACAAAGAACATACATACCCAACATTCTTGAACCCAAAGTAAGACTACCATTCATGCCACAAACAAGTACCTTAGCATGAATTTGTCTAACTTGTTGTTTAACCAACGATGCATCTGAATTTGGAAAAGCTCTGAACATAGATTCCAATTGGGCTGCAAGAGATTCCTCGAAAAGACGTGATTTTGACAAGACATTGTTGGAAGTGGTTGCTGTGTTGGAAGTTGAAGTTTCTTGTTTTTGTTTGGGTTGTAAATAAGATAATTTTCGGGTTTGTTTAAATGCAACATTACTATCAAATGAGAGAACGTGTTTGACTTGATTTGTAGTTGTATATATTTTGTGGAAATTAGTTCCCAGTTTGTAGTTGTTCATGGCACAAAACAGAACAATTGCTTAGGCAGACGAACCCATTTATGTTTTGCTGAATGAAAGGAAACAAAAGAAGTAGAAATGAAACCTAAGCGAGGGTGAGAGTGTTATTTAGATAAATTTGAGGGGAGGTAAGTGTTATTTTCAGCATTAGAAAAGTTAAGGTTGATTACCTTTTTATCCTTAAACTTATTTCTGATGTTTAAGTTGTTGATCCATTGAAACCGTTAAAAATGTGGTTTCAATCCAATTTTTATTTTTGTGAGTGTTTTCATTCAACACTCTCAATGTTTTCAATTATAGATCCATTTATGATAAAAATCAGATCCACATTTGCATTGACATTGTCAATTCAAGAGACTAAAATGACAATTTAATAAATCAAGGGACCAATTTGCACATAAAAAATAAATACTAAGTTAAAGGATTAAAAAAGTGGTTAGCAAAATAAACTAAAAATAATAAGTTAAATGAATGTTTAACACTGAAGGGAGAAGGTAGCAGCAGTGAAGAAAGGGTATTGAACTTGGTTAATATGGTTATAGTTGGTGGTGGTAGTTGGAAAACGGCGATGTTAATGTCATCGTCGTTGAGTCACGTGCGTCCACTAACATGTTCATCTTCAACTTCATCTTCATCACGAATAGCTCCTCATCCACACGATCTCATCAAATGGGTAACAAGAGAAGGTGGATTCGTTCACCGTGCTGTGAAGATAGCACAACTAGATTCCTCAAATGGTTTAGGGTTAGTGGCTAAGGAAGATATCCCAATTGGTACTGACCTAATTGCTCTTCCTCAACACATTCCTTTGCACTTCAATCACGATGACAACTCTCACTCACTCCTCCTTCAATTAACCTCCCATGTTCCCGGTAAGTAAAATTTGTATCTGTATGATAAGAATTTATGTTATAAGTGTTTATCCAAACAAGACTCTAGAAAGAAATAACATAATTGTCGATGTTGAATAAATTGGCAGATGAATTGTGGTCAATGAAACTGGGTTTGAAGCTTCTTCTTGAAAGGGCAAAACTTGGATCTTTTTGGTGGCCATACATCAGTAATCTCCCACAAACTTACACTCTTCCTATTTTCTTTCCTGGGGAAGACATCAAGAATTTGCAGTATGCTCCTATTCTTCACCAGGTACACTTTACTTACTGTTAATCATTTTGGACTAAATGTTTATATGAAGAAAAATAAATAAATAGTATAATGCTTAGTGGCCTCTCTGCACTGCAGTGCAGATTGCTAATCAAGAAAAGAAAAATATGATTTTGTTCATCTTCATTTTGACTAGGGAAATGCATATAAGTATACCGCATATAATTAAGAATCTTTTGAACTATGGTTAATGCATCTATTTTCACTTTTCTAT
This sequence comes from Medicago truncatula, assembly GCF_003473485.1. NCBI lineage: Eukaryota > Viridiplantae > Streptophyta > Magnoliopsida > Fabales > Fabaceae > Medicago > Medicago truncatula. The sequence continues at coordinate 48,501,813 of NC_053049.1, read as the reverse complement.
CGGGGATATGAGTCACTACTCACTTGGCTTAAGTTAAATGGAGATAGAGGAGAAGAGAAAAAACAATATTTTTTGTGTAAAAACCGGAGTAAATAATGTTGGTAGGTTTTTATTACTTCTCTCAGTCCTCACAAGAGCAATGTGCAACTTGTTCTCTTTGAAACATTTGAAATATTCTTAAGATATCCAGCATTTGTGACCAACACCAGAAGTTACAATTGTCTATCTCCCTGTCTACTAATTATGCGGCTTAATGCACTTTTGACTCCTAATTATCGCGATTTAGTTATTTTTGTCCCCCACTTTTGAAATGAGCAATTCGGGTCCGCATAGTATATCTGCTTAGTATATCTCCAATTGTATTTATGGGATGTCAAAAGTGCAATTAAGTCTAATTTTTTTAATGCCTTGCGGATTTGCAGTCTGGCAGCTAATTTTGTCAAATTCATGAATCACGAGACAGGTAAACAAAAGATGCCGGTTTCTTCTTGATTTTGAGCAAAAAGTCAAGCATGCATTAGTCGGTCTTACACCAGATAAGCATCCTTTTGGTGGCCAAGAAGTAGATGCTTCATCTCTTGGATGGGCGATGTCAGCAGTTTCATCTAGAGCATTCAAGTTACATGGTAACAAGCAATCAAATGGGATAAACTTTGACATCCCCATGATGCTCCCTCTAATTGACATGTGTAATCATAGTTTCAATCCAAATGCTAGAATTGTTCAAGAACAAGAAACTGGTAGCACAAAGATGTGGGTGAAGGCATGTTATTTCATACTCTTTCCTTCATGACTCCTCTCCCAGACACACACGCGCTCAAACGTCAAATTCTGCTTTTAGAAACAATTATTCTTTGGATTTTTCTTTGCTGAGGAATTCAATATTTGTCTTAGGTTGTGGCTGAGAAAGCAATCAAGGAAGACGATCCTTTATTACTTTGCTATGGATGTTTAAGCAATGATCTTTTCCTTCTTGATTATGGATTTGTGATACAGTCAAACCCTTATGACTGTATCGAGCTCAAATATGATGGTGCTCTTTTGGATGCTGCGAGCATGGCAGCTGGAGTTTCTTCACCAAATTTCTCCACACCTGCTCCATGGCAGGAACTTATTCTATCTCAGCTAAATCTAGCTGGAGAAACTCCAGATCTCAAGGTATCTTCCACAAAATTCTATAGCTGTATTTAGTTACTACTATTTAAATTTGAAAACTACTATTGGATGTTAAATAAGTGCTCCTACTCTTTCTATTAAAGAAATGACATTTTGACACACAAACTTGACATAAAAGTCTGACAAATATTTAGAATGTTAGCGCTGTTAAAGTATGTGGTTAATTACGTCCATTGAATCGTTAATAAATATAAATATAACAAGTTGTTGCAATTCATTAATCATCTACTCAACACCGTTAACAACCATTTTGAATGTCATTAACCTCGATGTTCATTTGAGTATGTGTGAACACAAATTGTGGTTAATGAATATCATATATAAATATTTGAACACCTTAAAATCATGTGTATTTGAATCCAGTTTGGATGATTAATATATGGATATATGAATATGTGTGCTTGTGTGTGTTGGAAAACCTGAAAAATAATGTATAATGACGTTCAAAATCGCAGTTAATTGTGTTTAGTGGATGGTTAATAACTTACAACACATTTTTATTTTCATCAATCATCTAATGAATGTAATTGACCATATATACTTAACGATCTAAATTGTTTAATTTTGATGTCAAGTTTGTATGTAAAAAAACACAACTCTTTCTATTATATAAGCTTACTGTACTTTGCAGAAAGGTTTAATCTCTTCTCTGTAGATGCATCAATACTACGTCCATAATCCATTATTTTTACGTATTATGTTTTCCCTCAGTTCATTAAGGCCTTCCTATAGAATAACTATGAACTTTCATAGTAATGTTTTTAAAGCAAATATTGGTAATTAGTTATATTAGTATTGTCTCTTTCACCGGGGTTTGAACCTGAATCCTCTTAACTTATTCAACCCTTGGCTAAAATCAGTTGTGCTACCCAACTTCTCAAAACTTTCATATCAATTGGTTGATGTTAGCACAAGAACAATAAGGTCCTAATTTGATTTACTTTTTTCATGTAACAGGTGAGCTTAGGTGGTCAAGAAATAATAGAAGGTCGTTTGTTGGCTGCACTAAGAGTACTCCTTGCAAGTGATATGGCGAGTGTACAAAAGCATGACCTCAACACACTTAAGTCTTTAAATGCCGAGGCTCCTCTTGGTGTTGCAAATGACCTTGCTGTATTTCGTACCTTGATTGCTCTGTGTGTCATTGCACTAGGACACTTTCCCACCAAATTAATGGATGATGAATCTTTATTGAAGCAGGGTGCTTCAGGTTCAACAGAATTAGCCATTCAGTTCAGAATCCAAAAGAAGTCTGTAATTATAGATGTAATGAAAAACCTCTCAAGGAAGGTAAAGCTTCTTTCATCAAAGGAAACGGTCACTGCTGAAGGCTAAGTGGCATTGAACACTTTCTGTCGTGAAACTCGTGTCTTTTGTTTTATTTAAGTGACATTGAATACTTTTTGTCATTTGATTTTTTTTTCTTCAGTATTTCACTTTAGAAATATCAAAATTAGTGAGACCATCTCAAAAGTTATTATTGATATTTATGAAGAAACATTCATACATAAAAATGACTTCATAGTGCAATCAATCATTGATTTTTTTTCCTGATACAGTCAATATCATTGATAAGACTAGTTAGTTTTCCACGGAAATCAAGCAGGATATCAAGATATGAAGACTGAAAAGGTGTAATAGTAATGATTAAATGGAATATTCTACCTTTGCTTTAGAGAAAAAATATTCTATTGTTTAATCCTCAATTAGTTTTTGATTTTATGGTTTGTATTTTAAGCAAAAAAAATATACGAGATTTAAGAGCAATGATTTAAAACTGTACAAAATAAAAACATACATTTGAGTGATTACTAATAATATTTTTTTCCTTTCGGGTTTTGAAGAAGTAACAAAGTATTATTATCACTATAGTACACAAAAGTGGAAGATTTCAATCAAAGTGGGTAAACTTATGGATGGTACGATATTGGTCAACTATAATGTCACAAGTGTATAAAATAACAAAATTCTTCTCTATCACTAACAAGCAATTTTTTGTTCTTTTGCACACCTATGACATTGTGGTTGGCCAAACATTGACACCTCAATATCAACAAAGTATTACCCCTTAATAACATTTGGCCTTTGGGGAAAAAATAATATGGCAAATCGAATGCCAACGGTCAGATTTCATATATAAATATAGACACGTGTACCCCAACTGGAAAAAATTAAGACTGTAGAAAATTACGTGTACATAGAGTATTTATTTGAATAATTCAGTGTCTGTCTCACATGAATAAGAAGAACCAGAGAATGTGTTTGAATACGTGGAGGCTATGATTTGTATCACGTGTTAGTGTATAATGAGTTTCCGTGTAGATCTAATAATCTAATTCCGGAACAAATCTCTTTGGCCTAGAAGAAGTGTAAACATCAAAAATCATACGTCACAATTACAACGCCTCAACAACAATTTTGATTGTTGGCTTGACACGCACAAACGTAATAAACAACACGTATGTCTTGTTGTTGGTCAAGGTTATAAACTGAACAAAATCCACACTCTGTGTTTGATCACAATAACATTGGACATTGCCGAACAAAAATATTCGTGAAAACACACATACGCTGCACATGAAAATATTGAAGCCAAATAGACATAATCATAACAACAGAATAAATAAAGCAGTAAGAAGAGAGAATTTAGAGAAACCATGTACCATGTACTATTTAATTAACCATACCCATCAAAACCATGTACAAAAAGTTCTCTAAGAAACATAAACTACTCAAATTGAAAGGAAGAAACAGACAGAACAAACAAAGTCTCACTATGGCTAACCCTAGGACTATGCCTGTCTGAATCTATGTATCTAGTTAATCTCTCTCTAAGAATGACTGAGAAGGATAGTCCTCTCTGCCAATCCAAGAGGTGAACGAGATTGAAGACGCTTCACATCTTTGAGTCTCCTCATATATAACTCTGCCTCCAATGATGGTTGTTTGATTTTCTCGATTTCTTCCTTGATTTTGATCACTTGGCTATGAACAGCAAGACCTGCATACACCTCCTCATCACTCTTGTTGTTGTTGCTCTTGAATTCCATCTTCTTTTCTCTTCTCTCTCTTCTAAACAATACTGAAAATCTAGTCAGATTTGTTTGTCTTGGTATAAGGTTATTCAAGGATACCATGTATATATATATATGCCACGCAGGGAAATAAAAAACAAATAAAATAAAATAATGCAATAAATCAAGTCAAATCAAATATTTATTTACATTGGAAATGAAAATAATCTCTATTAAGACTCCTCTTTTGAAGCCAAGTTTGAAAACACGTGTGGCTACTAAATGAGTATTTTATGATTTCCTACCAAAAGGACCATACGCAAAATCTCATCACTATGTTGTTTTCATGCAATTTTAATTCAAAACGCCAAAGTCATGCCACGGTAATAGCATTTGGATGATACAAAGATAAGATTTCTCTTTCAGTTTGAATTATGGTCATGTGTTACATCAATATTAAAATTTAACTCTTATATTGATATTCAACTCAAATGATTAATCTCAACAATTACGTCATCGTAACTTAAGCTCAATTGGTACAAATAATATATAATATATTTAAGATCCGGGGTTCGAACTTCGGCCACCATTAAAAAATCTCAACAGTTACATTCAGAGATATGTAATTCACACACAAAAATGCCACACCAAATTGTTGTAAACTTCAGTCGTATTTGTGACCAAAAAATATAACTCAAGTTATATTTTATAAGCATAATTCTAGATGGATTCATTTTATACAAGAGAGTTTGACTGTTTGAGAAAATAAAAACTTAAATTTCATGTTTTTAAAATTTATAAAAACTATAATAATTCTTTTATGACTTTTATGCATCAATCAATTATTATATTATTTTGTTTGGTCAAGAATTATTATTGTTTAGAATGACATAAATTTCGCAAAATTCATGTGATAAAAACATACAGGTGCAATAATTCTCTTTAATTTTTAATTATAAATTTAATTAATGAAATTATTTTTCAAGATTTTATTTTGAGCAATTATTTTTAAAGTTCTCAAATATTAAATCACGCCAACAAAATTGATCTTTTTTTTTTTGTGTTCGGGGTTAGAACCTTGCATATATTATGCATTGTCCTTTCCAACTTAAATATGCTCACGAGGACCAACAAAATTGGTCTCTTTCTATTAAAAAGTGTTCCGTCTTTTTTTTTTTTGGGTGCAAGAACTCATTATATTCTATATAGTAGCAGAGAGACAAACACTTTTTATTGCGCTAACGTTTGTAAATTATGATTTTTTTTATAAAAATTTAATTTTGATTAAAAGTATATATATAATTGTTTGTAACTTTTAAATTATAAATAAAAAAACTCAACCAATCATGTTTATTTTTTCAATGACACTAACAATATAGTAAATATAATAGAAATTAATTGTTTCTTAATAACATCGACAATATACATTATTCCTTTGAAAAAGTAACTTTATTATAGAAAAAAATTGTTTAAAAGTATAATAAGAACAATGAAAAAATCAGCTCAAAATCCTCTATTACCTTTATATATATATATATATATATATAGTACAAATATCAACCTTCACCTACATAATCACCTAATAAACGAATAGAAAATTTAGAGGTTTTGTTCGAGCCATCGTTTATATGGCAATCGATTTCTCTTTGTTGATGTTTTTTTTCCATCCGAACTTATTAGTGCTTCTTGCACAGGATTGTTGGTTAATAATAATTTTCCGTTTCAAAAAAAAAATTAAACATGAAAGGTGTCGTTCGAGTTAAGCCTTTTTTGAGTTCCAAAGTCTTCTCTACTTTGATCCCGATATCATTTTACCATAAAAAAATTCCTATAATAAAATAACTAAATGAAATAAAAAGTATTAATCAATTCCTCTAAACCAAATTAGGGGTAATAGTCACTTTGGTCTCTGAACGTGTAATGAGTAGTCAGAAAAGTTCATTGATGTGTTTAAATTTTAAAATAGTTTCTGATTGTGTAATTCGTTAGTCAAAATAGTCTATAATGTTAAAATATTTCATTAATACTGACATATTAGTCATTTATTATACTTACTTATTGTCCTTGTCAAAAAAAAAAACTTGGTTATTGTCATATCAGTTTTTATAAGTACTTACTTATTGTCATTTTAGTCCTTATATGAAAAAGCGTTACTGTAAGTATTAAGAGATTATTTTAGCGTAAGAGACTATTTAGTAACACAATCAAAAACTATTTTAAAATTTGGATATTGTTAACCAGGGCACTAGTTAAGGAACTAAAAGTAGAAAGAAATGTCAAATTTTGCATTGAATTTTTTAACTTTCAAAAAATAGAATACACAATTTTCAATACAATATTTCTTTTTATAATTCCTTAACCACTGCCCCGGAGACATTGGTTAACATTTCCCTTAAAATTTTGATACAATACTATCATGACTACTCATTACACGTTAAGGTTCCAAAGTGGTTAATATCCCAAAAAATTACTCCCTCCGTCCCTTAATACATGACAAAGTTGACTCCATTACGCATTCCAATGCATAATTTTGAGCTTAAATATCTTGAATAATATGTTAGAAAAAATCATGAAAATTTGATATTTTGAAAATACTCATCGAGACGAATCTAACGACGTCTTATATGATATTATTTATCTATGTATATTAGTAGAAATATATGGTCAAAGTAAACTAGCTCAAAATTGCAAATTTTCAAATAGGTCATCTATTGCGGGAATGAGGGAGTATCATCGGTCAATTACAATGATTGAGATTGATTTTTTTTTTTTGTAAGACTGAAGGGTGAACAAACACGTGGAAGAAACCCGCCAAATTAGAATAGGAATAGTGTGATACCGTTAATCCAAATCCATTAAATTAAATTAAATATTGAAATTGATTGATGATGATAGCGAAACGTCAGCAAATTTCACATATTTTTTCCTGGTGTGATAGTAATGGTTTCCACGACATAAAATTGCTTCAACTCAAAATTTCTGACACCTCTATCCATGGCCACGATATCTAAAACGACAACAGGAGAAGCCACGTGAGCCAATAGAAACTGACCAAGTCTGATTCATATTTTATGATATGCAATACCCACTTCACCATTCTTTCAAAAGAAAAATACCCACTTGATCTAATATTCAATTTTATTTTGGGTCAAATCTGTTTATAAAAATTTAATGTGGTTGCTCCAATTTTCTCTTATTCTGTGATTTCAAAATCTTAGGCTGCCTAACTAGTTCCGGTGTATTCCCAAAATTTTACTGTGTAAATTGTGAGGATTAAATTACCGTGAATTGTATGTGGTCTATTTGCAACGCATCAAATTATTTTGCCAATGATTCATAAATTATAAACGTGTGAAAGGTTCAGTTCATTTAGAAGAACGGCCAGTCAACTAGAAGAACTTTGAAAAAGAAAAACAAATATAAAAGCAGTTGACCTATATAATCCAATCACTAATACTATGCTTGAGAATCATAGTTATTTTAGTCTTTTAGAACTTTCAGTTTCAGATTAGGATTAGCAACAGCGTTAGGGTCGTTTGATGATTATGACAAGAGAGACATATTTTATGATAAACAATCATTATATATGTAAATCTTGTTTTGGGGCGAGGATTGATTCGGTTAGACATAGTTCAGTTGGTAGGACAATGCATTATATGCAGGGGTTGGGGTTCGAACCCCGATCATCCCACTTATCCACCTTATAAGGTGAATTCTAGCCACTAGACTATCTGACCAAAAAAAAAAAAAGAAGTTAACCGGTGCCGTAAAACAGAAGAATTGATTAAATTTAAAACGTCAAATTTAAATTAAAAACAGAATAATTAATTGGTCCATGTAACATGAGAGGGAGGGATATCAATGAGTATGATCTTTACTCAAAAAAAAAAAAAAAATAGTATGATCTAGGTAGGATTAGGATACTACATCTCCATGTTTTAGAAAAAAAATATTCATATTCAGATTAGTGTGGATAGTAACTTCAATATCCCATATTCTTTGAGAATCTTCAAGCATGAGGGAGTTTGAAAACATGATGTTTTTGTCAAAAAAGGTAAGTTTTATTTGATGAATAATATTTTTGATCTATAGTTTATTTGCACTTTACTATATTTTTCTCTTGTTTTTAAAGAAATAGATAGTTCAAGAGGAATATGAAGAAATAGTACAAAAATGTTGGAATCACTTCAAAATATGAATTTTGATGACCAAGTAGTGGTAAATAAATTGAAAACACTTTATAATTCGTGGCTATTAGTTCAAAAAACGTTAACAAAGAAGCAAGGAAGTCATAATCAAAACTTTGAATTCAGTAGCCGTTATGACCACTCGTAACCCGGTTACGACCGTAAAAACCTAAATACTTTAATTTATTGGTTTTTCTCTGTAGTATCTGGATGATCGCTTGTAAACGTCGAAGTAAAGCCTTGCAAAAGGGAAAACCTTAACATGATTTCTCACCACTATACAACATAGAATCTAAACTCTTGTACTTTGTTAATATTTTCAATAAAATCTTGTTATTTTATTTTTTTTGTCTTTATTTTTATTTAGCGAACTAATCATTGCGATGAGTGAGTAGTTCTCCCATGTTTTGTGATCTTGGAAAGTAATCTTATGATGAACTTTCTATGATCCGAGATAGATGAGGGAAAGTTATAATTTGATCCACCATGAACTGTCTGGATCCCTTTGACGTGTCATTATTCTGGTGCGGACTATGACGAGTCCATGTTGTGCTCCACCTGCGTATTAGTTGTGAAAGGTGTCCAGGTTCACTCATGGGTTGAGCCCTGGCCCATTTCGAAACACTTAAAGATACCAAGATAAATAAAAATTAATAGCCCCCGCATTTTTTAGAATATAAAATTTTGAACTTAATAATACAAAAGTTACATAAAAATTTAGAGCCCAGTGTTGTTCAAGAATATAACTTTTTTGGATTCAATGATACAAAGACAACATAAAACTCTATAGTCTTCGTATCTCCGAAGAAGATAAAATTGCAGACTTATTGATACCAAAACCACCTAAGACTCCATACTGGGGCGTTTGTTAAAGGTTACAAAAAATTATATCCAGGATTGGATTTTCCTTGGAATATCACACGTCAATTTTATTCTAAGGAATGTTTAACAATTGTGTTTGGTTGATAATTTATTTTCCTAGGAATACTTATTTAAAGAAATTATATAATTATCAAAACATCCTTATCATATAAGACAAATGTGGCACATTTATTGGTTAATATGTGTAGTGAACATGCGGTCATTTAAAGGATATAAATGGCCTTTAAAAAAGAGAGAGAGTTAACCGCTGGGAATTACTTATTCCCATCCTTTTTTTTGCTGGGAATGAAAATGGGGTAGTGTAGTTGAAAAAAAAGTTCCTTAGAATAATTAATTCCTTGAAATTATTTTTTTTTTGCATGTCTACCAAACATGGGAATAAATCATTCCCATCCTAAATTTCTGGGAATTAAATTTTTGGAGGTGAAACAAACACCTGTATTTTTGTGGAATGTAAAAATTTGAGCTTAATGATAACAATGCAGAAACGTACTTTTTTATTGAAATCCTCACATCAACACATCTCGCGCTTGCACGGCACTACATGCATGTTGCATAGTTGTGCAACATTGTTTCTCATGTTTTGATCAAGGGCGCCCATTTGCATGACCATATATATATATGTATGTATATGGGCACTGTAATGCACCTATTAAAATTTGTGATTTTTGGTGCAAATTTTGACATAATATCATAGCTCGCAATGCGAGCCATTCTCTTCATAATGCGATAATGTATAGATTTGAATGTACTTTTTTGGACTCAATGACTGAAAAGAAAGAAAAAAACCGCAGCTAAGACTATTTCCATCATAGATGATGATGCCTTGACAACAACTCCATAACCTACTCCCTCCGTCTTAAGATATAAGCAAAAAAGATCAACTTTTATGTTATTATTACGTTTTTTCAAACAAATCATCTTTTCCAATGTAAAATTAAATGCAAATTGCATTCAATTTGTTCTCCTTTTTATTTTCTCCATAATTTTTAATTAATGAGAATTATTTTTACATATTTTCATAAAACTTATTCTAAGGAGAACACAAAAAATTATACCTAAAATCACTAAGTATAAGGTAAACAAGTAAGGTAAAAAAATAATCAACTTCGGAGATAAGTGTTCTCCTTAGAATAAGTTTTCTAAGGTAAAAATAATCAACTTATTCTAAGATAAACAAGTAAAGTCGGAAACCGGTGCGAAAGCAAAAAAAATAAAATTAAAATGAGTTCATATATAGTGATTTTGTAAGGTAAACAAGCCGTCGTGCCCTTTGTGCGAAAAAAGTCTCGTAAAGTATAACATCACTATAATAATAAACGCATCTAAATGAATCAATATAACGTTGGTTTATCAAGTGTCAGTAACATGTCTCACATCAGATAAAAAAGTGAATGTTGACCATTTTATAAGTGAGATGACTCATAAACTTACTTTATGGTTTTGGGTTAAAGTGCGGTGTCTCTCTCAATTGTATAATTATTCAATACCCGATGTGATATCTTCCAAACCCCTCATCAACCAACAATGGTATTAGAGAGGACACATAAATCTAACGTCTTTAGGTCTTTAGAGTCGAGGTTTGACAAGAGTTCATTTTGGAACCAATAGTGATATTGTGTTTAACCATATAATAAAGAATTGACGGTCAATACGGTGTCAAAATAACATTTTTCTATATGTGCTACCTTGTTTTGGGACCTATTTTACAGTCCATCGTTGATGCAAGTATCTACAGATGCCTTATCCAATTTTCATTCAAAAATGCCTATACAATGCTAGTTAAAATGGCTTACTATTTTACATGATAGTACATACATATACTTGTATAAAATATTTGGTCATGTGAAAGTGTGTATTTGATTCTCGATGTGCACGTTTGGTGTTAGATTAAGGTTAAGATTGGGAGAAAAGGCTTAACCCATAAATTATAATCTTGTAGATTGGGTTAAAGTTACTTGGAGGATTCTCACATCGAGAATTGAATTTGTGGGTCTCATCATGAATTGGGTCAATGGATTCAATTGAGGCGAAGGCTTTTAAGACGGTGGGTCTTGTAAAGGAGTAGCGAGCGGAGGATCGTGGAGCAATCCGAGAACTTGGTTTTCGGTTAAGATTGAGGTAAGAGGAATATCCATCCCATCTTACTCGACAAAGGACAAATTTTGTGAACAAACAATTTGCAAAAACAATTTATACCTCAATTCTAATTTTGGAATTTTGTGAACTTAGGGGCAGACGTACTCAAAGCGAAGATGAATGAGAAAATGCCTAAATAAATCTTTGTGGTTATCTTCTTCTCTCCATCTCTTTTAATTTTGCTTTGTAATTGTTGTACATAAACACTTTTTTTTTCTTTTAGATACATAAAAATAAATGAAAATCGAGTCAAAAATTGACTACTTGCAAAGGGGGGATAATTAGGTATCACTTAAGTGAATTATTTTTTTGAACTTAATTGTTTAATTTATTCGATCATAAACCCTACAATAGGAACCTTTCTCCACCGTCATGTATCGTTTATCGTACAAGTGGTTATGTATGTTGCAAAGAAAACTAAAGTGCGCGTATTTTACAGAATGAATGCATAAATTTAAAAAACTTGAATATAAAAGATCATTAATTTTAAAAAAAAAAATAGAGAAAAGGAGGTTATCTTCAGAACATACTTTTTTTTTTAAAAGAATCTTTACAAAATACATGTTTTCTAAAAAATGTGACATTTGTCCTCGTGAGATATGCAAGGTCCGGGGTTCGAACCCCAGCCACCACAAAAAAAGTAAATGTGAGATATTTCCATTTTTTTTATATATATTTCCCACCTTCTAAAGTTCTCTTTTCCCTTCCCCTACACTCCCAAACAAAACCTAAATGACTTAGCACTTGGTTGGCTACGTGGCTAAACAATGAAAATTACCGCCATAATTTACATTAATGCAGAAGCTAAGTTTTAAGGCTTCTCAAAATCGCAACAGTATTTATTAGCCATTGTGGTAGAAGATGTGAGAATTGTTAGGAGTCCCACATCGGATAGGTGAGGGCCTACAATGTGTTTATAAAGAGGGGGCAAGCCTCTACCTTTCATGGTCTGCCCTCTTCATGGTTCAAGCACGTGTTCATAATGTGCTTGATCACATCATCCCCCTAAACGTTGCGAAGGCTATGCAGATCGCCGCTGATGTCAAAACCAATGATCCTGATCTTAGGAGCAGGCTCGATGCGGTCGTTCTTCAATGGATGTACGCCACTGTATCACAAGACATTCTCAACTCTGTTCTTGTGATCAATGACTCAGCTGAAGAATGTTGGAAAAGAATTCCTTCGTTGTTTCACGACAACAAACACTCGAGGGTTGTCCACCTTGACAATCAATTCACCAACACCAATCTTGAAGACTTCCCATCCACCAAAGCATATTGCACTCGCCTGAAGCTTTTAGCCGGTCAGTTAGCAAATGTTGACTCTCCCGTCACTAACACCAAATTGGTCCTAAAAATGATCTTCTGGCTCACAGGCTCGTATGCCGGTTTTGTTACTTATATTCAACAACATGACCCACCTGCTACCTACTTTCGCAATCGCGAGATCGCGATTGGAACTTGAGGAGTCAACTATGATTCAACGAGTTGCTCGTGAATCCGGCTCATCACCAGGAGCTTTTTTTGCCAAAACCCAAACCACTCCTGATGAAATGATTACCCAACCCTCATCCCCAGGTAACCAGAATCAGTATCCGCGATACAACAACAACAACAACAATAACAACCCACGCAACAACTGTGGAAAGAAATATCAGAAAAACTCTGTTGGCCGGAACTCCGGCAGAAGTGGCCAGAATGGTACTGGTAATTCTGGCGACGGCAGAGGTCAATTTTTCTCCGGGAATGGTGGTCTTGGTCAAAACCTACCTTGGCAACAATTCAACCCATGGCAACAGTGGACTCCATGGAACATGCCTCCATGCCCTTATCCTTCATATAATTGGGCAAGGCCCAATGTTGCAAACAACACTCAGCAACCGGGCCGTCTTGGCTCAAGACCTCAACAAGCTGCCTTCACAGTCGCGACGCCCCCTAGTCCAACAGACATAGAACATGTGATGCACACTTTGAGTATGGCTCAACCAGATCCGTCTTGGTACATGGACACTGGAGCAACATCTCATAGTCATATGACATCCACCAATGGTAATCTCTCATCTTATTTTAATTTGAGCAAAAATAATGGTATAATTGTTGGCAATGGCCATTCTATTCCTATTTGTGGCTTTGGTAGTGCTAAATTACCCCTCCCTCATCCACCATTAGTGTTAGACCATGTTCTACATGCTCCTAAATTAATTAAAAACCTTATTTATGTTCGTAAATTCACTATAGATAACCATGTTTCTGTTGAATTTGACCCGTTTAGTTTTTCTGTGAAGGACTTTCAGACGGCTATAATGAGATGTGAGAGTCAAGGCGAGCTATATCCTATCACCACCACCAATAAAGTTGTGTCTCCAGTTTCCTTTGCAACATTGTCTTCTTCTATTTGCATGATCGATCGATTAGGTCATCCGCTGTTTTAGACTCCATTAGGCAAAATAAATTAATCAAATGTAATAAAATTCTGCATTGGAATTCATCTTTTTGTCATTCTTGTCGTCTTGGTAAACATGTTAAATTGCCATTTATTAATTCTTATAATTCTACAAATATGCCATTTGATATTTTGCATAGTGATGTATGGACTTCTCCCGTTATGAGCTCTTTGGGTCACAAATATTATGCTCTTTTTCTGGATGATCACTCAAATTTTTTATGGACATTTCCGATTTCAAACAAATCTTAAGTCTATTCAACATTTCAAAAATTAAGAGCATATATTAAAACTCAAATTCAACGGGAAATCAAAAACATTCAATGTGATAATGGTGGAGAATATGTAAATGGTAAATTTCAAAAACTTTGTGAAGCAAAAGAAATTTCTTTTCGCTTATTGTGTCCTCATACGTCGCCACAAAATGGTAAAGCTGAAAGAAAAATCTGATCTATAATATCATTAGAACATTATTAGTACATGATTCACTACCACCGTCTTTTTGGCATCATGCTTTGCAAATGGCCACATACCTTTTAAACATTTTACCAAGTAAAAATCTTCATTACCAATCACCTCTTAAAATCCTATATCAAAAAGACCTAGCTTACTCTCACTTACGTGTTTTTGGTTACTTATGTTATCCCTTATTCCCGTCCACCACCATACATAGGCTTCAACCTCGTTCGGCCCCATGTGTCTTTTTAGGATATCCATCAAATCACCGTGGATACAAATATTATGATATATCCTCAAATAAAATTATCATTTGTCGTCATGTCTTGTTTAATGAAAATGAATTTCCATTCTCAAAGTTGCATCTTCCATCTTACAACTTTCTTGACATTGGTTTATCATCATATATGATTAACCATTTGTTAGAAGAGACTGATACACACATACATGCTCCCTCACCGTCTCAGCCTATTTATAAACACATTGCAGGCCATCACCTATCCGATGTGGGACTCCTAACAAGAATGACCAATAAGAAGGTCGGAGATCGATCTCCACTCTAAATAAAATACTCTCTCCATCCTATAATAACTGAACCATTTATAAAAAAAAAAATAGGGGGAGAGATTGATCTTTTCAATCCACTATCAATGAGTTCTTACAAAGAGATACAAATGTGTTACAAGAAATTAGCTTCAACAAGTTCACAAAGAACAACCCTAATTTCTACCCATTTTCCCAATCTCACAAATGAACAAGATACTCAATGATTTTTACTCACCCAATGTGTTTACAATTGTTTCCCAACTCTAGAATCTAACCCCCAAAAGAGAACCAACCCTTAGCCTTTGATTTCACTAAGAATCTTTTCTTTTGGTTTCACAAGACTCACCCAAGTTGCTCACCGATGACTCTCCACTCATGTGTTTTCCAACCCCATGAATCTTCTCCAAAAGGCACCAACCCTCTTCACAAGAGCCCCCTCTTTTAGTTCTCCAAGATTCTCTTGAAGTTTTAAACCTCACCCAAAGACCCTCAACCTTTAGTATCTAAAACCCTAAAAGTTCCCTCCTTTGGTTTCCATGAGATTCACCAAGCTTACCCAACAAATGAGTCATGGATTGCTTAAAACGTGTTTCAGAGCTGTCAAAATCGTGTCATGTTTTCCCAAATCATGTCACAATTTGGCTTCCAGAGCACACCCATTCACGCACGGCCTTGAAATTCGTGTCACGGTTCCAACATTTTCCAAACACCAAATTTTGAGTCATCCTCAAACAATCCCCTTATCCAATACCCCAAGAGCAATGATTAACATTTCCTTAAAAAAATATTGTCTCAAAAATATTCACCGATTTCACTTTTCAATCTAGCATTAATTTCACTTTGGGGTGAACGGATTGGTCATTCTGTCTCCCCCCAAAACATGATGGATTTCAACACCCGTTTGAGCTCTACTACACATTCAACTATACCTCAAAATTTCAACACCACCATCCATAACCATAACCTCATGATGGATTTTCCTCTTCCACACATTACAACCACATGAAGAGAACAACATCCACCATCATCTCCTATCTTACAACACATTCCCTTTCTTCATCATTCTCCTCCGCCGCTAAAAACTTCTCAACAACCCCTCGCCCATTTCCCGACTATTCCCCACGAAATCCTTCTATCTCCGACACCGACCTCGTCCGCCGCGTAACCACTACCCTCAAACGCCGCCATCTCGAACCCTTCCGCCGCGTTCTTAAACCCTACGAATCTCGCTTTAAACCGTCCCATCTCATTTGGGTTCTCATCAACCTCAAAAACGATTACCCACTTGTCTTAAACCTCTTCAACTGGGCAAAATCACAATCTCAACAACAATTTCACCCAACTCTAGAATCACTCTGCATTGTTGTTCACCTCTCCGTTGCTTCAAACGACATTCAAACTGCTAAAAGACTTGTTTTTGAGTTCTGTGCTAAGCCCAAAATCGATGTTTCAAAGTCTTTTCACCTTTTTACTGAGATGTTGATTTATACTTATAAAGATTGGGGTTCACACCCTCTTGTGTTTGATTTGTATTTTCAAGTGCTTGTGGAAAATGGGTTTGTTTTAGAAGCTCAGAAACTTTTTCATAAGTTGTTACGGTATGGTGTTGTTGTTTCTGTAGATTCTTGTAATTTGTTTTTGTCTAGGTTGTCTTGTAATTTTGAGGGGATTAAGATTGCGGTTAAGGTGTTCGAGGAATTTCCTGAATTGGGTGTTTGTTGGAATACAGTTTCGTGTAATATTGTTCTTCATTGTCTTTGTCAATTGGGGAAGGTGAGAGAAGCACATAACCTGCTTGTACAAATGACGGATAGAGGAAATTTTCCCGATGTTGTAAGTTATGGTGTTGTTGTTAGCGGATATTGTAGAATTGGTGAGTTGGATAAGGTTTTGAAGCTTGTCGATGAGTTAAAAGGAAAGGGGTTGAAACCAGATGAATACATTTACAATAACATAATTTTACTTCTTTGTAAGAATGGTGAAGTAGTTGAAGCGGAGCAACTGTTGAGGGGGATGAGGAAATGGGGTGTTTTTCCTGATAATGTAGTGTATACGACTGTCATTAGCGGTTTCTGCAAGTTGGGGAATGTTTCGGCTGCGTGCAAACTGTTTGATGAAATGAGGCGTAAGAAAATAGTTCCCGACATTGTCACTTATACTTCTGTGATTCATGGGATTTGTAAGAGTGGGAAAATGGTAGAAGCGCGTGAAATGTTTAATGAAATGTTGGTGAAAGGGTTGGAGCCGGATGAAGTTACTTATACTGCACTTATTGATGGGTATTGCAAGGCTGGTGAAATGAAAGAAGCTTTCTCTGTTCACAATCAGATGGTTCAGAAGGGTCTGACTCCTAATGTTGTCACTTATACTGCATTGGCTGACGGTCTATGTAAGAACGGAGAGATCGACGTAGCGAATGAGCTTCTTCATGAGATGTCTAGAAAAGGACTTCAACCGAATGTCTACACGTATAATACGATCGTTAATGGTCTTTGTAAGATAGGAAATATAGAACAAACAGTTAAACTTATGGAAGAAATGGATCTGGCAGGGTTTTATCCCGACACTATTACATACACTACACTCATGGATGCATATTGTAAGATGGGGGAAATGGCCAAGGCTCACGAGTTGCTGCGGATTATGCTCAATAAAAGACTTCAACCTACACTTGTTACATTCAATGTGCTAATGAATGGATTTTGCATGTCTGGGATGTTGGAAGATGGTGAAAGGTTAATCGAATGGATGTTGGAGAAAGGTATAATGCCAAATGCCACGACATTTAATTCTCTTATGAAGCAGTACTGCATTAAAAATAACATGCGAGCAACTACCGAGATTTACAAGGCTATGCACGATCGAGGAGTGATGCCTGACAGTAACACTTATAATATTTTGATCAAAGGGCATTGTAAAGCTAGAAATATGAAAGAAGCATGGTTCCTGCATAAAGAAATGGTTGAAAAAGGATATAGTGTCACTGCGGCTACCTATGATGCACTTATAAGAGGTTTTTATAAGAGGAAGAAATTTGTGGAAGCTAGGAAGTTGTTTGAGGAGATGAGAAAACATGGTTTGGTTGCTGAGAAAGATATATATGATATTTTTGTCGATGTGAACTATGAAGAAGGGAACTGGGAAATAACTCTCGAGCTTTGTGATGAAGCAATAGAGAAATGTCTTGTTAAGGAAACATAGTTGATTTTTTTCTGCAGTTTATGACAGAATTATCAGGGACAATATTTGTTGTCTATATATGCTTCTTTATTGGTGGTTCAGTTGAAAGTAACTTCGACATCATAACATTTGAAGCACATGCACGGACACCGTTCACACAAAAGTTCTTGTTCATATCACAAGACACAAGTTCAGTTGCATGCTCCCTTCCTATCATGTATCAAACTTGTTATATATTTTCTAACATGACATAACATATATGATGAAACCTTAACAATTCTCATCACATGAACTTTTAACCATGTCTTCTTCTTCATGGCTAACTTCTCCTTCATGCACCCTTTTACCTACAGATCCATCTTCCTCTACACCACAACTCATACTTCAATGGTTAACCTTTCTTTTCCTATCTGAAATGTCCTCAAAGACTTCTCCTTTCTGCTCTTGATTCCCTCTCCCTCTTAGCTTTTGCAGCTCACAAACTCTATTCAAGAATCAACTCAAATTCCAACAATAACTCTTCAATCACAAAACCACTTCTGAAAGAGAAAGACTCTAACTATAGAGTCACTCTTTGGTTCAAACTACCCTTGTTGGTAACTACCATTTTGGCTATAACTTAAACTGTTCTAGGAATATTGGCTTTTACTCAAACCAATAACCTTTCTTCATGGAAACAAATAGAAGCACCTTTTCGGTTGTTTCAAGCTGTAGTCAACATAGTAATAGTGATTCTAATGTTACACGAGGAAAAGTTCAAATCTTCCAAACACCCTTTATCCCTAAGAATCTATTGGATAGTAAACTTTGTGATTGCTTCTTTGTTTGCTATTTCAGCTGTTTTCCGAATTGTAAATACCAGTGAGGAAAAAATGGAACTTAGTTTGAGAATAGATGATATATTCTCATTGGTTAATCTTCCATTATCTGCGTTCTTTTTTGTCATATCCATTAGAGGGTCATCAGGGATTCTTGTGATAAGAATATCCGATGTAGTAGCGACATATACATCAGTTCCGACTGATGGAAATTTGAGTCCTTATGCTGGTTCTTCATTTTTGTCCAAAACAGTTTGGTTTTGGATGAACCCTTTGATTAATAACGGTTACAAAACTCCCCTTAAACTAGAAGATATTCCTTCACTTCCTCTTGAATTTAGAGCAGAAAAAATGTCAGAAAATTTTATAAACAATTGGCCAAAACCAGAGGAAAACAGTAAGCATCCAGTTATGGTAGCCTTATTTAGGTGTTTTTGGAAACACATAGCTATCACTGGCTTCCTTGCAGTGATTAGGCTTTGTGTTATGTATATTGGTCCACTGTTGATTCAGAGTTTTGTTGATTTTACATCAAGGAAAGATAGTACTACTAGTGAAGATATTATTTTGATATTGATCCTTTTTGCAGCAAAATCAGTTGAAGTACTGAGTGTCATCAATACAACTTCCACTCGCAGAAAATCGGTATGCTTATTCGTTCGAGCATAATCACTTTGGTTTACAAAAAGGGTCTAAGATTGTCAAGTTCTTCAAGACAAGCTCATGGAACAGGACAGATAGTGAATCACATGTCTGTTGATGCTCAACAACTCTCAGATATGATGATGCAGCTTCACCCTATATGGTTGATGCCATTGCAAGTAGCTGTGGCATTGGATATCCAATTTCAATGGCAATGAGTGATGTGAAGCTTATTGGCAAATGGTCAAGTCCTTATGTGACAAGGGTGAAGATTGCCCTTAACATCAAATCCCTTGAATATGAAAACTTTGAAGAGAATGAAACCTTTAACCCCAAAAGTGATATTCTTCTTCAATCCAACCCTATTTATGGCAAAGTCCCAGTGCTTATTCACCAAGATAGACCAATCTGCGAGTCTCTCATCATTGTTGAATATATAGATGAAACATGGTCCAGTGCTCCTTCTATTCTCCCTTCTGATACTTATGATAGAGCACTTGCAAGATTCTGGGCTGCTTATATAGATCAAAAGGTAGCTTCTCTTTGCTTTTTTGTTTTTATTTTCTTGTTTGAAATGAATTCATTTGATTTAATTTAGAAGTTCAAGATTATGTTTGGAGCTTATTATTGTAACATAAAAAAGTAAAGGCCTAACTGAATCATGAAAAAATAAAGTTATCTGATCATGAGATATTAAAAGCATCAATTTAATCGGTTCTCAGAAGTATCAATTGTTAGTCACAATTGGACCTCTTTGGATCAACTTATTTGAGTTTATGACATAAGCACTTGTAAGACTATCGAATAGCTTATGGAAACAACTTATGACTTGTCTATGAACTCTCTATAATAGTTTATAAAAACATTGACAGCTTATATGAAAATATTTTGACTTTATTACATCTTTTGTTATAGAAATAGCTTATGTACAAGTCCTTTAAAAAATAGCTTAGATGTAAGCACTTAGGCTATAAGCTTTTAAATAAGTTATTTATCGAAACATGGCTAAACAAAGCTGTAGTGCTAATGACAAACAAACATCTTTCTAAAAATCGTCTTAAAAATGACTGAACATTTGAGAATTTTCAGAACCAAACCATCGTATTCATGTCTTATGAAGTTTAACTTTTTGATTTTATTATTGTGTGGAAATGGAACAGTGGTTTCCTCCTATGCAAAGCATAATTACTGTTGAAGGAGAGGATGAAAGAAAGCCATATTTTGAGGTATTGGAAGAAGTGGTCGAGAGGATGGAGGAAGCTTTTGACAAATGCAGCAAAGGAAAGCCCTTTTTCGGTGGTGATAGGATTGGTTAACTTGATATTGCATTTGGTAGCTTTTTGGGATGGCTTAGTGTGATTGAGCATGAGTATGAAAGGAAAGTGTTGGTTGAAGAAAAGGCTCCTAGTTTGGTGAAATGGGCTGAGTTTTGCTTCTGACCCTGCTGTGAAGGGGCTTATACCTGAGACTGGGACTTGTTAAGCTTTCCAAAGCTCTTCAGATCAAGTGGAGAGCTGCTATTGGCAAGAAATAGAGTTTGGGACTTGGAAAGGCTTGTTCAAATGTTGTTGTATGATGAACTTGATGAAAGAATAATATTTAATATGTGGAATTGGTTTCTTCTACTATCTTTAGTCCTTATAGGTTGCACTCTGTTCTATATTAAGCAGCTATTGTTTTGCTTTGATAGTTTTGTATCGTGAAAATGGATTCTATACAATCAACGGTCACTACAATCAATGATCTCAGCCGTTGATGGGGATTAGATAATTGAAATTTTTTAGTTTTAGTTTAGCCGAAGTCAACAATCTGAATCATAGAATCTGTATTGGACGATCGAGATGACTGATTGCAGTGGCTACAAACATTATTGAAGAAACTGATTCCCTATAGTCAAATAACTGCAGAGTATTTTTGATTTATTTCCTGAGCTTTAAATTTTAATTGTTCAATTTCAATCAGAAGGTCTCCGATGCGATGACTATAGAACTGCAAGATTATCCGACTAAATAGAATTTGGTTCATTATTGATTGTAGAGAATTTGAGTTCATGTCTGTGCAGCACACCCCTATCTGTGCTCAATGACTTCTCCCCTTCACTTTAGGTTTCATGATTTGATTACATCTCTGACCAGTATTATGGGATTCTAAGCTAGGATTGACCAAAGCAAAAGCGAACATTTTCACGACATATTAATTGCTTCATTTTGTGAGAGCAGCAAGATGTTAGTAAATTGTTAACAATGATTAATATTTTCAATGTGAAGTTATGAAATGAACAACAGTGTTCAAACTGCAGCAGCTTCTTCCTAGAAGAGGAGAGAAGCTGGCAGGCAAGTGATGTAAAATTAAGAAATCTAAGTTTCAGTCACTGTATGGATATATTTGTCATTAAACACTCAAATTCCCATTCCCATTGTTCCATTTCATTAGGCACTCCATCACCATTACATACTTCTAGATGTTTTATTCTAAATCACAGTGAACTCTATCACCAATTTCCCAACAAATCTCAATATAAGCCTATTAACAATAAATAAAATAGGAAAAGTACTTTCAAACCATCTCAATTCTGCAAATGGAGGTGAATAACTTTAGAATGTGTTTGGATGGGGGAATGTTTTGAGGGAATGTATTGTTTTAAGGGAATTCAAATACTTTGGGGTGAATTCCATTGTTTGGATAATAATTTGAAGCATTTTCAAAATGATGGAAATTTATGAAGTATTTTGTTGAAGTTAAATTTAGAGAATTTCAAATGACACCTAAAAGCAAAGAATTTCAAATTTCTTCATTGTTGTTATTTTTCATATTTTGCATTTTGGTCCTCAAATTTTCCAAAAATTTAAAATTGACCCCAAAAATTGCAAATTGGTCCCTCATATTTTTTCGAAAATTATAATTTGACCCCTCAATTTTTTGAAATTTACATTTTGACCCCTAATTTCAATTTTCAAATTTGGCCCAAAAAAAATTAAAATTTATAAAAGTTGCCCAAAAATGATGACAATGAATTTTTTTATTACTTCATCCAAACAAAAGAATTGAGAAATGAAAGTAATTTAATTGAATCATTTAAATTGCCTAGAATTCTAAATTCTTTAAAATTTCTCAATTACCTCATCCAAACACACTCTTAGATTACTAGACCGCCATTTCAAAATGGCTGGTTCAATACTTCTTTCTCAGGCTTTACAAAAATCAGAACACCATCCTCGGTGAAATAATCAAACAGGGATGTGAAAATATAGCTTCAAACATAATTGCTAAGGTTTGAATTGTATTTGACCAATTACAAACTAAAATTGTCCACAAAAAACCCTAAGATGAGGTGGCATTTAGGGTGGGTGAGATGAATCCTTTCCCATGATGCACAACTTGCCTTTTTCCTGGCAGCTGGCTGTTGCAACTTGTTGGTAAAAAAATGGGTTTTTTTGTTATCAAATGACATAACAATATTTTAATGGTTATCAATTATTTCTAATACACCTTTTTGCCAAAAATTATTTCTAATGCACCTCCTCATTAGCTTAGCAGTCAGAAAAAATCTGCACCGCTATTATCATATCACACTAGTCCGCCGCTGGCCACCTCCCTTTGCCTCACCATCATAGTCACACAAATTTCAATCCCTAAGTGGGTTCAATTTTTTTTGTTAAAAAATAAAAAGATAGGTTCAATTTTCTCTTCAAAACCGAATTTAGCATTTACTTGTTATTAACTAACTAAAAACCAGTGTTCCCGGCGCATTAAGCGAAAGACAATTAAGTTTATGGAATTTTCAGTCCAGATGAGGTAGGGAGAGAGTATACGGGTCGGGTTGCGACCCGGTTCTGAGGACGTGTGAGAAGACCTGGATTCCGAGAGAGAGAGAGAGAGAGAGAGAGAGAGAGAGAGAGAGAGAGAGAGAGAGAGAGAGAGAGAGAGAGAGAGAGAGAGAGAGAGAGAGAGAGAGAGAGAGAGAGAGAGAGAGAGAGAGAGAGAGAGAGAGAGAGAGAGAGAGAGAGAGAGAGAGAGAGGGCACATGATTTGTGAGAATGACAGGGAAGGTGAGTGTGGTCGGAAGAATGATGAACCGGGCATGTGACGGTACAAGGTTGTTAGATCTTGGTATTTTCCTTATGTTTTGTTTGGATAGTTATTTTAGGCAACATTTCCATGCCTGTTGTTGGGTTATGTTTTGACTCATCGGAATTACGTGGCGGCATTGTGAAGGGACGACGGTGCTCAATGGCATCATTATATGCGGTAGCAATTTGATTGCTGCAAATGAACAACATTCATATGGTCCATTGGTGAATTATCACCCGATAAAACAGCCAATACACAGTATAAACAAAAGCATTTATATGTATAAACAATTAAGTGTAGGGTCTTTTTTTTTATTTTGTGAGCAATGCCAAAAAGTTGTTAGCAGGTAACCAGTTCTAAATCTAGACCATTGAATAAATAAAATAATATATCAATGGTGTAAAATAAACTGCACCATCATGGGAAAGGATTCACCTCACCCACCTTAAATGCCACCCTAAGATGAACCTTATATATAGTATATATAGGTTCAAAACTATACAAAAATGGAAATTTTACCCGATACCCCTACATTTATACCCTCACCCCAACATTTTAAAAAAACTACCAATTTTACCATTTATTTTTTTCATTGTTCCACACATTTGTTTTCAAGCTTCCCTGTTCATAATAAGAGGGAGAAGTTGGGGTGTGGATCTTCAGCGGATAAAACCAAAATCAATTTCTATGCTACAAATACATCACCGTTTGAAATTGAATTAGTCCAATTTCTATGTCAAAAGTTTTGATGCTTCTTCTGTTCCCAATCAAACACATATAATCAAAGTTCTTTTATTTATTGACTGATCATGCTTGCATTCATAGCTTGTGGGAGGTAATTCCAAAAAAAATACGAAGTGGTGAATATGATTTGGTTAAGAAATTTTGGGGCAAACCACAACAAAATAAATTTGAAAAGTATAATCGAAACAAATTTGAGAAAGTGTTTTAATCCAGAGATAAACAAAAAGCAGAAAATTCAAAACTTAAATTCAAAGTTCAACACCAATTTGGAAAATTAGAAGTAGTTTCTAGGGTTTGTCACCCTTCTCTTAGGGGCATACATACTTAGGGGTTTGTAGGGGTATAGGGTAAAATCTTCTACAAAAACGCATTAAAGAAACTTGAATTCATAAACCCTAAATCATTCCAAAATACTACTAAACCATCAAATTCATAACCCTAAGCACGTTCACCACGGATACAGCTGAATATCCTTGGGCATAATCGTCACCCTCTTAGCATGAATAGCACACAAATTGGTATCCTCAAACAATCCCACGAGATAAGCCTCAGCTGCTTCCTGAAGTACTGCAAGAACAGCATGACTCTGGAAGGGAAGCTTACGGATCAAAAGTTTGGTACTCTTCTGATACTTACAGATCTCTCACGAAGAGCAACGGTTCCAGGACGATAATGATGAGGCTTCTTCGCTAGCAGCTTTGGGAAGAAGATTGATTAGGTTTTGGAAGCGAAGAAAGAAGAAACAGTGATGAAGATAGTGTGAGAGAGGGAGTGTTAAGGATAGTTAGATCGTTGATGAGACCAACTTATACACAGACAGCACGCAGATTCCTAATATATATTCGGATGTCTGTCCCCAATCTACTACAAGAATCCGAGTAGGCCTAAGAGGATTAGGAACATGTTTGAAAGTATAACCATGCATGCAACCCAAACTAATAAATAATAAAGACAGACACCAACGGTCCTTTAATTTCAAAAAAGAAAATAAAGAGACCAATGAATGATTCTTGTATGCTCTTGCCCAGCCTACTATCATTTCCTTGAACCGGAAAGATTATCAGGTAATAATAATAATACATTATCAAATTTGATATTTGAAGCAGGGATGTTGAGTTTTGAACTCAAACATCCTCCACCCACCAGTATATATATATATTCAAACTATGATGTGCGACTAAAAATCTATCTAACCCTATTTAAATACTCTAAATCCAAAATTGTTGATTTTATTAGTAGTCCAACTTGACATCATATATAGTGCTGCTGTAATCCAAGTTCCGATAGGCTTGGAAGATGATTTTAAGGGACTTCCTGCAATTAAAGGCCTACTCTTGAAATTACAGAATTGTTTCTTATTAATTATAGAGAAAAGGTTGTCATTGGTGTTCGAAAAAAGGCATATGAGCTCATACAAGTTGTGTCAAAGGTAGATGATAAACTTGCTCAAGCTTTTTGCACCAACATGCCCATATCAGCAGCTGGTGTGGGTAACCAGTTGTTACTTCTTCGTCACCTCCAGCTCTTATTTTGTAAATAAGTTTTTTATTAGATAATTGAGATTTATTTATTTATAGAAGAAAAAAAAAGTCGTTGGTATATACTTCATCCGTATTAAAATAAGTCAGTTTCCAATATAATAATAACTTTTTCTTTTCAATTGTACCCTTTAATTAATGAAAATAATAGGATAATGAATGTATTTCGACATTCATTTTTAATCTAGCTGACGCAATTATTATGCATATATCATAAACATCGGCTAGAAGCATTGCATATGGGCCAAACGTGTTGTTTCTGAGTCAACTTGGAATCATGAGTCTATTTTTTCTATATTAAGCCGTGTCGACTGTACTACTTTTGCTAATTAGTATATAATTTTGACCTTACAAAATGGCAATTGAAAATATTTGCGAAACGACACAGAAGGCTCAATCTAAACATCGTTTCATTATTATATTCCATATAATGACATGTTAGAAATCAGCATTATTATTATTTTAATATTCCATGTGATGTGAAGATAGATAGATACTTAATAAGCACAAGGAACGCGACAATAACGCGTTTGGTATGTGTCTGGTTAGAATTAGATTTATATATACCTTTCCTCTTGCCCACTCTTTCTATATATCCATCCTTCATTCTTAATATTCTCTCTAGTTAACATATCATCACTTGATCTCTTTTCTATATATATATATTCATCAATCAATTTGTTAGTTGAAATAAAGATATGGTTTGTTTGGTATCTCGCTCTGGAAGGGAGTTGCAGAGATATAACAACATGGGTGGCCGCCAAGTTGTTGGGTGAGTAGTACTTACTTTTTCAATTTCTCACTATTCACTTCATTTTTCACGTTTCAAAAATATTTGGTAGGTGACATGCCTCATTGTTAATATTAATATTTAATCATGTCTTTAGCTCGATTCACTATTAAAAAACATAAATTAGTGACAAAATAATTTAAATAATTAACTCATAATATTGATATTTATAATTGATCATGTTTGTGCAGATGCATACCTTATAGATATAAAGAAGACATAGATGGTAATAGGAGCAACGAATTGGAAGTACTAGTGGTTAGTTCGCAGAAAAGTCAGAGACTAATGTTTCCTAAGGTATCCACATTTTTTAAATTAATTAATTTCAGTGTTACTCGCACATTATATTAGTTTGCTTTTGGAACCCCATTCCATTAATTGGAATATTAATTAACATATCCTATATATTTGATTGATCTCAACAGGGAGGATGGGAACTTGATGAATCTGTAGAAGAAGCAGCTTGCAGAGAATCCCTTGAAGAAGCAGGAGTCACAGGATTAGTTGAGGTATTAATTGGACACTTCATATAATTATGAAAATATTTGTTTTTTCTTCTTCTTCTAGTGAAACTGAATTATTTAATTTGATATTCATATGACAGTGTGAATTGGGGCAGTGGAATTTCATTAGCAAAAGATATGGCATATACTATGAAGGTTACATGTTCCCCTTGTTTGTTAAGGAGCAACTTGATCAGTGGCCTGAGAAAAATGTTAGGAGAAGAATATGGGTATGTTTATATATACTCAATTATTTAATTTGCATGTTATTTAATATAAGTAATTAGATTAAAAACATTTTTATCTGAAAACTTCTCTAATTTTTCTTTGTAATATTTTTTTGTTAATTAGATGACTGTTGCTCAAGCAAGAGAAGTTTGTCAGCATTGGTGGATGAAGGAAGCATTAGATATATTGGTTCAAAGACTCGTTTCTTCACAAACAACAAAATAAAAAGATGTAGCATGGGACGATTCTTTATTTCTTAAAAAGCAAAAGTTTACAATTTCAATCTAAAGTTAGGAAACTGTCATTGAAGATTATAGAGGGGATCGATTAGGGAGAAACGGAATTAGACAGAGTTAACAATCTTTTAACTATAATTTTGATTATGATGTATAAGTTTTAACTGTACGTACATTCTTGACTTTTAAAAAAATCTACAATTCAATTCACTTCAAGTCAAGTATAAATATGATATAAAAAAGTATCTTAATGTATTTAGAAAAGAATGCAAATATTTTACTTCCATTGAGATTGCTAACATTTTATTTTTGACAGAAATTGAGATTGCTAACATGACAAGTTGACAACTCATACTTGCATTTTCTACATTGTATTTATATGTGAATGGTGAAAAATTGATAAAATATTAAAAATAAATCATAAATAAGTATTCATTTGTCTTTTGATTCAATACCTCATTAGTTAACGTAAAAGAATTACACTATTTTATTTGATTTTACTTATGTGAATTTCTTTTCCACCCTAACGATTTCTCACACATTCTCTGAATTGATTGTTTTACCCTCGTTTAAATTTTATAATTTGAAGTGTGTTTGATGTGTTTTGGATTATATAATTTCAATTATGTTTAACCAAGTTTGATAAAACTCAACTCAATTTATCAAAATGACATAATATAAATTGACAACAAAATTTAATAATTCATCACGTTTTATTCATTAAACATAATTATAATACATTCTTTCAAAAAATAATAATTATAATACATTCTTTAAAAAAAAAAAAACTAACTATAATACATTTACATCTATACCTATTAATAAAGACATCCCCGTGAGCTTAGCTCAGTTGGTAGGGATATTGCATATTATAAACAGGAGTCGGGATTCGAACCCCGGACACTCCACTTCTCCACAATTAAATTGTGTGAGCTATAGTCACTAGGCTACTTGACCAAAAAAAAGAAGACAAAACATGAGTTTGGTGTAGCCTTTTTTTGTAAATCCCAAAATGCCCTTGATGGCAGTTATTAAAAAAAAAGTCCGCCTTACCCACTAATGATCACACTCACGATGGCAATTATTAAAGAAAAAAATCACTAAAGAAATGGAAGGAGGTTACCATATTTTAAAAATCATAATGCAACTGCTCCTTCAACAAAGTCGGTTACCATTTGATCCCCTAGAAAAATATCAATTGATGGAATAACTCTCTCATTTCTAAACAAATTCCAGAAATAGGGGGACGATGCAGAAACCATCCATGAGAGAAAGAGAGTGAGATGAATTAAGTTTTTCTACTTTGCAGGTTTACAATTTTTGTTTCATCTTCAATTTGTTCCTTTTTTTTTTTATAAGAAGTTGCCTTCATTATCTTATCATCACGTGAACATATTTGACCGTCAAAAAGTATGGTTTTTAGGCTTGGAGTAGATAGGATTTATGAAATTATGATTATGATCACTTGAATTTATAAAACTAAATGCCATGTGTCCTGTATTTGCATAGCAACTTTTTTTTCCATGTTTTAAAATCAATATAAATAATATATTCAATTAAATCACTCCAGCACCAACATTTTATGCTGTCTTCTACATGATATGTGAATCAGATGGATATTTGCAAAAACTACTTACAGTTTGAGAATAAGAAAGATAAACAATTGTACTAAAAAAGCTTCTTTGTGATTAAATGCTTCTTTCATGCAATAGAGACACTTTGATATCAAACATATATATCACGAGTTTAGAAGACTCAAGACTACACTCATCATTGAGTTATAATATGACCAATTATAATTCAAAGTATAAAATTAGCAGTTTTTATTCTTCATGATATTTCTTTTTTTAGATTTGACAATTATATATTTTCTAATTTACGATGGATATTTATCGTTCCCTTCCAATGTGTTTTTCATAGTTTATGTTTTTGAGAGAATTAGTTTTTCATATTAAGTAATTTTAATCTATATCTTTATCTATACACTATAACAAAAGGATGTGGACCTTTGATTTCGATTTTTATCATTCCAATTTCATCCTTACCAAGTGATCTGTTTTACACTTGGTTTTGTAGAGACAGAGAAAAGATGAAGAAATAGGAAAGGAGGGGAGAATCAAGGCCACATTTTTCATCAGCAACTTTATTGATAGAGAAGTCGAGACATTTCGGTGGCTTTGAAGAAGTCACAAAGTAGTCGATGCAGTGGGGGACAAGTTTTTAACCAGGAGATGGCGGTGGACGTGCTATGCTAACGTAGAGATGAGAAAACTAATTTACTGTTCTTTCTTCTCTATTTCAAGAAAGGTATATACTGCTCTTCTTTCAATATGTAAATATTTTTATTTGGGTTACATTTGTTTATGTTCTTATTTGTTTTATTTGTGTATGTTAATTTTTTTTATATAAAAAGTTTTTACTAAACATGTCTCATCCTATCAAAAACAAGTTTATAAGCTAGCTTATTTGTGTTACCAAACACAACATTAGTCTTGAAGAGGTCAAGGTTGGGATCACATGGGGCATTAAAGATATTATCATGTCGTCCTTCATGTTAGTTGAAGTGAATGTAATTTTCATTTGGTGAATTGCAATGCTAATTTATGTAGCATCAATGCTTATTATCATATGTGTGTCTAGCGTGTCCGAAACGTCCCAATATTCGAGATCGACATGATATAGATACATATGATTATATTTAATTGTGTTATTTCTCAAATAATTGTCTTTGTTCACATGTTAATGTCTCTGGGTATATGTCGACGTTTTATACATGCTAATACATTTAATAGCCATTTCCTAACCATGTTTCATTGACTAACTTGGTGTGCGCAAATATACCTTTAAATTAGTCAACTAATTTAAGGAGCCATATGGCCTTTCTGAACTGCAGTGATCATTACATCTCTTGATCACATTTGTTTTTTTGGTTACAAAGTCACGTTGATTTAATTTATTATTGCTTTCAGAAATAAAACTTTATTTTATCAATTACCTACTTTTTACCCTACTTCATGTTCATATTGCCTTCTCTTTGATTTCTTGCTTTGCAAGGGTTGTTCATTTATTCATTTCCGTATATATATTGATCCTTATGAACATTGATTACTATTCATAGTTAACTTCTTCATTGTGAATAGGGATCAACTTTGGGTTTTCAACAACAACATTGAAGAGAGAGAGAGAGAGAGAGAGAGAGAGAGAGAGAGAGAGAGAGACCATGGTGGCCAACCCTTGGCACAGCGACACCGATCATTTATATTTTGTGAGATGAAGAGAGCAATTGGAAGATGGTGAAAATGATTTCTAACGATGATCATACATAAATTATGGTGAGATACATCTGACCTCCATTCTTTATTTTTTTAAGTGTGAAAAAATGATGTAATTTATATTGGTATTCAATCTTTTATTTCATTCTTTTTCTTCATTTTTCAGAGAGTAAAGGGCTATATAGAGATTTTCAGATGAGTCTAGAAGTTAAAACACTTGGGAACTTATCTAAACCATTGTTAGTTTGGTTTTCTGAATTACAAATATATTTCAAAAAATTTAATGATACACTATTATTAGAACAGAAAAGTGAGGGAATCCAAGAAACTATGTTCAACTGAAGATAGAAAGAGATATAATTAGTATTGCATATTGTTGGATTTAGGTTTCACGGGCTATCCATATACTTCGTAAAAGGGTAGCGAACATGGGGAATGTTCAAAGCCAACTTGATCGTGGTATGGCTACTAAGGGCTTTTCCAATACATTTGCTCTGATTCAAGTTACGCACCTTCTTGAATTTGGTTCGGATCACACTGCTATCTCACTAGATTTAATTCATGCTACTATTAACTGTTCATATCTTTACAATTATTGTGAAGTAGTTATGCATTATAAACAAATATGTGGTTAATTATTGTATGCGCAATAGAAAAAGCGGACAGACGGGCACAAAACAATATTAAATCTAAGTCATACTTTTTGGTTTTGCCATCCAAAAAGGTCCAGCGGCCAGCTTGTTGCTCGCTTGCCTCCTATTCATGTGTAAGTAATATTGATAATCTAAGTCACCTAGACAGATACTCGTAGAAACTCAATCAAAACTTTTATAAAATGACAATTTTTTTACTCTTGTTAAGTTTCTTCTTTTCTTTTTATGTCAAAAAGTATTTATACGCTACTTGAACTTTTAAAGAATGATAAAATCTTAGTATTTAATTTTTGTCCACGTTTTTTAATTTGGTTTATGTTGTTTGGTGAAAATGAGAATGTAATGTGGAATGAAATTAAAAATATTGTCGAAAACATTGTTGAAAATATGTTGTGTTTTACCTTTTTGATGTTGGAAACAATTTTTTTTTATTGTCTAGAAAAAACCGCACCAATTGATCCAACCAAACCACATAGGTTTGGTTTGGTTTGGTTCGGATTGTATTTTAAAAGTCAACCGAACCAAACCAAACCGCATGTTTTTTTTATCTTGCGGTTCGGATGACTTTTAAACTCAAAACCGAACCAAACCGCACCGCGAACACTCCTAATTGCAATTAGCTTGGTGTTTATATCTATTGGATATTTGCTCATGATTTTGTAGTGTGATTTACAAATGAACTAAACATGTCAATTTATAGAAGTTTATCAGTGTTGTGGCCTATAAAAATGGTCAGTTCAATGTGGACCACAAAAAAATTATGTACTTGATTGATTTAGATTGTACAGTCTAAATTGTATTAAACTCTCCAAAGTTCATGTTTTTACACTATCTTGGCAGGTTTCATGTTATATACTTCGAACCAATATTGGGTGCATAATTTGGAGGATGGTTTGGTTAGCAAGTATTTGGAAGGTCAAATGATTTGTGGGTCGAAATGTGTTGTTTTAGAAGTTTTATTTACAGGTGATACACTCTACGTGGGTATTTTGCCTATAACAACACACACTCATTGCCATCAAGGGCATTTTGGAATTTACAAAAAAAGGCTACACCAAACTCATGTTTTGCCTTTATTAATAGGTTAACCTTGACCTCTTCAAGACTAATGTTGTGTTTGGTAACACAAATAAGCTAACTTATAAACTTGTTTTTGATAGGATGAGACATGTTTAGTAAAAACTTTTTATATATAAAAAATTAACAAGCACTAATAAAACAAATAAAAACATAAACAAAATGTAACCCAAACAAAAATATTTACATATTGAAAGAAGAGCAGAATATACCTTTCCTGAAATAGAGAAGAAAGAATAGTAAATTAGTTTTCTCATCTCTACGTTAGCATAGCACGTCCACCATCATCTCCTGGTTAAAAACTTGTCCCCCATCGCACCGACTACTTTGTGACTTCTTCAAAGTTACCGAAATGTCTCGACTTCTCTATCAATAAAGTTGCTGATGAAAAATGTGGCCTTGATGCTCCCCTCCTTTCCTATTTCTTCATCTTTTCTCCGTCTCTACAAAACCAAGTGTAAAACAGATCACTTGGTAAGGATGAAATTGGAATGATAAAAATCAAAATCAAAGGTCCACATCCTTTTGTTATAGTGTATGGATAAAGATATAGATTAAAATTCCTTAATATGAAAAATTAATTCTCTCAAAAACATAAAATATGAAAAACATACTCGAAGGGAACGATAAATATCCATCGTAAATTAGAAAATATATAATTGTCAAATCTAA
Source organism: Medicago truncatula (assembly GCF_003473485.1). NCBI lineage: Eukaryota > Viridiplantae > Streptophyta > Magnoliopsida > Fabales > Fabaceae > Medicago > Medicago truncatula. The sequence continues at coordinate 48,468,547 of NC_053049.1, read as the reverse complement.
AAAAAGAAATATCATGAAGAATAAAAACTGCTAATTTTATACTTTGAATTATAACTGGTAATATTATAACTCAATAGTCAATGATGAGTATAGTCTTGAGTCTTCTAAACTCGTGATATATATGTTTGACATCAAAGTGTCTCTATTGCATGAAAGAAGCATTTAATCACAAAGAAGCTTTTTTAGTACAATTGTTTATCTTTCTTATTCTCAAACTGTAAGTAGTTTTTGCAAATATTCATCTGATTCACATATCATGCATAAGACATCATAAAATGTAGGTGCTGGAGTGATTTAATTGAATATATTATTTATATTGATTTTAAAACACACGGGAAAAAATGTTGCTATGCAAATAGAGGACACATAACATTTAGTTTTATAAATTCAAGTGATCATAATCATAATTTCATAAATCCTATCTACTCCAAACCTAAAAACCATACTTTTTGGCGGTCAAATATGTTCACGTGATGATAAGATAATGAAGGCAACTTCTTATGAAAAAAAAAGGAACAAATTGAAGTTGAAACAAAAATTGTAAACCTGCAAAGTAGAAAAACTTAAATTCATCTCACTCTCTTTCTCTCATAGATGGTTTCTGAGTCGTCCCCCTGTTTCTGGAATTTGTTTAGAAATGAGAGAGTTATTCAATCAATTGATATTTTTTTAGGGGATCAAAAGGTAACCGACTTTGTTGAAGGAGCAGGTGCATTTTGATTTTTAAAATATGGTAACCTCCTTCCATTTCTTTAGTAATTTTTTTTTTTAATAATCACCATTGTGAGTGTGATCATTAGTGTGTAAGGCGGACTTTTTTTTTTAATAACTGCCATCAGGGGCATTTTGGGATTTAAAAGAAAGGCAACACCAAACTCATGTTTTGCCTTTATTAATAGGTATAGATTATATTGCGGTTTGGTATGGTTTGCTACGATTGGTAAAATGAAAACCGCAAACCAAACCAAATCATACGGTTGAGTAAAAAAGTGATATGAATACATTCAAATCAATAAAGATTTTTGCAGTTTCAGCTTGGGTTGGTTCGATTTGCGATTTTTCTATTAAATTGGTTCGATTTTGAACACCACTGGTTGCAATGTACCAAAAAGATAATTGAATCAGTTGAGGTCCATGTTGATGTCACATTTGTGACTTACCCGTAAAGACGGTGACCCGGTTTTTTCCTTCTAAATATCTGTCTTTTTTTTTTATCATTCTGTCATTTTTAAAGAAAAGATTTGAAAAACCCGAGGAGAAAAAAAAATCAAATCTGAAAGCATCGAACCCTAACTCTCTCCCTACGCGCTCCCGCCCTCGGCTGCCGTCGTTCTCGGTTCACAGAATCGCAGGTAACAATTGTTTTGAATCTTTTTCCAACGATGTCTTTACAATTGAATATGTGTTTGTTTGTTACTGAAGATAAACAACTTGTTGCTATCAGAGGATCCTTTTTGTTTTCGACCTTTGGTTATGTGAAGTAGTAGTAACGGTTCTGTAGTTTTTGCATTTTATCGTGGTGAAATTGTATTATTGTTTTTGATAAAAATTGTGTTCTATTTCTTGTTTGTTATATATAAATATTAATCATGTTTTCATTTGACGGGGATATCAAGTGTATGGAGCATCAAGCTTCAAATCACAAATATAATATTCAGCTATTAGTTGTTTTGAGTAGGAATAGTGCGCCATAAGAACAAACATCTTGATAGGATCACCACAGTAACACAGCAAAAGAATGAAGATGAAACAGATGGTAGTTAAACAAAATTTATTGACATGAATGAAAATAGTTGTTGACAGGTTTCTCTACCTACATCTATAACAAATCTCCAACACATATCAGAGAGGAATCCTGCTCTGGCCCTAAGCAGAAACTTATTCTGTCAACTTCTAAGAGTTCCCCTTTAGTATTTAACCCTAATGGACCTCTTATTATTTAATCCTAATGGGCCACTTAGTAATACTCTACTTAATCCTAATGAACTACCTACTAATTACTTACAACACTCTCTCATATTGGATCCTAATACATCTGGTGTTGGAGTATGACAAAAATGTCAATTTCTTAACGAATTGTATGTGTGTACTACTTTGAGCAGTTTATATAATGTATGTTGCTAAGCTTATGGAATGGACTAAATAACTGTAACCAGGCTATTCAATCAGGGATTAAACTACATGTGTCTAGTGGTCTCTATTTTTTTTTTTTACACAATTCGGTAGTTTTAATAGACATAATTTCTGCAATTTAGTGATTGATAGTACTAAATTATGTACTAATTATTAAATCAGACACCCTAAGCAACATATTGAAATTTTTTATTCCCACTCCCATATCTGAAATTTAGCAAACCCAAACAGTTTTGTGAAGGAGAAAAGTAGAAAACTCCAAAATTAAGTTAAATCCCCTAAATTGCTAAACACACACGCAAAAACCTTAACTCAATTGAAGTTAAGGATTTTAGATATCTACATCTACTTGCCGTGTCTGGTCTGGAATCTGAACACATGCTTGTCCTTTTGGGCTTTTTGGCCAAGATCCATACGGGCCAAGGTTGAATTGGGGGGACAAGCCCATATTTACAGTTGAAATACTCATAATCCTTCTTCACAATCACAGACAGCAGGTTGCATATTTTTTATCTGAAGAGAAAAAGAGAGCAAGGGAGATGTCGGGTATGGGAGATGGATATGTGGGCACCGCCCAAGATGCAGTTCGGATCCGACGGCTAGAGAAACAGAGAGAAGCTGAACGTCGGAAAATCCAAGAGCTGAAAAGCAAGTCTGCCACCTCCAATGGCCAACCGGGTCTCCTCCAATTCGGCTCCAGCACTTCCGAGGTTACATACCACATTCTTTTTTTCTTTTTCTTTCTTTCTTTCAATTTTCTTTATCACAATCCTAACTAACTAATCTCCTTATTCAATTTCGTCGTTTCAGATTCTTGAAACTGCTTTTAAGAAAGAAACTGTTGGACTTGTCACCCGTGAAGAGTATGTTGAGAAGGTATCTATATATTATTATCATTATCCCTAACCTATTCAATTCATTCATATGTCCATACTAATAGGAATTATGAATTTGAATATGCAGAGGGTTAATATTCAGAGTAAAATAGAGGAGGAAGAGAAGGAGAAGCTTCAGAAGCAAATACAAGAGGAGGAGGAGCTTCAATTACAAAAACGAAAAAAGAGGAAGATTAAGGGAAATTCGAGACTATCATTTTCCGAGGATATAGACAATGACGCTCAGGAAGAGGAGGAGCCACATCAAAGTAATAATATAGAAACAAATGGAGGAGTACGGTGTGGCAAGCTTGGTAAAGACCCCACTGTTGAAACTAGTTTTCTACCTGACAGGTGCGTCACCCTTTCTTCTATCTTCAATACATTGTCCCCTTTACCTTTATTTGCTGTTTTGTCTGCGTGTCTAACGTTTGGGCATAGGAGTGCTGAGGATTTTGTTCAGTGAGCGAGAGGCTGAGGAGCAAGCTGAACGTGAAAGGCTGCGCAAACAGTGGCTCCGTGAGCAGGACCAAATTCGAAGTAAGTCTGCCTGCTGTATAATGGTAGTTTATAATTTCTTTCGAAAAAGGATAAAAGGTTGAAAAGCATAGCTTGTGGAATATGTTTTCTTAGGGAAGGAATTAGGTGTAATTGCTTCTTCTGCACGCTTAATTGATTCTTAACTCTTGTTTATTCATTAATATATTGTTCCTGGGCTTCAGATGAGCCTCTTCAAATCACATACAGCTATTGGGATGGAACTGGCCATAGGCGTGTCATCCAGGTAAGTGAAGGCCATGTGCTTCAACTTACATTTGATTCCTAAGTAAGTTTATGTTTGCTATATAATATTACATCCTCGTGTCTTTATCATTTTGTAATTCAGGTACGCAAGGGTGACACCATCGGAGAGTTTCTTCGAGCAATCCAACAGCAACTTGCTCCTGAGTTCCGAGAGATTCGAACAACCTCGGTAGAAAATTTGCTTTATGTGAAAGAAGACCTTATCATTCCTCATGTACGAAGACCAGATTTGTTTTTAGTTTCAGCTAATCTATGCACATCTGTGTTTGTGTGGGCGTGTGCCCATTTCGTTTTTTGATTCATTCATATCTGTTATTTACCTGTTTCCGTGCATATTACAGCAACACAGCTTCTATGATCTAATTGTGAACAAAGCGAGGGGCAAAAGTGGACCGGTAGGTTTCTTTTATCTTGAAATTATTATGTTTATTTTATTTCCGAAGTTGTGCATCCAAAATTTTCTGAAAACAATACATTCACACGTATAACGTATTATATTCCTTTTGAATGAGAACATATATAACTCCCTCACAACCTAATTAACATGCTTTGTTTTTTGGCTACACTACAAAAAAATCTCTAGTTCTTCCCTTGTAAGTGGTTCTTAAATTGAGAAAAGAGAACAGTAGAACTATATTTCTATTTGAGATATGTTATTTGAATAAACATTTTTTGGACAACTTAGAAAACCAATGATATACAACGAAATGTACGTATCGGCACGAAAACCAAAGCAATAGAGACAAAGAGAGTAAGAGCACAATGAGAGAGAGACAGAGAGAGAGAGAGAGTTGTCATAAAATTGTTGTACAAATATCACATCTCTTTTATTTTCTGCTGTTAGGGTTAATTTCTTTGTACATTACGCACAATTCAAAACTGTAAACACATGAAAAAGAGGTTATCAACTACAGAAATGAGTGAACGAATAAGAGAGCTGTGACAAATCATATATAAATTACTCTTAAAAAAAAATCATATATAAATTAGTGGAAGGTACGATGCAGAGTTGAGATTTGAAGTAGTGCCTATCTTAGTTAATAAACTAATTTTTCTACTTCCAAGGGTTTATGAATTCTAGGTAAGGGAGGAATAGTTAAATGATAATAATTCATCGCAGTAATGAATTAATTCTTCTTGGTCTAAATGACTATTTCAGTTCTTTTAACCAAGCTGTTATTCCTTCGCTGATAACCACAGCAATGTTTTAGTGTTAAAGACACTTCTACAAGATGTAGAAGTGTCTTCAACACTAATTTTTTTGGGTGAAAACTCGTGGTTTTACTTTTAGTATGTAATCTCTATTGTGTTGATGTTGCCAACGGTGTTTACATGGCTGCTGCTAAAACATTAAATTCCATCTCCACCGCAGTATCTCAGACATAAAATATCATTCACAGGCCATCATGAACTTTGATGTGTTTGCTGATTATCCTTTAATGATTTGCGGTGAATTAACCTTACTATTTGTTATGTCTATACAGCTTTTTCATTTTGATGTGCATGAAGATGTACGTACAATTGCTGATGCCACTATAGAGAAGGACGAGGTACATTTTCTACCGAGTCATTGCGATCACTTTTTTGAAATTCAAGTTTGTAAGATAGTGAAAACAAGACAAATTCATGTTTGTCTCTGCGTGTTTTTGTAAACTTGTTTGAAGTCATTTTGCTATTAACTATCTTAGTATGTTATTTGTATCTCAATCAACAGTCTCATGCTGGAAAAGTTGTAGAAAGACACTGGTATGAGAAGAACAAGCATATATTTCCCGCTTCAAGATGGGAGGTACTTAGTTTCTCTCTTCCCCTCTTCTGTTTGCATAGTTCATATGCTGACCTTCATCTTAGTTGTAATGTTGTGCTGTATTTGTACAGATTTTTTATCCGTAATTATTATGACAATATGCTCAGATTCGATGTAGTAGCAGCTAAATACACAGCTTTTGATTCTGACTACAATTGTTTTCATTGTCTATCACAGATTTATGATCCAACAAAGAAATGGGAACGTTATACAATCCATGGGGATTAAACTTTTGCTGCCAAGTAATACAACTTGGATTTTGCTGCTTCTGAGTTTCAATCTGATCATCAGCTGAGCTGATTATGCCTCCATTCCCATCTTGACAGTGTTGGTTTAATATAATTAGTAATAGTCATTCCAGTGTTAGAATGAGTGGTCTTTATTGCTACAATTCATTGTACAAACTTGTACAATTAGTCAGATTTATTTTTACATCTTTGGAAATCTGACAGACCGAGCATCTAAAATTTTCAGACTTTTAGATGCACTGACAAGGTTAAGGGATACCTGCTGGGAATTTTTTTTTTTTTTTTTTGTTCTGATTGCGTTGTAGATTTTATCTTATTTCCTCTAAATTATAGAATTTGTTCCATCTTTAGTGTGAGCTTTGATGGTTCATCCTATTCCACCCACTTCTAGAAACAAGCAAAATACTCCCTCCAGTCATATTTATAAGCAAAAAAACAACTTTTTAGGTACATCCAATAATTAATGTATCTAACCCATAAATGTGACCAAATACATTAATTATTCAATGTATTTAAAAAATCATTTTTTGCTTATAATTGTGACTGGAGGGAGTATTCATTGAGCAAACAACAAAGATAAAGTAAAATTACGATTTTGTATATTGTATCAGGGCGACTCATAAAATTATAGCACAAATGAGTTTTAACTAGACTCTTTCGGCTTTTCTAATCTTAATTTGGTTTGTGTTTCAATACTAGGAGTTGTTTTTTCCATCTTTGATTCTAGTTGAGTTGGGATTCAGGATTTTGTTTGAAGGGCGACGAACACAAAATTAGAGTGCTTATGTTCCACCATCATTATGTTTTTAAAAAATAATCAGTTCTCTGTTTTTATTCTCTATTCAATCTAATGGACTCATTGATTTCTTTAAGAAATAGAGTAATAATGAATATTACAAGGACAAATTGAAGAATGAGGGCAAAATTAATTGTGACTAAGGCGGTTTTTTTTTGGGACTTGGAAAAATTGCTTTCAGGAATATAGATGTTACAAGTATAGATTTCTACGTTTTTTAAAAAATTAAATACTTTTTTGAGGAAATAAAATTAAGGATCATGTTAACTTGTGCCATAAGGGCACAAGTTAAGCCCTAAGGGTACAAGTTAAGGAGTTTAAAATGGAAATTAAAAATAAATTTTATATTAAAAGTATAACTTTTGCAATTTTTAAGACATTGAATGCACAAGTTCCAAGAAAAACCTTCTACATTTGTCTTCTTAACTTATGCTTCAAGACCATAAATTAACATTTCCTTCAAATTAAATACTTAACTGCTAGGAATTAAACGACATTCACATTTATTTATCTTGACTAAAAATAATAATTCACATTTATGAAAAAGAAAAAAAAGGTCCAACATTCTAAGTAATCAAATAACTTTCATTTTTATAAAAAAAAAAAAAAAAAAACTTTCATTTACACACGATTTTATCCTCAAGGTGAATATATAATATCCCTGAGAATAATACTAATATGATTGAAACAACTCATATACCTATCCTTACAAATAATTCTCAAGAATGTGAAAATTATTAGCCAAACACATTTTTAAAAAAACACCCCAAGAATAGATATCCATTATTTTTTGCATAAAATATTCAATCGTGAAACAAACGACCTTTAAGTTTATTGAAGTTGTGGCTAAGCTCTGGACTTTAAAGTGTGGAAAATAAAAAACTTAAGTTGGGAGCTTCTAGAGAATTTAAAAAGAAGTATACTAATCCTGAAAGAGGAGAGGACCACTGAAAAAGGAATCCATCATATGCGAATCCTATTTGGTCAAGAAGTCAGCACATTTATTAACCTCGCGAATCCATCATGAGACAGAGAATAGAAAACCTAAGTATTTATTGATTTTATGAGAATATATTTGACGATGGTGATATTGATTGATTGATTTGTTTTTTTATGGTAACTATTGGGTTAAAATGTCTAAAGAGAAAAATTTATCTTGAAAATGATGCAATCAACATACTGAATGTTTAAAAAGTAATATTTTTTTTTTTTACATAAAAAGTAACTTTTTTTTACGTAAAAGTAACTTGTTAACAAAATCCTATATTTTTTGATCAAATTATTTTTTGTGAAAAAAGAAGAATGTTGTTCACACATAATGTTTGGTTGAAAAACACAAGTAATTTATCAATATAACCTCATTGGCAGTTAGTTAACTGTCAATGAACATATTTTTCTGGTGCGTTTCAGCCTTGTTAGAAGCGTATAATTTTAGTAAAAAAAAATGATAGTTGGGCTTATACCAAAAACCCAATAGACTTAGAAATGGAAACACGAAAGGCCCAGGGTTACATCATCAACTTTAATAAACCCTACATATAAATACGAAAGAAACATCGTGACAAATTAATCGTAAAAACCCTAGCAAGCACCGGCGAAGCAGCAACAATGGTGAGTCGATTTCCTATAGAATCTAACATCCATTTCCGATTGAATTTGATTTTGATTTTGAATTTGGAATTGAATTTTGCAGGCAGACGTTGAGGTAGATGCAGCAGCAGCCGCCGCCGGAGTACCGAAGAAGAGAACATTCAAGAAGTTCAGTTTCAGAGGAGTTGATTTGGATGCACTTCTTGACATGTCCACTGATGAGCTTGTTAAGCTCTTCAGTGCTCGTGCTCGTAGAAGGTTCCAGAGAGGTCTCACTCGTAAGCCCATGGCTCTCATCAAAAAGCTTCGCAAAGCGGTACAATACTACTTTTCTTTCTTTCTTTCTTTTATTTTATCTGAAAAATTAAATATCAAACAACAATTTTCGTGTAGATCAGCATTTTAGGCGTGTTCAATTTAGTCCATTTTATTTGCAAAATACTAACAATTTGGTACCAAAAATTGGACAATGTCAAGTCAGTCATTAGCATTTTTGCGATTTTGTCCAAATTTAGTGCCCCCATTTTAATGGTTTCATGTCCTGATGCAATAATTGCATCTAGAGCATAAGTTAGCATTCAAGTCTTTTGTTGATTATTGATTTTGGTGAGTTCGGTCTAAAGATATATTTTGATTGCGGGACTAAATTGTTATTGAGGGATTAAATTGCTCAAACTTTACAACATACCAATTTAGTTCCTTTAATTTGTAAAATAGTAATTTAGTCCCTTAAATTGATCATCAATGACAGCCACCTTTTTTTTTTTGCAAAGTTGCCACTACCATTTTCAACGTTATATGCTTATTCAAGTTAATATGGAAGTCTTATATTGATTTTAGTGGATCTTTACTAAAGTAACATTTTGCTTGAAGAACTTAATTAATTTGTTATTCTTTAATTTTAGTGATTACTCGAATTTTCAAAATTTCACTGTAGGCCTTTATATTTGCAAATTAGCACTTAAGTACCTTAATTTGAACAATATGAGTCACTTTTTTTTGCTCTAAATTTAGCACTACCATTTTAAAGGTTTTATATGCGTCTAATGCACCAAGAGACTAGTTAAGTTAATATCTAAGCATTTATTGATTTTGATGAATGTTAACTGAATAGAGATATATAGATACAGGGACTAAATTGATTGGTGGTTTTTTTATTTTAAAGGACTACTTTGTGAATTTGAGGGACTTAATTGCTCGACCCTTACTATCTTTTGTACTGGAATGCTGGCTGAGTCATATTGTTATAATTTTGTGAATTGGTTGTAGAAAAGGGAGGCACCACCTGGTGAGAAGCCAGAACCTGTTAGGACCCATCTTCGTAACATGATCATTGTACCTGAGATGATTGGGAGCATTATTGGAGTGTACAATGGGAAGACCTTTAACCAGGTTGAAATCAAACCTGAGATGATCGGTCATTACCTTGCTGAATTCTCAATTTCATACAAGCCTGTTAAGCACGGTAGACCTGGTATTGGTGCTACTCACTCCTCCAGGTTCATTCCTCTCAAGTGAATTACCTTGTTTGGGAGATCAGACATGTACTTTGCAGTTTATTTTGAAGGAAAAACCCAAGATGATTTTGTTTCTTATGTTATGTTTAGTGCAATTTTATTTTGATTTCATGGTAGTTGTATAACAATGTTTTGCCATTGACTTAATTACATAATGACCGAAGTATGCTTTGGTTTGTTTGAGTTTATTATCTTCTCTTAACTGCTTAATGTAAGATGTTTAAGGTTTTATGCAAGGATGTCTAAATAGTTATTTTACAAATTTGATGTATCGAGAGAAACACACATTTGTTGGGTTTGGTAAGCTGTTAGTGGTTTAACAACTATTTAACAAATAGTTATTAACTTGGTTCATGTCCATACCCTGTCTAATATTAGTCATGTTTGGATCATTCTGTGAGGTATCTATTGAACTTCTAGTTGGAATCATAACATGATCCTAACTTACACACTTAAAAATGATTTTACTAGCTTCATGTAGTTGTTTTTATACATGCTCGGGGTATTGTTTGAAAGCTGTTTCAGCAGTTTTGTTTCATGGGACATTCTTGGGAAGGTTGTCCATTTTGCTGTGTTCTTAAAGATTTAGACACAACAAATAGTAATCTGTTACTTGTGAATTGTGATAAAAAGTAAACATAGTTCTGGACAAAATTCGTTTCATTTGACTATTATGTTTTTAGACGATTAGATAAACACAGTTCTATCATTGACCCTTAACACTAGATTTTTTCCACACTAACTTTGATCACCGTTCTCCCCCAATTCCGCTTAAAACGAGTTGTATATAACATCATCCATTCACACGTCGTACATTCATGGGCCAACACAAAGACTGATCCTGCAATTTCCAAATTGGGCTATGTTTATGTACCGATTCATTAATTTGGAGCTGGGAATTTCATTTAGAATCACCCGAGAATGAAGAGTTAGCGAGCATAAGTATTAGACCTTGTTTGCTTTTTATTTACTCAAGAGGTTTTTATGTTTTGAAATGTGCACAAGTTTACCCTTTTTCTATTTTCTTGTTTAAAATTGCTGACGTGTAGATGACTTGTCAATGGTATCATCAATTTTTTGATTATTTATTTTCAGATAATTAATTAAAATAAAATAAAATTTTGAATAAAAAATAAAATAAAATAAAATCTAACAACAACTTCATCTTCTCCCCCTCTTCATCTTCAACCAAGGAAACTAATATCCACAACCCTAAAAATCTAGATTCATTCATTCAACTTAATGAATAAAAAAACTAAAATCACCCACTCATTCATCTTCATCATTCTCAAAATCTACATTCATAAAAACCCAAAAATAATTCATCTTCATTATCTCTCTGACACATATCCTTCCATTTCAATGAAATATGTTAAGCATGTTTCATCCGATTTCTGAACAGTGTACTCTTCCTTGCTTCTTTGTGAACAAAATTAAAAATTAAAACCCAAAAATAAGAAATTAAAAATACATAACCATATTCATATTTGTTAAGCATATCGTTGGGAGTTTCAGAATTTGCAGATTTCCTCGTAAGATTATGCATATTTATAGTTAGAAAGTTTCAGAAAAAAGAGGAAAGATTGGAGAGATTAGACTGTATTGAAAGGAATTGAATAATGAAAGGAAATTGGGGGTTAGATTTAAGGGGGTATTGTGTGTGTCTCTTATGTAGCTACTGATAGGAGTTTTCCTTTGGGTTCATGGTTGTTTTTGTTGTTATACTGCAGCGTGTGTTCTTTTTGTTTTGGTTACCAAATTGTTTGACGTGTGTAAGTGGTGTTTTGCTGCCATAGCTTGTATTGTTCTCTGTTAATGGGAAGGAAGAACACCGATTTTATTAATTTAATAAAAAATGATTCTAAAAATAAATTATTATTTATAATCCTACTTGGCCATGCCATTTCATCATTTTTTAACCAAAAATGAAAAAATGACAACTTTGTGCACATTTTTAAGCATAAAGGACTTAAGTGGAAAAAAAATAAAGATAAAGGATTGAAGTGTTACCAAAAAAAATAAGATAGAAGATTTATGGAGTAATTTTGTTAGTTTAAAACTGGTACCATTTATTTATACCGAGAAAGAAGAGTTAGTGAGTATGATCGGTAAATTTTTAGAAACTTAAATCTTGAAGTTTAAAAACCATTGTACATGTAACTGTAATATCCCATATGTGAAAACTCCATGGCTGTGGTAGCTTTTTGCTAGCAAAAAAAATCTATAAAGTTTCAGATCTTAAAAGAAACACTCCGCAAAAACCTTAGATTAATTTTTCTTCTTTTAACTCTTACTAAGGTCTTGGTTCGAATCTAACATTGAACATGCAACAATGTATCCCACAATACTTGAGAAATTAGTTTTCGCAATTGCAAGCGTAAGATGCCTGACTTAAAAAAAAAGTTGTGCTACCCAACTTTCCTTCTACTAATTTGCATCCTCAGTAACATGGTGTATTTGCAAATTCATTTCGATAGTCACTCAACTCGAGAGATTTTAGACGCCACTGTTAATCACTACTTAACCATGTACTTGGCTAGATTATTGAACTTGCACCTTCACTTCACCAAATCAATAATATCATGCTTCGTGTTAAATATAAGCCGATATTAACTTATATTTTATTTTCAATAATGATTTTTTTGAAGGAATTTTCATGAAGACAGTTTAAATAATCTAAGTTTCTGATCTATGATATTAATAATTGAAGATTGCTTTTCTAACATAGGAAACTTCACAAAGACACAAATAATTTACATAATTGCTCCCAGCAGCAGTTAACCGCCGTTCAATAATACGCCGGCAGTTAACAACCGCTGGAATCAACGGCAGTTAACTACCGCTCCCACCAGTTAACAGAATCAGTGCAGTCTGCACTGGTTTTTTTTCAGAAAATTTGTCTTGTTTTACCTATAATTTCAAACGGCAATTCCGAAGTTAATCAAATTGAAACAACAACATCCAACAATCACAAACATCAATATTTCATAGTTTATCAATTATTCGGTAACATTACACAAAATCGATAATGCGTTATTTCACAATAGTTTGAAATCCGTCAAATTTTCCACATTATGCAACACATTAACTCAAATATATATATATATATATAGTTAAAGGTTAGTTACATATCACCCAAAAAATTGGTCATTACATTATATATCCCAAAAAATACGTCGGCGCGTAAAAAGGGATTAACACTGACCAAAAAGTATCATATTTCATCTAACAAAAGCAAATCATCTAAATGTTCCAGAACATCTTCAAATTCTTCGTGCCAATGCGAGCACCTTTTCTTTTAGGTTGTGAAGATTTTTTTGTGGTGAAGATTGACTTTCCAGATGTTGAGAATCAATAGTCTCCCACTTAGATAGGATCCTACGTGTAGTTTTGATTTTTTTGGGAGCTCCTTTGGTTGGTACCTTTTTTGGAGGTGGTGACAACATTGTGGTCTCCGGAAACGCTAACAACCGCATACCCTCTTTGATTTCTAGTTTCATTTGGAACGGAACTCTTTCGAGACGTTCTTGGATACCACACCACTCCTCCGCGACCGAAAAGAAATCTTCATTACTTTCTTCTTCACACATATACAACTTATGCCAATGCGGGTGTATCTCATCCAATCGAATGGACTTATTGTGACAGATTTTCATAGCAATGAAACATGCACAAGGTAGGCCATACGGCGTTCTTTGAACACAACCGCAAGTTTTCTTCTCGATGCACAAGGTTTTCCTATCACGCGCTTTTTCCACAAAAATAAAGTTTATGACTTGTCTAGACATGTGACCCCCCAACCCGGAGTACAAAGTGACATCTTTGTACCTATGTTCCAATACCGTAACGCTCCTACCAAACGATGATTGTATCTCCCCAAATTGGTTTGCCAACATCTCATCTATTTTATGCCAACAAGTACCCAAATCACCTTTGGAGGTGGACAAATATTCCTTCACCACACCATGAGTTCCTTCAACTCTATTTGTGGTCCTACACCCAAGATGTAGCACAAGGTCCGTCCATGCCCTCACTAATTTTTCCTTAAAAGGCTTCAAAATGGTAGTTTCAATGTATTCAAGAAACTTTGGATGATCCTTACAAGCATCTTGAAATTCCACTAGATTACCCGCATATAACTCTTGAGTAGGAGATTCAACCAATATTTCCCATGCATCAAATATGGTATCAACTAACTTACTATGACTCTCCTCGTCGACAATATTCTTTTGCCCATCCATCACAACAACATTTTGTTTAACTTTGCAATCGGTGATGATTCTTGATCTAACATTTTTGCCAACATGGAAATAACAAAGTATTGCACTACTATCGGGGAGAACATTTGTTACGGCCTTCATCATATTTGGGTCCCTGTCGGTCACTACCACATTAGGCATATCACTATTTGGTTCAAGAAGTTTAAACAACATTTGCAAAGCCCAAGTAAAGTCATCCTCCTTCTCCAATGTCATAAATGCAAAACCAACCGAATATGTCAAATAGGTTGAGGTAACTCCAACTATTTCAAACAATAACATTCTATACAAGTTGGTTTTGTACGTGGAATCCATTATCAAAACAGTCGAAAAAGTGTTAAACAACTTTACCGATGTTGGATGAGTCCAAAATATGTCCTGAACGGTTTGACTTTCCTTTTTTTCTCTTACGTAATAAACATATCCATTCTCTTCCAACTTTGAGATTAGATATTGCATCTCCGTCAAGTCACCCTTTTTTGCCTTTTTGAATTTATGACGTTCATTGTAGACTTGCTTGATATTTGTCATGGACTCTTTCCTTTTCTTCTTCAAATTTGTCAAAATCGGTCAAGTCATGTACAATCTTCTTGTCGTCCTCCGTTTATCTTCCGGCAAGAAGGTGCCCTGCTACATACCGCACCATCTCATGGTTGTGAACGCCATTAAGAATAACCAATTTCCAAGCATTATCTTCCCTAACGACATATCCACGCAAACGCCCACATTTTCTTGATCCCGTTGCTTCATGCTTCACTTTTCTCTTCGGTACTTTGTGCTCACCGCTCCGTTCACAAACCAACTCAACATAACATTTCTACCTTCACAAGATCTTCTAATGATAACCGTAAATCCAGCTCTATTTGCTTGTCGACGGACCCAACCGAGCAATTCGTCTTTATCTTTCCACGTGTCTCGGGTCGAAAATAAATGAGCCGTGTCCACTTCGTTGTCACGAAGTTTCCACACATCGGAATTGACGCTTGAAGCCTCAACTTTAACGGAAGCTTCGACCTTAGCGGGAGCTTCAACCTTAATGGAATCTACAACTCTAGGTTTTCGATCACCCGGATCATCACACACATTCTCAACCTTATCTATAAATAAACAACATACAATTACTAAACTAATTAATAAACATGTACCTAATATCATATAATAACATAAATAAACAAAAATAACAAAAGGAAAAAAAAATTGAAAAAAAAAAATTTGGGCAGTAGCTACTGCCATTTGAAAATTTTCTAAGTTACCAGCGGTAGTTAACAGCCGCTCATACCTAGTGGTAGTTAACTACCGCTACAGCTCGTGACAGTGCTAAAAAAAATCAATCAAATGTAATGGATTTTAACGTTGTAATACCTGTTCTTTGATGCATATTGTGTGTAGAAACGTCCTAGCAATCAATCACCAATGATTTGGAAGCAAGATTTTGACAATTTTTTTTTGAAATGGGGATTTTTTTTTCTGGTATGGTATTGGTGATGTAAGGTGATGAATGAATAGAAGAGGTAGGGGTTTTCTGGTTTTGGGGGAAAAAAGCAACGGCAGTTAACAACCGCTGAGTCCAGCAACAGTTAACTGCCGGCGATTCTACCAACAGTATTTAACTACCGCTGGGGGCATAAATATATTTTACTTGTGTCTTTAGAAAATTTTCTATGTCAAAAAAGAAATTTTCTTAATAATTACACTTGATGTGTAGACTGAAAAAAGCCCACTTATCGAATTTCATTTCCTCTAAAAATATAACTTTGATATGCATCACTCTCCTAATTTATTCATGATATTAGTCATTAATCCTCGTTTAATGTGAGAAGTTTCAACACTTTTGGTCACAAACCGATGATTTCAATTGAGACTAAACAAATACACCATCCGATCACTATTATAAGCAAAAATTAATATTTTAGAATAATTTATTAAATGATGTATGTAGTCTATAATAAAGACCACATACATCATTATATCATTTAATAAATGAATCTAAAATGTTAACTTTTGCTTATAATAGTGACCGGAGGATGTAAGTTCATTTGAGGACTAAACAAATCTCATTCCACAATTAATCCCTCCACATTCCACACCAAAAATAAGATTCCGAAAAAGAAAACAAAATGTATCTCCCTCACACCCTCACCATCGATTTTACCATCCCTTACCATCCATGAACACATTACGACTTCAACCTTCTCACTAATGCCATGGTGGAAAATAAAGAGTAATATCGCATAAATAAATGATATTTGTACAACAAGTTGATGGCTTAATAATCAAACGACCATTGTACCGGACAAAAGATTTATACATGCTCTGAGCATTGTATTTGATGCATCACAACGTTTGCAACTGCATATGAACATCTTGAGCCTTAATCATTAATTAGGGACACATTAATTCCACTAGTCAACAATAATTGTAACACTCTTTCAAACAAAATATAATTTTCTTTTGAATATTTAAAATATAATTGTAATACTTTTTTTATCATCATTATTTACATGTAGGCTCTGGTTGGTAAAAATAGCGGATAGCTTATAAGTTAGCTGATAATTTATAGTTGATGATTGATAACTTATAGCGGATAGCTGATAGCTAATAACTTATAGCTGATAAGCTAATTAAAATGTTTGGTAAAATTAGCGGTTCAATTAGTTGTTAAATTTAAAATGACATAAAAGGGCATTTTTAATTCTTAATAAAATTTATGTCAATTAATACTTAAAATACTTTCTTTTTATGAAATTTTAAGATACTTAAAATCAGTAATTTAAATAATTAATTTAAAATAGTATTTTATATATTATTATTAATAAATTAATTTTTTCCTGGAGAAATTTTTATTTATATTTATATTTATGTTTATTTTAATTTTATACTTTATAAAGAAACTTAATAATAATGTTTCTATCTATTCATTTAAATTATAAAACTAATAACAATAAAATTATATAGATCAAATACCTCCCCGCGTTCTTTAAGTTTCATGTTTGCTTCAAATAGATCCTTTAAGTTTCTAATGTTTCAGATAGATCTTTTAAGTTTGAAGTTTGTTTCGGATAGGTCCTTTAAATTTCTAAGGTTTCAGATAGGTCCTTTAAGTTTCGAGTTTGTTTCAGATATGTCCTTTCTATCAACCTCCATTAAGCCAAAGTTGATTTGATAGAAAGGACCTATAAGCTCAAATGCTACTTGAAATAACGTCTGAAAAATAGCTTATAAGCTCGTGGTCAAAGAACATTATCAAACTTAACTTTTTTAGTCAAACGAACTTATAAACTATCCGCTATAAGCTATAAGCTAACTTCTTGGCTTTATCAAACAGAGCCTATCTTACATGTATAAAAAATATTAATTTAATTATTCCCCACACCTTTAATTATTCCATCAAACCCCTTCTTGCCTCCGCCATGAATCGTTTCTTCTCAAGGTCCTCCATACCACGCCTTCTCTACTCCACCGTACGCTCCTCTCTCTATCCGCCTTTCTCCGTTCTCTCCACCCCTCTCCACCTCCGTCACTTCTCCAACAAGTCAGTGGAGCAGCTGCGCCACGTATGGATTTCTGGATACCCATACCAGATGACGTGGACAGACAGGGAATTAGATTGTCAATGCTATCCGAGGTACAACGACCCACGTTTTAAATACAGAAACAGACATACCCAAACATATGTCACTTCCTCTAAAAACATAACCCTATTTGACATATATTGTGGTGATGCTTTTTTGGAGAAGATATCTTCTGATCATGTTGATTTCAATGTTGATGTTCAACTAGCTTCTCGTATTTTTGACAGTGCAATTCTTGTTCTTTCTTGTGTTAATGGTGTTAGAACCGAATCCATTACTATTGATCAACAAATGACAAGATTTCAACTTCCAAGGCTTATATTTATTGACGATCTTTATGAGGAAGGAGCAGATCTATGGAACATTGTAGATCAAGTAAAATCTAAGCTTAATCATCGTTGTGCTGCAATTCAAGTTCCAATACACATTGACGATTGTTATATTGGATTTGTTGATCTTGTTAAGTTAGAGGCCTACTATTTTCTCCCTAAAATGTTTGTTAGACTTTTTGATCTTCTCAACAAGTTAAAGGCTTACTTTTTTCCCTCTGAAACACCTTATTATAAGGATGTACAAGTAGGAGAAGTACCCGAAGATATGCAAGCCTTTGTGTTGAAGAAAAGACACGAACTCATTCAAATTGTATCAGAGGTTGATGATAAACTTTCTGAAGCTTTTCATGGTGGAAGCCAAATTCTAGAGTCTGTTCTCGATGATGCAATTCGTAGGGCAACTATATCAATGAAATTTGTACCAATTATCTTTAGTGATGAGAGAAATGAGGGGTTAGAACTATTTATGGAGGGTGTAATTGTTGTATGAAATGCTACGAAGACCTGCAAAACAAGATCAATAAGAAAGATCTGAGACGTGCTGAACGCACTGTCCTCAAGGATTTTCCGCGTGTAAAACGCTAACCCTTCCAAGATATAACAGACCCTTCCCGGCAAGCCGAGGATTCAGAACTGACAAGAGATATGAGACAGGTAGTGTAACCAGAAAGAAAGATGAAAGTGTGAAAGGGATATGTTTTGTTGTTTACGTGAGTTGTGTTTTTTCCTGTACACCAATATGTGCTCCTCCAAACAATTTATATAGGCCATTTCCAATAACAAACCGTTGAGCATAATAAAACGTGGGATGTACACATACTCGGCACTGCCACTTCTTGGCATAAAAATAGGGATACTAGTAAAACTAATTTATTGTGCACGTTATAGTGATGTCAAGGCCAAGTAAAACCAATGCAAAGTAATTGAAAAGGAAGTTCCACAAATCATGGCAACGTGATATTCTGCCAAATCAGCTTCTTAGGAATAAGTCAACAAGGCTAATTTTCTTAATAAAATTAGTTAAACCATTTTTATAATAAATAGAAAATAAATAACTTTTGAAATATCTCAAATATACAACAATCCCCCACATATTTCAAAAGTTTATAAAAAATAAAAAATAAAAAATAAAAAAATTTATTTAAAGACTTTCTGGTTAACACGTGGATGTGATGCATCAAACTGGTGTAGCAAGCTATATGAACCAGTCCTAGAATGGTAAACTTAACACACAGTGAATTTGGTGTAGCAAGCTATATGAACCAAAGACACTTGTGTATGTTAGAGGTCTATCACCCGCATCGCACCCCCACAATTCTTGTCGTTGGCGCTGTGGTGCGCAAATAGGCCGTGCGCGTGCTTGGATTTTTCATGAGTGCTCTAGAGATTTCGCCAATATCTCATGCAAGCGGCCCCACTTGACACTCACATAGGTGATTTCATCAAGTGTATGCTGCAAATCATACACCACTCATAAGGGATATGAAATTCATTAAAAGCTATATACTTATCCTCACTGTTGTAATGCAGTATCTAACACTTCTCACTCACACCATAGGAAAGAGACAAAGACAAAAATTAATTAACTAATTTTTTGTGTTAGCATAACTAATAAGTGACTTGTTATTACCCATATGAACCTTATTCATGGGATCTCCAATCACAAAGGTTGGGTTCCTATCACTTATTAATTTCGAATGGCTCAAGTCTAATTCCCCTCGATGTGTCACATATTATTTTCCTCCCTAGGGGTTTTATCGGATCCGTTAAATTCACAAATATTGATTAAGACGTCTCTTAATCAAATAATCTCATGTTTACAAGTCTCATGAACTCGGTGTATATAATAAAATTTATACAGGTCTACTTAGATATTTACTAAGCGACAACACCCCCACAATGAGTAAAATTAATACTCATTGATTTCAAATCAAACTAATATCATTGCATTATTTTACACAATGGTTTGTACGCTCTAACCAATATTACAATTCACATTATAAAGTAATTTTGCAGAGAATGAAAATTTAATGAACCGCTGCAATAGTAACCTTGATTGCCATCAGTTTGGACTCTAACCTATCAAGGTCACCATCACAAACTTACTACAAAGGTTGTTGCCTAAATGACTTTGGTAGCTTTACGAATACATCTTCCTACACTAAAAAGGTTCACATATACTTACCAAAACATGCACATTCAAAATTATGTTTTCCTAAATATAAGACTTGTCATATGATGATAGTAATGTATTAACAAAATAAAATACAACACCTATCTAAAATCATGATGACAGTGCAAAAATAAAATACTGATAAAACTACATATAGAACTTGAGTTATATAGAAAAGAATTGCTTACTTCCAGTCAATGCGTAGACTGTACAAAACATTATATTAAAGTATATTTAAATCAAATAAGTTCTTATTTAATACTTCATTTAAATGCCAACGTATTTCATGATGTAGACTATTAACATAATGTTTCATAAAATTACAAGACCTTAATATAAGACCTTGTTTCATCTGGTTTGTTCAACACCAGAATATTAAGCAAAGTAATTTCAAAATTGAATAGTTCATACAATCATACAATAAATTAAATTGCCATATCTCAATACAGTAACATATATATGACAGATAAATACCAAGATTATATCCAGAAGGAGAACTAATTCAATTTCAAACTTGAGAAAATAACATGGCATTGGCATCCATACGTGGCTAGAACAATGACCGTTTTAAATTAAGAAAAGTACTCAAATTAAGATCATGTAGAACATATAATAGTAACACAGAAAGCAACTGAATTCAATTTAACAAAATGAAATGACATGACTGAACCAAAGCTTTTCAGCAATGTTTATTCTAGGTGCCATACTAATAAGCAAAAGAAAATCTGATCCCTCTAAAGAAGGAACCTAATTATGCATAACTTCAGCAATGTTTAGTACAAACAGACCCTTGTCACAATAACCTTTCCCCACAAATACATTATCTTTTGTCATTACAATCTTGTCAGATTCAAATGACACTTTAATCCCACCCTTGCTCAAAAGAGCCACTGAAACCAGATTGGTCCTTATATTAGGCACATGTAAGACATCACTTAGAGCCAAGGTCTTTCCTGATGTGAGCTTCAACATAACTTTCCCTTTTCCCGAAACAGCAGCAGTTCGAGAGTCACCAAGGTAAACCAGTTCTTCTCCATCCCCCACAGTATTGTAGGAGGTGAAGGCATCCTTAGTAGCACATATATGTCGGGTAGCTCCAGAGTCTACCACCCATTTGTTCACATCAGTCACAATGTTTGCTTCAGCAATAACTGCAGCAATAATGTCATCATCTCCTTCAGCCAAATTGGCTTCAGGAGGATTCTCATTCTTCTTTCGGTGTCTGCACTGAGGTGCATAGTGACCTATCTTACCACATACATAACAATGTCCTCCATTTCCATTTGTGAAAGTGGGATTAGTAACACGAGGAACATGATTATTTTTATAGTGACCAGATTTACGATTAGGTTTGTTATCATACCTCCTTTTCTGATTAGTGTTGTTCTGGATCAGATTTGCTTGGGAAGCTAAAGCCCTGGCCTTGGCAGCCCTGCTCTCCTTTCGGTTGGTATTCTCTATGATGATGTGTGTAATAAGATCTGCCAACGGCAACTGCTTCTGCTTGTGCTTCAGCTGGTTCTTGTAATCGTTCCATGATTCAGACAATTTTTCAATGAGAATTCCAGCAATGAACTCGTCTGGGAGAGGAATATTTTCAGCCTTTAATTCTTCAATCAGTTTGTGATATTCATTGATTTGATCCTTAATATCTTTCTCTTCTAACATCGTCCAGCGGTAGTAATTGCCTATGACGAAGTTTTTCTTTCCAGCATTTTCAGCGGTATATTTCAGAACCATGGAATCCCATATTTCCTTCGCTTCCTTGTACGAACAGTAGACATCGAATAACTCATTAGACAAGGTAGTCATAATAGTGTGACGACATACCTTATTTGCATGTTCCCATGTGTCGACTTCTTTCTGAGTTGATGAAGACGGTGGCTTAGAGTTGGTGAGGGCTGAAGCGACACCGTGTAAGTCGAGGGTTGAGCTGATGCGCTCCTGCCACCTTCGAAAGTTCTGACCCGCAAAGACTTCGATCTTTGAAACGTCGGGAAACGGTTTGGCATAGTTGATGGTCGGCACAACAAGATTTTGTTGCTGAACCTTTGGAGCATCGTTTTTGGGAGAGCCGTTGTTGGAGTTGTCTTCAGTAGTCATTGAAACTCCTTGAGATTGTTGTATGAAATGCTACGAAGACCTGCAAAACAAGATCAATAAGAAAGATCTGAGACGTGCTGAACGCACTGTCCTCAAGGATTTTCCGCGTGTAAAACGCTAACCCATATAATAGACCCTTCCCGGCAAGCCGAGGATTCAGAACTGACAAGAGATATGAGACAGGTAGTGTAACCAGAAAGAAAGATGAAAGTGTGAAAGGGATATGTTTTGTTGTTTACGTGAGTTGTGTTTTTTCCTGTACACCAATATGTGCTCCTCCAAACAATTTATATAGGCCATTTCCAATAACAAACCGTTGAGCATAATAAAACGTGGGATGTACACATACTCGGCACTGCCACTTCTTGGCATAAAAATAGGGATACTAGTAAAACTAATTTATTGTGCACGTTATAGTGATGTCAAGGCCAAGTAAAACCAATGCAAAGTAATTGAAAAGGAAGTTCCACAAATCATGGCAACGTGATATTCTGCCAAATCAGCTTCTTAGGAATAAGTCAACAAGGCTAATTTTCTTAATAAAATTAGTTAAACCATTTTTATAATAAATAGAAAATAAATAACTTTTGAAATATCTCAAATATACAACAGTAATTAGGTATTTGCCAAGTCCAATCGATGTTAGTAATTATGCTCTTGATCAAAATAAGAATGGTGAGAAAGTTGAATTGTCTGGAAGTGTTGATGAGCCATTTGTAGCAAAGGTTTTCACAAATATGTATAGGATTAGGTACTTATTAACTTATCTAAGAATCTATCAGGGTGTTATTAAGAAGGGTGATTTTATTACAAACGTTAACACTGGTAAGAAGATTAAGATTCCTTGTTTGGGTAAGAGACATTATGGTAAGATTAAGGAAGTTGATGAAGCTCATGCTGGAGAAATTGTTTTTGTGTTTGGTGCTATTCTTAGATCTGGAGATACTTTTACTGATGGGTCTGTTAGATATATAATGACTTCTGCCGATGTTCTCCGTCTCAAAAGTTTCTGGAGAGAAATTTTCAAATGGTGTGAATGGATTCATTCAAGAGAATTGATCCTACTTCGCCAGTTGGTTTGGCTTGTTAACTATGCTTTGGTTTGTTGCTTATTTATAACTTATTTTTTTATGGTGAATTTGTTGCTTAATTATTGATCTCTGATTAGTTAGTAGTTACTCATTTTTTTTGTTGTGTTCTGCATTTAACAGTTGATCCTATCTCTGCTGTCAAGATTATCTATTTGATTCTTAAGTTTAACATTTAGTGCAAATGTCATGTTAAAAGCAAAACTGGATTTTAAGATAACTTACAGAGGCAAAATAACATTTTTATTTTTTGTTATTTGTTGTTAATAATTCTGATATTGTTTTTATCCGAACTGCACTTTAATCATAATATATGCAATGACTTAACTAGGCAATGTCCGCATCATGCTATGGATTGCTCGAGTTTATTATGTTTTGTATTGTTCTTTTAATAGCTTAACATTGAAGATTAATGTAAAGGATATCAAAATTGAAGTTTTAACATATTTGGAGTATTGAGAGAAACACATTTGCTGGGTTTGGGAATTTGTCACCTGGCTCATGTCCATACTCACTTTAGTGTGTGTAATATTTGGATCATATGTGATATTATTCTTGGGAATGTTAGTTCATTTCTTCTTTTCTTAAAAATGCAGACACAACGAATAATAATACTATGTGAAATGCGATAAAAAGTTATTTTAATTCATGACAACAAGATTGAATAGTTTCTTTTTGCTCTATTTGATGAATTTTTGTTAGTGGTGCCACTTGACTGACTATACATGTTTTTGCTTATTCAGTTTCAACATTTTGGAGAGCAATTTTTAAATGTGGATTCCAGAGAAATAATCCTACTTACCATGTTACCCATATTAATTGGGTTTTTTTATTTTATTTTATGTGTGTGCTGCACTTTACAATTGATTCTATCATTGTTGTCAAGAATCTCTATGATTCTAAATTTAACATTTTTAGAAAAATTCATAGCATGTGGGTTCAATTTTATGAAAAATTGTTGAATTCGTTTTCCATTTTTTATCTAAAACTAAAACTGATGAGCGAATAATAGAAACAAAATTAAGAAAGGAGAGAAGTTGAAATTGAGATTTACATCACAATATGTTAATTGAATGACAACTTCCTCAAACCAGATGCATCTATTTTTCTTTTCATATTTCGGTTTCGTCTATCTTTCTTTTTGTTTTTGTTTTGTTTTGTTTTCTTCCCTTCATGTTGGCAACACAATCATTTCTTTTTTGTCTTTTTTAATCAATGGTGACAAAAGTTGTTTAAAAGATTAGTGTTAATGGCAATGAATATGATTTCCCTTTAATTCTTGACTGAGTATTTTTTTTCGGTTCTCTTACCAGAATGGTTAAGATTTCCCTTTCTGTTCCAACTCTGCATCACCTGCACATCTTTGACAACAAAAGTTATGGTTCTTATGCCAACATATTATTTCTCATCACTTGAATTTATAAAGTAAATTTTTTGTCTTCTGTTTATGTATTACTACATAACTTGATTAGTGAAGATGTTGCATTGCCAAAAAGATATAAATGTTGACTTACATATTAGATTTTCAACTAAAAAGCTTTCAACTCACTGCAATTTTTGGATTATGCGCAGGCTCAAGGTGAAGAGAGAAAATAGACATGAATAAATGTTGTTGCAAGTGGACTGGAGTGATACAATCTACAAAGAAATAAGTACATTGAACAATACTACAATATTTGAATGTTTTTTTTTTTATTTTTTTACTGGTGTTATTTATAGTTTTTAGCATTGTGATTCAAGATGATTGTTTATTTCAAACTTTCATTGTTTCATTTGCATCATAAGTTCTTCACTGGGTAAAGATATGTGTGTCAGCTTCAAGTTTATAAGATGACTTTCGTCAACTTTTTTTCATGGAGTTCGACAATAGTCTCCATATTGATAGATTATGCAACCATGTTTATGAAGAATTCTACTTCTCTTAGTCAAAATAAATAAATAAATGGAAGCAAGTTAACCGAGTTTCAAGACAAGGTTGGATATTTTCCTACCAAGGTGATGTTTGTTGCTTCTTCTCGCAATTCAGACATCTTATGGAGGAAAAAAAAATACCCCACTCAGAAATCGACCAATTCAAGTCCAAGTATCATATTCCTACACAAAATATAAACTTTTAGTTTATTAATAATAGATTGAATTTTGATTGCCATGCTTTGATGTTATAGGTTTCCTATAGCTGAACATACTGAGAAACCAACACAATTATGTCAATCTCTTTCACAATGGACTGGTGGTAGTTCATAGTATGCATCTCAAGACAAGGTTTTTGGAAAGCTATTATGAGAAGTTGGACCTTTTTATTTTGGGCGTTTCTACGGTACACCTCACAAATTGAGGTGTACCGATACTCTGCTTCATAAATTATAAATTAATGATCATTTTATGAAATAAGTTGTTATTTGTCATTATTTATATTTTAAAAAACACCATCTCATGAGAAAAAAAAACATCATTTCATTGTTTATATGAATTATATTAAATTTTTAACATTTTCATATAAAAAATAATCAATATTCTTCATTATGAGCAATAAAAATTCAAAAAAAGTAAATTTTATTTCATCGACGCTTTTGGTAAATAAGATTTAATTATTATAGTTGTCAATGATAGAAAATAATTATTTTTTCTTCTAAAAACAATCAATTTAATTATTAATTTAAAGTTTGGTGTACCGGTACACTCAAAATGTTGGGTGTACCATAGAATTTGCCTTTTATTTTATTTTATTTACCGTCTATTTTGTTGAAATTCATTTTAACTCAACCCTCCTCTTCAAACATATCTGCAACCAATTTTTCCTTATCCAATGCAACATCAAAAAGTCTACTAAATTGATGACGCAAAATGTATATCTATTAATGACGAAAAATGTTGCAAATGTATTTTTTTTTTTTTTGAAGTAGGAAATATAGCCTAATTGTTTTCCGAGAGTTTTCAACCTCAATCACAATCATCTTTTCAAAAATCAAAGTAATTTCGTTTCAAATGTATTTTCTAAAACTGGCCGTCAAAGTTTACATTTTAAATACTAAGTTTTAAACAAGACATGTCATAGGATAGGATCCCAATTCTCAATCAAATACAACATAAGCTAAACACTGCAGATTGGTACAATTTCTCTGTTTAGGGTAAACATATATTCACGAAAATAATAACAAGTAATGACTCTCAATAATGATTTTGTTTTTTGTTTTCATGAAGACAGTTTATAAAATCAAGTTTTTGTTTGATGATCTTAAGATAATTAGACTTGATGTGTACACTTAATATTTGATAGTTCTGTAGTTGAATAGAAAATAAGAATTAAAGAGCAAGTTTTATATTGGCATCAATTTTCATCAGCCTGTCAAGCAAACTAACCATATACCAAAGAATTCTAAAAGCATAGGCTTATGCAATTCACAATTTTTAAATGAGAAATCAAAACTTTCGCATAATTAATCTCAATCGCTAAATATTAAGAATAAACTGCAACAGCAAGACAAGAGATAACGACACTACAAAGCAACATTAAGCAGACTAAAGTTACATATAATTATCTCAAGACCATGATTCCTTCAAGATCCTTTATAAAGTGAGAGAAGTAACAAGTTTATGTATTTTTTCTTGAAAGTGAGAGAAGTGTGTTGATGGTGTGCACCGCTCACAATATAAATGAAATGGAAATTTTTGGTGTGGTTAAAATTAGCAATAGCAAAGCCATATACTTTGACATCTTGGTAATTCTTGGTTATGCCAATCATGTATTATTTATGTGCTTCATTATGTATGACATGTATTAGTTTTCCATCTAACGTGGTTGTACTTTACTATGTTGACTTTCATATCGTTAGACTCTAATACATGGTTAATGTTTGATCGTTTAAAGGAACATATATGGTTGTATACCGTCAAAACTTAGCTAATATGCTCCACAATTCAGTGATAATGCAATCACTTTTAAGGATAAGAAAAAAATATATAAATTTTCAAGTTCAAGGGGCATTTTGCACATAAGTACAAAACTTCAGGGGGTATTTGCAAAATGTCATGTTAACTAATAGAGAAATTTGACGGAGGGGGTAAATTGATCAACGTTGTGTAATTTTAGGGGATAATTGAAGTTTTGTTAATTTCAGGGAGGTAATTGAGAAACTTACAATTTCAGTCGGATAATTGACTATTTATTTGTTAGGTTAGGTTTGTTTTTCCCTTTGTCAAAAAAAAAAAAGGTTTGTTTTTCCCGTTGATCAAGGTCTCTTCAAAAACGGAACCGCTGCTTCCATCAAACTCAAACCCCTCCTTGTCCTTGCCTCCGCCATGAATCGTTTCTTAAGGTCCTCCTTGCCATGCCTTCTCGACTCCACCGTACGCTCCTCTCTTTATCCATCTTCCTCCGTTCTCTCCACCCTTCCCCCCCTCCGTCACTTCTCCAACAAATCACAGGAGCATCTGCGCAACGTCTGGCTTTCTGGACTCAGGGACCCTTACATTAGAATGGTTGGAGACTGGGAAACATTAATGCTACGCTACCATGACTACGATCCATACTACATCGACCCACGTGTTGTATACGTGAGTAACAACAGAGATCCCAAAGTCACTTCCTATAAAAACATAACCGTATTTCAACATACCGAAGTCACTTCCTATAAAAACATAACCGTATTTGATGTTGATTCCATTGTTGATGCTGAAATACCTTTGCATATTTTCGACAGTGCAGTTCCTGTTCTTTCTTGTCTTTATGGTGTTAAAATTGAAACCATTGCCATTTTTCAACAAATGACAAGATTTCAATTTCCAATGTTTATATTTATAGACGATATTGAGCTGGAAGGAGCAGATCCATGGAACTTTTTTGATCAAGTAAAATCTAAGCTTAATCATCGCTGTGCTGCAATTCAAGTTCCATTACGAAGCATTGACGATTGTTATATTGGATTTGTTGATCTCGTCAAGTTAAAGGCCTCCTATTTTCCCTCTAAAAAGTCTTCCAGATCTAGATTTTTTGATCGTCTTGCCAACAAGTTAAAAGGCTACTTTTTTTGCTCTCAAACACCTGATTAAGACGATGTAGAAGTAGAAGAAGTAGCCAAAGATATGCAAGCCTTTGTGTTGAAAAAAAGACGTGAACTCATTGAAATTGTATCAGAGGTTGATGATAAACTTTCTGAAGATTTTCATGGTGGCAGCCAAATTTCAGAGTCTGTTCTCGATGATGCAATTCGTAGGGCAACCATAGCACGGAAATTTGTACCAATTTTCATGGGTACTTTCAGTGACGAGAGATACGAGGGGTTAGAACTACTTAGGGAGGGTGTAATTAGGTATTTGCCAAGTCCAATCGATGTTAGTAATTATGCTCTTGATCTAAATAAGAATGGTGAGAAAATTGAATTGTCTGGAAGTATTGATGCGCCATTTGTTGCAAAGGCTTTCACAAATAATCTTAACAGGAGTGACTTATTAACTTATCTAAGAATCTATCAGGGTGTTATTAAGAAGGATGATTTTATTACAAATGTTAACACTGGTGAGAAGATTCAGATTCTTACCTTGTGTAAGAGACATGATGATGAGATTGAGTATGTTGATGAAGCTCATGCTGGAGAAATTGTTATGTTGTTCGATGCTCTTCTTAAATCTGGAGATACTTTTACTGATGGGTCTGTTAGATATACAATGACTTCTGCCGATGTTCCTACTTATTCTGTCTCATAAGATTCTGGAGAGAGTTTTTTCAAATGGTGTGAATGGATTCATTCTAGGGAAATGATCCTACTTACCCAGTTGCTTTGGCTTGTTAGCTTTGCTATGGTTTGTTGCTTATTTATATTATTAATATTAATATTATGCATAACCATTGGATTGGATATATAATTTATTTTTTTCTGGGGAATTTGTTGCTTAATTATTGATCTCTGATTATTTAGTAGTTACTAAATTTTTTATTGTGTTCTGCATTTAACATTTTTTATTGGTTCTGCATTTAACACTTGATCCTATCTCTCTGCTGTCAAGATTGTCTATGTGATTCTTAAGTTTAACATTTAGTGCAAATGTCATGTTAAGACTTGATCCCCACACTAATAAAAAAACGGAAAACAACTTACAGAGGCAAAATAACATATTTATCTTTTCTTATTTGTTTGTTTTTAATAACTCTGGACAAATTGTTGCTGTGTTTGGTGCTGAGTGTGAATCTGGAGATACTTTTGCTGATGGGTCCGTTAGATATTCAATGACCTCTGTCAATATTCTTACTTGTTCGGTCTCAAAAGATTCTGGAGGGCAATTTTCAAGTGCTTTGAATGGTTTTCAAAGAAAGGATCCTACTTTCCCAGTTGGTTTGGCTTGTTAGCTTTCTTTGGATTGTTACTTTTGTTTTCCTTTTCTGATAAGCCTTTGGTTTGTTACTTGTATTATTTTGGATTTGGTTCATAATTTATTTTTTGCTTAATTATTTGATCACGGATGATTAGTTACTAGTACTTTTTATCATGTTCTGTCTGCATTTAACAATTGATCCCATCTCTGCTGTCAAGAATATCTATGTGATTCAAAGTTTGACGGTTAGTGTAAATGCCAGGTTATTATGTCCCCATACTAAAGAAGCAAAATGGGATTAAGATAATTTAGAGGCAAATGAAGATTTGTTCTTTTTATTTTTGTTATTTGTTGTTAATACTAATTCTGATGATTGCTTTTATTTGTCGCAGCTTACTTGCAATGTTTTTAAATAGCAGCGATATAGCTCCATTTTAGAACGGAATTTGAAAAAATTGTTATTAATACACTGTTAGTACAAAATATTGTGAAATAGCGTCGCTATAGGCTATAGCACTGTTGCTTAGCGGAATTCAAACAAACCGTTATTTTCAGTGATCTGCAATTGACAAGACTACTTGCTTGGTCACCACTCATTGTTTTCAATATCGGATAGTTTTTGTTTTAATCTAAAAATATATGCATGATCTGGGCTTTTATCATTATTTGATGAATGAAGGTAATCTTAGAGGGAAATATCAAATATTTGTGATTTTGCAACTGTTTAGGGAGTTGATACTGGTGCACCTAAATAGAACATGGGCAATGTTGCAGCGAATTTTAAATTTTAGTATTTTTTTAATTTAAAACACGAATAATTCTCATTAAAACACATAATTTTTGCTACTTATTATGCAGTCTATATTTTAATTTTTTTCCTTCCATTTTATAGTTTTTGCGTTCTTAAGATTTTGCAAACTAAATATCATTGAAAGGAAGTAGGCGAAGTGCACCACCATGTGGACCTTAAAATTTTCATGGATTTGCCGCTTTTATAGATCACATACTCTTTGTTCAAATTAGATGACTCACATTATAACATTGTATTTTAACATATAATACACGTGGTTAAATGCGAGTCATTTGATTTTGATTAGAGAATCTGCCTTTGATAATTGAGACCAATGTTTGAAAATCCAATTGTGTGAAATCTAAATACACCTTTTTATATGAAATTGTTAAATCAAACTCTAATAAAATATTTCACCTCTCATTCAATAACGATTTCAATGCATTATATTTTGTTTCCTATTTTGTGATTGTGCTGCAATGGGTCATTCCTCGGTATTTGATGAAATTATGGGAGTGGAGGTTCAGGTGTGTATTTGGTCTTGAATTAATATGATTCTGTGTTAATATTCCGCAGGTAGATTAGCATCTGGTGGTGTATGAAATTGATTATGCTTAAGTTTATTTAGCATTGATTTTTTTAGCTTCTAATCTATTATTTACCATGCTCTAGTGTTGTTAATTTGCTTCAAATTAGACCGCATAGATGCTTCAACAGTGTTGCTTTCATTATAAGGTGTTGGTGTGTGATTGACTCAAGATTTATGGCCTTAGTTTATGCAGCTATGTGCTGGTAATGTCTTCGTGATGCTGCTCCCTCTGTTGTTTTGGTGTTAATATAATGGAGAATGAAAAATCAGGTATTGCCATGACTAGAGTGTGAAGAAACTGCATATGTGCACTTTACGAAGTCTTCATGAGAGTATGAGTTGTTCATAATTTTGATTTGATGTTGTTGTGAATTCCGTTCTCAAAATCACACCAATACATACTATGATGTGTGGAGCAAAGGAAAGTAGTAACCAATATTAAAGTGAGCACAAGCAATAATCAACAATAACAACACCTAGATCTAATCTAGAAATCAAAGTGAAAAGCACAAACCACAAGCAAAAGATAAAAGGAGAGAAGAGAGAAACAAACACACCAAAGATTGTTCACCTAGTTCGATCCAAACTTGACCTACTCTGGAGGAGAGATTGAACTCTCCAATCCACTATCAATGAGTTCTTAAAAAGAGATACAAAAGGATTACAAGAAATTAGCTTTGACAAGTTCACAAAGAACAACCTTAATTTCTACCCTTTTTTTCCCAATCTCACCAATGAACAAGACACTCAATGATTTTCACTCACCAAGGTGTTTACAATGTTTCCCAACCCAAGAGAACTCTAATCAAAGACCCTAAACCCTAAAGTTGTTTCCTTTGATTTCTCAAGTTTCTCTCTCTTCAAGCTCTCTTTCAAAATCTGCAAAGAACACTTATATAGCTGTCTTCTGCGTCGAAATCGTGTCACGATTTTCCCCAATCGTGCCACAATTGATGCGTATGATCCAAGGTACGACCAACCTTATCCTGGAAATCTTGCCCAGCAAGCCAAAAATCGTGTCACGATTGGACGCCCTGAAAACAGCTCTCGACATTGCCAAATTGTGTCACGATTGCCAAATTGTGTCACGATTTCTCTGCTTCCCAACTTTGCAATTTGAAGACATACACAACAGATGTAGTGAATATTTGAATTAAAGGGGGTGGATTGTGAGGAGTATTCTAGTTTTTGCCTTAATTTCTATGTATGAGATTTCCTTGTTGCAGGATGATGAGCTATTTGTATTGGAAATGGCAGTTGGACAGATGGTGTTAGTTGCAACACATTGTGTACTAGCCTGCAGAATCTCAAGCAGTATGCTCACTGATATTGTGTTGTTGTGGGTGTGGCCTCGGTCTCAAGTGGTTCTGCATGATGAGCTATTTTGGTGTTTTGGTACTAATGGGTTGGAACTTTTTAATTGCTTATTCTCCTACCTTTGAAAAAGTGCAATAAGGATCAATAGAAGGACCTAAGGAACACATATCCTAATTAGTTGCTACTGGTTTGTTGCAGATGTGTGTATCTCTTCTAGTTACTTATTATATGGTGGTGGTGTTGTGCTCTTGTGTGTGTCTAGTGTAGGTGTGAATTTTTGGTAAAAGGTGTGGATTATTTAGAGGTAGGGTGATGGCAGGATGCTAGATAGGATAACCTACTACATCATTTTGTGGTGTTCATGTGTGCTTTAGGGTGTCTTAGCAGGAGTCTTTTGGCTCAGTTTATTTTATACAGAGCCTTCTAGTATAGGGTCTTAAGAACTTGTGTCCTTGTAAATGTTTCGGTTGTCTAAACATATTAATCCGTGTTTTTTGTGATTGGCGAAAGATTCGAACGGAGAACTTCAAGGTTGAAGCATCAACTTTTAACCAAGAAAATTCACGGGAAACAGGCTCTGTGTTCTAGTGTAATCATTCATAAAAGTTGGGAATAGCGTGTCTACGTTGATGTTGTGTCGGACGTGCTTTTATTATTCTTTTAATAAAATTCTTTTACTTATCTAAAAAAAATTGGCCATGAAGGTTTTCCTTATTATTGAACTGGTGGTGTTTTTGATCTTTAGTTCTTTACATATGAATTACTCTAACAACTTACATTAACAAATACTTCAACCCACGTGTTGTATACGAGAGTAACCACATGAATACCAAAGTCACTTCCTATAAAAACATAACTATATATATTTGATGTTAATTCAATTGTTGATGCTGAAATAACTTTGCATATTTTCGACAGTGCAATTCTTGTTCTTTCTTGTCGAGATTGTGTTAAAAATGAATCCATTGCTATTTATCAACAAATGACAAGATTTCAATTTCCAAGGCTTATATTTCTCAACAATCTACGCTTAATCATCATTGTGCTGCAATTCAAGTTCCAATACACATTCACGATTCTTATATTGGATTTGTTGATCTTGTCGAGTTAAAGGCCTACTTTTTTCGCTTTGAAAAACCTGATTATAACGATGTAGAAGTAGGAGAAGTACCCAAAGATATGCAAGCCTTTGTGTTGAAGAAAAGACGCGAACTCATTGAAATTGTATCGGAGGTTGATGATAAACTTTCTGAAGCTTTTCATGGTGGAAGCCAAATTCTAGAGTCTTATCTCGATGATGCAATTCGTGGGGCAACCATAGCAAGGAAATTTGTACCAATTTTTATGGGTATTATCAGTGGTGAGAGATATGAGGGGTTAATTAGAACTACTTATGGAGGATGTAATTAGGTATTTGCCGAGTCCAATCGATGTTAGTAATTATGCTCTTGATCAAAATAAGAATGGTGAGAAAGTTGAATTGTCTGGAAGTGTTGATGCGCCATTTGTAGCAAAGGTTTTCACAAATTTGTATTGGAGTGATGGATTCTTTTAACTTGTCTAAGAATCTATCAGGGTGTTATCAAGAAGGGTGATTTTATTACAAATGTTAACACTGGTGAGAAGATTCAGATTTATAGCTTGTCTAAGAGACATGATGATGTGATTGAGTTTGTTGATGAAGCTCATGCCGGAGAAATTGTTATTGTGTTAGCTATTGTTCTTAAATCTGGAGATACTTTTACTGATGGGTCTGTTAGATATACAATGTCTTCTGCCGATGTTCCTACTTATTCGGTGTCAAAAGATTCTGGAGAGAAATTTTCAAATGGTGTGAATTGATTCATTCCATTCCAGTGAAATGATCCTACTTACCCAGTTTGTTTGGCTTGTTAGCTTTGCTATGTTTTGTTGCTTATTTATAACTTATTTTTTATGGTAAATCTGCTGCTTAATTATTGATCTCTGATTAGTTAGTAGTTACTCAGTTTTTTTATTTTGTTCTGCATTTAATACTTGATCCTATCTATGCTGTCAAGATAAGTTTAACATTTAGTGCAAATGTCATGTAAGATTTGATCCTCCATACTGATCAACAAAGCAAAACAAGGTTAAGAAGATAATTTCCAGAGGCAAAATAACATAATTATTTTTTGTTATTTGTTGATTTGTAACCACTCATTGTTTTCAGAATTGAGTCATTTTTGTTTTTATCTGAAATAGATCCATGAACTGCACTTTTTATCATAATATATCTGCAATGACTTAATTAGGCAGTGTCCGCATCATGCTTAACATTGAAGATTAATTTAAGGATATCGAAATAGTATTTGGAGTATTGAGAGAAACACATTTGCTGGGTTTCGGAATTTGTCGGTGGTTGGACCGTTATTAAACCCTGGCTCATGTCCATACTCACTTTAATATGTTTGTAATATTTGGATCATTCTGCGAGGCATCTATTGAACTTGTAGTTGGAATCATAACGTTAGGTGTGAAAAGGAAATTGGCCATGGAAACCTTGTCCTTAAAAATCATTCTAACTTTTGTGACTGGATCAGCAAAGTTCATGAGTAGTCTCGACATGAAGCTAATAACATGTTTGGTCTCGTGTTTAGTGTCCCATTTGTTGGAAATATTAAGAGTAAAATAGAATTGAGATAGTTAGGAAAGATAGAAGAGTCGTGCCGTGGACAAAACCACAATATCCAGTTTTGCTCCCCAAGGTTTACACAACTAGGTCTGAACTCGTATACTCGAAGCCAACACGTTGGAGCCTCACAAACGATGCCCATAATTATTGAAGATCAAAGGAGAGTAACGATTTCTTCTCTGACCCATTTGTTGGATATCGACACTCATATATATATATATATGAATTCAATTATTCCATACTTCTGTTTCTGTATGCATGCAGCTTACATGTTGCTCTTTGATGTCCGTATGAGTCAGTCAACCTCATATCGTATGCATGCAGCTTCACTGTTTCTTTCATTTCACATCCATAACCGTACTCAAATTGCTAATGACATAGCCCATTAGTCTTACATTTGCATTTTTAGCAACCTATCTAGCCTCTGCTTCATTCCTCTCTCCGAAACTCATAATCAATGACATGGCATTCATCCTCCTTGTAATCATTTTTCTTTACTCGTGTTAAAGAAGTTTAAAATAATAAGTTTATATTAATTGAAATTTGCGGAGTTTTCTTTTTAAGCCTTATGCATCTTATATTATATATATAACTTTTTAATAAATAATTGCATGTGCAATATTGAAAACTTAATTAACAATGTTGTGTTTGGTGGAGGATACGTTGGGCAAAATAAATAGTAAATAAACGCTCAATTTATTTATTTAACACCCTAATATAAGTAAGTATTCTCCCACATAATCATTTGTTTTCACATGTTCCACACTTGTGTTGTGTCACCCCCCCTATAAATAAAGAAGAAGTCAAAGCATGTGCCACACTTGTGCCTCTATGAATCAAGAGCAGTCAAATTCAGTGGGACACCACATTCACCACACGCCCAACACAAGCAACCTCACTCCCTACATTCTTCCAAGACTACCCCTAATCATCAATAAAAATACCCAACACACACAACACATTCACCATCTCCTTCAAGTGCAACAAAGTAATTTAATCCAATTTCAATTCAAAACAATAACATAATGCCATCTATAAAACCTCGTATCGTAACAACCTTTTTACTCACTCACATCATCATTGTCTCTCTCTCTCACAACCCCACTTTAGTTACGTTGTTTCTTCCATGCATAACAATATGGCAAGATTAAATAACCCTAGCATTTTAGTTACAATCATTTTGTTTCTATTAGTAACATTACCATTTGCCTCATGTGAATCAGAGTGCTCGTCCAAATATGAAGGTGTATGTCACAACAAAAATGAAGCACTAAAGCTAAAATTAATTGCAATATTTTCCATATTAGTGACGAGCATGATTGGAATTTGTATTCCAATTTTCACAACTTCGATCCCAGCATTAAAACCCGACGGAGATTTATTCGTGATCATTAAGGCTTTTGCCTCCGGTGTTATACTCGCTACCGGTTACATGCACGTGATGCCAGATTCATTTCAGGATCTAAATTCTCCTTGTTTGCCTGAACGGCCTTGGAAAAAATTTCCATTCACCACTTTTATTGCTATGGTGTCTGCTGTTTTTACTCTCATGGTTGATTCTTTTTCTATAAGTTTCTTTAAGAAGAAACTTTCTGCGTCTTCTTCTAGTAATTTAGAAGCTGGTTCTGAGACAAAGGAACCGGAACAAATTGGTCATGGTCATGGTCATGGTCTTGTGGTTGCAAATGGACATGAAAAGAATGTAAATGCTGAACAATTGATGCGTTACCGTGTTGTGGCTCAGGTTAATCAATTTCTTTCGTATTGTTAAATTTTATCATTGTTATATTAATTAATGTAAGTTGTGTGGAATTGGATTAAGGTTTTGGAGTTAGGAATTGTGGTGCACTCTGTAGTGATTGGTTTGTCATTGGGTGCTTCAGAGAACCATTGCACCATAAGGCCTCTCATTGCTGCACTTTGCTTCCATCAACTCTTTGAAGGAATGGGTTTGGGTGGTTGCATACTTCAGGTAATGATTATTCCATTTAATTTCATTGAAGAATTTACAATATGAGCAAATTATTCCATTAATGTGACAGGCTGATTATGGAACGAAGATGAAATCGACAATGATATTCTTCTTTTCAGCGACGACGCCGTTTGGAATAGCATTGGGGATTGGTTTATCAAAAGTGTATAGTAACACTAGTCCAACTGCACTCATTGTAGAAGGGGTTCTAAATGCTATGTCTGCAGGGCTTTTAAATTATATGGCACTTGTTGATTTATTGGCTAATGATTTTATGGGTGCAAAGTTGCAAAGTAGAATGAAGCTTCAAATATGGTCTTACGTCGCTGTTTTGCTAGGTGCAGGAGGCATGTCGGTAATGGCACTTTGGGCGTAAAATTAATGTTAATGTTATTTCATTTTTTAACGTATTAATCTAGTTTAGCATTGGCATCACACTTTTGTGACTTCATAATTTGATGAAACGAAATATGTTTACCGTGTTAATAGTTCGTTCATTCATTGTTTTTCTTGCTTAACTCATTAGTTTACTTAAATACAAAACATTACCAAAATCGACATGGCCAGATATGACATTCATGAAAAAAGTGACGCTATATACTTCGGGAATGAGTTAGAAGGAAGACCAAGAAAAGCCACAACCTCTAAACTTTAAATTTATTTATTTATTTATGCTAGTAAGTTATTATAATTTTTTATCTCGATATTTTTGTGTGTGAACATTTTTTTTTATTTAGTGTGTGAATATTATATGATATTGTATAACAAACATTTGGCTTAAACGCATTTTTCACCCCCTAAGTTTGTAAAAGTTGCAATTTTGGTTCCCTTTTAAAAAAATGGCAAAAGTGACCCTATGTTTACCCCTTTTGTAAAACCTCAATTTTGACTTAGTCAAGCCTATCTGTCACACCACATCAGTTAAAAATCGCCAGCTGTCTATTTTTTGAATTTAAAATAAATGTAAATGTCACAAGTGTATTTGTAGAATTAAAATAATAAAAAAAAAGGAAATAATTAAGGAGAGAAGCGCCGAGTCTTCTTCTCTTCTTCCTCTGTAACATCAAACCCAGGTAAGAACAACCAAACCCATAATTTAAAACAAACACAAAGCAAATCAAAATTTATAACATTCTTCATTCATAAATTCATCAAAAAATTCAAACAAAACATATTTACAATTCAATCTCCTTTTTTTCATCATCTTCAAGAAACCTAATAACAATAAAATCAGAAAAGAAAAGAAAATTAAAAGGGTTTCGATTTTCATACATCCTGGGTAAAGATCTTCTTACCCAGGATGCCTTCCATCATCGTCATGTTGCTAGTGAAGACGACGAAGACGAAGAACAAGTCTTTGTTCCTAGTCCTCTTCTTTCCCTAAAGGAGCAGATTGAAAAAGACAAGGGTCCCTTCCATCGATCGAACTCAAAACCCTTCTTCTCTTCAAACAGAACTAATCAAAATCACTGGTGCCTCTGAGATGAAAGACCACTGTCACAAAAAACAATTCAAATATGTTTTCTTGGGCATCATGATTTTTCAAAATTTCCAGAATTCCAAAGATTGTTTTGAACTTTGTTTTTGGCTTTATTTGTATGTTCTTTGAGTAGGAAGAGGAGAAGCTCACGATGAATTGAGAATTGAGATTTAAGTGTTGTTGTTGTTATTGAGATTTGTATGTTCCAGAATTTTAATTCACGTGCTCTTTTTTTTTATTTATTTAATTTCATTTATATATATTTGGCTTTTTTAGTTAATTTTTAATTGAAAAAAACACATGTGGTGTGCCATGTAGGCTTGACCAAGTCAAAATTAACGTTTTACAAAAGGGGTTAGTTCTGGGGTCACTTTTGCCATTTTTTTTAGAAGGGGATCAAAATTGCAACTTTTGCAAACTTAAGGGGTAAAAAGTGCGTTTAAGCCTAAACATTTTTTAACTTACATATTAAGCTTTAAACACTTAATTTCTACTTCTAAAAATGCTTAAACACTTAATAGAATCACTAATATACTTCGTCAATATTTCTATAAAAAATCTCACAATATTTCGAATGCTATATGTTTTTCTATTGATCCATTCAAGAAAAGACTCAACTGGAGTATGAAAATTTACCCTTATCATTCTTTGCACGCCTTCTCTGGTGGCAGATTTTGATAAGGGGCCAGAGTCTGAACTGAAAATTGGCAACGCGATATCAGAGTCCGATCTCCATGATGCACTTCTTAATGGGGAATTTTTTGCTTAATTATTATTATTGATAACGGATGATAACCGAAATTTGAATAAACCGTTATTCTCCTTGATTTGCAATTGACAACACTACTCACGTGGTAACCACTCATTGTTTTCAATATCGGATTGTTTTTGTTTTTATCTGAAAATATATCCATAATCTGGGCTTTTATCATAATTTGATGAATGAAGGTAATGTTAGAGGAAAGTATTAAATGTGTGAGATTTTGCAACTCTTTATGGTGCACCTAAATAGAACAAATCAACGTTGCAGCGAATTTTTAATTTTAGTATTTTATAATTTAAAACCGAACAACACTCAATAAAACACAAACAGTTTTGCTACTTGTTATGTAGTCTATACTTTAATTATTTTTCCATTTTATAGTTTTTGTGTTCTTAAGATTATTCAAATTAAATATCATTGAAAGGAAGTTGGCAAGGTGCCCCACCATTTGGATTATAAAATTTTCACGCATTTGCATTTGCTGCCTTTACAGATCACATACTATTTGATCGAAGTTAGATGACTCGCATTCTACCATTGTATTTTAACATATAATAAACGCAGTTCAAATGTAAGTCGTTTGATTTTGATCAGACGATATGCCTTTGATATTTGAGACGAATGTTTTTTTTTTTTTTGACAAAATAAAAGATATTCATTCATTCAAATTGATAGAGTACATCGATATAATGCAAATTCGCTAAAAACAAAAATGATGAATATGTGAACAGGCTCACATCATCCATGTTAATAGGATAAAACGGCAAAGTACAATTGCCTACATATATGACTATATTTAAATCTCCGGAATAACCATGTATCCGGATCTGCAACGTGGATGACGTCAAAGTCATTGATTGGATCTGCACTGGATCGAAGCTGATCTGACAATCTGAACTGATCAAATACCTGAGAGAAACAAGAAAAACAAACAACGTCGCACAAAGACGACGAACAAACCAACGTCGCACGAAGACGACGAAATCACAAAATAAAAAACAAAATAGATGTGAAAATCACTTATTTCAATAAAAAGGAAAAGGAAAAACAAGTTAGAGAGATGATTTTGGGTCAAAAATTGACCCTAAATCACCCCTCTTTGATGGATGAAGGAGAAGAGAGAAGAAACTAGGGTTTTGGTGACGGCTCACTAGAGAGAAGGGGAAGAGAGAGATTGAGAGACGAATGTTTGAAATCCAATTGTGTGAAATCCAAAAATACCCCTTTTATTAAAAATTGTTGACTCAAACTCTAACAAAATATTCCACCTCTTCAATCAACAACGATTTCAACGCATTATTTTTTTTGTTTACCATTTTTTGTTGTGTGTGAAATGGTGCGACTGATTTGTGATTGAGCTGCAATAGGTCAATCATCAGTGTTGGATGAAATTATGGGAGTGTAGGTTGAAGTATATCTAAGTATTTGGTCTTGAATTAATATGATTCTGCCTTAATATTCTGCAGGTAGAGGTGGTATATGAAAAGGATCATGCTTAGCATCAATTTTTCGAGCTTATTTACCATGCTCTAGTGTTGTTAATTTGCTCTAAATTAAACTGCATACATGCTTAACAATGTTGCTTTCTTTATAAGATATTGGTGTGTGATTTACACAACCTTTATGGCCTTGGTTTATGCGGCTATGTGCCGGTAATATCTTTGTGATGCTGCTCCCTTTGTTGTTTTGGACTTTTGGTTTTAATATGGTCTAGAATGAAAAATCAGGTATTGCCACAACCAGAGTGTGAAGAAACTGAGTATGTGCACTTTATGGAGTCTTCATGAGAGTGTGAGATGTTCATAATTTAGATTTGATGTACTGAATATTTGAATTAAGGAGAGTAGATGGTGAAGAGTATTCTAGTTTTTACATTAATTTCTATGTATGTGAGATTTGTATTGGAAATGGCAGCTGGTGTTAGTTGCAACACATTGTATACTAGCCTGCAGAATCTGCTCAAGTAGTATGCTTACTGATATTGTAGTGTTGTGGGTGTGGCCTCAGTCACAAGTGGTGGTGCATGATAAGCTATTTTGGTGTTTGGTACTAATAGGTCGTAGCTTTTTAATTGCTTATTCTACTACATTGAAAAAGTGGAATACGGATCATATATCCTATTGCTACTGGTTTGTTATCTGTATCTCTTTTAGGAGTTACTTATTATACAGTTCTGGTGTTTTGATCTTGTGTGTCTAATGTAGGTGTGGATTATTTAGAGGTAGGATGCTAAATAGCATAACCTGCTACATCTTTTTGTGGTGTTCATGTGTGCTTTAGGTCTCATTGGAAGTTAGGAGGAAATGGAAAGTTTTAGAGTTTGAACTACGGATCTTGCATATTATTATGCATTACAAACTGAGCTAAGCTCACAAAGACATTTTAAAAGTATTATAATAATATAGATTGAATTTGAAAAACTTACCCAAATCCCCTAAAACCATCCATACTCCTCATCCAATACAATTTTTTAATTCTTCCAAATTAGAGAGAATTGATTGAATTGATGATTATTTTATTATTGAAATGTTGATTATTTTACGATGCTATTTGTTTTCGATCTCTAGTTCTTTTTACGTATGAATTGGTTTAACAATAAGTTTTTTTAAATTGTATAACAGTTATTTACTTACAAGCTTTTCTTTCTAGGGAAAATTTTCTTACAAAGTTACGATTAACAAATATTGCTTTCATACACAAAATTACCTCAAATACATTAGAAGCACACACATCTCATGGGTTTACAGTTTTTTTTTGTGGTGGTCAGGGTTCGAACCCCAGATCTTACATATATTATGCATTGTCTATACCAACTGAGCTAAGCTCACGAGGACTATGAGTTTAGAGTACAATAATTATAGTAGCTTAATATATTTCTTTTCAAAAAGCTACCTAAACTTACTCGGTGATCAAGTTAATACCTAAATTCAATTAGGAGTCTACCTTAAGAAGTCAAATAAACAAGTTTTGAGGAGTATATAGCAAGAAATCTCAACCAAATTATAGATGCAATGTGATTTTTTTAATGATAATTACTTTTGTTCTGAACTAGAACTAAATATTTTGAGGAAAATAGGGTAATCTCTCAATAAAGGTGGATTAATGGAAGAAACTGCTACATTCTTGAAGACTTCGTTGAAATCTATATGAAAGCTCTGTCGATCGTAGTTTTGGTTGGAATCCATGAAAATGTGGTTTAAAAAACACTTAATTCAATATATGATTAAGGTGTCTAAGAGGTTTAAATAAATTGATGAATATATTTTCACTCATATACCAACTTATATTCCTTCTATTATCAATACAATATGAGCTAAACTCTGTTGGATAAAAAAAAAGATGATATTTCAGTTTCCCTAAAAAAAGGATAATGATATTTTAAAGGAACATATTGTCAATAACAAACGTTCGAAGGAAAAATTAGGTGACCAATGCAAATTTATAACAGTACAACTATGCTTCCAATTTGGTCAACAAGGAAATTATTTTCCAAAAAGATCACTTCAAGTCATAAAATTAATATCCCATATGTGCTATTTATAAACTTTATTTCCAATACCGCACAATTTAGCCAAATTTATAGATGAGCAAGGATATCTCCATTTCTTAAAATAAACAAAAATTGTCATTACTATAATTTTGATTTTGATGTATAGATCTTTAATATTTTTTTGTTACAAAGCTAACAAAAACAAAAAAAAAGACAATAAAAACACAAAAAAGGAAAGACTAAAATCTACGGAAACAGGTTCCCGCAGAAAGTCTGAAACTAAGAGATCTGATAATTCTGTTGGAGAAGAGGTGTGAAGAACACTGTTGAAGCAAGTTAAATGTCAAGATGAAAAGTCCAACACTATAACAGAACCAGTTGATGTAAAAGTGTAATTAGGAGTTAGTTAGATAAGGGTCAATAATCCTATGTTATTAAGACCATTGTAGTTAATCTGGACTAACTTTAGATAACTGCATATAAATAACAGTCTCACTCTTGTAATGACTCATAACAGAATATTCATCATTTTTACACATTCATGTGTTCTCTTTCTCTGTTCTCAATCTATGAAACCCAAATTCCAGAATCTTAACATGGTATCAGAGCTGTGAATTTCGATCCTCAATCATGCTTCCGATTCCTTGTATCTCTTTTGAATCAAACCCTAAATACATCTTCTTTCTGGTTTTTCGATTCAATTTCACTTCATTGAATCAAAACCTCTTTTTATCCCCTTTCTGAATCTTGATTCGTTTTCAATTCAAACCCTAATTTTCGTTTTCTTTTTGATTCATCTCTGGTTCTCCTTCTTCGTCGCGATTTCAGATTTCTTCAGAACATTGTGTGGTGTTCATTATGGTGCGTGCTACCAACAACAGTTCTGGTTTAGTCGTCAACAACGGCGGCGATACTACTTCTCCGTATTACGTTCATCCAAGCGAGGGGCCGAATTCGGTTTCTATCACTCCGCAGTTGGATGAGACGAATTATCTTGCTTGGGCTCGTGCGATGCGACGCGCGTTGGGAAGCAAGAACAAGTTTCATTTTGTCGATGGTACGATTCCTGTTCCATCATTCACTGATCTCAATTATCATGCTTGGGAACGCTGTAATAATCTCATCCATTCTTGGATCACCAATTCTGTAAGTTCTCAAATTGCACAGTCTATAGTGTTCATAGAAAATGTGCCTGATGTATGGAATGAATTAAAAGAGAGATTTTCTAAAGCTGATAGAATTAGGGTATCAAAACTGAGATTTGATATCAATAATCTCAAACAAGGATCTCTCTCAGTTTCTGAATACTTTACCTCTTCAGTGTGTTTGTTTGTCTATGAGAAATGCTCGTGATTTTCGTCTTGAAGATCAGATTATGCAGTTTCTTACAGGTCTAAATGACCAATTCTCCATAGTACAAACCCAGATTCTCCTTATGGAGCCTCTTCCTACCCTGAACCGTGTATATTCTCTAGTTTTGCAAGAAGAGAGCAAGACTAATCTTGAGGTTTTAGATGAATCCAAGGCTCTTATTCATGCAGCTGCATCTAAGAAACATTTTGGTAGAGGAAAGGGAAGTTTTTCAGGAAAAAGGCAGTGTACTTTTTGTGGAAAAGAGAATCATACAATTGATATGTGCTACAAAAAGCATGGTTTTCCTCCACATTTTGGGAAAAGATCCAATGCTTCTGTTAACAATATTACTACAGATGAAAATGAAGACAATGTGACTGCTAATCTTGAAGTGTCACAAGGTTCCACATCTCATTCAGGTCCTATTCTTACTCAAGAACAATATGACATCTTTGTGTCTTTGGTTCAGTAAATTGATGCTAACAACAATCAGCATAAGGGTAAGCAAGTTGTCACAAATCAGGTCAAAACTCTAGCTCATAATGGCCATTTGCCTAATGAAGCGTCCAATACAGGTATGGTTTTAGCAAATTCCACCAAACAATTTTCACCTCAGTCATATTGCTTAACCTCTTACACTTTATCTTGTATATCAAGTAAAAATTCAAACCCCTGGATATTAGATTCAGGAGCTAATGATCACATTTGTTCTTTTCTCATGTGGTTTACCACATATTACAAGATAAAACCTAAAGGAGTTGAGTTACCCAATGGAAATTTAATCACTGCAAAATATGCAGGGAATGTTCATTTTTCTTCCTCTCTTGTTTTAGTTAATGTTCTCTATATACCAGATTTTTCATTCAATTTAGTGCCAGTTTCCAAATTATGTGAAACTTCTAACTATGAAGTTCATTTC
Source organism: Medicago truncatula (assembly GCF_003473485.1). Taxonomy (NCBI): domain Eukaryota; kingdom Viridiplantae; phylum Streptophyta; class Magnoliopsida; order Fabales; family Fabaceae; genus Medicago; species Medicago truncatula. The sequence goes on along the minus strand of NC_053049.1, from coordinate 48,423,615 downwards.
TCTAAGTCATCTTGTTCTATACAGGATTTGCATTCCAAGAGGATGATTGGTTTGGCTGATCAGGTTGAAGGATTGTACTTGCTTAAAGTGGATGCTGCTCATAGGAAGGCTCTCACCGTGTATACTGATTGTAATTTCTCTGTTCCTTCTAGCGCCTTATGGCACTATAGATTAGGTCACCTATCACACAGTAGAATGTCCTTAAAGCATAGCAAATTTCCCTTTCTTCCTGATCAAGAAAACAATTTAGTTTGTGATTTTTGTCATTATGCCAAACATAGGAAATTACCCTTTTCGGTTAGTAATAGTAGAGCTTCAAATAAGTTTGAATTGTTACATTTTGACATTTGGGGACCCTTGTCTATCCCCTCTATTCATGGTCATAGATATTTCTTAACTGTCTTAGATGACTATAGTAGGTTTGTATGGATCATACCTTTCAAAATAAAATCTGAAGTTTCTTCTCTTGTGCAAAATTTTGTTTGTATGGTTGAAAATCAATTTGATGCCAAAGTTAAGAAAATAAGAAGTGATAATGGCCCAGAATTTAATCTCAAACATTTTTTTGATTCCAAAGGCATTATTCATCAAAAATCCTGTGTTGAGTCGCCTCAACAAAATGGCAGAGTGGAAAGAAAGCACCAACATATTCTTAATGTTGGGAGAGCTATCTTATTTCATTCCAAATTACCAAAAAAATTCTGGTCATATGCTTTTACTCATGCTACATATATAATTAACAGAGTTTGTACTCCTTTACTAAACAACCACTCACCATATTTCCTGTTGTACAATGAGCTTCCTAATCTGCATGATCTTAAAGTTTTTGGGTCTTTAGTTTATGCTTCTACTTTAACTGCTCATCGTACTAAATTGCAATCTAGAGCTAAGAAGAGTGTGTTTTTAGGATACAGACCTGGCATTAAAGGCTATGTTCTATATGATTTACATACTAGAGAAATTTTTGTATCCAGAAATGTTATTTTTCATGAAAATATCCTACCTTATTCCACAAATAAAGACTATTCTGTTCATGATTTTGTCCCTCTAATATCACCATGTGAAAAAAATTTCTTTGATGATATTGATCCTTCCACTTCAAATGCTCATGATTCTTCTTCCCAAGGGAATGCTTTTTCACCAAATTTAACTCCTATCTTAGATTCTGACATTCCCTTAGGACATGGGGAACCTAATCATGATCAATCCATATCTGACACATTACATTCCAACACTTCTAACATTTCATCTAATCATGATCAATCCATATCTAACACATCATCTTCCAGCATCTCTAACACTGACACTCCGACACAAATTTCTAACAATCAGAATACTTTGAGAAAGTCTGCAAGAGTAACTTCTCCACCATTGCATTTAAAAGATTTTATTTGCAATCCTTCACCTCATCACTCTAATGCAATCTCCTCAGGTACTTTGTATCCTCTTTCATCCTTTCATTCTTACTCTAATCTTTCTCCATCTCAATCTTGTTTTTCCTTGTCTGTGTCTACCTATTCTGAACCTCACACTTATGCTGAGGCTGTTAAGTCACCTTGTTGGGTTGAAGCCATGAATGATGAGCTTGTTGCTCTTGAAAAGAATGGGACATGGAAGATAGTAGAAATGCCACATGGTGTGAAATCCATCGACAGCAAATGGGTATACAAAGTTAAGCACAAAGCTGATGGCTCAGTTGAAAGATTTAAAGCCAGATTAGTTGCAAAAGGCTACAATCAAGTTGAGGGCTTAGATTATTTTGACACATTTTCACCTATGGCGAAACTCACTACTGTAAGAATGGTACTTGCTTTAGCTTCAATTAATCATTGGCATTTGCATCAGTTAGATGTAAATAATGCATTTTTGCATGGGGATCTCGAAGAGGATGTCTATATGACTGTTCCTGAAGGTGTACAAGTAGATAAGCCCAATCTAGTTTGTAAATTGCAAAAATCATTATATGGGTTGAAGCAAGCAAGCAGGAAGTGGTATGAAAAGTTGACTTCATTATTAATTCAACAAGGGTATTCACAAGCAAACTCTGATCACTCCTTGTTTACTAAGTCCAATGGTGAATCATTCACAGTTCTTTTAGTATATGTGGATGATGTGATTCTGGCAGGGAATTCAATGACTGAATTCACACACATAAAAACCGTTCTTGATACATCTTTTAAGATTAAAGATCTTGGTTCAGTCAAATATTTCCTTGGGCTAGAAGTAGCTCAATCTAAGAAAGGAATAACAGTTTGTCAGAGAAAATACTGCCTTGATCTCATCAAAGATAGTGGTCTCTTAGGCTCTAAACCTGTGAGCACTCCATCTGATCCATCAATTAAGCTACATTAGGACAAAAATGTTGCATATACTGACATCACAACCTACAGAAGATTGATTGGCAGGTTGTTATATCTGACTACAACAAGACCAGATATTACATTTATAGTTTAGCAACTAAGTCAGTTCCTTTCCAAACCAACACAGGTTCACTATCAAGCTGCTTGTCGTGTCATTAGATATCTTAAGGGTTCACCTGGGCGTGGATTAATGTTTTCAAGAGATTCCAAGCTACAGATTTTTGGTTTCTCTGATGCTGACTGGGCAGGATGCCTTGACACCAGAAAGTCAGTAACAGGGATGTGTTTCTTTCTTGGAACATCTCTTATTTCATGGCGTACCAAGAAACAAACTACTGTCTCTCGTTCTTCAAGTGAAGCTGAATACAGAGCACTTGGATCCGCAACCTGTGAAATTCAGTGGCTGCTATACTTATTGGCTGATCTGAAGGTTACATGTGATCATATTCCTGTTCTGTATTGTGACAATCAAAGCGCTCTGCACATTGCTGCGAACCCAGTGTTCCATGAAAGAACAAAACACCTGGAAATAGACTGTCATATAGTTAGGGAAAAAGTTCAAGCTGGAATTTTGCATCTGATGTCTGTTACTTCTACAGAACAACTGGCTGACTTCTTCACTAAGTCACTTCATCCAAGGCCTTTTTGTTCTTTAGCAGATAAGATTGGAATGGTGGACATATACCAGAATTCATCTTGTGGGGGGATGTTGAAGCAAGTTAAATGTCAAGATGAAAAGTCCAACACTATAACAGAACCAGTTGATGTAAAAGTGTAATTAGGAGTTAGTTAGATAAGGGTCAATAATCCTATGTTATTAAGACCATTATAGTTAATCTGTACTAGCTTTAGATAACTGCATATAAATAGCAGTCTCACTCTTGTAATGACTCATAACAGAATATTCATCATCTTTACACATTCATGTGTTCTCTTTCTCTGTTCTCAATCTATGAAACCTAAATTCTAGAATCTTAACAAACACACTCTGAAGTAGAAGACGCACCAATCTTAACTAGAAAATCTGCACAACTATTACCTTTTTGAAGAGTATGATTAATAGAAGTTTGTCGGTGAAGAGTGAGAAGATTCTTGATGTCTTGAATAAAAGTACCATACTTATAAAATCTATGGAGAGAATTTTGAAATTATAAGGCAAGATAGATTATAGTTGCTCACAAATTTGCTAAAAAAAATAGTGTAGTTATTAAATTAGTTTGCCTCACCGATTTGGTAAGGTCTACAGTAACACTGTGTTCTCTCTCATAGTACGTGTAATATAAAAACAGTAAACAGGAAAAGTTTGGACTTAACCACACTTCATTATTACAATCATTCACACCTTCTTCGTCTTTATCTCTTTCTCTCTCTACCTCTTTTTCTCTCTCTACAATTCCAAAACCCTAGCTCTTCCGATTCATCATCAAAATGGGTTCTGAAGGATCCACCGTCGTTGGTAATTCTCCAACACCTTCACTTCTATTTTCATTTCCTATTATCTCTTTCTACTTTTTCCAATTTTGTACTTCTTTTTCTTGGTGGTTGCTTGTGTATAGATGCTACTCTGATAGATTTTTCAGCTGTTTTTTTTATTTAATCTATAATTTCTAGCTTCAATTTCGTTTTTTTTTTTAAACTGATCGAGGGTTTGTTTAAACCTGATATTGATACAAATTCATTTCATTTTGAGCTGTGATTGCATGAAATTCTGGTTATTTGAACTATTTCTGTAATAAATGTAACAGGGAAAGTGTGCAGAACTATGAATTGAAAGATTCTGTGATATGAACTTTGAAATTTCTCTGTTTTATTTATGCTCACTGTAATTGGTAATTATATACCTATTATTTATTTAATGTTGTTGCTTGCTTAGATTCTAAAGTATGTGCAGCTTTTCCTGCTCAGTTAACCTACTATAGAGACTTTAGGCAGCATGCTCCTGTGTGGTGTATGTATGTTTACATTTAACCGCTTCTTGTTGCATTGTTGTATAGCTCTTGCGTGAGAGTCGAACCCGAGACCATCCTATCACTCCACTCCTTATCTCTCCCACCCTGGCCAACGTTATAACCCTGTCATATTTTTTTTTGTTTTGTTAAAAATAAATAATTTATACAATTACAAGTTCATCCATTTATCTGGGCTGTAGTTATAATGACCTTTGAAGTATGGGTACTTTAAAATTCATGGTGTACTCTCTTTAGTCAATCAACAATCGTGGTGGTACGTGATGTAGTGGGGATCCAGCGCTATGTATAACAACGTGGTGGCTGGTAGAGCAAATCTATGTTGCGGCGAATTTGCAGACAAGACGAGCGCAGCATAGTAGACAAGCAGAAAAGGCAGTAGTGCCCTTGTTCTTCAACATGTTAAGACAAAAATGCCCTTGGTTTTTAACTGTTTAGGGCTATTTTTTGGACCTTGTGTGCGACTTCGCTGGGCCTGGTACCCACTGCATTGCGTCTTTCTCCCGCCACACTGCTTTAGGAATTGTGACAATTTTTTTATTGGTCAGGAGCAGGAAATTTTAGGGGGGGTCTTTCAATGTACCAAGAAATAGTATGTTGTAACTTGCGTGGCTTGTGGAGGGGGTTGATTAGGCCACCCTGAGAATCTGGTGTCTCAAATTTTATTACTTTGGTGGTTATTTGTTCGAAACGTTTTCCTTTGGATCCTCATTGGTAATGGGAGTAATTATAAACTTCATCAAAATGGGTAGCATGTCATTCTTGAGGTTCTATGTAATGGGAGTTCTTTATGAGGGCACATTCCTCTTTTTAGTATCCTTTGCTTGAGAATAAGATCTTCTATTGTGTACCAAACTTGGCAACTCACAAGTATTGGAATGTGATGAATTTGTGATCTAAATCATGAAAGCTGCAAACTAACTCGCTTAAAAAACAAGGCTAGATTGGTTACTCTTGACCTGAATTGGACCAATAACTTCTGGGATCCTGTTGGGGCTGTAACTTTGGTGCTGAAATAGTTAATATTTGGATCAGATCATAATAAGTGTGTGACTGTCCAAGAGTGTGCATTTCTTTACACGAATTTACTATATTCAATGAGTTTACGTGATCAGATATCTACTCAAGAATTTTTTAATGTAACTTAATATTTGCAATGTGATTTTCAGAATATTCAATTGATACTGTTTTATTCCACTTGTAGATTTGCAAATTGTGTTGTAAATTGTAATTGTTAATTTTTTTTTCATTGTCTATCAATGCAGTTCCTAGGAATTTCAGATTATTGGAAGAGCTTGAGCGAGGTGAGAAGGGAATTGGAGATGGAACTGTTAGCTATGGAATGGATGACGCTGATGATATATTCATGCAGTCATGGACTGGGACTATTATTGGCCCCCCGGGTGTAAGTTCTATTCTTTGCACTCTGTTGCATGAATTGCACTGAAAAACTTTTGCAAGATTGCAGAATTTATTATTTTTTCTATGATTTATATGATTCTACTTCCACAGTTCTCTATTTTTGCCCTATTTTGGTCAACAATGCACATCATCCTTGTCAACTTATGCTGGATATTTATCTTTTGCATGTTATATTTATTTTGAAAAAAGTTTGTATTTTGATCAGAATGAGGGGTGTGCGCTGTGTGTATTGGGTTTAATGTATTGCTTTGGAAACTAAAGTGGTTATGGATAGTGTGTTAATATCTTTTTAGCTTCTTCAAAAGCGGTTATATTTTGAAGTGAACTTTCATATGAAACCTTGTCATTTGTAGCTAACATGATTGATGCTATATACTATGTTTATTTGCCTGAAATATTAAATTCTATTTACTTTTTCCTAGATCCTTATTTTCCTGAAGTTTTCTTATCAATATTTTTTAGAGTAAATTACACTCCCCTCCCCTAAGAGATGCTTGAATTACACTCCCCTCCCCTCTTATGTTAAAATATACACTTTCCTCCCTTGAAAAATAAAATTTATACTCCCCTCCCCTTTGAGATGTTTGAAATGCAACTCCCTCCCTTAATAATTAAATATGCCCTACACTTTAATCTATTTTAACATAAATAAATATTTTTATGATATATACTAATTTTGAACTATCATTTAAGAAAAATAAATTCTTTTCTTTATAATTAAATGTCAATGATAATTAAATTTAAATATTTTGTTATTATTTAAAATTTAGAGTATAAAATTCACTTTTAAATAACCATACTTTATCACTTTCATAATTTTCACATATTTTAATTTTATTTTAGGTTGTTTCATATTTTATAATAGGGTTTAAAAATATATGTTAACGAAATTGTGAATAAAAAATAGTTAAAAATATGTATTCAAAATTTGATTATATTAAAATGGATCCACAATACTATTTTTCTTCAAAGTGTGTTAGATTTTGCTAGATTATTAGAAATAAAAAAAATGTTGAGGGAGTAAAGCGTAGATTTTAACATAAGAGGGGAGGGGAATGTAATTCAAGCTTCTCCCAAGGGAGGGGAGTGAAATATTTTCTAATATGTTTTGAAAAAGAGGGGAGTGAAGTGTATATTTTAACATAAGAGGGGTGGGGAGTGTAATTTACTCTATTTTTTATCCCCACTTCAAAAAAAAAAATTATCCCCAATTAAAGCCATGCACAAGATTCATGTGCTGATCTCTAGTAGTAAGGTGATATTACTGCCTATCAAATTAAACATCATTTTGACTTGCTGAGTCTTACTGTCCATCTTTTTCTTATATCAGACTGTTCATGAAGGTCGTATCTACCAGTTGAAGTTGTTTTGTGGCAAGGATTATCCAGACAATCCACCATCTGTTAGATTTCAGACAAGGATTAACATGACTTGCGTCAACCAAGAATCTGGAGTGGTAGTTAGCATTTTTACTTACTTACTTACACAGTTACACTCTAGTGAATAGTGATTGAATGCACACTGATAAATATCTAAATTGGCAGGTTGAACCAAATTTGTTTCCCATGCTTGCTAGTTGGAAAAGAGAGTCTACAATGGAAGATATTTTGCTGCAATTGAAGAAAGAAATGATGTCCCCACAAAACCGGAAGCTATCTCAGCCTCCTGAAGGTGTCATTCTTATTTCTGACTGTTACAACTTGCTAGTATTTTTATAATTTGTATCTCCATTGTAGTAGTTGCTAAAGGCACAAGTTCTGTGTTTGTTCTGGTTAGTTTAGTTTTCTTCATATAGTGACTGTATGGTTAATTTGTTAGTTCAACATGCAAAGAATTGTTTCTTTCATCGTTGTCCAAATTTGTGGACAGTGGACACCGACCTCACTTAGTGGGATACAGCTTGGTTGTTGTTGTATATTAGGTAAACACTGGTTGTCTGATATGGTGTTGGATAAACTATTTTATGTAAAATTACTGCATCAGTTGGTTAAGTGGTTGAACATTAATTGTCAACTTACTCTAGAGATACAAATGTACTTATTCAGACTGCTTCTTGAGCAATCCATCACAAAGTTTCACTCTCACTACTCTGAGAAGTTTAAAGCTGAATAACTCGAACAGCTTTAAACTTCTCGGTGTAGTTTGAGAGTGAAACTTTATAATGGATTGTTTAGCAAGCAGTCTGAATAAGTGCATTTGTTTCAATACATGTTTTGTGTAGCTTTTGTTTTGAAATTCCCATGATTTGATATTGAAAGAATTAAATCTTAGATGAGTATATCTGATTTATATTTTGATTGTATTTGAGCTATAATTTATAAATTAAGCCTTATAACTGTAAATTTAATTAATCTTGTAATTTGCCAAATAAATTATCTTCACACCACCATCAAACTATGTATTGCCATATCATGAAAGGAGTTACCAAAATTTGTGGCGGTAAGCTAGGGGCATTACAAACACAGTTTAACCCCTAGAGAAATACTCCCTCTGTTGCCAATTATAAGCAAATTTAATTTTTTAGATTCATTCAATTAATGATGTATGTGGTCCACAATATGAACCACATACATCATTAATTGAATGAACCTAAAGAGTCAAATTTGCTTATAATTGGCAACGGAGGGAGTAAACTTTGTTAAACTTTTTAAATCATGTGCCAACATATCATTGAATGGTAGTGTACTAGAAATTGCATTGACTAGATCAATTTAATCGGCTCTATTTTAGCCTGTGCTGTCTAAGTTATAAGCTTATGGTGACATAACTTTGTTGGAGGAAATGGTGCACTGGTTATTAGGTTTGCATTTTTATTATGAAATCTTATTGTGATATAAGAAAGCTAAGTGATCATACATGACTTTCAGGCAATGAAGATGGAAGGATTGACCAAAAGGGGCTGGTGCTGAGATGTTGTATCGTGTAATTCAGGTGAGAATCTAAGTAAAATAATGTAAATAATTATATTGAATAGATAATCCGGGTTCATGGGTTAATGCATTTATAAATGTAATTATTGACCATTGCGTTTGTAACCTGGAGAAATCAAAGAGTGACTATCCTATCCTTGAATTTTAACGTGAATTGTGTTGAAACTTGAAACTGCTCTTTACTGCGGACTCTAATTTGGCAGCGGGAACCTTTTATCTTTGCTTTTTTATGTACTCATCTTTGGAGCTGTGATCAGTATGCATACTTCCATCCTGAAATTATGGATGTATCCATTTGGTTGTTGAATAATTTATCCTATTTCGTTTTCATAATTTTCTTTTACGGCATTGAAGTAATATTTGATTTTTTTTTGTCTTAATTCCGGCTATTGGAGGAATGGAACTGTAGTAATCCAAAGTTATTTTTGTCAATTTTATTCACTTACCAAAAGTAATGATATAAATGAATAGACAAGTGACGTAGCTTGTAACAGAATTATAGATACACATTGAGATGCAACGGCTAATATTTGAGTCATAATTTGTTTTTTCTTTCTTTTTGGTAGTCAATATATAACAATGCAAACTATACTGAGAGAAGAGATTTTGAAGTAGTTTGCCTTGGGAAATATTGTCTCTTGTCCTGTGTCTCATTTTATGTTTATCAAACTGTACAACTATAAGTGCTTACCCAAGAACATTTGGATGAGATGGTAAGAGATCTTCTCTAGCTTACCAAAGATCATAGGTTCAAATCCATCTTTAGGAATGCAGCGATGCTAAATCACTTGAGGGAGAACTTAACATCCACTGCAGTCCTACATGACTCGTGAAATTTGTCTCTGCTGTTCCGTGTAGAGAATATTGGTTCACACCTAAAAAATAAGTGCTTTTAGGTATAGTTTAGTATGATGGGGGTGTCTGCAACACTGATTTGAAGAAGAAAAGAAACATAAAGAGCCTGTGAATTCTTTTCGCAAGGGTGGGCCTTGAAGTAGTGCAAAAAGTTATTCAGGACTCAATTTTTCCGATAGGGGAAAAAAAAGTCCGGTTGTAAAATATTGGCAGATCTAAGGCTCTGTTTGGCATGCCTAGTTTTTTAGATTATATCAAATAACTTATAAGCTGGTATGGTTGAAATAGAACTGTTTTGTCACAAATTTCCCTCACTAGCTAGCATTTTCATTTTTTTTTTATTTAATATTTTTTTCGTAATTGAAAAAGAAAATCCAAATACTAGTTAAAAATATACTTTTATGTTATTTTATATTTATCAGATAGTTCAATTTTTAATTTTATGAAATGTTATAAATTCAATCCTTTAATAAATTTAATAATTTCCTAATCAATTAGCTTATCTGTTGTAAACTTATTTGCTATCAGTCAATTGTTAATTATTTTTTTACTAGAGTAGTGATATGGACACACTCACACACTCCCTAACATCTACTCTCATATTTGATGAAACTCGCGTGAGTCTCGCACTCTAAAAGTGGAACTATCTAAAGTCATGAGACCCACACGAGTTTAACTCAATAAAAGAGTAAGTATTAGATATACTAAAGAGTGCCTTAAGATTTGATTGCAAGATTGAAGTGGGGTGGCTTTGGAGAGAGGAGATTGAAGGGGGAGAGAAAGAGATCTTCTATGTTTTATAAATAATGAAATTAACACTTACAATTAGTATATTTTTAATTTCAAGGATATAGCAATATAGATTGAATATGAATAATCTATTTAAACCCTTCAAATAGTTCCTCCAAATTAGGGGGTGAAGAAAAATGAAACTCCTGAAATCCTCCTAAAATCCTCTCTTCCTTCATTTTTTTTTCCTCATAAAATTCGTAACAGACCCTAAGTATTAGTTTGTAAATTACTTTGAACATTTCTTTATGATAACATTTGTTTGAGTATCTTGGGATTTGTTTTTTGTTTTTGGAAAGGTGTCAGAATGACCTTTTTCTAGCTTTTTAACTAATTGAGTAAGAAGTATTTTGTTGAATGAAAATAGATGAATGTCTTTTCTTTACTCTTTTGGATCTCTGACGTTGGAACTCATCATAGAAGCTATCTGTTCACGTTGATTTTAATGTTGGAACCCAGTGTGCCCATTAAAGATGTCGATGGTATAAAGTTACCGTCGACATTGATTTTAACGTTGTCATGAGGCAGGGGCTGCAGCAAAGAAAAGTTTGGGCAAATGAAGACCTGGTCCGCGAAAAAAGCCACTTTAATAACAACCTCCCGCGACTTGCGAGACTGACAAGTTGTCACATACCAGTCAATACTTTGTGGTGAATATTTTTATTGACAAATTTTCAACACAGCATGAAAAGATAAGGAGACGGCGAATCGCCTTGGCAACTCAAACTACTCAAGTGACGAATAAGAACACCCAACTCCTTTGTAATTAAATGGGCAAATTCGAAGGACCAAGATTTTGCTGATGATCGCATATATACCATGCTGCACATGCTTGCATGTCAAATTTAAACATGCCATAATTTAAGTTGTAGTTTTTAGTATCTCAGAATTTATAACACTCGCATAATGTGACCAATCATTTGTGCTAGAGTGACAAATAATCCGTGCTATAGCTTGATGGTTCTCAATTTAAAAAGCATTTTCTGATCATAGTAGTTCTTGGCCAATCGCAGTTGTTAGTTCTTAGAGACCAAGTGTATTAAATTAATAGCGTACTTCTCAACTCAAGCATGTCGTAATCCTATAGAAATTGTATGTCTGGTTAACTAGATTGAACAAATACTCGCATCATCATCAAATAATTTCACGTGGGTATGGATACGCTATATCCAAAGCTATCTATCGAGCCACAAGTAGAATGGGGTTTCCAATTATTTGTCTATGTTTTCTCATTTTTATAGTTTGTTTGTATAATATATAATCATTATAGTAAATAATTTATAACATATGAGGTTGGCCACCTAGATACTCTGGACAGACATTCAATCAACGCCAAATAAGGTAAAGGGTTTGGTCGTATTTTATGTAAAGGTAAAGTTCTATGAATGGGATGGAATGGAATATCTCATGAAAACCCTTATCTAAAGGAGCAAAATGAAGTTGGCTTTTTGGTCGGAAGTTGAGGCAGAAAACTTAGTGTAGAGTTGTAGTGACATGTTTTTGTGGTGGCACATCAAAAGGCAAAGACAAAAATCCTCATAACCCCCCATATAAATAGTAGTAATATAAACAAAAATTATATAAGAGAGAATAAAATAATATCTTCATTATTGAATGTGAAGTGACCTTACTTCCCTCTTTGTAATGTTCTTTCGCTTTTCTTTTTCTTTTGATGGAACACTCACTGCTTACTTCTCCCCAACATGGTACTGTACATACCAACCAATGGCATGTGTTGTGATAGAGAAAGATACTTAAGCACTACGTTGCATTATAATGTTTTGAAGAGTGAAATTAATAGTCAATCATAGAAACACAAAATATTAGATATTATATGTATTTAAGGTGTAATATAAAGATTGTGTTTAGACGGGTTTGAAGGAATCATGTTCTCCTTGTACTCAATTATGAGAGTTTGTTTGATACGATCGATCATACGAAGACATCAATCAACTTCATCTTATTTAACCACTAGCTTATTTAATGCCTTAAAATGAAACAAATTTCTTTCTTTCTTTTATTGGGATGGGATGTATTACGTATTTAATTTAGAATCACATATTTGGCTCATTTCAAATGGAAATTATATGATCACAAAAAACATGGAAGATTTATTTTAGATAAAAAAAAAAATTAAGAAATTACAATAATTGGTTGTTGAAAAACAGGCATTATACTGTAAACACGTGATTTAAATGAGGTTGATTTTTAGGAAAATGGTTGGCGTACATGTCATGTGGGTGTATACAACGTAAATTAAATAGAAAAACACAGTGATGTAATATATGTGATATGTTGATGATGTGATAAGAAGAGATATATGGATAAAATAAGAGAATGTGTGTAAAATATCAATGTCCTAATTTTCACGCGTCAACCAAAATTACACTATAGTACCACTTTAATTTCTTAAATTAATTTTTAAAATATCATGCGATGTGTTTTGATTGAATGCTTGTTTAAATGTATACGACATTAGTCCTATATAAATTCAATAACCAGTTTTTCAATTAATTGTTATCATCACATTCATCCAATGTATTTTTAATATTTTTTTTTTAAACAACTATAAATTCAAGTGAATAAGTGGACTGTCAAAGGTTCGACCTCCGACCTTTATATATTACAATGACACATAGACTCTACAAACATAATTTATGTGATATTTGGTTATAAATGCTGAAAAATATGGGCATATAAAGTTAGAAATACATGGTAGATTATATCAAATAGAATCTACCATGTATTTCTAACTTTATATGCCCATATATTAAAAGAATCTACCATGCATTTCTAACTTTATATGCCCATATTTTTCAGCATTTATAATCAAATATCATATAAATTATGTTTGTAGAGTCTAATATGCGGGTTCAGTTGATCATTCTTCTTAGGGTTGATAAAAAAAACCGATATACTTAGTTACTAACTAAAATGTTATTTTTTTTATTATGTAATTATTTTTTGTGATGACTAAAATGTTTTATTATATAATATATGATTTTCAATTCATCTTGACCAATACAATGTAGGGTAGGCTAGTCTTGATAAAAAAAAAAAAAAAAAATGATCTCCAATGGAAAAACCATCACAACCATGTTGACACCATTATCTTAAATAGACAAACAATTTCTAAAATATATTATGAAAGAAATAAAAAACAAATTTGGGAGGACATAGTCTAAACTCAGGGAAAAGAAATGAAACATTAAGACAACGAAAAAAAGGTAACACATATTTCTCAATGAAATATTATATTGATAATATTTTGAATTTGATTATTGGGAAATGAATTCAAAAGTCCTACTCTCCAGTCTTATTTAGTAGTTAAGTCTTATCTAGAGTTATATGTAAGTAAAACATATTCAAGATGGTAGATGCACCTCCTGAACAGGGCTTTTCTGTTGATGTTTAGCATAAACAAGTTTTGCTAAAGGTGTTATTGTTTACTTGAAGATTTTTTCGCAATAGGCTTCCGATCAAAGATAATCTAGTTTGGCGACAAATTCTCCACATGGGTGACAACATGTGTGTGGGTGGGTGCGGCTCTTCAAAGACCGCGGACCACCTCCTATTCAGCTGCGACACTTTTGGAAGCGTGTGGTTCGCGGTTTTGCAGTGGCTTCATTTATCCTTTGTCGCTCTAGTTTTGGGAGTAGGAATCACTTTCTTCAGTTCGGCCAAATGGTTGGGTTACCGCGTTCCTCATACAATTCTTTCGTATAATCTGGTTGGCTTGTGTCTGGATTATTTGGAAGAAAAGGAACAACCGAGTGTTTCATCAGATGGTTGCAGCTCCTCAAAATTTAGCAGAGAAGCTTAAATTGTTATCTTTCCAGTGGCTAAAGGCAAACATGTTTAGTTTGTTTTTAGCTATAATGACTAGTGGCAGCACCCTTTGTCTTGTATGTGTGTCGGGTTGTAATCATCTTGTTTTTCTATTTCCTTACTTCGTTGCTTGTTATTTATGCATTAGTGACTAAACTTTATATTCTTTTTTTGTGATTCTCTTTTGCATGTGTTGTGCGAGATAAATCACTGATGGTGATATAAATTTCATTTTGGTAGATCTAAATAACTTTATGCCACCAAATAATCGACTTTTTATTTGTTCTTATGTGGAGAATAAAATAAACTTTCTTATCGTTATAGTGAGTAGCTAAAAGCAGCCAAATAATTGAAGTTGTTTGGATGGTTCGATCGGTTCACTTCTTTTTATGCTGTTTATATGTGGAAGAAATTTCTTCCTTTTTGTTTTTTGACAAATGAAGTGAGACAGCTCCATGAAACATTTTGTGGAACAATGAGGTGGTGGGATATATGGGATAAGATAAAAGGCCTTGTTGCCTAACATTTACAAAATTCTTCAAACATATTATATATATCTCCTAAATTAAATAAAAAAAACTTATGTGATCGAACATATATAATCCACTTATTTGAAAAATTCATGTTTTTAAGTGAAATAACTATTACAAAAACTAGCCTAGGCAGTGATGAAAAACCATAGCCTCAATTAAACTTTACGCAACAGTTTTCAGACAAATATTCTAAGACTATGGAATATACAGTAAATATAATTATGTACAGTATATGCCTACAATGTGACGAATTAATTCTTGAATTCCGACTCAAAGAGATAGATTTCATATTTAGTGACAATATTTCGAATATGATTAACTCTGATGGAAGAAAAATATGGAAAACCCAACAATTTTTGTGTATGATTTTATACTAGAGTCAAGAAAATTGGGATATGTGTTGGTTCTCCTACTTTCAAAAATTTTGAATATAAGAAAATATATTCACATTATTATTTATATAATATTAAATTGTGATTCTTTTGAAATAAATTTATATTAATATAACTATATATGTTAGATTTTAATACATTTTTGCCCTTTATTTATGTGTTTTCTGGATTAGAGTAATTTGCACGGTATCTTTCATGAAATAATTCAACGTTCCATAGTTTCTTGAAGATTTTTATGTTCTCCAATTTTAATTTCATGTTCTGCCTTTTCATTTATTTATTTATTTATTTATCGTAAAGACAATAATTAAGATGAATTCCGGGATGTTTAGTTGTTTATTGAAGGTGACATATTGTTCTGCCTGTTCTACTGTTTCTTTTTCTCTCATTCCTTTTATATGACTTTTTGTTATTTTTTTTGAAGGAAAAAAAATAAATAAATAAATAAATGCAGAGAAAACGATATTTTTCAGTTGCTTTTACCTCCATTTATATATTCTTTTAAGTTTGGGATTTAAGTAACAAAATTTAGATTAAAATAAGAATGCTAACGAGTGTCCTCGAGACATTGATTAAAGTCTTTTACATTAAAAAATAATATAAAAAATGCAATTTAGTTAAAAGAATACTATATATGACAAATTGGGTATATGTCGTTGGCTCAATTGGGTAGAATGAAGACCTTGGATCCTCCTTGACATAAAGTTCAAATCTTTGACAAAAAAAAAAAGATTGATTATTTTTTATCAACCTTGTTTTATGTTTTATTATTTTTATACGACGAGGAGGAATCATGAAACCCTATAGTGATATTAAAGCCACTATAAAATTTGTTTTAGATCTTTAAATATGACCCTCGAACTTTGGTTTCACACGGTACGAAAGTTTAATCTCAAATACTAGTTTCAACCTTTGTTGTTGTAGTTAGTTAAAAAATCTAATTATAGAGGTTGAAACCATTTAGTTAGTTTTGTAGTGTCTTTATTTATTTTCAATGTCAATTAATGTTACACATTTTTTTTTTTTTGAAGGAAAAAGTAGTAATTAATGCTACACATAATAATATCAAAAAAACGATTCATATATATAAGAAAATTAAAAAAAAAAATCACATGTTTTCTTTTTTACTCAACTAGTTTCATGCTTGACAAAAATATCTTAAGTTTTACTCAACTAGTTGTCCTTATAACTAATGTCATGAAGGTTAAATTGGTCTTTTGAGTTTGATAAAAATATCATGTTAGTCTTAAGTTTTTTAAGAAATCTATTTGAAACTCTTGACCAAAAAAATAAAAAAGAATCTATTTAAAACTTAAAAATTTTAAAAACTTCAAATAAATGTATTAAATTAACAACTTAATTAAATACCCTATTTTGAAACTTAAAAAAACTTAAAAGATATATTAAAAACTTAAAAAATTTAAAACACTTATTTAAAACTTAACAAACTTAAAGGGTATTTTTGTCAAAAAATTTAAAGGATAAAAAGGTATTTTGCCTAATTATAATGGTTTCATTTCTTCCCACGTGTCTAAAATTCAATAGTCAATTTTTCAGTCAGTTGTGGGAGTTTTATATTTAATTTAATCCTTATCAATCAACTTCGTTTACTATGATTATGATTACGAAGTTTGGCTTGAATTGACTAAATTGAGGCTTTGCTGCTGAAGTAGTTGTTATGTTAAAGATTAGAGCTACGAAGTTTCTCACTCTAGCGTGTAGGAAGGGTGAAGAAAATGTCTTTGTCCAAGCCTATTCAACCCATTCTAATATGCATGTGTGTGTGATGCTAAAGTTTGATGCTTTTTCTCAACTTTATAGGCTTTTAACAAATTATATATTTACTGTTAAAACAAATTACATTCCCAAAAAAAAAAAAATTAAATTTATTTCCTTGATGTCAATTATGATATGCTTTTTATTACCAGCTAGAATTAACATAATTAACAATCCTTCATTATAATTAACATCATTAGATAGATGCAAGACAACTTATCTAGGAGATTAATAAGACAACTTATCAATTCTTGTAAAATAAAATAATAGAGAGATTGGTTTTGTCTAATGTGCACGAGTGAAATAGTCTTGCATCCTACACAAATCTATCATTAAATCAATAAGATATATCATATCACATTTGATAATATTTATTGATCCAAATCCAATAGTAAAAACAAGCTTTATGTATGGTTTTCTCAAAAAAGATTTGTTCCCTTGTGGACAATAAAATTAGTCAAAAAAGATGTATATGATTTTAGAATTTTTATCTAAAAATAGTAACTAATAATTAACTCAAATAATTAAGATTTACCAAAACAACTTTTACTACTTGTCTATTTTTTCAAGAAAGGGGAGGGGATAGATTTTATCTTTGGGTTGTGCTTGTTCGACAAGATAACTAAAAGATTTTAATGGAGGGAAAGTGTAGATTTACCTTTTTTCACCGTTTTAATGTCTAAATGCCACATTTAATAAAATGATATTTAAGTCTAAATTTTAAACAAATATTAACTTAACTCTTTAGGAAGGGAGAGTAAAAAAAAAAACTCATTAGGAAGGGAGCTAAAATTGGCTCTGTGAGAAAAATTTTTTTTGTCCTTGCACTCCTTCCACCACCAAAGAGCGGAGATTGGAACGCCTCTAGAGGCTCTATATTGTGGTCTACAACATTACCCATGAGAGCCTTGTTGTAGTCTTCAATGGAGTCATGGTCACAAAAACGATTTTTTAGTTGTTCTAGTTGATGAATAAATGAAATTTAACTTTTTATATATTGAGTATAGGTTCGGGATTCGAATCCTATCGACAAGGGAGAGACTACTAACATAACAACAAACATATTATTATTTGTCATTGAAAAAAAGGTCGAGAATGAATTTTTCGCCACCCCTTCCTCACATCTCCTCATTGACCTTAATTCAAAATGTCAAAATGTGTACAAATAAAAAATCAAAATGTGTAGGTGAAACAACACAATCAATGTAACAACTATGTGAAAATGGGAATGAAATGTGAATGGTGAATGATATATAGCAGATAAGTAGAAGCAGACATACCACAAATGATTTTGTTGATAGATTAGCATAATAAGGCACATTTGGTCACGAGGGTGTTATTTTGTTTTGCCCCTGACGACACGGAATTTGATTTGCCAAAATGGTTCCTCTCACTAAAAAACGATTTTGGTGTAACAAACATTTCACAAGATTGAGTAGAACAGTACCAGTCATTCTACCAAAAAAAAAAAAAAGAACAGTACCAGTCAAATGCAAATAAGCAATTTTTTAAAATTAATGATATAAAATTAACCATCAATTTAAGAGGATCTAACCGACTCTCCAGTCAGAGGAGAGAATCCCCTCCTAGGAGAAGGTAAAACTTCTTTATGGATCAAGTTGGTGATTTATTGCTTGTAAAAAAATGATGATTTATTCAATCAAGATATATCGTGAATACAACTATCAAATACTTACGAGTTTAAGCATATATCAGGGTGTTAGGGTTTATGGCAATCTATTATGTGACAATTAATTGGACATAAAATGCAACGATTCAAGTGGTAAATGAATTTAAATTCTTTAAACAAGTGGTTAAAAATTTGATCCCTAACTCTTCCATATTGAAAATTTTGAATTAGTTAATAGTAATATTTTATATGAATTGATTAAAAAAACTCCAATTTTTTGACATTGGGAGATGATTAGCCCAATAGTGAGGACATTATGAGTGAACCTCTATAAACAAAAGGCTCCACCAAACTGCAAACCCCCCTTCCTTCGATTAGAATTTTTTTTTTTTTAAGGTGAATAAGTTGAATGTCCAGAGTTCGAAAGCTGATCCTTGAATATAACAATGCATGTCTCTGTCAATTGAGTTGTGCTTACGGGGGCACTTCCAAATAAATTTTAATCCACTCTTTTTAAAGAAAATTGCATCAAATAAATATTCATTCACACATAATATATTTAAGTTTGAGGACTAGAAGCCCAAATACTCATCTCCAACACCACCCTTCTCTCGGGTCAACAAGATGATGGATGAAGTATCTTTTACTTTACACATGAAGGCAGTTGAGGAGTTATTTATATATGTATACTGCGTAGACCAAAAATTTCCAGAATAAGGTGCCCAAATTGAGGTTGAATGCACATGTTTGAACCATTGTTTGACGCTAAAGGAGTACTGTAATTTCTAAGTAATTAAGAAAAAGAAATACATATCTTTTAATCCATTGTTTGAGATATTTTTAAATGAGTGAACATTTTAGTTGGTGAGAAAATTCTTAAGACCCGATTTAGTCCTTTAAACAATTTTAAGAGTGAAGGTGGTCAACTTTAGAATCAATAAATGTATCTAAAGCCCTATTACAAATAAAATAAAATAAAAAAAGTAGAGGTTTTGTTAGATTATTTTTTGAATATGTAAATCACTATTAAGAAATTGTATTTTAGAGGGAATAACAAACATCAATTCTATACAAGATTGGAGACGAATTTGATGGTGCCTCCGTTTATTTTAAGAAAGGAAGATGATTTTGACCCATCTATACAACTTCAATTATTTGTCTTCTTATTAAATAAAGATGTAGTAGTTAGAAGAATATATTGTTGAGTCAAAAAAGAAGAAAATATTGTAGTTATTATGAGTGTGGTTTCCATGCAATAAGTATATGATCTGTTTTAGTACGTAGTAGGTAAAACCAATACCATATTTTTGGGTTTTAAATGGCTTAACTTGGAGTCAATCATCACACCAATTTTTTGACTTCAAACTTAATTAGTGGCAACTAGTAGTAGTGTTAGTGTAGAACTCAAACCTAATATCCTAAAAAGCTAAAAAGATAAAAACAAAATAAAAAATATAACCGTAGGTAGGTACAACACATTACATTACATTACATAAGCGTTCAACTTTAACCATTTAACACTCCACTCGCGCTTATTTCCTCTTTTTCTTTCATCAACTTCTTCTTCTTCTTCCTTACGTTAATTCTTCTTTAAGTAACCCTCACTCTACAAGAAAACAAAACACTTTCTTCATACTCTTTTTCATGTCAAACACAAACACAAACATGGTTCTTTTTCTTCTCTTTCTAGTAACACTCTTAACCATTCCAACCCCATCAATCTCTGATACAAACTCTTTCATCTTTGGTGGTTGTTCTCGTTTCAAATACTCACCAGGTTCCTCCTACGAGAACAGTGTGAACTCAATCCTCACTTCCTTAGTCAACTCAGCAGCCTTTTCAAACTACAACAATTTCACAGTTCCCGGCTCCACGGAGTCGGAAACCATCTACGGCCTTTCCCAGTGCCGTGGTGACCTTAACAATGATCAATGTTCACGTTGCGTGGGGCGTGCGGTGAGTCAACTAGGGACACTCTGTTTCGCTACCTACGGTGGCGCGTTGCAGCTCGAAGGTTGTTTTGTGAAATACGATAATCTAACGTTTTTTGGGGTACAAGACAAGACAGAAGTGGTGAAGAAATGTGGACCGTCGATTGGGTTGACTTCTGATGCGTTTACTAGAAGGGATGCTGTGCTGGCTTATTTACAGTCGTCCGATGGGGGGGGTTATAAAAATTTTAGGACAAGTTCGGCTGAGGATTTTCAAGGTGTGGCGCAGTGTACGGGGGATTTGAGTTATAGTAAGTGTCAGGATTGTGTTTCTGAGGCAATCCAACGGTTGAAAACGGAGTGTGGTGATTCTACTTGGGGCGATATGTATTTGGCTAAATGCTACGTGCGTTATTCCGAAGGTGGTGTTCACTCGCGTGGTAGTAATAACGGTATGTTAAGTTGTTATGTTTTATTTTTTAAAATTTGATCAGAGTTTAATCAATAAGTGTTCTATTAAAAACTTGAATTCATGCTGAAAATTGATTTCGTACATGTTTGAATTGATGCCTAAATTTAAAATTGTCAAAATCAATGTCATCTACTAATCTAATGTGATTTTGACAAAAACACTAAATGTTGATCTAAACGTAAACTAGAGTGACATATACTTTTTTTTTTTTTTTTTTAAAGAAGAGTGAGTGACATATACTTAAATTTCTCCTCATTTTGCTTGTATGATGTTTGATAATTTCATTTATTCATATATATTTGTTTATTCTCTTTTGAATAAGGCTTAATAGTAATTTTAACCCCCTAATTTTCTCAAAGTTGCGATTTTGACCCCCTAAGAAAAAACTTTAAAACTGCCTTTTAAGTTTTGCATTTGTGGTAGTTTTGGCCCCCAATGCCAATTTTGACTCGACCTACGCTGATGTGGCACCCTAGGTGTCACATGTTATTTTTTATTTTTTACCATAAATTGGCCTGAAGGCCAAAACTACTACAGTTGCAAAACTTAGGGGGTGATTTTGTAGTTTTTTTTAGGGGTCAAAATTGTAACTTCATAAAAGTTAGGGAAAAAAAACTGTTATTAATCCTTTGAATAATTCAGTGAGAATTGTCTTTGCTTTGTTTTGAATTTTGCTTACACTTCCCATGTGGAGTCGGTATGGAGGTGGTGTGGAAAAGTAGAATTGGTCTATCAGTTATTTTTACCACCCATTAAACTGGTCTAACAATTTAATTAGGGGTAAACTCAAATTACTGTAATTAGTTGTGTACTTCTACTTCTTTTTACGATTTTTTTGTTGTTGGTAAATACTTTGTTGGGTGTTTTCATTAGTATTTGGATGAAGCTACTTGTGCTTTTTGGTATTTTCTTTTCATGGGAAATTTCCAATACATATAGCTTTTGTAACTAGGTGCTACATGAGCAGCATTAGAATGGACCATTATCCGTATTAAGTTTTAACATATATATGTATATGATCTATGATGGATTTCTTTTCATTAATTTAACACATATCATTTTTTCTTTTAATTCACATAAGCTGATTAATTTATCCAAAATTCATTCATTTATAGTATTTGTTTTTCTAAAAGGGCTTGTATCTGAATTTTCAATTGCGCTTCCACCATGCCTTTTGTATTCTTTAATCTCTACTTGTAAAAGTTTTTTTTTATTTTTGCTCAGCAAACGAGGGGAATAAAAGATTATGCCAAATAAAAAAAAAGAAAATGATTTTAAATTAGCTTTGTGGAAAGGCAAATGATAAAGTTTTTTCCAGTAACATGTGTTTGCAAATGAATGCGCCGCTTTGAATTAATGAAGAAACATATGTGTCCAAAGAACAATAACAATCCATGAAATGATACCTAGTATTTATCATTTCTCCTAATAATGTCTGAAAAGCAGAATAAAATAAATGCGTTGATTGAGATAGCAATTGCATCCCAGGCTCAATAATTTTGAAATAGTTACTTCTAAATTTTGACTAGATAACATGAATTCTCAAAACATTACATGTGAAAAGTGCATTATAAATTGCACATAGAGTATGAAAAATCACCACAGGTCCACAAATTTCATTTAATGTTATACTGCAACAATTCTTAATAATTATCTTGAAATGTTGTTTAATTTTGGTATTGAATTTGAACAACGTAGATGATGAGAATCACAATGATGATGAGATTGAGAAGACACTAGCCATACTAATTGGACTCATTGCTGGTGTTGGTCTAATAATCGTTTTTCTTTCCTTCTTGTCCAAGCTTTGTGAAAAGCAGAGAGGTATGGTTTTGTTTTGTTGCACACATTTATCTCTTCTAATCTAATTTTAATTTAAACATTTATAATGTTCTCTTTTTGAACAATGTTATGCAGGTGGTAAATAAAGAATGTTACGTGGATAGTAATAGGATTGAACATTTGTCCCTGCTTTTCTCTGGTAAATTAATTATTTGTGTTTTGGTGGTCCATATTTCCCTTTTTTTGTATTGAATACTTTGTAAGTTTCCAGCACAATTCCCTTCTATAAAGATTGCCGGTGAAGGTATATATAGATAGAAAGATCTTGTGGAAAAAGTAGTTCTTTACAGAATGAGTTACAATAAGGTGAAAAGACTCATATTCCACTTTCTTTATTTACTTTGTCCACCAATGTGTATAAATAGTGAACATTTAAGTGAAAAATGCATCATCCTATGTTATAGCCTTTAATAATGTGTATTGATTAGTGTCTTCTTTACAACTACTACTATATATATTAGAACATGATGAATAACTTTACTTACCATTCAAAGAGTTTGATTAAGATAAGTTTGATCACATTTTTGTCAAATATTTTTTTAAGAAGCTAAATTAGTCCATTCAAATTGACACCGAAGAAGATCAACATAAGTGGGTTACATTTTTGTCAAATATAAGTCCCATTTATGTTTTTTTTGTCAAAATAATAATAATAATACTAAACACCAAATTATAACCAGCAATAATTAAGTATAATCATCACTCTATTATTATATAAGAAGAAAAAGGATCAAAATGTCATTAGTTAAAGAGAAAGGATGAATTTGATGTTAGTATAAAGTATCAATAATTTTAGGACCATGGCCTTTTTATTTAGTAAACAGTGTCCATGAAATCCCTCGAGAATCTTCTCTGTTTCCATCTTTACGTCATCAATTGCTTTTTTGGGTCGCTTTTAGTATAAGGACTCTGTTTTTTCCAAGTCTATCCAATCTTTGGCACCACTTAACATCACTACTTTATTATACCTTTTACTTAACCTCATTATGAAAACCTAAACTCTTGGTCTCTCTTTTCTTAAACATAATATTGGAACATACTATACAACCATAATGTGATGATTATAAATTCATGTTTGTTCATCATTCATTGTATTTCATTGCATTAACAAATTCCTAAGGAAGTAGATATGATATGATGAGATTACACAAAGAACTATATAAAATTAAAGACAAATGTAAGCAGGGCCATAAAAAATGAAATAGATGGGATGATATAATTGAATTGTGTAGCAAGACTGAATATTAAGACCAAATGGAATCAATGAACTTGTTATCATCTTCTATTCCGGATTAGGTTAAAGTATAATATTTTATGATCCATTACTATATGATTAAGATTAGACGAAGATCCGTAATCATGTTAAGAATCTCTCTTCATTTTTTTTATTACTCAATCTACTAAATCCTATCTATAAAAGGATATCGCACAAGTGAAAGATACACACATTCTATTTTAAAATGCCTCTTACCATTTCATTCAATGAAGGACATAAACACTAAAATGTTTGCAGGTATAACACCCTTAACGCCGAGTTTAAATGTTGCCGTCATACTTCATTAACATTTTACTTAACCTCTTATCACTGTATTTATCTATTGAGTATACTGCATATTTTGATAATTGTTAATTTTGCAGAATAGTACTTTTCAAAAAATAAAAAGAAAACAAACTATACAATTTTTTTTAATGATTTAAAATATAAAATAAACACCGCTATGGTCCAAATAGCATTGTCAAAATTGGACTTAACCTTTCATTGATCCTATTTGGTTAGTTGTAACACCGTGAACCCCTTACATCATAAGCTATGGCCTCCGGGGTCACGGATATGAGACTGGGAATGAGCTGCTTGACCATTTAACTAGTTTTGGGAGAAAAACTAAATTAGGGCAAAGTCATATGGAAAAGCTTTCAACCACCACACTACTTGTTCACACTGTGGGGCGTTTGATACAACTGTACAAGTTCAACTTTTTATATATTTTTTTAGGGGAACTTTTTATAAAATAAAAAAAAATATAGTTTAAAATTGTAAAATTAAGGGTTAAATATGTTTTTTGTCCTTATAAAATTGGAAACTTCTAAGTTTAGTCTTTACTTAATTTTAATAAGTTTTTTAGTCCTTACAAAAGAAAATTACTTCTAATTTTACTCCCTGTTACAACAAAGTTTGTTTAATTATCCTTAAACTCTTAAATTTTTAAACGATTTTTTCGAGACAAGTTTAGAACACTATGAAAGGTTCATTTGCTAAAATTTAGAATTTTTTAACATGAAAAGAATTAAATATGAGTTTTTTAAAACGCCAAAAATTAAAGATAAAATCAACAAAATCTGGACTTAGAAATCAAATTTTGCAACAATTTTTTGCAGAGGAACTTTTAGTAATGTTCTTAACACGTCTGCAAAAAATTGTTCAAAAACTCAAGAGTTTAAACATAAATTAAACAAATTTAAATTGAGGAGGGACTAATACTGAGTGCGGAAATTTTTATTAAGGACTAAAAGAACTAATAAAATTAAGTAAAGACTAAATTTAAAAGGTCCCAATTTTATAGGGATCAAAAACATATTTAACTCTAAAATTAATAATAGTATATTATAAATAAATAAAGAGAAGTAAATGATTAACCATAGTTAGTTGTATTATATTTTGATGGAAATAACAGTTTTCCATCCTTATAATACAAAAATATAAATGTCAAAACCCATGCATACATTTTATTTATGAAAATAAATAATATTCAGAAAGCCGGGTAGAACCACGATGTATATAGCAAACTCTTACTTAAAAATTTAACATTGCTTTATTTTTAAAGTTAGATTTAAACCATGAAACATTGTTTAAGCTAGAAAAAAATTGTTAACATCTCATTCAAGTGTATTTGGATGCTTAATTTTCTCTTTAAACTATAGACATTATAAAAAGAATATTAAACTCAATTCAATCTGATTGAAGTATTCTATGTTTATTTATTTCTTTTATTTTCTTTGGAAAATCATATGTATTCTAAAGTATAACTTAATACTCCAAAGTCTCGCCTTTAAAAAAATTCTTAAAACTCTCTTCCAATTAGACCGGTACATAAAAAAATCTCAAATTAAAGTTATAGTTCATAAATGCCCTTTAATTAAATTTTAGAGCGTGAAAGTCGTATATAAACTACTTTTGACATTGATTTCAAGCGAATAATATTTGTGATAATATTGAAATTTAATAGTATAAATTAAATTAAACAAATATTTTCTTTACCATGTTATTGATCCATTATCTATAAGATTCACATTTACAAGAAAATTCAAAATAA
Organism: Medicago truncatula; assembly: GCF_003473485.1. NCBI lineage: Eukaryota > Viridiplantae > Streptophyta > Magnoliopsida > Fabales > Fabaceae > Medicago > Medicago truncatula. Next base: position 48,397,577 of record NC_053049.1, on the reverse strand, counting down.
GAATTGGATTCAAGAACTTAAAACACAAAAAGAAAATAAAAACAAAACATAAACCTTATTAGAAACTGTAACTTGTGAAATAATAAATAAATTGCATAATAATTACTTTGGTGTACGCTTCTAACTGAAAATTATTATCTTGGAGGAGCTTTCTTCCACACTAACCCCGCCCTTTCCAGTTTCTTTCACTGCTGTCACTAAAAAGTATAATGAATTAACGACCTGTTTGGTAAAAATAGCGGATAGCTGATAGCTTATAGCTGATAGCTGATGACTGATAGTTTATAGCTGATGACTTATAACTTATAAGCTAATTGAGATGTTTGGTAAAATGAGTTGTTCAACTAGCTGATAAATGTAAAATGACATAAAAGGGTATTATTAATTCATAATATAATTTATATAAATTGATATGTAACCCTAAAATAAAAATTGATATTAAAGTATTAAGGAATTCTTAGTTTAACTTTTTTTTAAAAAAATTTATAAATTTAGAAAAATACTTAGCTACAATGCCTATCTAATATATCTTCTATATTATAACTCAAATTTTATTCACTAAAATTTTATTTGATATTTATTTTTATTTTAGTGTTTATACTTTACCCAACAATTAAACAACAATTGAATGTTATCACAATTCTTAAAAAAAAATTGACAGTTATCCTAATGTATTATTAATAACACAAAAAAAAAAAGTATTATTAACAATAATTGATAGATATAATGAATAATATCTTCTTGATTTTTTTTTACGGGACCTTCATGAAATTTATTTTACTGAATTATTAAATGCATTATCAATCAAGGAATGTATAATAGACATAAAACTTTTTTTTTTTCACAAAAGACTAGAAACAATTTTATACAGTTAAAAACTAGGAAAACAATTTTATACGGTTCAAAAAAAAAATTATACAGTTCAAAACAAGGAAAAAAAAACAAGTGAGGCATATTATCATTTAGAAAGAAAAAAAAAACACACAGCAGGGAGGTATATATATGTCACTGAAATGTGCTAAGGGTAAAGATATTCGTCAAAACAAAATATATAAATGTAACTAACATTAAATAAATTATAAAGGGGTATAAATGAATTTTAGATAAATTAATAAGGATAAAATTGGAATTAAAAGTAAGATGCTATAAGCTATAAGCTCAAACGCTACTTGAAGTAGCTTCTGAAAAATAGCTTATAAGCTCCTGAAATACTCCCTCCGTCCCAAATTGTATGTCGCTTTAGGGAAAAATATTTGTCCCAAATTATATGTCGCTTTACAATACTAATGCAACTTTAATGTTATTTTTCGTATTATAACCTTCACTATTTATTACTCTCTTTTCTTTCAATTCTTTCATTTATCTTTCCCATATTATTTATTAAGGACAATTTTGTAAAACAACTTATAATATCTCTTTTCCACACAATATTAATTGCATTTCTTAATATATGTGAAAGGCCCAAAACGTCATACAATTTGGGACGGAGGGAGTAAGCTATAAGCTCGTTGTAAAAAAGCGTTACCAAACAGAGTTTTTTTTGTCAGACGAGCTTATAAACTATCAGCTATAAGCTATAAGCTTCTTTTTGGATGTTACCAAACAGACCCAACATCAATATTGTAAAAAGTATTTTTAATAATATCAACATCAAACAATAATATCAACTGAATAATTTAAAAGAAAATTTTAAATTGAAAAATACACTTTGTTGATTTTTAAGAAATTGACAACACAATTTCAACTCGGTACGTATTATATGTGTTTTTTAAGATATTGGTTAACATTTCCCTTTAAATATATAATAATCAACAACTCATTGTTAAAGATAGGTGATATTTAATTAATCGTACAAATGAAGGGAATTAAAGCAATCAATATATAGACTATAGTAATAGAAGAGAAAGGTGAAATTGACAAAGAAACTACCAATAGCAGGTGTACTTTAATAATTTTAATTGCTGAATGAGTGAACAACTAGTTTTGGCTCGTTACACCTTTTAGAAAATTGTGTTTTTAAACCAAAAGACGTGTAAAGCAATAGTGTAATATGGCGCTATTAGAAAAGTTAAGATTCTCTATTAGTTTATTCTTTTTCTTGATAGTGGTAGTAGTATCTTGATCTTCTTCAAAATGTGGCATACTTGTATTGTATCAAGAACAGTGTAGGAGGAAGCTTCTTGTCTTCTGAATAATTACTTATTAATAATAATGATACAAGAAATCGGAAGATACGTGCATAGCAGTCTGGGATCATGTTAGATAAATCACTCTTCAAAGGGGTAAATAGTTGATGGTTAAAAGAGGAAGCTTCCTCACTTAACATCAATAGTACGAATTCAATGACAATCACCATGGTCCTTAGAAAAATTAGAAAATTACTTATGGAGTACTTAATTAAAAACAGAGGTTGTAATTCTCTTCAAGGAACTAAATTGGTTATGGATATGCTATTAATCAATTGGTTAATGCTCATTGATCTAGTTTGATGTTGTGTAGATTGAAGGCTGTTATATTTATCAATCTGAAATTCTTTGGCAAAAATAGATCACCTTCTTGATTATTTATTTTTTCATTAGAAACCTTTCGTTCAATTGTTGATTTAGTTACATAACTTTGGACATAGTTGTGCCTGATATATGCGATAGAGAGCTTCATTTGATATTCTATTATTTTTCTGACTCCATCAGAGCTTATGATAAAGTCAGAAGTTGTGAACAAACTAAAAAAATACGTGAGTTCCTCACAAACTCCCTCTTGCATGATGCCATGTAGTGTTTCAAAAAATTATCCCTTAAGCCCAACAGTGGCGGATCTTTGATTGAAATTTTATATGGTGACATTTATAATGGATATCAACATTTGAGTAAAGAACAAATTTAAATCTTATCGTAGTGGGAAAATCGCTACCTTTTACCTCACATCTGCAAGTTCGATTCTTCTGATAGCATTTTTCCATTACTAAATTTACAATCCACTAACTTGAAAGAAATAAAAACTATCAAGACGGATCATTGGACCATCCACTCGCAAAACAAACTCTTGTCACTACGTTATTAGAAACAATTGACAATATTTAAAAAATAAAACTTCTAATATATAGATAAAAAAAAAACTCTTGATACAACACACGCTATAAAGAATAAATTTGAAAGGGTGACATGGCTCATAAAATCAAAAGTTGTGTAGAGCTTCTTTTCTCATCACCTCGCATCACATGATTCTTAAAACCTCTCCCATTGAAATTCACCCCTAGTATTTAACCATCCATACACACAAAAAAATATGGTATCGTTTCTCCGTCTGAATTTCTAAATCGGAAGAGTTGTGTTTTTTAAATTATCGGTGGTGTTAATAGTCAGTCACTCTCAATGTTGTGAACAAACTAAAAGTTATGCCTTCAGGGGACAAATTTGAGCCCAATGAATTTAGATCTGCTCGAAGATTTCTTTTTAGGATCCCCAAATATCTTTTGGGCCCCCTAAAGTTCCAAAATTTTCCTTAATAACACCTCTTGTAGATAACTTCTGGATATTCATTTTGAAAAAAAATTACATTTTATACAATCGGAAGATAACTACCGAATGTTCATTTAAAAAATTTCATTTTCTACCTCTGGTAGATAATTGTCGGATGTTCATTTTAAAAATTTGATTTTGTACCTTCGATAGATAACTAACGGATTATTGCCCACTTAGCATATTGTTTTACATAACAAACATACATCATCCATAATTTCTCTCTCATCTTCTCGCATCTCTCCACCAGCTCACTTCCTCCACCATTTTCACTCTGATTACCTAACCGAACCACCAATCTCAACCCACTCACCTCAAGCGAACGCCGAATAATCATCGTCCAATTATCCACCATCATAAAAACCCACTAAACATGCTAATTGATTACAATTGAGTGATGATTGACGCTATTTGTTTTATTTATTATGATGAAAACACAAAAAAAAATTGCTCAAAAATTGCAAGATTTAGAAACATATTTAGGTTGAGTTGCAGAATAGAAAATAACTGCTTAAAAACTACAATTTGGTTAATATATTAAGTATTCCGACACTTATCTATCAGATGTACAAAATTGAAAATTTTAATATGAACATCATATAGTTATTTATCGAATGTAAAAAAGAAATTTTTTAAAATAAACATCCAATAGTTATCTAACATATGTACAAAATAATTTTTTTAAAGTAAACATCCAATAGTTAACTACATGACGTGTTATTAAGAACAATTTTGTAATTTTAGAGGGGCTAAAGAGATATGCAGAGTCAAAAAAAATTTGCTAAGTAATTTATTGGGTTAACTAAAATCTATAATTCATCCCTGTAAACTTAGCTCAGTTGATAGAGATATTGCATATTATATGCAGAACCCAGGATTCGAACTCTTGACCTCTAGTTCACCTCTCAAAATAAAAAGAATAAAAAAATCCATAGTTGAGAGTTGAAACTTGAAACGAGGAAGTGTCACGTGTTCCGCACTTGTCACTCAACCACGCATTCGTTCACCTCTAAAAATACATAACCGAGAGACTATAAATACCAAAAAGCCTCTCATTTGCTTAGTCACAAAGAAAAAATCAAAGAGAGATAAAAAGAAAAAGAAAAAAGCAATAATAATAACTTCCTTATAAATTTCTCACGAAGAAACCAAAGCAACGAGATCTGAATCAATGGCGTTGGAATGGGTTGTGCTAGGTTATGCCGCAGCAGCAGAAGCGATAATGGTGCTTCTTCTCACAATCCCCGGCCTCGACGCTCTTCGCAAGGGACTCGTCGCTGTTACCAAGAATCTTCTCAAACCGTTTCTCTCGGTGGTTCCGTTTTGCCTCTTTCTTCTGATGGACATTTATTGGAAATACGAAACGAGGCCAAGCTGTGAAGGTGATTCTTGCACTCCATCGGAACATCTTCGTCATCAGAAATCGATTATGAAGAGTCAGCGTAACGCGCTTCTCATCGCTGCTGCGCTTCTCTTCTACTGGCTTTTGTACTCCGTTACCAATCTTGTTGTAAGGATTGATCTTCTTAACCAGCGCCTTGAACGCCTCAAGAGGACCGAATGAATTGCAAAATTTCTTTCGAATTTGTGTTTGTTGCAGGTTTTTTGATGTTGTTGTTATCTTAGTAAGTCACAATGAACAATTACTATCCATTTTAATTTCGTTCTTATGTAGATCTATGTTTGAATGATTATGAGACGATTATTCGGTTAATCGTAGTTATGTAATTTCTGCTTTGTTTGAACTTATGCAACTTTTATTGATTGAAAATTAGGGTTCGATTTAGGGATTTCTGATTGTTGCGATGTTTGTGGTTCTTAGGAATGCACACTATACTTAGAGAGGTTAGCTGAAATGCTTGCTTAAGAAGATGATTTAGAGGAATTGTGATTAACTTGTTATTGCTTTCTTTAAAATGTGAATAATAATGTCAGAGAATAGCCATGGTTTTGCTATCTAGATTAGATTAAGATAACTAAACAGGGAGAAACCTAATGTTAGTATGTATATATATATATATATATATATATATATATATTCTTAACAAATCTTAGTTACGGAGTTTGTCTAATTTATGGCACTCATTAGGTATTTCATTATAGATTATATTTTGAGACTAATTTTATAAGAAAATTTCAATTAATAACTAATGAAATATCCTCCCTATGAATGTTTGTTTCATTCAAGTAGTGCTTTTAGTTGTTAACCCTCTCCTAGTTTTTGTGTCATATTCTAGTTATGAGTTAATACTTTCGGCTTCTCTACATTAGCCTTGAAAAGTTCGTCACTTCTAATCGAAGACATGCCATTATGTTGACACATGATAGTGTTTGATACACCAGACTTACCCGCATAATTAGATTGAAATATGTCGACGTGTTAGTGTCTATGCTCGATAACTAGCAAATTTTTGCGTTACTGAGCTGGTTTGATGAGATGATTAGGTTGTCTTGCTTTCATTGTATGGTTATATGCCTTTCTTTTTGTACCAACTTATATTATTATATTCAATGCGTGAGGGGTGAGGCAACCAGAAGAATCCTCAATTGCATTGTGCTGTTGCATGTGATGCTGGGCATTATGTTTAACCTAGGTCCTTGGGTAATTGGCTTGCTAGTATCCTATTATTACACTCTTTTATGCATACACTTTATTCCTTTGAATTTCTGGTCACTCTTGATAGAGTGAAGTGAAGCACACTTATGTGGGCATAATCTTCAACGATGTTTTATGGAATTCGATCAAATATCGAAAGTTCAATAACGCACGACACTTACTGATGTGCATAATTTATGAATGAAAATCAAACGATAAATCCCAAGATAGCATACTGACATCCGTTAAAAGAGTTTGGAGCACAGTTGCCTAATATAGGATTGATACGACGATACGGTGGTTTTCTTAATACAGAAACAAAACACTATTCGGTAGTTATTCATGATGAAATCTTAAGAAGAAGAAAATTAGCAATAAATTAATAGGTTTTTTCTAGATTACCCTCTCATAATATCAACCAATCAAAATGTAATATACATTGGCAACATTAAATGTCATGAGTCAATTTTTTTCTAAAAAAAGAATCAATTATAATCATAAGGTAACTTTTAATTCTTTTAATTTTTATTTAATTATAGACATGATTACATTAGAGATCCTTTATCTTATTTATTTGTTACACTTGGGTCCTTTATCTTTATTTCTTTCCGCTTAGGTCTTTTATCTCTTAAAAAAGCACATATCCATCCTTTTTTTTTTTATTAAAAAAAATACATAATTTTATTTTTGAAAATATTTTTTTATTAAAAATGAAACAAATCCAGAAATATGATGAAGATGTTCATCATCATCTTCATTGAATCAAAAAAATTTCTACACAAATATATCTCCAAATATCATGAATTAATGTTATATTCACCTCAAATCTTCTTTTAAACACAAAAACCAAACCCCTATAGAAAAAGAGATTTAGTTTCATCACAAAAAAAAAAAAAAAAAAATAGTTATATAAATTGTCACGTTGTATATTATTATTATTATTATTTTCTAACTCAATATTCAACCCCGACATAAAAATAACTTCAAAATTGATAGCAGCTTTGCACATCAATTTTATTGTTTGCAAAACAATCTTAACTTTCGTAAAGTCTAACCCATCCGCCAGTGACTAAGCCTCCACCATCCGCCTTGCAACATTTGTGAAATTAAGGTTTTGATTTTTGTGTTTAAAATAAGATTTGAGGTGAATATAACATTAATTCACGATATTTGAAGATATATTTTAGTAGAATTTTTTTTTTATTTAAAGAAGATGATGAACATCTTCATCATATTTTTGGATTTTTTTTTTTCAGTTTTAACAAAAATATATTTTTAAAAATAAAATTATGTATTTTTTAATGAAAAAAAATGCAAAAAAAGATGTATGTGTGCTTTTAAGAGAGATAAAGGACCTAAACGGGAAAAAAATAAAGACAAAGGATCAAAGTGTTACAAATAAATAAGATAAAAGACCCATAATGTAATATTGCCTTAATTATATTTAGGTGTTCAATCTTAATTAATTTACACTACAGGACTGACTTAGAACAATTAAAATTTCACATCAAATTTCTTTCATCTGAATGTCCTTAAATTTATCAGTTATACTCATAAAATTTATTCCTCCCATTTTGATTGTTCAATTTTGTCGTTCCCAACTGCTGCATTTTTCAATTTTCGTAAGAATCGTCATGATTTCAAATATCGTGAGAATTGCCGTTATGAATCCAGTACAACGTTAGATATGATGACTTGATTTTTCTTTTTGATTTGATTTTTCTTGGTTGTGAGGTAGTTAATTATAACAATTGAGGATATCATCCGTTGTACTTTGAGGGCTGCTAGCAGGTGTTGCCGCTGTGATGTTGTGGGAGTTTGCTAGCATTTTTTTGGTTGCTGCTGAAATGGTTATGTTATGAGGTTTTTGTTCATTTATTTGGACTTAAAGGTTGCTGATATTGAGACAGGTCTATGCGTGTTAACAGATTTTATTAGGTTGACTGCTTAAATAAAAAAAATAAGTCACGATACCTGACGCGGTTCTAGAAACAACGAAAATTCTCACGATAATTGGAAATTGCGGCAATTTGGAACGACAAAATTGAACAATTAAAATGGAAAGAAGAATGAAAAAGAAACAAAAATTAATCAATATGGAAGAATAAAGAAGAAGAAATTTGAAAGAAGGAGAAATTTTTATTCTCACGTTTGGGGTTCTAGAAAGGAAGAAATTTTATGAATGTAAATGATGAATTTAAGGACATCTAGATGAAAAAAATTTGATGTAAAATTTTATTTGTTATAAGTCTTGTAGTGTAAATTAATTAAGATTGAACACCTTAATATAAAAAAAAAAAATTAAATCATTTGTTGTTTAAAAAAAAAATATTAAAAGTATTAAAAGTTACCTTATGATTAAGATTAACTCTCCTTCAAAAAAAAAAATTAAGATTAACTCTTTTATTTTTAGAAAAAATATACTCATTTATATGACATTTAATGTTACCTATATATATTACATTTTAATTGGTTGATATCATGAGAGGGTAAATTATCCTCTAAATAAGAGAGGGTAACCTAGGCCTCACCAAATTAATATCATCCAAGTGTTTTTGATACAACTTCAAACTATTTGTTTTTTTTATCTTGATACACCTTCAAACTCATTTTCGATCAGAAGCTAAGTATTGGCTACTCTTATAATCTAAATATACAACTAAATTTGTTATTCACGTCCCTGAATTGTCCTTAAAATAAATCCCTTTTTAAATTGCGGAAAATGTTAAAGAATGTCCCGATCACTCTTAAAAACCATGAAAATACGTGTAATAAATGCATCAGAAATTAAAATAACATTTTTATTAAATAATTATTCTTTTAGAATACTTAAAGAGGGACTCGGGGACATTTGTTAACAAAACCCTTAAATTATTCTTAAACATATCCTTAATTAATATATTACTGTATTGATTTGTCTTTAAATATAAAAAGTCAAATTTAATACACGTACAAACAAATGACAATTTGATAATATTAACACACAAAAAAGGCACATTAATTACGCTCACATCTTTTCTTAACAAATGTGAAAAAGCAAAGGGAGCTTACATACAAAGATCGAGGGGGTAAAATCCTTGCATCTCCGTCCCAACTACTCTGGGCAACTAAGGAACACAACTTTTTATGAGAATTGTTCTTCTCTAATCTGATTTTGCTTATTTCTGTCCAACGTGAGTTAACTCATGTTGAAAAATACATCTACGTAGGATAACTCACGCTCCAAAAAAAATTAAGGCTAAAATGTATTTTTGATCCTTTAACTATTTAGGTGGGATTGTTTTGGTCCCTTAATTAAAATTCAATTTATTTTGGTCTCTTAACTTATCTCTGTTACACATTTTGGTCATTTACGTTAGTTTTAATTCAAAAATGTTACATTTTCTTCATCTTCCCCTCGTTTTCATCTTCATATCATCTCCATCAACCTTCAACAACAAGAATCCCAGAAAAATTTCAGAAGAAAATAAAGAAAACCTAACATTTTTGAATTAAAACTAACGGAAAACACTAAAATGTGTAACAGAAAGAAGTTAAGGGACCAAAATAAATCAAATTTTAATTAAGGGACCAAAGCGATACTACTTAAATAGTTAAGGATCCAAAAATGCAATTTAGTCTAAAATTAAAGTTGATAAATTTTTTTTTTTTTTTTTGCAATATCCGTCAAAAAAGAAGTTGCGATCGATTATGTTTATGGTCAATTCTATTTTATTTTTTGGTACAATTCTATTTATTGCAAGAATAAGTGGATCGGCAAAACGAAATGTCCCAAGTATAATAAGACTAAGTAGTATCTCTCAAAAAAAAAAAAAAAGAAGTAGTATCTTCCAAAAAAAAAAACTTATAGTAAATTTGTAAAAAAAAAAAAAAAAAGACTATTAATCTTAGAAAGAAACTTAAAAATAAATTCTTATCTGACTTGAATTTGATTGGTTATCGATATCTAATAGACAACATTTATTTAAAAGTTTAAACTAAATTAATACAAAAATATAATATTTCTTCCATCATAAATTATAAGTTGTTTTGGTCATATTTCACATTTATTAATAAATATATTTGATTTTGTCCCCGTTAGCTTAGCTTAAATGACAGGGACATGCATTATTATATGCGGGAGTCGGGGTTCGAACTCTGGACATCCTACTTATTCACCTTGAAAAATGTGAATTTTAGCCACTATGCTACTTTGACAAAGAAAAAATAAATAAATAAGGGTCTTGTTAACGAGTGTCCTAAGGGCACTCTTTAAGGATTTCTAATAAAGAAATTCTTCCTTAAAAAAGTCAAAAACTTCAATTTCCAATGCATTGATTTCATAAATTTTGACAAAAACTTACTATTTAAAGTTACTAAAAATGTCTTAAGGGCACTTGTTAACATTTCTCAAAAAATAAATATATGATTTTGTATGGACAATAGATATTAAAAGTTGTTTTATAAAATTGTCCTTATTAAACGGTATGAGAGAGATAAATTAAATAATAAAAAAAAAAAGTAGTCTTAATAAATAGTTTAGGGTATAATAAAAAAAAGGAAAATATTAACGAGTGCCCCACACACTCTTTAAGCACTTTGAACAATAAGTTTTTATAAAATTTGTGTAATCAATGATTTAAAATTTATAACATTTGACTTTTTTTAAAAATATTTTTTAAATTTGGAATCCTTAAAGAGTTTTCTGGTAACATCGTTAACAAGACCCTAAAAATAGTAGTATTAATTTACAAGGGATGAATTGAATGAGACCAAATTCCAGGATATTGGACATGAAGGAGAATGTACTGCAAATGGGAGTATGGTTAATTCCTCGTTCCAGCCAATTGCTATCCTCTTGTCTTTCCTATGTTTGAAAAAGAATAGAATAAGTAATGTATTTTTTTCTTCCTAAAAAAGAAGCTTTTCAATTAAGACGTTTTGCCTAAAAAATAGTAAATAATTAATGTCAGCACGGTAAAACCAAGGGAATAAACCAATCTTAGAATGATCACCCCTTGACCAAGTGAAGAACAAAGCCAAAAACGAGAATAAGAAAACGCTTTGAAAAAAGATGATCACATTCAAAGAAAAACTCACCAAAACATTTTTGCACTCAATCTTCTATTCACTGCTACCTATAGCTCTAATTTGTCTATACTTTTACTTCCACTCATTTGCTCCATTTTTCACTCCCATCACTCACCAATCTTCACTTTCTGCTTCCCCTCCTTTGAGAAAAGGTAAATTCATTAGTAATGTGCCTTTGCTAGTGTCCAGTGAATTTCATCATCTATGTTTATATCATAGGTTTTAATTAAATTGCAGATTTATCGTGATCTTTAAAATTATAGAGAATTATAAAAATTGTTAGGGTTAGAATTTTATCGATACTTTTAGGGGACTTCTTCTATGTATAATTTAAAGTTTTTTTTTTTTTTTTTATGTCACTTAATTTATAGATACTTTAGAAGAAGAAAATTTTGGGAGTCTTTTCCGGTCAAAGATTTGTACCGTGTAATCTAACCTGTTTTCTTTTCTTGTACCACGTGCAGTTTTAATTATGAAAAATAAATTGAATGGTGGAGATGAGAATCATACCTCCTCCAATGGAAACTTCACGGAAGAGGATACAAGTAAGTGTTACAACACTTTCTTCTCTTATCAAATTAATTTTCAATCACATTATGGTAACACAAATTTCAAAAAAAAATTGTTTTCACGAATAAACATTAGGGGACGCAACATCAAATCAAACGTTAAGGGACTACCAAAAGCGCTTATATGAGATGACATGATCCTGGACTCATGATCTCGAATTTCATCTTCTATGTTTATACATAGGTTTTACAAGTTTTTGAAAATAAATAAATGCCGAAAAACTAAAAAATTTCTGATTTGTGTTTGAAATTTATTCTCTTTTGTTCTCTGAAATACTTTGAAAAAAATGTGAAAAAGTGATGGATTTTAGTTTAAAAATAAAGGCATAATTCACATTTACACAAAATGTAGTGATAAAATTTTCAGAGGCTTAAAATTCTAGGCTCATTTGCATGGCTTTGGCCTCCCAGACACAAGGTTTTTTTTGGACAGATCTAATTCACCTTTATATTTAAAACATAAAAATAAATCATTTTGCAAGAGCTTAACAAGGAGGCCTGCACATGCTTTTAATGTTTGTTTTTTCATATGAGAAAATAAAAGAATAAATCATTTTTAGAAATCATTTTTCTAAACAAAAAAGAAAGAATATAACAATATATTTTTCTTCCTTTTTAAGGGAAGAGTATCTTTTTTTGGTCTGCCAAAATACAAGAGTATCTGATTCTATTAACATATACTTAATTAAATTTGATTTTGGCAAACCCACTAAGAAATAAGAATAGAGAAGACAAAAGGAAATTGAGATCGGTCTTTCAAAGAAAAAGGGAAATTGAGATCAGCATATAAAATGAAAAAAAGTACAGAAGCAAAACAAATAAATAAGCATAAATAACATAGTGAACTACAGAGATTTTTTTTATATTTTTTTAGGAGATACAAATAAAAAAAAGTTGAAATATATATATTTGTTTTTTGCGATCTCCGTCAAAAAAGAAGTTGCGATCGATTCTATGTTTATTTGGTCAAACGTGATCAATTCTATTTATTGCAAGAATAAGTGGAACTCTATTTATTATTGCAAGAATAAGTGGAACTGCAAAACAAACTGTCTCAAGTATAATATAGACTAACACTTTGTTTGTGAGTTTGGAGGGGAATGACGGGAAATGTTTGAAAAAAAAAAAAGGAACGAGCAAGTGGGAAGATATAGAGGAAAATGGGAGAGGAGGGTTTTGAAGGGTTAACTTTTCTTCATAATACTAAATTCTTCTCATTTGAGGAACTAAAAAACAGTATTTGAGGAGGATTTTGAAGGGTTTATACGAATTTTTTAAATTTAATCTATGTTGTTATATTATTTTATAATTAAAAATATAGTAATCATATACATTAATTTATCATTCTCTTCCCTTTTAATTTTTTTAAAAGATTTCTACAATTTCACTCATATTTTCCACTGTTCAAAGCTTTCTCTTCCCCTCTCCCCAATCTCCCAAACAAAGGCTAAGAGTAATGCTAACCAGTGCTCTGGGGGTTAAGGAAGCCAAAAGAGAAAATTTTAAGCCAAAAGAGGAAACATTTAATGCATTGATTACACAACTTTGAATACAAATATTATATTTTTTGGGTCATTATTTAAGCATTTAATGTAAATGTTACTATATTTGAATTCTTAACCAATGCCCTTGGAGCACCGATTAGCATGATCCATAGGCTAATACTAGTAAAAAAAGACTATTAATTACTCCCTCCGTCCCTAATTATAAGACCATTTTGAGAATTTTTTTTGTCCCTTTTTATAAGACCCCTTTGTTATTTCCAACTACATTAATTATTTCTTTACATACATGTCCCTATTTATTATACATCTTTTTCTTTAATCAGCAATAAGTAGCATATGGAAAACATAAACTAACTCTCTCTCTCTTAAGGATAAAATTGTAAAAATAATATTGATTACAAACAACTTTAATACAAATATCCGCTTTCTTAATTCCCGTGATTTTAGCAAAAGGGTCTTATAATTAGGGACGGAGGGAGTATTTTTAATAAAAAAAGACTATTGATCTTATAAAGAAACTTAAAAAAGAGGTAAATTCTTATCTGACTTGAATTTGATTGGATATAAATATTTAATAGGCAAAATTTATTTAAATTTTGAATTTAATTAAAAATTTAAATTAAATTAATATAAAAATATGATATTCCTTCATCCTAAATTATAAGTTGTTTTGGTCGTATTGCACACGTATTAAGAAATATATTTGATTTTGTATAGGAAAGAGATATTAAGTGTTATTTTGTAAAATTGTCCTTAATAAATGGTATGAGAGAAATAAATTAAATAATCGAAAGAAAAGAAAATATTAAATAGGTAAAGGTATAATAAAAAAAATAATGTTAATTTTTCATTGATATATAAAACAACTTATAATTATCCCTGTGAGCATAACTCAGTTGGTAAAAACAATAATATATATAAGGTTTGCAGTTCGAACCCCAGACACCAGAAGAAAAAAACTTATAATTTAAGACTATTTTTTCTTCAAACCGACTTATAATCTGCAATGGAGGAAATGAATGAAACCAAATTCCAAAATACATGAAGGGCCAAATAATGTAGTAAATGAGAGTATGTTAATTCCTCGTGCTAGTCAATTGCTATCTTTTTGTCATTCCTATGTTTGAAAAAGAATGGTAATAGAATCAGTAATGATATTTTTCTTTTCCTAAAAAAGAAGCTTTTCAATTAAGACGTTTTGCCTAAATAAATACTCCCTCCGATCTTATCTATAAGAAACGGTACGTTAATTCCTCATGCCAGCCAATTGCTATCTTTTTGTCATTCATATGTTTGAAAAAGAACAGTAATATAATCATAATGAAATTTTTCTTTTCCTAAAAAAGAAGCTTTTCAATTAAGACGTTTTGCCTAAAAAATACTTATTAGATAATTAATGTCAACATTTGCTATTAAAACAAGGGAGAAACCAATCTTAGAATGATCACCATTTAAACTAGTGAGGAACAAAGCCAAAAACGAGAATAAGAAAACGCTTTGAAAAAAGATGACCACAACTACAAAACCATTCAAAGAAAAATTCACCAAAACATTTGTGCCCTCAATTTTCTATTCACTACTACCTTTCGCTCTAATTTGTCTATACTTTTACTTCCACTCATTTGCTCCAATTTTCACTTCCATCACTCACCAATCTTCACTTTTTGCTTCCCCTCCTTTGAGAAAAGGTAAACTCACTAGCAATGTACCTTTGCTAGTGTCTAGTGAAATCCATCTTCTATGTTTATATCATAGATTTTAATTAAATTGTAGATTAATTGTGATCTTTGAAATTATAGAGAATTATAAAAATTGTTAGGGTTAGAATTTGATCGATATTTTTGAGGGGACCTCTTCTATTTATAACTCAAAGTTCTTTTTTGTTTGTGCGTGTCACTTAATTTATAGATATTTTAGAAGAAGAAAAATTTGGGAGTCTTCTCCAGTAAAAGATTTCTACTGCGTAATCTAAACTATTGTCTTTTTTGTACTACATGCAGTTTCAAGTACAAAAAAAGATTTGGATGGTGGAGATGGGCATCACACCTCCTTCGATGGAAACTTCACGGAAGAGAAACGAAGTACGTGTTACAACACTTTCTTATCTTATCAAACTAATTTCAATCACATTATGGTGACACATATTTCAAAAAAATTGTTGTCACGAGTAAACATTAGGGGATGCAACATCAAATCAATTGCGGCTATGTTATGGCTACACAATTTTTTTAAATCTTGTTTATATTCGACAATTCACTTGACCTAATTATTCTTTTCATTTTTGGCAGAAAAGGAAAAACCTCAAGAGAAACAATGTGACTATTTCAATGGCAATTGGGTTCATGACAAGAGAGCTCCTTTGTATAATGGAACAACATGTAGTGATATAAAGAAAAGTCAGAATTGCATCGTCAATGGAAGACCTGACTCAAGCTACCTATATTGGAGATGGAAACCAAGTGAGTGTGATCTTCCAATTTTTGAACCAAACACTTTTCTTAAACTCATCAAAAACATGAACATAGCTTTTGTTGGAGACTCTTTAGCAAATAACCAAATAGAGTCCCTTATTTGCTTATTATCCACTGTATCAAGCCCTAAACGTGTCCACCATATAGGCTCTGATGGAAGGTGGTACTTTCCTTCTTACAACGCAAACTTGACAGCCTATTGGTCACCTTTTCTTGTGAAGGGTGATCAAAGAATAAAGGATGGTCCACAATATAATACAATATATTTAGATCAAGTAAATCAGATGTGGGCTAGGGATATAGATCAAATTGACTCGATTGTGTTGTCATTTGGTCATTGGTTTACGGATGTTCCTTCAATTTACTATGAGGGTGGTTCAATTATAGGTTGTTTTAGATGTCATGAATTTAAATTTAATTATACTGATATTGGATTTTATGTTCCAATGAGAAAGGCTTTAAGGACTACCCTTAATAGCATAATTGAGAAGAAAATTGTAAGAGGGAATGGAATTGATGTAATTGTGAGAACATACTCACCTACTCATTTTGAAGGTGATTGGGATAAGGGTGGTACATGTTCAAAGAGTGAGCCATATAAGAATGAGGAGAAGAAACTTGAAGGAATGGATGCTAAGATAAGAAGTATTGAGATAGAGGAAGCTGAAAATGCTAAAGTAAAAGCTCAACAAATTGGATTAAATTTGGAGGTGCTTGATATAACAAAGTTGGCATTATTGAGACCAGATGGTCATGCAGGAGCTTATATGAATCCTTTTCCATTTGCTAAAAGGGTTCCAAAGAATGTACAAAATGATTGTGTTCATTGGTGCTTGCCAGGACCTATAGATATTTGGAATGAGATTTTTTTGCAGATGATGAAGAATGGGAAGAATCATTCACTGATTGAAAAGTGAGACATTTCTCGTATGTTAATTTTGATCGAGTAATGATTTATCATGTTTATTTTAGATTGTGATCGTTTCATGCCTAATGAAGGATATTGTTTACATTTTTTTTTTTGAAGTATATTGTTTACATTATATCATACATTGATATATTTATTATGAGAACAAATTTTTGCTTCTTAATTTAAAGTTTTTACAAAAAGAAATGGCAGATACCATTAGTGTTTGATAGACAAACAAATTACACGAGGACAAGATATAAATCATAAATCATGACATTAAAAAAATTGAAATTAAATCAGGACATGATAGACAAATTAAAAATGTGGTAGATACCGTTATTGTTTTACAAGTGAGTTTTTGAAAGAAAAAGAAGTGAATGTTTGCACTTGCACCGTTTTAATCTTCAAAATAACATATGATAACCTACCTCCTCAATTTTATTTTTATTTGACCAACCTCAATATTTAGTTTTTTTAAACCTTATCCAATTAAAATGGATCCTCTCATGTAATATGAGGGTTCGACGAAATCCTCCTTGTTTCATCATATCGGAGAGGAAAAAAAATTTAGAGTTAAGAATGTGGACATATCCAATTAAAATTTAGAGTTTTTTTATTCATCACTGGACATATCCTCCATTGTTTATTTTTACTATATATTAATTACAATTTAGTGTTAAGAATGTTTTTTAACCCTTTGGTTCTGAGGAGGAGAAGGGACCCTGATAATTCAGAGTTCGGTCGTGAGATAAATATAGTCTGTTCAATAACTGTTTTATCTAAAAGTTAAATTTGAGATCTCTTGAACAATCCATCCTTTAATGAAATTCATTAACCACTTGAGGTCAATCACTTCATTGAGCAAAGAACTATTTTAAGCTCAAAGAAAAATTGCTAGAACCAATTATGTCTCTAAAATAAGTAAAACAATATTTTAGTCCTTGAAGAAAGTAATTCTAAACAAATTAGTCCCTACCTTATCCACTCTTGCTTTGATTGTTAAGGAATAGTTTGTTATTTTATTTATATTTTCTAGTTTTTCGTTGATCGTAATGAAATACTCATATATATATATATATATCTTCTAGTTTGTTATTTTATTATTTTTTTCATTATCTTATTTTTGCTTAAGGACATTTATATCATTTTATATTGTAAAATATGTTTTTATTTCCTCTAAATATTAAATATTCAATTTTGTTCTCTGTTTTTTTTATACAAAAGCTCATGTTTTGTATTCCAAACGATTTTTTTTTATATGATATATAAATGTTCAAATTTATCATCAGCAATAACTACAACAAACATCGCGACTTGACGTCCCTCTCTATCGTCTCAAAACAGTTTCTCTCAATCACTGATCGTCTCCGATTCACTCTCACTATCTGCAAACAAGCACACCCTTTCCTCCCTCGCCTCTAACATAGACTCACCAACCTCACCTCCCTCAACCTCACATGCTCCATCTGTTACCTCCACAAGCTTCTCCATCAAATCTCTCGTCTCCCATCGAACCTCACATCACTCTTTCTCTCCCTCGAACGGCACACCTTTCCCACAAATGGGTTGCAAACCTTCCGCCCAAAGAATATTACTACTTTAACCTCTCTCACTTGTTCCAACGTTGCTTTTCTCGATAGCTGTGACCTGGCCTTCATCGCCTATTCTTTCCCCAATTTACAGCGACACTATTTGAACGATTTCTATGACATATCTGAAGAAGGTATAGCTCATCTTTTAAGAAAATGCTGTAATATTATGATATAGTATCAAAAGTAAGTATTTATGTTATCGTCTCCACAGGGACTGGTGCGATATTCTAAGCCGTTCAACAATATATATCGTTATTTGTAATGGAGTGGTAATAAGTTTTGTTTCATAAACTAGAAAACTATGAAATTATAAAAGATGTGAGAGTTAACAGGGAAATGATTATACTGGGATTAAACTTCATCAACCTACATATACGTATTCTTGGATTAGTGTTGCGGATTCTAACTATCAATTGATATTATCACATATTCTTCAACAACATCATTCATGTCCAAATGATGTCGTGATTTCTATTGAGTCGTCTAATCGTCGATTTCCCAAACTATTAAACTTTCCAATAGTCGATTGTATCGTTGTATAGTTGATTTCCCAAACTATACAATAATACAAAAGCTTTAAGTTCCAATATTCAAAGTGATTATCAAACCTAAGTTCCATGTCTAGAACCTAAGCATTGATAGAAGATTATTATCAACTAGATTCAAAAGGTATTTTTCAATAAAAATTCAATTCCATAGGACAGAAATGAAAAGCAAGAATAACATTTATATCTTAAGATAATTTAGAATCACACAACATCCAAATCAAAGGGAATACATACTAATAGAGTTAACTACATTTAATCCCAACAAAAAGAGTTTAGCTACTCATTGTCATGGTAACCTTACAAGGAGAAAAGAAGAGATGGAATGGAAGCAAGGCATGATGTCTCAATGATCTTGTGAATCCCTTCAATCCTTGTGCCCCTTGCTCCTTAATGGTCTCTCTGTGTTTCCCCTGTTTTCTCTCTTCCTAAAATGGCTTATGTTCTGATTCTTCTGTCTGAAATGAGGGAAATGAGCTTTTATACATATGCTGAAAAAGTGACATTTCGCCCGACAAAGTTTGGCTTGCCATGGCGACTCAAGTACCAAGAAAATAGGAACTAAAGATGGATAGTGATATGATTTTAATTTAAGTAAATACTAAAATATGAGATTTAGGATGATTTAACATTTAAAACGGTGCTCATGTTGATTCCCAAGCAAATTCGCCCAAATCTCTTTTTTCATTACTACACACACTAACGATCAATCGCATTTCCAGTTGCTCAAAAACTGCAAGCTTATGTGGAAATGCTTGATGGTGAAAATATATTTGTTATAGATTTGATTAGGAGCTTGTGCGCAGAAAAACAAAATTTAATCCTTCAAGAATTCACACTTATATTTGAGAATAGGATCATTATCCTCCATTAAACCT
The DNA here is from genome assembly GCF_003473485.1 of Medicago truncatula. Taxonomy (NCBI): domain Eukaryota; kingdom Viridiplantae; phylum Streptophyta; class Magnoliopsida; order Fabales; family Fabaceae; genus Medicago; species Medicago truncatula. Next base: position 48,377,923 of record NC_053049.1, on the reverse strand, counting down.
GCTAAAAGGAAAGGGAGCACAAAGTGGTGCTCATGTTGATATAATGCAAGTTTTTGCATTGATTGAATTCATCACTTTTGAACATGTGTAAGAATTGTGAGTTTCTTGAAGAGGTTAGGATGTTGAAATGCTCACTCTAACTCATGTTGGCATTGCTTCTGCCATCAACGAGAGACCAACTTCGAAGTCTCTATGGAGATCAAATGGAAGCTATGACAACATTAGTTCACACTTGCCGTTAAGTTTCCATCAACTAGAATATACATTGAACTATATATTTTAAATGCAAACGTCCATCCATCTAATCGACCATGGATCAAAGTTCATTCTTCTTATTATATATTCCGAAAAATTTCAACTGACCGAATCATATACCCACTCAAAATCAAATTCAATAAAAAAAAAACATACTTTCTTATTCCTCTTCGCATAATCTACTAGTTCGTTAAGCACAAGTACACCATTTAGAATTTGCCTATCTTGCAAAAAAGCGGATTGGCACTTGGAAATCAAACGATCAAGGACAGATTTCAGCCTCACGGATAGCACCTTGGATAAGATTTTGTACAATTGTGGATTATTCGTCTTAGGAATTAGAGCGGTGAAAGATGATGTCAATTCCTTCGGTAGTTCTGCATTAGAATAAAACTCCTGCAAAAACTTAATCAATTATTCATTCAACTAATCCCAGCTTGCTTTGATGAAACTAAAAATATAGCCGTCAAAGTTCGCGTGATTGGGAGCGTTACCAATGAATTCTCAAACTTATTACTAGCTTCTGCTATACACAATCAATTTCTAATTCCTTGTTGTTGCAAATCTAGTTGCAGACCAGACCGATCCAAATCATCTTTAGGTTTTAATCAGATTTTCCATTTTTAGAATATAATCTCAAAATAAACCTCTTCACACAAAGTTCTCAATAGCAAAGTCCTGACAAAATTTATGCATTCTCATTCCTCAGTAAAAAATGTACAACATTGGACCAGAGAGAATTCCATTTTAAATATTTGATTGTTAAAAAAGTATTTGAATAATTGATTTTGATATTTTTTTAATGTTTTTGTTTTGATAAAAATCTATATTGATTTGAAATAGCCCAAAATCAAACTTTCAAAGAATATATTTATTTTTTTGAAAGGATTCCAAAAAATATATCTTGATTGTTAAAAAAGTTCCATACAAAATTTGTAATCATGTAATTAACTAGTATATATTTGTTCTACAATTAAAATTTAAACTCGGTTATACAAGAACATATCTTCTAAAAAAATTCATTCACCGTTTCAGTTGTCAAACCAATTTCAATTGTAAAGCTCATGGAGATGGAGAGAGCGTCTTTTTCTTTCCCTAATTCACCAACAAAGTTGTTTTTTGGAATGACTCCCACGCTTTATACAACAATTGCCATAAAAATTACTCAGATCTAATCCTTGATGTTCTTGAGGGAAGGTTTGAGCTGAAGGATGTATCTTTAAGTCTCTATTTTCTATTTGTATGTACAACCAATAGTACCAACTCAGTTATGTATCTTATCATGCAAACAAATACATTTGTAAATACAAATTTTGGTTTCATTATTTAGAGATTTCCTCTTGCATTACACTTGTTAATGCCAAGTTCAGGGTTAACAACAAATGCTGCGGCAGGTACATCTTAGAAGAAATGTGTGTCAGTAAGAGTACTACAAACAAACTATTGCACAGACACAAAATTGTCAAGATTGCAGTGCTACATGTTAGCTTGTTGTAAGAGAGGTCTAAGATAAGTTTTGAGAAGGTCTTTGGAATTGGATGTATTAACAATACAAAGAATCATAGAGATGAGGAAAACAAATATAAATATGGCTAGGGTTTCATTGAAATGAAAAAAGTTCAAGAGAGTAAAAGTTACAATAAGTGTATAAATATTAGATAGATACTAGAAAAACTAAACTAGCCTTAGCTCAATTACAACAAATAACAATAGCAGAAGTTAAGGCACCGTTTACCTTGTGCTAAAATTTGTCTTATTTATTCCCCTTTTTGGCCTTCATTATTTGAAGATTCCCTCATCATATCAAACTCAATTGTTTGTTAGACTGCTTTTATTTCTTCTGTTGGGATTAATTTTGTCTTTTCTTCCATGTTTTGTGTTCTCTGTGGTGGCTCTATTGCTTTGAATTTTCATATAGATTCATGTAAGTACCAACCTATCATGAAGCTATGAATCTTCTTCATTACTAGTGTAGAACAACATGCTATTGTTTTCTTAAACCTGGCAGATTAGTACTCAAATAAAAACTTGAATCAGCATTGAACTTCTTGATTTCATAGTCCAGACTTATTGCTTTACTACTTTCACATTGGTGATCTAATCAAAGTTGTAAGCAAATAGTAATGACCAAAATGTGTATGTAAACTTTTTTTTGTTAATGACAATTGAACTGCAGCTTCAATAGGATCGGATCCTATCAATGTGAAGTGAAGAGGTCCACCACGTAAAATATTATGAATTATCCTTTCACATTGTTGAGTTGTCATCTTTTTAATCTTCGGACACAAATTATACAACTTGATCATTTTAAAACTACTTTCTAAAATCAACAAACAAACTCATCGACATCAACTTTTCACACTCATCATATCTTTTTACTTCATTAAATAGGCAATATTATTTATATCAAAATCAACTCCATAAAAATCATTTTCTTTAAAATCAATCGGCACACAAGCATTTCCTACCCAAAAAACTACGTAGCTTTGAATTCTCTATTGCACCAAGAGATACGTAGGATTAAGATATCACTTTATCGAGCACAATAATAACTAAACCTTTTTTTTTTTTTTTTTCTCTATTTAAACACAATGCATTTTCATTTCAAACTTAATCTTAATTTTATTCACATTTAAAAAAAAATGGAGAAAATATTTATTTTAAAAGTTGACAAAATCTTGCACAATTAATTAGAGGTAACCGTTTATGAGGGATGTTGTTGGGTGCTAATACCTTTATTGCACCTAATCGACTCCCAACCTTAAAATTTGGTTTCAAAGACCATTTTTTTTCGTTTTAATGGATTTTTTTCGATGTGTTCCCTATTTTAATAAACTATGGAGATGACTTTGTTTTTTTAGCAACCCTCGAATTTTCAGGCCGCGGCAAATGTCATGAGTTATTGTAGATTTGATACATAATGTCATGTATCCTCATGCTAATATGTTATTCAAAGAAAGATGTTGTCATCATTATTGGAGTCTTGGGTGTATGAACCAATTGTGAGTCAAAATCAATAAGAGAAGCCACAAACATCGACATTCCTAATGTTTGTGAAATTTCATTTGGTCTTTATTGGTCGGACCTTCTCAGTGCTGATGATGACAGTTAATCCATACTGTCAAGACTCTGTCTAGATCTCAAGTGCATACGCCAAACATAGTCTTGACTTAGAGAACTAAAAAAATTAATGGTAAAAGTAATATTGTGTTGTGTCAAATTTGTTTTTGAACTAGAGATTTAGCTGAGTTATCATATGATAATCCTCAACTCCGATTCCATTTCTTCAAGCGATTACGCCTTGAAGGAACAATGCCCCTCAGCCAAGGGTTCCTTAACTAGTCCAGTAGAACGTTAGGTATAATGTTTTTGGGGTTTTAGCTATTGATTGTGTATTAATGTAGTGTACACGATAAGTATTTATGGACAAAACTATTCCTACTCACCAAATGACATGACATATAATGTTTACTCATGCTTGACTATTTATACGGGTAGTGCGTTAGTTTTTCTCGTTGAGGGGTGTGTGGCGCCTCCCTCACATTCAACTGACAACTTTCCTCTTTGTGAGTGATCGATTGACTGGGTCCAATATGTGCAGCCTCCCTTAAAACATAAAACATGAGTTAATTATCTCATTGTTCAGTTCTACTTAGCTTTAACCATGTCTGATGTCTACAAGACTCATGTACTAACCATAAAATGGACGACGATTTCAACCCCGAAATCATTCATTTCAAATCTATTCATTATCAACTATTGAAATGAATAATTTCATATAGTTTTAGCGCAATGCTATGAAGTAGCTTTCCACTAACCATACATGGGTGAATTAAATGTGTTTGGTTTAACTTTAGATAGAATTGATTCTGACAAAATTGATTCTGATAGAATTGATTCTGAGAGAATTGATTTATGTTTGGATACAATAATGCAGAATTGATTAAACAAACTGAATGTTGTTTGGATAGTTTTATCAAAATTGTTTTTGAATGTATAATTACTAAAATGGACATAGCTAAATAAAAATTACTAAATTAGGATAATTAAGTGCAATATAGTTAAAATATAAGTTATTACAATACTAATAGCATGAAAATAAAAATTACAAATAGATAATAGAATTTAAATTGCAACAAAGTACTAATATTATTACAAAACTAATTTAAAGTGTATTATAGTACTAAAATATTGATATAATAATTTAAAGAACAATACTAATTATTTTGCCTGTGCTCAATAATTTCATTGCGGATTATGTTTCGAACGCGATCCATCTCTGATGACGAAACTATATTTAAAACATGGGATTGATCCAAGTTAGATGAGCTATCATCATGGTGAATGATTGTGCTTTCATCTTCATAAACATTAAAATCAATATCAATTTATGCCTTCCTTCAGATAAAGTTGCGTATAGCCATTGTTGCGACAACTATTTGAACTTGTGTCTCAAATTTAAAGTTAGGCATGCGACGTAGGATTGCAAATATGTTCTTCCATACCCCAAAAGTTCTTTCTATTGTGTATCTTAAACTTGAGTGATAATAATTAAATACTTCATTATGATTTGCAAACCCGTTAGAACGCCTAAATTCAGGAAGATGATACTGTTCATGTTTGTATGGACCAATGTACCCTATTGGTGTTGGATACCCATAATCTACCAAATAATACTTACCTAGAAAGAAAGAAAAACATATTTAAACTTAAGTTAAATATAACAAATCATTTGGAGTAATATTAAATAACAAACCTGGCGGAGGGTGTGGAAAATTAAGATTTGCATTTGTTAAAGCTTGGTCAAAAACACGAGCATCATGAGCAGTACCTTCCCAACCAGCCAATACAAAAGTGAAACACATATTCCAATCACATACGGCCATTACATTTTGATTCATGAAATTGGCAAACAATGTTTTTCCACCCTTTCTTAGTAAAGCTAGTGCCAACGCGTTCATTCTTGACAACTTGATCCAAACATGTTTGGATGAATATTTCATTCACTTTAAGATCCGACCAATCCGCGGAAACTTTCTTTTGTTTAGCCATAATGCTGTGTACACAAAGTATGATAGGAAAAATAAAAGATAAAATGAGCCAACACTACCTCTATAGATGCATAACAAGTATTCTTTCTTTTGATTGTATAAATTTTACATCATGGCATGAATATATAAATTTTACATAACAAGTGTTCATTTTAAACTAGTGTTTAAAATTACATTCAAACACTTTAGCATAAATATTTAAGTTACTAACTGCATAATTTTCATAAAAAATCACTTTAAGCTCTAAGAGACATTTTATCAAACACATATAATGCAATATTTTTTGTTTGTAGAAATTTATAAGAGATGTTATATTATGCAACCAAACAAATTTTATAAGCATTGCAGCAAAGAAAAAAGGTTAAATTTAATACAAATAAGTAAGCAAATCAAAGTAAAAATCACTTAAAAATGTCAAATTACCTTGTTGTTGTTGTTATCTTTTAAGCAGAATTTTTCCTTTTTGTTGTTCTCTTGAGCACAATATTTGCTAGGAGGAGGTGGTGTTGTTATATAACCTAATAGCAATAAATTTTTAGATTAAATTTGTGAAGGGTAATTGAGTTCTAGCTAGAGAAAAGTGGACAGTGGAGTGAATGAATTTAAGGTTCCAGGCAGAAAAAAACAAATATGGTTGGAGAAAGGGTGATAAAAATTGATGATAATTAAGAAGGTAGTTATGGAATTGATAATAGTTTAATGTAGAATTGATTCTACAAAAGCCAAAAGTTAGGATTTGTAGCTTCATTGGAGGATATAATCAATTCTTAAAAGCTAAACTAAACACCATTGAAAATTCAGCTTTTCACTTTTGAGGGTTGTAGAATCACTTCTTGGTGGTGAAAAGCTGAACAAATAGGCTCTAAAATGGCGCATGCCTTAAAGTTTCTTGAGTATGATGAAGTGGCAAAGCCTTATTGGAGACACATTTTGATTATTAGAAAAAGGTGAATTTTATGAAGTCAAGTCAACAAACCCCCTCTCTATCCGCTTACATCTATTCCGTGCGTGTTTGTTTCTTCCTTCCTTCCATAAAACAAACAATCACTTCTTTCGACGATTTCAACCCCAAAATCGATTAATTTCAGATCTATTATTCTTTTCCGAAAATGGACGACGTAAAAGACAAGATGAAAGGATTCATCAAGAAAGTTAACAACCCTTTCACTTCTTCTTCTTCTGGTAAATTCAAGGGCCAAGGTCGAGTCTTGGGTTCTTCTTCTTCTTCTTCAACACCTGCAAATTCCATTCCTACCCCTACCCATCGTCCTTCTCCTTCTCAGAACCCTAATCCCAAACCCAAACCTACTCCACCGATCGCTTCAGATCAAAGCAAAATCGATAAACCACGCAAACCCGCAGATGGGTTTGATCCATTTGATTCATTGGTTACTTCTTCTCAAAGATCTCAAAATGGGTATTCACTCAACGTATATGAATGTCCAATTTGTAAACAACCCTTTCGATCTGAAGACGAGGTTACTGAACACGTGGAATCTTGTTTGAGTAACCCAATTGAAAACGATGATGTTGATGAAAAATGTGTGTCAAAATTGAAAGAGAGTCAAGTTTCTGAGTCTAATACTGAATTGGAGATTTGTATTGGTACTTATGTTTCGGGGAATCCGTCCCAAGGTTCGGTTGATATTGTTCTTAAATTGTTGAGGAATATTGTTAAGGAACCTGATAATGTTAAGTTTAGGAAGATTAGGATGGGTAATCCAAAGATTAAAGAAGCTATTGGCGAGGTTATTGGTGGTGTCGAATTGCTGAGTTTGTTAGGATTTGAGCTTAAGGAGGAGAATGGAGAAACTTGGGCATTGATGGAGGTTCCTACTGAGGAGAAAGTAAATTTGATCAAGAAAGCAATAGTGTTGTTGGAACCACAATTGGTTCAAGATACTCCAAAGAGAGAAAATTCAACGCCTACCGTTTCCACTGAGAAAGTAGCCGAGGCCGAACCAAAAAAGATTGACAGACAGGTAAAATTCATATATCCATAATACTTTTGAAATTTGATTGAGGGCTATGGAGAAAATAAAGTTCATTATCTAATTTTATTTGATTTTTTAATGCTTTATTAATAATGTGTATTATTAGCTAATCAATCCAATTTAGTTCGGTGTTCAATTGTAATTTTATTATTATATTAAATGTGACGGCTTAAATATATTTGTCATTCTTATATCATTGATTTTGCTTTATGGATGTAGAAGTAGAAACAAAGAGTAAATTACAAGTTATTTTGCATAGACATACTGAAATTTTGTGATGAATGTGGTCAGTACTTTTTGCGCAGCTTGAGACTAGGGCTTGAATATTTGGTTTAAACTTGGGTGTATAAATAGGGGGGAAAGTAAACTGTGGGTTCTGTTGGGAAGTAATTGTGTAGGGTTGGATAGATATATTTAAAATTGTTGATAGGCTTTGTCCCACTTTTGTATGTTGGTTTAAATTTGGGTGTAATGCAAGGTTAAAATAGAAGACGCGTACAACATAAACCAATCATCCAGAATCCTACTAAGTAAAGGTTTAAGCAAAACTACTAAGCTGAAGTTTTTGTGGTGGTATCCAAGTATATTTACACCCTAAGAGAAACTCATCATATTACAATAAAGAAAAAAAAAATCTTGCATAAAAGTAGAAAAGACAGAGATAAACACCTATTTTCAACCAAGGGTATATTGTTTATGGGTTAAACATATATCTCAGCTGCAGAAGTAGTTTGTGACTGTATATGACCATGGCCCTGTTTTCATAAGCTATATTGGAGAGCTTATGAAAATAAGCTGAAAATAACTTAAGAGCATGTCGTGAGCTATTTTCATAGATTCTCCCGAACAGTCTCACAAGTGCTTATGCCAGTAGATAAACTCAAATAAGGTAATCCAAACAGGCTCTTTATGAAAAATCTTTACTTGATGAAATCTCCTTTTTCTTGTGAGTATTTCAGTTTGATGGTCTAGTTATTATCCCACAGAGCATGTGTGTCATTTTGGCTTTCTGATAGTTTGCCAACTTAAGTACTTTACGAAATATAAACTACCTAATTCTTTAGATTGATTATGTCTATCTTTTCTGATTTAAATTTACTTCTTTCAGGTAAAGGTCTTCTTTGCTGTCTCTGAAAGTGTTGCAGCTAGAATTGAGCTACCAGATTCCTTCTACAAACGTTCAGCTGAAGAGGTGAGAAGAGAAGCTGAGTTAAGGAGAAAAAAGATTGAAGAGTCTCAGCTTCTAATCCCAAAGTCACTTAAAGAAAAGCAAGCTAAAGCTGCTAAGAGGAGATACACAAGAACTATTATTAGGATTCAGTTTCCAGATGGAGTTGTACTTCAAGGTGTATTTGCTCCATGGGAACCAACTACTGCTCTGTATGAGGTTTGTCCTTTTCTATTTGATTTTAACTTATACCTTTCAATTGTGGAAATTAATCGTTCTGACATAAAAGTTCCCCAAATAACAATTTACATTTGGATATATATATTTGAGCTAGTGTATCACATTTTGAATGGATTAGAGCATTTGTCTGTTATTCATATCCCAAGTGTTATTGTCTTGCTGTTTATTCCGAGTTGGCAACTCAGCATTGTTTTTGTTTTCCATGTTGATAATGCAGTTTGTGAGCTCTGCTTTAAAAGAATCATGTTTGGAATTTGAGCTAATGCATCCTGTAGTTGTTCAACGGCGTGTAATCCCATGTTTCCCAAAAGCAGGGCAAAAAGCTAAAACGATAGAAGAAGAAGACCTGGTGCCTTCTGCCCTAATCAAGTTCAAGCCCCTAGAAACAGATTCTGTTGTTTTCACCGGTCTCAAAAATGAATTGCTGGAAATCAGTGAACCACTTGTAAATGGTTAAGCATTTGCTTTTCTGTATAAACTAAATTGATTTCTTCCCTTACTTTTCACAATTCTCTTTTTTTTCCCCTTAAATGGTGGGGATATAGATATAATTCGTTCCCTCATTTTCATTCATAATTTTGTGACAAACAATATTGTAGTCAGATGCATCTCTAAACAAAAAGAAATCATTATTGATGAAAGCATGCAATTCCTACCTACATTCATGAGGCAATATATGTTCTTACCTATCAAAACGGTGGAAAATACTGAGTGTGTTTGTATACATTCAATTTGACAAAATTATGTTGGCACCATGATTTTGGTAAAACGTCAAAGTGTAGATTTTGCCAAAATAATTGTGGCACGCCGTGCCCTGTAAAATTCACTGTCAATCCAAATATGCACCGTGTCCTTTGGTGTTTTAAAGTTCCACTCACATCTATTTTATTAGTGTAAGCTAGTGTCTATGTTTCCAGCTTTCTATATGATCAACAACAACGTTCCTTCAAAAACTGAGTTCAGGAAAGTCAAAATTGAAGGCAGCAAGCCTAGCTAAGGTTAAACACTATCATCAATGTCAGAAAAACCGTTGAGAGATGTTTGGTTTTGACTACATATGTGAGATATTTCTATCAGATATATTTTGATTTATTTTAAACACAAAACTGATTGAAATGAAGTATTGGTCTCTCAATCTCAACACTAAATTTGTTTTGAACTCAGTTCGTTAACTCAGACTTTTTAAGCATGGACGAAATCATGTTGGCTCAGTTAAATCATGCCGCTCCAAATATGTAAATTCATGAATGCAAATGATATGTTAAAACAATAATTTCTGTAGGCATAAACTTTATACAAATAATTGTAGTAACTCAAAAATTCTAGGCATGATGATATTATAACCTTAATCATCACAAGTCATTTTCATTATAGAACATCAGTGTATGTATATCCGTGAGAATTTTCATCACAAACTCTGCAGAGAAATGAAGACTCTGAAGAAGTGCACCACCAATTTGTGTGCTGCTTACAATATGGTTTGTTACAGAAATTGCACTTGGGAAGCTGTAACCAGCATTCAAGGCACAAGAAATCTCCGCATGCAACATCTTCAAGTTCTTCTGATCCAACACATCCACCACAGTTTTCACACCTTGGAATACAAAATATGCATCCCCTACATTGAGCTTGGCACAATTCCTTCCTATTGCAGTCCACTTTTGGGCAATCATATACCATTCTCACCTCAAAGCACTTGGGACATTTCTCCAAATCAATAATCCTCTGATTTTCGTTGTGCTTGAATGCTGAAACGCTGCCACGTTTATGATAGTAGATAGGCTGTTGTGTTAGCTCGTCTTCTAATGGGAGGTTTTTTCTGAGGTTTGAGGTAAGCACGTCAAGATGATCGTTTTGTAGGTTGTAAATGCCGTTTAAACTCAAGGTGGTTAAGCAGTTGGCTCTTTGGCAGAGTGTTTTCACAGCTGTTAGAACTCCTTCAGGGGTTATCCCAGTGCATGCTGGTATATGAAGCTACAAATCAAATTAAACCAGAAATCAGACTATGTTCGAAGAACCTAAAAAACTCAATTTTGTATTTTACATTGAATAATGAAAAAAAAATCAAAATTTTATAAAAACCAAAGGTGAACAATCCTCGACACAACGGTAAGGTCACTGCCTTGTGACACAGAGGTCCCCGATTCAAAGCCTAGAAATAGTCTATATGCTTGCGGTGGTAAATTTGCAAACACAGAGACTATTGATCCGTTGAATTGAATGAATTCCACATTCCTTCGCTCACTATCCTAACTGTTAAGCAGCTAAAACTGACATCATACGTTCACTTATATGAAGCAGAATTTGCTTATAATCAAAACCATTGAATCACAGCAGCAAAACAGAAATCTCTCTAAAAACATTACCTCTTCAATAAAGGGGTTTTGTTCAACAACCCTTTGTAGTCCATGGTCAGCAACGTGGATGCAGTTCATAAGAGCAAGTGTTTGAAGCCTACCATTTGCTTTGGATGTGATCTTCAATAGTGTGTCATCTGAGAGTCTTGAATTGAGAGGGGTTTCAACAATAATTTTAAGCCATAGCAATACATCATTGTTGACTGCATATCTCAGTGATGTGCAAACACGAGACATGGTTAAAACCTCGTACACTCGAAGGTAAGCTATCACCAGAAACATGGCTTCATGAGGAGGACCCTCTTGTTCTTCTTCCTCAACTGTGGTGCTCATTTCAGAAGAAGAAGCTTTGCAAGACTCTTCCATATTTGATTTGATTCACACGTTACTTTATAGTTTATAGTATAAATGCAAAACAAGCCAATCATATCATATGATATTAATACTAATATATTTATAAAAGAAGGAGGTAAGCTTGGATCTTGATCGAAGATGTTGCATCTGTATCTATGTGGCTGGGAAACTATTTTATCAACATTCTTTTGAAGATATTGTCATATTAATGTGACACGTTAATACGGCTACATATATATGGTTGAGGTTAATGCACGTATGAGAAGAAATGTTACACTTTTCCCTTCCTTTTCCCTCTCCAATAGGAATAAGACATAAATAAGCAGCCAATTTTGACTGTTTCCTTCTCACCCTTCCTCGACAATCTTTGCATTGGACTCAAAGTAAAGGTTATTTTTTTATAAAAATCATTCACTGCTCATTTTCAAAGAAAATCCTTGCTTTTTATGTGAAATTACATTTTCTTCCTAAGAGTCAATTACCTCAACAAATTTTTGCAGGTCTATGTGAACTAAAAAAATGTATAGTATATAGTAAAAATCTACCTTGCTCAACCAAATTGTTGAAATTGCTAGACCGTACACTTTCACCTAGGTTTGAACTTAAGATGTGAGTTTTATGTAGTGTTTATCACTTCGTTTACATACCATAACCAAAAATGAAGAAAGAAAACTCTATTATTTACAGTACAGATCAATAACAACTGTGAATTTAAAATCCGAGCCCCAATTATTAGCAGCAACAAGAAGTTTAATGGTTGTAGGCAAAGGCAGAGGAAAGGGAGTGATGGATATTCAATAGCACTCCAACTTTATAATTTTCTTTATGTAATCTTTCACAATGCTGTAAAGCAACAATTTGTGTACCAATAATGCAACTATCAACAAGCATTTTTAGACTTTTTTTTATTTATAAAATTTATCTTCTGAGCTGAAGTGAAGAATACCATGTTGCTTGTTACAACAAATTGCATCAATGTGCATAAAATATAAGCTCAAACATTTGGAAATTATGAATGGTCTAATGGTTCAACAGTTGTCTTGAAGAGAAGGATGTGAACTTTGTCAATGGAAAAATACAAGAAACCACCAACAGAATGAGTGACATAAGAACCAAAGCTAGTACCTACAATGCAATGCCAAGCTGGACCATAGGTAGAGTCAAATTCCTGTAATAACAAAATATTCCCAAAGTTAGCAGGTAATAAAATAATACCAAACAGAGTTATAATTCATTTGTTAAAATATTGTAAGCTTGGTAAAGAAACAAGATAAAGTTACACCTGACAAAATAACACTCAGGATATCACATTATTAGAAAATTCAAGATTACAACTTTAATATCATTTATCAATGCCTGAAACCTCCATCAATGAAATGAGGGACCATCCAATCTAACATTTTTATGTCACAAATAACTTCCACACCAAGCCAACTAAGTTCATTAATAAATACAACCAACAAAACTATTGCCATACTTTCCTGGTTTTGGCCATACAAAAGAGGCACATCACATGCACAAGTCCAAAATTCACATGCACAAGTCCAAAATATGCAATCTTTGATAATGTACTTACATCAATTCACATAAAAAAGATAGTGCTAGGATGGAAACTTTTGGCAGTAGTGAACTTAGATTTGTATTGATTGTGTACCAGAAATTGTAACATTTCGTAGTTTTGAATGAGCACAAGTTTGAGTGATGAAACTACGAAATATTTTTGCATTTTAAAGCTCAGAAATGTTGAAGCAATAATTTTGGTCGTCAATATGAACATGAACTAATTAAAATACAAGGTATGTATTATGAAACTGAAAAAATGAAATGATTTTCCTTAAGAGTTCAAGTAATTACAAAGCTATATATAGCTAATTGCAAGAATACCATAACATACTATGGTTCTGCTGTAGCTTATTGAGCAAGAAACTAAGCTACAGCTTATTACTTGGAGCTCAAGTTATCTGCATTTGTAGTGTCATGTAATAGCCCCCCACAAGTTAGAGGTTGGTACAAATCAAGCAACCCTAACTTGGATAAAAGAGTGCTGACTGCTGAATGGCTGAGGAAGCAATGACTTGGTGAAAAAAATCAGCAAGTTGGTTTTGAGAGGAAACAGGTAAAAGCTTCATGATTCCAGCTTGAAGTTTCTCTCTAACCAGATGACAGTCAATCTCCAAATGCTTTGTTCGTTCATGAAAAACTGGATTAGCAGCTATATGAAGGGCACTCTGATTATCACAGAACAAAACTGGAAGTTTGGAGCTTTGAATGTTGAGATCTTTGAGTAAGTAGAGTATCCATTGCAGTTCACAAGTTGCTGAAGCTAAAGCTCTATACTCAGCTTCAGAGGAAGATCTAGACACAGTGGTTTGTTTCTTTGTTCTCCATGAAATCAGAGAGTTGCCTATGAAGAAACACTGACCAGAAATAGAACGCCTGCTATCTACACATCCAGCCCAATCTACATCAGAAAATCCTTGTAGATGAAGAGAAGAGTTTCTGGGGAAAAACAAGCCTTTGCCTGGACAACATTTGAGATATTTGAGCACTCTTAAAGCAGCATTGTGATGTGTCTGGGTTGGTTTAGAAAGAAACTGGCTCAACTGTTGAGTGATGAAAGTGATGTCTGGTCTGGTGGAATTGAGGTAAAGGAGTCTGCCAATCAATCTTCTATAGGAAGGAATATCTTCATATGGTGGAGATGAATCATTATGAAGTTTGAGAGAAGCATCTGAAGAAGTAGAGACAGGTTTGGAGTTGATAGTGCCTGAATCAGATAACAAGTCTAAGCAATATTTTCTTTGACATAAAGAGATGCCTTGCTTAGAATGAGCAACTTCAAGACCTAGAAAATACTTCAATTGTCCCAAATCTTTGATCTTGAAAGAAGAATGCAGAATGGATTTGATGTGTTGAAACTCAGATAATGAATTGCCAGCCAAGATTATGTCATCCACATAAACCAGAAGAATAGTAAATGAGGAATCAGTATGCTTAGTAAACATAAAGTGGTCTGCAGATGCCTGAATGTAGTTTTGTTGAATGAGAATGGAAGTTAACTTCTCATACCATTTTCTACTTGCTTGTTTGAAACCATACAAAGATTTAAGCAGTTTGCAGACTTGATTGGTGCAGTTTTATTTCTAGTGGACTTTCTTGGTGATGAAGGAATGTCAGGAGACTGATGAACAGGTGAAGGAGGAGGTGAATTTGTAGTGTCAGGTGAATTGATAGGTGAATTTGTAGTGTCAGGTGAAGTGATAGGTGAAGATGATGATGAGTAGAGCTCATCATCAATAATAGGTATAGGTGGGGGAGTATCAACAGACTTAGTAACAACAGCTTGAATAGGTGAAAAATACTCCCATTGAGAAGTGATAGACTCACTATTGCTTGGATAAGGTAAAAAATATTCATGAAAAACAACATGTCTAGAAACAAATATTTCTCTGGAATGAATGTCAAGTAGAATGAAACCTTTGTAACCTGACTTGTAGCCTAAGAAAACAGTTTTCCTGGCTCTGGTTGAAGCTTGGTTCTATGTGATTGAAGTGAAGAAGCATGACAAAGACAACCAAACACTTTGAAAGTATCAATATCAGGAAATTTATGATGAAGAGCATAGTAGGGAGACTGACCCTAAAGTAAAGGAGTAGGTATTCTGTTTATAAGAAAAACTGCATGCAAGAGGGCATATGACCAATAAGATGCAGGGAGTTTGGATTGATACAAAAGAGCTCTCCCAACATTCAAGATATGATGATGTTTTCTTTCAACTCTACCATTCTGTTGAGGGGTTTCAACACAAGATTTTTGATGTAAAATGCCAAGTGATTCATAAAAAGATAAAATAAGAAATTCAGGGCCATTATCAGATCTAATGCATTTAGGAGTGACATGAAATTGAGTTTGAACCATTTTGATGAAAGATTTGACATGATGGGAGACCCCAGATTTAGTTTTGAGTGAGATAATCCATAAGAATCTACTGTGATCATCAACAATGGTGAGAAAATATTTGTGACCATGAATAGAAGATATAGAAAGAGGACCCCAAATGTCAAGATGCAAAAGTTCAAAATTAGAAGTAGCATGAGAAGTACTAATGGAAAAGGGTAAATGTTTTTGTTTAGCAAAATGACAAATGTCACAAACAGAATTTTTATTATCAGAAACAATATTGGAATACAAAGAAGACATCATATTCATTCTCTGATGAGAAAGATGTCCAAGTCTAAAATGTCAAATGGCTTTATTGGGAATGATACTGGAATTACAAGAAACAAAATTATTACAAGTACTAGAATTTGAACTAGGTGACACTTTATTATGAGAAACAGAAGAAGCATGAAACTTGTACAATCCATCTTGTTGATTAGCCAAACCAATCATCTTCAGAGATGTGGAGTCTTGTATGATACATTGATTAGGCAAAAATTGAAAGGTACAAGATAAAGATTCACACACTTTGTGAACAGACATGAGATTCAATCTAAAAGAAGAAGAATATAAAACATTGGTGAGATAAAATTGAGGACTGAAATTGATATAGCCAGCATGAGTGACAGTCACAATTGAACCATCGGGCAAAGTGACAATTGAAGGTGAAATAGCATGATAAGAAGTAAACAAGTTTAAATCACGGCAAATATGCTCATTGGCACCAGAATCAACTAACCAATATGAATTTGATAAAGAAGAACAGGTAGTGGAATTGATTATACCTGCAGAAGTAGGAGTCAATGAAGAGGAAGTGGTGTAACAGGAAGAAACTTGAGGAGCAGCAATATGATTGGTGACAGATCCAGAAGAAGCTGAAGATGAGGGAATCAAATTTGCCTGCTGCAATAAAGCTACAAGTTGTTCCATCTTGTCCTGAGACAAACCAGATACACCAGAAGAACCATCGACTTCAGCTACATCACTAGAAGAGGCATTGGCTTGTGAATTTGGCTTATTCGCATTGGGAAACCCATGCTTCTGATAACAAAAATCAACTGTATGATTAGTTTTGTTGCAGAAAGTACAGTGTCTGGTAGGCTTATTGTAAGCACCTTTACCACGCCCCTGAGACTTTCTTTCATCATAAGCATTGATGGAAACACTACTATCTTCAAGATTTACCATAGCAGGAACAGAAGCATTGTTGCTCTCTTTTTGAATAACCAATGAAAACACTTTGTTCAGTGTAGGAAGAGGATCCATTAAGAGAACCTGAGTCTTAACAACTGAAAACTGCTCATTAAGACCAGTAAGAAATTGGATAATCTGATCTTCAACTCTATAGGATTTTGGTACTGTCACAGCATCACACTTGCATTGAAAAGGACAATGACAATTTGGAAGGGGCCTATGAGAATGCAATTCTTCCCACAAAGCCTTCATCTCTGTGAAATAATCCAAAACAGATTTGGCACCTTGCCTAAGAGTATTCAGTGAAGATCTCAATCGAGCAATACGAATTCTATCAACTTTAGAGAAACGTTCCTTTAGGTCCTCCCATACATCAAAAGCATTATCATGAAAAACAATTGTTTGTGCAATTGAATCTGAAACCGAATTGATGAGCCAGGAATGAACAAGATGATTACAGCGTTCCCAGGCATTGTGGTTCAGATCATCAGTATCAGGCACAGGAAGAGTTCCATTGATGAACGAAAGCTTGTTTTTGGCGGCCTAAAGCACGTTGCATAAAACGACTCCATGCAAGGTAGTTAGAACCATTGAACTTTGGTGAAACTGCAACGGAGTTAGGTCCTTCACTAGGATGAACAAAGTATGCAGATTCAGAATCGGAATGTTGTTGTTGATTATTGTTGCGCGCCATCAGAAAACAGAGGAAGATGAAGATTCAACAATGGCGAAGAACGAAGCAAGAAGAAGGAGAAATCAAGGAATCAAAGAACAAAATTGAGTGAAATCAACTCAATAACGAAGAAGAACTAGAAGCTTCTTCACAAATTCAACAAGAATCATTGCGAATTAAGCAACAAAAATGGCGGAAAAAGGAGGTAGAAGATGAAGATTCATCTACGAAGCACAACGGAAAATGGTTACAAGGACCGTAACAAACTTTCCCTTGAGGGAAAATCTGATACCATATTATGAAACTGAAAAAATGAAATGATTTTCTTTAAGAGTTCAAGTAATTACAAAGCTATATATAGCTAATTGCAAGAACACCATAACATACTATGGTTCTGCTGTAGCTTATTGAGCAAGAAACTAAACTAAAGCTTATTACTTGGAGCTCAAGTTATCTGCATTTGTAGTGTCATGTAATAGTATGCAAATGCAATTCAGGCTTTTTGATATCTCCACAACAGCAATTGTACCCTAATTGTAATAGTAAGCCTATGTTTGGTTTGGGCCTCCTAGAATCACTTTTGATTAGTCAAACGTGATTTAATGGCAAATTTGTTATGTTTGATTTCCAAAAGCAATGATTTCTAGCTTATGAGTTCACATAGAATCAATTCTGAAATTTGTTAAAATTGGCACCCTTAGATAGTTAGATACACACACAAAAGCAATACTGATTCAAAGTCCAAACTATCCAAACACAAATTATAAAAAAAATCATTTTTTATCCAAACATAACTCATGTTACATTGAACTTAATTCTAACCAAAATCAATTCAGACAAAAACAATTTTTCATCACTGAAGCACCACGACTTAAAACCTTGATCTCAATTCAATCTTAGAGAATGCACATGTAATTTGTGATCCTGAAACTTAAGTTGTGCAAGCTACATTGTTCAACAAACATAGTAAAAAAAAAAAATTACGAAAGAATAACCAAAAGATTCCAAGTTGACCATTCAAACCTCACCAAGTGGTAAAAAAAAAAAAAAAATCATAACCCAGAAACAGATCTTAGCAAATATTAATAAAACTATACAAAAAAGAATGAAGAAAAAAAGTGTAACCTTCTTAAGGGTGAGAGCAAGACGTTTAGTGTGAAGTTTCTTTGGTGGCATAGAATCCAAAAGATGACGTGCACAACGAAAAGCATGGTTCTGCAAAGTGAGAGGCATGTCGCAAGCTCTAATCTTTACATTATTATTGTTGAAATGTTGATGCTGTTCTTGTTGTTCAATGGTTTTCTTGTTCTTTATCAAGCTTTTGAGAAACTTGCTTCTTTTCTCTAATTCCTCCTCTGCACGTTCCATAGTTAATGTTGTATTGTTTGCAATGTTATGTGGGTTTTTAAACATTAATTGATATGCTTTAAGGCAATGGCAAACATCTTTTGTGCTACGGAAAGGGAAAGTGACCAAAATCAAACAAAAGAAGAGGAAGTGAATGTGTCTTTGTTAGATTTGGTATTGCTTTTTGAGTTTACTTGTTTCCTTTAATGCATTCATTTTGCTGCTGTTGTTCAATAAAATTAAGTTAAGAAAGAGGTTATTATTCATTTGCAAAACAACATTGTTTTAAAAAAATTTACTCATTCCACTTTTTTTAAAACAAAAATAATTTTTTTTTTTAATTATAACTCTAATTAATATTATTTTCATCGCTCTCTATTTAATATATTCTACTTTGCATTTATGATGAAAATGAATGCACCAATACTTAACAAAATATTTAAAATTATTTTTCTCTTTCTTTCACGTATACACTTTTTCTTAATATTAGCATCCTTTTTCTATTTTTTCATGCATCAAATTATTTTTCTTTTTTATAATACAAATATAAAATTTATTATTGTTTTCCACTAACATACATTAATTTATTGCATTTGAGTCATCTATAATTATTCCACTAACTATAATTAATAAATGTTATTTTACCATTAAAATCAACATTATTAATCATTTCGTTAATAACAATATAAAACTCAAATGGGACAACTAATGTGAAATAGATGGGGTATTATTTTGCCTAACGATCGTAATTATTTTATTTGAGATCTTCTTAACAAACGAGTGTTGACAAACTCTTTAAAACTTCTAAATTAAAAAATTATTCTTTAAAAAATAGATATTTTAATTTTGAGTGCATTGAATACATAAATTTTCAAAAAAAAAATACATTTTAAGATACTTAAAAGTGTTACAAAATACTTTTTTAGCATTTCCTCTCTTTTATAACACTAAATTAATTAGACAGAGTCCTTAAAAAAATCAACATGAACAAAAGTGAATTATTTTTACACGACAAATTTTTTGATATTTTTAGTGTTAGAATTTTTTTTTTTTTTGTTGATAGACGAAATGACAAAATCATTATAAACTCACACATACAAATGAAGGGGTGGAGATTCGAACCCCCGTCAAAACATCCGGCCTAACAATTTCGATACAGAAATGATTTTATCATAAAAATGATTGACATGCAACGTGAACCATTTTCACTAATCACTCTTTTTTACTTTTTAGTAAAACATGAAGAATTTATATTTAACTTTCCCTTTCCCTCTGTCCGTGGTTCTGGTCAAAGTAAAAGAATCTTACGGACTGCACAGCTGTCGGAACCTTAACAATAATTAGTTACTCTGTATTTTTGGTCAATGTAACAAAATTGGATTTTCTACCTTTCTTCGTCTCTTTTGATCTTTTCTTTCTCACTTTTTTTCTCTCTATTTTTTTTTAACATCATCATCTCTCTGATTTTATCTCATTATTCTTTTCTAAAGTTTTCCGCTTAGGATCATTGTCCACAAGTAACATGTTTTGTAAAATAGTGGTGGCCAAAAGATTTACTCCAACTATCGATCATTTTATTTTAGGAAACCAAATTAAATCATTTATTTATTGTTCATTTATTAATGAAAATAGTTCATATGAGTATAACTCAGTTGACACAGGAACATGCATTTGATTGGAATTCAAATTTCGAACACATCACTTATTCATTTTAGAAAATGTGAATTATAACCACTGGATTAACTGACAAAAAACAGTTAAATCTTTATAACAAAAAAAAATTAAACATACGTGAAAAATTAATGTAGCCTATTAATTAGAGTCTACTTATTAGAATGAGTTTCACTAATACTAATTTATCAAAGAAACGGGCAATAAATAAAAGATAGATAGAGGAAATTCGAACTCTGTTAAAATAATGAGATTTTTTAAAATGAAAAAAGAATACAAATCATAAAAAAAAAAAAAAAAAAAAAAAAAAAAACGCTTTTTTGGTACAAGGTTTGAATTGAGTCTACCAGTATTTGAAGCCTGTAACTTGGCTAAATAGATGTAAGTGCTCTCAAAGTAATCAACTTTTCTACTTAATATTAGAGTATCATTTTCTCGTCCTCGTGAGCTTAACTCAATTGGTATAGATAATATATAAAATATGCAAGTTTTGGGGTTTGCCACCACCAAAAAAAGAGTATCATTTTCTCACCTGAAATTTTGTGTGACCATAGATAATGTAAAATAAATAGAATTTCGAAACACAACATTAAAAAAATAAAAATAAAAGGTACTACATTTCATTTGCCAAGCCACTTGGGTTGGTTTTTTATATAGAATTGAAACGTGCTCCTCTTCAAATCTCATATTTGATTCTCTACCGTCTCAATTTAAATTAACTAATTTAGTTTCTTTAAAAGAAAAAACTCTCTCATTTATCACATATTTTAATTTATCTTTTTTATACAATTAACAAAATCCCCTAAAAAGAATTGACTAAACCGTTCACCTATACATTTCGAAGACTAAAAAAAAATTACGTTGTCACGAGATTTGGTCACAAATATAAATAAAAATAATTTATCTAGCTTAACTCAGTTGGTAGAAATAATGTATAATATATACGAGATTCGGGGTTCAAACATCGGTCTCCACAAAAAAAACATAAAAATATTTTTTTTGGACCAAATTTAAAAATACGGATCATTTAATTATTTAAGAAATACATATTATTTAATTTTGTTTCCTTTTCTACTTCTTTATTTATTTATTTTTATAAGAAATAGTAATGTCTTTTTTTTTTTATCAAAAACAATATTGTCTTTTGATGGTGGCCGGAGTTTGAACCACAAACTTTGCATATATTACCATTGTCCCTAGGGGTGTAAGTGGTTCGGACAAAACCAACGAAACCGAAAGTCCAAACCGAAAAAATATATGATCTTGTTTGGTTCAGTTTAAAACCGATCTGAACCAATCGAAACCAATCTAGTTTGGTTTGGTTCATGATTTTTCATTTCGAGATCCGTGAAACCGATGAACCAATCCGATGATAACCACACTCCTTATTTTACAAATATTATCCTACCTCACACAAACTTATGGTTAGGCCCAAAATTAAACATAAAATACTTTTTTAATCCATTCACTTTCTCTCATCTTCATCCCGTCTCATCAATTATACTCTTTCATTTCTACTAAAAAAGAAACTCAAGCCGTCAACCACACCAAACTCATGTTCATCGCCACCGGTCACCGCTGAGATCGTTCATCTCTTGGTTAGTTTTATCATGTTTATGCCATTGATGAAGTTGTTTTTGAAGAATGATGGATGAATGAATCTTGGATCATGTGTATGAAATATTGAGTAAGGTTAGTTATAAAAAGATGTTTGAAGGCCAAAAGTTGTCATAATATATTCCATTTTAGCCTCTTCAAAAAAAAAAAAAAAAAAGATGTTTGAAAAGTAGAGAACATGAAATACAATTATACAAAGTTCTATGAAATATTTTGTGAGAATATGAATTTTTTTAATAGAATTTTTAAATAAACCGATTAACCGAACCAATCCAACCCGATTAGTTTGGTTCGGTTTCTTTTTTGAAAAACAGTTAAAACCAAACCAATCCAAACCGGTAAAGGTTTCATTGGTTCGAACATTTTTTTGACTGAAAACCAATCCAAACCGAACCGTTACACCCCTAATTGTCCTTACCAACTGAGCTAAGTTCACGAGGACAAAACAATATTGTCTTTATTAATTGAATGAGTTTGTCTAACATATGTAATATTGCACATGTTAAAGCAACTAAAACTAACATCTTTTTATTAAAAACAACAATTATTTATTAAAAATGTATATATTTATATAAAATACATACGTTTCCATACAAACTTACAATTTTAAATGAGAGCTATAAAAAATCCTAATTGAATATCCAATACATAGCTAAATACAAGTACACAAACAAAAGAAAAAAAAGCTAAAAAAAAATTATTCAAATGATCACAATGATTCCAACACAATAAAAGAATCTTAAGTCGCATGAGTTACATAGGTACATGGATTCTCCTGTCCTGACTTCAACGAGTCATGTGTTCAACTGCTGGAGCTGTTGGTGCCATGGCTACTCCCTGATTCCCTTGTGCCACATTTCCATGCCACCCTATAGCCAATTTCAAATCAATTAAACAGATTCAAGTGACCATGGTACAAATTAAAATAATGTGTCTTAAAGCACTATATCCTCATATTTATCTCATCGCTCTCACGATGAAAATTTCAAAGATTAAAGTTGACTAATACAATACTACTATAATTCAAAGTGATTTAATTTCTATGGCCTTAAATAAAATAAAAAATTAAGAGAATCGTTTAAAAGTAAAACACTAGAGAAAAATTGAATTGTCCACCAAAGAATATTGAAGAGCATAATACATACCAAGTTCCATGTCAAATCCACGGTTTTCAAGCTCACGATATTCTTGACACAATGCACATGATTCACAACAGCAATGAACTAAGCAATCACAACAAGGAGTGTCTTTGAGCATGTATTGTTGTCTCATTTTGTTACGGTAGATGCATGAGTATAAACAACCACAACCCGTCACACAACAAATTAATGTATATAGAGCCCCACTTACAGCACAAGCTGCAATATAATTCAAACAATATAATAATTAATACCATGTATAATATCATTATAGTTAGTTCATTATTAATGGACCAATCAATGAATATCTTACAAGTTGATCCCTTGTCAACAATCTCGGCAATTCGTCCAAAGGTGATGCATGGACACCAGTACGTTATGCAACCTAAAAAATTAAATGAAATTTAGTATACATAATTATTAAAATTTAGAAGAGGAATTAATTAATGGATGGTGCTGCAAATTAAGTGGTAATTAGAACATAACATAACATACAAGTTTTGCAGTCGGAGAAGCAGTCAAATAGACCCGTGGACCATTCCTGGTTGGCATTAGGCTGGTGGCCGACATTCACCGGGAAACCGGTGGCTGGTGGCTGGTTGTACGGTTGTTGGAATTTAGAACCTTGAGGATTCATAACTATAATAATACTAATAATAATGGACAGTAAATGTATGTGTATAGCAGGATCAGGAAATTAGGACACAGAATTGGTTAAATATTGAGGGGGCTTTGGAAATATAGATAGATTATAGTGGAGTTTGTGTTATGACTCAACAATTTAGTGTGTGTATATATATAAGCTTAAAATTAGAGGAGGCGTGGAATGAATGAATGGTTCTTCAACTGGACCATGTCAATGTGCCGGATTAATTGATGCATTGTATGTAACTTCTTGGAAACTATAGTATGCTTCATTTTATTAATTGATAAAGAAATATTATACTAATAATTACCCAATTAACAAGGTAGGTTGCTTTGAACTTTCACCGTATATGCATTGAATTTGAATGAATCAGCACAAAAATATAGCATGCGACAGCCCCCTCTCCTTGACTCTATTGTTTCCTTTTAATTGTCTTGTTATCTTTTATTTAAAGTTCTTGTTAACGAGTGTCCCCGGAGCACTATAAGCATGTTAAATTAAGTA
Source organism: Medicago truncatula (assembly GCF_003473485.1). Taxonomy (NCBI): domain Eukaryota; kingdom Viridiplantae; phylum Streptophyta; class Magnoliopsida; order Fabales; family Fabaceae; genus Medicago; species Medicago truncatula. The sequence continues at coordinate 48,353,774 of NC_053049.1, read as the reverse complement.
ATTATTCTTTTAAAATGTCAAAGTTTTCAATTTCCAATGCACTCATTACACAAACGTCCATAAAAATTTACCATTTAAAAGGCAAATGTTAATAGTTACTAGTTTGTTATCTAGTGAAAGAAATGTTGGAGCATAAATATTGTGTTGCATTTGTTTGTGTGGGGAAGGGATGTAAATAATTAATGAACACTCATAATTGAGTTTATTGTTTAGGTTGTAATAATTTGACACGCGTCCATTTAAAGCAACGGTGTCATTCCCTTTTTTTTTAACAATACTTCTGAGTGGAAAAATATAAATTTGGAGTATATCGTAAGATTAATGAATCCATTTAAGGCAATTGAAAGCTATCTCCAAAGGTCCTTTTTGAAATATAAGCATAATGTCACGATGCAATTTGTCCATAGTTTGGAGCTATAAAACTGCAATTTTGATTTTTGAGAGTTTATTGAAGTTAATTTCTTGCAACTATCTTGTTCAAAAAAAAAAAAAAATCTTGCAATTATCTATATATATTTGTAAAGAATTCTTTGATAATGGAATTGAGAGATGTTATCTCCCTCGAATGTAGGTTATTGTTGGACCGAAGTGGATACACAAATCTCTCTGTGTGTACTTTTTACTCTTTTTGTCTTGTTGTTCTTTTGTTTGATTGTCGTTTTACTTTACTTGCTTGTTTGATTAAATCTACATATTTTGTTGTAGCTTGAAACTGGTTGATTGTTGGTTGTTAGATTAGTTCAAATAATCTGTTACAATGATAACTGACTTGGCAGTTACTTAGCAAACTAACAGAATGTAAACTAAGTTAACTTAAAAGTAAGAGACTTTGTCATCATTGTTATAGTCTATTAATTTAACTATGAGAATGTCTTACTTGGAATCTGAAATAAGTCGTCCTATTTTCCTCTCTTGTGGTATTTATTTGAGTATGGATTAGCAAATAGGCCAATAGATAAATAAATAAATAAAGAGAGTTCTAAAATATTATAACAAAATGGGTTTAGACATGATAGCAATGTCTTGAATTATAAGATATTTACCATTGATGTGAGTTTATGATAACATTGATAGTAACACGTTGAATTATAATTTAGAGACTACCTTGTGGCATTGCTCGGCAGTTTTCATTAGATATTAAATTTTTAGAATGGAGTATAACTCATGAATTTAAGATTTAATTATTTAAAGAAATAGAATAAAAAAATGGTGGCAAGTACGAAGAAAGGATGAAAAAGTTTTTTTAGAGGTGACACATAAGTATATTTCTTGTTTAAGAAAAGCTTTTCTAAAAGTGTCGCATCATTATAATGCTAACTCAAAAATAACCCTAGCTAAATATACAATATAGTGTGTGTAGTATAGATCGATCATAGATATATAGATTGGTTTTTTGAATAAATAAAAGTAGATAAAAATAAATATAAGATATATAGATCATTACAATTGATTTTTTTATCCTTTCCGAATTAAAGATTGCTAATGAACGTTTTGGTTTATGAAAACCAAAAAGAAAAAGAATGTTATGGAATTGTTTTATAGACGGATACCTTTTTTATCACTATTTTTTCTTAGGAGTTTTTTTTAAAGGCTTTAACCATTTTTATTAGGAGTTAGTATCAAGTTCGTATAATGGAGGTTATATATAACGCATGAATTTGAAAGATTTAAAATATGAAAGATGACAAATATTTAGGAAAGGGTGAGGAGTTTTTTTTTTTTTTTTTTGAAGGAGGGTGAGGAGGTTTTTTAGAGGTGCCACATAAACCCAATGCAAGTCTAAGGTTAACTCAAGTTTAAACTTCAAAGTAGTATAGAAGATAAATAGATAGATAGATAGAGATAGATAACGATTTTTAATTATTATTATTGAATTGAAAGGCTAAGAATAGTTTTAAAAAGGATGCATTCATTAAAACCTAATATGCAAATGAAAGGTCATGAATAAGAATAAAAAGTGATCTTTACAATTTTCATAACAAAACCGTTAATGAGAAGCTTTCAAAAGTTTTTTAAAATTTGCACCTGTATAAAAATCAAACCATTAGATTGCTTTTGAGCATGAGCTTTAGAAGAAGTTATAAGAATGATTTAACACTAAAACATGTTAAATTATAAAAGGAGTTACAAAAATAGTTGAATGTAGTAGCATTAGGAAGTATAGTAAGTAGATGCACAAAAAAAGGAGTGAGGCGTTTGTGAGATGACACATAAGCAAAATGTAGATTATAATACATGCATGTAGAGATAGAGATAGAGATAAACATCATATATGTAGTGAAAAGAGGAAAGATTTCCTTCATCATGGGAAGACAAAGAATATACATATACAATAACTCTAGTACTAAGGGATAAAAAAATATTAGTACAAATAAACAACCAAATTAAAATTCAGGACAAATGAATACAATAGCATCATGGTGAAAATATATTAGAATAATTGTCAAAATGGATAGAAATAAGTTGAAAATGAATGTGGAGTAAGTGATGGTTATAAAGGGTGAGAGTGAATGTGAAAAATCATGCTCTAAATTTTTCTAATTTGTATGTTATAAATAAAAAAAAATAAAAAAAAACATGGTGCTAAATATTACTAAAACTGTTAAAACAAATTAAAAACCAATACATATGCAGCATGGTGTTTTTATGCGAAATTAAAGTATTCACGTTCTTGATCAACTTATTGGATGAAGGAAGGAACCGGTGCATGATATGCTAATATTGGAATAGGGGAATGGGTTGTACTCTCTGCTCTAACATCTATATATACTCTATTAAAATTGATGCCATATGAAATTCCCATTTTGTCCCTGGAATGGGCATTTAAGTAATTTTCTAATTGGTGGGTTTGGTTTGGTGCCACCTCATCTTTTTTATGCCAAATTTCCCATTTTACCCCTCACCAATTTTTTAAATTATTTTCTAATTTTTAATAACTTTTAACTATTTTTCAATTTTTATGTTTTTAACTATTTTTCAATTTTTTCTCCCAAATTCAGTTGCTTCTACATTGCCGTTGTGGGAGATTAAGGTATCGTTTGACCCGGCTTTTTTCCAAATTCTCTACATTTTTAAGGAGAAGTTAGGTCAAACACAATATCAATTATTTTAATTTCAATATTATTTAATCATCACAACCTCACAGATATATTTATTCACGTTGTCATTTAATGATATCAAATATTTTTATTTCCTTTCTTCAACCTCTTACCTCGCGAATATACACACACATTAATGTTTCGAGTAATATTATATGTCTGTTTGTCTATTTTTTTGTTACGATAATGCATATAATTTTTTTTTGGTGTTGCTTGGTTGGGTGCTACCTCACCGATTTTTTTATTTTTTAGTTTTAACTATTTTCCAATTTTTTCTCCCAAATTCAGTGGCTTCTACATTACCGTTGTGGGAGATTAAGGTATCGCTTGACCCGACTTTTTTCCAACTTCTCTAAATTTTTAAGGAGAAGTTGGGTCAAACACAATATTAATTATTTTAATTTCAATATTGTTTAATCATCACAACCTCACAAATATTTTTATTCACGTTGTCATTTAATGATACCAAATATTTTTATTTCCTTTCTTCAACCTCGCGAATATATACACACACATTAACGTTTAGAGTAATATTTTATGTCCGTCTGTCTGTTTTTTGTTACGCTGATGCATATAATTTTTTTTAGTGTTGTTTGGTTAGGTGCTACCTCACCGATTTTTTTTAACTATTTTTCAATTTTTTTTATTTTTAACTATTTTCCAATTTTTTTCTCCCAAATTCAGTTGTTTCTACACTGCCGTTGTGGGAAATTAAGATACCGTTTGACCCGGTTTTTTTTTCAACTTCCCTATATTTTTAAGGAGAAGTTAGGTCAAATACAATATCAATTAAGTACTTTCTAAAAAATGTACCTTTTTTAATGCATAAAATTGAATGCAATGAACTTTGACCAAAAGTTGTTGAATGCTTCTTCAAAAAACTACTTCTCGACAATTTATTTCACAAGCATCTCTCTTCAATTCACGTTGGGAACCTTTTTTTGTATTTTTTAATATTATACTTCAATATATTTTTTTCTTCCATTTAATTTGAAGCGTTCAATTTAATTTTTTTTAAGGAGGTTCCATTTAATTTTATTACCTTTTTTCCAAAGGAATTTTATTATCTTTTTATCACTTATAATTTCAATATCGTTTAATCATCACAACTTCACAAATATTTTTATTCACGCTGTCATTTAATGATATCAAATATTTGTATTTTCTTTCTTCAACCTCGCAAATATATACGCACATATACATTAGCGTTTAGAGTAATTCTTTATGTGTGTCTGTTTTTTTGTTACGCTAATGTGTATAGTTTTTTTTAGCGTTGCATAATGCGTATGATTATTTTTATAAAATTTAAATTTTAATTAAAAGTAAAATTGTATATGTCTTTTCTTCAAAAAAAGGTATAGATGCCTAAAAAGGTGTATATATATATATATATATATTGCACCTTTATATCGTAACAAACTATGCATATCATTTTCATGTTCAAAAAAATTAAACATATCTGTTTCCATGACACCAACAATGTAAGAAATATAATATCATATAATATAAATTCTTATCTTTTTGAAAGACACAAAAAATATGGTATTCTTATAACGAAATTTGTTATAGAGTATAATTGAAATAGAAAAAATCAAATATTTTGATATTATTTATATTATTATTCCAGACTCCTTAAATTGTTTCTCCTATTCAAATATTTAACAAGTTATTTATATGATGATATTAATTTGTATTCATGTTACACAAAATAAACGTTATTGAGTAAATATCGTATTTGTAAAAAAAATATCTTTTATTTTTTTAACATTTTTAGCCTTCATAAATTATTCTAAACATTTTATTTATTTATTATGTTAATTAATAATAAATTCAAAGTTTTGTCCTCGTGAGTTTAGCTCAGTTGATAGGAACAATGCATAAATACATGCCAAGTCCGGAGTTCGAACCCCAGACACCATATAAAAAATAATAAATTCAAAGTTTGTACAATATTTTGTCAAACAACATTAAACTTAAATAGCTTTAAAACTAACAAAACAAAAAAACCAAATAACTTTAGTTTCTTTCTTAAAGGCCTTTATTTTTACATTGTTTTGAAGTAACTTTTAGACTGTAAAAAACCTTGACCAAACGGTATCTAAGTTCAGTCGGGAACACTGTTTCACTTTCTTCTTCATAAGAGGTCATTTTCTTCGTCCTCGTGAGCTTAGCTTAGTTGGTAGGACAATGCATAAAATATGCAAGGTCCGGAGTTCAAACCCCGGCCACCACAAAAAAAAAAAGGTCATTTTCTATCTTTTTTCATGGTTCTGAGACCATGCATGACTTGAGTTGACTGATTTTTATGGCTTAAGGGCTTCATTTTTCGACACCGTTTTAGTTTTTGCTTCATCATAGATGGTTTTCTTCCTTTTTTCATGATTATGCATTTTAAGGGTTTTTTTTTTTTTCCAATTGTTATTGGATTATGTACCAAAATTTGTTATGTTGCATGGCTGTAGAAAAATCGTCTTTTGTTATGTGGAGTATAGTAGAGGTCATGATGACTGAATTTTAACTGATGGTAAGATTTTGACACAATTGTTATTTTAGCTTCTGGTACAGGAGTTGAAAATAATTGATGCATTTCAATTATTTTAGTTTTTGTGAGTAATCCTAAAGCTGTAACAGTTTTCATATTTTATTTATTCTTTCGTATATCATTGAACCGTGCAAAAAGTTGATTGGTGTAAATTTGTTTTGATCATATCATTGGGGTCCAGAAAGTTGATGATAGAAATTTGTACATTTAAGATCAGGTTAATTTGATGATACAAAAATTGATCACATAGAAATATGTTAGCTTCTTTCGATATCAGAATGAACAAAGGGAATAAAATTAAATGATGTATTATTGTATTTCTATATATGAATTTCAATGTCAAGGGATTGTGACTACATTAAGTATCTCAAAAATGATTTAGACGTTTGGAAAATAGGATTTGGAGTACTGGATTCTTGAATTGTGACTGGTAGTAATGAGAATCAACATATGAAGCTCATTATTTGTGATGCAAAGGTTAGATAAGTTAGTTAAGATTTGTAGTAATTTCTTTTATGATTTATCAATGTTACTTATTAGTATACATTTTGATTTATTTATATTTTTTGGTTTCTTTCTCGGATTTAGGGTGATCGAGTTCATGTAATAACTCGATATAGAGATTTAGAGCATTGGGAATATAGTTGATGTAACATTATGGGTAAAATACTTTGTAGCTTTATCATTTACCATTTATTTACCTTGAATTCTTTGCTTCTATTTTGTAGTCAATGACAACGCAAATAGATGTAACAATTGGTCAGGTTCGAGGCTGCTCATCAACCTACATCATCCGGTTGTTGAAAAGTTTAAGACTTAGTAAGTTTGCATTATGATTTCACAATACTGTGTTAGAGTAACTTATTATTTCACAATCTGATTTGATTGTTTATTGACGATGTTTCTTGAATTGTTGTCGTGAACTTAACACTTCTCAAGCTCAGATAGATTAAAAAGTAAAGTTTAAAAAGTACTTCGTAGAACGATTTTTCCAATCTGTCTCAAGTTAGGCCAATTGATGAATCTATAAACTTAGTCAAGGTCTGTTTTTTTTTTTTTTATGCACAAACATGCTTTGAGTTTTTTTACGCACAAATTAAAAATGCATATTGCACTATTCTTTATTTCATGTGCATAATTTGTGTTAGGATACATACTCCATCACTATTTGGAAAAACAACTAAATTCAATCCTAACCAGTTTGGATGGTATTATGATAGTTGCACCAAATGTTCGAAGACATCAATGTCAAATGGTGTTAGCTATAGATGCACATGGAGAGTGATGCTTAATTTTCATTTGTTTCAAAAATGTTAATTGGTCAACGGGGTACATATAATGCACATGCATGCATTTCTCTAGACTTTATAGGAAGATAATAGAAAGATAAATTAGAAGTCATGGTACATTTTCTTTAGCTTAAAATCAGTTATGTTACCTTCATTTCATAAGTTATATATAACTATATTCGCATACATCTTATCCATGTTAATATGCATTAGATTAATATTACAGTTATTTCCCTGTTTAGCATTTCCCAAACTAGGTGTCAAGAACAATTCTGAAAGGAAAGCGCAAAATAATCACTCTCATTGATGAAAAAACATGGAGAAAGTATAAGTGTCGCCTCTATGCAATTAGAATCCATTGATTATAGGTATTTAATATGCTTCTTTTTTTTTGTTTGCTTGATCACTATAGCCAAATATGATTTCATTTTTGACGATGCCGTTTATTTGTTTATAGTGTTTCTTCAATAATTTTTGTGAATTTTGCGGTTTTCAAACTCAGAGTCATAACTTCAAGCCTGATAAAAAAATTATAGAGAAACTCAATGAAGTCCAATATTTTTTTTGGTCTAAATTGTAACAAAAATAAGTTTAAACAAATTGTTAATTCTTTAATAAATTTATTTCTATACCTTTTACTCTTTTTAATTCTTTTATCAATCATCACAAATATTAATGTGTATTAAAGACTTGATAAAGCTTTCATAAATATTTTGATAAAGATTTATAATGTTTGTGCAATATTCATTAATTTGCTCATTTTTCTTTTAAAATATTTTTTTTATAAAATACGTTATTAAACCCGTGCAACGCACGGGTTTGTAACTAGTTTCATATAAATAATAGCTATATATATATTAGTGTTCACAGTTTGCAAAATATTATTAATAATACTATATTAGGATAATTATTAATAATATGCTATGGTAAATGAACATGTATAACATGTATGTATAGCTTGACCGCAAGCAAAACCTCAAAGATTTAATTGAATTTTATTCTATAGCTCCTTCTTTTATAAACATGTCATCCATCTAGCTGCTCAAAAATTTCCACTACAACTATTAATAATATTGATTATTATAAAACAAACTTCAAAAAATGAAATTATTGTTAAATAAATTATATAAATACTAAAAATTGGCTAGAAGAACGGGGAATAAGAGCACATCAATTGTGAAAAGAGAAAACATAGTAGATGGAGGAAGTTACTTTCATAATTCATTGGAAAATCACTTGTTGAAAACTTGATAGTCACGATGTTTTGAGTTTACAGAGACTTAAGATAAAATGAAGCTTAACTTATTCGATGATCACCACCCATTTAGATAAAATGGCGAAGCTTACTGGAGTCCATCAGACAAAGATAAATTTAAGGATAAAAAAAGTGTTATAGGAAGAAGAAGAAGAAGAAGAAGAAGAAAAGATAAAGGAAACATAGCCTATAATTTAGTTTTTAAGTTGAGAACGTTAAAAAGAAATAAATAGGTATTAGGTAGATCAACAGATGCATAATAATAATAAATTAAGAATTATAAGAATGAATATAGGTAAATATTTAGTAATAAATAGATGGAAAATAGGGAAAAAGAAAAGAGAGAGACAGATGGGCGAATGCTTAGAAAATTAGTTAGAGAGAGGGGCATTGGTGAGGTGGCATGTAAGTAAAGTACGTAGTATAGAATACATGTATATAGAGATAGAGATAGAGATAGAGATAGAGATTATCAAATGAGTTAAATAATAAAGATTACACAACATTAATTCTTATTTATGTTACCAGACTAGAAATAGTGGGAATTTGGCTGCAAAACGAAGATTAATTATGAAAACACAATTGCATGAATTATGGATCTTCACTCACTTCAACGGCTCATGCCATGTTCAACTGTTGGAGCTGTTGTTGTAGTTGTAGCCATTGCTATTCCTCTGGTACGTTGCTCAACATTTCCATGCCACCCTATATATCCATGAATATAAGAATCTTTTTAAGAAAATATTAATAAAAACTAATTAATGGTTCATATATATATATATATACATACCAATGACCATGTTAAATCCACGGTTCTCAAGTTCACGATATTCTTGACACAAGGCGCAGGCCTCACAGCAGCAATGAATCAAGCAATCTGTGCAATCATTTCCCTTCAAACCGTATTGTTGTCTCATCTTTGACCGGTAGAAGCAAGAATACAAACAACCACATCCAATCACACAGCAAATCAATGTATACAGAGCCCCACTAGCACCACATGCTGCAAAGTAGTATTATATATGTTTTAATTAAATTTGGTAGTAACATGCTGTGCAATCCTATAATTTCGTGCTAAAATGAATGGGTGTCTTACAAGTGGATCCCTTGTCAATGATTTCTGCAACTTGGCCAAAAGTGATACATGGACAACATAACGTTATGCAACCTGAAACAAATTAGATATGCAAAGTCAAAGTCAATATATATAGCTATATAGCTAGCTATAGTTGAGTAAAGTAAAGGATGGGGGACTTACTTTTTCCAGGGTCAGAGCAACAATCACAAAGACCAGTGGACCATTCAACTAGAGGTTTAGGAGGAGGAGGAGGAGGCGCGTAATCCGTTGAGGCACCGGAGTACCCCGATGTAGCGCTGTTGTAGCTAACCGGAAAACCTGTGGCAGCTCCTTGTGGTTGATTGTATGCTGGCTTTCCTTCCTCTGGTTGATACATTTTTTAAACTAACGAAGCTAAAATGAGTTAAAGCAAATTGTATGGATTAAGAGTGTTGATATATTGTGAAGATATGAATGAATGGATTGGCCTCACATGTGGAACATTGTGAGTGTTGAATAGTTCAATGATGATATTAAATGTACAAGTCAATAATTGGCGGCTTGTATAAGCGCGTATGATCTGCTTATGCAACTTGTTCGTTACTTCCGTTCCACTAATATTATTAAAGAAAACTAAAATGTTTCTTTCAATAATTACATTGGATCACATGATGCCACTATAAATTTTTTTTAAAATAATAAAAAATCTTATGATAGCATTGAAATATCTTTTATTTCACTGAAGAGACTGTTATCACATGCTCTATACAGAACTTTTTTCAGTATATGCTGCTGTATTGACAAGGATAGTTGTATTGAGAACAATAATAGAATTACCGAAACTAATTAAAGGGTTTGTCCTGTTCGGTTGACTTGACTTGGTAGTTGGCAAAAACAAACACGTAATTTCCCCCTTAAAATAAGTCTATTGTAGACAAAAAATATTAATTTTCAAAGGAACTTAGTTTTGAAATTAAATATAATACGGCATGTCAACAAGTCTCTGCCCCCGATATATAAGATGTAAGTTAGCAACTATTAACATCCACTTTTATCATTTAAAATATTGTTTTCTTAAAAGTTTATATCACCTTGTACTAAAAATATATGTAATTACAGTAGCTTGTATTTACAATAATTCCTTATGTTTTGAATAAATTGCTAATTTTCACTTGTGACTTTTTAATTCAAAATTGAATAAAAAAAATGTTAATTGAAAACATAATTGAATCAAAAAAGATGTTAGTTAATTAACAATTATAAACTGCAGTTTTTGTTTTGGACATTAACTATAAACAATTTTTTTTGTCACTAGTTAATGTTCCGGATGTTTGTTTATGCTTGCAATTGTTGCAAATGTCTACCGAAATAATAAAATGGGTAACCGGAAGTAATCGAAGTCACATAAATTCTGTCAACTAAGTTAAGCTCACAAGGATATAAAACAGATTAATTAGCATAACCCTTTATTTATCATCATGTTTTTCAAAGTCAAAACATACAACTTTTACATACAGCTATCATGACTGGTGAAACCAACCGCTTGTTTGTATGGACGTCCACTTGTAATTTTTTATCTGTTTTGTTGCTTTGTTGCTGCTTTGTTTTGATTAGCCTCTTGTTGTTGTAAATACTCTTCTGTAGTCTCCCTTTTGCACACCTTGTGCGGGGTAAGCTAATACCATTTTTGTTTGTTCCAAAAAAAATGTTTTTCAATTTATAAAAACATTACCCTTTTCAATTTATAACATTACCCTCCAAAATAAAATATGTATTCGAAATCATCTCAAATTCAAGGCGCGTGGGCGACTAGTTATGAGCATGTGATTAGGAAGCCGACAGTCATATGAAAACACCAATTAGTAATGTCAAAGGTGAAACAAGTGTAATCTGTTACACTTTTTAATAAAATAAAATAAAATCGGTGAAGAACATTTAAACAAGATAAATATGATGAGGGTGTTGCACAAATTTTCACTTTTAATTATAGAGGGTCACATTTTTGCAGAAAGGAAATTATATCTAGCATGAAAAACATACACAGCTGATTTTCAGAATTTTCATGATATATACATGAATTTAACTTTTTCATCACACAAGTGCTCAACCCCAGAGAGAGAGAGAGAGAGAGAGAGAGAGACCAAAAGGAAAGAAGCATCAACCAAAATTGTCATCACATTATAATTACATTACAAACAAATGGAGGGGTGGGGGTGGGTGTGGGTGTCATTGCCATCATCAAGCGCAGAATCAAACCATCTTTCAACTAGTAATCAGTTGAAACTTGTGGTAAAATCAAACATCTGCATCGGCTTGTTGTTGCATCATCATTTTTCAGAAACCTAATTGACGCGAGCACCCAAGCTGTCCAGAATGAACTCTGGCATAAAACAATGAACACACTACAAGGATAATATTTCGGACACTCGGTCATGTGCATCGGGAGGAATCTCCCTCCCAGGGACCAGAACATTCAAAAGGTTGGCGTACCTGTCGAACCATAATGTCAATATCATTCCATAATAGGGTATTAACAACTAAAATTTGGGTATTAACTCACTCTGCAGCAGTAAACAAGTGTACATGTTCTGTGATGAAGGCAAGCAAGGCCTGTGACAAGACATAGAAATACCAAGAGAAGCATAAGATAACTTTAGAAAAATTACATTAAACACAGAGCTGTTAGGTTAGTAGACTTACCTCAAATGGCATGTTTAAGAGTTCAAAGTAGGTGCGTACTCGGTCCAATCTTTGTTGCACTACTTCGCTGTTTATGGATGGGATGGCAGCCAATGCCTGTAACACATTAAGAATCTTAAATTTCGTCAAGAACTTTTCTATCTCCACTTTATTCCTAATCTCTCTGAATAAACAGTCAAATAGTAACACTGTAAATAAAAATATATATGCAACAGGCAGAAGTCCACACACACAGTGGCTGTATCTAGTTAGATAAGCTTTTTAATGAAATTAAGAAAAGCAGATACTAAAGATGCAATACAACCATGCACATATGGTAAAAATGTAAAATTATTTGTCATGACTATTTCAATCTTTACCACTGTTGGTTAGATCTAATGGTAAAAATTAAACCCTCTTAGGTTGTGTTTGGGGTTCGGAGGGAAAGGGAGCGAAAGGGAGAACGGTAAGGAACTCTAATCAATGTGCTTAAGTAAGAGACCACCAAAATTGGCTAATATGCCCAAACCCAAAACATTAGGGTTTCAAGTACATGAATCTCCACACTTGTATTATATCGCTCCCTAACATGCGGTCAAAAACAACCATCGGCTCTGGTACAATTTGTTAGAAATGACGCAAAATAGAGATAAGATCAAGAAGAAAGGACACATTTGGGAAAAGAACATTCACGAGAAAAAATCATGAGCAAAGGACGTCAAAATGAGCAACTACTACAAACATCTTAGATGTTAAACCTTGGTATATACTCCCTCCAGTCTCAAATGTAAGAAGAAGAAAAAGAAAAAAAACACATGGTCTCAAACATAAGCAAAAGTTTACTATAATTATTATATTTAATGCCACTATTCCAAATTTACCCTTAAATTAAATTTAATGTAACTATTCATATTCCAACAGTTTCAACACTTTCCAAAGCACTTTCAAGGGTAAAATTGGAAAGGGCTTGCTTCTTGATGATTTAAATGCACTTAGAAAATTTTCTTAAAGGGTGTGCTTTTTTGGTTTTTTGCTTAGATATGAGACCGGAGGAAGTATATGTTTTAGAGCACATGTAAAACCCTAACTCAAAAGTCCTAAAACGTAAAAGGCTCATACATCACTTTAGAACACGTTTTGAACTTGAGTGTATGCATGCTTAATAACGAGCACTCTTCGAGCGCTGGCAGAAAAATAGCCCTCGCACTTGATACATCTCCTACGTGCACACACAATATTAGTTACCTGTTCCAACGCAATCGAGTTTCGACATATTTGCTGAACACCAAAAAGATTAATAGACTTCATATCCGCCAAAGCCTGCAAGTAAAAGCGCCCCCTCTCGTTAGCAGTGAAGAAACGGAAAATACCTTTTCAAACATAAATATTAAAAGTATTTATGTCAAAACAAAACTGTAAAGAAGTGTATACATTCACACCTTAATAGATGCATTTGCTGCAACCCCACAAATTCCACCAAATATGTAATTCCGCTTTGCATTTGAAATAAAAGGAGCCATTTCCTCATCTCTTCGGGTTATCTAGACATTTCATTAAAATAGTAAACATAACTAGTTTAACTTACACAGGCATAACATACATCTTTGAGTCACTAACAGGAAGATCAAACATTTTTTAAATTCATCATTTTAGCTATTGACTGTTTACTTTCACTATTGGGGTTTATATTAAGTTAGTAACATTCCATTGTTTTATTTTATCAATCAGAATACTTTGCCTGGTAGGTTTATTAAGCCGCCATTGCAACAAATTTAGTTTGATTTTGACTTTTAATTATAGTAGTATTTAAGTTATTCCCACAGTTCCCTAGTGAAGGAATATACCTTCTGGCTAGAATTTATGCTCTCAAGGTTTATTTCGTATGGTCTTGATCTTTTTGGTTTAGTATTAGAAGTCTATAAAGCTTTCTTCAATAATAGTGATTACGTTTATAAATTCATTCAGCAAGAATACAATATTTCTTTATCACATGTACGATCAAACACCAAGTATGATTTCTTGGCTAATTTTATCTCTGTAATCCGAGTTTTTAAGGGAGCATTCATATTAATAGCATAATCAAAATCTTGTCATACACATTAAAAAAGAAATGATGGGAACTGTGTTAGTGTGCATAAACTCTATATAAGCTATTCTTGGGAGGCTACGAACATAAGCTGAAAATAGATTATTAGCATATCATAAGCTCTTCTAAACACATACACAAATGTTTGACATACACAAATGTTTGTCATATGATAAGTTCAAATAAGATCTTACAAATTCCCCCTAAATAGTAATGCCTTTTAATGATAACTTGGCCAGACCACAATCTAATTCCAAAAATAGATTTTGATATCACATCAATATATTAGGAAGCTATTTCAACAATCCCACTGATCTAATTCTCTTAGGGTGTGTTTGCGAGTTGGATTTTGTAGGGGAAGGCTTCGGAGGGCTAAGTTTATATTCTAATATATATTTGATATTTAAAAAAAAAAAAATTGAAAGAACATGAGACACGAGCATATTATATGTGATAGAATAGAGTATTAGTCATAATTAGTTATAATTATTTTCCTGTAATTATGTTGTATCATAATTAGATAGTTGACCTACACATGTAAAGGCAAGCAATTCCATTATCTTACAATATGATGTTGTTCTTTTAGTATTTTTTTAACTCTCAAATATATATCAAAATATACACTTGGCCCTATAAAGTCCTCTCCTCCAAAAACTAACTCGCAAACATACGCATCCAAATAGATTTAGCTTGTTCTTGATCGGAAAGTAGTATAATCTTTGGTTACCAACCAATTCAAGGATTGAAGAGGGTCTCAATAGATATTGATGTGAGTGCAAGTGCATACACTTAGCTTGTAAGGTGAGGACTTCCCATCATGTATGCACTACTTAGGCCATATTTGTAGCCAATGTGTGACTCTCAACACTTCGCTTCATGCTCATGACTGGACATCTAAATTGGGACTTGTGTGGATGGAATAACATAGATGTCAACACCCCCTCTCCACACACATCTAAAACTAGACATCTAAGCATGGACAAACACGAACATAATAAAAGAGAACTTGGCCCAATAACAGCTTGAACCAAGCTCTAATACCATCTAATGTAACTCAATCTCACAATATCAGTTTCAAAGGTGAGGACTATCTAGTGTCTAGTCTTATATGCACTACTTAGGCCACATCTTTAGTTGATGTGGGGCAATCAACCATAATTTGAAAATTTAATAGAATTCATAAATCTACATAACTTTATTTAAACAATGTTGGAAAATCTAACTTAATTGCGGCCATCCCTGTGGTCTATTATTGGGTCAGTTCGTCTATCTTCATTGCAGCAGAACAACATCTTTGGTGTGTTGAGTTGAGGGGGTGGTTCTAGTCCCACATCACCTAGTGATATGATATTGTAAAGATAATAAGACTAGGGCAATCTTCACCTTGCCAATCAGTTTTGTGAGGTTTAATTAGGTCCAAAACCTAATATGGTGTCAAAGTCTGTCCTAGGTCCATTGTTGGGCTTCTTACATCATCCACCCCCAGCCCAATTGATGGTGTGAAGGAGAGGTCCAACGGGTATTGATGTCAGTGCATGGACATAAAACCAAATTCTAAGGTGAGGACTGCCCCAAGTCGTGCATGCACTACTTCGGCCATATCTTTGGTTGAAGCGATACTCTCGAGACACGACATTTAAAGTGGAACTTATATTGGTAGAATAACAAAGACTTCCCCCCACCCCCCCACACACTACTAAGAATCGTTTGAAGACAACATACAAAGGTAGATAAAAAAGACACCTGTGCAGTGAGAGAGATGATGAAGTCGTCTGGTTCTTCAGCATCTTGGTCATCCAAGTATTCTGTATTTGTCATTTCCTGTTCAAATGCTCAGATAAGTTTGGCGACAATCAAATTTTCAAACTCTTAAACCAGAGAAAAGCAACATCACATTTGGCAAACCTGCATATGAAATATTGTCTCCAATTGCATTTCTATACGTAAAACCTTAAGGCAGTCAATTGCCAATTTTCTATAATCTCGAGCAAATGATGCTAGGCTCCTTGTAGGTTCACTGTCCGAATGACTATGATGCTTTCCTCCAATATGATTTGTTGCTCTTTGAGTAGTCTGTCCAAGCCTGCCAATTTCACAAAAAAATTTAATGCTTGGAATTCTTTCATTATAAAATAAACACTGTAAAGCTCACCAACATCGTTGGGATATCAGTACCAATAATGTTAGAATATATGAAAACATTATTAATAAATCTTCAGAGTAATTTAGGGTAGGCTTAAATGTGTAATTGGTCCCTGCACTTTCGCAAGATTTTGGTATTGGTCCCTGCACTTTTTTTTGTTTGGCTTTAGTCCTTACACTTTGTAAAAATATTGCATTTAGTCCCTGCCGTTATTCAACTGTTAAAAAAAAAGGAAGGATGGGTAACAGAGTGACACGCGGCATACAATTATTGGGTCATGTGGTGTTTTCCAGAATTCATTAAATTAAATAAACAGACGTTTTTATTTGTTTTGATATAATTTTATTAATTAAGAAATTACCACCCAACTTCTTCTCCTTCATTACGTGAAAATAAAATAAAACCAGTAGCACTAACTTCATCTCCTTAATCATGTTTTGCTTCATCACCACCCAAACCATCTTATTCATCTCTTTACAAATTCAACAACCAAAAACACAAACAACAATGATAAGAAAATAAACCCAGAAATTCAACAACAATCAACATTCAAAATCCTTCAACAAACCAGTAGCACTAAACAACAACAAAACCTAAAATTTTCATAAGGTCTGGAAATCACAAAAGGGATTCGAAAAGTCAGAAATAATAAAAAGAAAAAGCTAAGCAAAATCAAATAACAGATTTGGATTTGGGGAATAAAGGAATTTGAATGAAAATTTCAAAGACCTATATTCTTGTATCATTAATTTTGTGTTATGCCTAAGGAGGGAGTGGGTGATGGAGGTGTGAGTGAACTTGCTGTGGAAGAAGAAGGTGAGTGGATAGTGGAATGGAAGAAGAAGGAGCGCTGGAGAAATTTTTTTCCAGAAATTAATTAATAATTGTTTTTGAAGAAAATTAATCAATTAATATTATTATATTAATTTATAGCATTTCTAATTTTATAATTAAAAATACAAAAAATAGGTAACCATTTAATAATTCTGCAAACACTTTTACAATGCCACGTGGCCCAATAATTACATGCCATGTGGCACTCAGTTATCTTTCTTCTTTTTTTTAACAGTTGACTAACGGCAGGGACTAAATGCAATTTTTTTATAAAGTGTAAGGACTAAAATCAAACCAAAAAAAGTGCAGGGACCAATACCAAAATCTTGTAAAAGTGCAGGGACCGAATACACATTTAAGCCTTTAGGGTAACTTAGATCATCTATTAGGGATGGTTTCAATATTTTACATATCAAAGTTTGTTTCCATTTTAATTAGAATTGTAATAGGCCCATCGTGAAGGTGTATAAAAGGAGAGGGAAGAAAGGAAAGGGAGAAGGAAGAAAAGAAAGTAACGAGCCTCAAGAGCAAGGCCTGTGAGTGTATGAAAGGATAAGGAACCAAGTAGGTTCAGAAGGGAAGGAAAGAGAAATAAGGACGGAAGAAATAACAGAAAGGACAGCTTGCCGCAAAGGATTGGAGGAGGGAGATGTGATAATCATGGAGGGGGGGGGGGGGGGTATTTAGAAGAGGGGTAACAGGACTAGGGAAGGCGTTAGACATGTGAAATGGGAATTATGGGGTGCAGGAAATAGGAGCTGGTCCTAACTCAGTAAGGAGTATTATGTTTTGTTCCTTTCAAATATACTACCATCGCAGATTGTAAGGAGCTTGGCTCCAACTATTGTTCTAGTTCATTTAATAGTTTCCTTCATCTTCACATAGTAACAGATGACACTTCCTCTGATTTAACTCGACTTACACTATTAATACCAATTCTAGTCCATCTCTCTGTTGATTGATGCTATGATTTTTGTGATATCATCCAACATATCACCCACATACACATCAACATAATTTTATTGACCATTGTTTTCCTGTACTATACCTAAAAGACTAACCTTCAGTAAAAACTTTCAGATACCTTTGATGATTTTATGAAATACAATTTTCTCATTTATAGGTATCTGATACACAAGCTTTAGTCGAAGGTATTAGAACTGAAAATATGTTTATTATATCATATTATGTGGTGAGAGTGTACATTTATATAGGTAAGAGTCTCCTAGTTAACCCCTAATTAATAAGGAAGATTAATCAATACAATCAATACAATGGCCAGTGGAGTTGAAACTAAATAGTCAGAACTTTTCAATATCTCCACTAAGTACTTGATTAATTATTCTAACAGTCCCCCTTCAAACGAAGGGTGTCACAAACCCTCAGTTTGTCTCTAAGATAAAGGAATCTGGCAGTGGACAGAGGCTTAGTTAAGACATCTGCCCACTGGTCTTGAGCAGGCACATGCGAGACATTCAGTTCCTTCCTTATAACCTTTTCTCTCACAAAGAAAATATCCAATTCCATGTGCTTGGTTCTTGAGTGCAGGACTGGGTTGTGAGCAAGAGAAACTGCACTGAGATTATCACAATAGACATGAGGAATTTTACTCTTAATTTGCAATTCATTGAGAAGAGATTGGATCCAAATAATCTCAGCCGAAGCTTGTGCAAGGCTTCTATATTCAGCCTCTGCACTAGATCTAGCTACAAGGGTCTGTTTCCTTGCCCACCAGGAAACTAGATTGGGGCCCAGAAATATGCAGGCTCCTGATGTGCTTCTTCTGTCATCAGGATCTGAAGCCCAGTCAGCATCACAAAATCCGGTGATTGCAATAGGTTCAGTAGAGCTGGCAGGTGTAAGCATTAACCCATGGTGTAAAGTACCCTGCAGATATCTAAGTATCCTCTTGACTGCCTTCCAGTGATCTTCAAGGGGATTTGATAAAAACTGGCAAACTTTGTTCACAGAGTAGGATATTTCAGGTCTTGTTATGGTTGCATATTGCAATGCACCAACAATTGACCTGAAAAATGTAGGATCTGAGACTGTACTTGAACCAAATTTAGACAATTTTGTACTAGACGCCATTGGTGAAGGCATGCTATTAGCATTAATCATGTTAGCTTTCTGAAGAAGGTCCTTGATATATTTGGTTTGAGAAAGAAGTAAAGAGCCAGATGGTGAGTGATGCACCTCTATGCCGAGAAAATAATCTAGTATACCCAAATCTTTAAGGGAGAACTCAGAATTGAGCTGATGAACTAGATTCTGAATAGCCAGTTTTGAGTTTCCAGTGATGATAATATCATCAACATAAACCAATATAAAAATGCAGTAAGCTTGAGTGTGCAAAGTAAACAAAGAAGGATCACATCTGCTTGACTTGAACCCAAAGCTAAGTAAAGATGATTTCAATCTCTCAAACCATGCTCTGGGAGCCTGTTTTAACCCATAGAGAGCCTTGTGTAGTTTGCATACAAGGTTCTTGTCAGAAGATTCAAAGCCAGGAGGCTGCACCATGTAGACTTCCTCAGTTAGCACTCCATTTAGGAATGCATTGTTCACATCCAACTGCTGAAGAGTCCAGTTATAAGTAACTGCAAGTGTCAGAACTGTCCTCACTGTAACAGGTTTGACTACAGGGGAAAAAGTCTCATTGTAGTCAAAACCTGCTTGTTGATGAAAACCCTTAGCCACTAAACGTGCCTTGTACTTGTTTACAGTGCCATCTGGATTTTCTTTTACCCTAAATACCCATTTACATCCAATGGCCAGTCTGTTTGCAGGAAGAGATACTAGAGACCATGTCTGATTATGAAGTAAAGCATTATATTCTTCTTGCATTGCTAAATGCCACTTAGGATCCTGAAGAGCAGTTTTGTAAGTAGTGGGCTCAACATGAGTCAAAAGGAGTGTAGGATTAATTCTGGGCTGCACAATTCCATGTTTACCTCTGGTTCTCATTGTGTGAGAGTTTTGAGGATGAATTCTGTGAGGAACAGGAGGAGGAGACTCAGAATTAGTGGACTGAGAGCTAGTAACACTAGCAGATGACTCAGGTGAGGAATTTTGAGATGCAGAGGGAGATAGAATGGTGATGGGTGTGGGATTTAGGACCACATTATTTCTGTGTGAGGACTCGGAGTGATGAGAACTAATAGATGGAGTCTGAGGGGTGTTTGATATGGGAGTAGTAGGAACAGACTCGGAATGAGAAGTTTGGGGAGTAGGTGAGTTAACAATGTGAGGACCAGACTCAGAATGAGAATTTTGGGGAGTATGTGAGTTTACAGTAAAGGTTGTTGAGACAGGAGTGGGAAGAAAAGTGGATAAAGTGGGACCATCTGGTAAAACAGAACACACTTTCTGAGATGGAAACAAGTCAAGATAAGGAAATTTTACCTCATTAAACACAACATCTTTGGATATAAAAATTCTACCTGAAGCATCTAAACATTTATATCCTTTGTGACTGTTGGAATATCCCAAGAAAACACACTCCTTTGAATGAAAATCAAACTTATGAGTTATAGGGTCTCAAAAAGGGAAAACATGCACAACCAAAGCTTTTAAGGAATTTATAGTCTGGAAATTGAAGGTGAAGTAAGAAAAAGGGTGATTTATTTGCTAAAACTGGTGTAGGTAACCTGTTGATAAGGTAAGTTGCAGTTAAAAAGGCATGGTCCCAAAACTTTAATGGCATTTGTGCATGAGATAAAAGAGTGAGACCAGTTTCAACAATATGTCTATGTTTCCTTTCAACTGAGCCATTTTGATGGTGAGTGTGTGGACAAGTGAATCTGTGAGTGATGCCAAGGCTATTGAGATATTTTGTGAAAGGTAAAAACTCACCACCTCCATCAGTTTGGACAGAAGTAATTTTGTGATTTAACTGCAATTCAATCATGGTTTTAAAATTCTGAAATGTAGAAAGTGTGTGAGATTTGAGTTTCAGAGGATATATCCATGTGTATCTAGAATAAGCATCCACACAAGTAAGAAAATAGGTATATCCACAAGAGGATTCAACTGGTGCAGGTCCCCAAAGATCACAGAAAATTAATTCAAGAGGTTTAGTATATGTCATTTGAGATGCAAAAGATGGCAGTCTATGAACCTTACCATGACAACAAGCAGTACAGAAATCTGACAAGCTTTTATTTGGTAATTTTATATTACAAAGTTTGATAATACTTTGGAGCACCTCATGATGAGGATGTCCAAGTCTGCTATGCCAGATACCATACATGGAAGGAAAAGACTGAGTAGAACTAGATGTTGAACTACTAGGTAAATGTTCAACATTATTGCATTGAAAATTATTGAAATTGAAACCAGTTGAGGGACCTAAATGAAAAGAGGCAGAATTATCAGTTTGTGCTGGAACTTTATTGCAAACAGTGTTGACACTAGAATTTTGAGAGATAGGAGCAGTGGTCTTGAATGATTTGGTGTGCTCAAATTGATAGAGACCATCATGTCCTAGAATACCTCTTAAAAGCACCTTAGAAGAATCCTGAGATTTGACAAAACAATGATTAGGATGAAACTCAAAGTAAACATTGTTATCTTTAGCAAATTGACTCACACTAACAAGATTTTTGGTTATAGAGGGAACAAGAAGGAGATTATTTAGTTTTAGAGTAGTTTGAGGATGTAAAGGAGAAGTAAATTGTAAGGAACCAACAGAGGTAATAGCCAAACCTTGTCCATTTCCAATATGGACCTGATCAGAACCTGAAAGAGACGTGGAATCCATGAGGTTGGATGCATCAGGGGTGACATGATGAGTAGCACCTGAGTCAGGGTACCAGGCATTGTTGAATGAATTGTATGGATCTGAGCCAGTTAAGAAGGCCTGGGGAGCTTGACCTCTCTGATTCGCAGCCTGTGTGGGAGGCCTAAGAAACTGTCCAGAATGTTGAGGACGTGACATGTTCTGCATCCATACATTTGGAGGTGCACCATAGCCTCCTGGTGAGCCATAGGGACTGTAGTAATCATTTTGTGGGGCAAAGAAACGGTAGTGACAATAGCTTGCATCATGACCAGTTTTTGAACATATTTGGCATTGAACATTGGATCTTCCACCAAAACGGCCACCACGTCCTCTGAATCTACCACCAAAACGGCCACCACGTCCTCTGAACTGGCCATTTCTTCCTCCAAAATTAGGGTTAGAGTTAGGAAACTGATTGTTTCCGGTGCCATCAGTATAATTGTGGTTTTGAGAATTAGGACCATGAGATTGGGATTCTGAATTTGCAGTTTCAGTGAGATTAACTGAAACAGGTTCACTGATAGCAGCTTTCTTGAACTTCTCCTTTCTAGATTCTTGTGTGAGAAGCTGAGATTCAAGTTCATCTAAAGAAACAACCTCAGATTTTGCATTCACACTAGCAACAATAGGGTCAAACTCTTCAGGAAGTGCTTCAAGAACAACTTCAATTAGGTCCCTGTGAGAGACTGGATCTCCAATTGAAGCAAGAGATTCTGAAATTGCGCGAATTCGAGCAATGAATTCAGCGACAGTGCGTGAACCTTTCGTAATGGATCTAAGTTCAGATCGAAGTTGACGCGAACGCGTCTTCATCTGCGTGAAGCAGTAACTATGGATCTCATCCCAAACCTGCCATGAGTGGCGAAGGAGAACGAATCGCGAAAGTAGCGAAGGCGAAATCGTTGAAAGAATCCAGGTGCAGAGCAATGAATCTTGTTCTTCCCATTCAGTGTAAGCAGGATTCTCCGTTCCAGCTTCGCGCGCTGCATCTGTGAGAAAAACCGGTGGAATATCAGGTGAAATCACAAATTTCACCATCTTCGTTCCGCGAAGAACACCTTCGACTTGTTGCTTCCATTGAAGGTAGTTCGTATCATCAAGCTTAACAGAAACTACTTGTTTGAAGGTTTTGGATGCTGCAGCAGTTACGCGTTGCGCATCAGAGGGAGAAGACGTAGACATGGCTCTGGATCAAGAAGCTCTAGATACCATATTAGAACTGAAAATATGTTTATTATATCATATTATGTGGTGAGAGTGTACATTTATATAGGTAAGAGTCTCCTAGTTAACCCCTAATTAATAAGGAAGATTAATCAATACAATCAATACAATGGCCAGTGGAGTTGAAACTAAATAGTCAGAACTTTTCAATATCTCCACTAAGTACTTGATTAATTATTCTAACAGAAGGATAGTCGGTCCTAGAAGAGCACTCAAGGTCAAGGATTATTAACAGTACCCTACAAAGAGGAGTACTCTTGGATATATGCCCTACATCATAAGCACTCTGCTCTGCTATATCCCACAAAAACCATACAAGGTTTGTCACATTTATAGATCCTGCCGCCCAATAAGGGAGATACACATGTAAAATCTGAGAGATTGTACTCAAGAATACATACATATAATATAAACAAACAGATAAAATAACACAAATTAACATAATAACATTAATAATGTTGAGATCTTATAACCAATTTACTTTTGTATATACTTTCCTAATTATAATCAAGGGATAGGCTTTTGTAATCCTATACTAATAGTAATTTATTTAGGTCGATATAGGCTTTAGTAATCCCCAAAATGGGTTAATCTATCAAGAAATTCAAGTCAATTTTAATCCCCATTTCAATGTGGTATCAGAGCTCAGATCCTGTGGGCCTGATAAAACCCTAAAAAGTCTCAACAAATCCAAAGCATGGGTAACCCAGTAAAAGAAGCAGCTCATAGTCCTAGCTCAAATGCAAGTCCATCACCCAAACCTCAGAGACACTATCAAACTAAACCAGTTGGCACAAAGGCCAATGACACAGGTCACAGACTTGCAGCAAGAAAGTTGCACACAAGCATGGACCCAGTCTCACCCAAGGGAAACATAGATCTAAGAAGATGAGCACAAAACAAGTTTCACCGAAGGGAAGCTCTTTTAAATAGATTCACACACTTGTGAAAAAGCAATGATAAAAAACTACTAGGTGATGGGAAACTCCAAAGGAGTTTTTTTTTCCCTCACACCATAAGATTCTGAATACTAAAAAATATGGTTTGCTAATGATTGGTGGTCTTGTACATTATACTGGTCTTACTAAAATCCCAGAAAAACAAATGTCTTTATGGGGATGTGATTGTTCCACAACCTGCAACTTAAAGAGTTGTGAACTCTACAATCTGAATTGGAATTCTTACAGCATGCAATAAAACATTGCTAGATTGCACAGCACATAGGAAACACACCTTTCAACAGAGTCTGCAACATACTCCAGTGAGTCACTAAGGGATGCCAACAAAATAAGTTTATTGTCATCGTGGATTAGGTTTTCCTGGGGGAAAAAAACAATTAAGTCACAGGAGAAGCATAATAAATAGGGGGAGAGACGAGGGATTTTAGCAACAATGCATAAAATTGAAAACTTAATTATTATAGGTTGGTAAAATTAAACACTCAATAAGAAAATTATATCAATAATGAAGCATAGTAACTCATAAGCATAAACAAAGAAATGAACCTGCTTAATAGGACGCAAGTTTAGCAGTAATTCACTTAGCTCCAGTTCAGCCTCAATTGTTTCAGTGTCATAGGAATTGCTTTCCAAATTAAAAGGACCTTGCAGATTTGGTAAATATCCACTTGAGGGGTCAAGCCTCATCAATTTCTCAATATCATGCCTCCCAATAAGCATGTAACTCTGCTTTTCAAGAACAGCCTGAAATATAGTCGACAAAAATGTCAGAAAATGTTAACACAGGAATGATACGATTCAAGGCAACTATTTATAAGAATGTCAAGCATCAACTATTCTAAATAGCCCAAGGACGGAGTAATCCACAGATCCGTATATACTTTGTGCTGAAACTTGATTTAATTTTTTTTTTTAAAACAAGTTATCCGCCTCAAGGACCTACTAATCTGGGGGACCAATCACATGCAGAGGGGACAATTGAAGCCAGAGCAAAGTCTTGTATGGACTGGCCCATCACAGGAATTGTTGGCACTTCGGGGTTCGAACTTAAGACCTAGAGAGGAGCACACTCCTAGGTCCCAAGCCGACACCCCTGGGGATTCTTGATTGAATTAACAAATAATAGGACTGAAGAAGCAGCAAGGATCCAATTCTTGTGTGTTATTTGCTTCTTTGTGGTCTATGATGCACCGATTCGCAGAAATGGTCATTGATACAGCAGCAACACGGCTGCAATATGTGTATGCTTCTTCACGAATTTACATATTCCCCACTGAGATACATATATGGCTCGATTTTCCTTTTTAATTATGACTCTCGGTAATCACCATAACACCTATGGCATAACCCATTCATCTCAGATACATGTATCATTCACACTTACCCATAATTCTAATATTTTCTCACCCACTCATCGAATTGAACCCTTCACGTGAATAATATCCTTCACCCATTCACTTTTCCCACTGCCTTTACCCATTTTTCGTATGGAACTTTGAATTAAAATAATATATTTATTATATTTCGTATTTTTTTATGTACATATCTTGAACATAATGTATCCTATTTTTTCAAAAATGTTGTAGCACTGCATCGGATATGTATCGTATCCGATACTCTTATTGCGTCCATGCATCATAGTTTACGGTACTTAGCCATTCGTTGTTTCAAATATATGACTTTGTCAGCTAGCTTGAGGATTTAGTAATCTATGTTCTCTTTTTTTCTAGATTATTGGAAGTTTTTCTGTCAAAATAATAAATAAAATTACAGGAAGTTTCATCCAAAAGAAAGTACCTCCATGTATGAAGTCCGGCATCTTTCATAAGTCCTCTCCAGAAAAGTTTGCACATACTTCACAAGATCATTAGCAAATTTGGGCATTGCTTGTGCCCAGCCAAGCACCTACAGTAAATTTGATGCAAAAAGTTTCAAAGGGAAAACAACCATGTTCTCTAAATATCAAATGAAACTAAATGTCAAGCATGGCCAATGGAATAATATCCAAAACTTACTAGTCCTGGGAACATATCATCCTGTGTATGTGTAGAAAAGTAAAAAAATAAAATAGAACCTGACGTAGTTTATTGACATTATTATTGAAGCTAAAATTTACCTCTTTTGTCAAGTAATCAATAGCCAATAATCCTTGTAATACAGGCCGGCCCTTTTCAATTGACGAGGTATAAGTAGTAACCACGTGTGCTCTTGGACGAAATGCAGCCGGACCTAAAAGTTTGTAAGAGAACAAATCTTTAAAAAAAAAAACTTATGGTGATATTTAGGACAAATACTAATCTCTCAACAAGTCATTAACATTCACTTCCAATTTACAATGCAATACAATAATTATTGACCAAAATTTCTAATTGTTTTTCAGTGCACTATATGCCCGTAAGCCTAATAAGCTATGATTTCACATCATGCTTCCTGTAACTTCTTTAGCTTTTACATTACTGTTTGAAAAGTTCTGTAAATGTTATGCACAGTGATCTTACAAATTAGGATCAAAGTATGTTTTAATTGTACAAAAGTGATCTATCATCTAAGAGCACTTGATTAACTACGCTATTACAAGCTTATCCATTCCTATTTTGTAAACAAATTTAGGAATTGCTCCATTTAAAATCCCAACAAACTAACATGTATGAGCAAGTATACTTTCAACAATATGAACACAGAAATTGCAACAATTAAAACACTCCAAAAACACAGAAATGCATACTCTGTTTTCGGTGGCTTTAGAATTGATCTGTAAGGAAAAGATAATCTAACAAGAGAATGAGTCTTGGGTTACTGATTCCCACAACTATGGCCAGTACAACTTCAAAATTACTTAACTCCCACATTACCAACTACTTTAAACTAGAATGCATTATTTTTATGGAAACCAAATTTGCTTCAGAAATTTGTGTTTTGGGGTGGGTATTATAGTTATCACGCAAATGCTTGTCAATGACACCTTCAATTAAGAACGGGTCTTAGCATCAAACATTTTAGAGAAAGCTAACTTCACTACGATGTTTCAAAAACAATAAGATTCAGAAAAGATCACACTGATCCCCATGCAGGGCTTTTAAAATAAGGGAAACGGAAAAGAAAAAAAAAATAGTCAGAACAGTTTAAAATACTTGCTTGATATGGCTTGTTGTACGCCTTTTCGGTAGTCCACAAACATAGTTGGTAAAAAGTGGTCCTTTACAAAGTTCTCCACAAAAGCTAGCAACCCATCATTGCTGCAATTCACAAAATTGACAACACCATGAAGTAACATTAATGCGTTAGAAAGTCACAAAATTTGAGCTTGAAAAGAAGTTTTGCTATTTTTTTTTTTAATCAATAAGAGTTTGTATCAAAAATATATACTATACAAGCATTATTAGTCAAAACCATATAAAAATTAATAGAAACTAGCTGACATGCAATCAAAACTTATAGCTACCATTTTCATTATGTTTCCTTATATTGATTATGTTTGAAGTTTATTGATCAATCACCCTGGGCTTGCAAAAGTAGTACTACACTGGCACTAGACCTAATTCTTATAGATAGCATAGACGTTAGTGCTTTGTATTTTACAAGCATCACCAATATCACATTATACATCCAGAGCCTCCGATCTAAGGGTATGTTTCAGTTAATGCTATGAGATGGAATAGAGTTTAATGGATTGGATCGAAGTTATTTTCATTGTCTGGATTTTAAAATTAAGGACGGGAAGAATGGAATCTAGTATCTATTCCATCAATGTCATTACTTTACCACTATTTTTTATTCCCCTGGTTTTGGATGGAATGGTATGGAATCACAGCTGGACATATTTTTATAGTTTAAAATTATTGTTTCACCCAAGTAAAATGAAGTGTGTCGCGTAGCACAAGAACGCTGTGTTTGTTGTACAGCTGCGACTGATGACATTTATCTGGCCAGTGCCGGCAAACAGTTGCAGAGCCGGAGACGCACAATTTGTCCTTAACAATGGCTGGACACTGGGTATTGGATTAATGCTATTAATTTGGGGATTGAGCACCCTTCACTTTTATTGTTATTTTATTATTGAGAACGTGAGGTGTTGAAGTTGCAGAAAAACCAAAGCCAAAACTAGCAATAATTTTTACTTATTCTGCATTTTACTCTACATCGATATTGGGATTTTATTAACATACAGTTATTGGATTTTTGACTCATTGTATATTTTTCTTGTCAAAAATACTTATAATATCTGTTACTATTATTATTTTTACATTACATGTGCGCTACAAAATATAAATCTAGCATCAGATTGTAAAATTTTGAAGAGTTTTAAGTTTCTAGATTGTGTAAAAATGAACTATTATTTGAAATAAGGTTATAAGGGGAATAAAAAAGTTCTAACTCATTCCCTTCCATTCACGTCACAAAGGATAGAATGGAAATTATGTTTGAAGTTTAATGGACATTTCTCATTCCCTAATCCCTCTAAAGATTTTTGTTGGAATGTCAGGTATAGAGTAATAAAAGAAAGAGAAAACAAAGATGGCTAACAATGTATTCGGTATATAATCAATAGATGTGATTCAATAACCTAACCTAATAGCCCTATTTATATTGGGTTTTATAATCAACTTGCTCAAAAAATTTGTGTTTTGTTTTGATATTGACAAGTAAAACGATTTATTACATTTCAACCACATTCTTAACCCCTGTTCTTCATCATTTACAAATAAGCAATGTTAAGAAAACTAAACTTGACTAGCGAATTAAACCAATTAGCTGGAACCATACCATGATATAGATTGATTAACATTAATATCTCTGCCATGCATCTACACTATTTTTTATTAAAGAACTATTCTAACAAATAAGTTTCTTTCAAAATTTCACTTCAACAAACACAATTCATTCTACTTTTAGAACCTGGTTTTTCAAGCACATTTAGAAGTATATACTTAACATATTGGCACTAAATACTCAATGCAGAATGACACTATGTCCCGATATCAATATGTAAAATAAAGTAAAATGAACAAGCATATGTGCTTAACTTAGCACTAAATACAGAAAGCAACATTTTATTCACGCATTTTTTTTCAACAAAAAAAGTGAACAATAAAGTTGCATTTTGGTTTTGCATACAAGAAATCAAAGAATGATTTATTAAAAAATACTGAAAAGAGAAACTGTGCAATGTTTTTGAGCTCACCTAAGTTGGGAATACTTCGTTGGCAGAATTGAAGCAACTTTATCTGTGAACTGCACAATGAATCAAGTCAGGAAAAAAAACATATTGAACACGGTCAAAACTTTACAGGAGGGATGTAACAATCCAAGAAGCAACACCTGAAGCACAGGTCGGTATATTGATGCTGCTAAATATATGCCCTCCTCAGGTAAAACCGCTGCAGAGCCATAACCCTCCTGCACCACATTGGGACCCTTCCTATTCCATCCTTGGCGAACAAGATCAACTCCTGAATATTAAAACAACCGACCATAAATGTTGGAATTGGGAGAAAAAAATTAATATCTTAATAAACGAAAAAAAAATGATAAAGAAAAAATGCTATAAATAAGATGTTCAGCAGTTAGGCAATGACTTGTTGTCAAAGCATAAAACTACTGCTAGAGAGTAAATTGTCAAGAATTAAGTAAAAGGGTGATACTATCAGAAACTTCCATAACTAATTTACAAATTAAAAGCTATTACAGACATGGTACTGTCAGCACAAAATGCCAAAATCCAACATGGGAACCAATTTAGAATTGCAGGCACTAAACAACCAAATGGACAATGTTCCTATAACAGCGCTTGCTTATTTGTTTTTTATCCAATATTACTAGTAGTCTTAAACATTGATGACTTTCTTGTCCATATCATAATATTGAGAAGATTACTATTCTTATATACCATGTCTATTAGACAGCAGCTGTAATCATGTAAAACATTAAAAGTGGGAGAAGGAAAATAAGCATGCCAAAAACTTTGACAGCTCAAATATGTGCACAAATAAATATAAATTTCATGATAGGAATAGAAGTTTTATCAGTGGTAAGAGAAAAATATGTACAGACATTGCAAGGAAGAGGAGTGCTAGCAACACACTCTTCCCATCATGCGCTCTCTTGCTGGTTGAAATTCAAACGCGTAGAAGTTTAGCTTACCCCTATAATAGCAATTCTTATGTAGGCAATTTTCACAAATTATGCAAGCTTCGCCAAAATAAACATATCTTAACAGCATCCCGTGTATACCAACAGCAACATGATTTTAAACTGTATAAGCAGAAAAGTTTAACTTCACTCCTTCAATTTAACAGAATTTATCATACCCTGATTAGGAATAGATATTGTAGCATCAGTGAAGCGAAATGCGAAGGTAAGACCATTTTCTGATCCATCCCTGTAATCAATAAGAAACATTAATCATTAACTACATGATACAAATTTGGCTTGAGAGACAATATTGTATTAACATAGAAAATTAAAATTTCGGAATTATTTTCTCCTAAACATTGTGAACCTGACTCAAACGAGTTATCAATCGCATTAAGACAAAAGACCTTGCGTCAAATACCCTCCTACTTCTCAATTTTTTCTTGTCTAAACATCTTTCCTTGCAACACCTAAGTTTCAATTTATCTATAGACTGAGTGTATAAGAGGGATTTGAGGTCGTGATTGTACTGATGCCATTGTTTTCGTTTCTATCTCTCTAATAACATAACTTTCATAAATTTTAAAAACAAAAAAAAAAAAAAAAGTCCCAAACTAACAGGTGACACCGAGCATGTCATATTTGAGTTGCAAACGAAATGCTCCTCAACTAGATGATTAACAGTGAATCCAAAATAAAGGCTGCAATAGTGGCTTGATTGGAGCTCCATTTATTGTTTATCAAGTTCTTATGCCAGCTTCATCATAGACTTTCTTAATTATTAGGTGTTTGTTGCCAAAGGACTGTTACACGATATTTCAGAAAATTAAAACTTTTTGAATTGAACAGAGGTTGCTGTTTAATGTTATACTAAAGAGCAAAACAAATTCAACTCACTTGCCTTTTCTCTTTCGAAGGGGCTTTGCTTGCAAGTCTAGCTGTTTGCACAGCGGCATCAGCAGATGCAGCTTCTGGAGTAGCCCGCAGAATTTCACATATAAGTTGTTGGCATTCACTCTACAAAAATAAAGGATGAATAAATATAAGCTGAAAGAAAAAATAAAAGGGATTACAACCAACACGCACATTTTGAGTACCGATTTAAGGATATTTTACCTTTGTAAAACAGGTTCTTCATGTTTATATGCATATTAAACAATATAAATCAGGTCCAGTCAATTTTTTTTTCATATAAACTAGATTCCTTTGCCATTAATTTGGGGCTCGTTTACTTTGTGAGAACATTTACACTTTTCATTTTATAAAATTTATGTTAATTTTACTTTCTACCAAGGATATAAGAGACTCTTGAAGTGAATAAATGTCTAAATTGTTCGGAAACAATGAAAACTCCAAAAGAATTACTTTCGTTATTTCCTGAAATGCATCATCCCTGGCTAGCATTTCACCTTCTCTCAATCACAATGGTTCATTTCAAGAGACTCACATCTTCCCATTAGCAAGTTAAAATGGGCACATATTTTTGAAAATGAAAAACAGAAAATGTGTCACAGAGTAAACAGACCCTTACATTCCAGTCAACAACAAAATCATCCTTCAATATAATAAAATAAGACATCACCGTATAAGAAGAAGACAGAGAAACTTATGCAGTAAAAGAACTAAACATGTTTCTAAACCAACAAGTGTGATACTTTCCAGTAGTTTCAACACTCGCTAACATGCATGTCAAACTGCTTATTTAGTTTTCAGATATAAATTTGTCATGAACTTTCACTTCGCAAGTTGATCTTTTTAGAAAGTTGATCATTGATGTAGTAGCAAAGCGTACGAGCAGGTGGAATAGTTCAATTCTTGTCATCCCCATTATTCAAGCATATTAGATTTATGAATTCAACTATGGAGATTCTTTGATCTCTGAAACTTCTTTCTATATTCTATTGATTGATTCTGTTACAGAGTGGTCAAGGTCCTTATATAGACTGTAGAGAGAGCTGGCTATTACCAGTTACAAGCATAGCACAACCGACACATGTCAGTTGAGTAGGTTACAATCTATTGAGTTAGTTACATTTACAGTTAGAGACATCTATTAGCTACTCTAGGGTACACAATAGTAATGCTGAGCTGTAGCTGAACTATCCTTTAATAAAGCACAAGGTAGTATAAGCTTGTCAATTTCCACGTTCAAGCTCAAAGGACTGTTGAGCAAGTATAACCATTTGAGTCATCAATTATTATTTTAAGTTTTGACAAAAGTTGGTAATTAAGTACAGAGAAAATTTAAGCGTGCTCTTTTATCTACTATCCAATAACCATAACTTCATGCATATCATCATAAGGTGTGTATCTTTGACCAAGACACTAATCATGTCTAAACATATTCAATTAGTACAGATATGTATTTAAATTATATTAATAAATTTCTTTGAGAAAAGCTGGTAATTACATTTGATTTATTTGAAGTACAGAGAAAAGTATAAGTGTACTCGTACTACAACTTCTATTTACTATCCATAACCAAAACTCCATGTAGGTCAATATTACGTTTGTATCCTAGATCAAAGACACCAACAATGTCTAGCCAAATCAAATTAGCACAGATATGTCCTCGTTCTATTATTAAATATCTGGTAACTGAATAACCCCCAGATATAGATTACCTGTAACACTGTCAAGGAGAAACTTATGCTGTAACCTCCTGTGACTTGAGATGCTTCAGAATCAGGGTTCCAACTCACATCTACTGGCACTGATTTTGGTGTGTTCAAGTCAACATGCTGACTGACTTTTGCTTCCAACAGCTCCCCAACAACAACATGGTTCTCTATAGAATGATACACAAGGTGACAAATTTACGATGAAGAATAATGATTAAAATAGAAAGCAGACAACAACAACCAAAACATTTAGTCACTAGGTGGGGTTGGCTACAATTTTGCTTGGTCTTCCTTTACCTCTATCTATTGGACTATCCTCTATCTAGTTTACCTCCTCACCGGTGCTTCTATGTGTTTAAAAATATAGAAAGTACATGAAAGTGAAGAAACACACCCACACACACACAGAGGGGAGGGTGAGAGACTGAAAGTAATTTGATTGATGCATCTCAACTGAATTGATTCCAGTGTAGCTAACTAATTATACATAGTTAGCTGCAGCAACTCTGTTA
Source organism: Medicago truncatula (assembly GCF_003473485.1). Taxonomy (NCBI): domain Eukaryota; kingdom Viridiplantae; phylum Streptophyta; class Magnoliopsida; order Fabales; family Fabaceae; genus Medicago; species Medicago truncatula. The sequence continues at coordinate 48,320,560 of NC_053049.1, read as the reverse complement.
CAACAGAAACTAATGAGCTTGAAGCCCAAGTAGAATAGGGCAAGCAGCCCACACTAAGAGCAGTGTGAATACTGAAGTGAAGATATAATCCTATATCTCTAATACACTGGGTTTCTCCACACATTCCCAAACCACACAAGACTCTGCTGTCTTTTATACAACGGGTGTTTGCCCAACTTTCTCCCTTGTGCTTTTATTCATAATCCAATATTATTTAGCATGGCCATTTATCTATCGTAACATTCTCCTCTCTGCAACATTAAGTGTGTCATCAACCTAGAAAGAAGAATGCATATAAAATTATTGTGACTCACCAAATATTCGAACAACAGCATCCAAAATTGAATCAAGAAGATCCTTTGCAGCAACTTGTGCTTTCCCGCCAGGAGCCATGAGAGGGGAAACGGGGCTAACAGCCAACAGAGTCCCAGCAATAGATATCCCATTCTTACGCTTCTGTTTTGGCAATTGGTAGCTTTCTAGTTGACCTTTAATGAAGTGTAGATCACCTGTTCCAGTTCGGGAACCTTTACCAATGCTAGACCTTGATGAATTCAAAAGGTCTGCATGGGCTTTAATCTTGGATGTAATAATTTCATGAATTGTTGGTCGTAACCTTTGGCTGGTAAACAATAAAACCAGTATAACTTACAAACTATCAACACAAACAAATATATATTAAAAAAAACGATAAGAATGAAATAGGGTGAGGCCTGCACAGACAACCACGCCTAAAAAACACAAATGATAATGAGAAAGAAACCATGGGAAACCCACACACACACACGCAGATATATAGATATATATATATATATATATATTGTGTTTCGGTTCAGAACATGACAATCACAACAATAGTTAGATCACCATAATTAGTTCAAGTTGTCATTGCAACATGCTTTTCTTGTTCAGAGGAATTCACTTGCTGCCAGGCATCCAGAGTTCACTGTACTATAGAAAAATAACACTTGGACTCTTCCCCTGGATGCAATTAAGTTTTCCGAGTTAAAGAAAATATTGGTCCAGTTGCAAAAAGGTTCATGCAAAAGACTTCATCACCCGTTATCAAACCTATCACAGTTAGAGTTATCCTCACCTTGGTGACTTTAGAGCAACATGATATCAATAACACCTTCCTCAATGGTCACTTGGAGGAGGAGGTTTACATGTCTTAACCCGTGGGTTTTGAGGTAGATGACAAATCATTGGTTTATTGACTTAACAAGCTGGTATATAGCCATAAATAGGCTCTCAGGGCCTGGTTTGAATGACTCGGAGATATATTTCTGCAGTCTGGCTTTCTCCATAAGTGTTATCCTTCATTCTTTGACTCTCTGTTTGCTCAGCTGCCAGCGATGAGGTTTATCATTTTGTTTACGTTGATGATATTACTCAGTCCAATTCAGTCTTTGCCATAAAACAACTTGGCCAAATTTACTAGTTTTTTAGTCTTGGAATTTGGGTTGGGTTGAGCCTAACTCAACCCATACAAAACAGTCTTGTAAGGTGAGGACTTTCCACCACTTGTAAACTTATTTTCAGGCCTTAGATCATCCAATGTGGGACTCTTAACCCACCTCCCGCCCAGGACTGGAGCGTGGTCTGATTGTGGGTGGCCCAATGGATCGTCTAGCTCTAATACCATATTAGAATGAGAGAAAATAAAGGAAATGTTTCTATATTGATTGACATGAATTTCTTGATTTGAATGATCAAGTTACAGGATGTTTATATACTTTCCTACCCTTCACCAAAATGAAACTAATCCTACACCACTGATAACTAACTCTTGAGACGGTTACAAGAGACTTTGCCAATGTGGCGTTTCTCTATTTTAGCACGTGTTTTTAGAAGACATGCTCTAACTAACGAAGCTTTCAGTGGAAGCGTTAACAGATAAGTTAGAAATATAACTAGTAATAGAACTAGTATATTCACATGGATAAGCTCTGATACCATCTTAGAATTTGGGTTTGACTTAGCAAAACTAGCTTGTAAGGTAAGAACTTCCCACCACTTATAAACATATTTTCATGCCTTATCTCAGCCAATGCGGGACTCTTAACATTGGGCATTGAGGTTAGACACCGATCCAATGGCTCTATTGTGACTATCATTCAAAGCAAGTGTATTTTGTAACTATCTAGCCAAACAATTGTAACTGATGTTAAACCAATCTATAAATCTATGGTAATTACTTTTGAGTCTAACTCAACGCTTCAAAACCAACTTGTCACGTGAGGATTGCCCAAGATTTATAAGCTCTATTAAGGCCATTTTTAAGCTAAACTGGGACTTGGATTTTTTACACTACTATGAAAATATTTCCATGATTCTTGGAGGGAACAGATCACTGAGGACTGATGCTTCTCGCTATTGAGCCTCACTCTTCCTTTGAGGGTTTCCTGTGATGTGGACTGGGCCTCAGACACAGATGATTGCAGTTTTACCTCAGGTGATGCAGTTTATCTTGGACACAACTTAGTTCCCTAGCGGTCCTGCAAACATAAAGCGGTTGCAAAAAGTACTTTTGGGACTGAATACAAGAGTAGTGGGGGCCTGCTTCAAGCCGGGCAGAACCAGGCCACTAGATATGCCAAATACGCAGACTCAATTGGGTGTCTTAAAATATTGCTCAAGCTTAGTCCTATAGTTAAAATCCCGATTTAAAATGCAAAATTATACAAGTCTACGATTTCAGGGGTGATGGGCGACTTCATTGCATTAGAATGTCTAATTCACTGCTGCCATTGACTATTTAAGCAAGCCTAGCTTAAATTATTTTGTTCATGATGTTGGTGTTTATACGTAACTCATAAAATAGGAAAGGAAAAACTGAAGCTTTATTGAATAAAAAACTACTATAAAAAATACAAAGCTGTGACTTAAATAAAAACAAATACTAAGTAACTAACTCCTAATCTTTAGCCACTACTTTATTAGCTAATTTAAAAACTGAAATATTAAAACAAATTCTCCTAAAGACTTGGTCAATCAGTGCAGCTGGCAGTCACAACTGCTGATACACACGTTCAACACTCCTCCTTGTATCAGTAGTTGGATATTCCAAGTTTCTCCCTTAGTAACTCAAACCTGCCTTTTGGAAGAGCTTTTGTAAAGATATCTGACAGTTGGTCTTCAGTCTTGCAGTACTTCAAACACACATCACCATCCTTTTGGACATCTCTGAGGAAAAATAATTTAATACTAAAATGCTTTGTTTTACCATGAAAGACAGGATTTTTGGAGATGGCAATGGCTGCCTGGTTGTCCACCATTACCTCAGTAGTTTCCTTTTGCTCTAAATGTAAATCAGTTAGAACTTTTCTTAGCCACAAGGCCTGATTAACAGCTGCTGTGGCTGCAATAAACTCTGCTTCAGCTGTTGATTGTGCAACAATTTCTTGTTTTTTTGAACTCCAAGAGAATATCCCTGTCCCAGAACTAAAACAGTAGCCTGAAGTGCTTTTCATGTCATCTAAAGATCCTGCCCAATCACTATCAGAGTAACCTTGCAACTTGAATTTTTCCGATCGACAGAACTTAATGCCATAATTTAAGGTTCCCTTGACATACCTCAACACTCTTTTTGCTCCTTTGAAATGAGATTCTTTAGCACAGTTCATGAATCTTGAAAGAACATTTACAGCATACAAAATATCTGGTCTTGTAGTTGTAAGATACATTAAGCAGCCAATTAAACTTCGGTAGAGTGTTTCATCCACTTGTTCTTCTTGAACATCCTTGCATAGCTTCTCCTTTGGACACATAGGAGTGCTCATGCTTTTACAGTAATCCATATTGAATTTCTTTAACATCTCTTTTGCATACTTCCTTTGACAGATGAATATATCACCATTTTTCTGCTTAACTTCCATGCCAAGGAAATAAGACATTTCTCCCAAGTCTGACATCTCAAACACTTGCATCATATCATCCTTGAACTGTTGAATCAGTTCAGCACTGCTGCCAGTAACTAGGAGATCATCAACATATAAAGAGATCACCAAAAAATTAGCTTCATCACCTTTGATATATAAAGTGGATTCACTTAGACTTTTAACAAAGCCTAACTGCACTAAGTACTCATCAATCCTGCTGTACCAAGCTCTTGGAGCTTGTTTCAAACCATACAAGGCCTTCTTCAATAGATAGACCTTATCTTCATGCCCTTTCACAACAAAACCTTCAGGTTGCTCAACATATATTTCTTCCTCTAGAAATCCATTTAAAAATGTTGACTTGACATCAAGATGACATATTTTCCATCCCTTTTGTGCTGCAATAGCTAACAACATTCTAATAGTATCTTGCCTTGCAACTGGAGCAAATGTATCAAAGAAATCTACTCCAAAAATTTGAGCATACCCTTTAACCACTAATCTGGCTTTATGCTTGTTGATTGATCCATCTGCGTTTAGCTTTGTTCTAAACACCCACTTCACCCCTATGACTCTTTTGTGCTCAGGCCTTTTAACAAGTTTCCAAGTCTGGTTTTTATCAATCATGGTAAGCTCCTCCTGCATTGCAGCCCTCCATTTGGGATCTTCTTTTGCATCCCAATATCCTGCAGGTTCAAGGACTGCAACATTGCATCTTTCATAAACATCAGAAAGCAATCTGGTACCTCTTACAGGAGGATCATCAACTAACTCATCTAGATTTTGCAAAGGATCAGCTATTGGCTTATTTTCTGTATCATTCCAGTTCCACTGCTCATTCTCCATGAACTGCACATCCCTGCTTATCAAAAATTTTCCTGTGTTAGGTTGGAAAACTCTATAAGCTTTAGATGTTGAGCTATAACCCACAAATATACCAGGTTCAGCTTTCTTATCTAACTTGTCTCTTTTAATTTGTGGCACATAAGTAAAACACAAGCATCCAAATATTTTAAAATTTTTCAAGAGAGGCTTGTAACCATACCAAGCTTCAAAAGGAGTCTTTCCGTCTACTGCTTTGGTGGGAAGTCTGTTAAGTAAAAATACAGCTGTGCTTGCAGCCTCTGCCCAATATTCCTTAGGCAACCCTTTCTCATGAAGCATGCATCTGACCATTTCCATTATTGTCCTGTTCTTCCTTTCACTCACTCCATTTTGTTGAGGGGTGTAAGGAGCTGTAAGTTGATGCTCAATGCCTGCCTCCTCACAGAACATAGTGAATTGTGTTGATGTGTACTCAGTGCCATTGTCAGACCTCAAAACTTGAATCACACAGCCACTTTGTTTTTCAATCCAATTCTTAAATCTCCAAAATACCCCAGCAACCTCTGACTTGGACTTGAGAAAATAAATCCAGCACATTCTGGTGTAATCATCTATAAAGACAATGTAGTATTTGCTCTCATTAAGTGAAGCTGTTCTTTGCGGTCCAGCCAGATCTGTGTGAATCAGTTGCAGCTTCTCTGTTGCTCTCCAGGTTGCTTGCGTGAACGGTAATCTTACTTGCTTACCATACTGACATGCCTTGCAGCTTGGTAATTCAGCATCTAAGTGAGGCAAACCTTGAGCCAAATTCTTTCTTTGCAAATTCAATATTGCTGCATGATGAAAATGGCCTAATCTTTTGTGCCATATCTCTGTACTATTAACAATAGCTGGATAAGCTATTTGCTCCTCCTTCATTGGATCAAATGAAAAACTTTTGCTTCTCATTTTAATGCTGAAAATTACCTTATCATTGGCATCTTTGATCAAACATTGCTTATTTTCAAAGATGACTTTAAATCCTTTATCAAGTAATTGACCCACACTCAACAAGTTTTGATCAATCTCAGGTACATATAAAACATCAGAAATTAGCTTTGTACCTGTGCAACTTTCAATGGCCACGGTTCCTTTTCCTTCAACAGCAATCAGTTTACCATTACCGATTCTGACTTTTGATATTTGTGATATGTCCAGCTCTCTGAATATTTCTTTATCATGGGTCATGTGATGGGTACAACCACTATCCACTAGCCAACATTCACTTGAGCTACTGCTTGTAAAACATGTTGCTACAAACAACTGCTCTTCCTCTTCTTCTTCTTCTTCTTCTTGATCTTCAGCTTGAGCCTCATTACTTTGTTGAAAATTGCTTCTGCAAATTCTCTCGTGATGCCCAAGTTTGTTGCACTTGTCACACTTCACATCAGGTCTTCTCCAACATTTGAAAGGAGGATGACCGAATTTTCCACAATGCTTGCAAGGAGGAAATTCTCTATTTTTTTCTTCATTTTTGTAGCTAGTGCTTCCAACTGCTTCTTGTTTGTTGAAACTCTTCTTATACTTATTTCCCATGCTCTTTTCTCCTTTGTTGATTTTTAATTTAGCTTGTAATGCTCCTTCCACTGAACATTCAGACCTTATCATTCTTCTTTGTTCTTGGGCCTGCATAGCATTTACAAGCTCCGCTACGGTAAGCTTTGACATGTCCTTGGTATTTTCCAAGGAAGTGATGGTTGCTTCAAATCTTTCAGGGACAGTCACGAGTATTTTCTGAACTATTCTTGAATCAGACAATTCAGAACCAAGCAATCTTACTTTGTTAGCAATGCTAATAAGTTTATTTGCATACTCTTTAATTGTTTCAGACTCCTTCATCTTTTGCATCTCAAATTCTCGAATCAAATTAAGCGCTTGCATTCCCCTAATTCTTTCATCTCCTTCATATTCAGTTTTGAGGAAATTCCATATTTCAAATGCTGATTTGATGGTCATAATTCTGGTGAAGATTTCTTCTGAGACAGCAGCAAACAAAGTAGCTCTTGCTTTTGACTTTCTTGTTTTCCTTTCCTTGTGATTTTTTATCTGAGCCATTGTTGGATTGTCTGACAAAGGAAGAACTTCGTAGTCCTCCTCAACAGCTTCCCAGAGGTCATTTGCCTCTAAGTATGCCTCTATTCTTGCTGCCCATATATGATAGTTTTCACCATCAAACACAGGTAATGGTAGGGCTTTGTAGGATGTTTCAGAATCCATCTGATTGATGAAATGAAAGGTAGTGTTTAAGCTTTTATGGTGGGTTTCACTCACTTCACTCACAAGTCCCTCTAAGAAGAAGGCTCTAGATACCAATCTGTTGGTGTTTATACGTAACTCATAAAATAGGAAAGGAAAAACTGAAGCTTTATTGAATAAAAAACTACTATAAAAAATACAAAGCTGTGACTTAAATAAAAACAAATACTAAGTAACTAACTCCTAATCTTTAGCCACTACTTTATTAGCTAATTTAAAAACTGAAATATTAAAACAAATTCTCCTAAAGACTTGGTCAATCAGTGCAGCTGGCAGTCACAACTGCTGATACACACGTTCAACACATGACTTTTGAAATTATGAATTACTGGATATTTAAGATATTATTTACAAACTTCCTTATAGTTAAGATTTTAAGTTTAATTAAGTATTTGAATATAAATGTTTACTTTCTCTTACTAATGTAAATTTATGCATCAGCATTAATTTTATGAATATTTGAGTTTTATGAATTTTGTAGAATCTTATGATTCAGGATATGATTTCACGCTTTACGATCTTACTACCCCTTTTCGATTCTGCGTGAAATCTCGATTTTAACTACTTTGGTTCCCTTATCATGAGCTTCTGGAGGGTGGGAGAATAATCTTCTTTTAGTTTGTTAAGTTAACTTTATAGAATTCAATTCAGATACAAGTTACAACTAAATAACCAACACTTAGCTGTCAAAACCTTAACTGCAGTTATTTCAAATCATAAATATGAGTGCTCACAGCTTTTGTAAATTTTAATTGACTTTCAGAAATACAATTTCTCAGTTTCATTAAAAAAAATATATATTCTTTTCTCTCAATTTCTGATAGAGAGCAACAAGTGCCACATCCATTCTACTAATTGAGGGGTTTTGGCATCCACAAATCATGAATTGCATGAATTAGTATGTTATTTTTTAGGATAAAAGGAAAAATATGATTAAAGTAAAAAAAATAAAAAAAGGACTGAATCCCGATATTAAAATAGGATAAATTGAGAAAAAATGCAGAACTCAGAAGTAGAATTGATTTTTTGGGCTTTCATGAAATAAAAATCCCAACCAAGAGTCAAGATCAAGCTAGCAACACTAGTGTTAAAAGTTAGTAGAAGCTTATTGAAAAAACCAAATCAAAACCTTCAAAGAGATAAGGAAACAGAGTTTAATTGAAAAGAATAAATATTATTAAAATAACTAACCAGATTATAGCACCAGCAGCTGACACTTTTCCAAGCATACACAGACATTCAACCATGGTCTGAAGATACTTCACATAAAGTGGAGCATCACTCTTTCTAATTGTTTCCTGCACAAGAAACCCGGAACTTCAGTTCAGAGACTGAAAATCGCTGAAAATTTGAGAAGTATTATGAATTTAATACAAATTATACAATTAAGAAGCTCATACAAGAAATTCATCAGGTGTCGAATTCGAAAGCCATGTTGGCATTTGACAAAGAGCACCACTGGCATCCTTTGTGACATCACTACCATTGATTCTCATGTTTTCCATATCTCCATCTAAAGTAGCTTCTTCACTTGAATCCAGAGCGCCTTCCTCATCATTGCCATCAAAAGAACTGAAACGCACATTTGATGGTATTTAATATATTATATTCCGCAAGCACAATCCAAACTCCACACTAACGTGTAGAGCAACAATCAAGCCTTCTCACGCTACGTGGGATCAGCTACATGGATCAAACGACGTGATAGTGCTCTCTCAAACAAGACACTAATATGACTCTGGAAAAAGAGAAATTGGAGATTGTCTTCTAAATTGTTATATCCTTAGTCAATATTAGTGAAGAGGGCGCAACCCAAAGTAGACATTAGGAAAATGGAGCTACGTCACATCAACCTAACAGCAAAAATCCAGCAAAAAAAAACACTACCAAAGCTAGCATGGAGTGGTATAACCAGTATTCCATGTAAAATTTAATAAAATCACACTATCAAATATTCTCATCATCACTTACAACAATCTCGTCCATTTTTGACAAATAAGACAATATGAGAGATCCCGTCCATTTTTGACAAATAAGACAAAATATGAGAGGAATTTGCTAAATTAGAATATCTACTATGAAAGCAATCTTCCCTCGGCCATCAATGAAGCAATGTGTAACATTAAAAAAAATGCATGAAGCTTCAATAGGAAATAGGAAATGACTTATGCAGTTTATAGTATCTGATGCATTAAGCATCTTACTGTAGTTTAGTTACACTTAGTTTAAGCCTTGCATTGCAGGCTAATGACAGCTGTCAGGTTGTGTACAGCTGTCATACTGCCTCATGACCCTATATTTACTTGTATCCCCTTGTGACTTGAACTCTAACAAGAAATAACAGATTCAGTTACACAGAGTTAGTTACGACTCTCTCTCTCTCTCTCTCTCTCTCCTCTCTCCTCTCTCCTCTCTGAGTTTTTCAAGCTTTTCACATTCATCAATGGTGATTCCTGTTTCCAACAGTTTAGAACTAGGAGAAAATAGCAGAAATAGTCAGAAGTTCAATTGACCAGTATTACCCTCTGTCCACAGGTCCGGGCCTATAAGATCCATCAATCTGGAGGCCATTCTGATTGTCACCTTTTAGTGACCTTGTTCTTCGAGACAGAGGTTGTGAACTATGCGCAGTAAGTGCAACAGAAATGGTGGTGGGAACGTCGTCATCATTTTCCAGCATAGTTGAGCCTGAGGCACTGCACACAAAAGAGTTCAAACACAATATATCATAACATCAGTTCAAAACAAATAAACAGTACAATTACATTGAATTGGCAGTCAGATCAAAAGTTCGCTGTACATTTAAGCGCCATGATATTAAAATATTTTCACATAGAGAAACAAATGCAAACAAAATACAAGAGAAATTCACGAAAGGGCAAAATAGAGCTTCAGAGTTTGCTTGAGAATAGCATGATAAGAGAAAAATATAAAGCAAAGATGCGCCACCGCCCACCGCTAAAATAGCATTTCAGAAGTATATACTCTAAATGCCTTTGCAAAAAAACAAAAAAAATATATACTCCAATATCTCACAGCATCATGATATAAGTAAAAGATAGGAATGGAAAAACAAATACCTATATTCACCTTTGTTGTATAAATGTGCATGTAAATCCTCCAAAATCTTATAAAAGAGAACTCCACGCAACTTTGTTAACTCAGAACGGACATCTTGGAGTGCCCCAACCTAGGCCACACGTCAAACATAATTATGACATACAAATAGAAATGTTCATAGAGATGATTAAATAAATGGAAAAATATTAACAAAGAGGGAGAGAGAGAGAGAGAGAGCCTTCTGAAGTAATAATAACCTAAAGAAGGGATGTACATTAGTCGTATACTATACAGGTTCAAAACAAGCTAAACAAGTGGAGATTTTATAACTGACTGTTGGCACTTCTTTCCATATGCTAGAGGATATGGTTGAGTTTAGTGACTCTCACTAGTGTTTCAATCTCATACTAATTGTAATTTTAAGGGAAAATACATTTCTAATATGCAGAGAGATGCAAAAGTTTTGCTATACGCTTGTGCTTTTTAGCATTTTTGACTTTTTTCTTTGGATTCAGGATACAGTCACATTCACATTTTCTTTGAACAATAAACTATTTCTACCAAAGAACAAACACACAAATACAACACGTAACAAAAAATAAGCCTTCCACACAAAACACGCTGAAAATAAAATAATGATAGAGTAAGTTGAAAACCTACAGTTTGGAGACCTCGCTCAAGCATCATAATGGATTGCACATGCAATTGAACTGCAGCATAATATTGCTTCTCTGCAATGAGTTTCTCAATACGAGCTGGAACCTGCAACTTAGATGATTATAATCAAAAACCTATATAAAACAGTAATAGTTTTAAACAGAGTAGTTTAAAAGAAAGCATGTGCTAAATTTATCATATGAAAAAACATTCAACATAAATACCATTAACTCATTACACACAAATGTATGCATTTATGCAGATAACTTCTCACAGTATTTTTTACACAAATTGTGCGGTCTTATTACAGTGCTTGAGCATTCAGGTCATGTAGTTCTTTGACAAAGTGACCAAACGTCTATAGTTCTTTGCCATCATTGTTTCCCCAATCTTAAACTCAAATTTCAATTCATGATATTTAGTTTCGGAAGCAGATAATTATTGGCCTCCATTTATATCCACTCCAAGTGCATTGTGCTTTTACACAAGTTGTAATGTTTAAAGCAGCAAACAATTCTTGTTCCTTGACTGAACAAATATGGCAAATAAATGGCAAAGCATACATGACTACTTCTGCTTTTGTAATTGAAGGAGCATACGGTATGATGAAACTGCAAATGCAGTCATGTAAATTCATATAATTGCTCAATCAAAAAAACAAAATGCATAAGTAGCCTAAAGAAAATCATGCCCGGGACATACAAAACCAGACCAGCTAGCATGAGTTTAAATGCTGGTTGACAGACATATTTATTCCAATCAACTGACCAAAGTCACACAATTAGATCAAGCACTGTTGAAACTAAAAAACGAACCTTGGCAATGTCTTCGATTTGATCCAATAAGGAGATTATGTGTCGTAATGTGACCGATCGATACCATAATTGATGCAATTGCTTGTTGCGGGCACTAAGGTGCTTCTTGGCCTCTGCCAAATCTACCTTCAATACACCTATACTTTCAGTGGATTCACTAAAAAGCCTCAAGATCTGGAGATAAACAAAATATTTAGAAAACTGTAATTTATAATATAAAGAGACAGTTCTAATTCAGCAACACTCAAGATTTAAACAAGATGAAAGGAGGAGGAAGTGGCTACTGAAATCCAGTTATAATTGGAATTTGAAACCAATAAATGTTTGATATTTTTGTAACCAAAATAGTTCTGATTACAGTTAATTAGATTTTTGTTAAATTAAATATCGACATAAAATATCCATCACGACTTTAGTTTGGTAAAATGCAAGAACTCCCAACTAAGATTGTTTCATTGTTTCCTATATGTCAGCCTTGTATTTAATCATATAAGACATTAACAGAAAGTGCCTTTATATTGTTATAATGAAGATCATACAAAATCAATAAAATATTTGATCAAATACAGCAACAGCAACAGCAACCAAGCATTATCTCATTAAGTGGGCTTGGGTATATCAGTCAAACGAAGCGATGATGTTTTATCATATATCATATCTCTACCCAACTCATCAATCTCTAGATCTTTCTTAAATAGTTTCTCTTAGGTCTTCCTCTACCTGACTGCCTCTAATGTTGTCATTTCCAATCCTATCATGTCTGGTCTTGCCACACATCCAACAAAACATCATCCTCTCCGCTGTGCTTATCTTATTCTCATGTTGGTTCTTTCACCGCCCAACATTCCATCTCATAGAACTTCGCCGATTTTACAGTTGTGCAATAAAATTTTCCCTTCAGCTTGAGAATTACATGCTGCTATGACTACGATCTAATCTTGACAGCACAATAAATGAAAAGGAAAGAAAAAAATTGTATAATGTGACGATAGATCTACACATGAATATACAATCAAAGACCCAGTTTCCCAATGTATATTCATTAAATTACATAGAAAATGAAATTTTCAGAAACCTGGGAATAGTTTTGGATAGCTCTGTTGAAACCAGTATGATAAGATTGTACAACTTCATCCACAACCTCCTCAATAACATCACTTTGCTCCTTCAAAAATTGGGCAGCAGCATCACGATCTTTTGATGTTAAGATATGAACAACATGAGGTAACGAATCAAAACGAGCAGCAGTCCAAGTCTCATCGATCCTAGAGATTTCTTCTCTCAGATACTGCATTCAAATGGAAAAAGAAAGACTCAAATTGTCATGAATGAGAGTACTCAGGGAAACATATGATAAGTGCAGTAGAAATGCAATTACAATGGAAGTTCCAGACTTAAAATGCTCAAAATAAGAGACCACTTTCAACATATGATCCCACCCTCAAATTGCAAGTGATGTATCCTAATTCAAGCTCTTTGCAAAACAATTAGCTTCTAATATATAAAAATGAAGGATATGAAACAGTTGCTGCAAAGAATCCTACATCCAAAAAATATACTAATCTCTGAAAAGGAGCAAATATAGCTTACAGCTTTTTCTGGAGGCAAAGGTAACTCGTCAAAAACTCCCATATTCAGCCTTCAATTCAATGTAATTGAGCTGCAATGCAAAAATAGAAGATAAAAGATAGCAGAAAATTCAAACTATTTTCTCACTAAGCTCTTGAGTGAAAATTCAAACTATGCGGTTAAATCATATGAAAATTGAAAGTTGAAGAATGAGAATTCGAGATTTGAAGATCTTAAGAGTTATGCTAAGAATCGAACTGAATCGGTAGTTTTGAGAATGGAACGAACCTGTGATGAAGAAGAGAACGAAGATGGCGAAGAACGCGTGAGTAAAAGAAAAATCAAAAGAACGTAAATTTATTGACTAGTAGTATGGTTGGTAGGTAATAATCAAACACATTTCAGATCATGTATTATTTAAAAAAATTGGATTAATTTCACATCATATTTTATCTTTTGGATTAAATACGTTTTTCATCATCAATTCAAAAATTACTTTCCTTTTTCATCTCTTTATGAGATTGCAATTTTAGTTTCTACAAATACATTTAATCTCTAATATTAATTGAAATATTTAACTTTTTTAAGAAATAATTTTTTATTTTAGATTGTTTAAAGAGTGTCCGAGACCATTCGTTAACAATATTCTTTAAAATAATATAAAAAAATTGTCCATAAAAAGTATCATAAATTTTGAATTTTTAGATTTTGGTGTTAAAAAATTCATATTTAGTTCAATTTTTTGTTTATTAATTTATGATTTTAATTTTTGTTGTCGATAGAATCATGATTTTAATTTTGGATCATGTGTAGGTTGCTTTGGAAGGGTGATTCAGTCTAAATACTCAAAAGCTGCATAGATTTTTATTTTTTTTGGTACAAAAGCTGCATAGATTTTATTTTTGGTGGGATGGATTGAAAAAATTCTGAATATTTGCTATGTTGGTAATACTGCGGTTTGTTGGGTGCATACATTTGTAGTATAAAATTAAGGATAGCGTTTATATACTATTAAGGCACCGATGTTATATATCATTGGCGTCTCAATTTATTTTAGCATTTTCTTTTTAATTCTCCTTCTTTTATTAGACTGTTTCATTTCTTATCCATGAGCTTCTTACGCGTACTATGTAATTCAGATTTTAGAATTCAAACCGTAAAAAAACTTCATAAAATCTCCAAAAATACGTTGAAATATTTCTGATTTTAGAATCTGAATAGGGCGCGCGAGAATTTTATAAGATGGAAAAAGTGATGGCATTTTATTATGAGTGAAATTCATACAGGTACCATCATTTTGAGAATAGGTCTCAAATGACATAGTGAGTTTTACATCTCACTAAATAAAAAGAAGTGTTAGAAAAAAAATGGAATAAGGGGGTTGCTATTACTTTTCTAATATCAATTTTTTGTGTTTTGTTTATTTAACTTGTTGGATTTGGATTATTCGACAATTGATTGTTTGTGTGCTTTTATTACTTTTATCAGGTTGGGATAGGAACGTTAATAGCCATTGATATATCCATTTGTGTTGCACTAGTTAGGGTGTTCGTCGGTGGGTTTGGCCAAACCTAAAATCAAATTAAATAAGGTACTTCCGTTTGGGTGAGGTAAAATAACCACTTGTTATACTATTGGGTGGGTTTGGGCGAGCCCACTAATTTTTGGGTTGGGTTGGATTGGGTAATGGGTTACCCAACTTATTTTTCTATTTTTTTAATACTAAATGACAAGTCCTCATAATTTTGATTTAAAATAGTACTCTACTTTTTAATTTTCTTTAAAAAAATGTTTAACTTATTTTACTATAATTTTATGCATCATAGAATATCAAATAATAACTTCATCATAAAATACTTGCAACAAATTAAAATTGCATGACATAAAATTGCATTAATATCAAAATAATCAAAAAGTGCAACATATTAATTTGTAACTCTAGCATGTTTTGATTTTTAATATATAGGGTACAATGTGTATGTTTTGGAAATATAACTTTCTTCTACCCTATGAAAATAAAGATAAAAAAATATTATCATTATTGGGTAAATGAATTTTTTGGGTTTGAGTCTGGTTTTACCCAAAGCCCATTTATTTTTATGGATTTTCAATTTTACCATACCCACCCAATTAACCAACCCACCTCATTTTTTTTTGTTTTTTTGGGTGAATTTGACCGAATTTTCTGGGTTGACTCAACCCATGAACACCCCTAGCGCTAGCAATGTGATGATCACTCTTGTGCCATTTTTATTTCCATTTAAAGAAAAGGGTTACATTTCAGTTGTTGTCAATAATCAAATACTAGTATGAAAAAGGGAAGAAAAAAAAAAATATTCGTATGGAAAATACTTTGGTTTATATCTATGTAAATTAAATTGTATGGAGGTTGCTATTTCTTTCTTTCAAATTTCAGCACAATATTATACTAATGAAAAAGATTATCTTTAAGATAAAACAAAAAGAAGATTAATGACAATACACCAGAAGTATCCAACGGGAATAAATCTTCTCCAATTTTCATTTCCTCGACGATTATAGCTTTGAGAATTTGTTCATAATAGGATAATATCCTCATCATATGCAAGGAACACGAGAAAATGAAAGAGTTGTTCAAAGAGGAGGAAAAAAGGGGCTATCTACCTCATGCTCCCATCTATTTAATCATATGATCCACTAATGATCTAAAAAGCAGATGAATCGATTTATAAAGGAACTAAACACATCTAAAATTTGGTAATTGAATGAAAATAAGACAATCAATATTGCCAAAACACTGGTGACAGCATCAAGGTCATCGGAAAAAGAGGTACTCTGCAACACTTTAGGTATGGTCACTCATGAATATCATCAGTTTTACACACTCATTAACAGGCTCAATATGATCATTGATGCAAAAAAATGCATGAAATTTGATAGAGCAGCTTTAATAACGATATAATATAAACCTGTGAAAGCCTAGATACTGATTGTGATTTAGTGTTTTTTTTTTTTTTTTGAAGTGGTGATAGTAGCAGTTTGCCTGTGTGATCAATTAATGAAGTGAAGTTGCACACTTTTCACAGCATTTAGTGATATACAGATTTTGGCATTCTACTCTTGCTGACAGTAGCAAGTAGAAGCAATTATAAAGCACCCCATGATTCTCCTCCTACCAATAAACCAACAATAGACTAACAAATACAGATTCAGATCATGTAATGTATTGAACAAAACAATAATTTGTGATATCAGACACAGTGCAGTACTTGTGACCTCTTTGCTCATTTGCCTCATCAAGTAATCAACTAATGACTTCTGAACATAGCAGTGGAAAGACAACCAACAGTTTAACGTGAAGTGGAAGAGAAAAGGGATGCTATAAACCATCAGGGGTAATACGGAATTAAACAGATACATCACAGGTAGTAATTTCGATAGTAGGTGTGTGCAAAACCAAAGAGAAAAAGAGAAAAAAATAACAAATGTGGTATGTTTGCAAAAAGATATCAAATAGCCTACAGCAGTTGTGGTCTATTTGCTCCTTTGCCTCATCAAGTAATCAAGTAATAATCAACTGATGACTTCTAAACCTAGGAGTGGAAAGACAACTTTCAGTTTCATGTAATTTGTAAAAGTGTAGTTAAAAGGAAAGGGATGCACAGACAAAGTGAAAGTCTAACCAAACCTAATAATAAAAGGGAAGGAATGTATTGAAGGCTAAGAGGAAAAGAATGTATTAAACTATCAAGGGCAACAATATGTTTCCACCTTTCGTGTCTCAAAGGGAGAAATTACTTTGAATAAGCAACAACCATTAAACATCAGTTAGAAATATCTTAACGATCTGTAGTTTGGTAGCATTTGGTCAAATAATGTGCAAACCTAATGACATAAACACAACTTATTGAGAGGGAAGTACTAAACCCGAAGAAAGAAACAAAAAAAGGATAAAGGAGAATTGCATAAACAAAAAATAATAACTTTCAATCATGAGATAAGACCACATATTTTGCTGGAATCGAACAGCCGTGGTAGATTTCTTTTTATCTAAAGTAAGAGTAATGCCCTTGACTATACAGTGTCTCCTACTAATCGTCAAAACTTGGGAAGAGAAAAGATAACTCAAAACATGACTTGTGCATTCATTTCCCGGTACAACACGATTGAACTAGCTCTCCGTCACTCCAATAGGATTTAGTACCTTGTGATGAAAATGATTTTCCATAGAGTTGCGGCAAAGCCGACTAATCGTCAAAACTTGGGAAGATAATTTATAACTCAAAACATGGCTTGTGCTTTCATTTCCTGGTACAACATGATTGAACTATCTCTCGATAACTCCAATAGGATTTAGTGCCTTGTGATAAAAATTATTTTCCACGGAGTTGTCAACTTCAACTAGAACAAGAGCCAAATTTTCTCATTAGTTCTATATTTTCGGCAATGGTTGATCCAGGAGTACCAATAAAACCAAGAGATGCACAACTGCATACAGTCTGCTCAACATAAAGAAGAACATCAGGTAATATCTGATTTGAGCAATACTTTTTACCAATTCTAGAATCTGAATTTGGAATAAACCTCTGTCCGTAACCTGCTGTGGTTAGTTTTTTGGCTGCTTGCATAACTAGTTGATCATCCTCTCTTAAGAAATGCACCTTATAGTTATGTGCATCACCAGTTAAATCACCTAAATAAGTACCAGTCCAATTATTTCTTTGAAGATCAGTCATTACAAAAATGTGTATGGGTAGATGGCCTTTCTGCATCAAAGATACTAATTTTTGCCTTAACCCATCAAATGTAGCCTTATGATGATTCTTAAACTGCCCATCCAGTAATCTAAGCTGCGCACAAAGAAATGGAGCTTTAATGGTTGTTTTAGCAAACTCCTTTCCGGCATTCATAACTTCTGGGACATATGGAAGAAACTTAATCTTCTCCATCAAAGATAAAAACCTCTGGTCCTGATGAGATTCATGAATATCAATATATGACTCGGAACCTTTGTATGGAGCTGAGAAAAGGCTTCCAAATGCTAGCATTGAAGCTGATTCAACTTTAGAACCGGGACCAAGTGTCCTAAATACATCCCTCCGTCTCCTAACATATGATATTTTCTTTCTCTGCTTCAGCTGTTCATCGGGTTGGAACGAATCCAACATGCCATCCTCATGACCGTCTACATGGTAAGTCCACACTGTAGTTCTGCAATCTTCATTGATAGCATATATACACTTTGCAATATTCCCATGAAACCCAGATAGCAAGGATCCACATTGCTTTAGGCTTTCAGAAACAGATGACTGTGACTTTGGATCATTATTACAAGCCAAATCTAAGCTGATGCCACACCATATCGACACAAAATCCCTCAGATCAATAACTCGAACAAGACTAGAAGAAACTAAAGACGAGATATCTATGATTTCAGCAATGGAGACATATCTGCAAGAAAAGAATGGAAGAAAACTTAAAATTGATACAGATGACCAAGTGCAGTGTAGTTTCCATGATAGAAAGATGTAACTCAAACCCTAAAATCACAGTTTAGAAGTTACAGACATTGCTATTATTACGAGATAAAAGGAAATTAACTCAATTACATATAAAAAATAAAAAATAAAATCCATTAGAAATATTTTATGTCAAAGTAACTATGCTGTGTGGAAAAATCATGGAATAGAAATGAGCAATGTTATTAGTATCTAGAGTCCGCTTGGATTTGCTTATTTAAGCCTATCTTACATAAGCACTTTTAAGACTGTTTGGAAGTGATTATGGAAACAGCTTATTTATGACATGTTTTTTAACTTATTTCCATAAACTCTCCCAAATAGCTTCCGGAAACAACTCATATCTTATATGAAAACAAATTAACTTTATTTTATCTTTTGTTAAACTCTCCTACTTGACCAGAATTGGACAATTTATCGACAAAACAAACTAACCTTCCACCGCGAAGAAGCTGAATGACATGATCCCAAACAGAAAAACGAATATGATTGGGTTCGACAACGCGAAACTTAGGACAACTACCTAAAGCAACAGCATGGTGATCCAAGATAGGAGGAACAACCAAAGTCCGATTAAGTATCCCAGCGATCAAAACAGCGTGTTTAAACTCTGAAAGCTGGTTGCTGAATCCACTGTGAGGTGCATACCACATGAATTTCTCGCTTAATGCAAGAGCTTGGGAAGAGCATTGAAGTGTATGTGATTTTGTTTGGGAGTATTCAGTGAAATGAGAATCGCGTTTGGCGTAATAGTAATAAAGAAAAAGGAATGAAAAGAATGTGGCAAAGAGGGTTATGGGAATGAGTGGGAATTTGTAATGCGGTTTTCTTTTAGGTAACATTTTGTTAGGGTTTAATGATATTCAAATTCAAGTTGAAGATTTAAGGGTTAGGTTTGGAATCGAAGATTCGATGTATGTGTGTGCGTATTTGTTTTGAGAATGGAACGAGTCTGTGAGAGAGATGAAGAGATCGAAGATGATGATTGGTGAGGTTGAGAATACCACGCGCCAGGAAGAGTAAAATCCAGATGTTGTTAAGCGGACGATTAAGGCCATGTTTGGTAAAAAAATAAAAGCTGTTCTTGATGACATACTGCTTGCCGATTGAATTTGCAATATAACGTTCAAAATAAATAGATTGTTGTAAAAAAAAGGGTTAAAATAGATTATAAATATAAAATGACATTAAAAAAAATGTATTTAGTAATATTTATATTTTCAACTAAGATTGTAAGAGTAAAATGAAGATAAAATATGATAAATCTTAAGTTATAAACCTACTTGAATTACCTTATAAAAAATCGCTATAAGTTCCTGAATGAATTGTATGTTATAATCATATAAGTATATGAGTTTATAAACTCTAAGTCATAAGTTCATTTTTCTATCTTACCAAACAAACATTAAATTGAGAATAAACCTTTAATATAAACCTTCGTAATCTAAATTTTCAATGATGACGTAGGTATAGCTCTATTGAGAGTTCACTTAGAAATTAAACTTTCGTTCTCTCAAATGATTCGTCGTTTGGTAGAGCTAATCAATCATTTGAGTAAAATTGATTGGCTAATAAATCTTCAATTTAATTCCAACTAGGGAAATGATAATCATTGCCTTTGGAGTATTGGTACTAAAAATAAGTAAGTTTGCATCGAAAAGTTGTGTAATCATTGCTAAGAAAAAAGTAAAGATTTGTATTTCCAAGACAAAGTTTCTATTAATAGAATCATTAATCAAGGGCACTGGTTAACAAGACTCTTATAACTAATACGTGAACTCGTGTCAAACATGTGTAAGAATGATCTTAAATTATTTTTTAAAAATATTCTAAAATATGATATTAATAAAATATGTTACTTTTTTTGAAAGAAATAAAATATATTACTTGATTTTATGTAGCGTATGTATTTATACATTTTCCCTAAAAAAATAAAATATTTATATATTTGATGAAGACCGAATATATTTAGGATAAAATTTATTTAGATTTTTGTATGGATTTTTTGTGTGGTTCATGTAAAATTAAGTTGGGAAATGCTATGGACAAACGTTTATACACACGCCATCTAACACACGCGCACCTGTTCAACTTTTAAATATATTTACTTGTTAACCGAGTGAACCGGTTGAGAAATTTTAACATTCTTTTATAATTCATTCAGTCACAAAACAAATGGCTAATGCATGCAATAAGGAGGTTGACGACAGTATGAAAAGAATACGACGATGCCGATGTGGGGGTATGGAAGGCGGTGTATATGCGTTGGTTGTGTCCCGCGGCGAGAATGAAAAGAAAATGCCATGGAAGCACTTTGACACCACCTAGTTATAGAAGATGTTGCAGGACTCATAAGGGTTGAGTAGTGATGTTCTGTTATGGAGAGGTTGGCTGCAAATTTGAGCTTAAGTAGTTATTGATGGTGTTTTAATTAGAAGAAAAAAAAAATGATGAAGGGTGGTGGTGGTTGATTGGAGAAGAAGACCATTGAAATTGCTATTAATTTCTCATAATAATATATATGGAATATAATGTGTTGATTCTTTGATTATCTCTCTATATATCTTCTTCTCTTCTCATCAACAATCCCACACCCTCACCCAATCTCATGGAATGTGTTATAATATCATGCAGTTATCGCTATGACTGTAAGGAAAACGATGAGTGGCGAAGACAATATTAACTACAAGATTTATATTATTATTTTTTTATAAAAAGATAAATGTAGCCGGTTGCAAGTTAAATGGCATTTTAATGAAAATGATGTGGACCAATGACAAGGGAAGTGCTCAAAAGCGTTTGTTAGATCGTGTTATAATAAACTTTGATTTTTTATTTTTCTTGACAATTATGTGAAAAATCACGCAAAAAACATAGTATAAAGAAATACGTTTAAGTCTTGTCCGTAAATTTAATGTTTCAAGGCTAACTAAAACATTATTTTCTTGATCCCGTAAGTGTAGTTCAGTTGATAGCTATCCTAAATAATTTGTATAGAGATCGGATTCTCCACTTATTCATACATAATGTATGTGAATCTAACCATTAACTACTTAACCAAAAAAAAAAAACATTATATTCTCATACTACAATTTTAAAAACAAAATATTTGGATGGTAGTCACAAAATTCAAACAAGATAATGTTAACTATCCATTATTTTATTTTTATGGGATTCACTATTTACTACTCTCATATCATTTCTTTTCTCTCTTTTTTTTTTTTTTGTTCAATGCCTAGTGGCTGGATCACGCACTTTTTAAAGTGTGAAAAAGTGAGGAACCACTGAGCTACACATACGGAACTCTTTTCATTTTTTTTCACAAAAAGGAACTCTCGTCTCGTTTCTAATTTATCGTATATTTAATTTGCAAATTCTTATTTATTTATTTATTACTACATCCGATCCTAATTATAAGACCATTTTGAGAAAAAAAATTGTCCATTTTTATAAGACTCCTTTGATATTTCCAAGTACACTAATTATTTCTTTACCAACCTACCCTTATTTATTTTGCATCTTTTTCCTCAATCAACAATAAGTATTATGTTGAAAACATAAATTAACTCTTTCTCTTAAGGATAAAATTGTAAAAACAATAGTAATTATATACAAATTTAATACTATAACCAACTTTCTTAATCTCCACAATTTTTGCAAAAGGCTCCTATATTTAGGGACGGAGGTAGTAATAAAATATTGGTGAAGTTGTCTAGATTAAGTTGACACAAATCAAAATCATTCTTTTGTTTTTCAATATATTTATATATGAGTTGTGTTATTTGAACAACCATTTCACCGACAACTTTTGAAACAACAAAGACAAAGAAGAATTGACATAAAAACCAAAGCAAATATATATATCATGTCTTTATCCAAAACAAACTTATACCCTTTAAATAAACTAGACTCTAACCCGTATGATGTACGAGTTTTGTAGAGTTTCATATGTTATTTCAAAGTGGCTATATTATTAATTTTAGAGTTACACTTAAAGTCATAGAAACAATCAAACTATGTGATGATTGAGAGTGGTCGACATGCAAAATCTCAAAAAAAAAATTAAAAACATCAGTTTGCATCAACAAAAATGAATATGGAATCAAAGTCATAAATTAAATTATGTGAAAATAATCAAACATGGAAATAAACACAATAAAAATGAGTGTTGGTGGCTTAAAAAAAGCCCTTTAGGATTACATATCCATTTTAGAAGCAACAATTTTTCAATAAAAATGTTAGTGGTCTAGTGGTAAAAGCTCTAAGGTGTTGTTATGGGTAGACGGTTCAATTTCCAGCAAACTTTTTTTTTCAAAAAAAAATATTTAGACCCATCAAAAAAGGCGAGATTAGCGTTAATCTAACATTTATATATTAAGATTAACCAGTTTCCATTTGTAGTTTTCAAATTTCTAAAAATATATTCAGTAGTTTTTTTGGCACCACTATGTGATGCAAATGAAACACTCACGAAACTCACGTAAAATCCTATATTTTTTGTACGATCTAAAAATGTTATAATTACCGTGGGTAAAACTACTTAACTGAACACCGTCATAAATTAAAAATGTTCGGTCACACACAACAAAAAAGAAATTACAAGAGAAAATGACTAGTGATATGATTAAAATAAAGGTTTTATTAAAAAAATGTTAATTAAGTAAATGGTTCTTATAAATATTCAGAATTTTATTTTTATTATCTACAAAATAAAATCACACTTTTTAGACCTTACAAAATATTTCATCAACATTTTTAGTCCCTGTAAAATTTCTCCATCACAATTTTTAGCACCTGTAAAAAAATTTCATCAACACTTTTGATCCCTAAAATGCTTAATGAAAATGTCACATGGACTAAAAAGTGTGATTTTATTTTGTAGGGATTAAAAACAAAACTGTCAATATTTATAGGGACTAAAAACTTAATTAACATTAAAAAAAATAAGGTTAATACCGCTTTTGGTCCCTGCAATATCTGCGAATTCCGCTTTTGGTCCTTGTAAAAAAAAAATTAGATTAGGTCTCTGACATTTCATATTGAATCTGCTTGCGTGGCAAGCGGACTAGAATATTTTTATTTTTTATTTTTCTTTTAATTATTATCACATGGAATTTTTATTATTAACATTTATTTTTAAAAAAGAAAAAAACAATAAAAACAACAAATTAAAAGATAAAAAACACGTTTCTTCTCTCTTCTCCTTCCTCTCTTCCATCTCCTCATCATTATTCAAACAAAATCACTAATCTCTCCTCACAAAACCTCTAATCCCCTTTGTTCTCATCATCATTGTTCCTCTCCTTGCTCAAATTCACGTGTTCTTCGTATGACAATTAACATTAAAATCAAAAGCCTCAAACTTTTGATTATAAACCTCAAATTTCTTCCCTTCCAAATTCGAAATATTGCCTTTTATTTTGTTTCAGATTTGATGGTGTTTTGATTTGAGAAACCCTAACCCCCTTCTACTCTCTAATCTGAAATTGGGTTCAATATAAGGTTGTTGTTTTCTATTAAAGTGTTTTGTGAATCTGTGTTAAAGCTTTCTGGGTTTATGCTTGTTGTTTTCTATGTTTGAAGACAACAATTTAGAGATGGAGAGTGCATATCTAAGTTTTGTTGTAAATGAGTTTAGATATGGGTTTGTGCTTGTTCTTCAACTCATGATCAAATTTCATCTGTGGGTTACTGGCCTCTTTTTTTTTTTTTTTTTTCTTGTGTATTGTCGTTCCTATTCAGATTCGATTTTTTGTATATTGTTTTTGTTGTTCCATGAAAATCAGGTTGTTGGTTCATAGGCTAGAAACACCATTGAAGAAGGCAATTGGAGCACGCTTAATTTTTTGGGTTTTATAAAATTTTAGAGATGGGTTTTTATGATGAATTTCTGGATTTGAATGAACAAGAGAATGAAGAAATGATGAACATATGTTTTGTTTGTTTCTAAATTCCTTCAAAAAATTCTTTCAAAAAAAAAATATTTCCTTAAAATTCTATTTATTTTTTTATTTAATTGTATTTACTAAAAAAAGATATTTAGAATTAATTAATTCAAGAAATTATAAAAAATATCCTAATCAGCATGCCATGTAGGCAGAATTTGCTGACATGTTCAAATGAGAGACCAAAAGTAGAAGAATCTGAAATGACAGGAACAAAATGTAAACTTTTTTTTTTACAAGGATCAAAACCAGAATTCGCTAATATTACAGGGATCAAAAAAGGTATTAATCCAAAAAAATATTAAAATAAAGGTCTTGTTAACGTGTTTTTAAATGTGATCATATTAAAGAACTCAAAAGTAAGTATACAAATTTTGCATTCAAAAGAGCAATTTTCGTACATTAAAAAATTTAAATACATGGTTTTTTAGACAAGATTACCTACATAGCATAAGGATAAATGTTATCATTTTCATTAAACTGGTTATTTTTCTTGTCAAAAAGATGTCATTTAATTTTTTATTATTGTGTCCTAACATTGTTTATTTTGTTTTGTTAAAAAACATTTTTTATTTTCTGTTTTGCGGAGTAGCACTTGTTCTTTGCCCTAATACCAGGGTTGCAATTTTTTTTCTAGCCATGCCTTATTTAGAGGCCTATGTACATATCTCACTGTATTGTTTTGCGGTTCAATTCATAGGTTTAGTTTCTTATGGTAAGAAATCAAAAGAATGCTTTTATGTGATTTGGATGACATGTATTTTGGTAAATTTTCCTTCAAAAAATAATGTATTTTGGTAAGTTTAAAAGCAACGTAATTTTGTGAGATTCGACCAATACGATCGTTTAACAAGTACACCTTTAAACTTGGTTCAAATGTTAGTATGGTTTTGGATTAAGTGCAAGAATAAAAGATTCTCTGTTTTTTTTTTAGGGAAAGAATAAAAGATTCTCATATGCTTTTAATTAGTGAAACACTCAACCTCTAATATTTAGGAGAGATTCTACCCATGACATACTTTTCAGTTTTCTTTTTTAGTTAGATGGTGTGGTTGTTTTGAAGCTTTTTATGTTATCATTAAATTTGTAACTTTAAAATATATATAAGAGCATTTCTTGTGCTCCGAGGGTGCGTTTGAGTTTTAATTTATTTGTAGATTTTTTGAAATAAAATGATAAAAAAATATATATGTTTATGTTTATTATAAATTTACTAAATTTTATTAATGCATATAAAATATTATTGGGAATAAATTTTTTTTTCCAAAGAAAATGGTGGGAATAAGATTTCCATGAAAATGAGAATAAATTCATGTGTAACTACCTATTATAACCCCTATTTTTAAGATTCATAAAAATATTATAATGTTAACCCAACATTTTTTTTATATACCATGAAATAAATTCACATTTTTTTTAAATACCTTGAAACAAACACACCCTTGATTCTCTATATCATTTCTTTACATTTTAAAATAGAAATTAAGTCTCTTTAAGATTAACTCAATTGGTAGAAACATTGTTCGAACATCGAACACTCCACTTAATCACCAACGCTTATCCATATTTAAAATGTGTGAGTTTCAGTAACTGAATTACTTGACAAAAAAAAATTAAAAATTTCATAAACATTGTTCATTTTTGTTTTTCTTTGTCCACATTTTTGCCGTTGATAGCGTTAATATACACATCTCCATTCCTTTTATTCATATCTTCCATTTTAAGAGCATTAAATATGGATTGATGGGATTAATTAAACATACTCTTTTTATTGCCACCGAATTATTAAATCCAATGCAGAAATATTTGATCAAAAGCGCGTAATTAACCCGTGTGAATTAACTTAATTTTTCTAATTAGTGCCTTAAAATGGGTTCCCTTATTGAATGCAATGTTCTTTCTCTTCAATATATATACAGACTCATGGAGGCCATATTTTCACCACACACAATATTATTCTTTAGTGAATATCCTAAACAGTAATTAAACTCTCCTAAAATGGTCCACAATGCTGCTCATTCATGGCACACTGGCTACTGTGATTGTTCATCTCATTGTCGCTCTTGTAATTTTCACACCCTTAATGCAATTTTTCCCGTTGTTTAATTGTTTTTATATTCACTACACACACATGTATGTTTAAGAATTAGAAAAGTATGCACGAACGTTTGGATTGACGTTGAATTTGAAAAAGTCACGGTGCACTGCCGTAATTTCTGCAAAAGTTAAATATATATTATAAAGTTTAATTTAGGGTTTCACCAACATATTACCTAAACTTACCATCAATTCAAATAAACACTAGCTTAGTTTCATGCTTTTGATTTTTTATCATGTGTAGGTTGCCTCACATTATTTTGTCCCTGTGTTGCCTTTGGAAGGGTAGCTGAGATTGTTGACAAAGGAACAACTTGTAAGTGTGTGATCCAATATCTTTATAATATGAAGTTACTATTTTATTCATGATTAAATTCTGAATATTTTTTTTGTTTGTTTTGGTAACATTGCAGCTTGTTGTGTGCACGGACTATTTTACTGCCTGCTTGGTGGTTTTACTTATGTTGGTTCGTCACTCTATGCATGCATTTATCGTACAAAATTAAGGAAGACTTATGGAATTGATGGGAGCAAAACTTGTGATTGCATCGGCACCTGTTGTTGTCTCTCATCAATTTCCATTTGCCAAGAATTTCGTGAGCTAGAATCCCGTGGTTTCGACGTGTCTGCCGGTAATTAGACTAATTTCATAATGATATACTCCATCCGATTTAAAAAATAAAATAAAAAAGTACATGTATTTAGTCGAAATTTTAATTAAATATATGTACCGATTTATTTATGGTTTAGATCGGAAAGAGTATTAGCATAGTGCCTATACATATCTATCCATAATCTCATTTTTTTTTTCTTCCATGAATTGTTTTTTGGCAATTTGTTGGATTTGGATTAGTACTGAATTGATTGATTGATTTTGTGTTTTGATTAGGTTGGAAAGAGAACGTGAGAGTGAAAACCAGAGGGGTGATGGAGATGGAGGCTCCAACAATTGAAAATGGCATGGCCCGTAAATAGCCAATGACATATAATATTCATAAGAAGGAATTGATTTCCATTTGTTTGGGTTTATTTGGATGTATTTTGAAGTTTAAAACTTTCTATTATCGTTGGGGTTTGTTTGGTGGTGTATAAGCTTTCTATTGGTGGTGTTCCATTATCGTTGGTTTATTTGACAAAGATGAATGAATTGCTTTTCACTGATATTTAATGTGATTCCATGTTACTGTTTTATCCAAATGTTGTTGGGTAAATGATTTATTGTTCTTTATGCAAATGGTTTTATATATAAATAAATATATTACATATTTATATTCAAAATAATGATATTTATTAAATCCAGACCAAAAAAGAAAAATGATATTTATTACACCACCAGATCATTATTATGATTGTTTTTTTTTTTTTCTTCAGGTTTATTCAAGTAGGCAAATGCTAACCATTGCCCTTAGGACATTGGATAAAGTAACAAAAATAAAAATTTTGTGTTGGAAAATGATAAAAATTAGTCAAAGTAATTTGTAAAAAATTTATAAATTGTTATTCCCAATGTAAAGCTATTAATTTTAGTTATCTTAACCATTGTCCGGATGGCAATGGTTAGCAAGACGCATTCAAGTAATATATAAATTGTTTTTTTTTCTCATAATAATGATCTGAAAGTGTACATCTTATACTTATTATAATATAATAATAACGAAAATGAACTCTTATTGATTTTTTTTAACGAATTGCTCTAATAGATTATTTGTGGTTCGCTTTTTTTTGTGGTGGCCGGAGTTCGAACCCCAGACCTTACAAATCATTATGCATTGTTCATACCAACTAAGCGACGCTCACGAGGACATTTGTGGTTCGTTTAGCATTAATTGTATATTTTACAAATTAAGGAAAATTAAAAAAGCTCAACAACCGACCATAAATTTTCCTTTAAAAAAACCGACCATAAATTTGGCAGCATGAAAATAAAAAGTTACTTGATTGATTTACTCGTTTCTATTTCTGACTGCGTGCATTTCTGAAAGTCTTTTTTATTTTTTTTGTTGAATAATAATGAAAATCTTCTATATCTATATATATAAAGAGAAAACATAATTTTGGTATAATAATATATTTCTTCAAATTATTTTTGAAGGAATATATTTTTTCTAGTTATAATATTTATTTTAATCTCCTTCAAAAAAAATATTTATTTTAATTAGTTGTATTTATAAACTTAATTTTCTTATAATATTTGAGAAATTTTTGCATGGTCTTGCCCTTAACATGTCATCCTTGAGCCCATCCAATCAAATAATTTCAATTAATTAATTAATAAAATAAAAAAATTAAATAGGTTTTATGGGAAAAATACAACACGATCTATTAAAATTAGAAGGTAGTTTTCTTCCCTCTCATTCCATCGTGCCTCCATACTATCTTTGAATTTTATTTTGTAATATTTTCATCTTTACACACCTTTTGATTGGATTTTATAATTTAATGCATTCATCTTGCCTTGCAAAAATAAATAAATAAATAAATCAATATATAACTTCATTTGCTTTTAGAAGTTGGCCCTTTTGGATGCATTTGTACACGGGGCATAATACATAGGGACTTGAATTGCTTGCACTTTAGCCAATTACATCGTCAGAAGTTTATGTTCAAAATGAATTAATCTTACTTGAATTTGAATCCAACCCAAACAAACTAAGATATATAGTTGCATTTTAAATTTGAACATGTCTTTTTGACAGACTAAAAATTGAACCAAAAGAGTGCCTATGTAAATTAGCCAAATTACAATAAACATTTACAAGCATAATGCGAAGTATCTTCAATACACATATAGGCTCTGTTTGGTAAAAATAGCGGATAGCTTATAAGCTAGCTGATAGCTTATAGCTGATAGCTGATAGCTTATAGCTTATGACTGATAGCTGATAAGCTAGTTAAAGTGTTTGGTAAAATTAGTGGTTCAACTAACTGATAAATGTAAAATGACATAAAATGGTACTCCTAATTAATAATAAAATTTATATCAATTGATATTAAAAATATTTAAAATTTAAAATTTAATATATTAATTCAATATTTCTTCCATATATTATTTTTAAATTAATAAATTTGCTAATGTTTTAATTAAAATTTATTTTATTTCAATTTTTATACTTCATAAAAAAATTAAACAAAACCTTTCATAAACGTGATTATTTTCTTTCAAAAATATTAAACAATAAATACGTAAGGGACGTCCCATATTTTTTATTTGGTAGTGATTTTGTAAGGGACGTCCTATTAGCAGAGTTGCTAGATAATAATAAAAATAATAAATATTATTAAAAAAAAAAGCATAAATAAAAAATAAGTACGTAGACGTAATCAACTATTTTTATGTTTTAAATTAAGTCAGGTACATACAAACAAAAATATTAACCATGTCCAGTATTTTATTTAAAGGGACGTCCTGTGCCGTTGCCAAATAATAATAATTACATTGTCATTTAAATATAAGGGTAAAACTGGTATTCAAATAAAATAACAAGGGTAAAAGTGGAAGAAAAAACAATAAGCTATAAGCTATAAGCTCAAACGCTACTTGGAATAGCTTCTCAAAAATAGCTTATAAGCTCGTGAAATAAGCTATAAGCTCATGGTGAAAAAGTATTACCAAACAGAATTTTTTTTGTCAGACGAGCTTATAAGCTATAAGCTCATTGATATGTCTTACCAAACAAATCCATAGTTTTGAAGATATGATTTGGGGCTTGCACCATTAAACCGTAGTGAAAGATTGCATTTAAGTAAGAAATGGACAAGAGAGAGACTAACTCCACTGAGAAATCATCGTGGGTTAGCAACTTAGCGCATGAGACAATTTCTTTTCTTCCTATTTTAGTATTAAATTAAGTAATTAAAATTATTTGATTGGATGGGCTCAAGGATAACATGTCGAGGGCAAGTCCATGCATGAATTTCTCATAATATTTTTCTAATCCGCACATCTGATGCACGAGTTTATTTGAGTAAAGGATTTTATTAAAAAAATACCATAAGAAATCATTCATGATCAAATCTTTTTTTGGTCTAGAAGCTCAGTGGCTGGAGCTCACACAATTAAATGTGAAGAAGGGGGTGTCCAGGGTTCGAACTCCGTCCCCTGCATAAATTATGCAATGTCTCTACCAATTGAGTTAAGCTCAAGAGGACATTCATGATCAAATCTAAAACTGAATAAATGAGTTAAAAAGCGTATGTGCTTTTAAAATGAGTTGGTAAGTCATAAGTGACACCATTCTCACCTAGACATTTTACCCATGCAATAATAATGTAAGCAAAAAATACCGTGGGAATTGTTAAAACGGGAATTGCTAAAACGGAAATGATATTTATTACGAAAAATGTGATTGTGAATGCATCACGAAGCTTAAAAATTAACTAGATAGCACAAAAAAATTGCAATTGCCTACTGTAATTTGCGGCTGATGCATGATTTTAATTGATTGATTGCAAAATTGTGGTGCCAAAAGTAGTCGCAATATTAAGCATTGCTCTTGTTAAAATATCTTAGTAACTATTGTTGATCGGGAAGGAAGTTGCGATCTTATACAATGGTTGTCAGTAAGTGTTGTCAAGAATGAAGAATCTGTTTCACTATGAATGTTGCTATAAACTGCAAATGGCTAGAAATCAAAAACATGGAAGAAGAAAAGGAGCTAATAGTGATTGAACTATTTAATTAGGATTTTTTTCTACACACTACCTTTCTTAAGGTTTCAAAGGCTAAACCTAACTAAACGTTGATAAGGAAGTTGCTCTGAATGAATTTTTTAAGGAAGTTGCTCAAGAAAATTAAAATAAAAAAAAAAAAAAACTTTAAACCAAGGTAGATCATTAACTTTCATATGGACTTGCCACTTCATAAAATCATCATCAATTAGTATACAAATTGCAATTTTGCTACACTTAATTGATAGAAACTAGTAAACAACCTCAAATCATGATAACTCACATCTTTCCCCATTTTCTTTTTCCTTCTCAAGAACAATACAGGGTGACCATTTTGCCCACCACATAGATATATTATATTAGATAGATTATACATTTGCAACATCAAGGATGAGCTGAAAAGAAAGCGAGCAGACCCACAAGTGGTGCATTGATATATGTCGTGGGCTCAGACTGCTGATAGAAAGGCCTGGAATCAGGGAACGAATCTGTAGTGTTGGTAGGACCACCAACTACAGCTCCAACCAAGACATTTGGGTTAGGGTTTGGGCTGAAGAAATACTGAGAACCAGCTTTGCATCCAATGTGGGCTGGATGGGCTGAAACTGAGGGAATTGAGCTTCCTCTATGGTGTATCCTCCGTGGGTAGCGTGCACCATAACCAACCATGTAGGACATTCCCAACGGGTTATCCCCAAGAATGTAGTTAACCTAGTAGTAAATGAAAGCAACGTTAGCATTTTACATTCACATGTAGCGTGAATTATTAGAATAACGTTACCAACTTTGTGTATATATCATTATCACGTGCTGATGTCATTTTATTTTACTTCAATGAGTTCAATGTCATAAAGACAAAAAATCTAGCCGTTAGTTTTGTCTGATGTTGAAAACAAGAAATTGGTCCCAAAGAATTAATCAACGGTGAAATGAAGCTGACCTGGCGTTTGGCAAGGCTTTTGAGTAATGCAGGGGTGGCAGTGGTGTCACCACATGGCACAACCTTATTGGCATGGCTTAGGTAATTGGAATAAGCTAGTAACAGGAAGGACAAGGACGTTACATGTTGCATGTTACTTCCACCAGCCTTGAAGATAAGCCCACCTTTTTTACATCAACCAACAAAAGAGGAAGTTTTGAGTTATTTAGGAAAGAAACAAACAAACACTGTGGTTACCAATATTGCCGTCTATGCAATAATAACAGTGCACAATACTGAACAGGGAGAACATTGTAGTTATACAGACAAACACTCAATCTAAGGCTTTTACTTGCAAAAAGAAAAAACATTAATGATGATGGCTTAGGCCTCTGGTCATGGACACATGGGTCTCATTAATCATATTCATTAGTATTTAAATGCTATAATCACGGAGAATCACCTTTCTCAAAAGTCAAAAATAAAGGGGCAAAACAAAACACAATGAAGGGAATATATACCTGGGGAATATTGAACTTGTGCGTGAGAAAATCCAGGCAATGTTGAACAAATAAATTCATCTGCGTTTCGCTTGAACGAAGAAAAATAGTTTGCTCTTCCCATTAACACCTCCTGCACAAGATAACATAATGTTCATATTTTATTGATGGCCTTTATATATATATATATTTATTACAGATTTGTATATGAGCTGAACCCGTGACATAACAGGATAGTACAGTACAAAACCCAATGACTTTGTGATAGATAACATTTTTCTAGTGTTTGCTTTTTTTAAAGAGTATAATGTACTAGTAGTATGTATAAAATGTACTGTACAGTGTATGTAACTATGTATAAATTTCAGAGTTACAGGGCAGTGACAGCAAGGGAAAGGTTGATTAAAAAAAAGTTACCACAATGGTGAGTTACAAGAAAAGAATGCAAGAAATATGATGTTGATGGGGGCTTAAAAAAGGAAGTCACAGAGTACTCTATCCCTGAAAGAAAGTGAAATTGTGCAGAAAATAAAGGTGAGGTGCACATGCATAGTGCAGTACTAAAAAATAAAATTAAATGAAAATAATTAAGGGGTGAGACTTTTTGTTCCAAATGTTTACGATATGGAGGGCAAACAGTTTGGCCACCCAGTTTGGTTCAGATTAAAGCGACAATACATTCCACCCAAATTCTAGTCCTACAAGTTTTAAAGACAAATTTGCCCATTGATATCAATAATCAATCTCATAAATTAATTCAATGGCATAAGCATACACAATTTAGATCCAAAGTTCCAATTATCACGGAATGTCTTGCTTGAATAATAAACAAAAACGGTGCCCACATGAAGCTCAAAAATGAAAATCCCATCATGTGCAAATTCAATTATCAGCAATTCACAATTCCCTTTTCTCATTGCTATCTTGACTTTCAATACCAATCATCAACAAACGGATAAAGCTTTTCTAAAATTAAAACAAATAAATCCAATCTGTACTCACATTCCCTTTCTTTTGTTTGTAGTGTACCATGCATATGCACAGTTGCACACAACCTCTTCATCGTGTCATAGATTCCATGTGACCCACCACCAATTAGATAAACTCAAATTAAAAATACTTTATTCTCTTGTACATTATTGAACCTTATTTACTTAGAAGACATAGTTGAACCTGATTTAGTTTACTTAATATAACCTGATTACTACAAGCGGATTAATTTTTTATCTAATCAAGTTTTAAGATAAGGATTCATATACTTGATACTTTTAGCAAAAAACATTTTACAGAAGAAACACAATGGTACTATTCAAGTGAAATACTCTGTTTTGCTTGTGGTGTGAAAATATATGATTAATAGGAATAATAGAGTCCTAATTGGACAAAAGTGCATCGCATTGCACACACCACGTGACAAGGGAACTTTAACACTATATTTTGCAACTAGATTTGGATGAATATAATAATATAATGAGCAGTACTATCTATCATACTGCGCTCCCACATGCCTAACGGGGAATGCAAGACAATAGGAACAAAAACAACACATACAAGACAAACAAAACTTCGATAAGCACCCACACAACACACATACCAAATAAATAACATACTTCAATTAACAGGATCTTACTACTATACTAATTGTACCTTAGAAATGAGGACATTAATCCCAGCATGCTTGTTGTCCCAACCAAACTCATTAATGGTGTCACCAGCTCTCAAAACAACCTCGTTACGAATAATGTATTCTCTGTATAGACGTCTACGCGAGGCCTTGTGCAACCACGCTGCAGCCCAAAGTAACTCATCCTATTTTCCAATTAATTAAATTAAATTAAACATATTTTTATTATTATGATGATTCTAACAAACCAAATAAAATACTAATCTTATAGAGAAAACAACGGTAAGTATTAAATACTCCTACATAGAGGTATTGTTATGTTACTCTCATCAAAATACAATAGTACCTGATAACCGTTTACATCACAGTAAAATGGGCACACTGCACGGCGTAGGCTGTTACTGTATGCACCACGATGTCTGTCAGCAAACTCAAACACCTGCACACACACTCACCACCATCAACGGTCATTTTCTCACAGTATTTTAACGGAATTTTTTTATTAAATGCATAAATAACTGTACCAACTAACTCCGTGATTCATATTCATATGAAAAAGTTAAAAGTGAAATTAAATTCCCGGTAAAGTGCTTGGAATGGACAAACCACTTTTTAAATTTACCACGTTTCCGCTAGTTTTCTACTTTTCAATTAAAGCCAAACAAAATTGCTTTTTTCAACCTTCATAAAATAATAAATAATTAAAAAATGAAAGGATGGTGAAAGAGAGAGAGAAGATTGCATGGACTGGGAACGAAAGCGACGCACCGTAACGGCACGATTGAGAAGCAATTTAGAGTAAGCAGGATCACGTGATCTGAACACGATGGAAGCAGCGGCAAGTGCAGCGGCGGTTTCACCTGCCACGTCAGATCCTGGATGCGACCCATCGATCTTGTAAACTGTGCGTAACGTATCCATATCTTCCGGTCTCTCCCAACAGTTATGGTCCGATAAAGGATCACCGACTTGAACGAACACCACGCCGGAACCTATCTTTGACGTCGCTTTCAGAAGATAATCCGTTCCCCATCTCACTGATTTCAACGCGTTCCCTAGCTCAGGTCCCATTACTCTTCCAAAATCAATCACACTCCAAGCTAACATCGTCGTTGTAAACGCCATCGGAAACCCGAACTTTATGTTGTCGCCGGCGTCGTAGTAACCTCCGGTCAAGTCCACCTGAAACAACGAAAGAGTAAAAAAAAAAATCAAAAACAACGCAATGTAGGTCAAAACAGAGCACTATGTGAAATGAGGCTTACTCCGGCAGTGGCACCGTCGTGAATTCCAGAGTCACGGCGCCAATGGAGACGTTGATCAGACGGGAGTTTGCCAGAGCGTTGTCCTTCGAAGAAGAGAATGCTCTTACGGAGAGCATCGTGATAGTCATGAACGGCGGCGATTGTTCGGAGCAAGAGGAGGAGTATGGTTAAAACGTGAAATGTGGTAATAGAGGATAATGCATTTCGCGCCATTTTTCTTCTAACTATAACCCTGTGGGTGATGAGAGTAATGTGTTTGAGCAAGGAAGAAGAAAACCGTAGAGGTAGTTAAATAAACGAGAAAGTGTCCTTGGATTCCAGTGGGTTCTCCAATTATAGATTGCCACGTGGAGATAGACACTGCTTTATTTTCGGAGCCCAATGCAGAGCTAGCTTGACCGGGTATTGACTGAGTCGGGTCGGGATGAACTTTTTACAAATGAAGGAAATGTGTTGGGTACCGCCAATGAATGGGAAACACGTGGAGTAGGAGGGAATAGGAATGGGGTGTGTGGGACCCAATAAGGTTACTTTTTGGTGGGAATGATTGTGAAGCGTCAGATGAGGTTTGACTGTTTGTGTTGAGTGATATCTGTATGGGGAAGAGAGAAGCATGTGACTTCATCTTTACTGGTTGGATTCTAAGTAACTGGACTAGTTAGGAGTAGTTACTAATTCCCGTGGTTTTTTCAGATAAGTTGAGTTATTCACGTGATTGGTTTTCTAATAAAGAAGACTTGTTTAAATTTTGTCACAAAAAATCAAATGAAAATTGGGTTTCATTAATTATTTTTTAGTTGGGCAACAAGAATAAACAAAAACAACAACTTGAGTCCTCTAAAGATAGTTTCAATAGCAACTACCAATTGATCATGCTTCGAAATGGAATGTCCAGTTGTGACGTATGAAGGGAATTGATTTTCTCAAGTTTAATTTTTTCTATTTTTCTCAATTATTACATAGAATATTAAGTGTATTGTTGAGATGTAACAATTAAGAAAAATGGATAAAATTCCACCTGAGAGAATGAGATACTCAAACTTAATGTTAAATATAGTTGACTATAATAAATATTTTAAAAAATTACTGTATAACTTTAGCATAACACTATTTTTACAAATTTATTTGACATAACTACTTCAGAACTATATTAACACAAAATACAATGACAGATAAATAAACTCAGCAAGATTAAGTTAAGGATTGTCGAAGTCTAAGACCACCTTCAATGGGGTTATTGAAAGTCATTTTCAACTATTGAAACCATTGGAGAAGGGGTTATTGAAAATGATGTTGATGAAAGAGATGATGAACCATTTCAACATCTTGAAAATCTGCACCGTATGCCACGCGTCGCGTTTCTGTTGGTTCTTTTGGACGCGTGTGCTACACGCGCCGACAGGGCGTGTGGGTTGAAGTTGGACGCGGAGAGAGAAGATTTTCTGGATAAAGTAGGGACATGTGGTGCTTCCTGATTGGCTGCTTGGATTTTTATCTTCTTAATAATTTGGACTCAATTATTTCATTGCAAATTATTTTATTTTATTTTTTTTATCAAAATTCGTGTTTTTTTTCTCTACAAATAGAGATTTGGACACAGAAAAAAAAAAAACCAAAATTTTCACTCTCTTAATCTTATTATTAGCATTTCTTTTGAAGTTTTAGTCTTTGTTTATTGAAATGGATCCCAATAATAATCAATTCAACACCCAAAGTTCTTCTGAAATTTAATTGTATAATTTCATTGTTAATTGTATTATTTTAAAACCCAAAATTCTTCTGATCCAAAAAAACTAAAAAATAAATAGTTAATTGTATTATTTTAATTTAATTATAATCGATAATTTTAGGTAATTATAAAAACAAAAATATAAAATTAAATAAGAATAAAAAATAAAAGGTGGTGGGGTAGGGTGTTGAATGAAAAAACCATTGGAGAGGTAAAAATTGAATGGGTATTGAATTATGAAAGAGAAAATGATGTGGAATGTTGGAAATTAAAAAAGTGAGTGTTGAAGGGTATTGAAAATTTATAATCATTGCACATGGTCTAAGGTATTGGGCTCCAGTTGGGACAAAAGAGAAAAATACTAACTAATTTATTAGGTCAAAATTATAGCTTAACCAATAAAATATCAAAATTAGCTTAACCGATAAAATATCAAAATTATTAGGTCATATGCAGGGCTTGCCTTAAGCATTAATCGGGGGTTTGGCGGCCTAGAGCCCATGCCGTTAGGGGTCTACTTTTTTTTTATATGGGTGTATATAGAAATATTTGTTTTATTGGAGATTTATATAGCACTGTTTACTGAAAGGCCCAAATATTTATATGATGGAAGGTTGGGCTCAAGTCTGTTAATGTTTTATACCCTTTTGACAAGATTTACTATATATACTCTCATATAGCACATATTTCCATCCTATAAAAAAAAAAAATGATTTTTCTTAATCTCAGCAGCAGCAGCAGCAACACAAAAACAACTTGAAGAAGAGCAAGAGAAAGAAGACCTAAATGCTGAAACATGTTATTTTAACCCAAAAGCCGATGTTGATAGCATATTAAGCTGGGAGTTGGATTTTGTTCTAGACCAATTCTTGATGTTAGAGGAAAGAAAATTTGGGAGCTTGTTGTTTGTGATAAATCTCTTTCACTTCAATATACTAAGTATTTTCCTAATAATGTTACTAACTGTATCACTCTCAAGGATTCTATTGTTGCTATTTGTGATGACTTGGATCTACCTTTACCTAGAAACATTTGCTTCTTTATGTAGCTAGATTGAGGTTATTGTTGTTAAATCCTGGTGTTGTTTTTGGATCATTATTTTGTTGGATTTATGATTTTTTTGGTTTTAGAGAGAGAAAGATGAAGATGAAGATGAAGATGAATTTAGAAGGAAGAGAGAAAAGATTAATAGATGAAGAGGAGAAAGACGAAGATCAAAACTGTTGCTGCAATTGTTTTAGTCTCCAATTTTCTTCTTTACTAATTTTAATTTTGTCTTTTGTGTTAATTAATCAAATTAACAATAATTTAGCATTAATCATTTTATTAATGTACACATATTTAATATGTGGGACCCGTCACTGCCACGTATACATCCACATGTATTTGATTTTTGCCACATCATAAATTAATTGGGACCCACTAACTGCCACATCATCATTTCGTTAGATAATTGACGGTAGGGACTATTTTTGATAACGGAGTAAAAATGTGAGGATTTTAAAAACGTTTATTAAAATGTAGGGACTATTCTTCAAAAGAGCGTAAAATGTAGGGACTAAAAACATATTTAACTCAAATATTTATTACTTATACCTATAATTTGAATCAAAATTTTATAAAATCATTGTTTCTAATATATATGCATTAGCACAATAAAAAAACGGATGGATGAGTACGGAATGTCCGTCTAAATGCTGGTGGGAATAAAAAACCATAAATCCAAATCAAGCAATTTGACTTGAGTTATATTTTTTTCTTCAGAAAACTCAATTCATTGGCAAAACAATTATTGATCAAACTTTACTTACTTATAACAGAATGGATAACACTTGTGTGACATAGCTTTTGGTGACATTGTTCTTATCTCTATCTTAATAAATTATTCTCTTAAAATAATTTATTTTAATCGTTCATCTATCACTTCATCTCATTTAAAATGCACAATGTCCCTAAAAAACTATGTCACCAAAGTGTAATCTTAACTTAACTCCTGAGTAGTATAGTCGTTTTTTTTTTACAAGGATAAGAGTGTTAACACACAAAACATTTAAAAAGAAGTGATCTATTCTATTTTCTCTTAATTATTCAACCTATAGTCGGAGAAAATTCAATTTTTAGGATCAAAATTGTGTGACTTTTTGGATGCCAAAGTTATTCAACTTAAATTTTAGGATAAATTGGTTAATTGGTCCCTAATTAATTTTTTGTTTTTATCTTGGTCTCAAAACTCTAAAAATCTCAGATTCGATCTCTAAAAGATGTATCCGTTAGTTAAATTAGTGTCGTTTTGTTAATTTTGACATCAAATGTCTAAAACTAGACGAACATGATAGGTGGTTCATCGTAGACCTTATTTAACTTATTCAGTTTTATAATAATTAATATGACATAAATAAATATATTAGAGAACTAATATGATACTATTGACATAATATTTTGAGTAAATTACACTTTTCTTCCTTCAAAGATGCTTGAATTACATTCTCCTTCCCTCCTATGTCAAAATATACACTCTCCTCTCCTCTTCTTCAAAACACATTATAAAACTTTTAAGTCCCCTCCATTTAAGAGAAGTTTGAATTACGTTCCCCTCCCCTCTTATGTTAAAATATACACTTTACTCCCTCAATATATTTTTATTTTATTTTTAATAATTTAGCAAAAAAATAATAATAATCTAACACACTTCGAAAAAAATAGTATTGCGAGTCTATTTTAATATAATAAAAATTGAATACATATTTTTCGCTATTTTTTATTCACAATTTCATTAACATGTAGTTTTTAATAAAATATGAAACAACCCAAAATAAAATTAAAATGTGTGAAAAATGACTAAAGATAATAAAATTTGGTTATTCAAAAGTTAATTTTAGGCTAAAGTGCACTTTTCGCCCCATATGTTTCAAAATATTGCGATTTTGGCCCCCTATTAAAAAAAATGACAATTTTGGCCTCCTTTATCCCAAAATTGCTGAGAAGACGCCATGTATCCCAAAAAAGGGGTCATAATCGCAACTTTTGTAAAGATAAGGGGTCAAAAAGCATATTTCCCTTATGTTAGGAGGTCAAAATAGCATATTTCCCTAAACATAGGGGTCACTTTTGCCATTTTTTTTAATAGGGGGCCAAAATCGCAACATTTTGAAACTTGGAGGGCGAAAAGTGAAGTTTAGCCTTAATTTTATTCTCTAAATTATAAAATCAATAGCAAAATATTTAAATTTATTTATATTAAAATAGATTAAAATGTAGTACATATTTAATTATTAAGGAAAGAAATTATAATTCAAACATCTTATACGGAGGGAAGTATAAATTTTACTTAGAGAGAATTATATATATATTTATTTTAGTGGTGACCGGAATTCGAACCTCGAACCTTGCATATATTATGCATTGTTCTTAAGTTCGCGGGGTTAGAGAATTATATATTTTCACATAAGAGAGAATGAGAGTGTAATTGAAACACTTTTTAAGAATAGAGAGTGTAATTTATTTTAGCATTAGAGATTAGAGAAATGTTATAGACAAACTCTCTAACACACTTCATTAAACACACTCTCTATTAGTGGTCCACGTCATCATTATTCTAAAACATGTAATTGACAACCAGTTCTACCGGTTTGAAACATGTCTCAAGCGTTTGTACAGTGTTCCTCCCAACTGTCTCCAGTATATTAATTTCAAATTTCAATAACGCCTTCAGCATCTCCGTTTTGGATCTGTTTGTCATAGTTTTCAATAACAAAACACAAATTTCTTTTTTCTAATGGAGTGGATAGATATATTTTGCATTATAAAATTGGATGAGTTTTGGTCTTTCAGGTTATATCGATAGACAATTCGGTGACAATTTTTTGTGAATTTATGAATCTTGGCAATCATTACCCACTAGAGCTAATTATAACAGGAATTTGCCACTGTTTTAATTGGATAGTGATTTGGGTTTTTGACCCGTTGACATCCACCAAACAAAAATTGGGTGTTTCCATATATCATTTTGGTACAAGCATCATCTATGGGGTAAACGCTTGACATAGAGAAAGAGAGAAATTCAAAGAACATTGAAAGTTTTTTTTTTTGGTACAATAGAGGGCAAAGCCCAAGAGAAAAGAAATTACGAAATTAACCGGACATTTTTAGGCATGCAAGCCCCGAAAATATCATCAACCATGAGCTTTCGAAGCTCAATAGGAGGAGTCTCCAAAATAATCAAATTCAAATGATTCACAGAAATGCTAAAATTAGCAAGTCAATCAGCACTTCTATTTCCTTCACGCCAAGTATGGTTGATTTGCACATGCCAATCCATTCTCAGCAGCTTCCTGATACGATGAACTAAAATAGGCACATTCCCATTAAACTTGAACTCGTCAGAAATCATGTCGATCAATATCTTCGAGTCACTTTCCACATAAGATGATCAAAATGCTCCCTCCAAGCCATCTCTATACCCAAATACAACCCCCACATCTCAGCATGTAAGGCATCACAAGCTCCAATCTTCTTAGTGTAGCCTTTAATCCATTTACCATCTGCATCACGAAAAATACCACCACAACCGGAAATATGACCCATATCCTTGCAGGCACCGTCGCTGTTGAGCTTGATCCAACCTTCCTGAGGTCGTTTCCATCCTATGTAGATAGTGTCCGTCACCTTAGGCCCTCTATGAAAGAGCTCCAAGTTGTAGTCTTCAATATCTCTAACGAATGTTTGGATTATTCGGCCTTTGGAAATCCGCTTCAAAGATAGTCTTGTTCCTCCATTTCCACAAATACCAACACGTAGTCATAAAGGTGGTCTGCCATCTAGATGTGCTTGTCCCAACCATGTTTCTCTTAAGGTTATTGGAAAACCAATCCCTACAATCAAAGGAAAAGAAGTTAGTTATAAAGTCGGAAGGAACAATATGAAGCCATACCTGAGTTGCATGAATGCAATCACGAAGCACATGAAGGACAATTTCATCATCATTCCCACAACATGGGCAAGTTGGAGAAATCCCAACACCCCATCTACTTCTTCGCAAATTAGTAAGGATTCGTCCATGAATAGCCAACCAAATAAAAGTTTGAACGCGATGTGGGCCGTGCCACTTCCAAAGAATCTTCCAGTCACCCTCCACCGTTGGACAATTTTGATGTTGCAGAGAATAAGCACTTTGAACTGTGAACTGGTGGGTATTGGTTCCACTCCACCCAATAGTATCAGGACCATCCTCATCTGTAGGAGCCGGGAGAGCAAGAACCCTACTAACAGTGTAATCTGGCAAGTTGTTCATAAGAAAATCAATATCCCAATCGCCTGAAGGAGTAAGAACATCTCTAACAGTAAGAGTAGTATCTATGTAGTCCTGATTGCTTATGGATAGAAGTGATCCATTATTAGGAGACCATTTATCTAACCAAAAGTTAGTACTACGACCATCTCCAATTTTCCAAACCACATGATGCTTAAAATCATCCCAGATGCCTGCTAAAGCTTTCCAAAGGGGTGAATCATAAGGCTGCACACTAATATTGGCAGTGAGATCTTTCCCACACCCGTATTTGCTATGAAGGACTTTACCCCAAAGGTTGTCCGGATTGTTAATCAGGTTCCACAAAATCTTCATGAGAAAAGCCTCATTCATATTATGAGCTTGTCGAAGTCCAAGACCTCCATCAATTTTAGGCAGACAACAAACATCCCAGCCAATCATATGAGCTTTCCTACCCTGATCAGAATCACCCCACACGAAACCACGCTGAATTTTATCAACCTCGTCACAAATGGTCTTAGGGATCTTATTTTGCATAAAAGAAGAAAACAAAGTTGTGTTTTCCAAACCTTTGCAAAGTCAGTTACCGTGTAAATTGATTTAAAAGAGTGATGGTGTGGACCAATGGTAAAGAGTATGTTAAATGAAGTGTGTTAGAGAGTTTGTCAATAACATTTCTCTAGAGATTATTTTGAGTGACTTATGTCCTATTTTGAAATTCCATTGTCTATCACAATACAAAACACCATTCAGTCGCCCCATTGCTGCTACCTTGCAACACCTCCGTCATCCCTTTCGCCGCTGTCGACCTTCACACACTGAAGAAGAGAAAAAACATAATCTGCACCGTTGTCCACTCCTGACTCAAAATCAATTTGTTCTCCTTTCAATAAGATGCTGACGAAGAAATCTCTTCTCTCCATCATCTGAACCATACAAGTCCATCTCGCCGCCTGCTCTCCGCCCCACTCCACCTCGACCGTCACCACCAGTGATTCCAATGTATGTTAC
Organism: Medicago truncatula; assembly: GCF_003473485.1. Lineage (NCBI taxonomy): Eukaryota > Viridiplantae > Streptophyta > Magnoliopsida > Fabales > Fabaceae > Medicago > Medicago truncatula. The sequence goes on along the minus strand of NC_053049.1, from coordinate 48,276,933 downwards.
CATGTCTCTTTTATTTATTTATTTATTTATTCATGATTAGGGATTTTCCGCATCCGCAATTTCAGTTTTGTTTGAACAACATATAATAATAAATAACACTCTCTAAAGCACTAGAGTTTTTTTATGGCTAAGAATTAGTCTTGAAATTCTGTGATACTGATTTCTAAGCATCTCGCTGTTCCAATTACACCTTATCACTTTGTTACAACAGCCAAATTAAACTAGTTACATTACATACAGACATACTTAATTTGAGAGTCTTTTTCTATATCATATATGGTTATTTCTTTCTTCTTTTATGAAGCATGATGTACTACATTGTTAGGTTGTTAAATTATTTGTCAATAGTAATTGCTAGAAAAGTTATTTATTTTGGTTTCTGAAATAGTATCTGACAGTTTATCTAAAATTTGAGTTATATTTAGATGTCAGTTGACGACTTAGCTATTAATACTCAACTACTTATGCCAAATGTTGGTTCTTTTAATAGGATTCAGTTCAACTGTTCTTTAAGATGATGTGGCAATGTAGACTCCACTAAGAGATACATTTGGGTTGCACCATTGAAGGTGCGAGTGATAAAAAATGTAATTTATCCTATTATTATTTATTTAAGGAGAAGGGGAGGGAGGCCATACGTACCCCATGGATGATAGATATTCGAATGATTAGTTCCTTTTGTTTAGCAGTCGCCATTGCTACAACACCCATAGAATAGTGTTTGTTTATTTTTAACATTATTAATATGGACCTGAGTTAGCCGGAAAACTTGCTACCTTTACAATGCTCGGGCATAGTTGGGATTGATAAGACGTATACTCAAACTTCAGGACATATAACATGTTATGATGATGATCTTGGGCAAGTGAAATTCACTTGCAAGTTACTACTGATATACACGCACAGCTAGGATGGAAAATTGGAAACATAAACAATTTATTCTTATGGTTTTCCACTATTTTTTATTGATTTGGATGTCTATGATTGATATCTTCCTTCCTGATAATATTTCCCATGCAAAAATATTCCCCTTTTCAATTCAATTATGATGGTCGAAGGTCGAACAACCTTTTTTTTAATCTATTATTTAAAAAGCCTAATATAAAAACGCATGGCATGAACATATGAATGAGACAGGGGACCTGCAGTCACAGCTTTTTGTTTGATGAGAAGTTATGGCAGTCTAATAAATCTTACAAATATAGAATCCAATTGAATCTAATAATACACCGTCTTTCTTTGACATCACGAAAAATGCTATCTTATATAATGGTTAGTTTATTATGTAATGTATAAGTTAGTATGAATAAACATATGTTTGGTTTCAATTTTGGGAGTCAAAATTATTTTAGAACTTGGATTTATGGTTTTATTAGGGCTATAAAGAATTTACATAGCTCCACTTTGTTTTCTGGGTGCAAATTTCATTTACTCTGAACATGGTTTTATTAATTTATTTTCTTACTACAGTTTTTCCATACCAAATGAAACTCTGAGCCATGCCTTTGGCTATTTTTGTTTAATTCTTCACAGTTCACTCACCACTGATCCCTCAGGGAGACATAATTCACCCCATTTCCTACCTTTTTCTCCTTACCCTTATCTTTTATGATTTCCAGCTGGATTCCGGACTTTTATGTTTTCTGCAGCTTCAGTCCGAGGAGCAAAACATGGGTTTTCCTTCACATTCAATAGGTATACTTTCCTCACTTGAGAAAAAACATTTCTTTTCTCTATTTGTATTTGTTCAGTAATTGAGTGGAAATGGGCGAAAGCATGGTTTGTTTTCATGAGTTTATTTGGGCTATATATCTTTAGGGCTACTACTGATTCGGATTCATATCTTCTCAACTTATTTCTGCAAAATGTAATCCAAAAGTTAAATGTGGTTATATAGTGCAGATCACATTTTCTCAAAAAAAAAAAAAAAAAAAACATTAATGGTTGTATAAGATATAACCTCAGGCTCCTTTGATAGTGGTCCTGACTCCTGAATACAATTTATATTCTCGCAATGCAGATATAGTTTATTCTTGCTATGCTTAGTTGAAGATGTTCCGACCGTTGCATCATCCCCCAGCATAGCTTCTCGATCTTTTACTCCATACAAGTCCATACATCCAAGAACTTACAGGACACTGAGACATGATTCAAGAGCGCCCCCTGCATGTTCTCCATCAGCGCTTGTTCCACAGCAGAGATCAAATATCATTCGAAGCCATGGTAATCAGGGAAACTGGCTACCTTCCAGATACACAAGTAATGAGTCAGTTGAACTGAAGACCCAAAATGATGTTGTACGGTTCTCGCTATACAAGCCTGATGATATTGGTTCTGCGAATAAGAACCAGAATAAAAAGAAAAAAATCAAGAAAGGCCAAGCTAAATGAGCTCAGATTCTATCGTTTGAAGGTAAAACAAAAGATGTATTCTCCTAATCCAGAAGTTAGAATTCGCTATAAGCTTGAAAAGGTTGGATTTCTTTGTAATACTAATTTTTAAGTTCAAAGCTTTATTTCCTGTAGCGATTGCTTGTACTTTGCTTCAGCTGCTTGGTTGTTGTTACTGATGATTTACTTTTAGGACAATTTTACCCGTTTGCTTGTATTCTTGTACGACTTTGTATATGTTTGGTTCCACTTCTAGAGGAACCAAAATTGATTCTGGAGGTCTAGAATTGATTCTGAGTTCTAACATGTCTGATTGTTGTCCAGTAGAATTGATTTTGCCTCCAAAATTGATTCTACTTGAAGTTAGGATTTGTAGTTTTTGATTCTAGAGTTGATTTTCACACATAATTTTATAGTTCAACTCGCTTTTATCCAAACACAATTCACTTTTAGTCAGAATCACTTTTAACCAAAATCAATTCTCCCCACTAAACTACCAAACACACACATGTAATTGTATATTCTCTAGTTTTTTCATGAATAGCAAATGTTAGCATCAGGGTCGGTATCGAAAACTCTCCCTCCTTATCGGTCCATTCCTTAACTCTCCCATCCCAACCTTACATTTTCTAGTTCTGTAATAATTGTTTGAGTATTTTTCTGATAATATGCGAAGTTATATTTTTTATGAAAACATTTATTCTTTGATGCTTGAATGGAAGTTAGTTCTGTTAACCTTGCTTAGAAATAATATAATAGTATATTCAGTTGGATATCAGATATCTTTCTGTTTTAACTTTGTTATGGTATATTATATTCACACGCATACGTTATTTAGGTCTGATGTCTTCTTTCACCCTTGAATTTTCCTTTAATAGTTGCGGTATTAATTTTAACTCATAAATCTTCAGGCCAAGCGAAAGGAAACATGGTTGATCGAAAAACTTAGGAAATTTGATGTACCGAAGCTCCCAACAGAAACATTTGATCCTGAAATTTTAACTGAGGAGGAGAGGCATTACCTGAAGCGCACTGGAGAGAAAAAGAAACACTATGTTCCAGTTGGGAGACGAGGAGTGTTTGGTGAGGTAGTTCTAAACATGCATCTTCACTGGAAGAAACATGAGACTGTAAAGGTTATATGTAAGCCTTGCAAACCGGGTCAAGCTCATGAATATACCGAAGAGCTTACTCGACCGAGCAAAGGCATTGTGATTGACATCAAACCCAATAATATTATCATTTTTTACCGTGGGAGGAACTATGTACAGCCAAAAGTAATGTCACCTCCAGATACATTATCAAAAGCAAAGGTAATTTTGACTTTGCATTAGCTACTCATTAGCATAACGTATTTGATGATGACGATAAATACAATACAGTATTTTTTGTGAAATTATGTAGTTTAAGCAAGGAAGGAGAAAAGTAGGAAAAATAGTGATTGTCAGTGTAGTAGATGAAAATAATGATCAAAATGTGTTTTTTAAATTATAAATAATCACGAATTAGTTTCCACTTTATATAATATTTTTAAAAAGAATCATTTTTCATACGATGTGTAAATTTTCTTTTTTAATCTGAATCAAATGAGTCCGAAAAGTGTAGAATTATCTGCTTGAGGTTGGCAGTTATCAGGCATGAGTGCCTGTTAGTGTCATATATATTATTGCAATATCAGAGGGTTGAGATTATACAATCATTTAACCCATTCAGTTAATTACTTTCAAGTTATTACAGTGATAATAGTTTTTTGTTGAGCTTAAACTACACCGATGAGAATGATCTGTATCATTTATTGTATTCTAATACTAATTATCAATATTTCAAAATCATAATGTTCATTAAAAAAACATTTCATAATTCTTATGTTTTTTAAATCTTCACCGTTTGATGAATGTGGTTAACTACACAAGTTATAGAATGCAATAAATTTATGCCTCTGTGTATTGCAATTAATTGCAGTGTTAGGGACTGCTACCCTCTCACAGGCCTCGTGCAAATTAGTAATAGAAGCTATGATTTTTTTTTCTTTTGAGAGACTACTCCACAGAAAAATTAACATGTATTAGTAGTAAGTCATGTGACTATTTTCAGATAAATAAAGGACTAGTGCTTTTGTAGAGTGGATGAGTTACCTTTGAATTACTGATTATGCCTAAGTTTATCTGGAATATGTCATGTTGAGAAATCATTTTGTTCTTATAGCATATAGCTTATGTTTTTTAACTTGTTAAATCTCTAGGCCTTGGATAAGACTTTGTTGTTGTTTTGTAGAAGAAAAATGCTAACAGCATGCTTTTTAACATGTACTTTCCGAACATTCTTTCAAACACAATCTATTATTGAGTGAATTTCATGTGATACTCACTCGAAAACACGAGTTCTCTTGAGGTTGCAGTTATTTTGTAATGCACTAAAGAAGCTTGACTATATTTTCAGACAACAATGTCACACGAGTCTTGGACAATTGATCTTGTTTGGCCTTTTCATCTTTCTTGAAGCTTTAGGTCAGCAGCATTACTCCTGCAGGAGATGTAAAGTTGACAAGTTATAATGTTACAAAGAAAAGGGTTTCCCATTCCAGTCTCTAGGTATTGTGAAGACAATCAACATTCTAAATATCACTAAGTTATAATGATGGTGTTACTTAGCTTATGATTTTATTAGTGAAATTTCCTCTGGTATGCTCCTTCATCTTTATCCCACCACTGTAGGTGACATTATCTCATTTCCCTAAGATATATCATTAAGTTCACTTGTTGGCTTGTGGCTGTGATAGTGGTGTTTCTATGTTTGACTTGTATGAATATCATGGTAGATTTTGGAAACAATACCCACTTTATTATTTTTAGGATATCTTGTTCTCTAAGAAAAATATTGCTTTTCGTTTTTCATGAGACTTTCTATATATGTAATGTCATTATGATTATGATGTATTGTTGCTTAATTTGCTACCTCATATCTAGTTTGATTTTTTCAAAAGAATAGCGAGTTCCTGTTCCACTACCGGACATTTTCATCAGTTACATAATCTGGCAGAGTGTCATGCATCAGACAGATTCTATCGCAAGGTCTCACTAAGTCATTAGTTTAGAATGCCAATTATTGAAAAAGGATTGCTTAAACCCGTTACTCGGTTGTGCCGAAACAAAGTTCAGTATGACTTTGTAACAGATTTTTTGTATCCTTTCTAGTAGAACCTGTTTAGAAACTGCTACTGCATTTAGGATTAGGATGAGTGAACTGAACTATCAATAATGTTATTACCCGTATGGCCATTCACTCTCATGATAAGGATATATATCCAATGCTTATGGCTATCTGTTTGTCCTCATGCAAGTGCATGGAATCATATTATTATAGAAAGTTCTCAATTCACACATTGGTTATAATGACTTGTCATAATTCATAAAAGGGTCTTCCATATCTCTCGCTCTTTTGTTGGTTCAATGGAAATAGCTTCAATTGAGATTTGAGGGAGTAACTTTTGTGCCGTCTGAATGTGTACTTCCGTACAAAATTTTAGTTTTTATCATGTTCGAAAATATAGGGGTGGACAAAGTTGTTTTCGAATGGAAAGATATTGCTTTAATTAAAGTTAGACCCACTAGTTGCACCCAAAGAAAAAAGCTACACCTTCTTAAGGATTCATACTCAACCAAAAAATGATTAACAGTGAGGTTTCATAATTATCCCTCATTCACGGAGTTTAATTGGCCTACCCAAGATTTTGTTGTTATGATAATGACGTTCATGTGTAGATGAGGACGAGTCATACCAAACCTTTTCTTAGAGATCAACACGAAAAGGTTTCTTCATACTTGTCTCTCCCCTTTACGGTGTTTGGTTTCTACAATATTTTACTTCATCTTATGACTTATATTAGTTGCTTATTACTATCCATAACAGAACTTAATCATGTAAATATCTATTTTTTATTATTACGTACAAGGTACAATGCACTAACAAAGATAGCAAAAGTAAACTATCAATCCTAAAAAGCTAGTTTTGAACCTGCTTAAACCACTAAAATCGTTTTATTATGACTATAATAATCATGTTTGAAATTAAACCCCTTAAAAATAAATGTTTGAAATTACATGGCAAGGTAACGTCCAAAATACCCAACATATCCAAACCATTGCCTTGTCTTTTTCTCTTTCTTATTATGAGAAGATAATGATGTAGCACAACCTCTACTAATCGAATTTGGGTGTAATCAAGTTTAATCTTGACTTGGATCCTTAATTATATGCGGTCACTTTAAAGCAAAGTTATACATGCGTTCTTATATTACAGTCATTTTCAACCAAAGATCAATCTTTATCCACAAACGTTGAGAGTTGAGACTAGATAGAGGATTTAGACAAGTTATTGTGACCCTTAAGTTTTGTTGTGTGATGAAATGACATAATTAACAACCAAAGTTCACACATGAGAGGATACATTTTTGAAAGGACGTAAGATTGTGGAGAGGATACTTAATCATAGATTACATCGAAAGGAATAACAAATCTTATTTGGTCACAACCTTAAATCAAAAATATTTAGACGCATACACAAATAAATAAAATAAAACGAAAAAAGGATTAAATGATGAAAAATGATATGACTAAATTATTTTTCTTTCAATTTTTTTATTTATATGCGTGCAAAATATTCTTAATTTAGGGTTCTAACCATAACTTGCTCTAGAAGCAAATCATTGAAGATTAAACTATTGATCAACCATTTACTAATTATATATGGTCAACAAGTAGACTAGCACCTATATATATGTGTATGATTAAAAGTGAACAATGATAATTTGATATGATAAGGTGCAACTATAATTGGGCGAGAATATTAAATACATTTTTTTTTTTATAGATTTCATCTACTCGAGATAATTATATTCGAATCGCTTCATACGTTAAATATGAATATTATCTCTTAGCTGAAATTTAAATTTTGATTCGATGTTTTGTGGAAATTTAACTTATTTAAACTTTGATATGAAATTTTGTGAAAGTTTAATCATATTAGACTCAACTCTGTTAATGAATACTAAATAAGTTTAATTTCCGGAATGTAAGTAATGTGCTCAAAAAAAACAAGTACACGCAGTTCCGTGAGCATAACTCAGTTGGTAGGACAATATATTATTATATGCAGGGGCTGAGGTTCGAACCCCAGACACCTCAATTATTCACTTTATAAGGTGAATTCTCCCAAGTCCCACCCTCTCTTTACTTTTGGATTTTTTTTGTCATATTACTTTTTATAGATTTAAAGAAGAGACAACAATTACGCCGTTGAGTCCGTTATTTGGTAAAGATGTTCCTTTCAAATGATTCAGGTAGATGCAGCAGGAGGTGATTGTTTTTCAAATCAAAACAATAATGTTCTTTTTTCCTTCTGTACTAACTGTTTGTTGTTTGACCTCTTAAAAGTCAAGGTTAAAGTAAAAGATTTAACTAACACGGTATTAGACCTTACTAACCGGTTTCAATAAAGTACTTGATGTATTTTTGATGAAATTTCAATGAATTAAGATAAGATGCAACAATTCTGTAATTTTTTGAAGAAATGTGACATACTTATAGATGTCCTTGAAACCTGTATATATAAACTTAATTAGGGCATATATAGTTGCTTGAATGGTGGGGAATCATAATAATTATAATTTACAAACTCCCACTTTTTCTTTCATGTTCCCCTAGATAGGTATGAAAAGAAGATGTACATCATTATCTAAAGCTTTACCACTTGATGCGCCACACACTTTCTTTCTCTAAAATTCTTGGACAGTGTTTGGATGAATTAATTTTATGAGGTCATGTGACTTTAGAAGGTGATTTAAATCTTTTAGTGTAAACTACATTGTATTGATTATAAATATTGAGAATTTAATATATGTAGTTGTTTCTTGGATATTGAAATTTATGTGAGTGGATGATGTTTCGGTTTAAGATAGAAAAGACTTTTGAACTCAAAAAACAAAGCTTCAAAGACATTTATAGAATTCGAATTTAAGACCTCTTAAATTTAAGACATGTCTTTTATCAATACTATGTGTGACTCATTTTTAAAGTGTATGATTCACATTAGTTTCATTCAATAAAAGATCAAATGTTAAAAAAAGTGTTCGTAAATCATATATTGATGTTTTTATTGCAAAACAAAGCAAATTACGAATAAAGAAAATTCAGTTAAAGTTTAAAACATTAGAATTGGAGAGTAATTTAAAGCTGATTTTCCTTCCCCAATGCGGTAGCTAGTCATAGTCATGTTCACATCATAATGGTTTAGATTTAGCCCAGAGGAGACGGTTAACTCCCACAAGGAGCACAATGATTAATTGTCTAGGAATAATTTATATGGAAGGTAAGGCAATACATTCTTTGTTTTAGAAAAAGTATAATCAAAAGTTTCACGCATGGGGAATAGTGGGCAAGTGTGAGAGTAACATCAATATTATGCCTTTGTGTTGTGTGCACAGTTTATCCTCCAATTTCCTAACCAACAACCCAATTTCTCAACCGACCTTGCCAAAAAGTGTTCACATGCATGGTAAGTGTATAATGTGGACCCAAATACATGATGCTAAGAGAAGCACTAATAATGTTACACCTTATATAAGGTTGAAGGCTAGTCAAAGTTCAAACACAATGTATATTGCAACTTGATCAAATTGTCTTTAAAGACATATGAACAATCTGAACTTTGTTAAATAGTGCAATGTTTTCACATTGAAAACAAGGTTTTGTTTAACATGCTCAAGTAAATTACAAATTTATTTTATACGATTGAATTTTTAAATCACATTATATTTTATTTATTTTAATGGTGATACTTATTCATTCAATGTCAGAAACAACCTTATATATGGTACTATACCGATCTTCATTATGCAACGTAGACTTAACCTAAAAACAAAGCAAACTTGCGTTCATTCCACTGCTACAAGTTTTAGCTTCTATATTTTCATGTTAAACAACCTTTGGTACGCAAGAAATTTGTGGCAACCGATATTCGAAGTACACACTAAGATAAGAGCACACAATCACACAATCACTAACTTTTGATTGTTGGATAAAGATCAAACGATTTATATCTCAACTTGATTGAATTAACTTGGGGACCGTCAATATATTCCTAAGGGTCTAAAAGCACTCTAGAAAGGTTTAGGTGCCCTCCAGAAGGGCTCCTGAGCCTGCACGCCCCTCCAGAGGCGCCGCCTTAGTCGGCTTCTAGAAACATCTAGAACCATGTAAAAATACCTAAGCCTAGCTTGCTTGGAGCTTAAGTCACGTTGTAGCCTGCCCACAAAGAGCTATAAATACCACTATTGAGATCATTCTCTAGGCATTATATAAATAATCTAAATCCTAAATTCTATTATTGTACTCACTGCAAGTATAAGTTGAAATCTTAATCGTCTAATCTTCACCCATCAATTGAAATAGTGTGACGTAAAAGAATCTGAACATTGTTTATTAGGTTGTTGGCCATTCCATTAGGTTGTTGCCCATTCAAGTTGTTTGTAGTGACTAGTGAGGCCATCAGAATAACAATATAAAATAGCACAACTACAAAACGAATACATTACGATTTTATTTCTTTCTCCACGTTAGAATCAAGCAACACCACTCAAAAGTTATTTTGGTGGAGTGAACTTAATTAAATATATTTCAGACCACAAGTACTAAATAGTGATCAAGGAACAAGGGTTATCTTAATTTTATAAGAATGTACTATATATGTTTTGTGCACCAATTATAATAAACGATTTTGTCACGGACTAGAAAATGACATACTACGATTCTGCACTAGCCGCAAAATCAAAGTGGACACTGTGCATGCCTCAAGCCAAAGATAGAAAATCAAATTTGGTGTCTTTTTTCATTGTTTATTACAAATTTCAGCTAAAAATTAATATTGGTGAATTAGACAAAAAATATTATTTAAAAAGAAAACATTATCGTTATTTAATTGGAAAAAGGAACGTCTCTCTCTGCTACTTTCGTTGCTTCCACCCATTGTCGTCTAAATTATCACTTTTATTGCGTCCCCACGCCAAGGGTAATATACACATGCCTGCCACTTTGTTTCTTTCGTTTTTGGAACCAAACAGAATGATCCTTTATGTTTTTTTCAAAAGTAAATTCAGTAAAGAATTATACTACTACTACCTAGCTTTACATTTAATTAATTACGTAAATGCGAACAATATATGAATATATTTTAAAATGAACTTAAAGTATCCAATGTTTACAAAAAAAAAAAATTACTTCACCTACATTCTTTGTCTTCACTATCTTAACCATTATTTTAGTGGAATTCTAGGTGGTTTCTTAGTAATGGTCAACATTTTTGCAAAATAAAAAAGAAGAAGAAGCTTCATCTATGACTGGTGTAATCAACCTATTACATGCCAACAACATATTACCAAAGCCCTTAAAAAAAAAAAAAAATTACCAAAACATTAGGAGATGAAATTTGTGATGGCCAATGTCACCAAACTTTATGTCATGCAAGTGCTATCCCTATCTCTCTTAACCAATAATTCTCTCTCATCAAAATAATTTATTTTAATCATTCATCTATCATTATCTCTCATCTAAAATACACTAAAGTCACCAAAATCACCAAAATGCAAAGTCATTCAAGTATTTCCCCATTCTTAACCCCAAAATTTTAAGCATTGATTCATGAATTATCTCAATTATATATTGTTTTACTATCATTTTTCCAAACAACTTGGAACTTCTAACTTGCTATTGTTACACATCAAATAAAACACTCGACCCTTACTTTCTTGCTATCCACATGCATCCATCCATACAATAGTTATTTTAATACGTCTCTTTTACTAATCGTATGTTACAATCCTAACCTTAAAAAATACGATGAATTTATAGACTTCTTTCAAACATTAACAAGTGGTGTACAAAGAAACTGTTTTTCGTCAAAAACATCAACTAACCACACAAAAGAATAGTAGTATTCCCTCACCTTGTTTTTTTTTTTGGCCAGGCTTTTTTTTTGTGAGTTTTTAATTGTAGTATTTGCAATTAAATAATATAATATATTTGTTGTTTTGAAAGTGTGATATTAAATTATTATGATTATTAAAAAAAAGACATAATTGTTTAAAAAAAACATGATTTATTGGTTGTCTTTGCGTGTATAAAATGTCAAATAACAACAATTAAAAATGATCCGAGGGAGCAATAAAGATATCAAATTAGTTTCAATATTTTCTATGCAAATAAGTGTGTTTGAATTCCCATTGATCCAACAATTTGATCTAATCCACAAATTGAAATTCTTTTTTTTTTTTTTTAAGCAAAAGGAAGCAAGGAGCTCCCTAAAAGTGCAATAACTCAAAAAATAAGAACAAGGGGAGAGGGGGGCCAAACCAAACCCTCTTAGTTAATAAAACGAAAACAAGGTAGACCTGCTCTATTTCTAGCAAAGTCATCTGCCAAGCCCCTATGGATGTGATCTAACCAAGTGAATTGATTTACATTAAGCCCCAAATTAGCTAGCTTATCTGCACAGTGGTTGCCTTCCCTATAGATGTGAGTTAACATGAAAGACATTGATTGAGTTATATGTATACTGTTGATCCATCTGTTTCTTATGTTCCAAGGCACCATGTTAGGATTCTGAAATGCTTGAACTACTAGCTTGGAGTCGGTTTCTAACCACAATTTACTCCAATTCATTATGTCTGCAACTTCAATAGCAAGCATTGCACCAATTAACTCAGCCTGAAAAGCATTACCAGGGCCAATATTTATAAAGTAGCTTCCCAAGTGCTCAACATTTGCATTCCTGAAGATGCCTCCACAGGCCGCCACCCCTGGAACACCTTGAGCAGCGCCATCTGAATTACATTTAATCCAATCTCTATGTGGTGGCATCCAAAAAACTTCCATGATTCTGGGCGCATTTGGAGGATGAATTGTGACATTAAAAGCTTTCAATATTATGAAGTCTGACATAGAAGAGGAGGATGGCTTCTCTGTAGAATTACCTGACAAAGATGCCTCTGATATTATTCTAGCAATTGATGATCTCCGATGAATGTTAGAGTTGTTGAACTTCTTTTGATTCCTAGCATACCAGATAGCATTGATTGAATATATTATAGCAGATAAAACCAAAATTTTGCACTAGGGGCTTCATGGAGTGTTTAAGATCTGCAGGGCATCTTGCAAGGATGAAATCTGGTTATTAAAACCAATGGATGAAGCCAACCATCTCCAAATATTACAAGAATATTCACCGTCAAAAAACAACTGCTGGAAATTCTCCTCTTTCTTGTAACACAAGCTACAACAGGAAGGTATTACCATGCCTCTAAGCATAAAATTTTCATCAGTTGGAATTTTGTTGTGAATTAATCTCCAAAAAAACAGTGATTTTGAAGGGGGGGATAGAAATGTTCCAGATAATTTTGCCCCAAGAAACATTGTTAATAGCAGTAGAACAATGAGCATAAGTCACTTTAAGATTTAAAATACATGTATCCACTGGTGACCAAATTCTAGTATCCCTTTTCTCCCTATAAGGAATAATTACCTTTTGAACTATATTCATCAGATTAGGGAATATAAATTGAAGCTCTTTAGGTATGGTCCATCTACCATCTGAAATGAAGTGCTTGAATTTAGAAGTCAGGTTGTTGTGAATGTTATCAGGAAGCTGGAGCATCTCCACTAAAGGAGCATCACACCACCTATCAGTCCAAAAATTAATCTCATTGTCATTGCCAAGCATCCACAAAGTGTTATTATTCAAATCACCAGTCTTGTGTTTGAAACTACTCCATAGATATGAGAAAATATGGTGTCTAATACATCTGTTACCCCTCATCACTCTATCTCTAAGGAAAATGGCCCATTGCTCCTCTGAATTACAAAGGTCCCAGCAGATCTTCAGATTCGAAGCTTCATTTAAAACCACAATTGACCTCAAACCAAGGCCTCCTTCAGAGTAAGGTAAGCATCATTTCTTCCAAGCAACAATTACCAACTTTTTCTTGTATAGGTCTCCACTCCATATAAAATTCCTAATATATCTTTCTATTTCTTTAGTCAATGAGGAAGGCCAAGCATAAATAAGAATTGTGTGAAGTAGCATACCATGGATGGCAACTTTGACTAGTTGAACCCTTCCTGCTATAGACAACAATGAAGCTTTCTAGGCTGCTAATTTGGTTCTGACTCTATCAACAATGAATTGGAAGTGAGCCTTTTTTGGATTTCCTTTAAAGATAGGGGCTCCCAGATACATAAAAGGTAGGAAACCAACAGTGAATCCCAGAGATGTAGCAATGCTGAGATGTCTTTGAGCAGTCATGGAGCCAGCATACAAAATAGATTTCGAGGGATTTACCTTTTGGCCTGAGATTGCAGCATAGTCATTGAAGAGTTGTGTCAAGGCTTGAATGGAGGTTGAGTCTCCTTTGCAAAACAGCATAATGTCATCATCATATAGAATGTGTGAGGGAACCATTGAATGTCTTGTGCCTTTTATCTGCTTAATCTTTCCTTCCCTAACAAGATTTGATATGCATCTGCTAAGAACATCTTCTGCAAGACAGAAAAGTAAAGGTGAGAGATGGGCTCCCTGTCTCACTCCTCTTTTGCACTTAAAATAACCTCTTTGTTTGCCATTGATAGATATGGAGATGTATGCAGACTCCAAAATCACTTTCATCCAGTCACAAAAGGTGCTATTGAATCCAAAAGGCTTCAACACTTTCAACAGAAATCCCCATTCTAGAGTATCAAATGCTTTAGCTATGTCTACCTTCATTGCTAAGTTACCTCCAAATGTCTTTGCCTGCATAAGATTGATTGCCTCTGAAGTAAGACAAATGCAGTCTTTTATATTCCTACCATGAATGAATGCTCTTTGCTCTTGAGAAACTATGTTGGGAAGAATTTGTGAGAGTCTATTTGCAAGAACCTTTGTGATGATTTTATGCTTGAAATTGGCAATGACAATTGGTCTAAATTGATCAACAGTATCTGCATTTGGTGTTTTGGGGATTAACACTAGAGTGTTTGAATTGTAGCTTGGCAATATCCACCCATCAGTGAAAAATTGAAGAACTGCACTCACAACATCCTTTTTGATAATTGACCAATGTGTAATAGAAATGTGCACCAAAACCATCAGGCCCTGATGCACTATCTCTGTTGAGGTTGGAAACATCATTAAAAATCTCCTCTTCAGAAGGTAGCATAGTTAACAAATTATTTGCTTGTTCAGTGACAATGTTTGGGATAGAATCCTCAATCAAGCTAGAATCCTGCAAAACAGAAAAACTACGAAAAAAAGGTTAGTATAATGGTTCACTATATGGTCTGCTATTTAATTTTGGTATGTGATTACTAGATTGTCATGTTTGAGAATGGAGATCAAATTTGTAGAGTTCTTAATATTAGCAATCCTGTGGAAAAATTTGGTGTTTCGCTCTCCTTCAGCATGCCATTTCACTCTAGATTTTTCTTTCCAGAAAACTTCTTCAATTTGAAGGGAAGAGTCTAATTTTGCTTGGGCAGTTTTTTCTGTGTTGGCCAATGTATGAGTGTAGCCTACTTGGTTAATATGCATCTGGAATTGATTAAGTTCCTCCTCAGCTTTCTTCACACTGTCTTGAACATTTTCAAAGATTTCTTTGTTCCAATCCTTTAAAACTAGTTTCAGGTTTTTGAGCTTTTTACTCAACACAAACATTGGGCACCCTACTACTGGTTTGTTCCAACAACTCTCCACTATCTTCTTACAGTCAGGATGCAAGGACCACATCTGCATAAACCTGAACTGAGATGCAAAACTGACATTGTTTGTCTGAAAGTCTAAAAGTATTGGAAAATGATCTGATCTGTTTTTGATAAGAGTTGAGCAGGATATTGAGGTACACATGTCAATCCATAGATGATTACAAATTGTTCTATCTAATCTCTTCTTTGTGTGATTTGAACCTCTTCTACCATTTGACCAAGTAAAAAAGGCACCCCTAGTAGGAAGATGGATTAAATGATTGTTGCTTGACCATTGAAGGAATTCATTCATAGGCAGTCTGGCTGGTTGGAAGGCACCTTGATACTCATGGGCTTCTATAATTACATTATAGTCTCCAATGAAGCACCAGGGTAATTGATGTTGGGTTTGAAGGTTTCTCCATAGGTTTCTTCTCTGATTGTAGTTAGTAAAAGCATAGACAGCTGAGACACAAAAGGTTTTATCTTGTTCAGTAATCATGAATGACATTTGCTGGTTATCTGAGGCTAAAATGGTGGGGTTGATTTGATTTTTACATATACATCACATGTTTGGGATCTGACCACTTCTAGTGTTGGTTGCAAAAAGTTTCAGGTTTTGTCGGGCTAACCATCTATAAGGAAAATCATTAAAGGAAATCCATGGTTCAACTATTACTAATATATATGGTTTATGTTGTAAAATTAATCTCTTTATAGCCAATTTAGTTAGTGAGTTGGCCATACCCTCACATTCTAGAAAAGGATCCTCATAAGGAAAGATTGGTCTTACCAGGCTTCTTCTTGGTGTTGTAAGGCTTTCTAGGAGTTGACATATGCATACCTCCCCTCTTACCTCTCCTAGACTTTACCAGTTGGAAGCCTAAATTCATATGAGCTTCATTTAAACCATGTTCCAAGAGGTTATCATTATCTTCATCTGATATTGCCAAAGCTTCTGTTGCTTCAAAATCCACCATGTTTGCCCAAGATTGTTGTAAGAACTCTATATCTTTTTGAACTTCAGAGGGGGCTCTGTTTGTATTCTCCTGAACAGCTGGAATCATCTCAATATTGTTATTAAGGACTTGGACATCAGATGTGATATCATTGGTTTGCTGGTTAACTTCCTCCCTGTCTTCAAAATCCTGATCAACTTCATTGACTTGTGTTGCATCAACAAATTCTGATTCATTAGAGTCAGAATTTTCCCCATTTGGTGAATCATTTACTTGCCTTGTAGCTGCATCTATGTGCTCTACATCATTCAGTTCCTTCTCCATAACCTCATTTTCCATTCTTGCAAGTTCCATGTATCTGTTGGACAAGTTTACCTTATCTTTCACACCACTGGTGCCTGCTTCATTTGCATGCACTTGAACTACAGGAATTGCACTAACGTCTTCCTCTAAATCAGCCGTCTCCACTTGCTTTCCTTTTCCTATGTTATCAGCAGTTTGCACATATTGTTTTCTGGCTTCAGTTTTGTTTTTGTTCATCTCTTTATTCTCAGCATGTTTGGTAATATTTCTTTTTTTGCAAATTTCAAAGTAGTGCCCAGTACAGTTGCAAAAGGTGCAATATTCCGGCAAATTCTCATATTCCATCTCAACAAAAAAGCATAGTCTTTTCGCTCTACCAACACTTTATATCTTAACTCTTGTGTTAAATCAATGTCAACTAACACTCTAACATAGTGTCCAAAGTGTCTTTCAAAAGGGTTTTGGTTAGTTGTTACATTAGTGCATAAGGGTGTTCCCATACAACTCGCAATAGCAAAAATGATTTTAGGCCTCCAGTATTCTTGCGACAAACCATGGATTTTTACCCAAACTTGAGCAGTAGATTGTTTTAAGGTACTAGGGTGAAAATCTTTGGACCATGTGAATAGTTTTAAAAACCCAGGATTTAAATCCCAGGAATTAATTGCTCTAACTCTTCTAACATTCTCTACAGATGAAAACACAAATTCATAGTAACCCTTATCGACGGAAGTGACTCCCCATCTACCTATGGATTTCCACAGTGTTGATAACCTATTTTTCAACGCAACAACAGTGAGTGGTTGCACGCCTTTGGGCGAAATAACTCTCCCATGCAGGTTGTGCTTGCATGTCTCCAATCTGGTCTCGTATTCCTCCTCAGGTATTTCGATTTCAAGTTCGTTGCCTTTAACCACCGCGATGGGGAGTTGACTCAGTGGAATGTTAGAGACGTTGTTAACTGCTTTAGCGAAGGTTTTTTGTTGTTTCGGAATCTTAGGGTTTGATACATGTTGCATTTTTGGTGGATCATCACGCGAATCAAACAGGAAGGACCAAGGAACAATTGCTGGTTTGGGGTTAGCCATGGATGAGGTTGAGGTAGGTGGTTGTGGGTGACGGTGGAAGGGAAGATGGTGGTGGTGACCAGGATTGCTTTACGATTAAGAATTCTCCAGAGTTTCTCTCTCTATCTCTAACATGTTTTCTCCAATTTTCCTCCGGTCTTTCAATGTTTAAATTGAAATTCTAATCACACACTCGTTGACTATCCTCTTTGTCAAATAATTTCTTCACTAAAATCCGCAATATACATTTAATACCATATAAAAACCATGAACGAAATTCTTTAAGAGTTTTATACTATAGTACCTGTTGTCATTGACACTGAAAGAGCTACCTCAATTTTGACAAAACTACACTAAAAAACTATTGCAATTTTGCAAAACATATAGTCGATCCAAACAAACATCTAATAACAATTAAATCCATCATATATTAGATATAGTTCTTTTGGTGCACGTTGAATAAAATTGAAAAACCAAAGCTAAACTAAATACTTTTTTAGCTAGACGAATAATAGTCATCGAATATTCACACATGTATGGAAGAGCTGAGGTTTAATCCTGAATTACCACATATGAGCCAACAATTCCGACATTTTTTAATAAGGATCTTGATATGCATAAGATGTGTTTGGTTTGGTATATTATTTGACAAACAAAAGAAAAGAAATATAAGTTATTGTAAAAAAACAATAAAAATAAAAATAATTATAAAATTATATAATGGCATTGTGGATATTAAACCAAAAGCTAGCGACCATGAAGTAATTTACCAAAAATTATTGCCTACAAAACCCTCGCCATTTAGAACTCGCCCTACACAGTCACAAACGCACAAAATATAAAAACAAAAGAAAAACAGTTAGCAACAATGACAACCCAATGCTCTCACAGTTTCCTCCTATTATCAATCCTCTTCTTCGCAGCCACATTCTCCAATCTCCGTTCGACAACCGCCACCGGAGCAGAACCTCCGACCACCACCAACGACGACGCCGAATTCATCCGTTCAAGTTGCAACGCAACACTCTACCCTGACATATGCTACACTTCCCTCTCTCGTTACGCCAATGCAGTTCAACAGAATCCTGGCCAACTCGCTCGCATCGCCATAGCCGTAAGCTTCTCCAAAGTCCACCGAACTGCCTCTTATCTCTCCAATCTCACTCGCGAAGCAGATTACAGCGGTAGTTCACGCGCCACACTCGCTCTCCATGACTGTTTCTCAAATCTTGACGATGCTGTTGATGAAATCCGTGGTTCGCTTAAACAGATGCGGCAGATTGGAGCCGCCGGAACTGGCGCCGGTGCCGGAGCAGATTCGTTTCTGTTTCAGATGAGTAACGTGCAGACGTGGATGAGTGCGGCGCTTACTGATGAAGAAACATGTACGGATGGATTTCAAGATGTAGAAGATTGTCCGGTGAAAGCGGATGTACAGAATCGTGTCTCAAAGGTGAAAAAGTTGACGAGTAATGCTTTGGCACTTGTTAATGGTTACGCACAAAAAGGAATGCCTTGAATTGATCGATCAATTTGTGACCGTTTGATTTGATTATTATTACTTTTTTTCTTCCAATTTCAGAATTATTGTTGAGTTGAGTTGAGTTAATTAAAGTGTAGTGTGAACGAGAAAGACGTGAAATGTGAATGGTGAATGTAAATTATTATTATGGTTTTGGTTATAGCTTTGTTGTTACTTGGTAGCAAGAAAAAACAATCGCATGTGGGCTTCTTCACGAGACTTCTGAGCATGAATATATGAAGTGTGTATATATACGGAAAAGAAGCCACAATTTAAAATGTATCGTATCGTTTGAAGGTAAAGGCGTTTCAATCTTTCTTTAATTAGAGCCACTCTAAATTGTGTTATTTATTTATTTCATTCAAGGTAATAACTGTAGATGAAAAACGATATTAAAGCATTCACTTTAATGTTACCTTTGAGTGAAACGATCTTATAAACTTATTTTCAATGACATAATTATCTTAACTTTACTTTAATTTGATTTCAAGTTGGTATCATTAGGAGGAACCCACTCAAATTTTCCTTTTCATAATTAAACTGCTTTGAAAAGTCTGTCTTTGTCCACCACAATCTTAACCAAAGATAATTTTATTCCTTAGAGCTGTTTGGTATCAATTTTTGAGGTGTAATTTCGTCTGTTTAAGGATGTTGATGGTTAATATTTGCGTACTAACCCATGTCTAAAAAAAACAAGGTACATAGTTTTTTTTGTCTTATATGAAGTAGTAATTCAATGAAATTAAACTTACACACAACTGTGAAGTCTCAGGTTCGAATTCGGGTCACGACATCCAATCTTTACAATTTCGGTATTTGACAGTTGAGTTAGAATTTCTAAACAACAACGTAGATAGTTACTCGATGCCAACAAACTATATGCTATCTTATAATATTCTAAATATTCTTATAAAAAATCATTTAAAATTTTAAATAGTATCTCTCCGTCCTTCAATAGATGACCTATTTGACAATATACATTGTTGACTTAACATACTTTCACCATATTTTTCTACTAATTCACAAAGATAAATAATATCATGTAAGATGTTGAATTCGTCTTAATGAATATTTTTAAAATATTAAATTTTCATAATTTTTTTTAGTAGAGAATTGAAGATTTCAAAGATAAAACATATGCATTGATACGTGTGTCGGAGTCAACTAGATCATCTAATATGGGACGGAGAGAGTATTACATATTACTTGACTCAAAAGTATACATTAAAAGTGACAATGTATATTTTTTGACGACCAAAAATAATCTTTTTAGAGAAACTATAACGAAAAAATAAAATATTTATATGAACAAAAAACCATATTTAATTATTTTTTAATAACAACGATTTTTGTTGCATGCTTTTATAAAAAGAAAAAGAGAGAGTATTATTGGTTTATTAGGATTACAATTTGCGAATTCTTATCGATCATCTCAAGTATTTTCTACCATGTTCCTTAATGATCCTTCATTTGCTTTTAAGGAATATGATCCTTCATTTTTATAGCTTACCATTAATACTTCCTCATATAGAATATAGATAGTGAGAAGTCCTAAAAAACACAGCTCAATGACTGGGCATTTGTTATTTAATAGGTCAAAATAGAATAGAAACAACTTAAGAGATCAAAATAAAACCTAAAATAATCTCACCATCAACGGGAGATTCTTGGTTAGATTTTTAAGAAGCGAACTCAATTTTGAACTTCTTTACTATTGGAGTAAGTTGTTATTTTTATAGCTTACCATTAATACTTCCTCATATAGAATATAGATAGTGAGAAGTCCTAAAAAACACAGCTCAATGACTGGGCATTTGTTATTTAATAGGTCAAAATAGAATAGAAACAACTTAAGAGATCAAAATAAAACCTAAATAATCTCACCATCAACGGGAGGTTCTTGGTTAGATTTTTAAGAAGCGGACTCAATTTTGAACTTGTTTACTATTGGAGTATGTTGTCATTTTTTGTGACACATTTCTCAATGAAAGTTACAATATTAAAATGTGAATTGTAATAAAATAAATATGAATACAATATAAATAAGTGAGTTAAAGTTGGTAGATCCGATATAAGTATTTAAAAGTTGTATAGTTGTCCATAAGTTCTAGCTCAACTCGTAAAAGATACTGAAATTATTATGCTGAACGTCATGATTAGGGTTCGAACTCTGATACCTCCACTTTATGTGTGTAAGTTTATGCTGGCTTTGACATCTCGTCTATTAAAAAAAAGTTGTACCATTGAAGCAAAACATGAATGTGGTTCTTTAAGATAACGTGGCAATGTAGACTCCACTAAACTATACATTTGGGTTGCACCATTGAAGGTGCTCAAAAGGATAAAAAAATGTAATTTATCCTATTGTTTATTTAATGAGATGGGGAGGGAGGTCCCATGCATGATGAATATTCGAATTATTATAGTTCGTCTTGTTTAACAGTCGCCATTGCTACAACACTCATAGAATAAAGTTTGTTTATTTTCTAACAATATTAATTTGGACTTGAGTTAGCTGGAAAATTTGCTATTCCTTTACTTGACTCGGGAATATATAGCTGAGATTGATCAGACATATACTCAAACTTCTGGACATATAACTTGTAATGATGATCTTGGGCAAGTGAAATTCACTTGCAAGTTACTTTTGATATAATAGGATGGAAAATTGCAAGCATAAACAATTTACTCTTATGATTATCATCATTATAGAATTCCAGGGATATTTTCTTCAACCATATAATGCAATGACATGATTTGGAGGGACCACGTCAAATTTTATCAATTGGATTCCACTATTTTTTTTATTGATTTGGATGTCTATGATTGATACCTTCTTGATAATGTTTCCATGCACAAATATTTTCCTTTTCAATTCAATTATGATGTTTGTTCAACTTTTTTTTTTTTTATTTTTTTTTATCGATCATTTAAAAAAAATACTAATATAAAAACGCATGGCATGAAGATATGAATGAGACAGGGGACCTGCAGTCACAACTTTTTGTTTGATAAGAAATTATGGTAGTCTAATCAATCTTACAAATATAGAATCCAATTGACTATAGTAATACACTATGGCTCTCTTTGACATCACGAAAATGCTATCTAATTTAATGGTTAGTTTATCATGTATAAGTTAGCATGAATAAGCATATGTTTGGTTTTAATTTTGGTGGTAAAAAATGATTCTAGATGTTGCAAAATTGATTTTATCGTGTTTGGATGATCAAAAAGACAATTGATTTTGTTTGTAAAGTTGATTCTATGAACAAAAATTTGTAGTTTTTGACTTCTAGAGTTTATTTTAGTTTTAAATTTCATGTTAAAATTAGTTGTATATAAACATTCAACTTAATTTTATCATTGTCGGAAAAAAAAAAACTTAATTTTATCTAGAATCATTTAACTCAAAATTAAACATACACTAACTAGAGGTGTTTGATAATAATCATTTCATAATTAAGTAGAGGTGTTTATAAAGTTTTTTCAAATGTTACTTGTTTGGTGGGTTTATAGTTTATGATATATCAATTTGTTATGGATATCAACCAACGGAAATTAAGTTGAATCTTGATGAATAACAATGAGTAACGTATTTAAGAAAGAAAAAAAAAAAAAACAATGAGTAATGCATCTTTCCTCAAAAAAAGAAAAGAAAAAGAGTAACATATCGAATTGTTAGGGTATCAACTTTTTCACTCCCTCACGAGATGTGAATGTATGTCCCTAAAAATGTAAACCACATTAACCCGTAACATCTTTCACCCAGATAGATAAATTGCATGATCAACCTTCAAGAAATAGTTATGAAAATGACAACTGTAGACAAGGTTGGGAAATTGTTTGGCTTATTTTATGTGAAGTTTTGGAATTGAGTTTGGAGACATTGGCATCCCGTGAAGCGAACGAAAAGACTGGAAACTAAGTAGGTGGTGACTAGTGAGAGTGTGACAAATTAACCATCTCCATAGTTATTTATTTATTTATTTGGCATAAAAAAAAGGCCACATACAAAAACGACACTTTTAGTTTGTAATCTTCCCCTCGTGAACACCTTGTTAATTAATGGTTGCTCTGCTAGCAAGAGATACGAGACGAAATAGTGTTGTTTATGGTCCCTAAAGGAAAATATTAATGTTGCTCCTGTCAACAAAAAATATATTAAGTTTGTTTTTTTTAATAGGGATGCAAATTTATTCATTTGCGGGTCTACATCATAAAATAAAAATGGACTCGATTTGGATAAGTTTTTTTTTTTTTTTTTGGTTGAAAATCGATTTCAAATAAAAGTGAATCAAATTGGTTGTGACAAATTTTTCGATTCAAACATAATCAATTGAAACTAAAGCAAACTTAGAATGAGAATGAGCATTACCAGTTCTTCTAACACGAGAAACTAAAACACTTACAATATCAAAGCCAAAGTTAGAATGTTGTAAAAGATGGTTTCAAAGTGTTGACTATATTAAGAGAAACACCCTATATAGTAATGTTTACAAAACTCATATCATGAGCAAACTAAATTGCTAATTGAAATTCAGTTTTAATGTTATTCTAGGTCACAATAATGTTGACCACATTAAGAGAATATGATGATGATGTTATGTAAATATATTATAAAATTGTGTTTTCAATTTTAAATTATGTCATTTTTATTAATTGAATTTGCAACTGTTATGTTATGTTATTGACACATTTTAGATTTTATAATTTGAAACTATGTTATTGAAACTAATATAACATAGTTGAAATTATGAAATCTAAAAACCACCATCACCACATAGAAGTACCACATTGGTATACAATATTAAGGGGTGGATGATTATAATCATATTTTTCTTAGATACACGTCTCCAATAATTTTGAAATTATCTAAGTTACAACGAATGAAATGAGTGAACAAGTCATTGCTAGCATGTACCTCTAAGAATTTTGTTTTGCGGTAAAAAAAAAAGACTTGAATTCAGTTTTAAATTCTTAGAAGAGGGTAAATGTAAATTCATTTCATTCGTTGTAAATTAGATAATTTCAAAATCATTAGAGTTACATGTTAGCAACCTTAGACTTGAAAAAACACCCTCTCCTCTTTTTCCCTTCTAAACCCTCAATCCAAACACACCATTTAGATTTAAACCTTGATAGTATTCTTAGAAGAGGGTAAATGTAAATTCATTTATAAATACTACTTTTGGAGTCTTCACTACCTAAGATTGGAACATCATCCTTAAAAACTTTTCATTCCGTTGGATTTTATAAATTCAAAATGATCGCGTACAAGAAAGTTGGAGGGTGGAAAAAGAAATTCTGAAATTGAAAATATAAGATAAGAAAATGGGCTTGTAAAGCAACATATCAGAAGAGTGACGACGACGCTGGAGTTAGAAAATTGCTTTTTTGACATAAGAAATTTCACATTGCCACAAGTAAATTACGTTGGGGCCCCTGGCGGTAGTTAACTACCATTGAAGAAACCGTCGGCAGTTAACTGCCGTTGGTCCCAGCGGTAGTTAACTATCGCTGCATTATGTATTTTAAGAACGCAGAAAACTTCCAGTTTCTGGTTACAAGTTCAAAACAACACAAAACCAACTTCATCCCAACTTCAATTGCACGGATTTGAGCCAACTTTCTTCAAGTAATTAACAAGTAAGTTATTTTCTTCCTATTTACATGCAATGTAGGTTGTTTAGGGTGTTAGTTTTCATAGTTTTAGCAAAACTTTAGTGTTTAGGTTAGGTTTTTGAAATTGAAAATTATGTTAGAATTTGATGTTATAATGTAGGGTTTTTGTTGGCATTGTTGTTTAGAGTAGGTTTAGGTACAATGTAGTTGAATTAACACCAATTGTGCTAGTATTTTGAAACGCACAAAAGGTGTTTGATGAAATGCCTAAGTGAGAAAATCTTGCTCTTTTTGTGTAATATTTTTGCAAATATGTTCAATTTTATAATGTATGTATGTTATAATGATTATAAGTTTGCATTTTTTTTTTTTTTTGGCAAGTTTGATTAGTTTGGACATAATGATATAATAACCGTATATTTGTGTAATGCATATATGTTATGATGTTTATAAGTTTGTTTTTTTGGCAAGTTTGATGAATGACATAATGTGGTATGTTACATAAAGTTTGACGAATGTGTTATATTAAATTTTATGAATGCCTAAGTTTAATTTATCATATATGCTTAAGTTTAATTTGTGATAATGTAAGGGCTAGAACATTGCTCCATAATTTTGGCATAATGATAACCATAATGTAGAATAACCATAATGTGATAATGTAGTTAGATTAGATTTGATGAATGCATAAGTTAGATTAGGATAATGTAGTTAGATTAGGTTTGATGAATACATAAGTTAGATTAGGTTAGAACCATTGTTCCACGTATTTATGTTTTTTTAAATTTGTTTTGTACAGATATGGCTAGGGATATGGATGAGAAGTAACGGGTTATTAGAGATGATAGGATGCGGAAAGGTAAAGTGGCGAGTACCGCTAGCCTCGGAGAGAAAAGGGGGATCAAAACCCGTATGTCCATAAGACTCGGAAGCGCAGGGACCCGAGGATATATGGAGAGGGCTCACAGGCACAGGTGGATTACTCCTCCCAGGTGGTTGATCCGACACCAGCGCATGATTATGTTGGGTATGCGGATGAGGGTTTTGTTGGATATGATCGGATGGAGGAGGAGAGAATGTTTTTTCAGTCACCGCAGGACGAGGCAGAGGATGAGGAGGTGAGAGATGATGAGGGGGTGCCACATGATGTTGTGGAGGATTATCTTGAGGCAGATAATCTAGTTCCTGAGGGTGAGCCTGAGCCTCAGACTCAGCCACGACGTTGTCGTGTTCCGTTGATACTGTCGTATCCTGTTGGAGGGCCTCCCTTTCCTAGAGGACCTGAGACCATGTCACTGTTGTCCGACTACGCGAGGCACATGGCGAACCCTCTTTGGATGAACCATCATAATGTAAGTGTTTAAATTGTTTAAAATTCTTTAAATGATTTAAAGTGATTATTTAAAATAATGTAGCGTAAGTGTTTTAATTATTTAATATTATGTAGCGTAAGTGTTTTAATTATTTAATATTATGAAGCGTAATGATTTAATTATTTAAAATAATGTAGCGTAAGTGATTTAATTATTTAATATTATGTAGCGTAAGTGTTTCAATTATTTAATATTATGTAGCGTAAGTGATTTTAATTATTTAAAATAATGTAGCGTAAGTGATTTAATTATTTAATATTATGTAGCGTAAGTGTTTGAATTATTTAAAATAGTGACAATGTCTTAATTAATTTGAATTTCAGATGTGGTATGATGAAGTGGGTTACAAGAGTATAAATGCAGGGAAAAGATGAAAGAGCTTGATAAACCGGAGGCGGGTTTGAGGTGGTTTTAGGAGCATGTGGAGGGGTCTGGCCTACATGATTTGATATACACTGGGTATTCAACTGTGACCCATGCCATGATACGTGCTCTCTATGAGAGGTGGCACACGGAGACCAGTAGTTTTAATCTACCTGTGGGGGAGATGACGATCACTTTGGACGATGTGCATAATCTCCTACACATTCCTATTCACGGCCGCATACTGGAGCACGACGAGGCAATGGATCAAGACCTTTCGATTGATTTGATGACCAGGTTGTTGGACATGTCAGATGCTGATGCTAGGGCTGAGGTTAAGAATCAATCTGCTGGTCATATCAGTTATCCCTCACCGAAGCGGGTATATGAGGACCACCTGACAGAGGCTGGACGGCTTGAGGAGCCACAAATGAGGGAGGAGCTGCAGGAGAGAGGCAGGAGGAGGGTGTGGTGTGTGAGGAGTTTCCTTCTATATCTCGTCGGTTGTGCGCTGTTCACTAACAAAACGAACATACACATCGACTTGATATATCTTGATTGCACGGCGGACTTGCAGGCGATTGGGAAGTGGTCATGGGGAGGGATGACCTTAGCTTACTTGTACGATTATCTGGATGATTCTGTTATCCTGAATAACAGAACGATGGCTGATTTGTACGACTCTTTTTATGGTAATAATTTAATATTTATCTTAATTTCTTTATGAATTTATTTTATAAATTTTATTATTATGTTAGATTATTTTATAATGTTTTAGATTCATTGAATATTTAACTCGAATAATTAATGTTGTGTATTATTTATTTTGTTGCAGGGATGGATTTTGGAGCATTTGCCAGGTCCTTACCCAAGGAAGCCAAACCTGGGGTGGAAGCCGGAGAGACCATGTGTTGGGAGATGGCTTACTAGCAGAGGGCATAAAGATGTGCACCATTACCGCTTATGCCAGGATCGCTTGGAGGTGGATGACGTCAAGTTTTCTACTTATGGTGATCACATAGACGTGCATCCATTTCAGCTTCTGTGCACTTACTCGGGATGGCTCATGTTCGGGAAGGAGAGGGTGTACCGTCATTTACCTGAGCGGGTAAAGAGGCAGTTATCCTTTGTACAGGACGTTCCCAGACATCCATCAGATGTCCCTTAGGTGCCTACGCAGTTGCTAACCACTGTGTTGATGGACGCTCAGGCGTGGTTATTCACTGCTTGGGGAGATGGGTGAGAGAGACCATGGCATCATTCGCCTGGCTACATGACTTGGTATGCCAAAGTCTCTCACCCTCGTATTCTCCCACCTGATGAAGGATCTCCTCCCAGGCCGACGACGTGGAGCAAATCATAGAGGAGGAGCATGCCAAGGAGACGCCTGACACACTGACGATCATCTAGGATGTGGTGCATATAGCTGATGATATTGTGGCCAGGCAAGCCGAGATGACTAAAGAGGAGATTGTCCAGGAGGTGATGCGGATAGCCGGTACCGGTCGCCCTGCCCTTACGTATCAGATTGCTAGGTGGCGCAGGGGGCTGATGCATGCTAGGCAGTAGGGTTGATTGTGATTAGGCTTTTTTTTATGTACTTTTTGACTGTGATGTATAATTATGACATGTTCCGTACATTTTGGTATTTCTATGACATTTTCCAACATACCTTTATATTATTTCTTGTGTTTTAATTTTATCTGTTAAATATTATTTTGCACGTACGTTTTAATTTCCCGACATATCCTGACTGTTTACTTTAATTTGCAATTGGATGTAAAAACAAGAAAAATTCTCCCGGATAACCTGATCTAGTTTACCGGTATGAACGGCAGTTAACTACCGTTGGTGCCAGCGGTTGTTAACTGCCGGCGCTTTACCCAACAGTTGTTAACTGCCGCTGGAGACATTTTAGAATTTTTTACTTGTGTGGAAATGAAGTTTTGATTGTCGGAAAAACAATTTTGTTGGAGTTATCCATCCATCCATCCGTTCTCACATCGCCTCCGAAAAGGTATTATCAGAAACTTGATTAGCGAAACCCACTACTTCTCAGTTCTTGGTCATTCTTCAAAATTATGGTTTTCTGGAATATTAATTGATTTTGTTACTAACCCTTTCTCAACGCAGAACAGAAGAAGAACAATATGTCTTCTCTATTCCTTAGAGCATTACCTTTGACGACCCTTCGACGGACCCCATCAATTTTCTTTCTCTCTAGACTTTCCAAAACCATTCCAACTTTAATTTCCAGAACCAGAACCAGAACCAGAACCCTTTCTTCTGTTTCTGCTTCAATACAACAGCAACAACCACTTCCTTCTGAAACAGAAACACTCAACGAACCCCTTCAATGGGTTTCAAGAACTCATCATTGCGGCGAATTATCTTCCAACGATATCGGCAAAACAGTTCGTCTTTGTGGCTGGGTTGCACTTCACAGACTCCATGGTGGACTCACTTTTCTCAATCTTAGAGACCATACCGGCATTGTTCAGGTTACAACACTTCCAGATGAATTTCCTGTTGCACATTCTGCTATCAATAACCTTAGATTGGAGTACGTGGTTGCCATTCAAGGCATTGTTAGGCCTCGTCCAAATCAATCAATCAACAACAAGATCAAAACCGGCTTCATCGAGATTGCTGCTAATGATGTTCAACTTTTAAATTCTGTCAATGCAAAGTTACCATTCTTAGTTACTACAACTGATCATGCCAAAGATTCTCTTAAAGAGGAAGTCCGTTTGAGGTAAGTCTTCCTGTCATTGCTTATTTATATATATATATATATATATATATATTGGTTTCTCATACAAGTTACAATCTCACTAGTTTTAGGTTTTATTGCTTTTTTCTTTCAATGCCATTCTTCATGTTTACATGTTATTAAGTCTTTTATTTACTAAATTTCTTTTCAGACTTATCGTTAATTTTAGTTCAAATGCGATAATTTTGTGCCGAGCCTATCAGAATTTTCCGTACTATGTAAGTGTTTTAGTTTTAGATTCCTAGGTTAAAATTATAGTTGAGCAAAATTCCAAAACATAGAGACATGTAATATTAACGACTTCAATTTCTGGCTTCATAAGGCAAACATAGTTTAATCAACTGAGGGTATCACTGAAACACATGCCAAAGCAAAACAAAGTAGAAATGTCAAAATCCATATTTTATTGCAGAACAAAAATTGTAGGGTCTCTTTGGATAGAGGGGTTAGGAGGGGAGGACTTCATTTTCTTTTTTAAATTATGAACACTATAAACTGTTTTCTTAAATCAATTAAGTGTGATTGAACTATTATTATATGATCATTAATCATGATGTTCTTTTACTTTTTTAAACATGCCAAATATATATCAAAATATAGACTTAGCCCTCCAAACCCCCCGTTCCCAAACAGACCCTTAGAAAAATTCAACATTATTGCTATTCACCAAGCATCATATGATGCTCATTATTAGACCACAATGTTTGTTAATAGTGTCTTTCTAATGCTTTAGCTCTGCATTAGGTAGTTTACATGGAGCTGAAAGAGTTTCTAATTGATAGCCTTCAAAACTCTAATCAGATTTTAGTCTAACACAGCCCTGATTTGTTCTCAATCTTGTGATCTAGTGCTATTCATCCTTTACTGCCATGACTTTGAGCTAGTGTTGCACAATAGTTATTCAACTATTACATTAGTCTCGTACCCTAAAAAAAGTCATCATTAATTGATTATTTTACCCTCAGAAAACATAAACAGCAAGCATTTGGAAAAATATACATAAGTTCAACACCGACTGATATAACATAATGCAGCACAGATCAATTTAAAATATTACAATACTCGAAATTAAATTAGAACTATTGAAGATCAACGGGTCTGGGCTGTTCCGGTCTGCAATCAGCATACTGTCACGGTTTTTCACCGGTAAGACCAGCATTCTGTCTTTGTTTTTCATGGTATCCTTTGTTGAAATCTGTAATGTCTAGGTTTTGCAAGGCATGTCCTTGCTTTGTAAGGTATTCATATCTAGGTGGAAGCTGTGATGAGTTTTTATTTTTGAAGCTTGAAATTGAGTTTGAAAGTGGAGAATTTCTTACTATTTCAAGTTTTGGTGAAGTCTGTTAGTTATTCTGGTGGGAGGCTTTTCTTTGGTTGTATGAGTTAGGTGCGAAGGAGTTAGGTACATTTTTAGCCTGTTCAAGTATTGCTTGTGTGCTACTGCTGGAAATTTTGCTTGTGGGGATTTGTTCTTGGTTTTGTCTGTTCTGTGTCCAGCTTGCCTCCTTGGTTGGCTTTTGTTTGTATTGTTTCATCCTAGTACATCTCGTGCATGAGTGTGGTTTTAATATAAGTTGCTCTATAACTGCTTTTGGTATTTTTTTTTTTACCAAATGACTGCTTTTAGTATTAATTCCTCATTTGGTTGTAAAAATTATGATATTTTATCAAGTTTAATGATGTGGTTGAATGTTCTGCTGACACATGTTTGATTGTGGTTGATGTTTTCATTTGTCTTACCTCCAATTGTAATTTATTGACGAGTTGAGATTAGAGATTTATTGCTTACAATTAAGAATTTTTAGGTATCGATATCTTGATCTAAGGAGGCAACAAATGAATTCTAACATGTTGCTGCGGCATAATGTGGTTAAACTCATACGAAGATATCTAGAAGACATACATGGTTTTGTGGAGGTACTATCCTGCAGGTTCATCTTTTGAAATTTTGAGTCTATTGCACATCGTACTTCGGTTGTTGGTATTTGGTATCCTGTGTTGATCTTTACCTTTTTTGTTCATAAGGTAGATTGAAACTCCAATACTGTCAAGATCCACACCAGAAGGTGCCCGGGATTATTTAGTTCCATCAAGAATCCAGGTATTTAGATTTTTTCACCTATTGCATGAGATTGTTATTTCATTATATTTGTCTAACATTTTACTAGTCTTTCTTTCTCTTTGTTTAGTATGGATTTTAGTTACAATAGAGCAAATAAGTTGACAGACTTTAAAAGTATTGGTCTCGTCAGAAGTTCATGCAGGCAATTAGATTTATCTTTTGCATAATCAGATCAATTAATTGTTTTTTCAAACGGTCAATTGGATATTGCAATGTTGAATTTAGTAGTTGACAGGATTTATGATCCCAGCTTCAAAAGATATTTACTACCTATACCTCAATGGCATTAATGTAGAACGTATGCAGATTTGCCTTGTGCATGTGCGCACAAAGGACCGTCCTTTGATATATATCTGTTGTGTTTTGACTGTGTAGAAATGATTGCAAAAATTGTAGTATTTTTTCATAAGTAAGTTGTTTGTATCATGCCACTGAATTTTTATTTTATTTTATTGGCATAACATCTTTTATGAGAAGAGCATTGCTAAGCTGAAAAGCAATATGAATGTTTTATCTATTTTTTAAGAGATGTAATTTATTTTACGTTTTGTTGATTCTGTCACATGAATTACGAAGCAAGGAACATTCTATGCCTTGCCACAAAGCCCTCAGCTATTTAAGCAAATGCTAATGGTAGCTGGTTTTGATAAATATTATCAAGTAGCAAGGTATAATATTCTTTTATTTTATTTATTTATTTTAAGGTTATTTGTATCCTGGCTTATGTTATGGAGGTTTGTAAAAACTCTTCCCTTTTTCCCATAAAAAAAGCATTTGGTTGTGTGATTTACATAAACCAAGAATACAGAATGCTTGCTTTTATAAGCTAAACCAAAATTACAATAAAAAGATTGTGATGCAAGTGACCATTTTTCTTTCTGGATCAAATGCAATTTACCTTTTACAGATGTTTTCGGGATGAAGATCTAAGAGCTGATAGACAACCTGAGTTCACACAACTAGATATGGAGATGGCTTTTACTCCTTTAGAGGATATGTTGTCTCTTAATGAAGAGTTGATCAGAAAGGTTAGTTTATGCCATCTATAATCATATTCATTTTATCCACAATTTTGAAGTAATGGAAACATATATTAAATAAAAATTTAGAATGGAGGAACAAGGTATCAACAGATGATAACTTCTTTTGGTGATTTGAAATGTCAAGTGATACTATTGAAGATTTAGAAGCAGGTGTTGATATTTGCAGTCTCACTTATTTCAAGAAAAGATATATGTTGAAATGGGAAGGTGTTAATGTTTGTAGATTTTGTTTGATATAGATCTTTTGTGGACGTGGTTTCACATAAAGAAAACCATAAAAATCGAATCATGTATATTATGGCTAATTTTGAAGTTGGTTTTTATTGCAGGTTTTTCTTGAAATTAAGGGCGTGGAATTACCAAACCCTTTCCCCAGGCTTACATATGCTGAAGCAATGAATAGATATGGTTCGGACCGTCCAGATACCAGATTTGATCTAGAATTAAAAGATGTAATGATCTTTATTTCACCTCCTCCATATTACTTTTGTGGTTTGTAGCATATGGTAGTTTCTATGATATAGCTTGCTGTAATCCTGTGTTGAATCACTGCTTGTGTTTTAGTTTGTATTGCCATAACTTACCTAGATTTGCTTCATCTTGCTAAGATATAACTTTTCATTGGCTGGCAGGTATCTGACATTTTCTCAGGGTCTTCCTTCAAGGTTTTCTCTGATTCCTTGGAGTGTGGTGGTGTTATTAAAGTAATTTGTGTACCTTCTGGTGCAAAAAAGTACTCAAATTCAGTTCTTAAGAAATCTGGTGCAAATGGTGGTATTTACAATGAAGCACACAAATCTGGTGCAAAGGGTTTACCTTTTCTCAAGATCACGGAGAATGGTAAATTTGCAATTCCCTATCAAAACTCAATTTTATGATATTTTGAGAGATGTTTGTTATATTCCTGTGTTTATTGTGTAATCCTTTGATTTTAGGGGATATTGAGGGAATTTCTGCTTTAGTATCAAGTATGGATTCTGCAACTAGAGAGGATTTATTAAGGCGATGCTCTGCAGGACCAAGTGATCTGATTTTATTTGCTGTTGGTCATCATGCATCTGTAAATAAAACTCTAGATCGTCTTAGAGTTTATGTGGCTCATGAATTAGGTTTGATTGACCATGTAAGTTGGTATCTGCTTTTTAAATGAATTTTTTTCTCTATCTTTCTCCATTAATCATTTCACTTATGTTATCTAGTTATTTTTGTTTGAATTTTAGGCCAGACATTCAATTTTGTGGATTACCGACTTTCCAATGTTTGAGTGGAATGATTCGGAGCAGAGGCTTGAGGTCAGTTTTGCTTTTAATAACATCCAGCAATGCATTTCTTAATAAATAGGATATCTGGTTATGTTTTCTATTATTCTTAATTATGGGTTTGTGCAGGCTCTTCATCATCCTTTCACTGCACCAAATCCTGAAGACATGAACAACCTTGCATCGGCTCGTGCATTGGCTTATGACATGGTTTACAATGGGGTGGAGGTGATCGAGATTCATTTCTATTTTCTTTCCTCTCCCTTTAACTTGCGAGCCTTACAATTTTGTGACTGATACTCACTCAATATATTATACTTTGTCAGATTGGCGGGGGGAGTTTGAGAATTTATAAACGCGACATACAACAAAAGGTTTTGGAGACTGTAGGCATCTCAATGGAGCAGGCTAGTACATGCGACTCCATTCCTAGTCTTATTTATGTTTTTCATTTAGTTTCTATCTTTTCATATTTATTAAGTGAGTTGATGTTGGCTGGAAAAATTTAGACTAGAATTATGTAACATTGGTTTCTTGTGCTCTATTTGTTTTTCTGGCTACACTTTCCACTGTGTTATTATTATAATAAAAAGTTTTAGTACCTTCCACTGAAGTATCTTACTATCTTGGTGTAATATTGCAATTCAACCAAATTTTGGGAGAACAGGAAGTACTATTTTATTAATAACAAGAAAATCAACACCAAATAGTCTTCTTGAAAGAGTTACAGAAAGATTTAGAAAGCAGAAAAATGTTAGAGCAGGAAGGTCGATACAAGAGGGAATCATAAGAATAGATATGATTTCACAAATTGCCTAACTTCCCCACTCACCCACTCTAACACATATACCCTCACATGTATCCTCCCGCATACATAGATTTGGTTACTTTGGGTGATTGGGTCTACAACTTTTCCTTGGGCTCCCAATGGTATGAAAAATACAAGCCTATGACAATTTTACTTAAGGCTTTCCCGAAAAGTAGAGAGGAGATTGTGCAAAAAAAATAAAAATAGTAAGTGGAGTTACTATACGAATGTGTTTGGATTACATCACAAGGGACGGGACAATTGATTCATTCAAGGTAGTCAAAATCTAGATTTTACGCATGATCGGTAAGGGGAAGTAAAACCGTAAATTGTATAATCGTAAGATTATACAAAACTCATAAATATCAAATATATGCACATAAATCAACATGTATGCATGTAAAATAGCATAAGTAAGACAAAACCTTGCCATAACACTTGAAAAGTTAAGTAAATTTTAATTCATACGCATAGCTCACATTGCAACATAGTTGCATAACACTTACATAATTTAAACTTGAAATACTTATGTAATTATAACAATAACACTTGCATAACAACAACATAACACTTGAAATACTTATGCAATTCAAACGTTAAATCAAACTCATAAGTCTCAAACATTATTATTGATGGGAAATGCTAACAAGTGCCCTGAGGGCACATGTTAAGAATAAAAAAAATAGAAATATTGTCTTGGAAGTGGTGTATTCAATTAATTGAAAGTTAACATGCGCGCAATACCCTATATCTACATATTTCAATTTTCTTACATGTTAATGTGAACTGCAATTTTCTGCCATTATAATTTCTTTTTCAGGCTGAAGCTAAGTTTGGATATCTTCTTGAAGCTCTCGACATGGGGGCTCCACCACATGGTAAGTCTTCTAAAATGATTTATAGCCCCATTCCTCCCTTGTCGATAAACTGGATTATCTTATTAGAGTAGCATTTGTCTGTGCACAACCATATCGAGGAAAGGAAAAAAGGCCAGTTTTCTTTATTTATTGAAGTAGCAGTTATCATTAACTGCATGGTAGTGGCAGTTTAGACAAGGGTATTTCTTTTGCACTGCTTTTGGTTTAGTGAATACGGAATAGAATGATGTGGCACTAACTCTTCTAATGTTGTCTCATTTCACACATCAGTTATAAGTATATAAGTAATATAATATTACTTTCCTTTCCCACTAAACCGAAAACATTTCAATAAAAACATCTAATATTTATCAAGTTGAAATTTAATTGGCATATCTTTTATTTTAACACTATAAAAACATGAGGCACACAAATTGTATCTCAATATGTTTAATAGCAGTTGATTTTGATGATTATTTATATATCAAATGCAGGAGGCATAGCTTTTGGTCTGGACAGATTGGTTATGTTGCTAGCTGGGGCTAATTCAATCAGGGATGTCATTGCTTTCCCAAAAACAACAACTGCACAGTGTGCCCTCACGAGATCACCTTCTGAGGTGGATCCCCAACAGCTGAAAGATCTTTCAATCACTACATAGATAGGCGTTTAACTCTTCATAGTTCTGTTGCTTATACCCATTTT
The DNA here is from genome assembly GCF_003473485.1 of Medicago truncatula. Taxonomy (NCBI): domain Eukaryota; kingdom Viridiplantae; phylum Streptophyta; class Magnoliopsida; order Fabales; family Fabaceae; genus Medicago; species Medicago truncatula. The sequence continues at coordinate 48,241,000 of NC_053049.1, read as the reverse complement.
TGTACTCTGTTAAAGAATAATTTATGGACATTTAAATAAATCAACATGTATTTTTAGGAGCGGTACCATGTAAACCTACATTTCCATGTTGTTTATCACATTTTTTTCGAGCCTAAGAAAATCAAGTTGATTTCAGTTAAGTCCATTACAATTTTCCGCTCTTATTACTCACTGGAGGAGCGAGTGGAGAATAAAAAAGGGGAAGTCTAAGAACACCATGAAAAGTTATCTATATAAAGGGATATGTTTATTTGTGGCTTGTTTTAAGAGTTTTTATATCTCTGGCTTTTGAATTTAATTCTTTTTCAATAGGCGTGTTCTTTGATGAATATGCTATCCGTTCATCAAAGGGTGTATGCATAAAAGTGCATGTAGAAAATGTTACATTCCTTCATTGAGTCTTTTTGAAGAGTTTTTTTTTAATTTTTATTTTGAAGAGTTGTTTATTCTTTATCAAAAGGCATGGATATGTTTGCAAAACGAATCACACTATGTGCATGTTGAAAGCCAAACATTTCTGCACCCAAAATCATTTTCTTTTTTCTCTTTTGTGCAAAGAGAATGAAGAAAACTATTATATTATGTAATTATACTCTGGAATTTACTATTATCAATGGCCTTCAATGTGGAAGTGCAAGTAAAGTCCAGGGATTTTGATTGTATCATGGAGATACCTATTACACCTTATGCATCCAGTGAATATAAAAATTGGTCGGTAGTAATGCAAGTAACATGTAAGTTTGGTACTATTTTTGTTGCTGTTGAAAATGTGGTACATTTTGTTATATAGCTAGGTTACACTTGCAAAGCACTCATGAAAAAGTATAAAGAGGAACTTTTGTCAAAAAAAAAAAAGGATAAAGAGGAACTTTCAAATTCTATCTACACATAATACTCTATACGCAATCTTCATGTTTTTCATTCCCAGTCATAATTTATATGAAAACCCCAGGGTCGAGTTCTTAAAAAAGCAAAATAAATCTATTCTTGGACTTAAATAAAAATAGAGTATTACTTTTTCCACCCTATAGCCTTCTCCTGCGCCCTGTAAAATTTCCAAAAATGCCCTTGTGTATTCCGGATTTTAAAATCCAGATTCATGTTTACTATTTCGGATTTTATAATCCGGACAATTCTTATGTATAATCAGTCATCAGACACTCTCACATTTTAGCAGTTTTGAGTTTTGCTTTTAAAAACAATAAAAACACTAAGTAAAAAATGCTAAAAACCTGTCAAATAAAATCATAAAAATAACACCAAAAAATTCTAAAAATCAAATAAAACTAATGCAAATTTTTTCGGATTTTTCTGAGAATATGAAAAATGAAAAAAAATATGAAAAATGGGTCTAGAATTTTGGATTTTGAGGGACAGAGTCCCATAAGAAGGAACTTCTAAGGGAGTCATGGTCCTTGATTTTTTTTTTATTTTATGGGGAAGTTTCAGAGCAATCAGATCAAGTAGCACGAAAACCCGATTTTTGACTAAGAACAGGTAACAATGACTCAAAACAGAAGGATGAGAGTTAGGAAGATTAATATTGTCCATGGAATGACTATCCATGTTACAAACATGTTTAGAATTTGTGCTGATACAGTTCAGATTATATAATCCGAACTGTTTTACCTTGAAAAAGGGTGTTTAGGGGGTTTCCGGATTATGTAATCCGGAAACATCATGTAACGCGCCCTATTTTTTGAAGTTTCCGGATTACAAAATCTGGAAAAATCCGTTACTCATTTTTTCACCCTTTAACAAAAGAAAACACCATTCTAGATTATAAAATCCGGAAACTAAAGGGTATTAAAATAGGGCGCGCGAGAAAACCCACATGGTGGGAAAAGGAATTCCCATAAAAATATGAGAGGATGTACTATTTGGTAAAAGAAGTAATGCTTTTTTACTCTTGAGCAATTCAAGAAGTCCAATTAGCAATTACCTTTGTTTACACTCTTCTTATCCCACCCACACACACGGTTATGAATTAAGTATGTCCGGATACATCCATTCATTTAAAACAAATTTATATATATAAATTATTATTAATATTCTAAGCATTAAAAAGTAAAAAATATCAAACTAAAAATAAAAAATATTAAACTAAAGCAAAATGTAAACCTAAAAGAATATAGGAAAAACATAATAATGCTCTACGGGGATAAGTTTTTATAAAAAATATCAAACTTTTATTTTTATAAAGACTTGTTCAATCTCTGTTTGTTTAGCTTCACATTGTTGTATGAAGGTTTCCATCATTTGACCTACCTTTTTAACTTCCATTAGTCGATGATGATGTTCATCTACGTGGAGATGATTGGTGATTCCAACAAATTCAGCCTCTAAATATCAGCTGGCACGTCGGTCCAATATATTTGGCAAGATCTTTCTATAGAATTGTGTCTGGGTTTACTTGGATGAAGTTTAGGAACAACGGAACGCGAAACCACGTTCACAATATTTGGTCGGTACAATTATAAAGGACAATAGAGTTGGATGTTTTTCTTACTTTTGATTCCCACCCCAATACAAAAAAGTTGGCCTTTTAATGATAGTAAATCTTCGTAGTTAAAAGTTCTTTTTTCGTAGTTATAACCTTCAAGTATTTAGACCTATAAATCTGATGTTGTCGCTATAGTGACAAATTTTACTTGACAAAATGTTAGGTTTTATCTACGAATTTTACCCATAGGTATAGAGCTTAATCATAATTTACATTGGTGGGTAAAATGACTTTTACCAACGTGGATTTACCGTCATTAAAAGTCATGTTTCTATATACTTGAGGCTATACCTATGGTGAAAAGACGTTTACCTATACAAATTTACTGTCACTAAAAGTCAAATTTCTAAATACTTTATTTAAAAGGACCTTTACCTACGAAAATTGACTATCTGTAAAATTCATGTTTCTTGAAGTGGGGGGTGGGGGTGTTAAGGATCAAAAGTCATAAAAAATTGTAACAGCTAAATTTTTAAATAAGGTCATAAAAATTGTAATAATGGGGTTCAAGCAGCTAAATTTTTAAATAAGGGTAACAAAACTTCATAAAAATGAAAGTAGGTTACCAAAAGTGTTTAAGCCATATATTTTATAAAGAGTTTGATTGTGATTTATTGCTAGTGTAGATGATTTTACACTTCATATACTACATAATATATTTATCTGATATTAATAAAGTCAAATGTGATTAATGATTTAATAGTCATGATACATTAATGGTGTTAACAATATTTACTCTGACATTATATAGGAGTTGAATATTTTTATAAAACCACTTTTTGTCAAGGTAGAACCAAACATATACTTAATATTTTTTCGTAAGTGAACCACCAAATTTTCCTTAAAATTTGTAAGGGCTAGACATTTTATCCTCCTATAATTTACGAATAGGCATAATTACTTTGATTTTGAATTACACAGAATAATAAGATTATTTGTTAACTTGTATCTAACTAATTTACTCTCAAATTAGTAACAAAATTATATCATTTTTTTAGTAAATTGGTCTTTGAATTATATCACTTACTATAGCAATTAATCACTAAATTATCATTTATTATCAAACCAACCTCCGATCTTCACAAGTTAATAAGAACATCCATAATAGAGACCCTCAATTTTAAGGTCTTAAACGGGTCCCACATGGATACATCATTTTTTATTTATTTATAATTTTTTAATAATAGTACCTAATATGTACCCAACCATTCCAATGGCAAAAGGTCTATATGGGTTCCACAAATAACATTAAAAAGTCAGGTAAATTGCAATTGAAAAACAATAGTAGAATGACATTAATTATTTTAAACAAAAGTAATGTGGGGTCCACTTAAGCATTGAGGTCTTAAGTGAGACTATGGGTCCTAGAAGACCCTAAAAAAAAAAATTCACATTGGGGGTACCTATTAGGTACCAAGTCTTAAATGGTGAAGACCTCACCAATGTGGATGCTCTATGTAGATCAAAATTGTCTGACGTCATACGAAAGAGTAGTGATATTTGAACAACCATTTAAGATAACTATTGTGATAACTTTTTTTTCTCTCTCTTTTCATTGGTTAAACACAATGGAGAAAGAAAAAGGAAGAGATAGAACAAGAGGATAATGTGAGTATGAGAGAGAAAGTTGTCATAAAGTGGTTGTACAAATATAATTTCTCCATACGAAATAAATAAGCAGCCCATTATAGAGAGAAAATGTATGGTGCTTATAGAGAAAGGTGGTTGTGTAAGCACCCACTCTATCTATAATTTTCGTGGTTAATAAATTGTACACAAATCAATAAAGTTTGTCTAAATACAATGACATTGAATTATTAATTATTAGTTGCTGGGTTTAAGAGATTATATACTTATTAGGTAATATCATTAGAAATTATAAAATATATGATGTGTACATGTATGATCCACTTAAACATTCAACATGAAGTGCTATGGTGGAGATGGTCTTACAAATTTCAAAGGAGAAAATGTTCGACCCTCACAATTTCAGCTAGCAAATCGTTGATTTACTTTTTTGGCTCAATACATCGTTTAGTCCCTTAACTTAATTCTTTTTTTTAGAATGATCCCCTAACTAAAAAACGTCTCAAATTGGTCTCTTATGTCTTCTTCCGTTTCCTCTTTTGGTCCTCTCCGTTAGTTTTTAACATCAAATGTCTAAGGTGAACCATGTTTAAAGGTGGTCCACCATATGCCTTATTAATTTTTTTTAATTTTAACCATTTGATTTTTTTCATTAAAAGAAGACCGTTGAATCATGTGGGGTCTATTGTACTTTATTGTGAACCACTCACACCTAATAAAATCCATTCATCTTCTTCTCCCCTCATCTCTTCATGATCTTCAACAACAAATTCATCAATAAAATCCAGAAAATCCCAAAAAAATAAAAATAATTATTCCTACTCTTTAATCATCACATAACCATCATTGTCATCTTCATCTATCATCATCAACACCCTCCTTCTTCATCTTTAACTCATACCCATACCCGAAAGCATAAAACTCAAAGCTGCAAAACTCTTGGTTGAAACTCAAATTTCAAAATTCTTCAATCAATTTGCAACTACATCACTTTCATCTCCAATTCTTTCTCGTTAGGATTCCTGCAAGTGATCTAGGACACAATTCTTTTTGGAAGGTTTATTAAACTAAAAGCATATAATGGTTATTAGGGAGAAGGCAGACTCTCGAACAACAGGTGTTTTGCTGATGGTTATCAAATTGGTTAATTGTAACTCAAAAAAAAAAAATTATTATGTACAAAATACATTACTTTACTGGTGAGTGGTGACTGGTTTCTAACATATGCTCATCTCCATTTTGCTTAACAAACACTGTTGTAGCAGCACCGATCAAGCTACAACTGGTGATGTAAATTCCCCTTCAACCATTACATAAACAACAAATTCAGAATAACGGAGAGAAAATGAGAGAGAATTTGATTTGAAAGGGGAAAATGAGAAAAAGGGGTTACCAAGCAGCGCCGAGACAGCGATTGCAGCAAAGGTGTCTGGTGAGATCCTAACGAGTGCTGCAACCTAAGAGCTTGAATGCCTACAATGATTACAGAGCTAGACATGGTGGTTGTTGCGTAAGGAGAGGATTGGATCTTGGAGATTTTTTGTAGTGGGATAGAAGAGAAGAGAAAGAGGAAAACGATGTCGTTTTTGCTGGTTGAATGTTGATTTTTTTCTGATTTTTTTTTTGTTGGTAAATTGTACGAATTTCTATGAATATGAAGAAGTGATGGAAGAAAGAAGATGAAGAAAGGGAAAAAATTAAGTGTTGGTGGCTCATTGTTGTACACAATAGACATGCAATCCAATGGTTGAGATTATATAAAAAATATTAGTCATTAAAAAACTAACAGAGAGGACCAAAAGAGGTAACGGAAGAAGACATAAGAGACCAATTTGAGACGTTTTTTTAGTTAGGACACCATTCTGAAAAAAAGAATTAAGTTAAGGGACTAAATGATATATTAAGCCTACTTTTTTTTCTCACTTCATAGAGAAATTTACCTTTGGAGTGCTCGAATTCTATGTTTTAAAACATACTAGATGAGTAACGCCAAAACTATAGAAAAAGAGAGCGACATTTATCGACAAAGGGTTATGGATTTGTGGTTATGTATGGAAGCTTGGATTATGATGACAAATGATGATTTAGCATATATGAAGTCAATGCAGAAATTTTGTTAGTAAGTCTTAATCATATCTTGCTTTCTCATCTGAAGTTTTGAACCGGTTGTGCTGCCACTTTCCTATAAAAATGATTCAAAATAAAATATTATTGCTTATTAGAACTAAAAAATTAATTAATTGTACCTAAAAAAGAACTAAAAGCATAAATAAAAATAGGCTTAATAGCAGTTTTAGCTCCCTAAGAAAAAAACTACAAAATCACCCCTTAAGTTTTGCATCTGTAGCAGTTTTGGCCCAACGACCAATTTTGACTCGGTTAACGCTGACGTGACATCCTAAATGAAGTGCCACGTGTTTTTTTTTTTGACCAAAAATTGGTCTTGGGAGGCCAAAACTGCTAAAGTTGCAAAACTTAAGGGATAATTTTATAGTTTTTTTTTTTAGAGATCAAAATCGCAACTTTAGAAAAGTTATGGATTAAAATTCCTATTAAGCCAAAAATATTATTGCTAAAATATTATTGCTTTTGTGTAAGAACTTCGCTACCTTACATAAGGACAATGACAATAATTTGATCTGACGGGTGTGTCATATATATAGGCATGAATTAATTAAAATGATGTAACATTTAAAATTGAATGGTTGAGAATGCATAACAAAATTGTTTTTTTTTGAAGGAGCATAACAAAATTGTTTTGTTTTTCGCTTTATGAAAGTGCATACTTATGGATTGGGACGGAGTTAGGAATTTAAAGTTAGGGGGATGGAGTATAAGGAATATAATTTGATTAAAAATAATTATTCAAATACAAAAAGTAAATAAGAAATCTTAAACTAATATTATTTTGGTTTGTTAAGGAAATTTTTAACTATATTATTTTTTGGTAGATAGATAAATGATCAAGTCATTATAAACTCTTAAACACATAAGTAGAGGTGTCGGAATTTAAACCTCGACCAAGACACCCAACCAAACAATTTCGACAATTTTTGTCTGTTGGGTTAGGACTAATGGTTTTGTAGAGACTAAAATCATATTTAATCCTATATTATTTATGTAGTTTTGACTTTCCTTACCTCCCGGCCGAACTTCGGATCATAATGATCCCATTATCCTAAGAACCAGAGGGTTAAAAAAAATGGCAATTGACTAAATAGAAAAACTTGTGTACGAGTGTGAAAGACATGATATTTTTGTCACAAGAGAATAGAAGAGATAATACATTAAGAACTAAATTATATTTTTATCTATTAGTTTTATTTTAGGTTTTAATTTGCTATTTTATTTTGGTTTTAAAATAGTCTTTTATTCTACAAAGTTATATCATTGCGGTTCATTCCATTTAAAATATGTCATAAAGATGACCATATCAATATATATTACGAAATATAAAATAATTTTAAATAGTATTAAGTACAAAACTAATGATATTAGTTGCCAATTAATCTAATAATATAGTAAAAAATTTTACATTTTTTTTGGTAATTTTTTTTAATTATATTAATTGGGGCCCATAACCTAATATATATTTTACTAAACATTTTAATATAAATTATTTTTAACATTATCAACACTACTTCACTCTCTCTCCAACAAGCCGGCCCTAGTTTTCTCTCTCTAGGTTTTCTCTTTCGGTTTCTTCATTGAGGGGTGGTTTTGGGTCGATTCTTGACCTAAAATCACCCCTCTTCATCTTTTTCTCTATATTTCAATCTAAATAAGTTATTTTCACATAGATCTAAGTTTTTTCTTTGTGATTTATCATCTAAGTGTGGTGGTTTGTTGTTCGTCGTCTTGTGCGGCGTTGTTTGATTTCCCGTCTTTTTGCGGTGTTCATTTGATTCATATTGAAAGATCAATTATTCAATCAAAGAGTTGGGCGTGAACGTTGCAGATCCGGAGGCCATGAATATTCCGCACTTTAATTTTATCATATATTTTTGTATGCATTATGTCGTTATATGCTATTAACTTGGATGTTGTGAGTTTGTTAGCAGATTCATCCTTTACGTTTTTAGCGGTGTTGAATGATGTAATCTCTCAATTTGAATGAATAAATATCATTTTGTTTTTGTCAAATTTTTTTTTTTTAATATAAGTAATTGTGTGGTATATAAAAAAAATTGTTGAAAATATGGGGGGACCATGGCCTTTAAAGGCCCCCCAGTTCCTCCTCCCCTGCTTATCAATTATCATGTTGGTTGCAAAATTTGATATAAGGAGTACTTTTCACGTAGGATTAAGGTTTGCTCCAACTCTGTGAATTGTTTTATTGTGCTAATTAGGTTATTGCTAATATAAGTTCTGTACCAATTAGGTTATTGCTAATGCAAGTTCAGCATGGTAAGTTATACAAAGAAAGATACATTAAAGCCTTGCCCTATTTAGAAGAACATCAGCACAATCCTAATAAATAGGTGTATGAAGTTTCCAATCCAGTGGTGCATATGTACGATGCTAATAATGCCCATATGGTCTGAAATTTGATAGGTTACCAATTTTTTAATTTTGTTTAACCAGATGCCAAATTTTGATTAATTAGATCATCTAGCATAGTTATATTATTATTATTTTTGAAAGAAATTAGCATAGTCATATGTAATAATATTTTAACTGTAGTAAACTATATATGATAATTCCATCAAAACATGCTAAATATATAATAATATATGTAAAAAAAAGCTAACAAAAATATTTCATACACCCTTCGATCAGTATTATAAGCAAAATGTATTTTTTATATTTATTGAATGAATTTAAAATGTTGATTTTTGTTTATAATAATGACTAAAAAGTACATATAATATATTTATTGTCAGAAATATATATACACATGAACCTCACTTATAAGGTATTTCTGGGTCCGTCCCTCATTAGATGTCCCATAACGACCGTCGACTATTCCTTACATAAGAGTACTTATGATCGATAAAATGTAGCTCGATTTTCCTATTAAAAGCGTAGCTTGAGAAAAAGTAAAACGTAAAGGGCATCTAATATGAACTTCAAAAAAGTTTATTAAAAGGAAACATGTGGTATTTTATTAAAAATGATTTTTTAGGGATTTTATTAAAAATGATGGAACTCCGTCTTCTTTTTTTATTTATTATTATTATTATTATTATTATTATTATTATTATTATTATTATTATTATTATTATTATTATTATTAAGTTTTTAATAGGGAGAATCCCTTTTAATAAAAGGGAGAATGATCAGAACTTTAGGATAATAACAAACTGAAGAATTCAATATATTTTTTAAAAGGAATTGGATGGATCATAATAATCTAATCCATTTACAATCAAATCAAGGTGCCATTTAATTTGGGAAAGGAGAGTTCTTTCCCACATAAAAACCATTCAATTTGTTTATTATCACATTTCCGATGGATAGATTCGTAAATTATATTAAAATATTTTTTTTTCATTATGTTATAAAATAAAATTGTTATAAATATATCTTATTATTTAAAAATCACATATTAAATATTTTATTGTGAAAGCCAATTCGCGTGAGCCACCTCACTAGATAGTAGCCTTCCCTTTTAACCACAAGTTATTCTTATTCGACTCCTATTTTATCCCTAGTCAACCCAGTATATCCGCCCAATAGAGTCGGAGACTATCGACTTTGAAAAGTAGGAGAGAGAATATAAAATATGGAAGTGTAAAATGATATTGTGAACTTAAGTGATCTCATTATGTGAGCGTAAAAAGAGAGATTTATCATTTGATCGGTGGAGTTGATTTATCACTTTTGCATGTGTGTTTATATATATAATAAATAAAGAGAGAGAAATGTAAATTGCACTATAAATATTTTAAACCTATTCATTAAAAAAAAATAAAAATTAAAACCAGTTAACTATATAATCGAAATTTTTGTGGAGCGGGGCATTTTTGACATGGTGTGGCTGAAGCACGTCCCACTAAAGGTATTGGTGTTCGTTTGGCGACTCCTTCGAAACAGATTGCCAACAAAAGACAATTTGATTCGCAGGATGGTTCTTCACCAGGATGACAACGGTTGTGTTGGAGGATGTGGCAGCCCGGAGACGGCAGTTCACTTCATTTTGCGGTGTGACACCTTTGGCAGCTTGTGGCATCTTATTTATAAGTGGATTGATATCTCTTTCATATCTCCCGACTTGGTTACCGATCACTTCCATCACTTTGGTCATTTAGCGGGTTTGCCGCGATATACACACAGTTACCTCCAAGTGATTTGACACTATACTGTTTGAGTCATTTGGAAGGAACGAAACAACAAGATTTTTACAAACAAAGCTCATGATTTGATCAAGTTATTCGACTATGTCAAGTTTATGTCTTTTTCATGGTTAAAAGCTAAATTGCTCTCTACTACTTTCAGTTACAATGACCGGTGGCAGAACCCTTTAGTATGTATGCGTATTAGGGAGTAGTTTTTCTTGTATTTTTCTTTCGTAGAGTTTTATGGCAACAACCTCTTAACATTGTATTCCTCGTGGTTGATTTTTTTGACACATCTTGTACTAGACGAACCATTTTTTATTAATCTATATTTCATTTTGGCTTCTTAAAAAAAAAAAATCGAAATTTTATCAAGTCAAACAAATATTAAAAATAAAATTTGTGGGCAAGATTCCTCCTAAGCTTATTGGTGGGGAAGTCCGCCACTTTAATCGGTACAAAACTTTTCATTCCCCCTTCTCCCATGGTAGTTGGAGTTGTCTTTGTCCTGACTAAGACTATATGAACTCTTTTTTTAAAGGAAAATGAACATTTTATTATAATTATCAATAATGCAATACTATATGATGATTATCATCAATTAAACGAATGACCCAGAAGCAAAACAAATTAAACAAGAATATAAATACTAAGAGGGTAATTAAATTTAGTAGATATATGTGAAGGAAATTGTGGACAATTGCTAGACACGTTTGCAATATTATTTTATGTATTTTTATTTATTTATATAATAATTTAAAACAGTTTGATATCTTCCACCAAAAAACGAAAACAGTTTGATATCTGCCTCAATAAATTTTTTGATAAGAGCAGACCCCTTGGGGGACACGTGGTGTCATAGTAGTATACCAAATGTATACATGTTTATGATCAAGTACACTGCACACCAACAACCCTATCTGTAATTGCCTTATTGGGGGAGTAAGGAGTGTGTTAGTGTGTCCATAACCATGTAGCTATGTGACACTCACCTAATATAATCAGGTTTTGGTTTAGATGAAAAAAGCAAAATTGAATCATAATCAAAACCCTAAAGCTTCACGAGTCATATCATGTGTGTTAGGAGGACTATAATGTGGTTGAGCTGCAAATTTAAGCTACATATATATGGTTTAGCTAATTAATCAGTGCAAGATGACTTGGTTTTTTTCTTTCTTTTTTCGTTTTGATTGTTTTGTGGAATAATGGCCTCAATATAATTATTATATAACAACTTTCGTAAATACTATTTCCTCCTCAATTTTAATTTCAAATTACTATTGGATACGACGTGTACCTAGACTTCCAAAGGAACATAAGTACCATGACTTATAAAGAGCCAAAGGTTTAGGGAATATTAGTTGTGTAAATTGGGAAGTTACAAAGCTCGATTGGGAAGATCCTAACAAGATTCCCATAATAGCTTAGTTTGAAAAAAAGTAAATCTTGTCCATTTTGTGAGAGAAGATTAATTAGTGGAAGAAACTATACGTACGATCGTAATCAACTAGAGTGGGAGCCAACGTTTGTGTCATAACATTAAGCCACTATCCAATCCAATTGTTATTAATTTAGTTGATTAATGTCTCTAAAAGTGATATGTCAAATAGAAAGAACAACGCAAAGACCATTATTAAAATTGTTTTATTGCATCCGTCATTTCCTACCTTTTGAAACCTTACGTGGTGCGAAATTTTCAAAAAGAAAAAGTGTATTTTACGTGGCAGAAAAATAAGAGGCACTAAGTTGCAAAAAGAAAAGGTAGGGCATAGATTTTCTTTGAATAATTTTGATAACTTATCCAATTTCTATTACGTGAGAAAATTCAAAAGTATTATTTACAAACTTATTTCACTCCACTTCATAAATTTACTCACTTTGTTCTAGAAAACTATCCTTTTTTTTTTTTTTTCTTTGATGTTATAGAAAACTATCCTTTCCATTTATTTTTCTCTAAAAATACCAATACAAATATAACTTAGAAGATTTTTTTTCTTTATCTTTGATTCATTTTATTTTGACGAATAAATATATGTTAACATTGGAGTAGTATTTTTCACGTAAACTTCGTGCATGACCCGTCGAATAACACCACCAAGAACTTTAGGAAATGCAAGTGAAACCTTCCATGATAATATGACTATTTCCTTATATCCTAAGCTTCAACACCCACAAATTAGTATACCTGTATGGCCTACCTAAGCCAAATCTCTTGATCTATATATAGCACCATTCCTTTGCACTTAATTTCATACATAAGCAAACATATATAAGCAAGTCCTCTCTTATTAATTCCTATACACCTAGCTCTTCCCATATAATATTATAGAAAAACATTTTGCTACACAACATGCACAATATTTCATTTTCTAAGATGGATAAACTCATATTCAACTCTTGCATTGCATACTTTCTTCTTTTCTCTCTCTTGTTTGTGCATGGCAAAGAATTGTCATGCAATCAAACTCCATACCCTCATGTGTGCAACCATTATATTGGAACCACCACAAATAAACTATCAACCCTAGATTCTTCTTCTTCCTTCCATGATATTGTACTTAAGGTTACCTTGGACCAAGCCATTGAAGCACACAAACTTGTATCAACCATGGAATTAAATAATTTCAAAGACAAGCATGCCAAATCAGCATGGGAGGATTGTTTAGAGCTTTATGAGGATACAATATATCAACTCAAACGCTCAATAAACTCAAACAACCTAAATGATAAATTAACTTGGCAAAGTGCTTCCATTACCAATCATCAAACTTGCCAAAATGGTTTCATTGATTTCAACCTTCCATCTCACTTAAATTATTTCCCATCCATGTTAAGCAACTTCACTAAATTGCTTAGCAATTCTTTGTCCATTAGCAACACTCTAACTTCATCACAATCATCCTCATCCTCATCATCAAGTACTAAGCAAAACGGAGGGAGAAGGTTGTTATCAGATGGATTTCCATATTGGCTTTCAGGGTCAGATAGAAAGCTTCTTCAGGCAACACCGGGGTCAGGGATAGGACCAAGAGCTGATATTGTGGTTGCACAAGATGGAAGTGGGAACTATAAGACAATATCTGAGGGTGTGGCTGCAGCTGCTAAGCTTAGTGGAAAAGGGAGAGTGGTTATTCATCTGAAAGCAGGTATTTATAAAGAGAATGTTGATATCAAGAAGACAGTGAAGAATTTAATGATATTCGGAGATGGAATGGATTCTACTATTGTTACTGGCAATCATAATGCTATAGATGGTTCTACTACTTTTCGTTCAGCTACTTTTGGTAAGTTAATCAATCCTTAATCACTCATCTATTCATATATGATATATCTATATTCTATATGCATGGGAGAAATCATATGATCAATGGAATAGTACGTAACAATAACAGTAATAGTAGTAATATTAAAACACTTTGAATTAAGTGAACACTAGAAAATATATCACTTTGGCCCCATTAAGATAGAGACAAGCAACACTTTTTTTTTTTTTTTTTTGAGGGACAACCTAGTGTTACGGATCAAACATTATATAATATATGAAGCTATTTGTCATATGACTATCAAAAGATTAACAATAAAGTACAAATTTCTTAAATATCTTTTATCTTTGAAAACAGATAATATTTTCAAACTCAGCAATCTCTTGTTTTTTTTTTTTTTTTTTTTTTTACAACATAATTTGTTTTAACAACATAGTTTGTTTTTAGTTACTTTTCTACTTTCTCACAAAAGCTACTTTTTGTTCAGATATTTTAATATTTTTTTAATAAAACATGTTGAAACAAAAAAAAAAAAATTCACCGAACACATCATAACAATTATAAAACTCTAAAGTCTAAACCATATGACCAACAATTATATATTATTATTTATTAGTATTATTCAACTCACACTTTTTTACATCGATCGGACTCTTGGAAAACATTGTGATTGGGATATTTTTTTCTGTATATTCAAAGTGAAAATATCTCATTTCTATGTATTGACGTTAAATTTGTTTTTTGTTCGTCAAATATTTTTTTCTTGAAGAAAAATTAACCCACTTAAACTGAGATAATTAAATAAAATATATTAATAAAACCTTTCTAGCAATATTCACTAAAAGTTCTGGAGTTTAATCTCCATGCACCGGTCAATGTAAAAAATTTTCAATTGTTCATTGTTTTACTTCACATGTGAGTATATTATCGTTCACAATTAATCATTTGTATGCCTTTAATAAATTTAAATGATCAGACAATTATGATCGAAGTATAGTGTAAAAATTCCTTACATAATATATGAATTAAATTTAAAGTTCTAACTATGAAATAAATAATTACTGCAGGTGTTATGGGAGATGGTTTCATAGCTAAGGACATGACCTTTGAGAATACAGCAGGACCCCAAAAACACCAAGCAGTGGCTCTCCGTTCCGGTGCCGATCACTCTGTTTTCTACCGTTGCGCCTTCAAAGGCTTCCAAGACACTTTATATGTTTACGCCAACCGTCAATTCTACCGTGACTGCAACATCTATGGAACAATCGATTTCATCTTCGGTAACGCCGTTACTGTCCTTCAAAACTGCAACATCTTTGTCAGAAAACCAATGAGCAACCAACAGAACACCGTAACAGCACAAGGAAGAACAGATCCAAATGAAAACACTGGAATTGTAATACATAACTGCCGTATAACCGCATCAAGTGATTTGAAAGCGATTCAGAATTCAGTTAAAACATATCTTGGTAGACCATGGCAGAAATATTCAAGAACGGTTGTTATGAAAAGTAATCTTGATGGTTTGATAAATTCAGAAGGTTGGGCTCCATGGATGGGTGGTTTTGCTTTGAGTACACTTTATTATGGCGAATATATGAATGTTGGTGGTGGTGCTAATACTGATGGAAGAGTTAAATGGCCTGGTTTTCATGTTATTACTAATCCTTCTGATGCAGTTAAATTTTCTGTTGGTAATTTTTTGGCTGGTGATTCTTGGATTTCTGGTAGTGGTGTGCCGTTTGATGCAGGTTTGTGAATATTGATTCATTTCAGAGTTGAATTGATCAAAGTATAGTGAAAGAAATAAAAGTGATTGATCATTGAGTGGGAAGACTTGAAATGATGATGACTTTGGCTGTTTTGTATAAAAAAAGAGGATGGTGAAAGCATAGTGGTGGTGACAATTGAAGATGGGGAAATTATTGTCATGTAGTATTTGTTGGGTGTTTGCCATATACAAAGGTTACACAAGATGTTGTACTTTGTCTGTCCATTATTTTTTTTTTAATCAAAGGGTCAACTAGTGTTTTCTTTTTTTTTTTGGTCTAGGGGCCACGTTAGTTTCTTTGATTACATAATTGTATATGTACGTATTATACATGGATAAAAGATTTTCTTTTCTCACTTGATTATATATTGCTGCTTTTGACGCTGAACAATTAGCACTTGAGTTTGTGTGCATCTTGCGAATGAACCTTTCTGGTATATATGGACCGATCTATGTGATTCCATATAGCCGACACTAATTTTCTAGTGAGAGAAACTCAAACTTCTCTTTGAACTTTTTTTTTTTTCCTTCATTCATCAAAAATGCGTGGTTTTGGGTCATTTTTTTGACCTAGAATCACCCTCTACATCTTTTTTCTATCTCTTTCGATCTAAATTAGTGGTTTTCACATCTATCAAGTTTTTCCTTTTGTGTTATTTGTGATTTCGTTATCTAAATGCAGTGTTGTGTTATTCTTCGTCTTGTCTGACGTTTGATTTTGCGTCGTGGTGTTCGTTTAGTTCCTGTTGAAAGATCGACATCAATCAAATACAAATTCAATCAATTTGAATGTCAACGTTGCAGATCCGAAAATATGGATGTTTCGATGACTTAAATTTGCGTTTGATTCAGATACACATCGTAAAACTTACCTACAGTGTATGAAAATATTTAACTTTCGTACCCCCTGTATATAACCAAGTCTGAGCAAGCCCTAATCATCCATGTTTACCTATAAGCACTATACACCTTACAATCATTAGCAAGAGCAATGTGATATCCTAAAACTAAAAAATAGATGTGAGATAGTTATAAGGAGTTTTCTATCATGTGTAAATTTGCATATGTTAAGAAATTTAAAGTAGTAACTTTGATTTAGAACTTGTGCATTTTATATTAAATTTGTAGTTTTTTAATAAATAATTGTTGTTTTCAATAAAAAATTAATACTTTTCGTTGTTTTAACATTGCACATGTTAGACAAACCCTAATTATAAAAGATTAATTTAATTTGTGTTATATTTGAGATGTTTTGAAGAGACATTCTTCCATAATCACAAATATAAATGAATAGGGTTTGGTTACACACACATAAAAATAATTTTTCTCAAAATACTAAATCATTATATTATCAATTTCATTTTTATTATTAAAAAAAAGACTTTGATGTGTGTGTATCAATACAATATTCATTTATGCTTGTGTCCATAGTGTAATTTCTCTATTTTGAGATGTTTTAAGAGGAGCAATGTTATTTGAACAACCTTTTCATGTGACAACTTTTTGGACAACCACATTATACAAAGAAATTTAGGTAGTGACACAAAAATCAAAGCAATAGAGAGAGAAAGTAGAAGAACAATGTGTGTATGAGAGAGAAAATTGTCACAAAGTTATCGAAAAGTAGTTGTTCAAATATCATTTCTCTTTTAAGAGATTAACAACTTAAAAAGTAAGTGATGTCATGAGGTAATTTGGTTGTATGATTATATGTATAAAAAAATGGGTTAATTAAGTTTTTAGTCCCTATAAATATCTGCAGTTTTTTTTTTAGTCCTTATAAAAATAAATCACACTTTTTAGTCCCTATAAAATTTTCCGTTAGTGTTTTTTGTCCCTGTTAAATTAAAATTTGTTTAATTATGCTTAAAATTTTAAATTTTTAATGATTTTTTACATACTTGTTTAAAACATTATAAAAGGTTCCGCCACAATAAATTAGCTCAAAATTTTATTTTTAGGTGCAAATTTTTGTTAGTTTTATCTTGAATTTTTGGCGTTTTAAAAAAATTATATTTAATTCATTACATGTTAAAAAATTCTAATTTTTTTATAAAAGAGATTATTATAATGTTCTTAGCATGTCTGTTAAAAATATAAAAGTTTAAGTATAATTAAACAAATTTCAATTTAACAGAGACCAACACATACTTTTAGTCCTTGTTTTTTTTTTTGACAAGTACTTTTAGTCCTTGTAAAATTAAAATTTGCTTAATTGTGCTTAAACTTTTAAATTTGTAACATATTTTTCACATACTTACTTAGAATATTATACAAAGTTCCTCCGCAAAAAAGTAACTTAAAATTTTATTATTAGGTCCAAATTTTCATTAATATAATCTTGAAAATTTGACTTTTAGAAAAATTCATATTTAATTCATTACATGTTAAAAAAACTAAAAATTTTTACAAAAGAGTGTCTTACGATGTTATGAGCATGTATGTAAAAAATCTTTCAACAATTTAGAAGTTTAAGCATAATTAAACAAATTTTAATTTAACAGGGACTAAAAACACTAGCAGAAAATTTTATAGGGACTAAAAAGTATGATTTATTTTTATAGGGACTAAAAACAAAATTGTAGATATTTATAGGGACCAAAATCTTAATTAACCCTAAAAAAATTTAGACACCGCTTCTAGAAAAGAAAAATATATTCTTCTTCTTCTTAAAAAAAAAAAAAAAAGAATATATCGAAATAAATAAGAAATTCTATTGAAATGATAGGTGGGTCAGTTTGTTAACCAAGCTTTCAAGTTCAAATTACGCTTTATTAATTGCCTTCATTTTCCTTTGCTTTTCAATAACCATGATTAATTATCGTACTAATTAAACATAATTATTAGAAAACGAGATGCATGCTAGTTACAACTTGCTGCAGGCGGCTGATAAACAGTGACCAGAAATAGAAAAAGCAATCCATAAAGAAAATGACATCTGACTTAATTAGCATGAGCTGTGCTTTCACATCAAATTAATCCAAATCAATTAGAGTCTTCTGACTTCTGTTTATTGGTTAATGTATCTATCACAAATTACAATTAGAATATTAACATCAACAATAGGACTTCTTTCAAAAAAAAAAAAAAATCAACAAAAGGACCATTGTCTAATTGTGTTTATATGTACTAATATAGCTAATTAAACGACCATGTAAGGTAGCTTTCTCACCAGTCCTTATTAATTAATCAATAATCATGTTAATTAACCTTTTTTAGGGCAATCATTTTAATTAACTGTCAAGTACTAGATTACGAAATGACATTTTTATTTCATTCTACGTTAACATATCCTTTAATCTTACATGTGATCAGGTGTTTATATCAATATGACCATTCATTATTCCATGCAACTTTAAATTAACGCATGTCTTCCTTCAAACAGAAAAATTAGATAAATCTAAACATGTTTTGTTCATAATAGTAAAAAATAATTATGGAAATCATAATTAAGCGGGTCCATTTCAATTCATTATTTCTTTCTTGTAATAAAAATTATGCTTTGATCTCCATGAGTTTAGCTCAGTTGGTAGAGATATTGCATGTTATATGTAGGGTAAGGGTTCGAACTTCGGACACCCCACTTCTCCATATTTAATTGTGTGAGCTCTAGTTACTTGACTACTTGAAGAAAAAAAATTATGCTCTTGTTTTTCTTTGCTTAAGAAGATAATTAATTTAATGTATAGATTAACATAAAAAAAGAGGAGAGAAGGATAATATAAGCATGGACATATTTAAGATATTTAAAAAAATAAAAAAATAGTGGGACCTACAGTGCAATATAAAAAACATCCAATATATATGCAAGTGGAAACAGAAAGACTTTTATACATATATGTATACGTACATATATACAGTTAAGTTCTGTAATAAAGGAGGAAGAAACTAATTACCACTATTTTTTGTTTTTTTCTAGATTACCTTTGAAGAATGATGAATAATTTACTCACCAACCAATAAAAATGAGCAATTTGTTGGTGGGATCAAGATAGTTCATGGATACCACTTAAAAATGTGCTTATGTGACTAATGTGTATTGGTTGGGGTAAATTACCCACCATTCTTCCATGGATACTCTAATTGTCGCCCTATTTTTTTCTTTACAACCTTTTGTTTTGGTACATTTTCTTTACAACTTTATTGAAAGTACAGCATCTATTTATTTACAACACTTATTTTTTTCTTTACAACCTTTTGTTTTGGTACATTTTCTTTCCATGGGTATAATGGTGACTTATTTTTATCTATCTATTTATCTACGGTTGACGTTTGTGCAATAATTTCCCTAAAGTACAGTATCTTATATGTAACCTTTGTACAAGGAAAAACCCAACAAAAACTAAATGACAATAATTTCTCTATCTTTATAGATTTCAATTATCACCATCATGCTTTCACCAAAGTCATCATTTCAAGTCTTCTCCACTATACATCATCTCACTTTCTTTGAATGATTCAATCAATATTCACAAACCTGCATCAAACGGCACACCACTACCAGAAATCCAAGAATCACCAGCCAAAAAATTACCAACAGAAAATTTAACTGCATCTGAAGGATTAGTAATAACATGAAAACCAGGCCATTTAACTCTTCCATCAGTATTAGCACCACCACCAACATTCATATATTCGCCATAATAAAGTGTACTCAAAGCAAAACCACCCATCCATGGAGCCCAACCTTCTGAATTTATCAAACCATCAAGATTACTTTTCATAACAACCGTTCTTGAATATTTCTGCCATGGTCTACCAAGATATGTTTTAACTGAATTCTGAATCGCTTTCAAATCACTTGATGCGGTTATACGGCAGTTATGTATTACAATTCCAGTGTTTTCATTTGGATCTGTTCTTCCTTGTGCTGTTACGGTGTTCTGTTGGTTGCTCATTGGTTTTCTGACAAAGATGTTGCAGTTTTGAAGGACAGTAACGGCGTTACCGAAGATGAAATCGATTGTTCCATAGATGTTGCAGTCACGGTAGAATTGACGGTTGGCGTAAACATATAAAGTGTCTTGGAAGCCTTTGAAGGCGCAACGGTAGAAAACAGAGTGATCGGCACCGGAACGGAGAGCCACTGCTTGGTGTTTTTGGGGTCCTGCTGTATTCTCAAAGGTCATGTCCTTAGCTATGAAACCATCTCCCATAACAGCTGCAGTAATTATTTATTTCATTGTTAGAACTTTGGATTTAATTTATATACTTTTTTTTTTTTTTTATGGTCGTGGTTTGAACCCCGACCTTGCATATTTTTATGCATTGTACATACCAACTGGGCTAAGTTCACAAGAACAATTTATATTCATCTAGTCGTACAAATGATTGGCTCTAATTTACCGTAAAAGAAATTTACCATTACAATGCATTGTATTTTCTTTGAAAAGTTATCGTTTCATATCGATAAAATATTTTCACACGATATAAAGTAAAAACATCATAGATACCGTTTTTTGTGAGACTGATGTAAAAAGTGTATGTTGAGTAATATTAATATTTTATTGTTGTGATTAGATGGTTAGTTATTAGAGTTTTATAATTTATACTTCATCCGTTTCTATATGTAAGTATCGTTTGCCTCTAATAAAAATGTGCTTAAATATAGAGCGGAAGGAGTATTATCATATCTTAATTAAATTTTTATTTTTCGTTTGAACATGTCTTAATCAACAAGTATAAAAAAAATAACAAAAAGTGCCTTTTGTGAGAAAGTAGAAAAGTAATTAAATAAAAGAGATTAGTTTGGAAATATTATCAGGTTTTGAGAGATAAAATATATTTGTCCTCGTGAGTATATATGGTAAGGACAATACATAATATATGCTGGAGTTCGAACCTGGCACCACAAAAAAAAAAAAGATAAATATATTTAAAATCTTTGTACTTTTTTGTTAATTAATCTTTGATAACAAAATGAAAATTTTCTCAATAGAATATATTATAGAGAAATGATATTTGTAAAATCATTTTATGACAACCTTTTTGACAACTCTCTTTTTCATACTTACATTATGTTTTTATTCCCTCTCTTCCCTTTTCTCTTTCCATTATTTTTGACCAATAGAAAGAGAGGAAAAGGAAGTTATCATGATAATTGTCAAAAATGATTGTTCAAATATCACTACTCATCGGTACGTAACACTATTTATACAAAGTAAGTAGTGCATATATGTCTCTATCCTAATCCTAATGGTGCCAAAATGAATATTTATGGTGTTCAGTTAATCCAAAGTGTTTTTATATTATTATCATTGTTACTATTCCACATATGATTTATCCCATGCATATATAGCAAAAAATCATAATATATTCTCACACAATAATCTATATAAATGAGTGATTAACTATTGAAGAACTTACCGAAAGTAGCTGAACGAAATGTGGTAGAACCATCTATAGCATTTTGATTACCAGTAACAATAGTAGAATCCATTCCATCTCCAAATATCATTAAATTTGACATTGTCCTTTTGATATCGATATTCTCTTTATAAACACCTGCTTTCAGATGAATAACCACTCTCCCTTTCCCACTAAGCTTAGCAGCTGCAGCCACACCGTCAGATATTGTCTTATAGTTCCCACTTCCATCTTGTGCAACCACAATATCAGCTCTTGGTCCTGTCCCTGAACCCGGTGTTGCCTGAAGAAGCTTTCTATCTGACCCTGAAAGCCAATATGGAAATCCATCTGATAACAACCTTCTCCCTCCGTTTTGCTTAGTACTTGATGATGAGGATGAGGATGATTGTGATGAAGTTAGAGTGTTGCTAATGGACAAAGAATTGCTAAGCAATTTAGTGAAGTTGCTTAACATGGATGGGAAGTAATTTAAGTGAGATGGAAGGTTGAAATCAATGAAACCATTTTGGCAAGTTTGATGATTGGTAATGGAAGCACTTTGCCAAGTTAATTTATCATTTAGGTTGTTTGAGTTTATTGAGCGTTTGAGTTGATATATTGTATCCTCATAAAGCTCTAAACAATCCTCCCATGCTGATTTGGCATGCTTGTCTTTGAAATTATTTAATTCCATGGTTGATACAAGTTTGTGTGCTTCAATGGCTTGGTCCAAGGTAACCTTAAGTACAATATCATGGAAGGAAGAAGAAGAATCTAGGGTTGATAGTTTATTTGTGGTGGTTCCAATATAATGGTTGCACACATGAGGGTATGGAGTTTGATTGCATGACAATTCTTTGCCATGCACAAACAAGAGAGAGAAAAGAAGAAAGTATGCAATGCAAGAGTTGAATATGAGTTTATACATGTATGCAATAGTGTGCATGGTGTATCAAAATATTTTTCTGTAATATTACACGAGGGAGTTAGGTGTATAGGAACTAACAAGAGAGGATTTGATATTTAGGAATGTATTTGCTTATGAATGAAATTAAGTGCAAAGGAATGGAGGTATATATAGGTCAAGAGATTTGGCTTTGGTAGGCCATAAAGGTATACTAATATGTGGGTGTTGATTATTGAAGCTTAGTGAGGAAATAGTCATATTATATTATATGTAAGGTTTGATGTACTAACATTTCCCAAAGTTATTGATCGTCTAATTTGATGGGCCATGCTCAAAGTTTACGTGACATACACTGCAATATTACGTTTACAATGTAATTGGCGTTTACTTACATATATTTATGAGTTACCCTCACAATTGTCCTAAGCATGGGAGTCAAGGATCTTTCTATTTTTTATCCTTTCCATTTTATTATCAAAATTTTGAGAATATAAGTGTAATAATATGATATTTGGTGGGTTTAACTATGTAACATACACTTTAATTAATTTCTTATCTTAACCCTTGGTTCTTAAGAGTAAAGGGTGTCGATAATTTAGAGAATGTATATAAAATCTGACCAGTAATTATTCGACACAGAAATCAAACTTAAATTCTCATAAATAATATATTTTTGAGTGAGGTTTATTAATCATAGAGCACGATTACTTGATCCATTTTAAAACTAGTAATAGAGAGGAGAAATATAGAGAGAAAATTTAAAACTCTTCAAAGACCTTATATTAAAAATAAAAAGAATATAGAATTTTTAAAACATTTGAAAGGTTGACGAAACAACTAATAGTCCTCGTGAGTTAAGCTCAGTTGATTAGAACAATGCATAATATATGCAAGGTCCGGGTTCAAACCTCGGCCACCAAAAAAAAAAAAAAATACCAAGACATTTTTATTGTCTTTGATTACTTGTTAACATTTTCATATACTTATTCGTCAAATTAAAATTAATCAGATTATAGAAAAAGAATCTATACTAAGTTATATTCGTAACAAAAATTAACAGCATAATATTAGTATAGTTTTCTACAATTTTCTTTAACGTTATTTTTCTAGAACAAATTTAGTTGAAGCACCAAGCTAAGCCACGAATTTTTGCAACTTAGAGCGTATCATGATTATTTTGCCACGTAAAATGTACTTTTTCTTTTTTGAGAATTTCGTGCCACATAAGGTTTCAAAAGGTGAGAAGAAAGTGACGGATGCAAATGCAATAAAACAATTTTAATGATGGCCTTTGCATTTGTCAAAAAAATAATGGCTTTTAAAGACATTAATCAACTAAATTAATAACAATTGATTGGATAATGGCATAATGCTTTCATACAAACGTTGGCTCCCACTCTTGTTGATTTTGATCGTGCGTGTAATTTGTTCCACTAATCTTTTCTCTCAAAATGGATAAGATTTAATTTGTTTCAAACTAAGCTATTTTTTTTTTAAGAAATCAAAATAAAATTATATAACACACCAAACAGCAATATCCAAACATAAGGTGTGCCTAGGATACCACTAAAAATACAAGAGTTTAAGTAACAACAAACAGAGGTTTACACTAGGTAGTCAACCCCAAACAAGCAAAAGGGTCGGACCACCATCTCTGCGTACCATAAACAAACACAACCTTTTTAGCTTTCAACCACCCCAAAGATAACAATTTAACCTTATCTAACAATTGAGGGACACTATTAAAAGAATTATTGAAAAGACGGTTGTTACGCTCACTCCACAAAACCCAAGCACACAACAGCCAAATAAGCTGCAAGAATGATCTTTTTGCTTTACCAACACCTGTCAAATGAGTAAACTGCACCAGATGGTCTGAAATGATGTTAGGGTCCACTCCTGAAAAACCAATCCAATCACGCATCTGCTGCCACAAAGATGCAAATGTAGTACAAGATAAAAATAAATGACCGGCTGTCTCCACGTGACCACAACCAGAAACACATAAGATATCATCCGCGGGGACAACACCACGAATTGCCAGATTAGCTTTCGTTGGTAAACAATCTCGGATAAGCCGCCACGCAAAAACTGAAACCTTCAAAGGAACCTGCGGATGCCACACTAACTCAAAGGGTAATCCCATCTGAGAATCATCCCCAATCGTCAACAAATCATAGGCACCTCTCACAGAGTACCCCTCTGCAGTATCTGGAAGCCACTCCCAAAAATCTGAAACATTAGGAACCAAAGAGATATCAAATAGTAACGCCCTACACTCCTCTAGTAAAAGCTCATCCCAAGCCCACAATCTACGCCTCCACCTCCACCCCTCCCCATCCTGCTCTGTACCCAAAGAGAACAAAGATGCCACCGTAATGGTTTTATTCTCTGCTAAGTCAAACAAGCGGGGAAACCGCACACAAAGCGGAGTACCTCCAATCCACCTATGCGACCAGAACAACATCGTCGTACCATCTCCCACCCTCCGTCTAACACTATCACCGAACCACCCTCCACCTGTGTCACCAACGCCATCACGAATCCTACCTACCTCCCGCCACCACAAAGAAACACTCCGACCCCCCACCTCCAACCTCCCACCTACTTCGCCATAACGGGCGACTAAAACCTGATACCACAACCCTTCTCTATCAACTAACATCCTCCAACACCATTTACCTAGTAAAGCAATTTGGGACTGTGATAGCTTTAAAAGTCCAGGTCCGGATGGAGTCAGTTTTGGTTTTATAAAAGAATTCTGGAATGAGCTGAAAGTTGATGTGATGAGGTTCGTTTCTGAGTTTCATAGAAATGGTAAGTCGGCTAAAGGTATTAATGCTACTTTCATCGTTCTTATTCCGAAGGTGGATAATCCTTAGAGGTTAAACGATTTTCGTCCGATATCCTTGATGGGAATCTTGTTAGGAACTTCTCAAATTTACCCACCTATATTCCCAAAACCTTGGTAATTAGTTCTTTTTAAGTAATGTTAGGTTCATTGGGAAATCTAGGTAGATGTCAATTCCAATATAGTAATTTGTCTATATTTTATCATTTTTTTGCAAATAAATAAAAAATAAGGGGGAACATGTACTACCTCCGTTTTTAAATATAAGCAAAATTGGCTTTTTAGGTTCATTCATTTAACGATGTATGTATGGACCACATGCATCATTAAATTAATGAACCTAAAAAATCAATTTTGCTTATATTTATAGGTAGACACCCTTTTTCATACACTTCTTATGTACACCCCCATGTATTAGGGGTATTTGAGTAATTTTACATTATATCATCACCCTTTTTCATCTCTTCTTTCAATGTTTTTTCCACGTGTTACAAATGTGTGTGGGTGTAAAAGGGTGTATGCCACCTAAGATGGTTCATGTATAAGAGCTAAAAAAGAAAGACCAAAGTGATCATGCAATAATTAATCGGCTACACCATAGCTTCACTTTGTAGCTCAGCCATACATTTAGCTCTCCAAAAACCCAGATATGACTCGTGAAGCTTTAGGGTTTGATTGTGATATCATTTTGCTTTTTTCATCTAAACCAAAACCATAAAAAAGTGATTATATTAGGTTACCAACAAATATCTACATGGTTTTGGACACACTATAGAGCAACACATACACACTCTCACCCTCAATTAGGCAATTTAAGATATGGTTGTTTGTACATCATGTGTTGTGTACTTGTTCATGTTTCATGTGTATACATCTTGTATAATACTTATAAATTGAAACGTGCCCCTCAAGGGTTTGTTCTTAGCAAATTGTTTTTAAAAATTATTATATGAATATGTATACAAACTTTTTATAAAATTATGATATGAATATGTATATAATAATATTTCACACGTGTCTATCGATTGTCCACAAATTTCATGTACGTAGTTGATGTAAGTAGTTGATGATTATTATTATTACGATAATGTTTCATGTACGCTTTTTTTTCTTCATATATACATTGTACCATCCTATGTGAGAGTGTATGAGAGATATTAAATATGAGTTTTTTGTGTGTGGGAATCACGTGGGCACATGTCACAATTACGTGTGGATGTACAAATGATACATGCCATCTAAGGTGGTGTATGTATCACTACTTTTATTATTATTATCATATCATTATAATTATATTAAAAATGTCATACAGTCTTAGTCGTATGACAAACAAAGACGACTCCAACTACCATGGGAAAAGGGATGGATGATGAAAAGTGAACAGATTAAAGTGGCAGACTTCCCCGCCAATAAGCTTAGGAGTAACGTAACTTTGCCCGCATATTTTATTTTATAAAATAGTTGACTTGGTCAATTTCGGAATTAATACTAAACCAGATATAAATTATTATAATTTATAGGAAAATGTTAACTATATACTTCTTTCATTCTAAAATATAAGTAAAAATTGATCAACAAAAATTAATGTATTTAACTCAAAATTTATACAGATATATATCAACTTATGTTGGTCCATTTTTGTTTATATTTTGGGACGGATGGATTATATTAATGAACATAAAGTATTATTGTTTTGTAATAAATAATAAACATGACTCTAATTTATAATATATGTTTACGTTTAAAGTTAATAATCTCAAATATTAATATAAAAAGAACCAACATATTCTAATTATAAATTAACTTGCATGCTTGTTGTATATTTTTCTTTGTTTAAAGGCTTTTATAGGGCATTTAATTAACATGGTATTTTCTTCTCCATATATGGATTTCATTAAGTTATTACACAAATAGATTTTCTTCGCCATTAAAATGATTGAAAATGGTGCTAGTGTTTTACATGGTTTTCATCCTTTTTTTGTCTCAAGTTAAGGTGTTATGTCATATATCGTAAGGTTTTTGTTGTCCACATATTTTTTTGGTAATTTAATCAAGTGGTTGTCATGTCAAGTTTTAGTCCGTATGTTCATCTGAAGATGTTTTATTTAGTTTCGAAGTTCCTGTCCTTGTTTATCATTTTATTTACACACAAAAAAAAAAAAGCAAAAACATTAAGTGTTTAAGACTCAATATGTTGAGTAAAAAAGACCAAGTATAATATCTTTATAAATTTCACAAAAAGTAAATATAAAGACTAGAAAAAATAGCATACTAACATAAAAATAATAATTGGGAGGACTGTGGTCTGTGTTGGTCCCCCCTTCTACCTCTGTAAATTTTAGATTGCAATTTGCACATAAGTGTTAAATTTGACGTGTGAAAGTTTCTTATTTCAAGGTTGGTAAAGTTATGTTAACGTTGGAAAAATGTAATCAAGCTTTTTTTTTTCTCCAAACAATATACAAATGCCCCTTATTGCGTGACATAACCTTCAAAATACATAACCTTCAAGTGAACAGTTAATGGTTACGTCATACCCTTAAACAATGAAAACTAATAGAGGAACTTAAATGAAAGATGCTTATCAATTTCAATATTTTCTTTTGTCATTTCATTTATTTTAGGTGGGCATATTTGAGTGAAGTTACAATTTCAAGGAGTGTGATTTGTTTATTCACTCATTAAACAATTCATCCATCAACATTTGTAAACTTTTAAATAGCAAAAATCTTGTTTTAAATTGTAAAAAATCTCAATTGAAATACTTCCGGCTTTTATGGTCCTTTTAAAAAAAATCTTGTTAATTTTAATTGAATGCTACTAATATTATGTATATCTATAAAAGTTTTAATTAAATAATACAAAAAAAAAAATCAAATAAATTGTTTTAAAATCCCTTACGATCCTAATCCAGTACACCACCTAAATATTTTTCTTCGTAAAACAATTACCTTGGGTCTATAAAGTGCTTTATTCATGACTGAATATTATGTTTCAAAACATACTAGACGAGTAGCACCAAAACTATAGAAAACGAGAGGAGACATATATCGACAAAGGGTTATGGATTTGTGGTTATGTATGGAAGCTTGGATTATGATAACAAATGATGATTTAGCATATATGAAGTGAATGCAGAAATTTTGTTAGCAAGTCTTAATCATACTTTGCTTTTTTTCATTTGAACCGCTTATGCTGCCCCTTTCCTTTCAAAATAATTTAAGGTAAAACATTAAGGAGCCCTTAATATGGACCTCAATTTAAAGGGATCATTGGTGAACCTTTGTTACTTACTTACTATAGTCGGTCACTATCTTTTATATTTTGTTTTGAGGTTTAATTACTGGATTTAATTTCATCTTCTCTCTTTACATCTCTTCTCTCTGGTTCATGTCAAAGTCTATGCTGGTGAACAAACCTCAAAGCTCAACTATCCACCTTCAATCTGTCCATTGTCGATTCGTTTCCTAATTACTCGGATTACCCTTTGTGATTATGAACACCGTCCTATTTTGCCCATTCCTTTATACACGTCACTCTTAGTGAATGGGTCAATCCTCTTCATTTGTGTGAGTGTTTCTAATTAGATTTGTCTCTAGGAGAGTACTAGTAATTTGTTGGGCTATTTTGTCGTCAACAACAACAAACAACCACAATGTCACATTTGTCCCTTTAACTCCCTTCACCCAAAAGCTTCAAATTTCAACCACAACTACAAAAACTACAATCACCTCAGAGATCCCCTCTGATTCAATTTTTGTTTGGAGGCTTTAAAAAGGCAAACAACATCAAATAATAATACTAAACTTTGTGGTTTGTAAAGA
This sequence comes from Medicago truncatula, assembly GCF_003473485.1. Classification (NCBI taxonomy): domain Eukaryota; kingdom Viridiplantae; phylum Streptophyta; class Magnoliopsida; order Fabales; family Fabaceae; genus Medicago; species Medicago truncatula. The sequence continues at coordinate 48,211,668 of NC_053049.1, read as the reverse complement.
TGAAAATGAAATATGAAAGAAGAGAGAGGATTGGGGAAGGGAATGGAGTGGTGGAGCCAAAAATGACGTTGGTGAAGAAACAATTGAAGCATATAAGAGGGGATAGAGAAGAGTAAGAGAGTTAATTTGATTACAGTAAAAAAAAAAAAATGACCGGCTATAATAAGTCACTTTGTGAGGTTCACCAATGGTCCCTTTAAATTGATATCCATATTAGGGTCTCCCAAAACATTATTGCTTATTAGAACTAAGAAAATATTAATTGTACCAAAAATACAACTACAAAACTAAAAATAAGAATATTATTGCTTTTGTCTAAGAGCTCGCTAGCTTACGTAAGCATGAATTAACTAAAATGATGTAACATTTAAAATTGAATGGTTGAGAATGCATAACAAAATTGTCTAAGAGCTCGCTAGCTTACGTAAGCATGAATTAACTAAAATGATGTAACATTTAAAATTGAATGGTTGAGAATGCATAACAAAATTGTTTTGTTTTCCACTTTATGAAAAGTGCATGCTTAAAATTTTATGTAAGGAGCACTTTACTTTTAAACCCACTTGTCTTGATTTTGGTGTTAATTTGAGATCTTGGAGTGTATCTTTTAAATAACATTTGGATGATATAGTTTTTGGTGGCGATGATGACATTGTTCATAAGTCTTTTTTTCTTATATAAATTGTTTATATCTCTCTTAATCAATCATTATCTAAATAATTTATTTTAATTATTTATTCATCACTCTCTTTCATCTAAAATGCATTAATGTCATCCAATGTACCACCCTTATATGAATGTGTGAAAAACATATCACAATTTGTAGGGTATAAGTGGTACATGCCATCTAAGATGATCTATGTATGACTTCCAAAAACAAAAACAAAAAAACTAATTTGCTATTCCATCTATTTTGGATCAAGTCAACAAGTATATAAAATAAAATATGTGGTTAAGGTTACTCCTAAGCTCATTGGCGGGGAAGTCTGCCATTCGCAATTTTTCATTCTCCCTTTTTCCATGGTAGTTGGAGGTTTGTCCTATGACTAAGACTATGAGCATTTTAATTATAATTAAAAGAGTATTATAAGAGTAATATAATAATAACTTGTAGGGTTAATAACGTTTTTGATCCCTGTAATATAGTGCACTTTTGGTTTTAGTCCCTGTAATTTTCTTTTTTAGATTCCATCCTTGGAAAATGAAAATTCTTTAGGATTGACACCTCACCTCAATGTGTCAGCAGAATCTCCTACGTGGTAGTGACATGTCAATTTTTTTTATCATGCCACGCGTGTAAATGGACGCCACATCATTTATAATTAAAAATATATATATAATTCTAGGTACACGTGGCATTTGTGAATTTTTTAAATAAAAAATGAAAAAAACTTAAAAAAATATTAAAAATACTGAAAAAAAAATTATTAATGATTAAAAAAATCAACTAAAATAAAAAATAATGAAAAAAATTTGTGGAAAAGATTAATATATATTGAAATTTTCGATTTTTTTTTCCAGAATATCATATTTAAAAACACAAATTTTCGAAAAAAATTATGGAAAAGATTTAAATAAAACTTCTTACTTTTGAAAATAAAAATATGAATTTTTTCTAGAATTTTTTAATTTTACCGGAATTGAAAAAAATCTTGGAATTTGATTTTTTTTCTAAATATATTAATTTTTAGAAAATTTTGATATATATTAATCTTTTCCAATTTTTTTTTTTTTTATTAATTTTTTCTGAATTTTTTCATTATTTTTCTTTTTACCAGATTTTTTAAATTTTTTCATAAAATTTCTAGGTTTTTGTTTTAATTTTTTAAGATTTTTTTTTCGTTTTTAAATTTCACGTTTTTTTAAATTATAAATGATGTGGCATACATTTACACGCGTGGCATGAAAAAAAATTAAAAAAAAAAAGAAATTGACACATCACGTAGGAGATTCTGCTGACACATTGGGGTGAGGGGCCAATCCTCAAGAATTTTCATTTTTCAAGGGTGGAATCTAAAAAAAAAAGGCTTATTTGATCCAATGGTCCCTCAAATAATTTCAAATTTTTATTTTGGTCCCACAATTAATAAAACGTATCTTTTGGTGCCTCAATTTTTCCTCCGTTTGCCAAATAAATCCCTACAGTTAAGTTTAACCCCAAATGATGTCTATGGTGGAACAACATTAAAAATGATCCACCATAAATCTTATTAATTTTTTTAATTTAAACCATTTGATCTATTTATTAAAACACGAACCGTTTGATCACGAGGTTTATTGTATCATATAGTGAATCATCAACAACTATTTGAGGGACCATTGGATCAAATCAGCCACCACCATCACACCACACCACCATGAAGTCTACCACGAAAACCAACATACACACCTATATAAACCCCCTCTTGATCAGCTCCCCGACATCAGATACGAGTCCAAAATTTCGACCACGATACCATCCAAACCACACCCAAACAACCACGACAAACCACCACCACCGACCCACCCGTGAACCATCACTACCTAGCAAATAACCACCTTAAAACCACCACAAAAATACCACTTTAAGCCACCATATCGCCATCACCAAACATCCGCCTTCCACAACCATGTTACCATCACAAAACCACCGCAAACACCGCACTTCATCACCACCACAGTTTCATACCCACTGTAACACACAAACCTGCGATACACGCACAGTCTCAACCAAACATTTTCATCAGTCGAATACCACAAACATAAACACAGGCACAAATTCATCAACCAGCAAAACAGATCAACCAAAGGCAGTGGTACAAACAAACATACAATTCCCAAATCACAGTCTTAGTCGAACCAAACAATCAATCCAAACCATTCCAAAATAACACCAATCAAATTCACAAAGAACAAACAGTTCACACACGCACAAACCAAGAAGAAACCAGTAACACGAAAATCTCATCACGCCAAGCCAATTTCAGATCGGAAAACAACACCATAAACCTTCAAAACCACAACCAATTTACAACACGAAAAAATCCAGCACAAATTAGAGAACCTGCCACAACAAAATCCAATCTGAACCATACCAATCACACACCAACAACCAAACAAACCTAAACCGTCACTGCCATGCACAAGGTCGTAACACACCAAATCGGTCTCAGCCCAATCAAATCCAATCCCAAAAAAGTGAAAAGGTAGTATCGTTTTTATCTATGGTAGATCTAGGCTCACAGTATGTTTATTTGTGATTTTTGAGTGAGGAAATAAGAGGAAGGAGGGAGAAGAGATTCGAAAACGAATTTTTTTTTAAAAAAATTGAGTTAATTTAGAGTAAAATATGAAATATTAAAAAATTGATCGCTTTTTTCGTTGCTATTTGTAGTCCATCTAAAAATCTATTTATAGTCCATCATTGCGCTCAGAAGCTAAACAAATCAAACATGCATATAGATATTTAGATAATAAATTTTAGACTATAGATAAATATTAATAGTTAATTTATTAGATTAATATTTACTCTTTCATTGAAGTTTAAGCCTAAGACCTTCAATTTATTTATTTATAATTCAAAACAATTGAATTATTTGACCCACTAATTTTAAAAGATAGTAATATGTATGGAAAATCGTGGATACAAATTTAATTATTTTATACTTTTAAAAAAAATAAAATTGATAAGAACAAACCCTTGAGGGACACGTGGTTTCATAGATCTTATAACAGATGTATACACATTATTATACACATTTACACATGAACATGAACAAAGTACACCAACAACCATATCTGAAATTGCCTTATCAAGGGTGTATGTGTGCGTCTGTAGTGTGTCCATGAGACCATTGCCATGTAGCTTCACGAGTAATGTGCGGTTAAGAGGACTAATAATTTAGTGCATGATCACTTGTTGTTTCTTTGTTTTCTTTTTTATTGTTTGGTGGCCTACTGGCCTCTATTCAATGATTATTCTATTCATTCCTTTTTCATTGTGTGTCTTTTTTAGAAGTTTTTTTTTTTTTTTTTTTGTTATTTTTCATTTTAATTTTGAATGTGTAAACAGGAGTATATTTTTCTCTAAAATATTCTTGACTATTTATTCCAGAGAGAAATATTTCAAATACTATCCTTTATTATAAAAGCTAGACTTGGTTAGTAAACATGTTTGCCCTAATTCACCCTAATCCCTATCATTTTTCTCTCATAAACAGGTATTTATTGCTAATCTAATCTCACTTGTTGATTTAAACTCAATTTTCACACTTGATCACACTCGTTGATTCAAACTCTATTTTCAAACTCCCCATTTACTCTCATATAACTTAGTTAATGCTAATTGAAAATGAATAACACACTTTTAATGCAATTGAAGACGTAGTTAATGCTAATCAAGTCGGTCAACAACTCCCCTACGTCTCAGCCGTAGATATCATCCTTCCTTTATTATAAAAGCTAGACTTGATGAGCTAGCATGTTTGCCTTAATCCCTTGCATTTTTCCCTCCTAAGCATGCAATTATTACTAATTTATTCTCCCAACCACACACTTAATCACAGTCGTTGATTCAAACTCTATTTTCAAACTCATCACTTTTTCTCTCATACAGAAATGTCATAATGGCAATTGAAAACAGTGTTAATCATCCTCATAATGGCAATTGAAAACACGTATTAATGTTAATCAACTCAGTCAACCACTCCCTTCATCTCAGCTGTATATCTCATAACATTTCGTGTATTAATGTTAATCAACCCAGTCAACCACCCCCTACATCTCAGCCGTAGATCTCATAACCTTACATGTATATTAACGATTACTTTTTCATTATCCTCTCATGTCTTCATATAGTGCACGTCTCGTTGCTGAGGAGTTGCTTGATACCTCCGGAGTGAGTATTGAGGATCTTATTGAGGCGAGATTTGTATTGTCAATTAACTTGCAGTATATTGTATAATATAATTTTAGAAAAATAGTGTCAACAAATAGAATAAAGTTTTGAAATCTAATAGTTTGTAATATCTCATTATATTAGGCATGTCATGGGACAGTACTTGCGACTGTATGCGAGATTGAGACTGGTGTGGAATGGTTTTTCCATTCATGTACACAATGTGCATCGTTGGTTACCGTGGTTGATGGAAAACTATCTTGCAAGGAATGCAAAAGCGCCATTCCAAGGTAAATATCTTGCTTTTTTGCGTGAAACATAGCAACGCTAATAATCAAACTCACTTATAACTAATATCATTATTCAATCCATGATAGGTTCAAGTTGCATCTCATTGTGATGGATGAGACTGGCTCGACAACAATTGTTCTCTTCGATCGTATTGTCACCTATTTTATTGGAAGGAATGTCCAAGACTTGATTTCAGAAGTGGAGGAACTATGGTGTGAAAAGGGGTACTGATGAGGTTGAAGTCATAGATGAATTCATCAACAAATATAATCTCAAGGTGTTTTTTGTGCATATTGTTTTTATACAATCATATCAGTATGGAGTTTTACGTGTCTCGCTATGTATAAAATTTTTGACACGGAAGAAAATATCTTTCTAATAGGGTTCTATTGATGGTGATGATGTTGAGAAGGAATTGGAGATGACCGCGCTTGGAAGTGATGCCAATAATTTGGTGAGAAATTTATAAGCAAAGTAATTGATCTTATGCCCTTTAAACATATTGCAAGCAGAATTATAACATGTCTTTATTCTTTTTTTAGGATTTGGTTGCATTAGATGTTTCTTGCAACAACTCTAATAAACTTGGAACTCCGTCAACCAAATCTGAAACAAAAAGATCTTCTGATGGTAATACTTCAGCTGGACGTGGTGTCATAGAAATCGGGGAGGAATCTATTACCAAACCAACTAAAATGGTTCCTGTGAAAGTTGAACCTACAAAAAAATAATGAGTTTGCAGTCAATGAATTCTTCGTAAACGCTATCAAGGGGTTATTGGCATTTATGCTGCAGATGTGATATTCATCAACGAACCTTTTTTAATTGCTTTCTTTTATGTGTTTTTCTATTTAGTTTGAAAATTCATCTTTTTTGTTGATGGTTTTGTAATCCAAACAACATCTATGGAGTATAAGTATTATTCTCCATTTCTAGAATCAAGTTTTCTGTTTTAAGTTCTATTTGATAATTTTATGCAGTAATATGTGTGATCTGTTCAGAAGTCAACAATGGCAAGAATCCAATTTGAATTTTACAATTAGGCTAAAACTCTGATAATATATATTATTCGAGACATAATTAAGTGGTTGTTTCGACTCGACGAGTAAAAATTTGTAGGTACTGTGACTTTTTAGAAGTTACTAAAGTCTAAAGTTTTTCAAATAAATATAATGTCATATTATTAGCATGTCAAAATTTTACTGTCAACATAAAATAATGGATTTATTTCCATACATTAGTTGTTCATCAAGTATAACATTTTTAAAATATTTGTTGTAAGTACAAAACCTTCTTCAATCACATCATTCATATAACAAGTCAATATATCAAATATTTATAGAAACTTAATGATATGTCATTGTGAATAATCCAAACATTAATACTTATAATTGCTAATCGAAACTTCAGGTTAAGACTTAATGGAACTTAATGATATGCGAAAATTCAACTTAATATTTATGGAGTTTAATGATATGCGAAAATTCAACTAAATGATATGTCATTGTTAATAATCCAAAAATCTGCAACAAATTAATAATTATCATTGTTAATCGAAAATCATTAAGTGACAAAGTCTTTAATTTTTATATATGAATTCCTTTTCGTCAAAAATCTATCACTTCAAATTTATACCTTAAAGGTCATAATGTGTGCAATCAAAGTGAGAAGTCAATGGAATGGTTCTGTCTTCAACCTCCAAAATCCCTATGATCCTCTCATAAGTGTTACTTGCCTATCTACAACCAAATAAATTACTAATCTTTCTCATTTTCTCATCTATGGCGTCACCTTGCTACTACCAATTAAGAGTGATTTGACCAACTTAATTACCTAATTATTGTATGTCCCTCATCTATGGTGTCTTAGAAGGGAACATATTTTAAATTGTTATAAAACTTCTATTAATTATATATGTTTACATTTTTGCGACCAATTCGATTAACTTCTACGTGGTATGACACGTGCAACCGCACGTGTCAAGAGTCTAGTAAGTATAAAAAAATGGAAATTTAAAAGAACAGCTTAACTCTTACTCCATGAGCCTCTTCTTATAAGAACTTTTAACAATAATCACTGACATTAAAAAGAAGTGTTTGTGTAATAAATTTGTCCATGTATTAATGTTAATTTTATATATTTCAAGATGAATTGATGGTATGCACGTATACAAGGGTTATATTTAAAAAAGTGTAATAAATACATGTAGAATTTTACAGAAGGTCTTATAGGGACAAATAAATTTTCGAAAAAGTTTTAGAATTAAAGATAGAAGGAGCATTTAGTGATAAAAAAAAATGAAAAATATAGCCAATAGTATATTTGATACGACATGTACCTAAATTTACAAGGAACATAACCAAAGGTTTAGGGAAATAGAGATGAGTAAATTGAGAAGTTACAAAACTCGATTGAAAAGTTCCTAATTAACAATATTGGCATACATCATTACTAGTTTGGAAGAATGTTTAAAAAAAAATAAAAAAATTGGTAGTTTGGAAGAAGAAATAATTGTCCATTTTGTGATAGAAAAATTAGTGGAGGAAATTATACGTACGATCGCTTCCTACCTTTTTGTGTTTCCAAAAAAAAAAAATTAACATTTTATGTGGTAGAAAAATCATAAGACGCACTAAGTTGCAAAAATTGATGGCTTAGCATGAACCGCTTCAACTAAATTTGCTATAGAAAACTACTGTTCTTAAAAACAAATCTACAAAACTAATATTTTGCTGTTAAACAAAAAACAATACAAATTCCTTCAAAAAATAAATAATACAAACATAATTCCTTTTAATTTGATCAACAAATATATGTAAACGGTAACAATTAGGCAAACAATATTGCAGACATATAAAAAAAAAAAAATCTTCCGTGAGCGTAGCTCAGTTAGTAGGACAATACATTATTATATGTAGGGGCCGCGGTTCGAACCTCGGACACCCTACTTATTCACCTTATAAGGTGAATTCTAGCCACTAAACTACCTAACCAAAAAAACAAAAAACATTATTGTCCCCATAAGCATAGTTCAGTTGGCAAAGACAATGCATTGTTATATACAGGGGTCGAGGTTCGAACTATGAACACTTCACTTATACATCTTATAAAGGTGAATTCTAACTATTAGACTACTTAACCAAAAAAATAAAATTATCAAGATCTTCTACAGTACACTCATAAATTGAAGTGCTTCGATACCTTTTTTCCGAATCAATAAATTAACGAACTTTTGTATAAAATAAAGAGCTTTTTTTTTTTTTTTGAGAAGGTATAAAATAAAGAGTTATTTGCCAATATTTATATTTTAAAAAAATTATTTAATAAGAAAAAATATCATTTCATTATTTAAAAGAATCATTATTTTGATACACCATGCACACTATTGCATACATGTATAAACTCATATTCAACTCTTGCATTGCATACTTTCTTCTTTTCTCTCTCTTGTTTGTGCATGGCAAAGAATTGTCATGCAATCAAACTCCATACCCTCATGTGTGCAACCATTATATTGGAACCACCACAAATAAACTATCAACCCTAGATTCTTCTTCTTCCTTCCATGATATTGCACTTAAGGTTACCTTGGACCAAGCCATTGAAGCTCACAAACTTGTATCAACCATGGAATTAAATAATTTCAAAGACAAGCATGCCAAATCAGCATGGGAGGATTGTTTAGAGCTTTATGAGGATACAATATATCAACTCAAACGCTCAATAAACTCAAACAACCTAAATGACAAATTAACTTGGCAAAGTGCTTCCATTACCAATCATCAAACTTGCCAAAATGGTTTCATTGATTTCAACCTTCCATCTCACTTAAATTACTTCCCATCCATGTTAAGCAACTTCACTAAATTGCTTAGCAATTCTTTGTCCATTAGCAACACTCTAACTTCATCACAATCATCCTCATCCTCATCATCAAGTACTAAGCAAAACGGAGGGAGAAGGTTGTTATCAGATGGATTTTCATATTGGCTTTCAGGGTCAGATAGAAAGCTTCTTCAGGCAACACCGGGGTCAGGGACAGGACCAAGAGCTGATATTGTGGTTGCACAAGATGGAAGTGGGAACTATAAGACAATATCTGAGGGTGTGGCTGCAGCTGCTAAGCTTAGTGGAAAAGGGAGAGTGGTTATTCATCTGAAAGCAGGTATTTATAAAGAGAATATTGATATCAAAAGCACAGTGTCAAATTTAATGATATTTGGAGATGGAATGGATTCTACTAGTGTTACTGGTAATCAAAATGCTATAGATGGTTCTACCACATTTCGTTCAGCTACTTTCGGTAAGTTCTTCAATAGTTAATCACTCATTTATATAGATTATTGTGTGAGAATATATTATGATTTTTTGCTATATATGCATGGGATAAATCATATGTGGAATAGTAACAATGATAATAATATAAAAACACTTTGGATTAACTGAACACTATAAATATTCATCTTGGCCCCGTATTAGGATTAGGATAGAGATATTTAAACAACTATTTTTGACAACTATCATGACAACTTCCTTTTTCTCTCTTTCTATTGGTCAAAAACAATAGAAAGAGAAAAAAGAAGAGAGAGAATAAAATGATTGTACAAATATCATTTCTCTATAATATATTAAATTGAGAAAATTTTCATTTTGTTATCAAAGATTAATTAACAAAAAAGTACAAAGATTTTAAATATATTTATCTTTTTTTTTTTTTTTTGTGGTGTCGGGTTCGAACTCCCGACCTTGCATATATTATATATTGTCCTTACCATATATACTCAGGAGGACAAATATATTTTATCTCTCAAAACCTGATAATATTTCCAAACCAATCTCTTTTATTTAATTACTTTTCTACTTTCTCACAAAAGGCACTTTTTGTTCATTATTTTTATACTTGTTGATTAAGACATGTTCAAACGAAAAATAAAAATTTAATTAAGATATGATAATACTCCTTCCGCTCTATATCTAAGCACACTTTTATTAGAGACAAACGATGCTTACATATAGGAACGGATGGAGTATAAATTATAAAACTCTAATAACTAACCATGTAATCACAACAATAAAATATTAATATTACTCAGCATACACTTTTTACATCAGTCTCACAAAAAACGGTATCTATGATGTTTTTACTTTATATCGTGTGAAAATATTTTATCGATATGAAACGATAACTTTTCAAAGAAAATACAATGCATTGTAATGGTAAATTTCTTTTACGGTAAATTAGAGCCAATCATTTGTACGACTAGATGAATATAAATTGTTCTCGTGAATTTAGCTCAGTTGATGTGGACAATGCATAAAAATATGCAAGGTCGAGGTTCAAACCACGACCATCACCAAAAAAAAAAAAAAAAGTGTATATAAATTAAAATTCAAAGTTCTAACGATGAAATAAATAATTACTGTAGGTGTTATGGGAGATGGTTTCATAGCTAAGGACATGACCTTTGAGAACACAGTCGGACCACAAAAACACCAACCAGTAGTTGTCCGTTTTCTACCGTTGTGCCTTCAAAGGTTACCAAGACACCTTATATGCTTACGCCAACCGTCAATTCTACCGTGACTGCAACATCTATGGAACAATCGATTTCATCTTCGGTAACGCCGTTACTGTCCTTCAAAACTGCAACATCTTTGTCAGAAAACCAATGAGCAACCAATAGAACACCGCAATGAAGCACGGACACTCCTCGAATTAGGCGTGTCCTGGTGTCGGACACGCATCAGTGTCCGACACGACACCGACACGACACTTATAATTACACTGTATTATGTCATTTTCTCAAATTATTATCCGTGTCGGCGTGTCAGTGTCGGTGTGGTGTCTGGTGTCCGTGTCTGTGTCCGTGCTTCATAGGAACACCGTAACAGCACAAGGAAGAACAGATCCGAATGAAAACACAGGAATTATAATACATAACTGCCGTATAACCACTGCAAATGATTTGAAAGCGGTTCAGAATTCGGTTAAAACATATCTTGGTAGACCATGGCAGAAACATTCAAGAACGGTTGTTATGAAAAGTAATCTTGATGGTTTGATAAATTCAGAAGGTTGGGCTCCATGGATGGGTGGTTTTGCTTTGAGTACACTTTATTATGGCGAATATATGAATGTTGGTGGTGGTGCTAATACTGATGGAAGAGTTAAATGGCCTGGTTTTCATGTTATTACTAATCCTTCAGATGCAGTTAAATTTTCTGTTGGTAATTTTTTGGCTGGTGATTCTTGGATTTCTGGTAGTGGTGTGCCGTTTGATGCAGGTTTGTGAATATTGATTGAATCATTCAAAGAAAGTGAGATGATGTATAGTGGAGAAGACTTGAAATGATGACTTTGGTGAAAGCATGATGGTGATAATTGAAATCTATAAAGATAGAGAAATTATTGTCATTTAGTTTTTGTTGGGTTTTTCCTTGTACAAAGGTTACATATAAGATGCTGTACTTTGTCTATGAAGATAGGGAAATTATTGGACAAAGGTCAACCGTAGATAAATAGATAAAAATAAGTTATTATTAGTTATTAAGCTTAAACACACCTTTTATCCCTTAAGTTTGCAAAAGTTGTAATTTTGACCCCCTATTAAAAAAATGGCAAAACGTCAATTTTGTCTCAGTCAACCATATGTGGTATGCCACGTGTGTAATTTTTTAATTAAAAATAATTAAAATTGCCACGCGTATATAATTTGAATAAAAAAATAAAAAAAGGAAAGAAAAAAGGGAGAGGCACGAGAGTCTCTCTTTTCTCTCTTCTTTGTCCCTTTTTCGGCCATCCACCGTGGTGTTTTTGACCACCTTTTATCAAACAAAATACATAATATTCATCGTATCTTCCTTCTCTATCTCATCCTTAAATTTATTTTTTGATCGAAGGTATTTTTTGAGTTTCAAACCGCCACTTTTATTGTTAAATCTTGACCACCATAAATTGTTTTTCGATAGATTACCACCATAAAAGTACTCTCCTTCGTATTCCCTATAAATCCCACAAAAAAAATATATATATATTGATGACCTTGCTCAGGCGACCACCGCACCGGAAAACATCACCATTGTGTTGGAAGATTCTATTTAATGTTATCAGCGGCCACAACGGGTGTTTGAGCAGAAATCAGAAACTATGTTTCTTTTATTTTAATTTAACACAATCATTGTAGGTTTTTCATTCTTGCAGTTAGTATAAATGTAAGGAATTAGTGTTTGAGACATTAGCTTGCAATGTGTTTTGGCTGTAGTGGTTGGGAGTAATTCTTGAATTTGTGTTTCGGCTGAGGAATTAATTTAACACAATCATTATGAGGAATTATTGTATACATGGCTTTGGGTTGGGATTTAGTTTCAATTTGCTGGGGATGTGCTATTCCCTCTCGTGCTCGTTTTTTTGGCATCAGTTTTGGTAGTGTTTATTGGCTCTCTTGTAATTAACTTGCCTTTTGATGAATATGCTGGATTTCTAAACATTTTTGTTCGTGTTAATTTGTTGTTGCTGGATTTTTGGTTTGTTAACTCTGGGTTAATGTTCTAATGATTTAGTAATATTGTGCATTTTATGGGTTGAAATGATGAAGAAGATGGTTGTTACGTGTTCTCTCCATTAATCTTTATTTTTTTTTTAATTTTTCTTAATTCTGTAAATACATGTGTGGCTTTTTCTTTTTCTTTTTAATAAAAATTTACACATGTGGCATGCCACATATGTTTGTTGAGTCAAAATTGACGTTTTGCAAAAGGGGATAGATATGAGATCATTTTTGCCATTTTTTTTAATAGAGAACCAAAATTATAACTTTTGCAAACTTAAGAGGTAAAAAGTGTATTTAAGCCTTAATTATTACTATGTTAGTTTCAATAAAGTTTTTTTTTTAAGGATAGTTTCAATAAAGTTGTAAAGAAAAAATAGTGTTAATTAGTTTCTTCCTCTTTTATTACACAACTTAATTGTATATATGTACGTGTATATATATATATATATATATATATATATATATATATATATATATATGTATGTATAAAAGTCTTTCTGTTTCCACTTGCATATATATTGGATGTTTTTTATATTGCACTATAGCACCCACTAATTAACATGTAGGTCAAGAAAAAGACCAAGCAGTTTTTTTTATATATATATAAGGAAGAAAAGGACCAAGCAGTTGAAATTTATAACAACATATATAGTGACGTAAAAAATGATTCATGACACCCAATATTTCTGATACACTTTGATTAATCATACGAATTTGTGGTTAATTCAATTTAGCATATTGTTAATTTTATCACGTTGAAATTTTGAAATTATGGTTCATTATATAATTGAATTAACCATATCTTTGGTCATGAACAAAATAAACGTACACTCAACTGAAATAATTATATTTTAAAAAATGAATTGACGAAGTATTACACGTGTAGAAAGAAAGAAAGAAAAAAAAGGGTGTTTTAGTAGATAGATGAAATAACATAATCTTGGAAACTAAAATATAACCCTTGAAAACTCATGACACACATAAGTTGAAGATGTGAGGTTTAAACATCAATTATGACATTTAACCTAACAATTTCGACATTGCACTACGATTTGTGGACACATGTTTCTGAATATTAGTGTAGTGAAATACTAGTTCGATTAGCTCAGATCTTCAATATAAGAAAAAAAAAAAAAAAGGAATTGTTTTTTTTTATGATTCTCATTTAAAGCAAAACACAACTGATCTTATCTTAGTTAAATGTATTAACAAAAATAAATGATACAAGAGTATATTAAAATATGAGTAGTGTTATTTGAACAACCATTTTGTAAGATAACATGTGAGACAGCTAAAATATAGAAAAAAATGTAAGTCTTGACACAAAAATCAAAGCAATAGAGAGAGAAAATGAGAATATGATGTGAGTATGAAAGAGAAGGTTGTTACAAAAATTGTCACAAAATAGATGTTCAAATATCATTTATCTTATAATATACTTGCATTACCTTTGTGTCCTAAAGTCAAGTCTTATACATGAACGACAAATTTAAAAGAGGAAATATTAGTACAGGATATGTCATTTTGTCCTTTTGCCAACCCTTAGTAGGAGTTATAATTTTGTGTAAATAATTTTTTTATATGATGAAATAAATTGAACAAATGAAGATAGGGTTAAATAATGTTTCATCGTCATGTATATTGTAGCTTCCTATATATTTAGGGGGAAATTATTATATGAAAAATTATGGTCATGCTTATATAATTATATTGTGTTCTCTCCTCTTTGTTATGTTAAACCATATATTCAATTAATTAGTATCTCCTACTTTCAATTTCTTTTTTAAAGAAACATAGCATTTTGTTTCAAGAAAGAAACGGAGCATCTGATAATTACGCGTCGGAAAATAAATAATTTGAAGTGGACCTTTTTAATTATGATAAAAATATATATTAAAAGAAAATTTTGAATATAGGCTTTTTGATAATTATGAATTCCTTCCTTAAAAAAAGATAATTATGAATTCCTTAAAAAAAATCTAATATAAACAAAACTCTTTTAATTTTTATCTAATTATTTCTGTTTGAAGAAAGACATAAGTTAATTTAAATTTGCATGGAATAATGAATGGCTATATTGATATAAACACGTCACATGTAAGACTAAAGGATGTGTTTACAAAGAATAAAATACACATGTCATTTTCTAATCTCGCTTAGAAGAAAAAAAATGTCACTTTCTAATCTAGTACTTGACAGTTAATTAACCCGATTATCGATTAACTAATGACTTGTGAGAAAACTACCTTTTTTTTGAAGGATTGTGAGAAAACTACCTGACATGGTTTAATTTGGCTATATTAGTATATAAACATAATTAGATAATGGTCCTAATTTTGTTGATGTTAACATTCTAATTGTAATTTGTGATAGTTACATGGACCAATAAACAGAAGACCCTAATTGATTTAGATTAATTTGATGTGAAACTACAGCTCATGCAAATTAAGTCAAATGTCATTTTCATTATGGATTGTTCTTTCTTTTTCTGGTCACTGTTCATCAGCCGCCTGCAGCAAGTTGTAACTAGCATACATCTCCTTTTTTTATAATTATTATGTTTAGGGTCTTGCTAACCAATGTTTTTAGGGCAATGGTTAAAGATTTAAAAATTAAAATAATTTATAAATTTTATATTGAAAATGTTATTTTTTAAATTTTCAATATCTTGAATGCATCGTTTTCAAAACAAAACTTCTCTTTTAGACATCTTAAAATAATGGTTAGCATTTCCCTTATGTTTAATTAGTAGTATGATAATTAATCATGGTTATTGAAAAGCAAAGGAAAATGAAGGCAATTAATAAAGCGTCGTAATTTGAACTTGAAAGCTTGGTTTACAAACTGACCCACCTATCATCTCAGATAGCTGTCTTCACTTTCAATAGCATTAACTTTGTTTGGTATGAGAGAAATTGTGAAGAGAGAGTTAACAAAGAGAGAAATTGAAGAGAGATGCTGCATTTCTCTTGTTTGGTGAGCATAGAAATAGGTGAGAGAGATCCAATTACTGTGGGTCCCACAACTTTTTACAATGTTCTCTCTAGTGTGAAGAAATGTGATGGATGCCAGGTATTTGGTTGTATTTTCATATATACCTTTGGTGGCATTTCATATAGGAAAGGTTAATCCTTTTCCACCATGGGAAAGTTGGATTCAATGATTAGATTAAGTGGAGAATATATTATTAACATGCTCTCTCAACACTAGATTTTTCTTCACACTATCTTCCAACAATTTAAAAATTCTGAAAATTAATTTTCAGAAATTAAAAAATCGAAAAAATATAAAAAAATTCAGATAATTTTTTTTAAAAATTCTGTATTTCATTTATTGAATGTTAGAATTTTTTTTTTTGAAAAAATGAAAAAAAAATTGTTCAGAATTTTATTTCAAAATATTTTCAAAAACCTTATTTTCCAGAATTTTATTTTCTTAGAAAAATAAAAAACTTTAATTTCAAAATATTTTATTTAGGATTTTTATTTTTGAGAATATCTTATTTTATTATGAAATTAAAAAATATATTCTTTTTAGAAAAATAAAAACTTATCTTAGTTTCCAAAATTTTCTTTTTATTGAAATAAAAAAAAATTCAAAAAAAAATTATCTGAATTTTTTTATATTTTTTTAATTTCTGAAAATTAATTTTCAGAATATTTAAATTGTTGGAAGATAGTGTGAAGAAAAATCTAGTGTTGAGAGAGCATGTTAAGAATATGTTCTTCACTTAATCTAATCATTGAATCCAACTTTCCCATGGTTGGAAAGTATTAACCTTTCTCATGTGAACACACACCTAACCTTTTGTTCACTTTTTGTAAATCAACAACTACAATAAAGTCGTTGGTACTCTACATATATACATACATACATACGTATAGAGTAATGTTATTTGAACAACTATTTCTTGTGATAATTTGTTGGACAACCAAATTATACAAAGAAATTTAGATAGTGACACAAAAATCAAAGCAACAGAAAGAGAAAGTAAAATGATAATGTGAGTATGAGAGAGAAAGTTGTCACAAAAGTTATCAAAAAATGGTTGTTCAAATATCATTTCTTATACATGTATATAGAGAACGTATATGTGAAAGAAAAAAAGTATGAATTGCAACCAAAAAAAATTAAACAAGACTGACATAAAATTATAGTATAGTTATTTTTTTTATGAACAAGTATAGTTTTTGATGAAAAATAATAGTAAAGTATTTATGTAACGATAATGAACGGCTAAACAACATGCCAAATATACGTATGAAAAATATTGTCACAAACACGTAACATAATCAAATGGTAATTTTAGTAATTATTTTAATAAATAGAAAAAAATAAAATCAATTAACAAACAACTTTTTAACATTTTTTTTATATATATATTTTTTTTCTGTTTACTACAAATATAAGATTTTTTAGAGAGGGGCTTTTTTATCAATTCATAAAATTATTCAACTTCTCTCTTTTCAATTTCTCTCATATCTCTCTTATACCAAACAATACATCTAATCTACTCTATCTCTCTCATATTTCTCTCTTCTCATACTCTCTCTCACCTCTTTCTCTCTTCACAACTTCTCTTCCAAACCAAACACACCATAAATGATAAACTATTTCAACATCAAAAGAAATTCTTTTTTATTTTTCTTGATTACTCTTTAATTTTTTGACTAATTTGTCTTGAAAACACTGAAAATTAAGCATACATGTGGACAAATTTGTAAATGGAGTAAAAATTATTTTGTGAGTACGGTTTATAAATTTACTCATATGACTAATCATCATTGATCGGGGTTAAATTTGTTTGGTTCCTATAAATATACCAACTTTTCATTTTAGTCCCTCTAAATTTTCCCTTCAATTTTTAATCCCTATAACATTTTCAATCACTACTTTTGGTCCCTATTTTTAAGTTAATTTTGTATTTTTTAATGAAATTGTGCAGAAATGTGTAGAATATTGTAAAAAATATTACCCCAAAAAATTAGAATTTTTTAACAAAACATAAATTAATTATGAATTTTTAACCATCAAACATATAAAAATTCATATTAAATTCATGTTTTGTTAAAAAATTCTAATTTATTTTGGAAGAGTTTCTTATAATATTATGCATTTTTCTGCATAATTTTTTTCAAAAATATGTATTCTACATATGAGTTTACTTTAAGAGATGGACCAAAAGTGAAGATGAAAAATTTTAGAGGGATTGAAAGTTGAAGGAAAATTTTAGAGGGACTAAAATAAAAAGTTGGTATATTTATAGGGACCAAAAACATATTTAACCCTTAGGTAAACTATCTATAATTTTTTTAAGGGTAGTTTTAACCAGTTTTTAAAGGTGGTGTCTAAAACTTATTATACATATAATTATGTTGTATATGATTATGATACCACTTATTTCCTTAAAATTATACCATTTACTTTTAAGTTAGTAATTTCTAAAACACCACTTATTTCCTTAAAATAAAAATAATACCATTTACTTTTAATTTAGTAATTTCTAAAACCTCCTCTATTTTCCATATAGTGAGATAATATTGAAAGTATGCATCAAAAAGTATTTTTTTGTAAAAAAAATTAAATTAAACTTTTATAACTATCTCACATCTATTTTTTAGTTTTACGATACTACACATCAGCAATAAAACCCCTA
The DNA here is from genome assembly GCF_003473485.1 of Medicago truncatula. Taxonomy (NCBI): domain Eukaryota; kingdom Viridiplantae; phylum Streptophyta; class Magnoliopsida; order Fabales; family Fabaceae; genus Medicago; species Medicago truncatula. The sequence continues at coordinate 48,193,295 of NC_053049.1, read as the reverse complement.
ATTTCACACAAGCGCGTGTGCGCGTAATCACCCTCACACAAAATTGGGCATATTATATGTACAACCATGATAGTAGTTGTAATTATCCATAGGAGTTCATCAACAATCTTACTTTATTTAAGTTATGAGGGTTTATATCGTATAAACTCAGACAATAAACCTCTAAACAACGAGTGAACGAGTGGGACATTCTTTTAAACCACTTTCACTGGATTTCCAATAAATTTGTTATTGGTTTTTTACTATATCCTTCTCAAATAACACAACATATAGAAAGATGAAGCTTCCACTTCCTTAGTCATTATCGTTTTTTCAAAATATCAATCTTAAGGTTTCATGAAATGTCATTCCATTGAAACTCTCCCTCAAATAACCTACATGATTGTTATTTATGAGCACTACATTATCATAATCTATGAGTTTAGAGGATCAATAGATTCTTGAGTCATATAGAATTTATAAATTTGCATCATTATATATATGGAAAAATCCAGTAGAATCTACAAGTGGTGTGTTCTATTCAACACACAAACCACTGGCTATGCTTCCAATTCATGATATCATATGCCCAAATATTTTTTGAGATTGGCAGGATTAGTACAACATCCAATTGATATTGAAAAATATTCTAATTAAAATTTCTTTCAATGTAAAACCAGATTACCCAAATGTTGTTCTAATATTTTTTTGGTAATTTGTAATGTATCTCTAGCTAAACATACTTGAATGGAAAGATAAACAAAAATAAGTGGGAAAAAACTAGTTTTTCATTGTGACAAATATTATTAAACAATGCACAAGAAATGTCCAAATTTAGAAATAGAATAACAATCATGCCTTGACATTTGTAATTCTCACCCTCATTCCCTCAACCACTGCTAAGGTTGTACATCCATCAATATGTACAACCTTAATAATAGTTGAGAGAATGAGGGTGAGAATTACAAATGTTAAGACAGGATTTATGTACAACTTTAGCCGTGGTTGAGGGAATAAGGGTGAAAATTATAAATGTTAAGGTATGATTGTTAGCATTCTGCTTATAATTTTGTTAATATTATTGTATCAGAATTATCTATTCAATTAAGTTGGTAAATATTACGTCATTGTTGGCATTAGAACACATTAGTGGTGATTTTCTAAGACACTCTTTTTGAATGGTTCTCCAAGGTATTAATGGCTAATATCTGACAACCTCAGACTCAACGCTAACAAACACTTTGTTGTCAGTTGTTTTTATTGCAGTTTGTAAAGTTACCGCATTAATTACGAATGTTATGGGTACAAGTTAAGGAGCTTAAAATAGAATTAAGAAATAAATTTTATATTTAAATGATAATTTTTGAAATTTTCATAGCATTGAATGTCCAACTTTTAAGAAAAAGTTTATACATTTGATTCCTTAACTTATACCCCAAGAGCACAAATTAACATTTTCCTTTTTTTATTACGATCTTTTTAATTTAGAGGATCAATAAATTCTTGAGTCATCTAGAATTTCTAGATTTCCATCCTCGAAAATATGAAAATAGAAAGCTGTCTTCAATAGCATTAATTGATAAACTATTTCAACAGCAAAGGAAATTCTTTTTTATTCTGTTTTGATTTTTCTTGATTACTCTTGAAAAATTGTGAATTATTTGTCCTAAAAATTAAGCATGCATATAGGCAAGTTTGTTAATGGAGTAAAATTATTTTGCGGTTGTTTATAAAATAACTCATGACTACTAATGATCATTGATTGCTAGGTAAACCATCTAGAATTCCTCAAGGGTAGTTTTAACCAGGTTTTAAAGGTGGTGTCTAAAACTTTTTATACATTTTAGGGTTAATATGTCTTTACCTCCTGTAATTTGGGCGAGTTCCGGTTTCCTCCCCTGTAAAAAAAAAAGTTTAGATTCCAACCCTATAATATAAAGATTCTCCACAAAATACACATGTAATATGAAGATTCTCCCCAAAACAACCCTGACCCCATTCATACGCTGATGTGGCACGCCACTGTGTAATTATTTTAATTTTAATTTTTTTTAAATATGACATGTGTGTAATGGTTTAATAAATTATTTTTAAAAAGATAAAAAAAAAAAAACTGAAAATTAATTTTCAAAAATTTAAAATCGAAAAAAAACGAAAAAAAAAATGGATTTTTTTTCAAAAAATAAAAATATTAATTTTTTTACCAAAACATTCAAAAATTAGCTTATATTATTTTTTTCGAATATTTTTAAAATTTTAATTTAATTTGGATTTTTTTTAAATTTTTCGAAAGTTTCAAAATATAGTAAGTGTATGAATTTTTTTTATATAATATTTTTGGAAATATATATAAAGAAAACAACCTCTTTCAGCTTTTGGGTTGGCTGTTTCTTTTCAAAAATGCCCACAATTTTCAATACAAATAACACATGTAACAAATAGATAAGAATAAATTTAAATATTAAAAAAATTTCCAGATTTTTTTTATCCTCAATTTGTAAATATTAAAAAATATTCTCAAATCTTTAACACATCGTAATAAAAATCTAAATTTTCCTAAATTTTAAAATAAATTTGTATCCAGATTTTTTTTTTTGTTGAGAAAATTTAAAAAACTTATTTTTCGAAAAAAAATCTGTTTTAAACTTCAAAAAATATATATTCCAAATTTTCGAAAATAATTTTGAATTTTTTTTTTGAAATATATATTTTTCGTAAATTATAAATTTTGTAATTTTCGAAAAATTTATATTTCAGAAAATATTTTTCGTAATAAAAAAATCCTGATTTTTTTTAATTTTTATATATTTTTTAAATAAATAAAAAAAATTAATTATACAGTCAGCATGCCACTCAGCTCGCCACGTCAGCAATTATGCACAGTCACATGGGTTAGGGGCTAAAATCAAAGAATCTTATTTTACAGGGTTGGAATCTAAACTTTTTTTTTTACAGGGGGGAAAACCGGAACTCGCCCAAATTACAGGGGGGTAAATACATATTAACCCTACATTTTATTACGTTATATATCGTTGTGATACCACTTACTTCCTTAAAATAAAAATGATGTTAGTACTATCTCCTTCGTCCCTAATTATAAGACCATTTTAAGAAATTTTTTGTCCGTTTTTATAAGACCTCTTTGCTATTTCCAACTATTTATTATACATCTTTTTTTTAAATCAACAATAAATATCATATGAAAAACATAAACTAACTCTCTCTTAAGGATAAAATTGTAAAAACAATAGTGATTACAAACAACTTTAATACAAATATTCATTTTCTTAATTCTTGTGATTTTAACAAAATGGTCCAATAATTAGGGACGAATGTAGTAACTTCTAAAACATCTCCCCTTTTAATATCTATACAGTGAGATAAATATTAAATGATCAAAAAAGTAAAATAAAATATAAACTTTTATAACTATCTCACATCTATTTTTTAGTTTTAGGATATTATACATCAACAATAAAACTCCTAATTTAAAGATATTAAATAATCAAGATACACACTCGCATGCACACATGCACGCACACGTATAGTTTTAAAACTCAGCTCGATCATCGACTCGGCAGGGGTACTGAATCACTGGGTCAATGGTCGAACCACTGAGTCATTGGTCGAACCGTATGACTGAACCGGATCAACTCGGATGACTCAGTTAGATAACTCGGTCTTGAGATTAAATTTATATAGCTATTTAACCAGATTAAATCGGTGACTCATTTATTTAAAAACTAAAAAAAATGACATGTAATATATATTAATATTTGTACAACTATATTTTGTTGACAGGAGATATATTAATATTAATATAATATGTAGATTTTCTAAAAAAAGATATGATTTGTATATTATCATTATTGTGTAAATATTATACACCATATGACTTACTCTCTAAAAATATTAGAATTTAATCACCACTTAATTTCAACGATGTCATAAATAAACAGCAAAAATATTTTAAAATATTGCCTCTATACAAAATATTTACAACTCTTTCCCTATTCATAAAGGCCATACATACACTAGTCACTATGCATAACTCTTCCTCTTCTCTTGCGAACCATTTTATGCTGCTACACAGACCAATGCCACTCAAAACCCACCGTCAAAATGAAAACCACTTTCCCATATAATTTATTATTCCAACTTTCCAAGATGTTTATGTTACCATTTATCAGTATTCAATTTATATAAAGCAAACTAGAACAATCTTTTTACTTTTGATTTGTCTTCTAAAAAATGTGTCCTTTAAAACACTAATACCTTTCTTATACTTCTCATTCCTTATTTCCTCCTACTGTACTTCTGTTACTAACAATCTTCTACCTCGTGCTAATGAAAAGTGCAACGATTTATACCTTCAAATGCACAGCTGATCATGGAGGTGGATAAATAAAGAAGATGAAGTGATGAATCAACCACCTCTGCCTGCAAATTTTGATTTTATCATTAAAATTTTAAACCCGGTCCGGTTCACTAAACCGGCCGAGTTATCGGTTTTCACCGATTTTTCCGAGTTATACCGGTTCACCAACTTGCTGCTCGAACCAGCCATACCACCGGTCCCAGTTCAACCGGTCCGAGCCGGGTTTCAAAACTATGCACACACGCGCAATTACTCTCACACAAAATTAAGCATATTATATGTACACCCATGACAGTGGTTGAGAGAACGAGCATGGAAACTATAAATATCAAGGCATGATTATTGACATTTTGCTTCTGATTTTGTTGATATGTAGTTGTTTGGGATTATCAATTCGGATCTTTATTAAGTTGACAAGTATCGTGTCATTGTTGTTCTTGAAACATGTTACTGGTGATTTTCTAACGCCCCATTTGATAACAAACACTTACTTTGTTGCCGGTTGTTTTTATTGCAACTAGTAAAGATACCGCAATAATTATGAATATTGCATGTTTCATAGGTTATTGAAGAATAACACAGATCATATGGAAACACAAATGATCAAAGATAAAGAGAAAGAACATACTACACACTAGTAACTTGTGCAACAAGTTAACTAAACTCTTAGCTAGTTTTATTGTACTAACAACCTACAAAGTTAGTTACAATTAGAGTTACAATCATATATGTAAGATTCATATTAGCTTAGTGTGCACTACCTTATGATAGACTATAAATAATGGTTCTCTTGTAATCTCTATTCATTCAATGAAAATCATAGTTTCTCTTTTCCATCTTTCTCTTTCTGTTATTTTCTCTTTCTTTTCTGTTACAATTCAGTTTCTCAATATAGGTTGCTGCCACTCATATATCCATTCATTAATTATTCCATCCCACTTTAATATTTGTATCTCTCCATAAGATTTCATCGACAACCTTACTTTATTTAAGTTATGAGTGTTATATCGTATAAACTCAGACAATGAACCTCTCAAAGTGTATGAATGGGAACATTTCCTCTGAACCACCTTCATCGGATTTCCAATAAATTTTTTATTGATTTTTTACTATATCCTTCTCAAAGAACACAACCTATTGAAAGATGAAGCTTCCACTTCCTTGGTCATTTTCGTTTTTCCAAGAAGTCAATGTTAAGTTTTCATGGAATGTCATTCCATTAAGAAATGTGTTTATTCGGTGGTTGAAACTCTCCCACAAGTAACCTACATGATTGTTATATACGAGCATTACGTTACCATAATCTATGAGCTTAAGACTCATTTTTTGTGATGATCCTTCTAGTTTAGAGGATCAATAGATTCTTGAGGCATCTAGAATTTATAGATTTGCATCATCAGGAATATGGAAAAATCCAGTAGAATGTGTTCTATTCACTACACAAACCACTAGTTATGGTTCCAATTCATGATACCATATGCCCAAATATTTTTTGAGAATGGCAGGATTAGTACTACATCCAATTGATATTGAAAAATATCCTGATTAAAATTATTTTCCATGTGAAACAAGATTACCCCAATCTTCTTCTTATTTTATTTTTTGGTAATTTGTAATGTATCTCTAGCTAAACATACTTGAATGGAAAGATAAACAAAAATAAGTGGGAAAAAAACTAGTTTTTCATTATGACAAATTTTTTTTTAGTAATCATTGTTACAAATATTGTTAAGTAATGCATAAGAAATGTCTAAATTTGAAATCAAAATAACAAAACATACCTGCATAAATAAATAAATAAATAGGGGACGGAGAAAACCAAAAAAGGATAAACCATACAAATGGCTTCAATATTGACATGATATTTTACATGTCTTTCATAATATTGTATTTCACTTGAAGGTATATTAAAAAAAAAAACTAATAACTAGTTTTTTTGCACGTCTTTTATATTGATGGATATATTCATTAAATAGTCAAGACATCCACTCGCTTGCACGCTCGCAGACACACTCACACAAAATTAGGCACACTATATTTACAACATTGACGGTGGTTGAGGGAATGAGTGTGAGAATTACAAATAGCAAGGCATAATTGTTGGCATTCTATTTCAAATTTTGTTAATATTATTGTATCACAATTATCTATTTAGATCTTTATTAAATTGGAAAATATCGTATCGTTGTTGCCCGTGGAACACGTTACTGGTGATTTTCTAACACACTCTTCTTGAATTGTTCTCCAAGGTATCGTGGCCTATTACCTAACAATCTCAAACTAAACGCTAACTTTATTGTCGGTTGTTTTTATTGGTTCGAACCCCGGACACCCCACTTCTCCACATTTAAAATGTGTGAGCTCCAGCCACTAGGCTACCTGACCAAAAAAAAAAAAAAAAAAAAGTTACCGCATTAATTTCAAATATTACATACTCCCTCCGTCCCAAATTGTATGACGTTTTAGGCATTTCAAACATATTAAGAAATGCAATTAATATTGTATGGAAAAGAGATATTATGAGTTGTTTTACAAAATTGTTCTTAATAAATAATATGGGAAAGATAAATGAAAGAATTGAAAGAAGAGAGAGTAATAAATAACTAAGGTTATAATAGAAAAAGTAACATTAATGTTACATTAATATTGCATTTCAAACATATTAAGAAATGCAATTAATATTGTATGGAAAAGAGATATTATGAGTTGTTTTACAAAATTGTTCTTAATAAATAATATGGGAAAGATAAATGAAAGAATTGAAAGAAGAGAGAGTAATAAATAACTAAGGTTATAATAGAAAAAGTAACATTAATGTTACATTGATATTGTAAAGCGACATATAATTTAGGACAATTTTTTTTCCCTAAAGCGACATACAATTTGGAACAAGATTACCACCATTTGCATTCCCATTCATTAATTATTTCATCTTATTTAGTTGTACTACTCCATCCTAATTTATAAGCAAAAAATACTAATTCACACTTATTAAGAAAACTAACACTCAGTGATTTGAGGTATAATTTTTTGTGTTCTCCTTGGAATAAGTTTTCTGGAAAGATGTAAAAATAATTCTCATTGGTTAAAAATTATGGAGAAAATAAAAAGGAGAACAAATTGAATGCAATTTGCATTTAATTTTACATTGGAAAAGATGATTTGTTTGAAAAAAACATAATAATAACATAAAAGTTGGTTTTTTTTGCTTATATTTTGAGATAAAGAAAATGAGATTTTTTTGCTTATATCTTAGGACGGAGGAAGTATCTCTCTAGTTCATAAAAGACTTTACTTTATTAAAGTTAGGAGGATTATATTGTTAAAGTTACGAGGGTTATATTGTATAAACTCATACAATGAAACCTTTCAACAACGAGTGAACGAGTGGGACATTTATTCTAAGAGAATTGTTGTTCCCACATTACATAAGGTTGTGGCACACGAGTAAATGACGTTTTTGCCCCCTCGGTAGTTAATTGCCGAGGAATTTGCAATCCGGCTGCAGTTACCTACCGAGGAAAACCTCGGTAGTTAACTACCAATGAAAATGTTATAAGAATATAACTGACATAGGAGTTTCCAAAACTCTATTGTTACGTTTTTTGATCTCCAAGGTGCCATTTTGAGCTATTTCAAGCCATTTCAAGCCAATTTCAATCACAAAAACAAGTAAGTTTTTTTAATCCTATTGCATTGTTGTTTTGCAGTTGAATTTTATTTTTTTTTTGTTGTTAAATTTCGATTATATAGATTTTATTGATTTTATGATTCTATGATATGTTAGGATAGTTTAGGTTAGAATTGACTTTTATTGAATTGTTAGGTTTAGGTTTAGATGAATCGTTGTAGAATTGTTAGAATTTTTTAGGTTTAGGTGTAGATTTTGATGATAGTTTAAGTTTAGGTTTAGTTTTTGATTTTATGATTTTATGGCATTGTTGTTTAGTTAGGTTTTGATCGCCATTTGTTTTTAATGTAGATATGTCTCAGAATCAGAATCAGGGTAACGTTCAGGGTAAGGAGAAGAACAAAGAAAAATCGCCTATGACGTGGCACAGAATTGTTTGCGATGGTTTCGAAAAAAAAAAGAAGGGTTCGAAAGTGCCGGTGTACAATCACTCGAGGTTGAGAAGGAGCGGGAGGACATGCTATTTTGGTCCTCAATCAAAAGAGGGTGCCGTAGGGACTGTAGCGGGAAACCCGATTGACTTGTGTGACGAGGATGAATGAATGAATGCCTAATTATTTTCGAATTTTTTATGTTTTATTTTTGTGTTCCGCACATTTTGTTTGACATTATGGTACTTAGAATAAAATTGCATTTGAAATAGTTTCGATTAAAGTCGCGTTTTTAATAATTGAGTATTCGAATAAAAACTAATTAAATCTAACGTGAATCCAACTAATTAAAATTGCGTAATGAATAAATAAATTCGAAAAGTGAATAAATAAGATAATTATTGTTCCATTCAAAATAAAATATATGTTATCACATTACATTGCATTACACATTACATTACATTCCGGAATGTACCTTTCAACTGCAACAATCATCTTACCACTGAATGGGGCAAATTCAAACTTGCTAACCAGCAGGACTCCAGTATTCGATCAGCATCTTGAACGCTGGTATTCAAGTGTCAAAAGAATGAGGTGCATTCCTTGACACTTGAATACCAGCGTTCAAGACGCTTATCGAATGCTGGAGTTCTGCTGATTAACAAGTTTGAATTGCCCAATCCAGAGTAAGACAATTGTTGCAGTTGAAATGTGCATTCCAACTGCCACAATTGTCTTACCTTTGAATGAGATAAATTCAAACCTGTCAAACAACAAGACTCAAGCATTTCGCTCGACATTCATGTTTTCCTTTGAAAAGAATAAATTTTTGTTAGGCTTGCTTTAGATGATGGTATTCAAGTGCCAACGAAATGAGGTTCATTCCTTGACACTTAAGGGGCAAAAAACATCAATTACTCGTGTGCCACAGCCTTATGCAATGTGGGAACAGCAATTCTCTTATTCTAAATCACATTCATCGGATTTCCAGTAAATTTGGGACTGAACCTATCGAAAGATTTTTTCTTTTCATGTTAAAACAGCCTATTGAAGCATGAAGCTTCTAGTTCCAAGGTCATTCTCGTTTTTTTTTTTTTTTTCCTTCTATAAAGTTGTGTTAAGTTTTCATGAAATGTCATTCCATGAAGAAATATCATTCCATTAAAAAAACATATAGAAGAAAAAAATACATATAGATGAAAAAAAAACATTTCGATGGACTACAACTCAGAGTACAACAGAAATTTATTTGAGATGGCCTGTAGATGAAGAAATGAAAGACATTCTTTGCAACAAAACGCTAGTTCCAGCCTTTTATATCTTTAGCTGATGGAAAATCCATGTTTCTTTTTTTTTTTTTGACAAGGTAAAATCCATCTTCCTCCAAGGCATAGCAAGGAAGTTAAACCACGGGAAAGAAAATGAACGAATTATGAAAAGAGTAACCAAAGTAAAGCCAGCAAAAGTGGAGACATTATATTAAGAGTGCATATATATATATAATATCAGAACTCAGCAGTTTCAAATTATTTATCACATCAAAATTTAGTTAAGTAATACAAATTCCACTCAAGTGCCTATATATAGGGGCCGAAAACAACCAACAGTACAGGTAGGCTACTCAAAATTAACATTGGATGAAGATTTAACAATAAGAAATGACTTGGTTTCGGAAGTAATGTATTTATGTGATGACTGTGGGAGCAGATCGACCGGTGAACTCTTCCATCTTTGAAAGTTTCAATGCAGCCTCCACCTGTAATTAAGACATATTTCAACTGGTCAAGATGTCTGCAAGCTTGGCAATGAAATTTATATTTAAACTAAGCATCTTACAAGAGGAGCAAGTGCTTCATGTGAAAGTCTCCCGATCTTTGATGGATTCTTCTCATATTGCTCAATGTATAGTCTAATAGTTGCACCTTCTGATCCAGTTCCAGAGAGGCGGAAAATCTAGGGCAGTAAAGTGAAGGTAAGAAAAGAAAAGAGTTAACAGATCTTGTGAAAAAATGAGTAAGGAGGAAAAGGTGGGCATAAAAGTGAATGCATCCATGAAAACAAAAAAACCACATTAAATCCATAGCACATGGAAAAGATGAACTGAAATCAACAATTATTTGCAAAACAAAATGCATTTACAAATCTTAAAGTCCACCTGCATTTTCTATCCCAATAAGCTAGTAACAAATAATCGATGAACTTTTCATCAAAAAAGTAATAATAATCAGTAAACTTACCAATCGGGATCCATCCTCAAACAAATATCGGATGCCCTGATGTGATGAAATGGAACCATCCACAGGATCATTGTATTCAAATTCATCGCCGTGGACAACATTTGAAACATCTGAACTTGCCCCCTTAACAATCCTATATAGACAGTAAATAAAATCCATTAGAAATTTGTGATGAAGCCTTAAATTCAACCGTTCCATTTGATTCTTCAGACCACATACAGGTTTGTCGTACCAAGTCAATCAATAATTAGTTTTGGAATTACTCTTGAATAATCACAAACTGTATTTTCAAACTGGCCCTACAATGAAAATTAGACCATGACCATCATGAAAGAGCAGCTGATGTGGCTACCTAGGCACTGAGGCAAGACAAAAAAGAGGAGGCACCAGAGGCAATCAGAAGAAGGATAGCATATTCAAAGTGGCAGCAAAGAAAGATAAAAAAGACTTCCGGAGTTGTGTGTACAAGACATCGCCAATGGTGCCCATTCAGGAAGTGCTTGATACCTAGGTTCCATCGATATGAATAATGAGTTTTATGTTTCATTTTAAGTCATGACTCCTGGAGAAGTCTGCCCGGAAGTTGGCAAGGATTTTGTTCAATGATAGCTCAATTTTTTGGTTAATGGGTCATCCGTTCTTTTTGTGATTTCTATTTGTAAATCTCTTATTTAACGCCTTCAATAAAAAAGTTACAAGTTAGTATAGCTCAGCTCTCACTGGAAGAGTATTTTTGAAGTTTAGTAAGTACCATAAGTATAAGAAAGCACTGCTAAATATCCATGGGGGTCATTATTCAGAAGTAGAAGTCAGTTTCTATTTTATAAACATCAACGGCTTAGAGCATGTCACGTCTTAGTCAGACTTGAAAAGCTTTTACTTCATCACGAGAAAAACATACTGTAGGCTATCTCGAAGTTTAAATAATGTTGAGTATTAATATTAACATACCCATTGGCTTCTGAAAGTGAGGACTGCAGTTTGACTAAATGTGCCATCAATTCCTTTGCTGCACCTGCATCCACATTCTTTAAGGGGGGCGGGAATAGATTAGGTTAACTGATATTCAGAAGGAATTGTACTGAAGTAGAATAACTGTAATTGAATCATACTTCGTAGTCATATCGAGTATAATAGTGGCGCCCATACTTAGCCCAATGCTGGCGAACTATGTCTTCAACTGTTACAAGCTTGTCTTCAATATTATCTTTATTTTTATATGCAAGTATAGATAGCCAGGCCAAAACTGCCCAGATTCCATCCTTCTCACGAATGTGATCCGAACCTATCCACAAACACAACAACAATCACAAATAATAAGAGGTTTGAGTACGGTTAAAGGATGTAGATTGCTCCTCCTAATGTAGTAGCCAACACTTACCTGTCCCAAAACTTTCTTCACCGCAAACTGAACACAATCCAGCATCCATTAAATTACCAAAGAACTTCCAACCTGTGGGGACCTGATTTTGAATAATAAGTTAAATAACTGTCTAAAAACAACTGTGATCACTTTCACATAAAAACAAATGTGATCACTTTCACACTTCAAGACATTAGAAACAGAATACCTCAAAAAATTTCAAATTCAGATGTTTGGCTACAACATCCAGGGCAGCGGAGGTTGGCATGCTCCTACAAAACATTTACAGCTAAAGTTGTAATATAATGGTAAAAATAGTGCCATGAGGTCAAGTTCTAAAAGATCAAAAGGCTAGGAATAAGCTCAAGAATCAATAGCAGATAAAGAACTCTGGGAGAGTGGGGCAATATATACAAACACTTGTACTGCATCTTTGTATTAAATTCAATTGAGTTTCTTCCTATTATTTTAGAGGTCAATGAGTTGGATCCAAATTTGGTTTATGATAGAACACCATGGCGTCATTTGATCCATGTAGCTGACCCCACTTAGTGGGATAAGGCTTGGTTGTTGTTGTTGTTGTTGTTGAGTTTCTTCCTATTTCATTGTCCTACTAGAAATGCACATGATTAGCCCTTTTGCAGCAACTATCTAGATCATTACAAGACAGTTGACTATTATCAAACATATACAAGTATAAGCCTTCCACTAATGCATTTGTATGACCGCATGTGTTGTTATATGCTTGCAAACACACACACACACACACACACTTCAAAGTGTGTGCGCGCGTTTTGTGTGTGTGACAAAGAGAAAGAGAGAGAGACGGAGAGAGAAGCTAAAAACTTGTAAATAAGATGAAAACCTGGCAACTCCCTTTAAGCCAGCAGAAAAGTATGGTATTGCTTCAACAGCATTTGCAGCGATAATGGCCACAGAATCCGAAGGAGTGACAAAAAACCTAATAAACAAGAGATAAGTGTAAATCAAAAACAAATAGTAGAAAAGATTTAAACTTATCACAAGTTAAGGGCTCCATTACCTTTTACCAAGTATCATGTTGCGATCTGCATCACCATCAGCAGCAGCACCAAACTCCGGGGGCTCACCTTCTGATTCTGATTTTCCCAACCCCATACGAGCAACCAATTCTTTTGCATATGTCAAATTGGGGTCTGGGTGTCCCCCACCAAAGTCTTCCTGTATCCAAGAAGTCATCCACAAATCAAAAAGTAGTCATTGCTATATAATTCAGAGTCAGACTACTTAAATAAAGCTTATTATTGGAATAATCCATAAGAGAATAGAACCTTTGGTACACAGTTCAGCAAAGAGCTTTCTTGTGCTCCAAGTTCATCCACAAAAATACGCTTTGCATAAGCTCCAGCAACTCCATGTAACCCATCAAAACTTCAATAAAGTAACAGAAACTTATCATCATTAAGTTGTGAGATGAAGTGAAGAGCAAAAATAATATTCTATATCACAACTTAAAACAGCATTCATAAAAGATACCAGAATGTGAATTTAGGAGATGACAGCAGTTTCCTGATAGATCCAAAGTCAAAAATTGACCTGCAAAATTTCAACAAAGGGTAGGAGAAGTGAGTCTGTAGGAACACAGGTAGATAGAGTGTTTGACAATCTTATGAAAATCAAAATTCACTTTCAAGAACAACTGTTTCAAAAGTGACTCCAAACTGAATACTCTAAATGGAAAAGGCAAGAAAATTTATTAAAACAAACTTTCGCAGCCGAATTTAAGAATATTTTATTCTTTAAGCATTCTCCAATTGTGCAGGTCAAGTGGTATTGTAGCATGACATGGTTAATTCCATTTCCAGAAAGCTCTTTCATAAAATGAAAAGTGCAAGACAGTGTGAATAGTATAACTGTAAAATATCTCACTTCATCAACTTTATATAATCGCTTGCTGAATCAAAAACCTCAACGTCAAATGGTCCTTCAGGCCCTGTAAAGTTTGTGACACCTACTGTGGTGATATCCACCTGGGAAAATAAATTAATGTTTGGGACAAGGTTTAGGTAGATGAATCACATAACAACATAATTAGATAAATAAAGATAAGGGAAAATATGTAGCCAGGTCGTGAGCAGTACATTTGGCAGATCTGGAGCAATCAAGTACTCCTTGATTGTTGTTGTGTATTCATATATTTTGTTGGTAATTCCCTCTGGTGCAGGTCCACCATTTTCCATGTTATATTTAATCCCAAAATCCTGCATAATGGAAACCAATCGACATTAACAATCATTTAGAGTTGGTTTTCAATGCAACAAGATCTGACTATAATACCATACAGAAAATTTGCATCTGAATCAAGTCATTGAATCTATTTATTTAACCTAGCCTAACATCCAACTACTCAACACATACCTTTGAAAATATTCATCTTATTAAGTTACATTATGTGAAGTAAAGTGGAGCCATAACGCAAAGATTGAAGTTGCAGCAGTATGACTAAGAGATCATGGGTTTGAGTCACGGATTAAGCCTCTCTTCCAAATGAAAAGTAAGACTACTTGCATTAGATCCATAGTGGGTCCAATTGTTTCCTAAACCCATCATAGCTGGAGATTTATAAAACTAGATATACCTTTCTTAACTTCATGTTATGTCTAATTGATATCCAGAATAAATTGCTATCTCCTATGTTCAATTTCAGGATCGTTTTCAATTATCCAAAACTGAAATGTGACTCACCACAGCAAAAAGCTTATCTGCCTTTTTGTTTTTTGTTTTGGGGGAGGGACTAAATACTGCTTTTGTGACCAAATACAAGATTTCAACGTCAGACCAAATCAAGCTAGGCACTGAAGACTTCACTTTCTCAGCATATCTTCCTATTTAGTCTTAACATTCCAATCAGATCATAATCATACTAAACAAACTGTTATCATCTAAGACCCACTAACTACCGTTAGGCCTTTTGAAAGTTTATGGGGAATTTGAAGAGTAAACCGGTATTATAACTTTTCATTTCATCATCCAAGCTAGATATGAAGGAAGAATACATATGTTTCATCATAAACTCCATGATCCAAGTAAACTACATCCAAGAAATGTAGGTCAATCTCAAATATTTAGGTGGCTAACCTAAATGTCAGGCATATCGGTTCAAACCTCAGAAATAGAATGTGTGAGAGTCACAAATGAAATCATTATACCAGATATCATCATAATCACTGATAAAATGTATTCCTCCTAATATGATTAAGAATAAAACATAGCAGTACTCACCTCATTAGGACCGCCAGGGTTGTGACTTGCTGTCAGTATAAATGCTCCTGTTGCCTTGGATCCCTGTAAATAACATTTGTTTAATCCGCTATTTTTCTCTAATTCAGGAGAAAAAATGTTACCTTCGCTTGTAAGGCTAAAAATCATGAACTACCTAGGATAAAAAAAAAAAAACTATGCAAAGAGAGAAGGAAGAATAAAGGGAAGTAAATTACAGAAGACACTACTTACATCAACCCCAACTCTTTCACGTATAACAGCAGATACTGCAGGAGTTGAAAGCAACCCATTTAGACCAACCCAAATACGTCTAACTCCATTTGCTGCAGCCATTTTAGTTATAACCTACAGATTCATGAAAATCATAAATGATATACAATTTAATATTATATTGCTTTAAGAAGACAAGCATATGATGTACAACAAGATACATATATCCCCAAATACAAGAAAATCATTATTGAGGATGAGGAGATGCATAACTCAGTAGTGTAGTAAGCTAAGAAACAATAAATAACCTTTACTCTGTACTTTTTAGTTTAACTGAAAGTGATAGTCATTTTCATAACTGTAATCATATATTTTATACAAAAGACCACAAGATGTGCAATTAAATTAGTCAACATGCTTGCCTAGTTAATGTGTTGGAAAGTACTAATCAATTTAAACCCAAGAAGCTCAATTTAAAAGCAATGCAAATGTGAAGTTTTGCATAGAGACGGTATCAATTCACTAGCACTGAATAGCACAATTGATAAATCAGTTTCTAATGATGCAAAGAAGTCCAGGCAAAAACGGTGTATATGTTAAAAGTACCTGAATTGCTTGCTCCGAGTAATAACGACCATCACCAGATACAACTAGTGTTGCACCTACAGATACGGAAAGTACAGTTCTCAAAATCCACATTGCAGTATAATTGAAACACAAAAAGGAAACATTTCAAAAACAAAAACATATAAAGATTTGGATTTATATGGACACGGACCTCTAACTTTTTCTTCAGTTAGTGCATTGAATGATGCCTGAACAAAGTTTTCAAGGTAATGAGTTTGCACAAAGACTTTCACCTGAAAAGATCCACCCAATCCATTATTAGACACAACAACTAATAATCAACGAAAGAGAAGGAACAATCGCGTCCATACAAAACCGATCTCGCAACACATAAGAAATTCAGATAATTGATAATTAATCGTAAATAAAAATGTGGATCAGTAATTGCACAAAATGAATATGAAATTTGATTTGAACATGCAGACACTGAATATATTATCTAGCGTAGTTCTACATTCTGATCTAATCACAGTTGATGATAAAAACTAAAAAAATCAGATGCAGGGATCGAGAAATATAAATTAAATTACAATGTGATTGGAGATAATGATTAAGCAATATAGTTTATGAAATTTGATGCGAACATGCAAAGTCTACACAGAATATCCAGCTTAATTGTGATCTAATCAAAATTAATAGAAAACGTAAAAATCAGATTGAAAACAACATGATCGAGAACAGATCGGATTGATAAGATCTGATTTCAAATACGATCCAGTAATATAATACAATCATAAGAAGAAGAAAAAAAACAAATCGAATGATAATAATGAAAGTGAAAATGAATTGAAGAAAGAATGGAATGGAGATAAAAGAGTGAAGAAGAAGAAGAAGACCTTTTTGCGGAGACCAGAGGTTCCAGGCTTCTGTCCATCGAAAGGAGTAGTTTCAATACGGGAGACATTGAAGAGCACCATGGTTGATTGATTACCTGATTGAAGAAAAACGAAATCTAAAAGTTTCAGAGAGAGAGAAGAGGATGAAGATGAAGATGAAGATGCGAGAGAGGTGGTAGTTATTAATATTAATAGGAATGAAGAAAAGATAGAGAAATGAAAGGAAGAAAGGAGAGAAGGACGAGTGTGCCTTACGAGTGAGTGAGTGAGTGAGAGGTTCCGTAAGAAAAATGATTTGAGATTGTGTTTGTGCGACGGGGAATTTAAAGGCACTTGTCTTCACTAGTTTCGGAATTTTGTGTTAGAATCCGGTATCGCTTTATTTATTTTTTAAACCACGGATTGTAATAAGATAATCAATATTCAAAACACGGACAATACAAGGAAGGTTCAACGTGAAAATAAAGAATGATGGTTCTCGTGAACTTATTATAATAGAGAAATGTTAACAAGTGTTTAAGGATATTTTTTAAAGATTTTAAATAGTAAGTTTTTATAGAAATTTGTGCATTCAATGCATTGGAAATTGAAGTATTGAACTTTTTCAATGAATAGTTTCTTAATTATGAATCCTTAAAGAGTGTCCTTAGGGCACTCGTTAACAAAACCCTATATAATATGCATAGTTCGAATCTCAAACACCTCATTTATTCGTCTTTAATATTTATTTTTCTAATTGTTAGATTACTTGACAAAAAAATTGGGAATCAGAGCTTCATCTTTTAAGATGTGTGTTTGGCCACCTTTCAACATGGAAACAAACATAGTGTAAATTGGGTTGGTTTAATTAAAGTTAATTTTGTAAAAAAAAAAAATCAAAGTTAATTTGATTTTAAAATTTTTGCTTAATTATTTTCAATGTATTTTATGAGAAAAATCTAATGTACTACACCCTATTTCCAACACTTTTTCTAATATATTTTTTTTTATTTGATGAAATTTGTAACATTTCTGATGACTTTAAGCTTTGTCGACTGACTTCACAAACCAACAAAGTCTTTCCAACAAGTTTTATCCTCGTTGCATGCTTTTCGAGAAGCTTCCCAAAAGGTCACTCATTCAAAGACTACTTCAAGTCAAGCACGCTTAACAATGAAGTTCTTGTGGAATGTGTTACTGAAAAGAAGATTTTTCAGTCTCATACCTGCATAGCCTCAGGAAATGCAACCCTATTTCCAGCTTCATACCTACACAACCTCATGATCCCTCTCATTCTGATGTGATTCGGTTTGCCTATAAGCTGCCAGGAACCGCACATTGTCATGCCTTATGCCCCGACAACCACTTCTCGTCCTCGTCAGCCTCGGGCGTTACAAAATTCACATGGATTTCATCATTTTATGTGCATTCATTTTTAAAGTGTATCCATATCAATTTCAATCAACAAATAAAGAGCGTTGAAAAGAATTTGTTTATAACACTCTACATTTTTTATTTATTTATTTTTTATTAAATAGTCTATTTGTTAGAATTTCACTATTTTAAAGTGAATAAGTGAAAAATTCGTGGATCAAATCCCAACTTATACAAAATGCAATGTCATTGTTAAGTGAGCTATGTATTAAAGAGAGATACTCCTTATTTTATTATTGTAGATATTTTATAAAAATATATTACTAAATATCTTATAATTTATTTGAGTTTATGAACGTCGTACAACTTATTCATTGTTTTTTTTTGGCAAAATATTAGTTTTTGTCCTTTTAGTTTGACAAAATTTTCAAGTTAGTCCTTTAAGTTTTGAAAGTTTCAATTATGTCCTTTTAGTTTGACAGAATTCCTAAGTTAGTCTTTAAAGTTTCAAAAATTTCAAATAAGTCATTTTAGTTGATAAACTATTTCACCATTACCCATGATGTCAATCTCCGTTTAACTTATGCTGATGTAACTGTTAAGTAGTTGACTTGGATCAAAATGCTACCTTTTAAAAGCTTCAGGGTGTCAAAACGCTACGTTTAATGATCATTTATATTGTTAGAAAGGCAGCTATTTACAGATATTGTTAGAAAGGCAGTTATTTACAGCAACAAATGTCTTTCTAGCACTATTAAACGACATTTATAGTGCTAGAATGACTATTTGTCACCATTAAATGTAACATTTTGACACCTTGGAGCTTTTAAAAGGCAACGTTTTGATACAACTCAACAACCTAAAAGTTACATCATCATCAGTTAATTATTAACTAACAGCAGGGATAACAGTGAAATAGTTTATCAACTAAAATGACCTATTTAAAACTTTTGAAACTTAAAAGCTAATTTGTAAATTCTGTTAAACTAAAAGGACCAAAATGATATTTGACCTTTTTTTTTTTTTGGCCAACTTACCCATAGATTTTTTCTTCGAGAGAACAACTTACTTCATAGATGATTATGCATAAATATAATTTTTAAAATATTATGTTAGGCATATAATATAAACATGTTTTGGTATATGATTAGGCATATTAACCACTTAGGTTGGTCTAGTTTATTAACTTGGAATCTTGAAGTGTACTCCTCCTCAAAATTTTATGTTCAATTCTCTCTAGTGTCTATTTAAGAGGGTTAGTGTAGCTTCTTAAAAAAAAAAAAAAAAGATGATTAGGCATATAAGATGAGAATGATGAGTGGAGCTAATCAAAACATGACATCGAACAAATTTATTTTCTAAAAAGAGTCACATCCATCGATTTATTTTGCCAAAATTATCTACGAATCTATCTAATCTAAAATTAGTTATTACTTTATTTGCTTTTTTAATGATAAAATCATAAAATTATTTATTTACTTTACAACTGTGAGATGAGCGAGTATAGATCTCTTACCAATATTTTTGCTTCTCTCTCAAGCGAAAAGAATCTTGATTGCATGCATTACATCCGTTCATTTTGGTAATATTCCAATCTCAAAAAGGTTTATTCCATTTTATAGTGATGTACCAAACCACATGTCAATAAGAAGAGGGAACCGGTGGAGCCACACATATAGTGTGCAGCTGCTGCACACCTCAAAATATGAAAATTCAACCAAAAATTCTTATCTATTAATCCTCCATCCCATAATAAATGACACAGTTGACCCTATTACGCATACCAATGCATAATTTTGAGTTTAAATATCTTGAATAATATATTATAAAAAATTATGAAAAATTGATATTTTAAAAATACTCAGCGAGACAAATCTAACGACATCTTATATGATATTATTTATCTTTGTATATTAGTAGAAAAATATGATCAAACTAAGCCAGATCAAAATTGCACATTTTCAAATGGATCATTTATTGCAGGACGGGGGAGTACTACTTTGAATCCTTGAAAATTTGTCAACGAACCCTGCAATTTTTTTTTTTTTTTTTACCAAGAACCCTGCACCTTCTGAATCTCTATCTAACTGCACATATCATTCTGATGTATGAATCTTTTTTTTTTTTTTTTATCTATTATTGTTTGATATTTACAGTGTTTTTTCTAAATAACCTTTTCACCTTTCTCTCAATTTTTCCAGTTTATAAGGTTAAGAATCTCAAATACGATGATAAATGTAATCCTTATTTTGTAAGTTGGTTTTGTAACGTTGAATTATGTTGAAGTGAGAGGACCATATATATAAATGATATTCGGTAGTTTAGAGATGTCAACATAGTTTAAATGACGCAGTTTAAATGTTAAAGTTGTAATATGATATTTTTGCACTTTAACTTTTGCTTTAAAAGAAATAAGAGAGAGAATCATAAGAATCGAGTTGAGTTGAACTTGATTCAACTACGTTCAACTTGATAAAAACTAAATCAACTCATAACTCAATTTGAATTTATCATGATTTTTCTTAAAATCGACTTAATTTGTGCTCTTGAATTCAAACAATTTGATTAAACTCATACTTAAAAATCAAATGAACCAAATGATAAA
Organism: Medicago truncatula; assembly: GCF_003473485.1. Taxonomy (NCBI): domain Eukaryota; kingdom Viridiplantae; phylum Streptophyta; class Magnoliopsida; order Fabales; family Fabaceae; genus Medicago; species Medicago truncatula. The sequence goes on along the minus strand of NC_053049.1, from coordinate 48,172,384 downwards.
CAATTTAAAGGAACACGTGCATTCTTTCAATTTTAAGCTCAATTCTCAATAACTAAATAAATAATAAAAAGATCATATATATGATTTACGGTATATTCGAAGATCAATTTTCTTTGAAAAAATAAATTCTTTTTTTCATTTTAAAGAATGGTTAATAAGTTTTTACCCCTGCCATTTAAGGGTCTTTTGGTATATCCCATGTAAAAAAAAATTGGAGATTCCCTTATAAAATGTAGATTCTTTGGTTTACACCCCAGACCATTTGATTGGATAAATTAGCTTACGTGGCATGCTGATGTGTTATTTTATTTAATTTTGTTTTTTTTTTATTTCCACATCAGAAACAAAATTATTTTTTTTACAAAAAATAATACTAAATATGTGAAATACCTAAAATACCCCTAATGCTAAATTAAAAATCCCAATTTCTTCTTCTATTCTTCTTCCTAGCGAGCCGCTTCTTCTCTTCTTCCCTTTTCAAACTCTCAACAACAACATAAATTTTTCAAACTCTCACCAGCTCAGAGAAATCCATAAATAAGATTCAACACACCATCAACACTAACAACATAAATTCAACACAAGTCCAAAAATAATAATCAAACAGTGACCTTTTCTTTCTTTCCTTACACAAATCCAGAACTGATACAGAAGAAAATAAGACTCCCACACTACTAACATAAACACACCTACATGAGGAGAAAAGTGTGACAGCAGCTGGCACAAAAATCAGAAGCTAAAACACAAACAACACCACTGCATGCGCTACCAAGACACTCCCAGCACCAAAACAACACACAAATCAAACCCAAAAACGCGAAATAGATCGTGAAACATGTCGGAGATGCGAAGCAGATGGTGAAACGAAACCGGCGGCCACCGTAGGCGTAGGAGCGGCGGTGTGATTAGGGTGAAGCCACAACTTGTTCAAATCTGATTTGTGGAAACTGATTTAGAGGGTTTTGTTGTGTGGATCCTTAATTTGGATAAGGGAGAGGGTTATTGAGGATGGAAGAGAAGGATTGGGTTGTTGGTTCATTGGAGAAAGATGAAGAGCGATCTGGAGAAGAAGAAATGAATGGAGAATTGAATTTTTTTTACTTTTTTTTTAATTGATTCGAATGTGTTTTTTTTTTTTTGAAAAAAAAAAAATTACTAATTTATTAAAAAAAAAAAGGCAACTGGGATAATAATTGTTGTTATTTTTTTGATTTGGGTCTCAAGGGAGTAAAGAGATTGAAGGGAGGTGGAGTAAAAGAGTAAGAAAGAAAGAAAAAGCTGGAAAAAGGTTGACAGAAGAAGGAGTTAATGAGGAAGAAGAAGAAGATATGATGTTTTTAATTTTTAATTTTTTTTAAGTAATTGTTAATTAATAAAAAAATGTAGGTACAAAACAATTAAATGGAAAAAAAAAAATAATCCAACTCAATGCGCCACGTCGTTGGTAAATGCACAGTCAGCACGCCACTTAAGCTAATTTATCCAGTCAGGTGACCTTAGGGGGTGAACCAAAAAATCTACATTTTACAAGGGAAAATTTCCAAAAAAAAATATTATAGGGAGGTATACCAAAAAGATCCCCATATAGCAGGAGGTAAAAGCCTAATATACTAAAGACCCCCAAAAGATCAATTTTCTTTGAAAAAAAAAAATTCTTTTTTTCATTTCAAAGAATAGAGCATTTACGGGACTCATGCCCTAATATACTAAATGTTTTTACAACCGTTTATTCAAATGAATTTACGGGACTAAATTTCACATTTCTTGTTACTCTTATTTTGGATAGACTAAGCTTAACTCAGTTGGTATGAACAATGCATAATATATACAAGATTCGGTGTTTAAACCTCGGCCATCACCAAGAAACAAATGCGATTTTGCACCTTAAATTTTCACAATTATTTTGGTTATACCAAAAGTTGATTTTGATTTTTCTCTAAACAATTGAGTTGTAAATATAGTTATTAACTCTAAATAATGTTGGTCTCAAGTTAGAACTCTATTTTTTTTGTCAGTTAAAAATGTAATCTATTAATTAACTCTCAAATGAAATAAAAAATAAATATTATTTGGACAAGGGCGCATATCAGTATGATTTTGAGATATAATAATAATTTTAAGCATGTGGTTAATGATTTTATTTAAAGTGGTTGTGTATGAAAGAGCTGTTATTTTTAAAATGTCGCCTCTCAAACATGACACGTCGTTGTTTTCTTTTAAAATAATTATAAAAAAATAAATTAATTAATCATTTCTCTCTCTCCACCACCACTAGTTCGTGATCTTCCATCACCACTCACCACCAACACCATTCATGGTGGAAAAACAACGACGTGTCATGTTTGAATTTGTTGTTTGTAAGGATGATAGGTTAGGTTCGTCCCTACACATGAATTTCTCTTTGAGTTATTCTTCTATTATGTTAAAGTGTTCTATTAGGTCACACAAAGTATTCATGTTAGACAAAAATATGTTAATTACTACCATCACATCATAAATGAACAAGTAACGTTGCAAAAGAAAAAGATCTAAAATGAAGTACCGAAATTAAGTTACGTTGTTAGACAAAGGACCATTTTTTAAAATATGGAACGAAAACATACTATTTTTTTTTAAAATAGGGGACCAAAATTGTCTTTATTAAAACATTCAATTTAATCAACATATATATTTTGTTGCATAAATTAAATTTCTCTTCTTTTTTTTTTTGTTAAGATTTAATTTAACTTCATACTTTGCCATAAGAGGAAGAACTTAGCGAAAAATCAAAAAGAAAATGAGACGATATAAGGCCAGAATTAAATCAACCGTAGGCACATCAACAGGAACAGAGGCAGAAGCAGTTACTGAGATTAACTGAAAACATACATATACTCATATACATGATGTGTATGTAACCATGTATCTGCAGTGAAATATGAAAAGTTCAAGCAAAATATTTATACCTTGGTGTCTTGAAAAAACACAACCAACTCTTACATCATTTCCATTAGTTAGCTAGAGAAGCTTTCCAATGATTTTGATGAAGTAGAAAATTCTGGTATTGATCTTGGAGGAGAAAACATTACAGGTTTTGGTGGCATTTCCAAAGAATCCATGCTACCATCCAACATATCAATCACTTTACTTATTGTAGGTCTATGAGTAGGAATTGTTTGAATGCACCACAAACCAACCATAGTCAATTTCTTAGCTATCTCATTTTCCTCATTAGACATTACCCCATCATCAAGTTCCAAATCATTTCCCTTCTCAAGCTTCTTATAGATCACCAAATGCGGAAAATATAACTCGCTCGAACGACTAGCTTCAACAATGTTAACGTTCTTCCGCCCACCAACCATTTCTAGCAACATCATTCCGTAACTATAGACATCAGACTTATGTGAAACGCCCCCGAAACTTTTGTTGAAAACTTCAGGAGCAACATACCCAACAGTCCCTCTAGCGTTTGACATTGAAATAATGCTCTCATTGCTTGTGCTTAGTTTAGCAAGTCCAAAATCAGATATCTTGGGACGGTAAGTTTCGTCCAAAAGAATGTTATGTGGTTTAATGTCGAAATGAAAAATCCTAGTGTTGCACCCTTTATGCAAGTACTCTAGTCCTCGAGCTATCCCTATTGCAATCTGGTGTAAATTCTCCCAACTCAATGAAGGACTAGTCTTAGTTTTTTCCGCTTTTTCGGATTCTTTGTTGTGATTTTGAATGAACTTTTCAAGTGAACCATTGGACATAAACTCATAGATGAGAGCTTTTTTGGTTCCATCAAGACAAAATCCTAAAAGAGTGACAACATTAACATGAGATGTTTTGCATATGGTTGCCACTTCATTTATGAAATCTTCTCCACACCCTTTTGACTCACTCAATACTTTTACAGCCACAGAACCACCATTGAGCAATTTTCCTTTGTATACAGAACCATAACCACCTTCTCCTAGTTTAACTTTGAAGGATTCAGTCATTTTCTTTATATCAGAGTAACTGTATCTTTTTATATTCAGAGGACCTTGACTTTCAAGGAAGTCTTCTATATGCTGATTGTTCCTTGTTATTTTGCTGAATTGTGTTTTTATAACCTTCCATATCTTAGCTTTATTTCGGCATATTATGACAGCAATAAGAGGTAGTAACATTCCAGTACCTACGAAACCTATCAAAATCCAATGTATATTTGATTATTTTTAGAATGCATTAAATACTATCTTATATATACTCTTAGGAGCAAATTGGCTTATATTTGTCTATAAGAACACAATACTAATATATTTGAGAGAAATTTGTACCTAGTACCAGCTTCAACACTTTGGTCCTTTTGCTACCTGAAATGAAAAAACTACATCAGTATTGGATTACTAAGGTTAACAACTTTATATTATATTAATTGATTAATTGAATTGATCAATTGCAAGTATGACATTGTCATAGGAAAATGAATATTTGACTTGCATCTAGAACCTAGAGGCAAAAAAGAAATAAAGTGAGTGTGCAAATGTTGGAAAATAGTTTCACTTTATACCAATTTGCATATATACATGTCTACAACACAACAACCGTATGTTTTGTTCAATTTCTATCCATGTGGGGCTGCTACGAAATTACGCAGGAAAATAATGATAATAAGTCAACATCTACGGAAAAAGGTGTCAATTATAGTCAAGTAATGTGTGCTACTATTTGTGCTAGTGTCCAATTTTACATGACTTGTTTTTCAAACTGTCTTTTAAAATGAAAAGTAGCAGTAATGTTTATTATTCCTGATATTTGATGTTTAGTTTACCTATATATTACGCAATTATGCGCAGCTTCACATCCTTTTAAAGAAGAAAAATAGAAGGATTGTTAGGTGGAACGTCTCAATTGAAGCATCCAAGTTAACATATGATGTTAAAAAAATCAAAAATGGATGATGTGTCATAATTTAATTGGTTTCACTGCAACCAATATCCACTGCTTTAGGTCATATAGTCCTGTCTCATGACACACATGGTGCATTAATTTATTTCCTTGAGTTTAAACACTATCTATTGAGGTCAATGTGAACAGGACTAGATCTCTAAATTATTATTTTGACGTTGCTTCAAGTATGATCACATTTTTATTAGTTTACAAGCACATCACATTTGCCTGAACCAGAAGAGCTTGCACTTGTTAGGACACTTTAGATTAGATCCACTACGTGTTAGATTAATTTACATTTTTTCCTCTCATACTTTTTTACACACATTTTTATAGAAAGTTAGACATGTAAGAAAGACAAACGCAGTTAATTTTTTTACGACAAAATCAATATTTTAAAAACTACAATTATAAATATGAATGACACAGCATAATTATTCTTACTCCTTTAAACTCTTAGTAGAAAATACACTATGCAACATCGAATTCATACATAATATTTCTGTTTTCAAAGGCGATGGTATATATGATCTATATCATATTATACCCGATACAGTACTGATGTTGAAAATAGTATTAAATTGGTTTTCTAAAAAATGTTTTCAATGAATAGACAATTTAATTAAGTGCTTATAACATGAATATTTATCATATAAAAATAATTAAATCAAATCAATTATTTTCAGATAAGGTCTGAATTATTTTCGTAAGCATTTATAGAGAACTTATGAAAATAAGCTGAACAATTTATGGACATAAGTAATTTGCATAAGTTCTTCCATACAAATATGTATGTTAATAGATAAGTTCTCCCAATTAGTAAAATTGTAGAATGAGCTAAAAATGAATGTACGACCAATAAAACAAGTTTATGTATGAAAAATTAGAGAAGAAAAGAAAGAGAGCATACTTTTGCGAGCAGAACAATTTGCAGCATGAGTTCCACCAGGACAATAACAAGAAAACTGAGAAGAATCATTCTGATTGGTACCACATGTTCCTCCAGATTCCCTACACACTTCACACTCTGAGGACCACCCTGCACCTTCATCATACTTCACATCAAATCCTTCTTGCACTACCTCAACTCCACTCTCAGAAACACCATCCATAGAAACTTGCACTTGAACACTAGCCCCACAGTTCTGAAGGTTTGAGAATTGGTTTTGTAACTGAGTTTCATTCTTCACCACGTAGAAAACATGTTTATTGCTACCATTATTTTCACACGTAAAACTGTTTATGTTTTTTCCAATAATTGAACTATTTTCAATGGGACAATTATAGAATACAGTGAGATTCTGAACATTTGGAAGAAAAGTAAATGGACTTCCATTCAAAGAAGTGTTGGTGAAATTTGAAGAACAAATATCATTGATAAGATTTGTTCTAACAATTTTCATGGTAGAAGCTGTTTGGTTAATGTTTAGTACATTGAACTTTTGTGAACCAATTTGAACAGAAGTATTTTGGTTATGCATGCAAGTGAGTTTGAACTCATTTTTGCCACAAATATTTGGTCGGTTCTTTCCCCAAAAAGGAAATGATACATTTGTGTTTGTTCCACATGTGAAATATGATTCGTTGCAAGTAGAAAAAGTGTCATTTTTTTGAGAGTTGGATAGTGGCAAAATTGTTGAGAAGGAAATAATGGTGAATAATATAATGAAAAGGGTTCTCATGGTTGCGTGGTAGAGCTTGGATGTGATTAATATGAAGAAGAAGCATATACAAGGTGTATGTATTTAAGGACAGAAGATTCAAATGTGGAAAATACAAAATAAAGCGTGGAGAATTTGTTGTGACTATAGTCTAATCTATATTATTATTATAATTGTGCACTGTGACTGTATTGGTGTGCTAGTTATGAAAGGCTGGATATTAGTATATATTTGATTAAATGATAAAGACTTGTAAGTGGAAAACAGAAGAAAATGTTGACTTATTATTTAGATGGCAGGGCAAACTCAATGATTTTAGTTGAGAAAAAGGATATGTGCCACTATCCTCTGCGAAGAGGGTGGGAAACTGCCTAGTACTTGTTTGGTTTAGACTTACTCACTATGCAACAAAAAGTGCTTATTTTATGTTTGATGTTTCAACCGCTGAACTTTCAATTTGGCTTTGTTCATAGTTGATTTTAAATCAATTAGTGCGTACTTTGTATTACGATGAGTCATAAAGTTACACTTATTGATGGTGGCACTGCTCCAAACTTCCACACAAACAGGCCCTTAAATTAGATTAAATAATCACTTTTTCATTTTGTTTATACTTTAGAACTTCTAGAAGAGAAGCAGCTAATATATGATTCCTGAAATGCACTTATGTATTGTATTTGTTGGCAACGGCACTGCTCCAATAGTCCAATTAATTTGTTGGCTGGCATGTAGTATAAAAATCACCTCTATCTATCATATTTTTGGCATGGAAGCCAAAAAATTCAATTTCTGAGCATGAAGATCCACAATACTTGGAACAAGCATGAGCTGTATAACTTGATTAATAATAAAGCTTTTTATTTACAGGTAGGATAGCTTACGCGGCAAAGTGATTTTGAAATACTACATGGAGTAAAAAACCTAGCACAACAAACCCTAAGTGTGAAAAATTAATTTAATAATTTCTTTTATAATATGTATTATCAGACACATAAAGATAAGTATATAAATTATATATTCAAGTAGTATAATTTATTGTTTCTTTATAAAAAAGTTGTTTGAGCTCTAGTGGCAAGGAACTCCTTCCAAGGATGTAACCGGGAAATATCGGGTTCGATTTCCAGGGGGAACAACGCTTGGCCAGTGTAGTGTGCATGCCTCTGCGCACGAGCCGGATTAGTCGCCCATAATTTATTGATTCTTTATGAACACATAAAGCTAATTGTTTATAGAAAGGGAATGCACTCAATTGTAGTTGTTAAACCTTTAGAAATTAAATCACGAACTTGTTCATATTACTTTAGATAGTATACTACAATTTCAATAGGTTTTGATTCACACATAGTATTACTTTAGAACTAGCTAATATTTTGCTGAATGGAAACATGTGAAGGTTGCTCCCTTTATCTAGGATGTTATTTTTTTTCTCATGAAACTGGCCAAACAAGTTTTTGTATGTCCTTATGGAATCATAGTGATGATTAATTTTTTGCTAGAATTGACTGCATATCTCTCTCTGTAAAATAAAACGTAAAACCCCTGTGAAATTTGTTATTGACTATAGGGGATTAATTCATTCAACCGCTTACCTTTTTACATTAGGCTATTGGCAGGAAAACACAAGTTATTACAATCAATAAAATAAACATGCAAGGACCTTCTAACTTTACGGCAAGAAGTCGGGAATGTCACCAGAACCTCGAATTTTTCACTTATTCTGCTTATAAAAGATTTGCAATATTTGATCCTTGTTAATTGCTTTTTGATCAAATTGTAATTCATCGAAATTATGATAAACATACTAACACTGGCCTGGTAGAGGCAGGTTTGCATTTTTTTGTGCAGAAGAGGAACAAACAATGCCCATGTTTCACACAACCTTATAATGGGCCTAGAAAATAACTATGCCTAGTCTAACTAGAAACAGAGATTAAAGTGAGAGCCCAACATAAGTCAAAAGACACTGCATTTTTTGAGCCAGCACTTGACACTAGGACAAAAATTACTCTTCACCCTTTTAAAATTGTCCATTCCCCCCTTAATTATGATCGGCGTGAGTTAACTCACGCGGGCATTTTTTAACGTGAGTTAACACACTGTAGGCAATTGAATGAGCGGAAAAAAAGAAAAAAAAAGAAGGGAGAAGAGCAATTTCCGACTAAAACTCTAAAGCACTATTTATACTCCAACTGCTAATTCCACCTTGAAGCTCCATCAATGAGGTCTTATATCACCACCGTCTGATTGTGAATCTGGGAAGCTGTAAGGCATGCCATTCATGAATGGTGATGTGGGAAATGATGACCAATCGGTGCAACCTATTTGTGCATTATTATTGTTTGCTACATAGTTGCCATTCTCTAGAGATTTATCACCAAAATAGTTGTTTTGATCATATGTTATAACTGGTTCTTGATGATTATTGTTTGGAAATTGCTCCATGGTTTCACCTGTATATAGAGAAGAGATATTCAATAAATAAATTAATTCATAATAATTGAATTTATTATCTCACTCTGAATTTCATTTTTCAATTGGAAATTTACTTTTGGTTAAATAATTTTGCATAGTCACATAGAAGTAATAACTTATTATTGATTATTTGAACATACCTTGAGTTAACAAAGCAACGTTGTCATTCAAAACTTCATCAATTTCCTCCAACTCATTCCATCTAGCATATGCTTCTCTCACATAGTTTTGTATGTAGCTCTGCAAATTAAATGAACAATATAGGTTAAAAATCAATGGGTAGTAGTAATTAAAGAGATTGAACAAGGTGAGTTTTAGTATAAATAAATAAATGTACCTTGTCCATGTTGCAAATGTCTCGGTTGGGAATGGTTTGGCCATTGATGTTAGCTCTAACCATTTGGCATATTGCATTCAAATGGATGGTAAATTGGGGCCCACGGTAAACATAGAGTTTGTTTCCCATTACACAAGTCTTTGCATGTTTAATTGTCACATCCCACATTTTCTCTGACATACCAATGCCTAAAATCTGATTGCAAAACCATACAATTGAGAGAATGTTATTTATTACATTCTTAAATTTGGCAACGTATATTTATTCATTCATATAGATTAAGATGGATGGATATGTACCTTTCTGAGCCTAAGAGGGTCAACTACAGACAACTTGAGAAACTCTTGAACTGTTGTAATCCCTTCTAAGGTCAACTTTTTGTGGAAAGCTCCATCTTTACCAATCTTCTCTAAGCGCCAAACTTCATCCTTTAGACTTGGTGGATGATGTTTCTTGTACACTTCATTTGTACGAAAAATATTATTGTTAGGAAACAAATATTGTAGAGAACAACTATTATATATAAGACTAAAAAGGTTGACCCTATATCATCCTTTATTTTAGTTATATCCCAACAACCTTAAAATAAACTAAACGTAGTTATTAACAACACATCATTTCTTAATTAAAGCTGCAGCTACCACCAAAGCATATATACCAGGTAGCTAGTTTAATTAGCTTCAATGTGATGCATTTAAATGAAGAGGATCATTTTCTATGCAATCATTTGACCAAGAAAGAAATCATAGAAAAATAAAGTTATTATACATATTCTAATCAATAAATTAGAATATCTTGAAAGTGCATTTTCAGTGTGAATTAGTATTACACCAATATCCTATCACAGTTCATCATATTGGCTTATAAGTCTTGTAAAAAATTACCCTAACATATTGGATTCTCATTGGATATGATATGAAAGTATATTGAATTGATTGATAAAATATAAAAGAAAGAGAAAGAAAACTGACATTCTCCACGGTGATCCTTAACAACAAAAGCTTCTGTCATGCCTTCAAGAATTCGGACACTTTGATTAGTCCCAGGAGCAATTCTAACAGCAACTCTAAACTTTCTACTACGTATCCAACTTGAATTATCAGTGAACTCAATATCACCAATTGGTGCAATTCCATCCCTCATAGTAAGATTTAATTCTCCTGTAAGCAATGGCCTTTTCCCAGTTCTCTCTTTCACAATACTGTTATTAAATTCCTCACTAGTCCATGATGATTCCTTTTTACTAGGAGGAAAATCTCCATCAAGAACTACAATTTCTATCTTGATTGGGTGTGATAGACTTGTAGGGACTACTTGGTCATTGCTTCGGTCAACAAGAATCACACTGATTGAGTTTCCATCCATGTCTAGTATTTTGCTACCGGTGAATATTGGAAGTGAAAGTTTATTTTTGAACATGAATTGCAAACTTAATGGTTCTTCCATTCCTTCAAGTCTCAATGAAGGTGACTTTGTTATTGATCGTACTGGTGGATAACATTGTCTCATTGCTCGTTCAACCTCTTCATTCACCTGATCATATTAAAGACATGTTTGTTACAACTTTTATTTGTTTGTTAGGAGATAAATTTAGTCAAGGTATGGTTGACATTAATTTCATTTCGAAATTATGGTTACTTACCACTCTTCTAAGTAAAGGTTCCAAGCCAGAGAAAAGGTTTTGCATGTTTTTCACCATAACAACTTCTCCTATCACCCTGCCACATGAGAATTGAGAGTAATTAATGTATAGTAGAGGATATATATTATGCAACATTTAATAATCAAGCTATATATAAAGTTGGAACATAAAAAAATGTTTTTTTTAAGCAAAGAGTAGTTTTCTAAAATGAATGAATTGAAAGAATATGATAGAATGAATGAATATTGGGTTGGGTAGTAATTGGTTTGAGAAACAAAAACATACGAAGCAAAAGAAGGTATTGTTGTAGTTCTTATCCGTTTGTCATTTGGTTTGTCTTTGTCTTGATTAGAATCATCGAAAAACCGTTTTGCAGCCATTTTGGTAAAGAATTTAGAACCAGCTTGCTTTGATGTTATTGTTGGTTTAAGAAAAGGTTGCAGTGAGTAGCTATAGGTGGATGAATGAAAGGCATAATGAGACGATTTGAGTTTTTATATGGGAAAAGAAGAAGCTTCTAGGAATATTGGAGGAAATAGCCAAGCAAATAGATAGAATTAGACTGATTTTTATTTCATGTACTATATAAGATGTAAAGACTTTGGATATCAACAACCATCCCCAAGTCAACCGAAATCTTTATACGCTAAAAGGTAAGTAGGACCCGGAAATTATTGATTTGAATATACCCTTGATAATGATTCAATTTGGTGCAGTTTAGGAGAAATATTTGATTTGTCACGACCCTAAATAAAAGGTATTTTAAGTATATGCATAAAATTGTTAGATTGTTATTAATGTTTTTTATATCATGATCAAATATAAATATGATTTACTGAGAACGAATGATTACTGATCATAGTTTTTGACTTAGACTTAATTGAATTTTTCTAATAAACATGATTAGGTTAGGAATGAATAATCATTTATTAGTGACATTAGGTTAACGTGTTTAAACCTTCAACGATTATTAGACCACCTAAGGAATTAGGGGTTGTAACCCTAGAAGAGGGTCCTAACTCAAGGGATTGATTAGGACTATTTTGTTAACTATCGTAGAACTAGTTAATCATTCACAAGAATATGTGCATTATATCAATTAGGGGAACATAGATGATTCGAAAGACCTAAACTCATTTCTCTCTTATTCTTAAAACCAATCTTTAATTTCTGTTATTAATTTTATGCAATCAAACCAATCAAATGTCTAGTGGCAAATCAAAAGAACTTTTATACATCCTAACTTACAACGTAATTGAATTATTGAGATTAAAATCAGTCCTTGTGGGAACGATATTTTTACTACTTCGATAGTATTTGGTACACTTGCCAAACATCTATTAAGTTTTTGACGCCGTTGCTGGAGACCACCTAAGAAATTAGAGGCTATAACCCTATATGCATAAAATTACTTATCATTTCATTATTTGTAGAATTCTTAAAAGTGTCTTTACAACACATGTTAGTATAACCCTCAAGTTAAATATTCCATAAATATCGGAATTTTTTTTTACTGGAATAGCAATTGGATTATGGTTTACTTATCTTTTATCTAACTTTAGATTTAGATCATCATATTCCATATTGCTTGACAATTACTTCCTCCTATTTAAAGGAGGCATATGAATTAATAAATGTTGATGTATTTTGTCATTATTTTTTTTTATAATTAAAAGAAGAATTTTTCTATTCACACTCTATATATTTTTAGTTACACCGAGTTTTTTTTTTAAGTTTTTGATAATACCAAAATTTTCTTTTTATATAAATTTTCTTAAAATCTTGATTTCATTCATTGTCACTCTAAAATTCCACTCTCTTTCACCCACCAACGATCAAACAATCTTGATGTTCAATTAATCTCTATGGAAGATTAAGGAGTGAATCAAAACATCTTTCATTCATACTCGATTGCATATAAATAAGTGAATTTTTTCTTCTTTTTCAATAACACTGGTTTCAATTTTCTTCTTGTTCAACTGCACTGTACGACAGTTTCAGTTTTACATTGTTGAGGTTAACTTAAATTCAGTTTAAGTAGGTTCATGTAAACTTAGTTTACATAATCTACTTAAACTTAGTTTACATAACCTACTTAAACTGGGTTTAAATATGTACACTTAAATTCAGTTTACATGACCTACTTAAACTAAGTTTACATGTACATACTGAAACTGATATTACATATAATCATTGAACAATGTTGAACTTTTAGATGTACACTTAAACTCAGTTTACATGATACTTAAACTAAGTTAAATGATCTACTTAAACTGAGTTTAAGTATGTACACTTAAACTTAGTTTACATGACCTACTTAAAATAAGTTTACATTTACATACTTAAACTGATATTACGTATAATCATTGAACAATGTTGAACTTTTAGATGTACACTTAAACTCAGTTTACATGACCTACTTAAATTGAGTTTAAGTATGTACACTTAAACTCAGTTTACATGACCTACTGAAACTAAGTTTACATGACCTACTTAAACTGAAGAGGGAATTTAGGATGTAACCAAGAAAAAAGGAAAATGCTTTTTGAAAATTTAATTTTATGGAAGGGTAATTCTATTCACACCCTATATATTTCTAGTTACACCCAGTTTTTTTAAAAAGTTTTTGATAATACCAAAATTGTCCTTTTATATAAATTTTCTTAAAATCTTGATTTCATTCATTGTCACTCTAAAATTTCACTCTCTTTCACCCACCAACGATCAAACATCCTGATGTTCAATTAATCTGTATGAAAGATTAAAGAGTGAATCAAAACATATTTCATTCGTACTCGATTGCATATAAAGAAATGGTAGTGCATAATAAAAGAAATTGAAATTGAAATAAAATTATTCTTTTAAATATGTAAATAAATATGTATTTTAAAAAAACAAATCTTAGCACTTATATTCATATGAAACTGTTTATAAAGATTTTATAATTTCCTTTTTTACAAATGAAATATCATTGTTTCGTAAGAAATATTCCTTTTGAAATTCCTTCACACTACTCATTTCTCCTTTAATTTTTCATTCTCTCAAGTCTCATCTTCTAAAGTGCGAAAGTGAAATTTTTTTATCCTCTTATATCTGCATTTTTATAAAGTTGTCTTGGGAAAGAAATCTCTAAAGTAGCAGCACTAATTAAAACAATATCTTCCAATGATTTGTTACCTCATTATTCACATTGCACATTAATAAAGATAAGTCTAACAATATTAGGTGATGGAGAAGTTTATAAAATTTTGGAAACTAAAATGCATATATATCCAAATTTTAAAATTGAGGTACCAAAATCAGAAATCAACAAAACTAGAGACACTACAATAGTAACGTTGCAATCCATATGGTTTCTTGGTGACATGGTATGGAGAATAGAAATGTTGAAAATCCAACCAATTCAAAATAAAAACCGCAAATTAAACCAATCTAAATTAAAATCGCAAAAAATTGCATATGGTTTGGATGTATTTAGATCATTTTTTTACTCAACTGTATGGTTTGGTTTGGTCCGCGGTTTTGATTTTCCCAACCTAACCAAACCGCGATATAAGAAGAAAAAAAAACTAATTAAATATATATCACATAGACTAATACTCATATAAATTCAATGGAAACTTTAACAAAATGACATATTTTTTCTCTTTTTTTTTTGAAGGGACATATTTTTTCTCTTGTTAAGTTTCTTTTTTGCTTGTTTATCAAAAATGTAATTAGGGATTTTAAAAATATTTATTGAAATGTAAGGACTATTTTTCAAAGTCACGCAAAATGTAAGGACCAAAAACATATTTAACCTTAAAATAATTGAGACTCACTAACTGTCACATCAACATTCCGTTAGAGAATTAACAACATTGACTAATTTTGATAACGGGGATAAAATGTGATGATTTTAAAAACATTTGGTGAAATGTATGGACTATTCTTCAAATGAGTGCAAAATTTAAGGACTAAAAATATATTATTTAACCTAAAAACTTAAAATCCATGTGTTTCAAACTCCAAACTTAAAAGGATTTTTGTTGTATTTTAACTATTAGGGAAATGTTAACTAGTGCCCCCGGGCACTGGTTAAGGACCTAAAATAATAATTTTTTTATAGAAGTTTGTGTAATCAGTGCATTGAAAATTTGAAAACTTTTTTATTTTAAAAGAATAATTACTGTCCCGGGAGCATTCGTTAACAAAACTCTTAATATTATATCATCACTTGCAAGTAAATATCTCATACATTGCAATGATATAGTCTTATTTAGAGAATCAAAAGAAAAATTGGATTGGAGGTTGGAGATTCAAAGACAAGTCTTAAATCGAATAGCTTGAATAAAAGCAAGTATGTAAAATGTAAACGAGTCCTAGTAAATAAGTTTTCTTGTTTCTCAGTTCTATTTTTCTTTTTTACAGATTGTTTTTTGTCATTTACTAATTTGGTCAAAATACGTGTTTCTAGGAATGATCGAAAACGTGTTGGGGAAACTTGTAAGCATGAAATTAAACTATATTCTTACTCCCTCCGTCTCAAATTGTACGTCGCTTTAGAAAAAAAAATTGTCCCAAATTATATGTCGCTTTACAATACCAATGAAATATTTATGTTACTTTTCCTATTATATCCTTAACTATTAATTACTCTATCTTCTTTCAATTATTTCATTTATCTTTTCCATACCATTTATTAGGGATAATTTTGTAAAACAACTCATAATTTCTCTTCCCCACGCAATATTAATTACATTTCTTAATACGTGTGAAATGACAAAAACGTCTTACAATTTGGGACGGAGGGAGTATGATTTAGTAGTATTTTCAAATTTGTAGTGTTTGAATCATTAAATCAATCTGGGAAAAAAAACAAATCATAGATTATAAAAAAGAATAACAATCATTTAAATAAGTGGCTTCAAAAAAATTAAGAGGCTTTTTAGAATAAAAGAAGCAGCTATGTGTTTATTTGTCCTAAGTGAAGACTATAAAAAATTAGTTTAAAAAGAAGTCACTCAAAACATTTCTCATTTAAAACTGTTTTTTTTATTTTGTTTTTTAGATTCTCGTTTTTATAAAAATGTTACAAATTAATGAAAACTCCTTAGAATAATATTTTTTTTTAGCAAAGAATAATATTTTTTAGATTCAACAAAATTGTATCAAAACGGACTCTCAAATCAGGCCACGTCTATCCTATCACGAAATCCTCATTATCAACAACGTAATCAATTTTCTCTTCCAAGTTTCAAAAGATGTAGGATTTGAACCTCAATATATCAATTATTTGTGTTCACTCCTCACGTTAACTTAATTTGGATTTTTCATATCATAATACATAGCGAAAGTTCAAAAAGTTCTCACAAAAAAAATAAAAATGTTCAAATAGTACGTACTTTACTTTACGTGGACTCTCTTAACATAATAAGGGAACAAATTGTGCAAATTATTGGTAAGTATCACATCATCATTATCGTTATTATTAATACTACTATCCTATGTTGATTTGTATTATTCTTGAGACTATCAAATGAAAAAAAAAATCATAAGCTATAATATCATAATCAATCAACACCAGTGACCTGCACATTATGGCTTAACTCGGTTGCAAAATACGTGTTGCATTTTGGTGATATTAATGACATTTTTCTTCTCACTTTTTTAATCAAATTGGTTTCTTTCATTTAAATAATTTATCTTAAGTATTCATCTATTGTTTTTTTCTTCTTAAATGCGCTATTGTCGTCTAAATACCATTAGGGTCGTCCCTATATATTTGGAGGTTCGGCTCTCAATCAAAAACAGACCCCTAATAAAATAAAAATGTAATTTTTTTAAAAGAGCAATCATCTATTTAAATTGAAAATAAGATCTGTAAAAATAAAAACACAACTTCAAGCTAATATCTTTATCAATCTTTTAGGTTGTTAATTTCCCTAGTTAATTTGCACACATGTAAAAATAAAAGGTTTATAATGTTTTATTTGAGAGAATAATTATAATGTTTGTTCTTTAAAAAAAATTATGATGTTTGTTGTTAGAGAATTAGAGCTTGACTATTTTATACGATAAGTATGGACGAAAAACTACAAGTAATACTCTAAAAAAAATTATATTGTATTTTCATTTGTAAATATATAATCTAATATGTTAAGGAGAATTTGGTTGAATTGAATAGAGTATTGAGATTTAACCAAAAAAATAGACTATTGAGGATAGAATAGACTCAAATTAAAAAAATTAATAAAAGAAAAAAAAAAGGAAAAGAGAAAAAAGGGATAGAAAAATCAATCAAAGAAGAAAGAAGAAGAAGAAAAGGAAAAGAAAAAGAAAAATTAATCAAAAAAAAAAAAAAAAGAACAGGCAAATTTAAAAGAAAAAAGGGATTGTGGATGTTGAACACCTGACCCATGCATGGCAAACGCGCTACTACTGCTAGAACGAGAAAACAATTGTGACAATATTTTCGCGCTAAAACATTTAGACCCCCAAAATTTAAAAGCCAAATTCAGTAGAATTGTTTGCACCCTTAAGACTGCCCTGAACACCATTCAAATAAGTGACGATAACAGAAAGCGCAGAAGCTCATTGGTCTAAGTAAGTATGATCGATGGGTTGCATTTGGATTTGGTAAGAGGAAGTTTGGCATCACCTTCCTTCCTATAGTTAGTATTTCCAAATGCAGCGTCAGTGTGTGTGGGGTGGGGTCAGCTTTAAACCCACATGGCACTCACACAACACACACAATACCGTTCACATCTATCCGAGTTCAAACAGTGACACGTGTTTATACTTTCATTATTATGTCTTCCTCCGTCACGCAATAGATTACTCATTTAAAAAATTTCAATTTTGATTTAGCTTACTTTGACCATATTTTTTTTATTAATATACAAAGATAAATAATACTACATCCGTCCCTAATTACAAGGCTCTTTTGAAAAAATAACGGGAATTAAGATAGTGGATATTTATATTAAATACGTTTATAATTACTATTGTTTTTACAATTTTATCCTTTAAGAAAGAGGGTTGGCTTATGTTTTCAACATTCTATTTATTGCTGATTGAAGAAAAATATCTATAATAAATAGGGGCATGTATGTAAAGAAATAATTAATGTAGTTGGAAATAGAAAATGGGTCTTATAAAAAGGAAAAAAAAATTATCAAAAATGTCTTATAATTAGGGACGGAGGTAGTATCAAATAAGACGTCGTTAGATTTGTCTCGATGAGTATTTTCAAAATATCAAATTTTCATATTTTTTCTAATATATTATTCAAGATATTTAAACTCAAAGTTATGCATTATAATGCGTAATAAAGTCAATTGTGTTAAGTATTATAAAACGGGGGAGTAGTATATATCCTTTAACACTAGTGGTACTTTCTGGTAGAGTTTAGCATGGGAAAGAGAAGTTTTTCCATCATCTTCCTCCACTATCTCTCCTTAATGCCATGTCACATTCAACCTTTAACTCAGAATTAAAACTCAACAATTCAATTACAGAAATTAAAAACTCTTCAAAATCTTCATCACCTATAACCCATAAATCAAATTAAAATCAAACAACTCAAATAAACAAAATCAAATCTTGAAGGTTGTGGATTTTTCTATATTTATGTACGGCAATGGGAGGGCATTGCCCAGATGGAATTGGCAACAAATTCAGGGTAACCAAAGCCTTTCTCATTGCCTATTGTGGGAAACAACAACATTCATCATCACATAAAGAATTTTCTTAAAAATCCTTTCAAACCCATGACTACAAAATATCTCATATGTTCCAAGATGATTGAAGATTAAGAATTGATGGTGATGGTGGTGGTGGGTGAGCCACGTTTTTTAGTTTAAGGAAATTTTGTAAGCTTGTTGCTGGTGGTGGACTAGTAGGGATGGAAGGACATTGAGTAACAGGTTTCATATGATGATGAATGTTGTTCTTGTTTTCATATTGTTGATGATGTAGAAAAATTTAGGTGATGTTAATCGCAGTTTCCTCCATTTTTTTTCCCTTTTTCAACAAAAAAAAAGTTTAATTTTTAGGTTGAAAAAAAAATCCAATGTTAAAAGTCCATGAAAAATTGTACTCTAATTGATCTAGTGGTCTAAAATTAACTTTTCCATGTTAGGAAACAATTTCCCTTTCCCATGTTAAATTCCACCGTACTTTCTACATGTGGATGTAGGTATATATTTCTATTTCTAGGATACAGATCTATTTTAGTTCTTCACAAAAAGCACATCATTTAGTTTAGTTTGTTACAAAAATAAATCAAATATGTTAGTCGATTTATCAATTGTGACACCCTACATATTATATGGTCGATACTGTGCATTTCTTTTTATCAAGAAAATTAACAATGTGAGAAATATTTCGGTTTTAAACAACAACATTTTAAAAAATAAAGTTCATAAATCAGAAAATTGCATATTCCTCATTCTTTTTTATATCTCCCATTCATGGATGAATGTGATAATATATAGACACACACCATATATAAAGGGAGAAGAAAGAAAACATGAAAAAAACGGTCACGTGAGTATTCGTCTTTCGATTAATATACATAAGTTATACATTTTTTTTTGTGTTGTTCCTGGTTCGAACTTCGGACCTTGCATATATTATGCATTGTTCTTACCAACTGAGCTAAGTTCACGGGGACATACATTTTTTTATTATCATGCTAACATGTGCTCTTAAGAATTGTATAAATAAAATAAAAAATATTGACAAATATAATAAATATAAATTTTCAACCTTTTTAAAAATGAATTTATGGAACTTTATTATTAGGATCAGGTAATTGAAGTTCAATTTCAACAACATCTATCGATATCACACCAAACTCACGCAAAAGAAAATCAACACAGACACCAGGACAGTTTCGTCGAAAAAGGAGCAGGAGACCGAGTGAGCAGATTATGTACGAATGTCTTCTTCTCATGGGGTTTGTCTTAGATAAATTATTTCGAGAAAATTGTATTTATTTTCTCATTTTTAATCATAAAAAATCATTTTAATTTTATTATAATTATAAAACTATAAAACGTATGAAATAAAAATTAAGCAAATAAGTGTTTTCGTAACTAAAAAGCAATTTTCTAGTTCTTTAGAAGAAAAAAAATGAACCATGAAAATGTAGCTTTTAGACTCTGCATTCATATCAATGTTATGTCTCGTAAATCTATGAATGTGTTCTTTTAGGAGAATTAATTTTGTCATCTATAAAGAATTATCGACACATCTTTTCTTAAAAAAAAAAAAAAAACACATCCTGTTGTTCATTTATGTTAATTTTCTATATGAAAGGGCATATGAAAATATATAATTAATATGACCAAAATCATTGAAGCCCATTAATCAAATTATGCCCAATTGTTTGATTATTGATAAATTTTATATTTTTAGTCTTTGGCTTTAATTTAATGAATAACAAGGGGGCATTTGAAATTAAATTTTTGGGTCCTACATGCTTTTCAGCTTGTATATCTTTTTTCCAATAGGGAAGGGAAGTTGACTTAGAATGGCCGTTGATGTCGAAGTCTTTGCATCATATATATATATATATATTCTAGTTATTTGCTACGTTATTTCCACCAACATTCCAAGAACCTTCTGCTTTTCTCATATAATAAAAACTCAATCGTCTCATTCTGCATTTCATTCATCCAAACTAGCTAGCTACTTCACTGCAACAATAACATCAAAGCAAGCTGGTTCTAAATTCTTTACCAAAATGGCTGCAAAACGTTTTCTTGATGATTTTAATGAAGACAAAGTCAAACCAAATGACAAACGCATGAGAACTACGACAACATCTTCTTTTGCTTCGTATGTTTTTATTCCTTAAACCAATCATTTTATTATGTTTTTTTCAATTTATAAAACTTATTTTTGCTTTAACTATACACGTAGTTTTAATTAAATGTTGCATAATATATTAATTACTCTCAATTCTCATGTGACAGGGTAATAGGAGAAATTGTTATGGTGAAAAACATGCAAAATCTTTTCTCTGGCTTGGAACCTTTACTTAGAAGAGTGGTAAGTAACCATTCAACTTCTGAAAGAAGAAAAAAAAATATGTGATTTTTTTGAAAGAAAAAGTTGTAACAAACGTGCCTTTAATATGAAAATGATAAATATGATTAGGTGAACGAGGAGGTGGAAAGAGCAATGAGACAATGTTATCCACCAGTACGATCAATAACAAATTCGCCTTCATTGAGACTTAAAGCAATGGAAGAACCATTAAGTTTTCAATTCATGTTCAAAAAGAAGCTTTCACTTCCAATATTCACAGGTAGTAGAATACTTGACATGGATGGAAACTCAATCAATGTGATTCTTGTTGATAAAAGCAATGACCAAATAGTCCCTACAAGTCTACCTCACCCAATCAAGATAGAAATTGTAGTCCTTGATGGAGATTTTCCTCCTAGTGAAAAGGAATCATCATGGACTAGTGAGGAATTCAATAGCAATATTGTGAAAGAGAGAAATGGGAAAAGACCATTGCTTACAGGAGAATTAAATCTTACTATGAGGGATGGAATTGCACCAATTGGTGATATTGAGTTCACTGATAATTCAAGTTGGATACGTAGTAGGAAGTTTAGAGTTGCTGTTAGAATTGCTCCTGGGACTAATCAAAGTGTCCGAATTCTTGAAGGCATGACCGAACCTTTTGTTGTTAAGGATCATCGAGGAGAATGTGAGTTTTTTTTTTCTTTTTCATTTATCAATTCGATATAATAATTTATATAGAAAATATGATATGCAAATTCAATTTCATTGACATTCAATATTGATGTAGTATTTAACTATATGATTGATTGTCATTGGATGTAAGTGTAAAATTAGTTTTACACTAACTATGCATCTTCGTTCTAATTTATATACAAGCATGATTGATGATTAGATTGATTATAATATGTATAGGTTAATGAGTGAGTATGACTCATACAATTGTTTGCTAAAATTTTAAATTGTTCATACAAATGTAGTGTACAAGAAACACCATCCACCAAGTTTAAACGATGAAGTTTGGCGTTTAGAGAAAATTGGGAAAGATGGAGCTTTCCACAAAAAATTGACCTCAAAAGGGATTACAACAGTTCAAGAGTTTCTCAAGTTGTCTGTAGTTGACCCTCTTAGACTCAGAAAGGTACATATCCATCCATCTTAATCTATATGAATGAATAAATATACGTTGCCAAATTTAAGAATGTAATAAATAACATTCTCTCAATTGTATGGTTTTGCAATCAGATTTTAGGCATTGGTATGTCAGAGAAAATGTGGGATGTGACAATTAAACATGCAAAGACTTGTGTAATGGGAAACAAACTCTATGTTTACCGTGGGCCCCAATTTACCATCCATTTGAATGCAATATGCCAAATGGTTAGAGCTAACATCAATGGCCAAACCATTCCCAACCGAGACATTTGCAACATGGACAAGGTACATTTATTTATTTATACTAAAACTCACCTTGTTCAATCTCTTTAATTACTACTACCCATTGATTTTTAACCTATATTGTTCATTTAATTTGCAGAGCTACATACAAAACTATGTGAGAGAAGCATATGCTAGATGGAATGAGTTGGAGGAAATTGATGAAGTTTTGAATGACAACGTTGCTTTGTTAACTCAAGGTATATTCTAATAATCAATTACATGTTCTACTTCTATATGTGACTATGAACAATCCAATTAAAATTCAGCGTGACATAATAAATTCAGTTATATGAATTTGATTTGTTTTTTGAATCTCACTCTACAGGTGGAACCGTGGAGCAATTTCAAAGCAATAATCATCAAGGATCACTTATAACATATGATCAAAACAACTATTTTGGTGATACTCTCGAGACTGGCAACTATGTATCAAACAATAATAATGGACAAATAGGTTGCATCGAGGGGCCACCATTTCCCACATCACCATTCATGAATGAGATCATACCTTATAGCTTCTTAGATTCACAATCAGACGGTGGTGGTACAATGCCTTCAAGTTCAGGACCAATCATTGATGGAGCTTCAAGGTGGCATTAACAAAATTTGTAATTTGACTTTCAGCTACACACAACACACATGAAAAAGCAACAGTTCGAGAATCAAATTAGGCTAATTGACAAAAAATAACTCAGTAGTAGGTAACTACCGCTGACTTCAAAGCAGAAAATTGGCGGTAGTTAAATACTGATGGTTTTTTTGTTGTTGTCATTTTCATGTGTTTTTAAGAAACAATGGACATCAAAACAGCAATTTCCTATATCTTGCACTCAGTATAATCTTTTTCTAGTTAGGCCCATTTTAATTAAGGTTGCATGAAATATGGGCCTTTTTTCTCTTTTGCAACAAAATTTCTTTTCTCACCCTCCACACTTGGTTTGGATTATGATCTAAAAAAAAATTGTAGTGTGTTGGAAGGTGTTTTTAAACCTTTTAAATTATATAATCCGAACTGTTGATGAGATAAGAATTGTTAAAATGCAAACCTGCATTCACTAGCGACGGATAAAGATGAAGACAGTTGAAATACCGCTCATTTTCCAAAAATTATCCATGATGACGACGATGTAGATTACATGTTTAGGTTGATGGTTGAAAATAAAATTTTACATCTTTGTGTCCGGTCCACTGAAGTGTAATATGTTCGAATTTGTGTCTGTAATGTTGCATTGTAATGAAATTCAAACTTTTGTGGATTGTGTATTTAGCAACTAATTTGTGTAGTTTGAATTAATTATGTTTGATTATATTATGATGAGTATTATGAGTAAATTATGTTGTTGAAATGATGTAATTTGGATCAATTATGAGAGTGTATTGATTACAGGTCATTAATGGCTTGGTTGCTTGCATTGAATGTTGTTCTCCTGCTGTACCAAAAGCCAATGTGAGTTAGCCAATGTGAGTTAACTCACAGGAATGAGCAAAAACGCTTGGGAGAAGAGCAATTTTCTAATTTGAGAGCATTACATATACTAGATTTTTGATTGTAAAGGTATTGACATACGAATAGTAAAATGCAATATATAACTGGTAATAGTGAAAAAAATAACACGTGATAATTCATAGTAGACAAAATAAAACATTTCATAAAATGTATGAAATCTGAAAATATTATAAAAGAAAATTCGATAATCCTATCAATAATTCAGTAAAAGAAATATGAAATATTTAGTACATAGGCATGTAGTTTCATCACACATTGCAAAGTACTTCCTCGTATATGGAAATTAGGGTAGCCAAGTTTGCATGGAAATTAGGGTATTCTATTTGTAAACGTATTTAATAAGTGTAGAAAATATTGTAAAAAAACAAAGGCAACATGATAGGAATGAAATTGGTGCGATGCATTTTATTATTATTAAATAAGTGTACAAAATATTCCCTTAAAAAAAAGTGTACAAAATATTATAAAAAAAAAAGGCATGAAATTGGCGCGAAGCATTTATTTAGTATTACATAAGTGTACAAAATATTGTAAAAAAAAATCCAAAAAAATTGTTTAAAATAGAAGGCATCATAACCTGATCATTGATATGCTCATATTGAGTGCAGCATAAAAAAAAAATTATAAAAAAAAAAAAAAAAAAAGCCAAGAAGATAGGAATGAAATTGGTGCGATGCATTTTTTAGATGGAATTTGTTAGGTTAAAATAAGAGGAAAAATATTAGGATAAATGCTGCAGACTTAACAAAATTAATAAATAAGAATTTTTTAAATAAAAAAAATAGAATAAAAAATTTATTCTTAATTAAGACGAGAACTATTGAGGCATGAAAGAATGAAATGTCAAGATCTTAATTAAGGTAAGATCTACCATGGTATGAAAATTGGGGTGTTACACTTAAACCCTACAAGAAATTAGTTTGTCAACAATACCTTTATGAAATATAGTTTTGTTAAATATAAATATAAATTTTATATTTCTGCAAATTCTCCCTTAATTTAACCGTTCTAAGAAAATAGTATTACATGCAATGTCAAAAGACGAATCACACTCTTATTAGATAAAGTTATCATTACAATTATATACCACAATTTCGTCCACCTGGCCCGCCATAAAGAAAAGCTTGCCTATACGAAGATCCTTGGTAACCTCGGTAGGCCAAGTCATAACAATTTGAATTAGTATCAGTATATGGCTTCATATCTTCAGGATTTACATCAATTTCATTATATCCTGAATCAATAATCTCAAGTTCTCCCATCAAACCCGAATTAGGGAATTTTTCTTTTGGCAATCTTCCACTACCCATTGGGGGACTATCGTTATTAGGTGGAGCATAGGTTTGACCGCCAAATCTAATAAAAGCTGCTCCTTTGCTTAAGTGGGTGAATAATTCTTTTGGCCAATATCCAACATATATTGATTCATGAATAATTAACCACCAATGACTCGTAGATCGATCCTACAAATATTTAAGCAATTAAAAAATATATATTACAAAATACTTATTACTTAATACATGTTTTAAATAAAAGTTAATTTTAACAAAAGATAAATGTACCAACTTTGTTAATTTTGATGTAACTTTTTGTAAATATATGTGTATACCTTCATAATCAATTATTTACCTGTTTGATTTTGATAGGAGCAACATATTTTGTAGTTGATCCAATGGGAGTAGTGGGGCTCAAGACCGATCCAAGAGCATTTTCTTTGTCATGATTGACTTGCACGAAACCTGGACAAAGTTGATTGTAACATCCAGTTTTTTTGCCATCAACCTGCATGTGTTGTATCAAACTGAGCTTAAACATAGTCACGTTATGTATTTTTTTTTCCATCACATTATATATTTTAATTTGTTTAATACATTAAATACATATTCTTACCGTCCAATAACTAGTTAGTCGCAGTTGGCTATCTCCATATAAACCAGGATGTACCTTGCACGTCAAAAAGTGGATGTGAATAATATATTATAAAGGAGAGTTTTTTTTACCATGTTAAAAGGGAGTTTTTTACATACATAATATAAAATCATTAATACATTTGTGAAAAAAAACTCATTTAAGAAATTAACGTTCTCTTCTTCAAAAAGAGAAGAAGAAAGAAACAAATGTTCTCTTTAATAGAATTTAATCTCATGAAAGAATTTTTTTTGCCATAAACATAATCAAAAGTAACTTACTCCGAACCCGGTTAGTATGATATTAAGTTCCGTTGGTGGTCCACTTGCAATCCAAATTGAAGACATGCTGTATTGGTTTGCTTTAAGTGATAGATTGTACGCAGCTATGATTGCATTTGCTCCATGAAATATCATGTTTTGGGTTGTATCAAGGGTAACAGTCTAAAAAATACAAAAACATACGATATTTAACATATGAACTATTTCGTATTTTATAAAATTTATAATATTAGAGTGATTTGTTATACAATTGATCTTTATCTTAAAGAAGAAAATTAATTAATTGTTGAACAAACAAGATGTGAAAGATATAGAAAACTATGGTGTTTTTAAAAAAAATTGATAATGCAATGTTTCACACAAATAACTATTTATTATTATTTTTTTTTTATGTTTTGGAACAAAGGTTGATAAAGTTTAATCTTATTTTTCACGGCCAATCAAAACAGACACGCACAAGGTTTGTTTTTGGATTTTGTTGATTTTTTTTAGTCATGTTAATTTAGAATTTGATTACAACTTGAAATTTAAATTTAATATAATATACACTTGACCCATTCTAAATTATACAACGTTTTGGTCATTTCACAGGTATCAAAAAATGAAATTAATTTTGCATGAAAAAGAAATATTATGAGTTGTTTTACAACATTATCCTCAATAAATGGTATGAGAAAGATAAATTAAAGAATTGAACGAAAAGATAATAATAAATAGTTAGTGATATAATAGAAAAAATAACATTAATGTTTCATTGATATTGTAAAACGACTTATAACTTGAGATAATATTTTTCACAAAGCGACTTATAATTTGGGGAGGATAGAGTATATTATTAAAATATATATTTAACGTTTTTTATTGAACCAAAATTCAACTATTAAACCATGAATTGACGTCTTTAGCTTTTCGTCAATCGTATTTTTCGGATATTAATGATGTATACGTCATATTATGATAATCAATTAAAATATATCGATTAAAAATATCAACTTACATGATAGTTAGAGGAACTTTGTGAATACTGCTGAAAATCACCAATTTGTAATTTTGGAGATGAATTAGTAATAATTTGACGTTTTCTTGCCCCGTTGTAAATAGGCACTTTTCCGACTGGACATTCATGTGTTGTTTTAACATTAGAAGGTCTATTGAGCATGATATTCATTGCAAAAGTAGGGTGAAGCTGGATATGTTGCAATGAAGAGGGAATAAAACACGGTTCAATAAACAATAAGTATAATTGAAGTATAAATTCATTAAAAATGAATAAATTAATTTTGAACGAAAAATTTAGAACTAAAACATGAAATAATAAAATGAATGATAACTTATTTGGTTTGTTATAGTAACATAAAAATTTACTAAAAAAAGAAGCATATATCAATCTCCTCTGCTTCGTCAAGTAAAATTAGGTTTTTACACGATAATAAAATTTGATAATTAA
Source organism: Medicago truncatula (assembly GCF_003473485.1). Taxonomy (NCBI): domain Eukaryota; kingdom Viridiplantae; phylum Streptophyta; class Magnoliopsida; order Fabales; family Fabaceae; genus Medicago; species Medicago truncatula. Next base: position 48,144,767 of record NC_053049.1, on the reverse strand, counting down.
TCTTATAAAATGTATAACAATTATACCTGAATTTTATGATTTTTTAGTAACGGATGTTGTAAAGCAGGTTGCTTGTAGATATGGACACAATCAAAATCTTTGATCACTTGATGCTGAATTTGTTAACGAGAATTACAATCAAGTAAATCATGTGTAAAATTGTTTCCAATAAAAGAAAGTAAAGCATAGAGAATACCATGATGTTGTATGATAGTGTGAAATTATTGTTCCCATCGGATAGAATTTTGCTTCTTGCGTCAACTCTGCAATATGTTATGCACAAACTAAGAAACAGAAAGAGAGTTAACGCCATAAAATTTAGATGTTACTTTCACAGATATGTAATACTTGTACAAATATCTAAACACACAAATTTATACTACAAATGATGGTAATTAATATCCATGTGTAAACATTTATGTTTGTCTCGCTAGATAAATATAATACTCGTATTGATGGTCGAATTATGCAAGTAGAGTACCAAATCGTTTACGAAGTAATAAAGTGTAAGTAGAGTATCGTATCCACATGGATTGTCGTTTCGTCAAAATGATTCACGTTACATATTTGGTTTAACAAAATAAAAATAAAAGATTTGAATGATAGAGATTGCAATTTTTATATGTTTGCAACAGAACAAGTTACATGTTTTTGGTTGCAGAAGAGTAAGTAGCGGTTAAGATTCTTCGAACCCCCTATTCAAGAGAAAGGAAAATAATATTATGTGAGTATGAAATTGAAAGTTGTCTAAAAAATGGCAAAAAATTGATTGTACAAATATCATTTCTCTATAAAATTAAACCAAACACGTAAAACAAAAAATATTTCATCCCCTCTTCTCCAAAACTTTCGAACCAAACATACCCTAATCTCTTCTCCAAAATCTCAAACCAAACATACCATAATATTTGAATTATTTAATAGTCAATTTTCTACAATCTGATACAACTATTGAGGTTATTGCCTATCAAAATTTTAAAGTATTATTGTTACCGAAAAGAGAATTAGTTAAGTATTATGTGTTTGACTATTCTATTATGTACATTTGTATGAAACAAACTTTTTTTTATATTTTATATGCTATGTTTAAAATGAAACAAATTTTTAAGGTGAATTTTTTATATTTTATATCCTGGACTCCTCACTTATTCATCTTTAAGGTGGATTTCTCTAACCACTATACTACTTGATCCAAAACAAAAAAAAATGAAACAATTTTTTTTGTATTTTATATGCTCTGTCTCAAATTTCCCTAAAAAAAATGCTATGTCTCAAATTATAAGTCTCTTTGTGAAGGAAAAAAAATACTCAGATATAACTCGTTTACAATATCGCTAAAACATCATTGTTGTTTTTCGTATTATACCCTTAACTAATTATTACTCTATATTTTTCAGTTGTTTAATTTATCTTTCATATTATATTTAATAAGGATGATTTTGTAAAATAAGTCATAATTTGTCTTTCTTATATAAAATTAATTGAATTTCTAAACACATTTGAAAAGACCAAAACAATTTATAATTTGGGACGGATTGAGTATTGTATCGTGTTTTAAAACACATTTTGTGTCAATGCATTTAAATAGTATTATTGTATTCAAAATAAATTTAGACTATCACCTCTTTCTTAGGATTCTACGCTGTCAACATCAATCAATACATTTAATTGTCTTAAATGTATTTTGGGTCAATGGTTTTAATTCTTAAATACATTGAATTAAATTATTTTTTCATTATTCAATTGTCATTTAAAATGAATTTGGACTATTTTCACTTTATATGGCTTCTAAACTAGTCAACATCAATCAATACATTTAATTGTCTTAATGTATTAAATAACATTTTCATTTTTATATATTGGTCAAAATGAACATGTTCAAGATGTATGAAATTAGTGATAAAAGATTGAGTTTGTAATTTCACGGGATATGAACTAATCCCATTTGTGTAACTGCTTCACGCAGTTACACGCAGTAGTTGATCGCAGTCATAGAAAAAAGGAATCAATGGTTTAGATTTGTTTGGCTAGTTATCACACAATTTGATATCAGCCATCAATAAAAATCAGACGATCGAGATTTGTTGTTGCAGCTGGACGCTGTAGCAGCACCAAATCCCATTCCATGGGATATGTTTCGAATCCAATCTTTTGTTTAATGATAAATACTAGTCTTTAGTTTTTAGATTAAGACGTACTCATTTTTATGGATTTGAACTCAAAACCTCAAACTTCTTAACGTTTGTTTAACTCAAATCACTTGAGTTAGCTCACCAGATCTGAAACAATTTTAAAATGTCCATAATTGTCTTTAATAATACGGTTAAAATACACTTTTAGCCCCCCTCAAGTTTTCAAAACTAACGGTTTTGACCCCCTAGTTTGAAAATTGCACTTTTAACCCCCCCAACTTTCACCCTTCATACAAAACTGCGGTCCTCCGTGATTCTGATCTGATCAAAGCCCATAGTAATATCAAAGAATGCTAGCAACCCTTTTTTTTGAACAAACTGTATTTTGAAAATTGAACCCTGATGAGACATGCATTGATTTCATGAATGTCAGAGAATTAAAAAATGAGTGCTGCTAGCATTCGTAACCACATATCCAAAACCCAAACCAATTACTATTGTTGGTTTTGGTATCATCCTCAAACACAACAACATCACTGCCTCCTTTAGAATTTAAACACAACCCGTCAATCAAAGAAATTCACCACGAAATCAAATCCACCAATCTAAAAAAGGCAAATCCACTGAAGACAAAAGATTTCCTCTTAAGGTCAAAACATATTGGGGGACAGGGTTTTAGATCTATGCGCAATTTTAATGAAGCCGTTTTGGCTAAATAGGTTTGGAGGCTTCATAAACATCCTACGTCTTTCTTGGCCAAGTGTCTAAAAGCCAAGTACTTTCCTCAAACTGATGTGCTTCAGGCCAGATTAGGGAACAAACCTAACTTTGTATGGAGTAATATCTATCATACTTTATGGATTATCCAGAAAGGGGGTTGCTGGAAGATTGGGAATGGAAGTAGTGTTAGGGTGTGGGAGGATGATAGACTTTTAACAAGTGTACTAAAAATATATCAAAGTAATAAAATTTATAAGTTCGTATTTACATGGACTGTTTCAATTTCTACTTGGCAAAAACGTTAAAATAAATTATGTATTAAATTCAATGGTGCCCTAGACAGTTGATTTGATTTATGTAACAAAAAAGGATTAAAAGCAATTGGTTTTAGAAAATTAGAAAGAATTATGGTTATGACCTTCGAATCCTCCGAAGCTCGCCTTTGGTAATCTGCACTCCTAGTTCAAACAATGATTATTTAGTTTCACGATAGATTAGTAACTCTACCAAATCCCTCGACCTAGAATTCTCCCGCAAGTGACAACTCCTTAATCTCATAAGTGAATTTGAAATCGTTGGAGGTATTAAAAGAACGTTAATCCCTGTGTCGTAACCTAACAATGATCTATTTCTAGCTTGATTAGTTAGGTTAAACTTATTACCTAGTTCAGAATCAAAAGCCAGAGTCAGTGTTCATTCAATCTCTACGGTCAATTTGCATTTTCATAAAGCTAGGGTCAATAGTCGATGATAAACATAAAAAAGCATTAAACAAAGAGTAATAAGAATAAAGACTAAACTTTAATTGAAATTCAAAGGAGTTCAACAAATTAAGGAACCATAGGATTACATCTTAGTCTCAACCACACTAAAAGCTTAGCTACTCATGTTTCATAAAAATAAACAACATAAAAAGAAAACGAAACCGAGAGTTTCGTAGTTGCCAATGTTGCTCCTGAATTTTCTTTCTAATCGTTGTTCTTCTTTTTCATGCCGTAGTTGTACCTTTTGTTGCCAAATCGTGAATTCCTCTGTTCTCCAAAAAAACGTTCCCTGGTCGTAATCCCCAAAACGTGTCTTTTTAACGTGAATGTTGCTCCCCTCTTTTTATAGTTGAAAATTGTTTTTTTGACATTCAAAACATCATATTGACATATAGAAATGACGTTTTTATCCTCAGCGGTAGTTAACTACCGTTGGATTGATTCGGCGGTAAAAAAAACTCCAACGGTAGGTAGTTAACTACCGTGGACTAACTACAGCTTTATTTTAATTTCATTTTCACTCTCTCAATTCTTCAAAATGTGACAAAAACAAAACACATGTAGCCATCTAATAAGACCACCCACACATCTCTTCCATTTTCCAACTCACTCACTTTGTTTCATCACCTTCACATATTCACATCACTACACAACCACTTGTTCCTTTCCCTTCCCTTCTTCATTTCCCTTAATCATTTTACCATCTTTTTCAAATACACTTTCAATCAATGGTCTTTGAATCCTTTGGGCTGTTTGGGAATATTGATTACATAGGGGGAATCATAGATGTTGGTAAAAGTTGAAAAGGAGTTGGACGTAGCTTAGGGAGTTATGGCTCACTGTCTTACTTCTTTTGTTTTCTCTATTTTGTATTTGTTATATTGGGAGTAGCAGTTAGTCACATATGCATAGGTTTTTGGAGTTGCTGTATTTGGAATTTGGTGGTTTGGAGCTTGAGTCTCCCTCATTTGGTCTTGTTTCTCATTTAGGTGGTACTTCTGGTTTCAACAGCTCCACCAGCACCACCACAATCTGAATTACCATATCCACCACCATCTTGTAATAACAATTACCCTTATAATCCAACACCACCTTACGGCAGCGGCGGCGGTGACGACGGCAACAACAATAATAACAACGGTGGTGGTGTTTATGGTGCTCCACCACCGCCTGATCCTATTATACCTTACTATCCATATTACTAATCATTGTGGAGAAGAAATTGAGAGGGATGATTGCCACTACTATTCTCTTATCTTTATTTCTTGTTCTTGGTTTTGTATAACAACTATATGAGAATCTTCATGTAGTGAAACTGTTATTGAAAACAAGAATTAGTACTTGTTAATCAATTTTAATAGTAATTTATTCAATATTGTGTTGTGTTTGTTAATGTTTTCTTTGGAGGTTGGAAAAGCAGAGGAGATGAAACAGAGCATGGGTTATCATAAAACTTTGATTATACTCCACGGTAGTTACCGTTGGAGTTTTTTCTTAATATCCGGATCAATCAAGCGGTAGTTAACTACCGCCGAAGATAAAAACGTCATTTTCATATGTCAATATGAAGTTTTGAATGTCAGAGAAGTAATCTTCTTTATAGTTTGCTGAACCGTGATGCTCATATATCACATGACCTGATTCACTTCTTTTTTTGTATAAACCCACGTTTGCTTTTATCTTTGGCCCACTTGCTACTGTATTCACACCTCCATTTAATTAATAGATCAACCTAGTGTATACCAATTTCTTTCAATTTATTCAATGATCCATCCCATGACATGTTTCTTTTGACTCTCGTTAGCCTCCAAAGTATGTGACACCTTCCCTATTTCATCTAGCCATTGACCATAATAATAATAACACTAATACACTACTTGACTCAATAAATTAAAAAATGACAATTTATTTAAAACGGCTCTAAATTAATTAATATTAAACTAATAAAAATAGACTAAAAACTTAACTAAAAGTGACCCTAAAAATAATGTATGACTAAGTATCATCAGAGGACAACTGGCTACGTGGACAAAATGGCATGGCTTCAATCCCTTCACTCAAAATAACAACACCAACCACATCAGATATGTTAAAGATCTCATGGTGGACCATCAACAGGAATGGAATCAAACTATTCTGGAAAATAACCTCCTTAGCTTTGAAAAGGATCATATTAATCAACTACCTCTAATCAAAGAAGACATTGAGGACATCTTTATGTGGATGTACACTAAGGATAATATTTATTCAGTGAAATCTGGTTACAATTTCATTAGAGAATGGTACCAAAACAGGGGCCAAAGAACTTCCAACAATACTGCTAATCAGACTATATGGAACCTTAATACTATTCCTAGACATAAAGATTTTCTGGGGAGGATTCTTAATGATCCAGTTCCTGTTAGATACGCCCTTCACTTAAAAGGTCTTCTGAATGACATGTTATGTCCTAGGTGTGTTACAAAAATGGAGACACTAAACCATGTGATTATGGAGTGTCACTTTGCAACGAATACCTAGTTTGGCTCTAACCTAAATATAAAGTTCTCTGATCAATCTGAATATGATTTTAAGGACTGGCTTCATGAGTTTATCGCCTCAAAAGATACAGACACCCTCGTTTACACCGCATTTGTGATATATAATATATGGTTTGCTAGAAACTAGAAACAAGTTTATTTTTGAAGATAGCAAAATCAGCGAGGTGGATGTTCTAAATTTCATCGGTAACAACATTCAAGACTATAAAACATGCAATGCTATTTTCAATAGCTCGTTGGAAGAGGCCAGATCCTATTTTCTATAAAATCAACACAGATGCTAACTTATCGGAAGATAATATTTGGGGTTTAACAACGATTTGTCGTGATGAAAATGGCGAGGTTCTAGCGTCAGCAACTTGACGCAAGAATGGATTCATCGACCTAGCAGTAGCGGAAGCTTACGGTCTTTACATGGCTTTAGAGTTTGCAGTTCGGTGTGAATTTCTGGAAGTCATTTTTGAATCTAATAATGAGAAGGTCATCAGGGTTCTCAATGGAATGAATGAAATCCCTAATCTCTATGTTGGAAATATAATAATGGGTATTAAGCTTTTTAGTCATGTGGGTAGAAAGGGTAACGGGGCAGCCCATTAGCTAGCCCAACAGGCTCTCATTGAGCCCAATATGGTATGGCTAGAGGAAACTCCTACATGTATTGTAATTGAAGTCCAATTGGTCAATTTTAATCAATAATAATTGTATGTCTTTATTAAAAAAAATAGAGACGGCCACCTAACATTGATAGACGGACAAAATTCTATTGCCATACGTTGAGCATATTGCACGGCTTACGTGGCCGTCGGTAAATGTATACGCCCCCACTAGCAGGGTCGTTCTTTGGGAAGTGCAAAGAGTTCAACGGAGCTGGGTCTCCAAAAGTGATGGGCCTCAAGAAAAAAAATTATTGCTCAATATCCCCACCCCCACTCAAAAAAGAAAAATAAACATGTTTCATGTTTCAATTTCTAAGTAAAAACTAAAAAGTCATGTTCCATGTTTCTATTTCTAGTTAAAAAACACGTCTTTAGTAAAAATAATTGTTAATTTTGATTTTGATGGCTAATAATCATTATACGAGTGTTATTTTCAATTTAAATAGAAGATTTATCTTTTAAAAAAATTGTGGTTTTTTTATTAGGGATCTGTTTTTACTATGAGAGCCGAGCCTCGAGTTTTATAAGGACGACCCTACTCACTAGATACTGATGATAGCCTATTGTGACGGTTTTTGTCTCTCACTACATGTCAAATTTTTTATAATGATGAAAGATAAATCTTGTCATTATATAAAACAAAAAAATTAAAATTAAAATACATGTATAGCAGCTGGTTAGAAATGGAACCAAAAATGGCCTTTATCATTCAAATCCTTTTTTACTTTTACTGAACTCGTCACTCGAATCCTCAATTCTCGCTTCTCATTATAAAAAATGTTTTAAAAAATTCCTTAAAAAAGAATGTTTTAAAATTAAACTACATATACTTAGTCACCGAACCAACCTTAGATCCTTTATGTAATTTTTTGTTGATATAGTATAAACTATCATTACTCAAGACATGGATTAATTCGGATTTGCCGAACTGCTCAAACTACCTTGCAATTTGTGTTGAAAATACCGATTTATACATAAGTGACAAACATATGTCATGTGTCCTTATTTGGATCGGTGACACAACTTCTCAAAGATAATAATTAACATGCAATTGGTTGAATGTTTATCATGCGGATCCATTATATTTTTTTCAATTTCGTACCTCTTGAGGCTAAGTAAAATCAAGGTGCTTACTCATGTCTATGATCCAGTTTGCGAGTCCCTAAGTGATTTGGAAGGAAAGAAATGATAGGATTTTCAGAGGCCAACAAAAATCTTATTATCAGTTTTTGGAAAATATCAAGCTTCTTTTTTTGGTGGTTTAAGGCTAAATTTGCTATGTTTCATTCTAAGTTTTATGATTGGCGTTAACACCTTTTTTATGCTCATGTGCTAGTTGTTATTATTGTTGTTGAACCTATGATATAACTTATCAACTATATTCTCTGACACATCTTATGTTGGGGAGATAGTTTTCTAGGTTTAATATATTTTTTGATCTTTCAAAAAAAAATTAACATGCAATTTTTTTCAACTAATTAAAATATAAATGAAATACATATTTCTCTTTGAATTAATTGATTAATGAAAGACGGTCTTCTAATCAATTGAGCAGCACTTGTAAAAAAAATTCAATAGACCAGAAAACATATTTATCAAAGTTTATAGTTTACACGTAAAATTTATAATTGTTGTATCATAAGTTTGTAATTTTTTTTTTATTTAGAAGATTTATCCTATGTATAGTTATCACCAAAATTAGTGTATTATAATTTGTTAAAAAAACACTTATCATGTATAGAGTTTTTATTTTTTAAGAAAATTTATCATGTGTATAGACTTTTTTTTAATCACCAAATTTGTTAATCTCGTGCCTCAATTTTATTTTTTTTGTTAATTACATGTATAGTTAATCATCAAATTTGTTATTTTTGCTACATAGTTAAAAATCAGACTATTGAGGCAGTCACTCAACTATTCATGTGTTTAATCTGTATTCCTTTCTTAAAGAATTATGAGTAGATTAAGGTAAATCTGATCTAGATGTAATATGATTGAAAGAGTTATCATCAATGCATTCTTTGTTATTTCACTTGTTAGAAAAAGATTTGCTAATTAAAAAGGTTTTCATAATAAAAATAAGAGGACACACGGTTAGTTAAAAGGTGAATCAAATATAGTAATCTAACTTATAAATTATTCTCTTTAGAATGAAATATAAGTAAAAATGGTAGTTGAAAAGTCAATCTATGTGGTTAAAAATTTAATCCACATAAATCAATTTTGTACCTAGTTTTTTTTTTTTTTTTTCCTTATATTTCTATAAAGAGGAAGTACATCTCATCCACATTTAATACTTAAGGCACTCCAAACACAAAACATAAACAATACTTAAAAAATTATTATTGTTATTTTAAATGACAAAAAATTATCGGAAAGGAGAAAAGTACTTGACCCACAACTCATGAAAAGTTCAAGGAGTACACAACTTGAAAAGAAAAAAGAAACTGCACAAAATCAAGAATTAAGACAAAGTAGCGGATTTGAAAACCACTTGTAATACATGCAATGTCCCTCCATTTTTCCTAAGCTAAAAACCACCTTGAAGAGGTTGATTGATTTTATACCCTCTGCAATTTCTTCCACTTCACTTTTCTTTGAAAAGAAAACAACCACATTTCTAACCTCTCAAATATTCTAAATTGTGGCATGCCAAATAAGAGTTAACCCATTACAATGTTTTTTTTTTTTTTTTTTTTTTTTTTTAATGTTGAATTTGTAAAATAATCAAGGTGAGGAATAGCATTTCCGAATAAAATCGCTTCCATCCTTAGTCTTATATTTATTTCCAGCAAAGTTACATCGACAAACAAATGATCCTCCACAATAACACTAAATTCATCATTATGTTAATGTATAAACACTATTGATTTCATTACAACGGCATAATAATGAACATCAACATTGAACATTTGTCTTCTTCAAAAAGAAAATTGAACACTTGTGTTAAATCCAATTTCTTCCACTGCTCAAAGCAATATCCATCATTATTAAAAAAAAAAAAAAAAAAAAAAAACCTTCACGTCATCAAAAGCCTTCCTGAGTAAGGCCAACTCCTACGGTAGTTTTTTGCATGATAAAGTACTTGGGATAGCCTATTTTGAGTTTTTCACATATTTCACCATTGGAGCAAAACTTTAACGGGTTGTTTGAAGATTAGGTGGGTTAATGGGACCCAAGGAATCAAACTTAAATTTAACAAAAATCTTGAGAAGGAAGATGAAAGCAGAGACAAAAACTTACAGAAAAGGTGATACGTTTGGCTAAGTTACATTGATTGATGGAATGTGGAACTGAAAATCATCACTTCACACGATGCACTTGTTGGGATCTTCTTCTTTTTCTTCGTTCTTTATGTCGTTTATTTTGTTATTTGGATTTGGAATTGTGTGTTATACCCTTTGTTCACAAGTTACGTTGTTTTGTTTCATAAATTGTCAGCATCATATTCCATTCATACATACATACCTGCTTACAATTTCTATATACTCTGTTTCTTTGTAAATTACTAGGATACATAACATGAGGGGAAGAAATAAATAGAGTAATGATATTTGAACAACTCTTTTGTTACATTTTTTTGGACAACCTTGATGTTCTCCCTTCTTATTGGTCAAATACAATGGAGAGAGAAAAAGTAAAAGAGAGAATAAAAACATGATGTGAGTATGAGAGAGAAAGTTGTACAAAAATTGTATCAAAATAGTTGTACAAAAATTGTATCAAAATAGTTGTACAAATATCATTTCGCAAATAAATAAATGGGTTGGATCCATGGGTCGAGTTGTTTTACCCATTTCATTTTGTCCAATCCATTTAAAATGACAAATAGAAAAATGCCACATCAGCATTCTGTTTGATGAATGGATGAAAATTGACAGCAGAGAGTTGTTTTTTGAAAAAAAAATATTATTTTCTATCATTTATATTTATAATAACTAAATATTATTCATCAAAAGTGTTAACGAAATAAAATTAATTTTTTTGAATTTTTAACACTCGTAATTGAGAATATTGATTATATTTTAGGATAATATGTAAAAAAATTACTATGATTCTTATAAACAATGAACTGATGTTTTTTCTTATGAAATGATGTTCTATAAAATATAAATATTGATAAATAGTTATTTATTTCATAAAAAATAATCGTTAATTTATAAAATTATGAAGAAAGAGTACCGATACACCTCATTTTGTGAGTGTACCGTAGAAGATCCCTTAAGAAAAATGGATATATTTAGCAAATTACATTTATGTCTTTGTGAGTAATATTACTTTGCCCTTCCCCGATAAAACACAAGTGCCGACATTTAAATTAAGAGAAGACACAAAATTAAACTGCATTTGTATGGTTTTAAAGAAACACGTTTTTGACATGAACAAAGTCCTCAAATGGGGGAGGCACAACAATTCTCATGGAATGATCATAATATATTTTTGCAATTTTCATGTGTCAATGATTCTTATTGCAATTTTTCATATATATTCATCCCCTTTTCATATCCTTAATGAACTCAAATTCCCTTCACATGGTTCAATTCTAAAAATTAAAAACAAATTTTGGACTAAATTATCAGTTTTGTCCATCATAGAAACTTTGCTGTTATTCGTTGAAAGAAGGTAAAAAAATGTATCAGTATCAATATTGATGAGAGTGACACACAAACCGGAATTATCAATATTGATCATAGATAAATTACAAAGATAATTGAAAAATGGATATAACAAATGTAGAATCAAAATAAGAGAACTGAAGTTTGGAAACCAACCTTCTATTGTTGTCTTCAAATTGAAATTGGTATGTTCAGAAACAATTGGATATATTTCTAACTTTTGCATACTTACAAAAATGAAGAATGATTTCCTTTCAAAAAAAAAAATGAAGAATGATGTGAACCAACTGATAATTTTACACGCCTAAGTCATCTACAAGGCAATTATGGAATAAGTCTTCAGCTGTAATTTTGCACTTAGAGATATTCGGTTTACATTATAAGTAAGTTCAAAAAGAATAAGACTAATCGGAGGAGGGTTACAAGTTAAAACTAAAAATAGATTAGATTTTAACATCACAACTTCTGATTAAGTTTGAAAAGATATCTGATCATCTCATCAAAGTGTTTTGGATAGTCTTATTTTCTTTTGGCAAAGTTATCTTTTACTTTTTTTTTTGTTGGTAAAACACGGGTTATCTAATTATTTTGATTAGCGATAAGTTCCAATTCTAAATTAATACAAGAAGTTGCTGTAATTTCATAGCTTGATAGCTTCCACTCTTTGCCAACATAGCTTTATTGTTTTCTTTTATTTCTTTGGAGAAAAAAACCATGTAATTTCACGACAACCAAATTTTGCACTTTGGAGAAAAATCTCTTTAAGAAAGAAGTTCTATATGGCACGACTGTTGTTTTGGAATTTAAAATTACGACAGAGCTTTGAAACTATTACTGGGTTGAGTCACGATCAGGTCGTTTTCTTTAAAACGTTTCGCGGCACTACCTAAATTGTGCAAGGTAGACTAGCAACTGCGCCGTCTCCAGGATAAAACAGCCCAGATTCTATCTGTACGATTAAAGGCTGCACTACCAAAAATCGCTCGAGAATAACACCTCAATATGGTTTCGAAAAACCACTCTAATATGGTACGTAGACCACTCGAGAAACCAAAGAAGGAGGAAGAAAAGAACGGTTCGTCAACACAAACCGAGGGAGATGAGAAGGGGAGAAAATCAGAGAAGAGGATTCGATTCTCAGTTTTAGAGTAAAGAATGTAAATCCCGAGCTCTCTATTTATAGAGGGGATTTCACCTCGTTTTCTCCGCCGCCCCAGCAACGGTAACCCACGACGTGTGGAAAACGTGTGAGACTTGGTCTCCGTGTGCGGGAATCTCGGAGCACCAAAAAAAAAAAAAATATTTTTTTCATTTTTCTGAGCACCAAAAAAATATATTTCTTTATAGACAAGCCCAAGCCCGGCCCGATCGTCGCGCGTCTTATATATAATTTTTGGCAAGCGCTCACTTTGTTCACAAAAGTGTGTACCCCAAGCACACACCTTGGAAGTGATATCCCACATATATAAACACTACTAGAGTGTGTGATCTACCCAATGTGGGACATAAAATTTTCAATTCACACTTTACACTAGTTTCTCCATCCTTGTGTTTACATTTCAAAGGCTCCACAAACCAACTAGTATACTCCAAGTTTTTTTCATTATACACTAGTGTTCCAACAACGACAAATACACACCTACGAAGTCCAAGGGTTGACATAAAATACATGTAAGAGGGAGAATAAATGTGATGCTATACATGCTTTATCCGATGGCTATAATTAATTCGTTCGTAGTTGTGCTTGTTGGTCTACCAACAATCATTTTCTTTAAAAATATGAATATAAATTTTATCATTCATTTAAATGACCGATTATCTCTCTATCTTTTTGGCTATCTCTATTTTTGTCCGAGATTGAACTTTGATTACATGCTTAAGAGATTTGATTATTTACCCTGTCATATTGGTTTTTTAGATTTTTTTTGTACAATTTAAAGTTGAGAAATTCAAAAGTGAAGCAAACAAGTAGCAACCAACCACCACATGAAAGGCTCGTCACTGCAAACACACAAAAAAGGAGATGGACCTAGCTCATTAAAATTAAAAGAAGAAATTATCTTCTTGATTAACTGAATATTGTCTAATCTATTCTGTTTGATTATCAACCGATCACTATATCTTAAGATAATTACATCACCTTAATGACCCTTTTCAGAAAAGTGTCAAACCCATTTTCCGTTCTATATGTCTCTAGTCCCAGTGCTACACTTATCTATCCTTGATATAAGAAGATAAAAAGTGATTATCACGTATTTACCTTTATATTTTAGTTTTAAAATATAAGAAAAATTGTTTTTAGTCATTGTTATTTTGGTTGAATATCTTCAAGAACCATCAAACTTGGCAAAAATTTACGATTAAAATTTATGCATAATCAAATCCATCTACAAGATAATTCTGAATTTGAACCCAAAGCACAGCTAAATTCCAACGATTTATGCCAATCTCAGATAGATTCTAGTTCTTAAACATGAACTATACAAACAAAAAAAAAAACTAGTTTTAATGTGAACCAAATATTACAAAAAGTACATCCGAAACAGAAAGAATTAAAAGTAATTATTTCTATGTTTTAGAAAGTAAAAAAAAAATTCAACAAACACATAATAATATTTATTATAAACTATTCACATTTTATTCCTCATTATTTTCTTTCAATACATAGTTTAATGCACAACTTGTCTACATATAGGATAAGATAAATTATTTGTGGACAAATATGCGGATATACAATCCGCGTGGTATGCGTGCCCACATCTTAACCTATATACTATTTCATTATTTTCAAAATCCTCTAAACATATTGCACAATCTATCTGATGAAATGATAGATTGGGCAATACGTTGAACGAAACCTCACTCACAACCCCACTCAAGTCGATCACTCTATTATGTGTCGATGGTGGAGGTTGCGGAGGATTTGGTGGTGGAGGTTGTGGAACACTTTGTTCACATATTTTCATTACTATATATACTACTACACAAAATAGTAAAAAACCTAATACTAAACCTAATACTAATCTTAGGTCTATGTCATCATCTTGTTTCTCTAATGTTCGCATTATTATTTATTTAAGATGATACACTGCAGCCAATTTATTTTATTATTGTTTTAATTAAACGTTATTTGTCAAATAATTGGAATCAAAAGTTTCGCTATCAACACTTCCCTTTTCGCCGCACTCTACATTCCTCTCGCCATTTCTTCCCTAAGGCCCAAGGCCAAGCCCAGCCAAGCGGCGGTTACAAACGCCCCGAACTCAAAGTTTAACTCCGATGAGATTCTCACACGTGGCGAATCTGCACTAGACTTGATTGATTGATTGATTGATAAAGCAGTTCGTTGAAATCACTAAGTTCTAACCGGTGACGAAACAAAGTGGTGGTAAACTCTATTATGAAGCTGCTTGTTTGTTGAAATCACTTATGAGTGTGTTGATATCGCTGCCGCTGCTGTTTTACTCTCCGATCAAGGTGATGTTGCTAGGAATACAATGTTAGGTTCCAACTGCGAATTGGTGGCTAGATTTGTACATGCTACTGTAAATTCATCCAAATCTGAAGGTGCTGAAAAACTTGTCATATGGTGAGGTGAGGCTTGATGATGATTTCCTTTGTAAATTATTTGATGATGATTTGTTAAACTGGAAGATAGGGAGAAACAATTAACAGGTGTTGTTATGAAATGTGTAAAAAGTGTAAACTCTCATTTCTCATTGCAAGATAATCGAAGAAATTGTTTGTTAAATTTTTTAGAGTTAACCATTTGTATTTTTGTGTAAGGTAAGATGATGGAATTGTATGCAGATTATTGATAGTAGAAATTGAAACTTCAAAGCTAATGGTGTGATCTTCAAGTGAAAATTTAATTTTATTACACAAACTGATGTATTATTAATATCAGTAAGAGTGTAAGTTGGTAAATGTCACATAAGCATGTCCTGAACCAGGAAAGGTTAGTTGTAATGGAACTGAGATGATGTGAAGTGGTAGTCTTATAGTTTCTAAACCGTGAGTCTGACTTAGGAGTTTACAAATTGAGGTTAGTTGTAATGGAACTGAGATGATATGATGTGAATTGCCGCTTAATGGAATGTCTTATATTTGTTGCCCACTCACGTTGAGATTTCAATGTGATTTTTGCAGAATTATAACTAGCGCAAGTTAACTCAGCAGCGCAAGTTAACTCACACAGGGGTATTTTCGACTTTTACTTTAGAAATGAGCGGAACCATTTAGGTAATTCTAATTCCTTACCCTTAAAATGCTCAAAGTCCCTTAATTGCGAGGCTAGAAAAAGAGGTGACAAAGACAAGGGAATTATGCATGAGTTATAGTAGTTAGGAATATGACACAAGGACTAGGCAGGGACCACAGAAACATGGGTTTCAAATAGAGTTGATCTATGGACTAGTTCTCTAATTTGTGACTTAAATAAGATTAAAGATCGCAATCTCATGGAATTGATCCGTCTAAAAAATCAGAACCATTGCAATGGCTGGTAAAACAAGTTCAATAAATAAAAAAATTCTATATAAATAAAATACGATTTTGAACCTACTACCCTTTTAGTGATTCCATTTTTCATTTTAATTAGGATGAAATTACTTTGATGAATCATTATTTTTCTGGTGCGATTTTTTCGTTTGATGAATCATGATGAAATCAACTGTTTAATGGTTGATTTCCTTGAGAAATTATGTCCTGCACCACTCCAAATTGCAAACACAACACCATTTTCCCAATTCACATATGGGTTTAAACAAATGACGGAATACATATCAAAAAAGAGGGATGAAGGCATAAGCTCATGGCAAAGAGAGCGGTCAAAACAAGGAGAGGGAGGAGGAGTCCAGTCACGTATTGGGTCTCAGGAGTCATATGTAGTGTAAGCTCTCAAAATGTTGTAAATGTACCATATGCGATATGTTAAGCTTGCGCACACTAGACTTTGCCCAGAAACACACTGTTCGTTGAAGCATATGTAAGGAAATACTTAAATTCCATATCTTCTTCTCAGGTCTAAAGGTTAATGAATCATCGCTGATTGGATGTCTGAGTTCAATTCAATTAGAGGTTAACAAATCACAAGCTGTTAGTGAATCATATACCGAGTCACATTCTTTATATTAACCCCCACTTCTACTTCCCACTTGCCAACTTGCTCTCCTTTACAGCAATGGGAGAAACTGCCCGGCTTTTTAGAGTGTTGCGAACGGATTAAATTTAAAACATTGTTTTTGGTATGGTGAGAAAAAGTCACAAAAAGAGAAATTAATAGAGGAAAACCTTGTTCAGTATGATTTTTTTCACAAGTCTTGAGAATGAGTGTATGAGATTCAATTAGATTTGTCCAACACCATCTAAGTTGAAAAAACTATTAGAGTTGGACTGAAAATGACATAGAAGTAGGTACAACATAAATACTACACCAATATGGAAAACATCACGCAAAGGAATTTGGTGATAAGTTGCCTCAGCATGATTACAGTGGTCAGAACCCTTACATGATGAACCTCAACGACAAGAAGAAAGATAAGAAAATTGGCCAAAAAAATATCCATTGCACGTATAAGTTTGAAAGAAAGTTGATCTGTACATAATAATTACTATAATAACTGATTAGGTGCACAACAAGAGGTAAGAGATCTCTAATGGAAGTGATTCACGTGCAATCTATTTATGTTAAAACACAGACCAATAATCGGGTTCCTGGTTGGGAGAAAATTGGCATTCCTACACAAGTATTTACAAACTCCCGTCAAAGAAGCACACTAAGAGCAGCTGGAATGGGTCTCACGCTTGATCAGCCGGGTATTGTAAGAGCCACAAGATCCACATTTGTGATACAGCCAGTGGAAGCGTGAAGTGCCCTTTCGATCACAGTCATTACAAAGGATGTCCTGCATGGCCGTTATAAAACTCATTAAATGACAATAAATAATATAAATTTTTTGCTAGCAGCTTTAAATGCCAGAATGCCCTCTCGTAAAATTCACATTAGATTTCGAAAGGAATGAAGCGAAAAGTAACATGCAAGAGACACTAAAGTATTCACCTGATGACGGTCCCTATACTCTTCAGGGAGCTCCTCCGCAGCCAATAAGGCATCAAGCATACCAAAGTAAACCTGGGTAGATAGAGAAAGAACAACATGAAAATCTCAAAATGTAAAATATTACATCTAATATTTTGCCTCAAATTAAGAACTCGATTACAATTTAGAAAGATAGTAGTTATATTAAACTGGCGGCCTTGTTTGTTTCTCCGTTGCAATCTTTTGCACATCTAATTTATATTTTTTTTTAAACTAAGAATCATAAAGGACATTAAAGGCAGGGAAATTTTAAAAAATATTCTTACCGCCATATCTCCCAATGACTTGCTGCAGATTGGACATGTGTAGTGACTACGAGTGTATGCCTAACATATCATAACAAAGTGTAAGATTGAATCCACAACCGGTTTCAATTTGTTTGAGAGGGCAATGAAATTTAAAATGGATGTAAAATTGACCTGAAAGCAAGCAGAATGCATGTAGTGGCCACAAGGCAGAGCTCTGACTGTAGCACTTGACGTGAATAAGTCGTCACAGCAAATTGGGCAATTCATCTCTAAACCTTTCTCCAGGCACTTATGAGATAACGACTTAATCCCCAGGCAGCAATTGCATTTCATGCAATGAAAATAATCAATCCCAAGCCCTTGTCCAACACGGCATAAATTGCAAAATGGGCAATGGTATACATTCCTAAACAAGAATGGTGTAATGTTAAAATTAACAATCTTCTAAAGTTGAGAGACTATAGTATAATAATCATATCTATTTCTTGCTAAGACACCACTATAGAAATAAACAGTAGACTAAATAATTTTAAATATTAATGTTTTCAGGAGTATAAATATGTACATCTCAATAGAGCCTCAAAAGATTTTAATTCATGCTTAAAAACAATGGGATATTAGTTAGAAAATGACATGTACGGAGACTGTAAATCAGTCGATCCATTTAGTTAGTCAAAAGAGGTTATTTAGATAAATGGAGGAACTCAAGACATTTTTTATTGTATAGTTTTGAGCAAAAAAAAAAAAAAAAATCCTTTTAGAAGGGGAATACCCTTGAAAAGAATTCTATTCTCCATTACAGTTTAGTTTTCAATAAAATAGTTCGACTCTTGATTCTTTGTATCAATTTTCACTCAACTTCTCTAAAGTTCATATTTATTGTATTGTTCGCTTGGAGGCTGTGGAGTACTTAGTGGACATATTGGTTAGGGCATTTAGGAGCAGGGATCACAAGTTCTCAACTATAGTAGGTGGAACCATTCTGTTTTGGTTCTTCTCCACATTCTTACCAGGTGATCCAGGAATTTCCTATGATTTTTTCAACTGATATTTCAATATAGAAAGATCTCCTTATTTCTTCACCGAGGATTCTCGCGTCATTTTCTTGAAAAGATATTATATAACCGTGGGAAACTTTCAAACGGAGATCAAGACAGGGTTCAATGAAATCAATGAGGTATGATGTAGTAAGGGTGGATGGCAATGGAGGAGGATGGAATCGGCCTCCAAGTTCTAGATGGAAGGAAGAATAGAGAGAACAAAAATGATAATTTTCTGAGTACCAAATTCATCATGGTAAGAAAGGTGGAGCTTTTTACTTCTAATGAAAAAGATCCCTTAGGGAGAATTACTAGGGTGGAGAAACTTTATAGGATACAACAATCAAGCCCAGTGAGGAAGTGTAGTTTGTGTTCATCAGTATGGAAGGGGCAATAGTGCACTGGTTCTAGCATAAAAAGACCCTTGGATTTTGAAAAGCAATGACTCGGATATTTCCCCTGCTATCTACAACAAGAGGTAAATTGCAAAATAAGGCCACATAACCTCAGAAATGTTTCAAGAGCTGAACTAAGCAAGGTCTGCCAAGGAGGATTTAGATTATCAACTTTCAAGCGCCGGTTTTCATTGTTGTGGAGGATAGAGGATTGCATCACAAGTGGGTCAATCTAACGGGGCTCACCTACCCTGACTTGAGCAGCTAAGCATGGGTCAGTCAAGAGCACCTTGAGCCAAAACCTTAATTTAAACAAGGGTGCATTAAAAGGAACTCCCTACCATGGATTGCAATTAATTCTCTATTACTCCCAATCAACGCTTCACCCTCTAAGCCTATTGTGATGTTGATTGGGCAGCAAATCCTGGTGGCAGAAGATCCGCTTCTAATGCTGCCATCTTTCATGGCCCAAACTTCATCTCACGGTGGTCTCAAAATCAAACTATAGCTGCCAGGTCTAGAAGTACCGAAGCCTTGCTCTATACACAGTACTTTTTGAGTTAGCCATCTGTGCTCCAACCCACAAACCAGTTCTTCATGGCAGACACTGAACTTGACTGTCCTTTGTCAGAGAGAATGTGTTAAACAAGCAGCTAATAGTCCAACAAATCCCCCCCCCCCCCCCCGCTTCCTGGACAACATTAGATAGGTGCTTGATAGTTGCCTTCTGAGGAATATGTAAAAGATGCTAAAATGCTTGGAAAAAAGTATGCGAGTCGTGCATGATCATGGCAAAAGATGAACAAGTGGAAGGGAATGGGGAGGTTACAAAGATTAAGAAAGGAAAATCACGGTTGAGAAATTATAAGTGGAAATTCTCTAACAACAAGGATCCCAATTCCCACCTCGAGGGAAAAGTGGACTTTCAAGGATGAATGTATTGATAGGATGTGACAAAAAAATGACAATTGTTCTGTTAGTCAAGTAGTCCATTTAGTTAGAAATTTTTTTGTCCATTTAGTTAGTTAAAACTTATTAGTTATCTTAGAATTTGTTCTTCACCTAATTTAATCCCAAAAGGTAAAATAGTTCTATTATTTTGATTCTTCTTATCAATTTTCCATTTGAATTGACTTTCTATCATTGATGATCAACCATTTTTTTTCTTTGAATCAGTTCACATATAAAAATACTTTCTCCCCTAAAATGGCATGAACCTCCTTAAATTGTTCATAAATTGTCAATCTCAGTCCTACTGCAATGAATTGAGAATCTCAAGATGATCAGTCCATGGATTGATCCCGTTTAGACCCCAACCCTCAAAAAAGGAAGACAGAGGCAATTTCAATAACAAATTTTGAAGTGATGTAAGAAACATAAGGTACCTTTCATCATCGAAAAATTTGCATATACTGCAATAGTACTTTGCCATTGAAAGTGCATTACATGAAGGTGTCATGCATATAGGCCCAATTGGCTGTATATTCAGGCAGCGCATACACATCATTTCTGATGTTGCTTTTCTGTAATCATCAAGCAGATGTTAGATGTATATTAATGGGCAAACTAAGACTAGAAAGCTCCAGCCATAGTGGAGTCTAGGGATTAGAAGTATTTACTACTATAAAACATAAGAATTGCCAACAGAAACCTACCTATCCATTGAGTGATCGCTCACGTTGTCATGACAAAATCTGCAAGTAAATAACTTGCCACAGCATGCAGCTCGAAGCTTGCAATTTCTCTTATAGTGCTCACACCCAAATACAAGTTCTCCTGGGTCCCGAAATGATGGTGAGTGTCCTTCTATTTTGACCCCGTTAGATGATCCTTCAGATGGAGGTTTAGGTGATTTCTGCTGGGCAGCTATCCAACGACTAGAATACAAAAATAACTAATCAACAATTGGAGCTTGGTGACAATAGGTAAAATCCAATCAAATAAATATAGATAATTATGGCCCATCAAATAATAAAATCAGAGAATTCTGGACACCGGAAGCAACCTTGTCAAAAGATTCTGCACAAGATATGCCTTTCTCCTAGGATCAAGAGTTGAGTCACGATAAACCTTCCGGATCTCTGACTCAAGTTCATTCTGATTCATCCGGAATATGTCTTTCCAACCTGGCTTAAACATTTGATCATTGTAGTCCAAGCATTCCTGATACTCAGAACCTGGAAAATAACAAAACACACTATAGTATCCACTATCCATCCCACAAAGTCCACAAAAATGAAAGAAGCTATAAGCAATTAGAAACCTCTATGAGACGTGCTACAATGTGATGTTTCTGTCTGTGATATAGATTCTGGACTCTCTTTCCAGCATTCATTAAGCCATTCATTGAACATGGTATTCTTAGTTGCCTGCTTCCATGTATCCATCATTTTATTCTGTTCATCCTGAGTAAGTGCGGAAGTTACCCACGGTAACATTGACTGGAGAACTTCAGCACCTGTAGTTCCAATTATCCGGCCTACTATCTTATCTTGTTCTTCCACAGAGAAATGTTTCCCAAACAATGGCCAGAGTTCACGCTCTTCTCTGAAAATATGCTGATCCAGGGTCACTCTTATGGATTTACACATCCCCTGGAGCTTTGTTGCAAGTTCGTTATACTTCTTGACATCATCACCATCATTGACGTCAGAAGTTCCAAAATTACTATCACTCAAATTGTCTGCCATATGGGTCAACTGCAAGGCTTCATGAAGGACAGAAAACTCAGAAAGAACGAAGGAAATATCTTCAAACAATTGTTCTTCCTGCTTATGGTCCAACATGTATGAATGGCTCACATTGTGAAGGGCCTCTTTGGATTCTAATGCTGGAAATACTATATCATCTTCTGCGTTACTATGAGCTCTATATAAACCCCACAAAAGACGAAACCTTCCACTAAATTGCCGAATAATGGTCTCGTCACTATCACTCAGCTTTCCAGATTCAACATCTAAATACTCCAAGTCTTTACGTATAGCTTTATGGAATTTAAATATGGTATCAATTGGTCTTTCTGCAGAGCCAACATCGCATGAGCTGCTCTCTGTTTCCCATATGAAAAGACTGGAATTGAGAGATGGAGCAGAAGAGCTGAAAGACAAGGAGCGCAAGGACTTGGCTGTTGAAATTGAACTAAGCCTCAAATTGTTACTGTTTACTCCTAAACCTGGCACACAACAAGACCGAGGACTACAGCATTGTTTCTGGATACTTTCAGTCTCTGAAATTTCAGTTACATCTCCATTGTTCAACTTAAACGTGTTTCGCTTGACTGGTCTTTTGTTGCCATCTGACTCAAGTATTACCGAGCAATGTCTTCGAGATGATGCGGAGGAACAAACACTGGATGGCCGATCAATATTTTCTTCAATATCAGAAAGTCTTTGAGCAGGACAGCAATCTGATGTTCCTGAAGACAAACACATGCCTTCATTACGAGCCTTGCATGCCCAACCACTGAAGAGTGTGACCAGAGCAGAATCTGTTGCTGGAGCTGAAAAAGATTAAGTTGTCAAACATAGATTAACAAAAAAAAAAAACTTGGAAACACCGTTTCTTTAGAAGGAAGGGAAGTAAAAAATAGACATAGGAACCTGCAAATTGCATATTTCTCAGGAACATTTTTGCTTCTTCTACCTTTAAAGATCCTACCAACCATGGTAGGACTCTTTCAATCAATTTCAGAGGCATCATGCATAAGCTTTGATAGAGAAGTTCACATTGTCTTCTAAAGCTAAAGTGCTTTCTTGCAAGTGGAAGAACCTATAGATCGAAGTACGCATGCACATGTTAGATAGATTAAAACTTTAAGGGTTAAATATGTTTTTGGTCCCTATAAAATTGAGGTCTTCTAAGTTTAGTCCTTACTTAATTTTAATAGGTTTTTTAGTCTCTATAAAAACAAAATTGCACTCAGTATTAGTCCCTACTCAATTCAAATTTGTTTAATTATGCTTAAACTCTTAAGTTTTCGAACATTATTTTGCATGTGTTTAGAACGTTACTAATAGCTCCTCCACAAAATATTATCGCAAAATTTGATTTTTACATCCAGATTTTTGTTACTTTTATCTTTAACTTTTGCTGTTTTAAAAAATTCATATTTAACTCATTTTATGTTAAAAAATTCTAAATTTTAGTATATAAACCTTTCATAGTGTTCTAAACTTAGGTAAAAAAAATCGCTAAAAAATTTAAGAGTTTAAGTATAATTAAACAAACATTGCTAATATCTTATACAGAAATATCCATGCCATGCTTTTCCTCCAATAGAAGTTAGTTACTCAAAAACGGTAAAACAGTTGTTTATATTTACCAACTTATGCAAATATGACACTCAAATCTCACCATTTGACTGATCTTCCTGTTGTAATTAAAATTGCATTTGCTTAACACATTTACATCTTATGCTAGTCACTCAAAAAGTTCACCACATGAGCAATGATGGCTCACCTGAACTTCTTCATTATGGAAATGCCTCTGAATGGTTTCCATTATATGATCAGCATGTGAGCATAACTTGGAATAAAATTCAACTTCTGAATTAGACGATGCTCCTTCACTTAGAATACTTTCAATCAAACACCGAAAGTCATTAAACTGGCTTTCTTCTTCAGCATGCTCCTGAAAGAAAGAAAGTTCTCCATCTACCGCGGGAAAAATAACCTTGTCCTCGGCAATACTGTATTCACAGAGAAAAGAATTTCAGCAGAAAAGTCGGATGGTGTTTACAATAAATTGTAGTATGGAATTGTTTAACTGAAGAAACATATGATGCTTTAACAAGACGAACATTGTTAATACAAAATTAATGCAATACCTATGAAATATGCAAACGTCGGCAATGAATTGCAATCTGTCATTAAAAGCTGATATATCAGTAAAATCTCCAGAGTGTTGTATCCTCCTGGTTTCCACTGCTATCTCACTTAACTCTTTTTTTATTGCATTATGCCAGAGTAATATCTCATCTATTGGATGTGTTCCAGTGGCATCAGAAACATCTAGCATAGATCCAGAATGTTTCCTTTTTCCAGTAGTTGTGGACTCGCATATACAATTTACTCTTCCAACCTGATGGGTTAATGGACTAGAACAACATTGAACTTGAGAATGATCTGCACAACTTTGAATTGTGTTAGCACTACTTTGACTTCTGCTAACACTACTTCTCCCTTCCATCCAGGTGAAAACAACCTTCAATAAGCAAGAATAAGATAAGATAAATTACGATTACAATTCAAACTTTATAAATAATAAAACTGGACCAGAATATTAGACACGAGGGTAATCTTTATTGTGAACAATCAGTACCTTACAATAGTACCAACCAATCCATGAAGAACACAATAGCACAGAGAAGGATTGTTTCCGTCATCAAAAATTTGAGAGAACTGGCCTCTTCTTTCTCTTTTTCTCAAAACAAGTGATGTCCCCTTCCAATTATACTCAGTAACTGCTTTATAAATTACTCCCTTTGCACAGTAACCAACCAAACAGTTACTATGGTTTTCCTATTATGTCTATCGATAAAAAAACTTATGCTTATATTAATAATGCTATTGGGCTCTAATTTCTCAGACTCCCTCTTATTCTTCCTAACAGACTCTCCTTGTTGAAGATCTGTTTATACTACTCCGTCTCTAAATATAGGACACTTGAGATTTTTCCTTGTCCCTTTCTATAAGACCCCTTTCAAATTTCAAACTACATTAATTATTTCATTATCAACATACCCATAACTATGTAAAAACATGAACTATTTTTTTCTCCTGAAGGTTAAACTTGTAAAACAATATCAATGGTCAACAAACTCAATACTACTATCAATTTTCTTAGTTCTCGTGATTTACTCAACGAGGTTCTGTATTTAGCACAAAAAATGACATTATTAACATAGAAAATGGAACAACAATGCTCTAAAGCAGCATTTGAAAACCACACCTTTTGAAGAAGCCTTTCCTCGGGCACAATCTTGATTAAGAAATCTCGTAAATCCTGAGATTCATCAGCTGATATAGATGTTGAAAGCCAGGGAAGAAATTCTGCAATCATATTCACTGGAATACTACAAAGAAACTGCCAAACTAAGGATGCTTGTTCCTCAAGAGAGAACTTCTCGATAAGTAGAGGAAATACCTGATATAGCCCAACAACAACAAAATTAAACACATCCCCCAAACAAATAAGATTATTCATTTATTTTAAAATCACCGCTATGATAAAATGTTTTAATGAATACTTCAGGACACCATATTAGTAAACAGATATCTGTATTATGCAAACTTTCTTAAGGGAGATTAAGAGTGAAACTGGACTTGTGTAGTTGTGTTATCCATCTAGCATATCAAACCATTATTAAAAAAAAAAAAACTCTATATAAGAACCGCACAATTAATCTCACCAAGTGACATTATTAAAGAAAGCTTTTATGTACAAAAATACATTGATGAATCACAATAATATTCAATGTACACGGTGGCACAAATTCTACTTGCATTGGGAACTATGTAGAACAGTTTTTGTAATGCTTTATTGAGTTCAATTTTAGCCGTTATAGTTATACAAAATACTCATTTACCAGACTGAAGTATTGACAATTTAAAAATTATAAACAAGCAATAGGATTTCCCATTTAGCAACCACTTAATTTAATCTTTGAAATACTTGATTATCAAGGAAACATACAAATGTGATTTCAATAGCAATATTTTATTTACTAATACCACATTAATGGTCCAAAAATAAGAATATGCTGATGTGAGTAGCAACATAACACCCGGAGGACCAAAGTCAATGCAGTTGTTGCTTCCATGTGGAAGACTGTAATATGAGAACCCACACCACCCACGGCCACATTTAAAGCAATGTAAGTCCAAACAGAGTTAACTTTTATGGCCAGGTGGTAGAATAGTTGAATGTGGAGGATTAGTTTTCCAAGATGAATCTTAAGGGAAAAACTAGGGAGAAAAGGAATTCTTGTCATAAGGCTTAGGTATCCAAGAAATTATCGGATCTTTCGTGATAAGTTTTGAAAATTAGTTGATACATATAAGAGCCAAAGGATATGAAAAGTAAAGTGAACAAAACCAAATCAAGGGATATTAACTAATGAAACATACTCTTATATTATATTATATTATATTATATTATATTATATTATAAATATATTATCTTCTTTAATCTTATAATTATGATCTTCTTTCTATGAGTAACATAATCAGATCCAATGAAGCAAATATACAATACTGGTACAGAATATGATACACATATCTGATAATACAACTATTGAAAATAACAGGATCCAATGCATCTAGAACACGTATATAGATATGCATAAAAGGTTATAAAACACAATAAATACATAATTGCAACTCTTAAAAATTCAAACTAAGAACATACTTCTTGGACAATATTGGATAAAAGTAGTATTTAGAGCTGGTTGGAACTTGGATGCAAAGAACATGCTGCAACTTTTAAAGCCACAAATATCCCAGAGTAAAAAAAAGCCATGTGTTGAAATGGATTTAGGCAAAAGGAAACGATTTGTATATTAACACTTGGAAAAGAACAAAAGATGGAAAGGTTGTGACTTGTGACTCTTATGCCAAATAAATTGAAAAGTAGCATTCTTACATGTTTATACCAAAAGGTACAAGTTGTATTCAAACCTCTTAAGTTGTAAAGCATTCTAATCACATTGGAATATTAAAAAATATACAGATTCTTCACAAAATAACTACATGTTTTATATTCAAAAACATTAGTATACAGTGAGTTAGGCGTCAGTACTTGTTGGAAATCCCGCCCCGAACATGAGGGGGTGGGTTGGTAATTCCACCTTAGGTGTGTAGGAAATCCCGCCCCGAATGTGAGGGGGTGGGTTGGTAATTCCACCTTAAAATTGTGATGCGATCTGCCCCTAGTTGCCTTATGTTGGCTTGTCTTTGAGGGGGTGGATTTAGTCCCACATCGGTTAGATTGGAAGCTTGATCAGAGTTTATAAAGAGGAGGCACTCCTCACCATACAAGCCGGTTTTGTAAGGATGAGTTAGGCCCCAAATTTCAACATGGTATCAGAGCCTATCCAGGATCTAACGTTGTCGGGATTCCGCATTGCCACGCTTCATGCCCATTGGGCATGGGCCTGAGCGTGAGGGGGTGGGTTGGTAATTCCACCTTAAAATTGTGATGCAATCTGCCCCTAGTTGGCTTGTCTTTGAGGGGGTGGATTTAGTCCCACATCGGTTAGATTGGAAGCTTGTTCAGATTCCGCATTGCCACGCTTCATGCCCATTGGGCATGGGCCTGAGCGTGAGGGGGTTATTTTGTTTTTCTTCTTTCTCATAATATCTTCCTTATCCTTTCTCCGACTTAAACCATTTTTTATAAAATAAAAAATTGTTTGTCACCGCCTTTCTCTCTTTTTACTATAATTGATTTTAAGTAGATGATTCAACAAGATTTGCCAAACAATAATTTTTAATATCACCAAAAGTTCGTAGGGAGGGTCCACGATACCTAAACTCGGCAATTTTTAACCTCCTAAACATTGTTAACTCTATTCTTATTGAACATGTTTGCCATAAATATCTCTTACCCGTGAAAAAAATCACTTTAATTTTAACCCTTTCTCCCCAAATCAAGTTTATAATATACTCCTCTTCATTCATCCATCAAACAGGACAATACCATCCACAAAAATAAAGTGTTAAGGCATTGATTCTAAGAATGGCATATCATGTTTCCATATACTATTATATTATTGTTAGTAGTAAAGTTTATTCTTTGATAAATAAAACAACCAATTTTTTTCTTCTTAATTGCGGTTATTATTACAACTCAATAAAAATGTTTGACGGTGTTTTGTAACATTTAACCACTGGTTCAGTGAATCCTCAACAACTGGAACAATCTAATAATTACAGATACCGAGTTTGGTTTTTAACAGCATCTGCAATGTTTTGACCTGGGTTGGGAATAAACTAGAGGAAAGCAAGAACAAAGTGCTTCGAAGATTTCACATAATAGGTATCCGTCCAGAAAAACAAAAAATATCATCTCACATACATTAATATATAAATCTACAATTTAGTTAAAATAAAACTCTTAAGATATAAAACCAGAACGAACTTAATTGATTGTTGTAGATTTTACACTTGATTATTCTTGCTGAATCACCAAATGAAGCCCGTATGGTGGCACTAAAAGTTATATTGTCTACAAGAACATTTAGCCCATCAATTAAGCAAATCACAAATACATTATTAGTATACATCAAAAGGGGATATGATTTTATAGTTTTACCACATTGGTCTATTTGGCAAAGAGCCTAGTTATAATAGTTAATAATAACAGATCTTTACATAATAGGGACAATCCTTTATCCTCCAAACTCCTTGTAATTATCTTTTTCTCATCTTGTTTTTAATAATTAATAATAATAATAATAATAATAACAACAGCAGAAATCCTAGCTTGTCGGAGAAAAAATGAAGATTGAATGGTATTTATCTGTGACATCATTAGAATCCAAGTGGAATACTATGTAAGAGCTGTCAAATAACTTTATACCTGTTCCTCTTCCTTTGCCAGGTGTTGACTAACTGATGTCTGTAAAGCTCCTGTGCAAGATGCCAATTCTCTTGGAAAACCCTCATCATTCTTGGTGGAAGAATTTAAGAGCTCAAATAGATGATCAAAAAGATTGCTTTCACCCTTGTGCTCAAGAGAATAAGTTTGTGCTACATTCTTCACACGTCTGTCTAGAGCAGGAAAGATCACCTACATTCCAGAATACATTTCCCTCAGAACATATGAAACATAGCAGAGAGTCCAAATTAACACAATAATGCTTTGTTTAAAGAATGAAAAATCCACGTGCAAATCGTATAGCCTCATCGTAAAAAAACATTGAATCAAACTCTATCAAGAAATTTATACAGAAATTCAAGAAAAAACAAATTGAACACAAATGGAAGATCTGATCATTTAAGTTAGAAAATAAAGTATTCCCATCTAAATAATTTACCATAAAAATGTAACAAAGAACTGACTGTTAAAGATCCTTTCATATAGAATGCAAAAAACATTAAACAAGTTTATGCGCCACTAACTATTTGCTAGCTACATCAACTTCTTATAAAAACTCAATTTAGTAGTCAAACTACATGACCATTACTATTTGCATTCAATCAGGTCTTTCTTATTTTTCAGATACATAGCACTCAATCAGTTTAATAGTAGCCTATTTAGCAATAAACATGTGAATAATCCTGCAATGCCACATTCAAGGAAGTTTCAGCAAAGTACTTCGTATACAATCTGTAGACGAAGTGGCAAGCACCATTGAAACTCACACACAAAACTGCGAGGTTTCAGGTTCGAACCCAGGCAAAGGTATTCAGCCTAACAATATCGGCATTGTCTTTTGAGCTAAGCTTTACAGATGGTATCTATATTGATATTCTTTTCCATATCTGAATTTTATTAACGATTCATTCATCTTATCAAATGAAAAAACCATAGACCATCTACTATTTCAATTTTATAATATTTCTTCGCAACTGAAATTAGTTTCTTCCCTTAAGCTAAAGTGCTATAAATAATACAATTTTCTTTTTGACCGTATCTTTCTATGAATAGTAACATACGATTAAATTAAACAAAATTAACAAAGATGCATATCATGCAAATCAATTGATTCTGTACATGTAGAAAAAATCGAAATATCTTCGCTAAAGTTACTTAGACCTAAATAGAGTAACAAAATCTTAAGTTAATTTCGAGAATGAAAATGTTCATCATACAGTTGAAGAATGAAAAGGCTAGAAAATGGAAGATAAACGTAAAAAGTTAAAGCGAGATTTGAACCTCATCTTCAGCATTGGAGTGATGACGATAAATAGAGTTGAGGAAATGATAACGGTCGAAGAGAGGACGAATATCAGAGCGATTACCGGTGGCGAATGACATGGCTAATCGATGTAAAACGTCAAGCTCATTCCGAATCGCTTTATGAAAGAACAAGAAAATCAAAATCGGTGAATCGAGTTTGGAACACTTCAAACCGCCATTGATAGTCGAAGAGGAATCGACTTTGTTCGCGGCGGAGTTCGAGAGCAACGCCACTCCTCCTCCTCCGTCCAATGGCGTCGCCATCTCTAGAAGATTATTTGAAGAGAAAAATGAGCGAACGTTAAAATCTTGTTTATGAGTTTGTTACGTTTTCCATTATTGTGTGTTAATTTCTTTTCTTTTTCTTTTTCTTTTTCTTTGTTCTCTCTCTGTGTATGGTTGCAATGAGACAGAGTTTGAGAAAAAGAGAAAGTATTTATTTTCTCTCACTCTCTCTCTCTAAAATGCTAAAATGTAATGTAAATAGTTTAGGTGATAAGCGGAGATGAAGGAAGGAAAAGATGTGTTTGGTTTTGGTTACAAAGCCGATAAGAAAGAGAGAGAGACCCTACTAGAACTATAGCGCGAGTGCGAGGGAGGGACAAATTTATATACATATGGGTCCCATTGCCACGTGGCTCATTTTGCCACGTTGGATCATAAGGTCTTTTGCTGTTATATAAACGACCATAGTTTCATCATCTCTCCCTTTCACTTTCCTGCCCAATTAATGCACATATCTTTGTTATTTACTCCCTCCGTCCCTATATGTACCCCCTTTTCTTTTTTCACATTTCTTAAGAAAAGTTGTTAGTGTAGTTAATGTGTCTATTTTATGTGTTAATATTACTAAATTATCATTTGTTTGTATGTGTATTAAATTTGACTTTTTGTATTTCAAGATAAATTAGTAGGATTAATTAGGGGTATGTTTAGGAAAATAATAATAAATGCATCTAGTAATTTGAAAAGGAGTTTACATTTAAGGACAAAAATAAAATCAAATGGGTGCTTACATATAGGGACGGAGGGAGTATTTATTGAGAAGACAATAGTAACATGTGAGGCTTTATCACTTCTTTTAAAAAAAAAAATCCGTGAGCTTAGTTCAGTTGTTAGGGATATTGCATATTATATGCAGGGATCGGGGTTCGAACCCCGGACACTCAACTTCTCCACAATTTAATTGTGTGAGCTTTAGCCACTACGCTACTTGACAAAAAAAAAATGTGAGGCTTTATCACATTATAGAAAAATTTGATTAAAATTTGTTTTTATTGGAAATTAAATTTTGGTCTTTTAAAAGATTCTTGTTAGAATTGTTTATTGATCATTTAAGTTCAATCACTTGATTCAAAATGAATTGATTAATCGATTTAGTGGTGAAAATGTGCATGTTAAATTTCAAAGATTTTTGGTTTGATGCTCACTGATTTATTTGGAGAAAGTTAAATGTAATTTTTTTAAAATGTTTTTTTTATCAAAATTGAACTAAATACATCAAATGGAGTGCTCTGCAAAATCAGTTCATATTAATGTCAATCAGTTCATATTGTATACTTCATGTCCTTCTAGGGTGTGTTTGCGTTTTGATTCTTCCTACTCACATATGCCTTGAAGATTCTTTACAATGTCTGCTTCTTAAAATGTAGTAGTGTGTGCCACTACTCGTAATCCATGTATTATGATGACTCTTATCTCTAAGTTACAATGATACTCATTTATCATGGAAATGAGCTTCTTATACAAATTGGGAAGATTGGTAAAAGTAAGAACGAAAATGTGAATGAGTAATGAATGTTGGGACACTCTTTAATTAGTTAAAATGGTAAATTTTTAATAAAAAAATTGTGCATTTTATATTCAAAGAACAATATTCAACACTTGCATGAGTACAAGAGGAATTTGCAGGAATCGAAATCACAGTAGCAATGAGAAATAAAAGAGAGGCTTTCAGTTTCAGATAGTAGGAGAAAGCACACGTTCAGTTTCATCCCTTAGCTGGATAGTCTTCTCCCATCAAATTGAAATTTAAGCTTAACGAGGAGCATAACAGTCAATGGCCATGATATGGGTAGGAGAATCGATTTTGCCATAATTGAAAAGCTACAAATGGCAGCTTCATGTGAGACGTGAGTTTACCTGTAAAAGCACTTCAACCAAAAGAGACCCAAACATGTCAAACGTGAGGCAGGAGTGGTTAGACGCACGTTCCGAGTAGTCCACCGTGAAACCAAACAGGGGCTACATCTATCATGTTTCTTCTTTCAACAATGAGTAATGTTGTTTTAAAATGGATTAATAGGTATTTATCTTCTGTAATATAGATTATTTTTTGTTTTTCTTAAATTTCTTAAAAAAAAAATATAATTGGTTTGGCTTAAATGCTATTTTGGTCCCTTAACTATTTAATTGGTATCTTTTGGTCCCTTAAATAAAAAAAAGATTGTTTGAGAATTTTAAGTTTTTTTTTAGTCTCGTTTTAGTCCCTTCTGTTAGGTTTCCGTTAGTTTTAATAAAAAACGTTAAGTGTGGACACGTGTCACCTTGTCATTGGCTCTGAGTTTGTTTCAAAAAAAAAAATTATTTTAAAAAAAAATTGTAAAAAAAAAAAAAAAACTCAGAACCAATGACAAGGTGACACGTGTCAAGGAGTTAACTTTTTTTTAAAACCCTAACGGAAACCTAACAGAAGGGACCAAAACGAGACTAAAAAAAAACTTAAAAATCCTCAAACAATCTTTTTTTTAGTTAAGGGATCAAAGCAATACCAATTAAATAGTTAAGGGACCAAAAGAGCATTTAAGCCAATTGGTTTTTGTTTAAACAAATTTTTTTTACAGGGGGTAAATAAAAAAAAATATTTTACAAGGAAATGACCTATATTACACGGGGGTAAAGACCTATTAACCCCAAATAAGTTATCATTTTTCAACTCTACTCTCTTTTCCTTTTTTTTTAAGAAATCAAAATGGAATTAAATCACCAAAAATGATTCATCTCGCACAAGGTATGCAATAGAGAATCACCCAATCAAGTTACAATGTTAATATGTCTGATGCCAAAAGCAAACAAAAAAACTCTACATACAAAAAAGAAGAAAGTTTATACAAACACTCATACATGGTATAAACAATGCATAAAATATATAAAGTGAGTTCGAATCTTGGCCACCACAAAAAAATAAATTACCAATATATGATGGCTCGATCATCTTTTATGCTTGTGATTGTTTTCATTACTTTTTGTTTGGTGCTTTTTACCATTATATGATGCAACAATACTTTTCTCTTTACTTCTCTCTTGCACACCGAGGAAAGTAAAATTGTTTGGTTATATTTAATTTCATTTTAGTTTTTTGAAAATAAAAAAATAACAACAAAATGTGGTTATTTAATCGATTATCTTAAACTCACAACAGATTAAAACAGGGTTCAAATCTTTCTCGAGATAATCAATTACCCTAAACCCATGATACGATTGATGAACCATTACCTTCTACTCCAAGTTTAATAAGCGACAAATCATCAACGTAAAAGATCTATCAACAGAGCTACCAAAATTATTACTAGAGAGGACATTAACAACCGTCATGGAGTTCACATATAATTCCGCCACTTAAAATTTTTGACAAAGAGGGCTTAACGCCCTAAAACTCTAAAATTATATCAAATAAGGATTCTACCTACCAATATTTTTTTTTTTGAGGGACCTACCAATATTTTTATCATAATTAGCTATTGAATATATATTTTTTTATAAAAAGTGAAAAATAACAATCTTCCAGACGATAGCAACATAAAAAGAATGGTCAAAAAGTTACCCAAAATATAGTGGTAATAGGAACCAAGTTGAAGACGAAACGCAATCTCCTGATGAAGAAAAATTGAAAACGAAATATATGATACTTTGTTACTATTTGTTTATAGTTTCTCATCGTTCAAATGGTTGAATGAAACTTCAATTCAATTTGTTGAGATCCAAACACGAGGTTGTAATTTGTACAGCTCGTTGGAGAGCCTTGATATAGAATGAGAACAGATACATATTTTTTTAGAAAATATCGGATCCAGTATTCTATGTTATTGCATATTGTTATAAAAAATTTAGCATGTACCTTACTCAAATAAATTTAGTAAACAGATCAAAATAAACTCAGGTTATTTCTTTTTTTAATAAGATATTATTCATATTGCGTTGAGATTGTTCGTATTTTAATTAAAATTTTAAATAAATTATATTTTTTCTTAAAAAATAAATCATATCATTTAAAACTATGTAAAATCATCAAAGATGGATTAAAATAGATTTTAACTTTATTAATATTTTATAAAATGGAAAAAAAATATGCTTTTATTTAAATCGTCCAATTA
This sequence comes from Medicago truncatula, assembly GCF_003473485.1. Taxonomy (NCBI): domain Eukaryota; kingdom Viridiplantae; phylum Streptophyta; class Magnoliopsida; order Fabales; family Fabaceae; genus Medicago; species Medicago truncatula. The sequence goes on along the minus strand of NC_053049.1, from coordinate 48,110,281 downwards.
TAATCGACCGGTCGCCAAAGTTCAAAATTTGTGAATGTGTGATCAATTGATAGGAAGAATCCAATTTCATAGGAAACCTAATTCTCAAATCCACGGTGTCTAAGAACACTCAAACAATTTATATATAAAATTGCAAACGTTAGTTTGTTAGATTAATATTTTACTATACTTATCTGAATTTTAACTTTGATCTCCAACCTTTTTTTTCCTCTTAACTCAAACTAGTTGAACTACCAATCTAAAAACACAAAAATTTTAAAATCAACCGATTCCCAAATTCAAAATGTCTAAGAGCATCCACAATGGTAGTTCCCTAACAAGGACTTCTTAAATGGACCCCACGTGACACATCATTTATTTATAATTTTTTAATAAAAGTACCTATTAAGGACTCAATGACTCCAATGAAAAGTACTTAAATATATCCCACTATCTTTACATCATTAAACAAAAACAATTGACCTATTACTCCTTTTTACAAGTGGGACCAAGTAGTACACATTTTATTACTCATTTATGCAAATGGGACCGGGTAGTACACATTTTATTACTTTTTAAACGCGGAATCCATTAATTACTCAGGAGAGAGAATCCTTATATAGTTGCTCGTTCCTTAACAGGGACTCATTTTTTCTTCCTCTAATAGAGGGTCCTTAACGGAAGTGATCCTTATTAAGTAAGGACTCTATTTTGGAGATGCTCTAATAACACTCACACTAAAATCAACCAAACAGTCCTTTATTCTCTTTCGTACCCATGTATGTTACGGTACTTGGAGCATGTCACATTTAAATCGGATAGCAAAATAACTGTGAATACAATACCATATTCCAAAATATTTCTTTAACGAGTTCGGCGTGTTTCTACACATTTGAAGTGTGTTATTACAATTTCATGCTAGTTTTAAATTAGCTTCTATCAAGAAGCAATCAAATAGGGTAGTGCATTTCAATCCCGGAGGCTAGTAGGGACGCACGTTTAATGTCCTACGCTATTCAAATAAAATTATATTCAATGATTTTTTAGGCAAACCGTAAAAAGTAGAGACGCACGCACAACAGATCTAAAATTTGTCATTTTACCACCGTAACTTCTTGGACTAAACTATTTTTCAATGAATCAAAATTCGTCGAATCAAGAAAAACTTAATTATAATGTTAATCCTAGTCAAATTGATTTTTTTAATGTCAATATATGCATATCCATTTTCTTTAAATAAAATGGAAAGAAAGGTAACTATCACCTTTACCTCTCCTTTACACATGCATGTGTTAGACACAACTATGGCACACTTCTTTCCATTAAAATATTGACCTGTCCTTTTATTAATGATCCACTTATAAGGTTATGTTTCGACTTTTTAGTTTTGTTCTAACTTTAGTTGCAGATTCCTTATCCATTCATTCAATAATCAATCCGAAATTATGCAACTTTACCATGATACATATTTATAAATATTTTGTTTAGGCCATTTTCATCCTAGCCCCCGGCCTCCCCCACTACCAGACATTAGGCCATTGTTAATATTAGATTACTTTAGTTTAGACTTTATTCAGACCCACTAATAGTATTTAGATAACCAAAGTTGTAAATGACTAAATGGTATTGGTCACTCCACTGAAAGAACAAAAGCATTGCAATGCATCTTATGAAATTACGAGCGTGCATTTGCATTCCTAATTGTACCATGATCAATATGCTAACTCTTAACTATATTACATCATACGGGAAATGAAGGCTCCACTAATAAAGCATGCAAGAAAAATGTATCAGTGGTTTAAGTGGACTTTTATTAGCATTCGAGTAGGACAATTATGATATGAAGAAGAGAAATTTACCAACATCTGATCCTAATGATAAAGCCGAAAGCAATTTGATAACAATTTCAACAATCATGTGCTTATAATTAGAGAAGTTCACATTGGTATATATGTTAAAAACTAAGGCCTGTTAATTTTTTAAATCATTTTGTTTTATTTTCAAAAATGTGTTTATTTTAACTTCCAAAAAAGAACATAGAGAATGTTAAAGTGAACCATTATAATAAAGAGAAGATAAAATATTGATTAAAGGTTGTGTATTTTTAAAATAACAAAAACCATTTTTTATGATTTACTCCATCTGTTTCAAAATGAATTTCGTTTTAACAAAAAAAAAAATATTTCAAAATGAATGTCACTTTTAGTTTCCAATGCAATAATAACTTTTTCTTTTCAATTAATACTATATACACTACTAGCGTCCAGACGGGCACTCCCGTGTCCGTTTGTCCGCTCTTTCTATTGCGCTAACGCATGTAACTCATAAACAATATGTTTTTCAACATCAATTTTCATTTAGTTTTTCTTGATATATCTTGGAGAGAATTATTAGAGTGCCCGCCTGTCCGCTCTTTCTACTGCGCTAGCGCATGTAACTCATAAACAATATGTTTTTCAACATCAATTTTTGTTTAGTTTTTCTTGATATATCTTGGAGAGAATTATTAGAATTAAAAGAATGATCAAACTTGATCAAAAAAAGAAGGATCAAACTTGATAAAAAAATGTAAGATATGCAATCCATGCACTTCTTTAACATGGAGTTACTTAATATATATGTAGTTTTGTGATGTATACTCATCTATCTATGGAGGATGAATATGCATAGTGACAGTTATGGGGTGAAGACATTAAATCTATCCAAGCGCTAACACAATTTACATAAACCAATACACATATGCACTATATTATTTCTCGAGCCATTTGAGTCTGTCACAAAATATAAAATTAGAAAAATCTAAGGCAAACTAATAGAAGAAAACACTACTTTGATAACACATCCAAGTCTTGCAAAGGACAAAGACATTTCAAAAAGAGTGAAAGAATATTTACACATTAGTCATATCACTTATTCATACTTTGTGATATTTTGATTGAAAAAGTCAATGTAACATATATAGCAAGTGAAATGTTAATTAAACTGGAGGCATATAAGTGGTGTTCTTGTTTGACAAATTGGAGAAATAATAGGCAAGAGCCCTTGCATACAACGTAATTGTCCTATTGACCGATCTCTCAAATCTTTGTTCGGTTGCTTAGCTACACAACCATACAACCAAGCATTTTCTCGATTCATCAATTATTCAGTGAAGTTTTTAGAGACATTTTTTTTCATATAAAAACATTTGATTCTAATTAAGTTTGTTCAAGAATAATTAAGTTATTTGGTTCTATATTCAGTTTGGATTTTTATACTATATTGTTGTAATTAGATGGATTGTGTGAAAATTAGTGTTTGCATGTTAGGGTAATTTTAGGGTGATGTTTAGAAACAAATTGAGTGAGTTTGAGGTTGAATACGGAGCTTGAAAGGCTCCCATGAGTGAAATGCTTCAAGTTGCCCATATTTCCTTTTATATATGAGCTTTATTAAATTGTATGATTAGATTTACAATTTGATACGCTCAACTAAAAATCTCAACTATATTGTACCAAAAAAAAAAAAAATCTCAACTATTTTGATAAAACGCATAGATAAAACTCATATATACACACAACTTTCTGCTTGCTATATAGATTTAAGAATGTGTATAAATACTCCTATATTTCTATCAAAGAATATCCTGAAGCAAATAATTAAAGCACTCCATCAGTAAAAAATTAGCTTAATGCATCAATGATAATCAATTATTGGCTGCCCATTTCTACTATAATCAATTCACTTTAAAAACTGGAGTACATCATTTCAATGCATCAAAAATTGTTCAAGATTTAAATTGATATCACAATATTGTTGCCAGCAAAGAATTAATTTGGTTCAGAAGCAACTTCATTAATAATTTTTGTTTGTTGCAATAAATGCAAAAAATGAGTGCAATTGAATAAAGAAACAATAACAAACTCAAGTAATGATGTATTTTCTAGCTAGTCAAAATCATAACAGCTTTCTTGATTTAAATAGATTTATAATTATCAGCAAAGGCAAAACTAATGGAAAATATACCAAACCTCTTGAATTCTAAAAAATCAAGGATTTTTTTTTTAAAATTCAGCGAGTTATCAACAACCCTTAAACTCTTCCTTAAAAAAAAACCTTAAACTCTATCCACGTCTATCGTTCTCTTTTATTTCTATCTTGCACATGGTGCATGTCTAACCGCTCTTTTTGCGCATGTCTTTATTGTTGTTGCATGCTAATAATTAGAAGGAAACAAATTGGTCCCCCTAGTTTATTTAACTTAGGGTCACCACTCATGGAACTTCAATTTCTACAAAAAAACATGCTCTTTGTTCCGCCTATACAGTCAAAGATTTGCTCCAATCATAGGTAGTTACCATTTTTATATTGGAATGAAAAGAGAAATTATTCAGATACTAATAAGAACATGCTGAGTTTGACCTTTTTTGAAAGAAGAGAGACCAAACAATGTAAAAAGAAAAAGAACGTGTACCCATATGCAATGAAGTTATGAAATATAAATTGTCATTTGTTGTTCCGCCGCATCCCTTCAAATGTACTCAATGTAGTTATTATATTTGCAGCAGCTGCTTGATTTTGTAATCACCAAAAAACTGATCAATGCACTGAATCTGAATCAAACAAAAAAAAGAGGAAAATAAAATCGTACAACAGGGACCGTTCAACAACACCTGTTATTGTTGTCTTTGTTTCTTCTTGATCGTTGAATGAAATTAATATATAACATAATCACATCATTAACAGGAAATAAATAGAATAGAAAAATGGAACAAATGTGAAATAAATAAATTGAATCAAAGCAAATAGTTTGAGAAATTCAAAAAAAGAATGAGAGAATCGGGGTCATACCCTCCACGATACCACTACCAAAATTGATGTCATTGCATGATAGTGGGATGTTGGTGTCGCCGTCACATATCCATGTCTTTATCGTCACCTCCCTGTTGTGGTTGTTGAAGGCAGGAAGTCATTCTATCTCTCTCATTAGCACAAATTTCCATCAAGTTATGGTGAGGTTTAGTATGAGAATGAGAAGTTGTTTCCCACTATGGGAAAGTTAATTTTAACCATTAGATAAAATAGAGAACATACTTTTACCATAGACACTCAACACCAGATTTTTCACCCACACTCTCCACTCAACAACATACGCGCTGCTGCTCCATCTCCGTATCTTCTCCAGGAGAGAGAAAATTAATTATTTCATCTTCTTCAAAAAAAATCTGGAATTTCTTCAACCTTGTTACCGTGCAATCTCTTTATTTTTGTTGTGATAATTAATATACACCCACCGCCCCACCATTAACATCGATTAATTTTTGCTCCTAAGTCCTCAAGAATCATATCTATATATGATGAATGGTGTTTATCCATTGAAGAATTTTTGTGGTGAGAAATTTAATAATAACCTAAAATTTGGTATTGTTCAACTTGATGTTAAATGTTATCCAAATAACATGATTATAATTATTTGTTCTATCTTCAAAACACAAACACTTCATTATTGTCAAAAAGAACAAATCAACATAATTTTTTTTGTCAACAAAAACACAGAAAGGTAATCCGATGGTGGAGGAAAGACAAAACACAACACAAAAACACTTGGTTTGTTGGGGAAGAGAAGCTATTGGCTTGTTTTGTCTTTGAAAGCTTCATGAAGCTTTTGAGAAAGAACCGTAGACACAAGAATGTGACCGAGAGAAAGAAAGAGTTGGGACAGCTGCAACCTGCACGTGATGAGTCAATGTGGAAAAAATTCTGATGTTGAGTCTCTATGATAAAAGTATGTTCTCTACTTTATTTAATGGTCAAAATTAGCTTTCCCATGGTGGGAAACAACTTCTCATTTCCATACTAAACGCCACCCATGAACTGTTAAGTCTATGTACTTCTTTTTGTTTTGGTGTTTGTGATTGGAAATTAGAATTTGAAAAGGAAACTACATTTGAAAAAATTTATATAACCATGTATTCTTATAATGCTTCACCTTTTCAAAATTGTCACATGAATGTACACTTATTAATGTATCGTTGATTAAATATTGCGTAAATTTTTTGCAATTGCATCATCTAGCAAGTTATCAGAGGAGTTTGTGCATTGTGAACCTTTTTGCAAATACACCATATGGTCACTATCATAAGCAAACGTCTACATTTTAGATTAATTCAATTAATGATGTATATGATTTTTAATATAAACTACATAATGAAAATTGAAAAATCATGTGAGCAGCTATAAATTAACTGAACTATAAAATGATGGAATATTAGTTAAAATGTATCAGAAAAAAATGAGTGAGATTAAAAAAAATATAATAGACAGCAACTCCAATTCAAAATCTCAAAATAGAAATCTGTTAAATTTCTACCATACAAACATAAATTTCATTGCTATAATGCTATGTACAAATCAGCATGATCTGTTATACCTTTCTCCTTACACAATTAATGTCAATTTCTTAATGACGGTGGCATTTCCTAAAAAACAATAATCATAATGAATTGCAAAAATTGAAGAAGAAATAATGATGAATATAGTAGAAAAAAATGGAGAATGTAATAAAAATAAAGAATTGATAAATATAATTGATCATTGCACTTAAACTGTAACGAAAAGAAAAAAGAGGAAGCCATGAAAAAACTGAGCATGAAAGCATGCATCATTGAAATTTCGGCAACATTTATCCCGAAAGAATCCAGAATGGAATGATAAAATAATTAGAGTGTGAGAAGAAACTATTGGAAGAATGGAAAAATAAATACGATGAATCAAAGTGACAACTCTATAATTAGGAATCATTGTAATTAGTGTGTGAGATTAAGTGAGAGATTGGAAGCAAACAATGTGAGAATTCCTTAAAGAAATAGGGAATCAGAGGTTTGTACCGTCAACAATGCAACCGTCAACGTAGCTTTGTAGTGCGTCGTTCATTGGCCACCAGTCTCCTTCTTTATTTACGTCTCTCTATTGCCACTTCAGTGTAGTGTAGTTGTCGTAGACCCAAAGTCGTTTATACTATATACATTACTTCTAAAGTATTATTTTTTCTTTAATAAAAGACAAATCAATAGTTGATTAGGATAATTTGATAAAATAACATTTTTTTTCTTTTAATTAATGCATTTCTTAGTATGTGTATAAAAATCTTAAACGGCATTCATTTTAAAATTGAGGATTACTGTTTATGAAAATACAGACAATGAGACAAATGTTAGCCAAATAAAATTAACACAAAGTTATAAAAATGAAATAAAAAAATTGTATTCACAAGGTAAACATGCCTTTTTTTTTTTTTTTGCGAAGTGGAATGCAATGATTGAGGTTTCAACCTTATATTTCATGTTATCAATGGGAGTCTTGAAGAGTTTATAGTGGTCATGTATTAGGCATTTTGATGTCTTTGATTTTCTTCATTTTGGTCACACACAAGTGTGGGGTACTAGCAACATTAATGCGATTTAACCTCCACTTGTGTGATCCAAAGTGAGGCCATATCACATAGACTCTTTTGTTTTCACCAAGTAAATACAATTAATAAGTCTCGTCAACTTGAATATGACTGAAATATCTTTTGGCAAACATAGGGTGCTTTAGCGTGCAAAGATAGGATTCCGTTTAGTATCCACAAATCTTTAATGGTGAAAAGGGTTAGAAAGTGTGCAAAAAAACAAGCTCAAGTGCTCGGCTATCAAATCTTCCAATGTAATGGTGGTCAAATCATTACTTACAATAAGTTATTCACTAATTGACTTTACATAATAAAGGAAGAAAAAGAAGAAGAAGGAAAACAGCTTATTTTGGTGGTCTAAGTAGGCCTCAACTATTTCCTAGTGTGTGTTTGGTTTAACAATAATAAACATAAACCCCTACGTAACATGAGTTTGGAGATCTTTAATTTTAGTATGTTATCAACACATACGTAGAAGCCTTGCACATTATCATTTTGAAAGAGCGGTGTAATTTATCATAAAATGTTGTAATCTATAGTAGACCTTGGAATAATGAAGCTCTTCACTAGGATAAGATGTATATTTTCATATACCTAACACATTTAAATTATGCGTAATCGAACCCACTTGGGTTGGCATGATGGTATTGGCTTGGGGCTTAGGAGTGTGCTCCTCCCTGAGGTCTCAGATTCGATTATCTCTGGTGTTAATTTAGGTGGACTAATTTATCTTCTTAAAAAAAAAACTTATGTGTAATCGATGTGAGATTACTCGCTTATAGTTGAATCCAAAAATCTGTTTGTCAAGCGTGAATCTCTAGTTGTTGCTCACAATACTTCATCAAACTTCCTACAATGGTATAAGAACATGATTCAACTTGGTGGGGGAGTGAGTTGATCATGTTGTATTAGGCTTATGTATTGAAATTCTTCCTAGCCGTGTAGTTGAAAGACGTGTCCTATTGATTGTAACGATAATGAAAGTATAGCGATGTGAACGTCTCACTTGAGGGGGAGATTGTTAGAAGTGCGAGTGGTTAATCATGCATCGACTATAAATTGGTTAAATGTCGGATATATAAAAGAGATAACTTATATATACATTGTCTTAAGATTTTAAGTTAAAATTGTGCGGTCAAAGTCCCATATTTGTCTGTGATTATTAGCTAATTGTTGCTCCCTGCCCTTGGACTCCCCCACACATCCAGAGTAAAACACACTGACGTATACATGATCTATAATGATAAATTAGATCAAGAGTAACCTGTTGAGTTTCAGGGTAGCAATTATTAACATACAAACCAAGTACAAAAGAGGGACGGTTGGTACTTGGTAGAATAGTTGTAACATCATGCTCGGCTTTGAGAGTGTGCAAGGTGCTCAATCAGGTTGGGCCTCCAAATATTACAGGCCTCTAACGAAAAATTAAATCTAATACCCACCCCACACTTAATAAAAAAAATATATGTTATATCCTTTTCTTTCTTTAGTACACGTTTGAGTTTTTTTCTAGACTCTAGTTCTCCTTTTTGTACATAAATCGGATCCTATCAAACCACTCCTAATTTGTATAATCACTTAATCAATCAATTTGAAAAGTTATTTCATTGAAAGAATCACAACAATCATTTTTTTCTTCGCATAAACCATTCGTTTTACTCTTTTCCACAACAGAGGAGTGACAAATCCAAACGACATCCTTAGATAAATTTCACCTCTTTCACTTAATTTTTTTTAATTCCTTTCATATTTAGAAGTTCTTCTGATTCTGATTTTTTTTTTAAATGAAATTTAGCTACACAAAAAAATTACGTTTTATTTTAATAGGGATCTATTTTAAAAAGAGAGTCAAGCCACCTATTGTACAGGAACGGCCCTGTATAACATATCATGAAACTATATATGCAATAATACAAGAATGCATTTAGTGCGCCATAATAGTTTTTCATCAAGTACTATGTTGGAGATTATATGTTTATAATTTCTTCACTAACCTTCTAATCATTTTTAACCAAAATAAAATGTAAATGCTTGCCAGTGGTAAGTAGGGCTGGCAATGAACCGATACAACTTGAACAAAGTTCGGAACTCGACTCAGTAATTAGTTCGTTGAATTTGGTTCATGAACCAAACGAGCCGAACTTGAGCTAAAGATTAAGTTCGTTAACTAAATGAGTTGAACTTGAGTTATATATAGTTCGACTCGTTTGGTTCACGAACTGAGTCAATTGTGTGTGTGTCTATACACACACACACACAAAGCTAGGTGATAGTATTTAACTAATAGTAAAATATAATAGAAGCAATATAAAACAACAATGGTAACAGAGTGGACCTGGATAGTTTTTAGCAATGGAAATATGTTGCTTGTAGTGCCATGGTGTTTTAGCAAAGCTGCACTACTTTGTTTTTGTCCCACATCGAAAATATTTGAGATAGATATAACAATACTTGTCTATAAAAGAAGCGGCTTTGCTACTCTTTGATATGAAGGTGGGCAATCTATTATTTCACGGTTGTGGAATGGCTGTAGTCCTCTTTGCTTTACTTTTTTTTTTTTAATTTTTTTTTAAAATATTAATAGGTTTAAATATGCAATTTTTTAAATAAAAAATATAAATTTTAAAATTATGTGATTCGAGTAAATGAACCTAACGAGCCGAACCGAGTTGCTCGTGAACTTTAAACGAGCCGAACTCGAGCCCAAAAAAAAATTCGTTTTGAACTCGAGTCGAGTTTCGAGCCGAACCAATTCTTATCGAGTCGAGCCGAGTTCAGACAAGTTCGACTCGACTCATTTCCAGCCCTAGTGGTAAGGGATGTTCCCCATTTCATATTGTGTGCTTTCTGGATATATAGCCCTCTTCTTAACAGTGCATACATGTTTTTCTAAAGGATTTCTTCAAAAGAACCATTGGTGTTATTTGAACAACTAAATTCTGACAAATTTTGCTGCAACAAGATCTCATGTTCTAAATTTTGTTGGAATTTTGTTTTTATACTAAGGACAAAAAATGGAAATGCAGAAAAAATGCACCAAAAATGTAATCGTAAACACAGAAATTTATGAGCTTCAGCCCCTAACGATGCTACTGAAATGTCAAATGTCTACTAGATTAAAGCGATATTATATGTTTTGAAGAAATTTAAAAATTTACTTTAAAATGTGTATCACCCAATGCGAGAGATAGGTCAAGGTGGGGTAGAGAGGAAATGGAGAAGAAGCAAAATGAGGTTACATTTTGATTGGCCACACCACAGGCACATTATTGAATGCCAACAAGAATGTCTATGTAACTTTCAATTTCATTATTGAAGTCAACGCTTATCGGATACGGATACCATTTTGACAATGATAGCAACTAGATGCGGACATTTCACATCTTAGATGGACGATAGCCTGAAAAGTTCTAATGATCAAAACAAAATTTAACATGATCATTTTAAAATTACAATATGATTATCTAATATAATCCACAATGATAGCAAAAATGATTTTTGTTAAGCATGAATTATGTTTCTATTTTAAGCACGATTTAGGCGTAATACTAATACAGCTTGTCCCCAAAAATGAGACCAATAAGAAAACCCCAACAATTCTCCTAGCTAGTGGTTATTACTAATACATTTTTTTTGGTGGTGAGCTAGTTATTACTACATAATCTAACTACTTTGAGAATTGAGATATACTGCCACTATTAATATATGCACCCTGTGTGCTGTTCAATCAACGAATGATAATCACAATTCTTCAGAAAGTCTCAGAAACTCATCAAATTATCTATCTCACAGGCTTACAGCATAAACACCTTGAGCGTTGCACTAAATAATTCAAAAACATTTACCATTTTGATCTTAATGATACAAAATAGTAAAAAGAGGCATCTCTCCACCAGTTTTCTCCAAAACAAAATAGCTTATACTGAGACCATGAGAATTTCAAATGTAATGGCAAATGTTTCAGTAATAAGACCGTATATCTAGAAAAACAAGGGGCAGCTACAACAACCAGCTTGTAATTCACTTCTTCAATATTCTCATTCTATGACATGTACAGAAAACAGACAACAAGGAAATAAAACATTGCCAACAAGATATGAAAACCAATGACAAAAATAGATATATGAACAAAGAATCTACAAAACTCATGCGCTCAGCTCTAAAAAATACAGACAAACAGCCTCAATCAATGACAACAGGTGATATCAAAAACAAAATCCCATTAATGCTACAAAAGAAAGTCTGGAATTACTGGAGTTTGAGAAACCACGTTTAAGGGTGAATTGGCTCTTTGATGAGTTTTACGCCTGCCATGGCGGTGGCTACTCTTTTTCTTTCCCTTCTGGTCAGATTCTTCCCCTTCAACAATCTTCTCTTTACCTCTCCGTCTTCTCTCTTTATTTTTGCTACTCGAATTGGGAATTTCAGGATCAGGCTTTTCTGCATCACCAAGATTTTCTTTCATTTCAGATGGAAGATCTGTGCCTAGCTTCTTCTTCCCTTTCTGCTTAGTTGATGACTTATCAAGAGGATTACTTTGAGACAAACTCGGGTTGGTTTCACTTCCAAGAACATCTTTTATGGCACCAGAAAGAGAATTGTCCCTTCGCTCTGGCCTTTTGTTTGGAACTGGTGCTACATCTCCATCATCCAATCTCACCACTACAGGCCTGGGCTTCATTTGATTTGTCCTCTTCTTCAAAAGAACTGACTGCTCTGTCAACTTGGTTAGCTCATCAGCTTCATCATTTATATTACTGTTTGACTTGGGGTCGTTTGCTGGAGGATAATCATTTGGAACAATCTCACTCTTATCTGAAGCAAGGTAATATAATCCATGCCGCTTACGGTGTTCAAGCAAGGATGTAGATTCATTTGATTGCCCTGACTCGTCATTTTTTAGAAGATTAGACGAAGAAGCATCTGAAGTAGTGCCAAATTGAGGACCTCCTGTGTAAAACGAAACTGATGAAGGTAGCTCGATATCACCACATATTGCTTTTAAATCGTCAAGATTCTCTTTAAGAGCTAATCCATCTGGTGCAGTAACTCTTCCCTGTGCACTTATTGAGACTGGACCAAGTTCCATGGAAAAAGCATCGCGGATGGATTTGATAACAGTTGAAATTTGAGAATATTTCTTGTCCACAGTGTCCGCATTCTGACCAGAGTTATCAATTATTTCTGCTTTAATCAACTGTACAAAGGCAAATATGTTTCGAGCTCTCTCTAGTACTTCAACATCCTGATTTGCTGTCAGTGAACCAAAAATTAATTCAATTCGATTTAATAGGTTTACAACAGATTCATGTGTGAAATTCTTTTTTGAGGAAAGAGTGACAACTCTATCTGAGTCGTTTTCAACAGACAGATCTTCATCACAAGATTCGGCGGTTGAATTCCTTGGGTTAAAGCCCTCATCCTGTTCATAAGTTGAACCTTCACATGTTGCCACTAATTCAGGAGCTTCGGTGTCATTTTTTACAACAAACATTTCTGACCGTCCACTAGCCAATTCGCCATCATGCGAGGATGAAGTACCTTCATCTTTATCAAGGTAACATTCCAGACAAAAACTTACAACTTTAAGAACAGAATTGATGTAAACTGCTCTTATTGACGGAGGCAAGAGATTGGTCCGAGGCTGTACAAGAGCATCGATGAGTTCGAGTGGATTGCTTGCAAGCTGTACATACTCTCCAGCAACCCAAGCAGCAGCACACAATATCCTATGCAAGTACACATTACCCAACAATGCAGGATCAATCAATAGATCGCGAGCAACCCGAACAAGCTGTAATCTAGCATCCTTAACTCTCATACCAATATCAATAAGCTGATTCTCAATTTCTTCACCCTTTTGGCAATGAGGAATCATCGTCATTTCTCCCAAAAGAGATACATACCAATCAAAATCAACAATAATCTCATAAAGATTCCTACCACACGTGGTCAAAATAGAACCCAAAATCTCATTGCAAAACTCTGGATCAGATTTCAACGCATAATTAAGCAACACCCTAGATATCTCCACCACATTGCTCTCAGACACCATAGCCATCAACAACCGCAAAGACTCAATTTTAATATTCGAATCTTCATCATCCAGAGATTTAATCACAGCATCCTTATTCTCTAGCACTGCCCACAAATGCTTCGGTGCAGCAACGGAAAGCGCGTGCAAACCAAGATACCTAAGATTAGGATCCTGATCAACCAACAACTCCCTAATTTTTGTAACCGCCAACTTAACAGCAGACTCATGATCACTCAAACTAGTAATCACAGTCCTCACACACTCAAAAACAAGCGATTTCGCTCCAGATCTTCTAATATGCTCACAAATAGGTTCAACAATCCTCTTCCCTAACCTAGGTTCCAAAGGAGCCAACCTAGCAAAAATCTTCAAAACCTTAATAAGCACCCAATTATTCTTAGAATCAACTAAAATCCTATAAAACTCGGGTGCCAATGGAAGATACGATCTCGGATCCTTCGAACTAAGTTCACAGAAAACACCAATCACGGCAATAACAACCTTGGGATCAGAACTTTCTAAATTCTCAACCAACCTTTTGAAACAAACCCTAACAGCATCAGGGTACTTATCAAAAACCCTCAAAACAACAGCAATAGCTTTATTCCTAATAAAAACCCTAGAAGACGATAACAAATTGAAGATATCAGGAGTGAGATCACGTGCGAGGTCGAGAGTGGCGATTGTGGATAAACAATGAAGCGCAAGTGAAGCATGAAAATGATTGGTTGAAGAAAGATCTTTACGAAGCTGATTGGTGATGAGAAGAAGAACCGGTGTTGAATCGTTGAAGGAAACTGAAGCGGCGTGGTAACCAATTCGTTTGTGAAGGAAGAGAGAAGAGGACATTACCTCAACGACGTGGAAAGAAGCCCATGACATGTCGATTCCATGGATGGAGGAGAGATAGGTGAGTTTTTGAAGTGCGGTGGATTTGGTTTGTGGATCGGTGGATTTGATTTCGCGACGAATTTCTTCGATTGATTTAGAGATGAAAGATGATTCTGTGAGAAGTTGGAGACGCATGGATTTGATGAGATCGTCTAGGGTTCGTTGGAAGAGATTGTCCATGATTGAAGAAGATGAAGAACCCGCCATTGAAGCGAGTCTCAAGAAGAAAATGTCACCGGTCGTCGTGGTGGAATTCTGTTGATACCTCCGGGAGAATTTAGATATTGTAATGGGCTAAACTGTTTGTTTGGGCCTACGTAAACTAATTTAACTGTTTACTAGGTGGATTGGGTTACTTTTTGCACCCCTTAATAAGATTGGTATGCATTGTTCCATCTTTAACCTCTCATTCTCGATTCTACACTGACTTGAGTGTTGGAGTAGTGCATCCTTTGTCCTTTGATTTTGGCCGCCCACCACCTTCCATGATTTACCATTATTGTGAGTATCTTTATGTTCTTCGGATAAGCCTAAGAAATGATGTAAATTCTTTCCAAAATTTTATCAATTGCAATTTCTATGCGTTTGCTGAACTTTGTGACGAAACATATTCAATATTTTTTTTTTTAGGAAATGTTCAATATTTCTTGTTGTTTATTATATTGGCACATTAATTGTCCTCGTGGGCTTAGCTCAGTTGGTAAGGACAATACATAATATATGCAAGGTCCGAAATTTGAACCCCCGACACCACCAAAAAAATATTAGCACATTAATTTGATGAAATTCACAACTGAGAAACAAAGCACTATTGTAAATGGCAGAGTGGCCTTGCAGTCACGATCCAGTGAAATTCAACCATTGTCGCTTCGATTTGTCCACGTAAGCATTCAACCATTTAGGATAATATTTTACCAATTATAATTTTTGAATACCATATTAAAAATTGTGTTTGTACGCACGAAAAAGCGTGCAAACGCTCGCATGGGTGTACGATTACTATCCAAGTATTTTTAATAAAATATTGTTATTTTGAATTAGGATACGGTAACTAGTGCCTTGTGGTATTTGTTAAAGAAACAAAATGAATTGTATTGAAAACAACATTTTGTAGACTCTCAAAATTTTAAATGAAGAGGTTTGGTGTTAAAAACACATAAAAAATTGGTCAAGAATAAAATTCAAGGGGATTCACTTGAATCCACTAGATTGGTTGTGGCTCCGCCACCGGTTTCTTATTGGAATTTTGCTGAGATACAATATGCAAGATAAAAGATGAAGAGTGACAATCAGTACAATGAGAAAGGGGGAGTTGAAAAAAGAGAGGGAACCATTACTGTCCAAGTTTGTTTTTGTGATTATTTTTTGGAAGATTAACCAATATGAGAGTTCTTAGATGGCATAACACTGTCCACCGTCGTCAAGCCTGGAGACTCTTCACCAACATTTGGTTGAACGGTGGACTTCTTCACTTCCTATCTAACATTATATCCATTGAGTGCTGATACATAAACACCAATAGGTGGCATCCACCCCCTTAAACACCCACACAAAAATGCAACAAATGGCAACGTGGGACCCACACACAAACACATTGAGCTTTATGACCATTTCTCCTCTCTCATCCGTCCGTCTTTCTTCCTTCACAGCTTCAGCTCTCTCTCATCTCTTTCTCTCTCTTCCTTCACCCTTTCTCCCACTCCTGCCACAACCACCAGCGGCCTTTGTCATCATGATTCCCGACCACCGCCATTGGCAGCCATCTCTGCAGCTCTATTACTGTTGATTCAGATTTGCCTCTTTTTCCCAATTCCTTCTTCGTTATCTCTTCTGTGATGCCTACTATCTCCTTTTGTTTCTTTTTTAAATTGATGATGCTATTGAAATCCCAAATGGGTATTACACAAATACAAGCTTCAAATTTAATTTCATTTTTCCACCTTTGTGAATTTGGTTTTACATTGTGGTTTCACAAATTTCTAAACAACCAATTAGAAGGAATACAAACCAAAAGATTCTGGAAAGTTAATTGTTCAAGAATTTTACCATGTTTATTATTTAGTCAAATTGTTCATGTTCATTGGCATATAAGATACCAAATCTGTAAAATAGAACCATCATTTAGTTTGAAGGTCGGCATCTGAAGAAATTAGTGTGTGAGATGAGTACCTGAATGTGGAAAAGACAATGGACCTTCAACAACATTTTATGACGTGTTTAATTGATTTATTTTTTATTTGTAATATCAAGCAATGGATTGATCTAACGGCCGATAACAGAGATGGCTGCATGGATTTCAGCTGCAGAGGATCTGTATCCTTTATTTTGAGAGAGGAGGAGTGATGGTGAGGTAAAAGGACTAAACTATCCCTTAATGCCACATGGGGGTGGTATAAAAGTGGTACAAATAAAAGGGTGTACACCAATATTTTCCCATATCCATTATCCTCTCGCATTTGCCTCGAACGCCAATTCGAATTTGGCAAGTTCTTTTTCCTCTCTCTCTCTCTCTCTCTATATATATATATATATATATATATATATATTTTAAAAAGGAAAAAGATTTGAATTAAAATAAAATATATCACAAGCATGAAGCATGCATTGCTTGGTGTATTGGACTAGGATTTTAAAGGACAATTTTTGTTTAAAAAAATCTTGAAGATTTTAAAAGACTTTGGAGGATTTTGATGATTTTAAAAGACTATTAAGGATTTCAATGGATTTAATTCATAAGATTTTAAAGGATTTGAAATGATTTTATGGATTTTAAGAGATTTCAACAGATTTTATGAATTTTAAAAAACAATTGAAAAAAATATCATACGCACTCTCTTTCACAAAATCTCTATAAATATTTTTTTATTTAGAGGAGAGAGAGGGAGAGATAGTAAAATCTTAAAAGAAAAAAACAATCATAAGAAATCTCATGTTTTAATTAAAGACTTTTTCATGCTAAAATTTCACCACAAAATCCATCAAAATCTGATTTATTAAACAATCATTCGAAATTTGAATGATTTTGAATACCACTAGTCTTTTTTGAAGTGATTAAGAATCTTGATTGAATACACAAGACTTTTTTAAAATGACAAAGAATCTTGATTGAATAACACAAGACTTTTTTTAAATTGGAAAGAGTCTTGATTGAATACCACAAGACTTTTTCATGATAAAAAAAGTCTTTTAAAATCCTTTAAAATCATGATCAAATACACTAAACACAAATAAAGTTTTTACACACATAAATGTACAAATAAATATAGAAAACTAAACACATAGCAATCTACAAAGAACCAAAAGCAATAATACAAACAACCACACTAAAAGTCTAAAACTAGTACATATAATTCTACACACATGAACGCATGGATGTGCGCATGAGCATATTTTGCATTTTTGACCCTACTTCCATTTTGACATCCAAAAATGCTGATGTGTAACTTTTTTTATTACCTGGCATAAAAAGTGATGATGTGGCAAAATACATGTATAAATATGGTTATCCATGTCAGCAAATGAAAATTTTAAATAATAAAAAATACATTTAATTGAATCAAATAAATAAATAAAATCATTAAAAACTTAACTATATGAATTTAATTTTGTCAAAAAAAAACTATATGAATTTAATAAAAACAATCTTGAAAATAATGATTTTTCTTCTTCAATCTGAAAAAAGGAGACGAGTTCATCATTATTCTCTTCATCTTCATCGTATGACTGTTCATCACCATCCCTTTAAATTTTGAGACAATAACTATTGTTTAGAGAAAATATAGCATAAAGGCATATTCAGGAGCAACTATATTTCACGGAAATTGGGGTTGAGCTATATCTATAACATATCATCAAACACCGATCATGAGCCAAAATTTCTGCATCAACCCCAAATTATTCACCACAATTATATTCATTTCCTTTTCTAGTTTTTTCCTTTGCAATGATGAACCCTTTCATCTCATATCACTTAACCCTTTCATCAAACCATTTTATCTTCATCTGATAGGTTTTTCATCAACACCAAAACAAACTTTCAACACCTACTTGCCTAGATCGGTACTGGTTTGGCTGAAAATGGTAGCTGGAATACATATTGGTCTCAGGACCGTAATATTTTCTTTCCTTTTGTTTTCATCCCTAAATCGTGAATTCTAAGAAGGTCAATCGTCTTTGTCGATGGGTTTTTCCAGAAACATCATGGCTGCAGTGAGAAGAAGAAGGATAAGCGGATGATGCTAGTTCAATTTAGGTTGATGATAGTGGTCATGGTCATGAAAAAGATGAATTTGGGATGATGATGACAGACGTGGGCACTTTTCTTTTCTAGGTTCAAGAATTCATTTTAGTGAATAATAAAATATTAATATGATGACATGTATAATTGTTTTTTCACATAAGTGTTTCATTGGTCACATTACTTACAATTTTGACACATCAGCGTTTTTGGAGAATAAAATAGAGGGTAGGACGAAAAATGCAACAAAAATGATAATTGAAGGATATGATCAATTTCGTGAGTAGATCAAAACACGAAGACCAAAAGTATAATTAAGTCTAAATATTATCGTCCATGATTTTTAAGTACAACTCAAAATTGGTGGCTTTTAAAATGAGTTCCCAATTAAGTTTCTTACCATGAACCATGAATAAGATGTTATAATGCATTAGATTTTATAATGTACCTTTTCACATAGAAAAAATGAGTTGCCAATTAGCGACATCATTGTTGACAATGAGGTTCTAACTACTATATTTAAATAGTGAAACATTCTTTATAGTATATCATTCAGGAAATTATACCCACATCCCAACAATTATATTCATGTCCGTATAAATAGTTGAAAATAGCAATTTTAACCTTTTCAAAAACCACATTCATTGACCCCATCATGTTTTTCTGAATTGAAAATAGATGACATGTTTTTCGATACCAAAAACTTCTTGTTAATTCTTGTGTTTATGTTTCTCTCTTATTTAACGGGAATCATGATTCAATCCCATTGAGAGTATCCAGAATCGTGAATCCATTGCTCATATTTCTCTCAATGTTTGTTTATTTGATTTCCTTGTCCAATTTGATGCATACCCATTTTCACTAAAACTCATCAAAATAATCTCATATTTGTGTTTTTATTTGGCACATTTTTGTTATTAATTGAAGTTAGATCTTTGTTTTTGATGGGTTGTTGTTATTTTAGAAGGTATGACCTAATTTGGCACAATGAATAAAAAGCACATAAATTGGATATTGAATGATAAATACACAATCTCAAATGAAAGCCCAAAATTAGGTCAATAGATCTAAATATTATTTAAGAAGATCATAAATGGCTAACTCTTTTATTTTTTGGAGGGATAAATTGATACCTACTCACAAAATTAAATATTAATGTTTAAAAATTCATTTTTTTAAGTAAAAGAAGTAAATAAGATAAAGAAATAAAAAAGCTAAAAGTTCCTTAAAAATTAAGCTAGAAGTTAAATCTTGTTTGTTGGGAAGAGGCTGCTGCACTTGAAACCTGAAATGTTTAATGATCATGCATGTAAAATTCAAAGCGTATGGGGTTGTCACACTAACCTTTAGGTTCGATTCGCCCCCACCAATAAATGTATATTGGATGCAATAGGAATGACCGGCGAATCCCCTTCAGGATTCTATGAGTTCTTTGACGTGTATTGCACAACCACACCAAGCGTATCTCCTAACAGTGTTTTACAAATTTATGGTTTCAGCAATTCACTCATGCATTAGAGAATTGATGGATGATTTAGAATAAGAGAATGATGAAGAATTATGTTGTTAATGCAACAAAATTATGTCCAAATTGTGTGTAGTTGTGTGTTTTTGTATGTCCAACTAATGCCCAAATGTCAAGCATTTATAGTGCATTATATGACTCTTCACATGAGAGAAAGCACTCATTTGACTTGAATCAATGCTATGATTCATTAAGCACCTTTTTGCCAAAGGTTATAATCATATACATTTGAATCAATGTAAATGTTCATTAAGCACCTATTTGCCAAAGATTCCAATGTATATGAAAGATTTCCATGAAGAGTTACAACTCTTGATTCTAAAGTGATTCCATTATTTTAAAAATCACCAACATTTTATCAGCGGTGAAAAATGCCTCTACTCAACCACTTTCTTTTTTCACTCTTTCTGAATTTTGTATATAAATCAATTGGAGAAACCAATTGTGGGCAAAATGAATTCTAATTATGAAAATGCTGGTAGTGGGAGTAGCAAGAATTACGCTGCAACAACAACTATTTTGATTGTTGTTCACACTGTTATTTTTGTTGTGGTGATGGCAATGAACAATTGCTCGGTGAATAATTTTAGTTTTCAAGGAGACAGCATGGTTGGCTTCCTTTTCGAGAGTATTTATCTTTCAATCCATGGATGTTGCTTTTCAATTTTGTATTGTGGTTATTTGTCACATCTATTCATTGATTTATTTAGTGGAATAAAGACTCAAGTTACTATACTATATAGATTGATCAAGTAGTTAGCTTTACTTAATTACTCTAAGCAATGCATGGATGTTACAGGCATACATATGCAAATAAATATAAAATTAAACATATAGCAAGCTACAATGAACCAAAAACAATAATACAAAATTACACACTTAAACCACCACATGTAATTCAACACACATTCCTTCAACAAAAAAAGTAATTCAACTCACATGAGCACAAGCATGCACGCACGCCGGTACATGTAATTCAACACACGCGAGCACAAGTGCGTGCACACATACATGTATATATATAATCGAGTTAACTTATGAATCAAATAAGTCGAATTATATATAGCTTAAGTTCAGCTCATTTGGTTCATGAACCAAATTAAACGAATTAATTATCGAAAAGTTGTATAATTGATTGTGTACATATCAGGCAAGATAGACTATCAGCTGAAAAATATATTTGATATGCAATTCATTATTTAGAAACTCTTTAAACATACTACACAAGAATTTTATAATTGTATATTGGTCGGACAATGAATACAGAACTAACAATTTGAGCACTTCCCTTTTAAGGGCATAATGTCTCAGACATTCCCTTTTAAGAACATTATTATCTATAGGGGAAATGTTCAAATCATTACTTCTAGCGTCTTTGAAGAGGTATATTGAAATTTCACTATCATGCCAAATTTTTTGTATGAGGTTGTTCGTTGTTGGTATCAAAACAAAAATTGCTTTCCAAAGTTAAAAGAAATGTGGGGTGAATAACTTGGCCTCACCATTAGATATTTGAACTACTATGTTCTATTTCCTGTTATAAGAGTTTAGTAGTACTGGTGAATTTAATTGTGAAAGAGGGCTTGTCCACCATCGCTGCTGCCATTGAAAATATTAGATTAAGTGTTGGCTATTGGAAAGCAACACCAAAAAGAGAGGAGAAGTTCATAGAGACATGTGCTCAAGTGAACATATCTTATGATAAAAAACTTGTTCAAGATTGCAAGATTAGGTGGAACTCTACCTTCTTAATGCTTAGTGTTGCCATACAATTCAAAGATGTTTTTGATCGCTTGGCAAAACGATATAGCGAATACGTAAGCAAAGGAAATTTGTAAGCATTTGGAAGTTTTTTATGAAGTCACACAATTGTTTTCTGATGTTTATTTTCCCAAAGTATGTGAAATGAAATTGGCTTTGATTGGATGGTCAGATTCTTCTGCTAGCCATCTCATTAAAAAGATGGCTACAGGTATGCTTTCTAAGTTTAACAAGTACTGGAATATGGTAAATGGAGTGATGGCAGTAGGAATTGTGTTGGATCCAAGGTACAAAATTGAACTCATGGATTACTTTTATCCTCAAATTTATGGAGATGGATCTGACACTTAAATTGAGAAGAATAGATCTTTTTGCGAGATATGGTAACTGAGTATGATTCAAAAATGAAGGAGAAGCAGAAGGAGAAGGATATTGCTTCATCATCTTTAAGTCAAAATCAAAATTTATCAGAAGTGATTGTTGTTGGGAAAAAAGATGCTTGGAAGACTAATTTTGCCAAACATGTTAGCGCAAAACCAAGTGTTGCATCTAGTAGGTCAGAATTTGATCTCTACATAGAGGAGGAAAGGTTACCGGATGATGGAAATTTTGACATCTGAGATTGGTGGAAGGCAAATGGATTAAAATATCCAATCATGCAAAAGATTGCGAGAGATTTCTTAGCAATTTCTATTTCAACTGTTGCTTCAGAGTCTTCATTTAGCACCAGTGGTCGGATTCTTACTCCTCATCGTAGTAAACTGCGTTCAGATACTTTAGAGGCATTGATGTGTGTTCAAGATTGGCTATGGAGTGATGTGAAAGGTAATCAATTCTATATCAAGTTTTTATTTTTTTATTTTTTTTCTCAATGTTAATTGACACAGATTATTATTTGACCTTTTTTTCTTTTCTAGGTTCTACAAAATCAAAGTTTGAGAACATTGAAATTAACTCAATTCTGGAAGATATAGATGGTGACATTGACATAACCGATGAATGACATTGTTAGTAAATGTTATAAGATTTTATTTCAAATATCATTGTTATGTCGATTTATTTGGATTTTTATTTGGAGGTTTTTATGTTTTTATTTCAGGAAGTGGGAAGTGAAGTTATTGAAGCTAGGAAAGCATATGGAATTGTGGATGTTTATTTGGATTTTAGGCTTTTCTAGCTTTTTTATTTGGAGATTTTTTATGCTTTTTGGATGTTTATTTGGATTTTGGATGTTTTTATCTTTTATCTTTTATTTTACTTCTAGAACTTGCATGGATTATGTAAGAATCATATCTATTATGGTATTATGAATTTGCTTGGGATTATGTAAGAATCCCAATTTTTGTTGGATTATGGTTATGGTATGGATTATGAAATTTGAATGGAATATGTTATGTATGAATCTTTAAGTTGAATTTTGCAGGTAATTAAAAGTTGATTTTTTTTTTGTACAAAAAAATAAATAATAAATTCATGGTTACCTGCGGATATCGATGGGTATCTAAATACCCGTATAGAGATACCCGCACAGATATGGGGACGGGTACGGCCCGCATGGATATGGAGACGGAGACGGGTACGGGTACCATATTTATCCAATGGGGTGGGGGTGGATATCATACTACCCGTATCCACAGATACCCATTGACATCCCTAGTTGCATCGCTACCGATGTGTTCCCCGTTGCTGGCATCATGCATTTAAGGGTTCCTCGTTCATGTTTTCCAATTTTTGGCATCTTTCAAGATTCGAGGATTTGGATTTATTTTGCTTTTTTCCTTTTAAATTTACTACCGTTAGATTGATCGAATGCTTAAAATTGAGGGAAGGAGAGAGGAGACAAAATCTGAAGGAGAGGATCCTGTTGCGATTGGTGAACTGCACGTTCTGCCTAAAGCAATGTTTTAAAAATCAGACAAGGTTGTAAGCTAGTTGAACCAACTGTAGTGAAAACTGGTTGCGAATTGTCTGCTTCGGTCCGATTTTAAAATGGCTAAAAATATTTAGATACATATATTATATGTAGTGTATTGATATGTTCACGTATGCATTAACATGTGCAAGTTAACATAGATAAGAACCTAGGCATTATTATTATGCAAATACTTCAATCTGCCTTCTAGAGGACACCCATCATTTTGTGTCCAAAACTTTGGAATTCTCATCATCCCAATCATTGTCTTCCGTATCATCAAAACCACCACCATTACCATCAGATTCTTCACCTTCACTCTGCAAACAACCAACAGATAATTAATTGCCATTCTAATGAAAACTCATTATAATAAAAGAGAAAAATAGATTTGTAATTGAAGTATAAAAATTGAAACCTCATGTCGTTGCATGGATATTGAATGTTGCAATGCTTTTGTCTTCGTCAAAAGGTTCCTATGTCGTAGAGTAATGGGCCGCTTATAATCCTTTCCACGATAGTAGATAAGAGAGAATCCTTTGGGAAGTCTATCTATTGCTACAAGTATTCCACCACTCTTGTATTCCAGTAAACTAGCCGTTTCTTCAACAAAAGCAAGGCTCTTTTGCTTTGTTATTAATTTAACAAGTTCTCGCTGCCTCCAGTGCAAATGCATATTCTCAATGACACTATCAAAAACACCAAGTGTATCTACAGATTATCATAAGCAGCAGTCAGTATTTCATCATTGCAATATAGCAACTCTAATACAGCTGAAGATTACTCACCAAGTTGCAAGTATACCTTCAGTCTTAAACCAACCACACGGAACATAACACGTTCTTCATCTGTGATTGTTTCCCTCCTATTATCAGGACCAACTGGAACCATAGATGAATCAATTTTAGCTAATAGTTTTTCTGCTCTTGACTTCTTGGTGTCGGTATGTTCATGTATCTAGAGGTGTACATATGAATACCACAAATTAAATTGAATGTTCATAAGAAAACAGAAATCATAAAACACTTTTAGATATTTCATTTTATCCTTCAAATGTGTTATTACTCTAACACAGAAAGCTGATTCAGGCTTTGAAATTCACCATGTTGAATGCTAATATGGCATTTTGCACAAAATGAATTTCGAAGACTTTATGTACAAAATGAAGTTCTCATATTTCTGAGATTCAAAAATCCCTTGACGTCATGCCTGACTTCAATAGACTGAACCAAGGTTCATAAGATATGTTTTTCTGCACCATTACCAAACAGCCCTACACTCCAACTAATAGATATTCTATTTGATTTGGAAACCTAAATTTCAAGGTTCAGATATATAAAAAGAAATTTAAGTTCTAGCATCACAATGCCAAAGACCATAATGACTTCTCAACAGTTCCTCTTGGTGTGACACAACAACAATCTGATCGTACATTGCATACTAATTATATGAACATTAAAAAACTTCCCCTTGAAAGGAAACTGTTTATGATTTCTATTCCAACAAGTGCTCTCAATAAAACATAGCTACTTTCTCAACCATATATAAACTTCATAAAACAAGTAGATACTTACAACAGCTGGTTTACGTTCAATTTTTTTCATAAGCCTAACATTTGTGGCTTCAGCAGCCTCTTTCATCATCTTCTCACATTCTTCAGTAGAAATTTCCCTTCCACAGAGTGCTTGAGCCTCATTGAACTCAGCCATTGATCCTGCTTGTGCAGATGTTTCATCTTCCCCAGATACATCAACAGCTCTGCATTGCACATTCTCCTGTCTTTCAGATAAAATGGCAGCCACACTGGTTGGAATGAAGTCTTTTCCGCGATATATTAAGATGTAATATTTATTCCTTAGCAGTAAGGTACCTCCTGTTAATTTCTGGACCAGAGAAAAAACTTTTCAAATCAATTAATAGAACTACTGCATTATTCTCTTTTCTTCGAATATAATGTGGCATGACAAGGGAACAAAGGAATGCACCATGTACCATGGGGGTGCTTGGAAGGACTTGAGTAAACAGCTCACAATATATCTCTTAAGAAATTTTTAGCTTATTTTCATAAGCTCTCCAAGAAAGTAACTTATAAAAATAGTTCAAACAAAGTTTATGTGAATTCCCTCTTCAATTATAGAAACAATTTATATATTAGCTATTAATCACACCCTCTGTCCCATAACATTTAAGTCATTCTAGCTAAAAAAATCGTCTAATTTATTTGTCCTTTTAAAATACCAATGAAGCATCAACTTTGTTTTTCCTATTAAACTCTTAACTATTGATTACCATTTCTTTTTCCAATTCTTGTAATTAATATATTTCCCATACCATTAATTAATGGCAATTTTGTAAAGTAATTCATAATTTTTCTTTCTTATACAAAATTAACTATGTATAATCATATGCTAAAGTGACTTATATTTTGGGACGGAGGAAGTATATGATAAACACTTACTTTTTCTCAAAATTAAGGAAGGGGAAATTATCGTTAATTAAAATGGTACTAATGACTATTTTACAACTGTCCCGGAGGATTTGAACTTTGCCCCACGAGGTTATAATGTCAAGCTGACAAATGTTGTGACTGTTGGGGCTCAAATTCACAACAGTGATATGATAAATACTTACTAAATACACTTTATTATGTTATTAATCCAAACTCCACCTATGTAAATAAAGTTTAGCTTTATCCACATTGCAAGTATGTTTGCTGTACTGTTACCGTGCCATTCCAAAGCACATCTAATACCAAAAGCAACAAAAATTTGTTGTGGACTTGACAGGCACTCAAGCTCAAAGAACACACAAACATGTGTGTAGATTAAGCGGAGATAATTAGATTAGTAACTTCAAATATGATACTCCCTCCGCCCCACAATGAGTGACCCAGTTTGACTATGTGCACTATTCACATAACATACTTTGACCAAATTTTTCTACTAATATATATAGACAAATGGTAGCATATAAGATGTCGATTTGTCTTGATGAATATTTTCAAAATATCAACTTTTTATGATTTTTTTTGTAATAGATAATAAAAAAATATTAAAGGTCAAAATTGTTCATTGTCATATATGAAACAGTCAACTGGGTCACTCATTGTAGGACAGATTTATTCATACGGTGACATAAAAGTGTTTAAATCTACCTCGTGAATTACATTTAGAGCATAATGGGAGAATACATAGTGTAACAATTCCTTAAAATTATTCGTATCTTTGGTTGCTGATTAAACTAATAGAAAAGGAAACCAACTAGCTCTCTCAAAGATAGAATCATAAACCAATTTGGCGGATACTCTGGGGTATTATCAAATAAAAGCATAGCCAACGCCTTCAAAGGACACTTAATTATACAAGCCTTTTCCCACTAAGTGGGATTGGCTATAGAAGGCACTTAATCATAAGTTCATAACAAATACAAAATTTTGTATGCACCATAATTTGATTCAATACTCAAGGGGTCTCAGACATATTAATTGCACTATTCATTCTAAAATATGCTTTCACTATTTTTAACCTAATCAGCTCTGTGGCATATTATACAGTTACATATCAACGGTCAATAATTGTCTATAATTCGATGGTTCCAAACAAGGAACTGCAGATAACAAACCTTCAGTTCCAGAGCCATCAGTTCATTATTTGTATTCTGGACACCAAGCTTGACAGCAATCTTTGCGACCAAACTTTTCTCCCACAGCTTAAGAATAGCACATGCCAGGCCTTGAAGATTTCTATTTCTCCCTTTATAAAAGTTAGCACAAGATTCACATCAGCAAAAGGAAAGACAAATTTAATAAAATAGTTTAGCGGTTGAGTTTTGCTCACCCAGGGCAAAATGACAAGGAAGAGCTTTGGCAAGTTTCAGCATTTTCGTGTGCTCATCGTTGGTAAGTCGCGGATGCATTCTAGCAGGAAGAATCCTAAGCGGAGTTCTGTAACCGGGAATCGTAGGGGGGAGCAAATCAGCATCAACGGGAAGTATTCCTGTACCCCACCAGTCAACAAAACGGGGACCGAAATCATCAAGCATCCGGTTGAACTCTGCCTCCTCTGGCGTCATGTTTTCAGGCTGTTGTTGATTCAACACAACTGACTCACTCTTTTCATCACCTCCCTTTGATTCATGTTGGTTCCCATTTGTTGGCCCTTGATAACTCTTACCACGATACACCCACATAACACTTCCTGACCTCCAAATAACTAATCCTCCAGTTCGCCGCTGTACAAATCTACAAAAATTGAGTTCACATATTCAACACAAAAAATGCTATAATAATTAGGTACTACTGCTACTACTACTCGTTTCCTATTTATTTCTGCGCCTGCATCTGAGTTTCAAATATACAGACAAAACAATCACTTTTTATGAGAAGAGATGAAGTAGAGTTCACTATGGAGTAAAAAGAAGAAGTTTTGCGAGTAAAGATGGTCCTGGCTTGTTATTCCTATTCAGCTGATAAAAACTGTTCGATGTACTCTTTTTAAGATGCTTAAAAAAATTCTAGTCATTACTTGAATTCATGTAACAAGATTTGGATGAATATCAAATTTCAGAACTTAATTGCATTTTGCTCCATACAAAAATAACATACAGTATTGCCCCCTTTAGCACTAGTTTTCGTTTACCTCTTAAATGACTTGGACAAAACCTCAAGCTATTGTTGTTACTTGTTACCAATAATTACTACTAGACTAGATAGATTGGGGATTTTTCCGCAAGCTAGTTTTGAAAAAGAAATTACATATTTTGGTGAGGGGAAGTGTTGCGTCCATAATCTTGATGCCAGAATTGATGTGCACCTTGATGGTGAGTATTAACGGCATACATCACCGAGATAATGTATATATGGATCTACTGTTGTTAATAATATATTTTGTTGCAATATTATATATCATAACACATTAGGACGGTTTGATAAACAAAGCTATTATAGAAATCTTTCAAGTAATGTTGTGTGAAAGCTCAGTTTTCTTTGTTTGCAGGAATGCTGAAGCTCAGAAATCACCATCCAGAAAGGTTTCTATTTCATCCTCCAGGATAATTCTATATAACATGGTCACTGTTCTGCGATTTGTTATCCTTCACTTTTTCTTTCATTGTCGAATTACAAATCCGGTGCCCAATGCATATTAATCGTGGTTTGTATCTGTTAGTTGGAAGATTTGGTTCGCCATATCCTAACTATTATATCAACTCGAGTGGCATCTTGTCAACCGCGAAACATATATTAACAGACTTGCACTTGGGTGGTTGTTCTTATGTATTATGCATTTTTTCACATTGAAAAAGAAAGAACCCAATGGCTTCCTCGTACAGAGGAACAGCTACCTCATGCAAGTCTGCCAATACATGTTTCGCGACCAACGGGATGCACTTTGGAATTGATCAAATAGTCAGGAACTCAGATATGACGAACCAAATCTCGCAACTAACAAATACAATCCACTGGGCACCAGATTTGTTATTCGATGGTGAAAGAAAAAGCAAAGGATAACCAATTGCAGAACAATGACCATGCGATATGGAATTATCCTAGAGGATGGAATAGAAACCTTCCTGGATAGTGGTTGCCGAGCTACATCATTCATACAAACAATGAAAACTGAATTTTCACACAACATTAATTGAAAGATTCCTATAGCAGCTTCGATTATCATACCCTCTTGGTATGGGTCATGAATATGATATAATATTACAATGTATTATTAACAACAATAGCTTAATTGTCCAAGACGTTTAAGAGCAAAAACAAACTACTTTTAGTGCTGAAGGGGGCAATCATGTATGTTATTTTTGTATGGAGCAAAAACCGAATAAGCTCTGAAATTTGAGATTGGTCCAATTTTTGTTACATGAGTTCAAATAATTTTACTAGAAATTATTTAAGCATCTTAAAAAGAGTACATCAAATTGTGTTTAACAACAAAAGAGGAATAGCAAGCGAAATAATTTTGTCTTCATAATTTGATACTTAACAATACAACAATAATAATAATAAACATTTGTGTGTACATCATTATATTTATATGTATAGCAGATACAATTACAGACACAAGTGTCATAACACTGAAACATGTGATTTCATTGTGAGAGGCATAGATATGGTGTGCAGCATAGCATGAATATTAATGTAAAAGAATTATTTATATATAGCATTGATTGATTGCGATAAAAAGGAAGAAAGGTAGAAAGCAACCTGCACGATGTTATGAGCAAGATTCATATTCTGAACAAGTTGCTGGTGAAATTTGAGCTTCACCAACTCATTGGTATTCCACTGATGATGGATTCTTTGAAGCACAGAACGCGTGAGGCCAGATTTTGGGATACTGATTTTCTGCTTCAGATGAATTCCCATTGTTCGCAATCGACTAAGTTCTTCTTTCTCCAAACACGGCACAGTTACTTCATTCTTCTTCTTCTT
Source organism: Medicago truncatula (assembly GCF_003473485.1). Lineage (NCBI taxonomy): Eukaryota > Viridiplantae > Streptophyta > Magnoliopsida > Fabales > Fabaceae > Medicago > Medicago truncatula. The sequence continues at coordinate 48,080,074 of NC_053049.1, read as the reverse complement.
CTTCAATAATTTATGTTCCACCTCCTCCGACGGAATAACCGACTCGTCGGAGCGAATCCATTGACGGTGCAAAAAGTAATTTGGAAGTAGGGTTCGGATTGGTTCATCATCGTTTTGATCAGATAAATTGCGGAATTGGAGAACGATTCGGTCGATGGCGTTGGATGGTAGTTGTTGTTCTTCGTTGAAATTGGATTTGGCTGAGCGAGAAGAGAATGAGTTGAAAAGAAATTTGAATTTGGATGTAAAATTGAGTGGGTTCTTCGGTGATGAAGAGATCATTGAATGTTCTTAGCAAGAACATGAAGTAAGGACGTTGTCCATCTATGTAACGCTACCAAAGACTAGGTGTTTAGGTTTAGGGTTTTAGAGCGAATGAATCAATTAGGTTTTTTGGTCTATAATAATAATCCTTGCATGTGGAAATTGAGATGGGACAGGAGTGTTATATCCTCGTTGTTTGACGCCTAGGTGACCCTCTTGGAGGAAATTTCTTAAGTACTCAATCCCCTCAATATATGGGTTTTAGTTTGACTCCCCCCAAGCTACAACATGATTGATTGGTGATGTGTCATGACCAAGGCATTAGGCGTTTCCGTTTTGGGTCAAGAGTGAATGAATGAATCAATGGGGGGGCGTTATGTCCTCGTTGTGGCATAAATCATCGGCTGTCATGCTTATCTCAGACTGGGTCGAACTTGTTCCCGAATCAAGAGGCCAAGTCCTCCAATATGGGTTGATGATAGGCTTTGATGGACCTATAGTTCAAACTATATGACGATCCACAACCCCTCCTTAGTAGGGAAAGTGTCCAAGTTGATGTAAGATGTAGTCGAGTATGAGGAGCGTGAGCAGACATATATCTATGACAGTCCAATTCATAATACATTCGTACTTCCTTACTCAATTCCCTTCAAATACGTTCGCAGTCCAATTGTATAATGTTGTATTACAATCATCAATGGATTATACATGCACTTATATATACTACTATATCATTATATGGATTGTGGAGTGCAGCTACGAGAAGACTTGGATAATCATGTACAAAATTTGTCTGTGATCATTCTTACAAACACCACGTGACATGGAGAAATAATTTCAGCTAATAACAATTTTTTTTTAAGAAGCAGCTAATAGCAATGTTAAATGGTGGTATGATGCTAATAAGGATCAATTTCCACTTCCGTTGAGAGATGGAGAAGAGTTTATGATCTCTTGGCCCAGTTCATTTATTTTGCTGATAAGAAGCATTTGCTCAGTCTCTAACTGGGCTATATACCCTTCTTGTGTATCCTCTAGAGTTTCTAACTCACTCAAAGTTGTAGACAGTTCTTCCAGATTTCCATCCTCTATTAAATACCGAACCTTTTTTGTCATCTCCTTTATCTGATATATATAATGTACAATTTCACCAGTATGTGAGAAAAATGGAGTGTAATAAAAATAAGAAGGGTTAATAGGTCTTTACCCCTGTAATATAGGTCATTTCTGGTTTCCCTCCTGTAAAATATTTTCTGTAAAATATTTTTGTTTTGATTTACCCCCCTAATAGGCCAAACAAAAATCAATTTTATTTTATTTTTTAAGAAATTTTCGTTTTTGTTTGGCCTATTAGGGGGGTAAATAAAAAAAATAATTTACAGGCGGTAAATCAAAAGAAATATTTTACAGGGGGAAAAACCGAAAATGACATATATTACAGGGGGTAAAGACCTATTAACCCAAATAAGAATAATAATAATTCACACAACAAATGAGTGAGTAGAACTGATGAAAATAAAATGACTGAATTGATGAATGGATTGTTTCTATCAGAAAGGAACATAAATTTATTCTACCAATAGTTTAGCAATAAGAGAAGTGCCCCCAAGAAATGGCATATAAACCAACTAGCTCAAAATTCTTGAAAACAAAGCAAATGTATACATGGAAAAATGAACAGGGCAAATGAAGCTCAACACCGGAGATATTTCTACAAATTGTTGAATGTGGAAGAAGAGATAGCCTGTAAAATGTTATCGCGTGCATTGCCTTTTAAGACAACGAATACAATACTTCATCATCAGAGCTGAAAAGGTAACCAAAGGTTATATTGTGTATCAGTGTGTTTTAGGAGATGCAAGATAATCTTACCTGGCTAGGACTCTGGTGTAATTTAGTCAAAGAAGGCTCAAAGTCTGGAGATTGTCTTGTTTGAATCTCTGGAACTTTTCTTGCGATTTGGATGTGGATCTCGCCACTTTTCACCCCTTGGAGAGGTATCCACTTGTCTGACGTCTGGTTCGGAGGAAGGCTTTGATATTCTACAACACATTCACCTATACTTGATGTGGGTAGTAAAGCATTATGGTCCTTTACATGCAATGTCAGGGGACTTCCATCATCTAAGAACTCTAAGGTCTGGTCCCAACGAGGGTTGATAGTTTTGTGTACAACCTACCAGATAATGCCACAGTAAATTAAGCCTTACAAGTGTAAAACAAATAATAACAGTTATGTAAGCAATCAATTGTGTCATGCCAGTATAAGTGTATAACACCATAAGAAGATATAATGTGATGGTAATAAAACTTGTAAATCTTAAGGATGTTTGGTTCGTGCAAGAGGAATTTTGGATGAAGTTTCTAACCTTTGTTCTTTTCTTTAAGTTTCCATAGTTTACCCTCACAAAAGGATCACTTGTCCCTCTAAGATCAGCAGCAATAAGATCCCTCGCTTCAATAAGAACAAGTTCAATCCAACCATTCGTCACGCCCGATGGTGGACCCTGTGTCCATTTCAAAGGAGTAGTGCTTGTTAGAAGAAGAACAAACACGCCAGAGTTAAAAATTCTGCTTAGCACATTATTCAAACAATCATTGTTTTCCTATTAAAGAAACATACCTTTGATCCCTCTTGGTTCTCCACCCAAATTGCTTCTATTTTAAGTCTTAATTCACCAGAACTCACTCCTTCAAGTGGGATCCATACATCCCTGATTGACCCTTGTACCAGTCCTTCCAAATTTACATGTGCACTACCAATGTTTTCATCTCCAAAAATTTCTTCACTAAAGCATTTCACAATTAGGTATTCATCACCACTATTCTCATCTACCTCAAAAGTATCATTCCAGACAGCAGTTAAAGTAGCAGGAGGAGGAGCAATCTTTGTTTTCATGACAACCTGAACAGATCATCAATAACAGAATCAGATAAAGTGTTATTATGAACTTACATTGCATCAAATTACATTTCAATATAAATATATTAAAGACCTTGGTCCATCGATACATGACATAGTGCTAAGACTTAAAACGAGTCAAACAGATATGTCCCAGTACCTCTCACCTTTCCATACTGCAACTTAATGTAAGGGTCAAATTTTCCAAATCTGTCTTTTGCATCAAGATCCTTTGCTTCCACAACAGTTATCTTAAGTTTCCTTCCAGTTTTTGAAAGAAGATTTGATGATCCCTTAAGTGATTTCTGAGGACTGGCATGGAGGTTGGTCAAGCTATGAGAACCATCAGAGAATTGCCATTCTTTCACTACAATTCTCACCTTTAACTAAAAAACAGAATTAAAGAAGTTAAAATGGATGAAACAATCTGTTTACTAAAAAACTTATTTCATTTTCAAGAGCGGAAATGTCTCTGCGGGAACAATTTGATAGTGACTCTATCATGAAACCCATGTTAGAAAAGAAACAATGAAAAAAATTATGCCATGTAAGTATCTGGAACATCAAAAGGCTGCTTGATTTAGAAATCACAGAATACAAACAATCTGATATGATAAACTCAGGTGGCATTTAGTATGCACAAATTATCTTCTCATTCATTGATAACCATTGATATATTATTATTATATATGGACGGTTCAGATCAAAGACCGGTTACCTATTACCAACCTTTTGTTATTGTACCAACAACAAAAATAATGACCCCACCTCTGAACATTTCCGTATTTATAATAAAAGTTGGAAATGGCATTTTATGGAGATTATAAATTATTTTAACGTGTAGATAGATTTTGGCTTTTTTTGATAGGATTATTTCTTTAACTAAACATAAGCTATTAAACTGTACCAAAAAAAAATACTATTAAAGTAACCAAAAAAAATTAATATTATTCATGTGTTCTTCAAAGAATCTTCATCTTCACCAATTTTTTCTTCCAAAAAATTTCAGATTTTTAGATCTGGAAAACCACCACAACAGTACCACATCCTTTTCTTAATATCTGCCAGAGTACACAGTAAGACTCCTCTTGAAAACCAGGATTATTTGGAATCATTTAAGAATTATTTGACAGGATTATTTAGAATTACTTTTGTTCAATTTATCACAACTTCCTTCCCCTCTTTAACTTCAGTTCATGTTTCTAATTGTGTAAATCATAAAAGGAAATTTAAATCTAAACTTACAACAAAAAATGACAAAGTAGAAGAGATGGAAGAATATATATTTTTTGATTTAGCAACCGTAGAGTCTGGGAAGGGGTCCCACCATTTTTGGTGTATTGTACGCAGCCTTACCCTGTTTTTGACATAAGAGGCTGTTTTGTGACCAAGGTGGTATAATCATGTTCCTTTTATATGGGCATGCAAGAAAGATAGAGTATACTTGTTTCTTAGTACTCAAAGAGCGTATAAGTTCAAATCAAGAAAGAAAAACGTGCGTGTAAGCTTTGACTAGATGAAAATCAAACACTGCTGTTAGAATTATAGATTGTAGATATTCCCTATAAGTGTAACAGCTTCTGATTTTATATATTCCTAGGATTACAGGACTTCCTAGTCTAGTGGTTATTCAATGTATTTACTTCCTAGTCTAGTGGTTATTCAATGTATTTATTGTAACACTAGTATAAATACAATTGTGTGATCTCATTATAGACACAAATATTCAATCAGAAAATACAAATTCTATAACTGCTAATGTAGGATAACCAAGCTATATCTACCATAAAGCAAAGAAAGCTTGACAGATGGGCAAATATTGTACCTCTGCTGAGTTGGCCCCCTCAAATGGGACAAGCATTTCAACTTCCTCTCCACAAAACTTTGCATGTTTTGCTATTACACCAGAATCAGTCCCTACTGCCCACATTATTGTTGAATCATCCTCCACATGCCTCATCTTCTCAGAGACATAAAGAAATAGGTTAGCGTTCAAATAGCATATATGAAGCTTTACCACAGCGGTATTAAAAATAAGAGGAATGCTACAGACAGAAGTTTTGACAATCACTGTTAACAGTTGCTCAAATATTGAGCCATATCATTGCTCTGTTCTCGGTTACCGGCTAGACAAGTTCAGTTTTTTTAGCCTTTTAAATTATCACCTAAAACAAACCAGACACGGATTCAACAATATTTCTTCTCCATTACCTCTATTTCAAAAATGCTATCCTCTTGCCCAGAAAAACTTACTGTTGCCATGAAGTCACAACAACCTCCCCTATTGCGTCCATATTAATTTGTCCTGAAGTGTATAGCTGAGGTGTTGATTTTTTTGACAGATGGTATTGCAAATAATAAAACTAAAAACTCATAGATTGATCTGTGTTCAAACTAGCCGCTTTATCATTGCATTCCAAAAGTTAAATTCATAGATGGATTTGAATCATGTGACACTTTGGATCTACAGGCATGTTGACCAAGGGTAGTGGTGTACATATTTATAAAGGATGGGGAAGAGCTATTGGCTTAGATGATTGTAGTGGGGGTTTGGCGAGGATGGAATTGGTTGTGGGCACGAGACGGTGTGGTCTTTACCAAAGTCAAAGATTAAGGAAGGCGGTGAGAGTTATTTCGCAGATAGGTTTATGTAAAAAAAAAAAAATTAAGGAAAAAAAAGTGTTAAAAATACTTTACTTAAAGATCCGGTAAACCAGTAAGCAGTTTTAAAAACACAATAACATGGCTCAATAGTTGAGCATGTGTTAACTAGCGAGTGTTAAGTGTATGTCAATAGCATTGCTCTAACAATAAAATTGCTTGTCCAAGAATCATATATTTATTGACAGCCGATTAATAATGTATTGCTAGCACATATAAACAAACATCTATGAGGTGACAATACCTTAATTTCACAAGATGCTAGGTAGTCGTACTTCACACTGTCAGAGGGGCACTGATAAAGATTGAAGCGAACTATTCCTGTATTATCATGTAAAACCATATTAAATGTTGTATCCCATCTTGGAGTTGAACCAAGACGCACACCCGTTCTCCTTGTCAGCTCCTCCGCTTCTAGCTCTATAAATGTCTGCAAGTCCTTGTCGCTCAAGTTGTCTTCTAAACAGCCATCACTTGTGCCATTTTGTTGCCTCCCCTTGAAGCAACTCCTAGAAAGTTTGTTTGCGGAAATCACTGAAACATATATGGTGCCTCCAACAGCATATTTCCTTAAATCAACTGCAGGCAAACTGAAACACCGGCGCCGAGGTTCCACCATAGTCTTTACCAAAGTGTCAGTAAAAAGTTTAACCTGTATGAAAGGTAACTACTATTAGTATGAAACATCATATGACACAACACTGGGGAAAATCCAGAGAGAAAACTAGCGAAAGACACTTGAAACATCAGGGAATGTTCCAAGAATGAATGAGCATGGGAGAGGCAAAGAATAAAATGGGCATGGTTTTTATAGACAATAGCTCCTAATCACTTAATTCAAATTGCGCCAGAAATATAGACATCAGGTTTTTCTATAAATTTTGACTAATTTGAACATACCAGCCAAGGAGAAACACCGGGCAACTCAGTGGCTGATTGACTTCCTCCGCTTCCAAAGGCAATTCCTATTCTAACCTCAGGTGTAGATACAAATGAATACAAAAGTGCTTTTCCATCTAGTATTGGTGTCACAAGAAGCTGCAAAAATAATTTGAATGATTAGATTATGGTAAAGGACAAGTAGTGCCTCGGAATATAAAGAATGTATCAACAGAAAATAATTTTCTTCAAAACAGCAGTATACCGGTAATCATATTTATAGTTCTATATTAGCAAGCAATCTAAACTCCTAATTTGTTATCATTTCTACTACTTTATTTAGTATATATAGCTCTATTGCATGTCTAAGGAGCATAAATGCAAAGGGTGTTATTTCACATACATCTCCCTTAATATGAAGACTGTTAATCACAATTCTGGCAGTACCAACGGAAAGCTTAGCAACCATCAAAATGCTCATCTCACTCGTGTCCCAATCAAAACCCATTTTCAGGAGTCGCTGTCAATACCAATAGAATTCTATATTAAAATCTCATATAAGTGGAATATATAAGCACTTAAGGGAAGAAAAGCATTCGCCATAATAGACCTTAAATAAACAAGGCATACATAAAGTTATACAGAAGTGACATCTGAAATGTGATGCAAAATAAAACCTGATCACCAGACGTTGACCATCTAATCCCTTGAAGGCCCAAACTGGGAGGGCGTGATCCAAGTGAAAATTCCTGCACTTCAACCCTTTCCTGCGGAAATTATTTCTTTAGTTCAGTTGAGCAGCATTTATTGAATTGGATGTTTAAACTTTATTGGTAAACAAATGTAAAACTCTTCCACCAATGAAAATGATCAATACTTACTATAAATCTTGGTTTGCGCAGCTTTAAACGTTTCTGAGACACAAAAGAAAAACAAAATTGATAAGTTGATTAATTCCACACTCACCGACTCACTCAAAACTCCAATACATAAGAAAAGACGGAAATTTCACCTCTACTATGGCTGATAACCTTGTTGAAAGCTTAGGATTAAAATAATTGGACCAGATTTGTGACAACAATAGATTCAACCACTCACATTGTTCCAATGGTGTGACAGGCTATAATGTACAAAGAAAATAAGTTGAAATAAACATCATAAAAGCTCATTCATGAAATGCCAAAGAGACAATTAGAGTGAAAAACATACCGAAGTATTGACTATGATACGATTCCATTTCTTGTTCAAGTCCTCTTCAAGTATTTTCCTCTGGTAATTCCCATACTGCGAAATAAAGACCAACACAACAAAGAACAAGAATCAATACTGATTGAAACACTATTTCGTTGAGAGAGAGAGAGAGAGAGAGATTACATACTTGTGTAGATGCAAAGAGAAGAAGGATAACTGGAAGGCAATTGGAGAAAGAGAAGATCCATTTGTGAATAAACCAAGCAATGAAAACGAGAATAAGAAAGTAAGAAATCCGTGAATTTTCCTTCACTTTCACAAATTGGTTTAACAACTTCACTGAAGCTTCTTCCAAATTATTGGGAATCATCAAACCTTTCTTACTACTCATAGCAGCAGTGAGAAAAAAAAAGTTTCTATTGATTTTACTACTTGGTGCTAAACATGATCATGATGGATCATAAAAAAGGAAATATAACAGAGCAAGAAATGAATATTCATAATATGTTGGTAGAAAGAAAAGAAAAGAGAAAGGTACCCAATTTCTCTGTGGTTCATAAATTCTTCTTGGGTTCGGTTCCATTATCACTATCTTTCAACACAAAAATTTATCATATTTACTTCAACTATTCATATATGTTATTACTCCATGGGTTTCAAAACAATTGTCATTTCAATCAATTGCACACAAATTAAGAAATATTATAATGAAATAATCATTAGACAAAACATTTTTATTAAATTGTCCAAGAAAAAGATAAACTTAAAGTTGCATTAAAAAGTGTGCGAGAGAAAAGTTGGAGTATTTATTGAATGTAAAATTTAGAAAAAAAAAATTAAAGTTCTATTCGAAATGTAAAGTGGCATTCATTTTAGGCTTAAATATGATAATCTTTCTTGTAATTTGATCTAATTTTGATTTTCGTCCCTCTAAAAAAAAAAATTGAAATACATCCCTGTAAAAAAACAATTGTTTGAAAAAGGTCACTAGTCCCACTATTCAACTGATTTGGCATGTTTTGGCCACGTGGCATGCCACATAATATTTAATTTTAAAAAATATGAAAATAAATTTAACAAATTTAAAAAACAATATAAAAATTTCAAAAAAAAATTAAATATTAAAATAATTTTCTGAAATTTTAAATATTATATTTCTGGAAAAAAAAATTAATTTTCGTAAAAGAACAAGAAATTAGAATTTTTTTTAAATTTATAATTTATTATCGAAAACTTTTGAAATATAATTGTCATTATTTTCGAAAAAAATTTAATATATAATTTTCAAATTAAAAAAAAATCTATTTTTCGAAAATTTAATTTTCACATTTTTTTTCAAAATTTTAAATTTTAAGAGTTTTTTTTGTCAAAAAATTAAGTTTTCGAGAATTTTAATTTTCAATTTTTTTTCGGAAAGAATTATTGTATTTTTTTCTGAAATTTTTATAATTTTTAAATTTAAAAAAATAATTTTCAGATTTTTTTTAAATTACATGGACTGCCACGTGGCAAAGTTTGCACAGTCATCAACTGCCAAGTCAAACATAAAGTGGGGTCAGGGATCTTTTTCAAACAATTTTTTTTTACATGGATGTATTTTAAAAAAAAATATTTAGAGGTACGAAAATCAAAATTCGCACAAATTACAAGGACGATTATCATATTTAAGCCTTCATTTTAAAACAATTTTTTTGTCTAACGTGACACTCATTATGAAATGAATGAAGTGCTGCATTGCTTAATTCTCCTTAAATAAATAGTTAAAGAGTAAACTAATAAAGAAATTGAGGATCGGAAATAATTCTCCTTTGTTTGTTTTGATTTCCCGTCTTTGTGCGGTGTGTTTTTGATTTCCCGTCTTAGTGCGGTGTTTATTTGATTCAGGTTGAAAGATTAACTTTGAGCAAGTGCAGATCCGATCAATGACAATGATTTTAGCGTCGTCAATGCATATCCGAAGACATGAGGATTCCGGAGACTTAAATACAATCATACTAGTCATATTTATAGGCATAGGTACCTTGCCGTTTTATGCTATTAACATGGATGTTGTGAGTTTGTTCACAGATTCATCCTTTTTGTTTTTAGTGAATTTGAATTTGTATTGTATCGATCTACTCTATCAATTCGAATGAATAAATATCGTTTATTTTTGTAAAAAAAAATATGTAGAATTTTTTTGACGAATGTGTACCATATTTTTCTTTTTTCACTTATATACAATTACATATAATAATTATTATTAACTTTTGTATCACAATTAAGCCAGTATGACACACATAATTATTATTAACTTCTGCCCTTTGTTATCAAAATTTTGTTAATTTTATCTTTAACTTTTGCCGTTTTAAAAAATTTATTTTTAATTCGTTTCATGTTAAAAAAAATTAAATTTTGGTAAATAAATCTTTCATAGCGTTCAAAACTTGTCTTAAAAAAATCGTTCAAAAATTTAAGAGTTTAAGGATAATTAAACAAACTTTTTTGTAACGGGACTAAAATTAGAAGTAATTTTTTTTTGTAAGGACTAAAAGACCTATTAAAATTAAGCAAGGATTAAACTTAGAAGTTCCCAATTTTATTGGAACCAAAAATATATTTAACCTTTAATATAATACATTTTTGTCCAAATAATAATAATATACAGTAGGTCGGCGTTATTTTGTTGATATATTAAACTTAGTAAGTTTGACAATGAGTATATTTTATAATTTCAAATCCAAATATTTTAATCTTTAATATACAATATATAGATATTTCAAATCAACGACTAAACAACGTTAGGATGATTCTTTACTAAAAAAAACAATAGGATGATTCTTAAAAACATTAGGATGATATTTTTTTATGTTGAATTTAGTTTATAATCATAGTACTTTTTTTTTTTTGAGGGATAGTACTTATAAATTTAAGATAACATAAAATTAAATCAAGACATTTGATAAAGAAAATATTAATTCGCCGTGCAGTGCACGTGTCTTACACTAGTAAAGATATAATTGACAGTGTTGCCATATTTACCCTCACGAGAAACTAAAATGACACGAAACTCTCTGATCTAAACGACTCTGTGGCGAAGCCGCCATTGACGACGAATCGGAGAAGCTAAACTCTATTGCCGCGGCGGTGTTGCATCGAAATCGGAATCACTATATTCATTCATAATTTCACAAGAAATAGAAAATAAAAATGATGACGTGTTCTTCGGATACGATCAGCATCGCTGCGAGAACTCAGAAAGTCGATGTTGATAATCGATTTTCGCTTCGTATCTACTACAGGATCGCCGATAATATCCTCAAACAGGTATTCATAATTCAAATTAATTCAATCCACCCACACTTTTTACCTTTTTTTTCAATATTTATTTCATTTAGTTCTGTATCAATTGTTGACTTATATCATGAAATTAAACTGTTACTTAGGTTATATTTCAATTTCTAGTAAATAGTGGTTTGTTCAATTTCTGCAAAGCGCTACTATTTGAGGACATTCATATTCATCAAATTTCACATTAGTTGGAGAAATTGAAAATATCAATTAACATTTTACCTTATTATTTATGGTTTTCAATTTAGAAGCGTTTGATAGTAGGTTATGTGACTGATAAGATAAATTACATGCACGGATTTCACTATATATAGTTTTCATGCTGTCATACTGGCTTTTATTTTACAGTCATGTTATATATTCTGCAACATCATGTAAGTGACAATTAAGTTTTAACCCAACATGTCTGTGCTTCTATTCCGTGTTGTTAGATAGTGGCACTATTGCATAGTGGAATTTGAACAAATGACTATTGTTCCGTGATACGCTGTTTAGCACAAAATATTGTGAAATAGCAACTATATCGGTGTTGTGGCACTGTTGCGTAGTGTTATTTGAACAAACCACTATTTTCCACCCTTTACAATATAAGGGTCAGCCCAAGGGTTAGGCTACTAAAGCCCTCACTTTAGGCCCACACAAAAAATTATTCTTCATTTTATTTTGATAAACAAAATTTTCATATGCAGAGAAAAAAGACCCCATATTTTAAAATCTTCTTTTCGCCTCACTTGCTATTAAAAATTATTGGGCCTGCCTTGCTGCAATCAACAACACTGCATCTACTCTTAGTTGCTTGTACTGACTTTTCAGATGTTGTTTTTTTGCTCCTGAATTTATTGTACTTTATTTTATTGTTATATCTGGAAACATTAATGTGGTTATGTTTCCGTTTAAAAGACCAAAAATTTCGTTACTTGTTCTGCATGGCTTCTCATATCCAAATATCGAATTTGATTTTGCAGGCTGATATCTTTCGTGCAGAGAAAAATATTATTGATCTATATATCATGCTCCTAAGATATTCTAGGTAATACAACAAGATAGTCTGTATTGTTATTTGACTCATAATACTGTCTACTGTATGTAGTAAATTTGTTTGAAAATTGAAATAGGAGGAATTCATTCTATTTCATATCTTTGTTATCTAACTGAACTGAGGTTTTTTTTCCTTGGTTGGTGTCAGTTTGGTCTCTGAGACAATACCACGGCACCGAGATTATAGAACATCTCCACAGAGCAAGAAAGAGTTATTGAGAAAGGTTAACTTTCAGCTCTCTTGCTCAAATGATAACAAACATGTTACACTTTTTTTAATGTAATCTGATGTTTAGGTTCTTGCTATCATTACAGAAATTGTTAACTTCTGTGATTGAACTGGAGAAGCTGAAACCACTGGCACAACAGAAGATCAATGAGCTTAACAGCAGGAAATCATATCAACACAGCGGGAGGGACACGTTTCGTTCAAATTATTCGACTGGTTTTTCCCCGGTGAAAAAGCAAACTATGGCTAGTTACGATGAAATAAAGGTAAAATTTATTAGATAATTTATATTGAAGGTTGCAGCTCATGGGTGATAGAGTTTCCTTACAGTTATATCTGTTCTTTTGGTTGAACACATTTTTTACTGTTTCTGTGCTCTCCACCTCCCCTGAAGAAGTTTTGTATCAATTATATTTATATGATTTTATACATGACCAGGCAGTCAGACAAACTGCTGGAGAGTTTGTCTACCGAGGATCAAAAGCCCAGCAGTATCCTTGTGTAAGGCCTGTGGAAGATAGTATGAAAAGACTGTAAGTTTCAAATTTTTCCGTCATTAATGATTGACCTTCTTATGTTGGTCAGTTCTGCATAAATTAATTCACTTTGCTTTCTCCACTGGCATGAAGTTATACAAAGATGTACTTGCAGTGAGTACAATATCGATAACTAGGGTTTGTATCTGTTTAGGTCATGCCTTGAGAATGCTCTCAAGGTGGGTATTTATAGCCTTTCTTGGGCTTTTATTCCCGTGACTTGAGCCCCAAGTCACACCTTTTATGTTTATTGCACGTTCTAGATGCTTCTAGAAGTCATTACAGGCGGTGATGAGGGAAGGGCGCGCCCTAGGGTTAATCGGGCTTTACGAGAGGATGCTGAGCCCTTAATATAATATTGGCAGTCCAGAAGACTATGCTAATATGCTGTTGGGTTATATTTTGCCCGTCATATGAGATTTCTTTTCTTATGAAAGTAGATATTGCTACATGGCCTTCTTTGCTTGATAACCCTTTTAACTACGTTTCTTACTGTAGATCTCTAACTCTCCCTCCCCAAAGGAAGAAACTCTCTCCAGACATTCTATTCTAGGTCCAAATGGCCTTAAAGGGCCGTGGCAACCACCTACAAGTGATAAAGGGGTATGATAGTGTTTATCTGTATCTTTCGATGATTTTAAAAGATCATCCACCTCCTGACTGTTCTTTATGGATGTAGGTGAGGTATCCAACTATCATAGATCTGTCTCCAGTTGAAATTCCAAGGTTGTGGCTTATGTTTATTTTATTTACAACTATTTTCTTTTGTTGTCCTATTCATTTTAAGAAGAAAGTGATGTTGTTGATTGCAACCTTTCTCAATAATTGTACCTCATTTGAAGACTTGTAAAAAATTATTTACTGCTAAAATTTTGAGGTCAGTCGTACATGAAGCATTTTTTAGCTGGTTTATCTATTAACTTATATATAGTAACTACATTTCTTCTGTTGGATTCTCTATCTGAACTAACAGCCTTCATCAATCCTTGGAAGATGGATCACAGAATAAAAAAGATAATAGCATTTCAGAACACAATAAATTAGACGTAGAATCTACTCTTACCCAGAGTGAGGACTGCCAGGTCAAACATGCTGATGAAACTCCTTCGCTTATCTCTTTTGAAGAAACAGAAGACTTTGCTCCTATAAAAGTTATTAGACAGCCTTCTCCTCCACCTGTACTTGCTGAAGTACAAGATTTGGTTCCTACAGTATCACCTCATGTTGATGAGGCAGGATGTAAGACAGAGACTCCATTGTCAGATAGTTTTGGCCGTGCTGAGTCTCCTCTTCAATTACACATCGTGAGAGTCAAAAAGCATTTTATCATTAATCTTTGATGCAAACTTCTTTTTGGTTCATTTTTGGGGAAGAATTAATCAGTTCATTTTGAGTATTTATTAGTTTCTTTGCTTGCATACTCACCTTTCCTAAAATTTAACCGTTGGAACGTCACTATTCCCTCTTTTCCTTATAATTGTTTCTGTTTGCAGTCAACTGCAATGATGGGTAGTTTTATGAAGCTTGCCAAGTCTAACACTGACAAAAATTTAGAGACTTGTGGTATCCTTGCAGGCTCGCTTGTAAGTGTTCTTTACATTTTTTGTCTTAAAGTAATCAGCAAGAATAGGTACAAGATGAGTTGCCAAGTTGGAATGCTAATACTCCCTCCGGTCCTTATTATAAGAAACAATTGACTTTTTAGATTCATTGAATAATTAATGTATCTTGTTATAAATATAGATTAGATACATCATTTGTACAATGAACCTAAAAAGTCAATTGTTTCTTATAATAAGGACCGGAGGGAGTATTAATTTATGCATCAACTGTAGAATTTTCTTTTCATGTTAATTTTTTTGGCAGTGTGCATTATTTACTTAAATTAGAAACAAAAGTTAACCCATTGCTGGAATTGCTTCAACAAAAAAGATATTTGAACATTCCGTCTCATGTACATAGCTACAGAATATACAGATCATGTATGTTTTTGTGCATGAGCTTGCTTTGTGTCTGGTGTTTTTATGTAGTAGGTTTTAAAATTTTTACCAATGTCTTTTATCCTTGGATCTATCTCTCCTAGTGCATACATCAACTGTGAGATATTGATTGTTCTTTTCCAACTTCAACTGATTTGCAGAAAAATAGAAAATTTTATATCACAGCTCTAATAATCCCCAAGCAGGAGGCAACATCAAGTTCTGTAAGTACTCATTCAATATAATCGCTTGAGTAACATCTATTATGATTATGTTCTCTAAAAATGTTACCTTTCCTGAACAGTGTCAAGCTACAAATGAAGAGGAAATATTTGAAGCACAAGATAAGCGATCACTTTTTCCCCTTGGATGGATCCATGTGAGTTTTCTGTTTTCTGTCTTTTGGCACTGGCTATAGCTTATTGAGTTTTTCAAAACCTTTTGATGCTATTTGTCCAGATAAATCATATATTGTTGTACCATATTCGTAGCGATTTGGCTTCTATAAAGTTTAAAAAGTAAAGTAAGATATCTCAACCGTTGATGAGAAAATCAGTGGTTGATGATACACGTGCATGCATATTAAATCATGGATGTTATCGATGGTTGATTTTCTCATTAATGATTGAGATCTCCTAGATTACCATCTGAATTGAAGATTCATCTTAAAGGAGCTAATTAATTATAGGCCATATACATCCTTGTATATCTGTCTCAAGCCTTTGTACTACATCTCTAAGATTTCTAAGAAACAATTTCACTTCACATTAAGGAGATACTGACACTGGTGGCGGTAATTATAATAATACAGCCTATGATTTTGTAAGTTTTATTTTTTAACTACAGAATTTGTTAATATGTAAATGGCAAGGACAACAACTACCATAGCCTTTTCCCACTTGGTGGATGGTGTAAATTAATAAAAAGAGTCCTATATAATTAAATGTTTGTAAATATGAAGTTTGCCTTAACTAAAATCCCAGAACGGACTGAGATTTGTATGGTGAGATTGCTTAAGCCTTCAGGTAGTAGTTGAGTGACTGGTTAATGGTTCTGTCTACTGCATATGTACCTAGTCACAAACTTTCTGATATTGTATACATGTCACGGACTCACAGTGAAACCAGAAGGTGTTTGTAACAAATGGAGATTTTTATTGGAGATATTAAAGGCTGACATGTGCACAAGGCACCAACCATTTTGGAATCTGGGGAGGGTGAGATGTGTACAAGATTACTCCGTATAATAAAAGGGGCAACACATTAGTAATTTGGAGGAGAGTACAATGGATGTCATTATATATCATAAAAAGCTAAGAATTTCATTCCATGTAAAGCCCTCTTGCTGCCATACGTCTATGTTAAGTTTTACCAATATGGAAAAACAGGCTCTTGTAGGAAATTTATTATCTATAAACAAAATGAACTTGGAGTGATTTTCACAAACATTTAGTGCACTATGTTTGAAAGTTGGCTGAGATAGCACTAGGAGTATACTGGACAGAGAATGTTTATGAATCATTATAAATAAGCTCGTAGTCTTCCTGCACCCGAGAAAAGTTAAGAAAAAGAAAGTGAACTTTTGTAGAATCTAATCACGAAGGCTGGAAAGAAGGGAAAAAAAGCCAAACAGTTAGCTATTTCAGAGCTATCCTTAATAAGATATTGCACAGCAGTTCAAGTGATTGTGACACAGAGGGCCATTCCTGAACAACAACGGAGAGTTTTGGTTTAGGAATGTTAAATTACTTGTGACAAACCTTGTGCACATTGGACACAGCCTTCTGGAGGTAGCTTTAGCCTTTAGAATTGTTTGCTTAAATGGAGCAGCGCGAACTTCTGTGCTATTTGTGTTTCGAGCGTCAAAACTGGGGTTTTGATTTCATTACTCTCTATTTCCCAACTTCTGAAGACAGATAACGGAAATAATTTCATGTATAGTCGGTTTTTATTTTGTCACTCTAGTTAATACTCCCTCAAATCCTATTTACTTGCCGTTTTCAAATCTCAATGCAACAATAATTTTTGTTTTGTCAATATCACCATTAGTTATTTATTGCAAAGAGAGAAATAGATTGAATGAGACAGTAAATGATTTAGAGTGCAGAAAAAGTTCAATAGCTATATCAAATGTAACCAATTTCTTCTGGTTGTCTTGGTATGTGTAAAACACTTCCAAACGACAACTAAAAAAGTATGGAGGGAGTATTAGGAATAGACTCTTCTCAAGACCCTAGTATCGGGTAATATTGCATGTGGGCCTTATGGTTAAGGAGCGGGTCCATGTTATTTAGTGGGACCCGCACAAGATTTCACCATATAATAATTGGTGTTGACAATAAAATGAACGTGTGTGTTTTACTTGTTAGCATTCTTTGGTTTCATTTGTATCATATCCAAATTTTTTACTTTTACTTTGATTTTTTAAGGAACTTTTTACTTTTACTTTTACTTTTACTTTGATATTCTTCCCATTTTCTTGCTGCAATACTGACATATAATTCTGAATACGCAGACACACCCTACACAATCTTGTTTCATGTCATCAATTGATGTACACACCCATTACTCATATCAGGTGAGTTCAAGAGAGGTTTCTTTAATTTTAGCACAGATTGTTATTTATTGATGTTGTTTGCTTAGACTTTGAGATATATTAGCACAGAAATGGAATTTCAGATATAGTTTAAACTTCTACATTGCATATTATACTTTCAACCAAGTGTCTGACAAATAAGTAAAGATTGTTATCTATTGATGTTGTTATTTATATGCAATGTAGAAGTTTAAACTATATCTGAAATTCCATTTCTTCAATGTATGTTGCATATGATCAATCTCTTAGAAATTTGGTGATTTTGTCAAAATTTGTTTCTTCTATTGTTGCTGTTAAAGATGGGGCTATTTATAATGAACCTGAGGCCTGAAGAATCAAGCTAATTAGATTCGGTATTTCTTTGCATTTGAGTTTTAATCCTATTGAATGCTTTTATCTATAGATTATGCTGCCAGAAGCTGTTGCAATAGTCATGGCACCAACAGACAGTTCAAGGTAACATCATATGTCTCAAATGTGTTTTGATAGGAAATTAGAGAAGAAAGCATATTCATATCATAAATAAGTTAGCGAAACCGTGAAAGTAAATTGGATATAATTATCAAACGAGACTGCTTTAGACTATTCAGTAATGGCTATTTATGCCAGCCGGTTGATATTTTGTTCATAATAATCACATTAGTTTCAATCCTAGGACTCCTCATTGTCTGGTGATATGCAATATCACTGTAAAAAGGCTGACAGCTTGCCTTGGTTAGCATTGTAATGGGGATAGCCTGCAATATCCTGTACTTTTATGTACCAAAATGAAAAGAAGGAAATTGATAGCTAATAATGTAGGAAGCACATAAAAGATATATATAAACCTTGACAAACAAGTAGAATCCTTTATAGAATAACGGTAACCCATTTAGAGATGTTTGTAGAACTCTGATTATATGATAATTCTAATCTTCCAATACAATCCTTGTTTAGAGATAAACTCTCCAAAAATTCACTATGAAAGAACATTAAAAGAATGGCTCGCCTCTTTGTTCTCCTCCTACATTAGCATAATAGCACGTCTACTACAATTCTCCACTAAAAAGAAATTAGTCAGAATATTCTTAGATATACGTATAAAGAATGTTCTGAATTTGGGTACTGAAAGATTGTCTATTTTGGAATAACTTGTGTCTATTTACATGTAACAGAACTCATGGTATTTTTCGGCTGACAACCCCTGGGGGCATGTCGGTCATTAGACAATGCCAGCAACGAGGCTTTCATCCACATGATCCGCCTCCAGATGGTGGTCCCATTTACGATACATGTACAGATGTTTACTTGAACCCCGATTTAAAATTTGATGTCATTGATCTTCGATGATAATACTTTTTTGTTTCTAGATGGGTAAAAATCTAATCATTGAATTGTCCATATTACTATACTTTCTAAGATATATAGGTTTTACCATTTATCCAGCAATGGACTTCATAATGGCTATCGTCTCGGCTATTTGTAAAAGAAGAAATGTTGCTCATTGATTGTTTATTCTTGGCTTCTACAACTCTGTATTTTGTAACTATTCACCAATGGCCTGTTTACCATTGTTCTGTGTGAAATCCTAAACTTCCTGTTCAAATATACTTATGACTGTTGCCTTGTGGCGAGTATTATATAAGTTAATAGTTCTCAAGTTAGTTTGGGAACTTATTAAAATAACAACACGTATCATAAAAGAAACTCAAGTTCTTCTAAAACATATCTGTATTTCGACTCACATGTTTTTACTCTATCCATTCAAATAAAAATCATTTTTGAAACTTATTTTTACATCAGTTCTATTGCAAACAGTTTGATCGTCCAATCAAACCGACTACAAGTAATAATCGGTTGACTGGGAGGTATCAATCAGTTCGGCCTAACTTTTCAACAATGTTTTTAAGGGCCAACTGGTCAGCTAAGATATTAGAGTTCAATAAAAAGATTAAAGAATAAACTATTATATACTTACCAAATAGAAGTCAAAAAAATAGAAGTCAAATATCGTCTTGAATAATAAAACTGTAGAAGGCAAAATTAACGATGTTGGACTATAACAAATTCGTTGTTTGTATTTGGAAATGTCATTCCATTAAAATAAAATATCAGAATGAAATGGGAGTAACTTCTATGGATGTAGGTTAAGCTACCCTCAATTAATAACTAGTCTGAAATGCGTCATCTTGGATAACTTTGGAAGAATAGTCAGTGCTAGTGTTTAAAATTGTCCAGAAAAATATTTGACTTGAGCGATTCCATTGTATGTTTGTGATGGGGAAATATATAATAGTCAATGAGCGGAGGTAGTTACATGTGATGTAGTTAGGATAATGAAATTATTAAACTTTGATATAATAACACTGGTTATTAATAATGAACAAAAAATGATACTATTATATGAGTATGATGATCAAACCAAATGGATGGTGTTTCAACACTGACCGTTGTTTGCAAGTCTGTGAAACTCATTGTCATTGATTTTCTCTTATTTATGAACATATATATATCACACGATAAAAAAACATTATCCCAAGTCTCTTCAATTTCCCCGGCAAGAATTTGGGTTTGGAAAATTTCAACTTTTCAATCAGGGAAAGAAGTTATTATCAAATTTTGAGGGGACACTCTCCCTCAATAGTTGCTTTCAGCCATTGAAAACCTATTTCTTAACACATGAGACATCTTTATAGGATACCACCACCCAGGCCCGGCCTTGAGGGTGTGCAAGGTGCTCAATCAGGTCGGGTCTCCAAATGCCACGGGCCTCTAAGGAAAAATTAAATTTAATACCCACCTCCCACTTAAATAAAAAATATATATGTTATATCTTTATATCATTTAGTACACGTTTGAGTTTTTTTTCTAGACTCTAGTTCTACTTTTTGTATATAAATCGGATCCTATCAAACCACCCATAATTTGTATAATTACTTAATCAGTCAATTTGAAAAGCTATTTCATTGAAAGAATCACAACAATCATTTTTTTCTTCGCATAAACCATTCGCTTTACCCTTTTCCACAATAGAGGAGTGACAAATCCAAACGACACCGTTACATAAATTTCACCTCTTTCTCTTAATTTTTTTTAATTCCTTTCATGTTTAGAACTTCTTCTGATTCTGATTTTTTAGTGAAATTTAGCTACACAAAAAAATTACGTTTTATTTTACTAAAGGCCTATTTTAAAAAGAGAGCCGAGCTTCCTATTTCACGGAGACGGCCCTACCACCACCTATATAATTGAACCATTATATACGACTGATCTATTTTTTGTTGTTGTCGTGTCTTATATCTCCTCAATGGGTCCATAAGATCAATCACAACCAAGTTTCTACACCATTTAACGAAGATAGGTCTCACACCCAACGTGCATGGCTTTTGGGCAGATTATGGATTTGGTTACATATTTTCGTACCTCAAAAATGTTTTCTGCCAAATCTGCTTTGTGGGGCCCTTTAAATGGTAGGTATGTGGGGCTTCATGCTGTGACAAGTATTGAGCATCTGAAATAAGGACAATTTATTATTTACATGGCTCTGTGTTCAGTCATTCTTCTGCATCAAGATATACACATGGAAAGTTGTGAAATAGGTTATTTGTCTTCAATAAAGGAGGAAATAGATTGTTGTGTGTAAGGGGGTCCGTCCTCAAAGGACACCCCGCTTACCATGCTATACATAATCTATACCTCTTTTTGCACTGACAGTGACACTTCTTTTTAATTGAAGACGTATTCCGGTATTCAACACTTATAGTGTCTGATAGCAACATGACACTAATAGTTGTGATTAAATTAAATTATGTTATTTTTTTAAAATTTTATCCGTGTCGGTATGTCAGTATAGTATTTGATATTCGTGTATGTACTCATACTTCATAGATCTATATTAATACTTTTGTTATTCTCAATTTGCCTCTACGTTATAGGAAGACTTAAATTTTATAGTCCAAAATGATACGTTGGAACTCTAAAGTGAAAAAAAAGAAGGATGAAGTCACTAATACTAATCATCATCAATACACATACATATTTCTTACGATTCTTAAAATTTACTGTCTGAATCACGTTCTTTGAGAAGCTATACTTTTGGAGAAGTGTATGGCTGCACGGTTGTAGTTTTATAGTGACATTGTAATTTTGTTAAAATCTATATTGTAGTTTTATCAAAATCATTATATATAGTTGATCGTAATTATTACAATTTCACCTCACACATGTATTAGGTTTTCAACGGTGGCGTTTAATTTGGGAAAGGGAAGTTGTTTCCCACCATGAGAAAGTTAATTTTGACCGTTAGATTAAATAGAGAACATATTTTTATCATAGACACTCAACACCAGATTTTTTTTTCCACACTCACCACTCAACAACAACATGCACCGCTACTTCAACTCTCTTTTTTCCTCTCATTCTGACCACCACCGCACACCACTAGGCTGCTGCCGGAATTGTTGAAGCATGGTAATCGAGTGCCATCACTCTGTTCCTCTTATACTCAACACCAGATATAAATGAAGATGGTAATTGAGTGTCTGTTGATTAAACTATGTTCTTCTTTTATCATATTTTTTCTCATAAATTGTTGAACATCTGTTGAGTTTTCCGGCAGCAGCCTAGTGGTGTGCGGTGATGGTCAGAATGAGAGGAAGAAAGAGAGTTGAAGTAGCAGTTCATGTTGTTGTTGAGTGTGGAAAAAAAAATTTGGTGTTGAGTGTTTATGATAAAAATATGTTCTCTATTTAATCTAACGGTCAAAATTAGCTTTCCCATGGTGGGAAACAACTTCCCTTTCCCAAATTAAATGCCACCGTTTTCAACTGTTTATAAAATGTCAACATATATACTATAAATAAACTCGCCAACATTTTAGGTAGAGTAAATAGTCAATTTCCCCTCTGAAATTGTAAGTTTCATCAATTACCCTCCTGAAATTAACAAAACTTCAATTACCCCTCTGAAATTTCACAACGTTAGTCAATTTACCCCCTCCGTCAAATTTTTCTGTTAGTGAATATGACGTTTTGCAAATACCCCCTGAAGTTTTGCACTTATGTGCAAAATGCCCCCCAAACTTAAAAATTTATATTATTTTTTTCTTAAAAACAAACAATTAATAATTAAATATTAAAACTAACTATTAATTTTGGAATTTGGGAAAACTACATGCATATATACATCAAAATAGGCTCCAAAATGGAGAAAAATATGTATTTTTTAAAGCGACAATAATGGGATGATTTGTGGATTAATTTCAAAGGTAAATAAATATATGTCCAAGTGTATGACATTTCTCAATAAGTGTTCCTCTATACATACCGATCACATATTTCATTTGCTGATGATTTGTGTCTTTTTTACATGAATATTACTTAATATGCTATATATGACATGTCGGTCTGATAGTATTGTGGTGTGAGCTAGATTGTATACGATGGATGATTGTCCCTGTCTGAAGCACAAACAAGAAGTCAGAATGAAGTTTTCTATAAAATGTGTAAACAAGAACAAGTCATATGAAAATATTGGGGGTTGTGTAATTTAAATGGTTTGAGCAAATTGTTGAAGGAGTTGGAGGAGTTACAAGACTAAGACGGTGAATGAGAAAATATAAATTTAAATCTGATTATTAATTTGTTTATAAACCTCTAAAAATAATAATTTGTCTATTAGAAATAACCATTATTGTCACTTTAAAAATACACATTTTTCCCTATTTTGATGTATATATGCATGTAGTTTTTCCAAACTCCAAAACTAATAGTTAGCTTTGATATTTAACTATAAATTGTTTGTTTTCAAGGAAAAAATAATATAAATTTTTAAGTTTGGGGGGCATTTTGCACATAAGTGTAAAACTTCAGGGGGATATTTGCAAAACGTCATGTTCACTAACAGAAAAATTTGACGGAGGAGATAAATTGACTAACGTTGTGAAATTTCAGGGGGATAATTGAAGTTTTGTTAATTTCAGGGAGATAATTGATGAAACTTACAATTTTAAAGGGAAAATTGACTTTTTAGTCATTTTAGGTAAGATCCTGATATTTTTAACATAATATACGTGATTTGAATCTTGTTCACATAATGCTGGATGCAAGACTCAATCTCGAGAGTCTTTTTTAGTTGCAAAAGAACCCTTGCCACCATATATATATTCAACAATCATATGGATGATGGATAACACAATTTTCGTGTCAAAGTAAAATAAGTGAGTCATTTTTGGAATATTGGAAGAGAAGAGATGAATCATGAGTTTTAAATTTTAGAAAATAGGATAGGCTGTATGTATATATTAGAGAAATAAATTATTCTTGGGCATGAACTGTAACAACTTGCGTCTTTGAGAGAGTTGGTCATTGACATCATGGTATTGAATTGAATTAGCCTCCACCTAACCATTTGGTTCATAAACTACTATCGGAAAATTGCTTTTCATTGACTTGTTAAAGTTTTCATTTTTTTTATTTGACTTGTAAACAGCAACAAAAATATTTTAATTTTTTTTTTTTGGGTGGTGAAACAGCAATGAAAATATTATATGAAGATAGAGAAATGGTCTGATATCATTAACGTTTTTAGCACCACTATTAGGTTATGAATTTAATTTGTATTCACCTGGTAAACATTTTTAGACGTGGACTAAATCAACTACAAGTTCCTGTTCAACAAATATTTCAAGCAAAAAAAAAAGTTTTTATTCAACAAAGAAAAATGCTAAAATTGCTAAGTTGCATGTTGTGACAAAAGTTTAAACTCCAACTATTCCACTTGTGTGTGTGAATTTTCAATAATTATTATAAAAAAATAAATAAATCAAATCACGTGTCCGTCTTTCCGCTCTTTTTATTACGTCTACGTTTAAAAATTATTAAAGGTGTTTTTTTTTTTTTATAAAATTTTGATTTGGATTAAAACTAAAAATATAAATGTTTGTCGCTTTCAAGTTATAACAAAGCAAACTAATCATGATTATTTATTTCAACGACATCAACAAACAATATAACAAAAAGAATATAATCCAAATTCTTTTTTTAGAGACATCAATAACGATCTTTATTATAGAAAAAGTTGTTTAAGAGTATAATTGAGATAATGAAAAAGTAAGTATAAATATATTCATATAATTTGTTACATTTTTTAAATGATAAAGGAAAAACATCGAGACATATCATGTTTGTTACATTTTTTTTAATATTTAAATTTATTCTTGTCTATTTGTTATATGTGTTATTTGTATTTAAAATTGAAAGGGTTGTTTTCTTTATATATAGTATAGTTTTAAAATTGACGGCATTTTCAAAAAGAAAAATCCAACCCAAAAGAGGTGAAAGGGGTTGTTTTCTTTATATATAGTATAGATATAAATAAATATATTCATCTAGTTTGTTACACTTTTTAAATGATAAAGGAAAAAATTGAGACATATCGTGTTTGTTACATTTTTTTAATATTTAAAATTATTCTTATCTATTTGTTATATGTATTTAAAATTGAAAGAAATTGTTTACTTTATATATAGTAGGCTTAAATGTGTGATTAGTCCCTGCACTTTGACAATTTTTTGATATTGGTCCCTGCATCTTTTTTTTGTTTGGTTTAAGTCCCTGCACTTTGTAAAAAAATTGTTATTGGTCCCTCCGTTAGTTGACCGTTAAAAAAAATCCCAAAACTAACGGAGTGCCACGTGGCACACTACAAGACAAAATTTTAAAATTAAAAAAATTCAAATAAAATAATTGTTTTGAATAAGTATTATTATTTGGAAATTTCTACGGTACACCTGCAAAATTAAGATATACTGATACTCTTACTTCAAAAATCTATACATTAACTATCATTTTTATGAAATAAAGAGCTATTTGTTGATATTTGTATTTTAGAAAATATCATTTCATAAGAAATTAAAAAACATCATTTCATTGTTGATAAAAATCATACTATATTTTTTTTACATTTTATTGTAAAAAATAATCAAAATTCTCTATCATGAGTACTAAAAATTCAGAAAAATTAAATTTTACTTCGTTGACGTTTTTTATAAATAAGATTTAATTATTATAATTATAGGTGATAGAAAATAATTTTTTTCTTTAAAAAATAATATATTTAACTATTAGTTCAATGATTTGGTGTACCAATACACTCAAATCTTTAGGTATACCATAAAATTTGTCTTATTATTATTAATTCTTTTATTTGAAGAACACCAGATAACATCGATTCCAAGCTTCAGATAACATCATCAACGTTCGGTGTTCTATTTTTGTTTTGTTTTGAGGAAACGGTGTTCTATCATTTGTGCAGAGCTTTTTGAACGATGGTGTAAGCGTTGTGCGAGGCTTTGTTTGTTTCGGGAGAAATTCTATTGTCCCTTTACAGATTGTTCTTCTCTTTTGATACGGAAATGTGGCAATTACAAATTCAGAATGTCGTCATAGTAATATGATGTTTTGTGCACGCTGTAAGATTCCATGGCATGAATGGATTGAATGCTCTGAGTAAATATTAATATTAATACTAATTAAAAACAATTATTTTATTTGAATTATTTTGTCTTGTAATGTGGCACGTGACATTCCGTTAGTTTCGTGAGTTTTTTTTCTAACGGTCAATTAACAGAAGGATCCATAACAATTTTTTTACAAAGTGTAGGGACCTAAACCAAACAAAAAAACAAGTGCAGGGACCAATACTAAAAAATGGTCAAAGTGCAGAGACTAATCACTCATTTAAACCTATATAGTATAGATTTAAAATTGAGGGCATTTTTGGAAAGAAAAATCCAACTCAAAAGAGCTCAAAGGGTTTTTTATTTTATTTTATTTTATTTTTATATATAGTATAAATTATTCTTATCTATTTGTTATATGTGTTATTTTTATTTAAAATTGAAAGGGGTTGTTTTCTTTATATATATCATAGACCGTAGATTATAGATTTAAAATTGAGGGCATTTTTGGAAAGAAAAATTCAATTCAAAAGAGCTGAAAGAATTTGTTTTCTTTATATATAGTATAGATATTAGTTTCTAAAATATCTCTACAAAATTTATAAGAAGTGATTTGATTTTTTCGTGTGGTGACTTTTTTTTTTTGTGTGGTGATTTTTTTTTTAAAGAAGCTAAAATGAAATTATATTACTAACACAAAATGTCCTTTCTAACATAAGGTGTGCTAAGGAAAAACAACAAAACCTGAAATATACTTACAAACTAGGAAAATCGGAAGAGAAATCAACCAGCCGTAGCCCAACATTGTGTGGTGACTTGATTTGATTTGATTTCTTTTCTTTTTTTTTGATTAAATGTATTGTTAAAATATTACACTATAAAAGTTAATATCTCGTTGGTGGGTAAAATGTTCTTTCATTTCATCAATTTCATTTTTTATACAATGCTTAAAATACATGCAGACTTTTTTTATTTATTGCGTTATTTTGGTGAAATAATGGTAAATAATACTGTATTGTGATTTCCTTCTTAAAAAGATGTACATAGCGATTAAATTTTTAGTAATATGGTGATAAACCCAAATGTGTTTGCAGCCTTGTCTATCCAAGTGTTATAGGATTATCCAACCATATTATTCTACTTTTTTTTTTTTTTTTTTTTTTTTTTTTTTGTGGTGGCGGGGTTTGAACCACGGACCTTACATATATCATGTATTGTCCAACCAACTGAATTAAGCTCACGAGGACAACCATACTATTCTACTAACGATGCCATTAAGAAATTATTATCCTGTGATATTAATAGGAAACAAAATATTATGAAAGAAAGGCGACTTCTTTAATCTATGTCCTTTTTCTTTTTTTAAGTAGTTTATTGGTTAAAAAATTATTTTTGTTATTAAATAGAAAATGATGAAAGATTAGCTAAGCTTACCCGATATATACATATTTATTTATAGCATATAAAAATAGTTATTTTTAAACCAATTAATTTGACTCAAGCGGTTAATATGCTAAAAAAAACTCAAGGGTAATTTTACCTATAATTCATTATAAATGTGGTATTTGACGTGACTTTGTCATCTAAATAACATTTTACTAGTGATACTTCATAATATTAGAGATAAATAAGACAATGTTATTATCTTCGGTAGTTATCATAATGGTATTTACAAGGGAAAATAAAAAATAGGACAATGTTCTTGGTCTAACCATAAAAATATACATAAATATGTGATGGTGGAAAAGGAGAATAATCATCGCAAGTGGTTAGGATAGAAACCCCTCAAAGTCCATATATATCTTATAGAACCGAACCGGTCAGATTCTTCCTTCAGTTCAGCAGAACTAGAAAATGGTTACATTTACGTACCTCCAAATCTAATATTACACAATAATTTCCAAACTTTCAGAGATACCCTTTTCTCTATTTAATTCATCTTCCTTTTTTCGTTTCTACTATTTTCCAACAATATACAAAAATTCCTTTGCACCTTCTTTTGTTTCAACCTTTTCTGATTTTGAAAGTGAACCTGTTTTCAGTTATGTGTTCTCAAACATCTTCACCTCGTTTTTCTTTCTCCAATGATGTTTCACCAATGAAACATGATGTTGTTTCTTGTAGAGACACACTGCTTCTTGAATCAAATACTGATTTTGAATTCATCACTAGCAAAAACATTGAATTTGGAACATCTTCAGCTGATGAACTTTTCTCTAATGGAGTTATACTTCCATTGCAGATACATGACAAGAAAAACAACACTGCGTCTTATAAGGAACAACCTAGATATATGAATCTTCCGCCTCGACCATTTTCGACTAAAACAAAGAAAGAGATCAACAAAGAAGTTCAAGAAACAAATACTCGATCTAGTTCTTTTATAGGATTCAAAAAAAGCAAAAGTCTCAATTGTGATACAAATAAAAATTTTGTATGTTTTTCTCCTCCTTTGTCACGAAGCAACTCAACCGGTTCAGCGCCAAATCTAAAGAGAACGAGTTCGAATAGACAACAGTCATCACTATCTTCATCATGTTCTACCTTAAATAATTTGTATCCTGTGCAGAAGTCTTGTTCAGGTAAGAGTTATGGTAATGGCCTAAGGTTTAGTCCTGTTTTGAATGTACCAACTCCTTGTTTTTCGAAAGGAAGTTTAAGTTTATTTGGGTTCGGTTCATTTTTGCGTGTTGGGAAGGCTAAGAAGAATAGTAATTGATTATTTCAAAAATGATATCAATGTTTTCAATAGTACCAATTCCACAAAAAAATATATGTAGTACCAACATTTTATATTGAAGACGTGTCGTGCTGGACATCAAACATGTGTAGTTACATTTTTTATTTTATTTTACTTTTTTGAATTATTATCAATGTTAATGGACAATGGTTAATCCTAATTTATCATAATCATTTTTGTTTAGACTGGTCAAAAACTAGAAAGGGAGAAGTAATAGAGGTTTTTTCTTTGGAGAGGAGTAATAGAGGTTAACTAGCATGACATTTGATGAAGTTTATTATGTATTGTATAATTTAAGGAGAGATTAAAAGAAGTGGAAATCATTAAGCAAATAAAAAGGCCAAAAGACCAAAAGCTTTGGAGACAGAATAATGATAAATGTTTTGTTAATCGGTGTCTTCGGATAATGATTAAAGAATCTACAAATAAAATTTTTGTCTTGAAAATATAAGGCGTTACTTTTAATCAAATAATAATTACACAATTTTTTTATAAAAATTTACTTGTTTTGGATGCTTAACCAATATCCTTAATGCACTGGTTAGCATTCTCCTAGCAATAATTTGTTATGTTATGTCAAACTACGATCCTCCCTACCAGCTCGATAACTATAATACTTGATTTGATTAATGTTTTTATTTATTTTCATATTTTTGTTATTAATTATACTTGAGATAAAAAAACACAAAAAGATGTGGTTAAAAAATGAGCGCACATATTTTAGATCGAATCGTTTGTTTACTCGAGGATTGGTCTATGGCAATATGTGATCCATCACAAACACATAATTAATTCCACAATGCAAACATATGTTGCATCGACGAGTATTAGAGGTTAAATAAACAAATTTAAACATTTTGTGATGGCAGAAACCACAAAGAGGTAGATAGAAATGCAATATTGATGCAACTTTTCCATATCTTATCATG
The DNA here is from genome assembly GCF_003473485.1 of Medicago truncatula. Classification (NCBI taxonomy): domain Eukaryota; kingdom Viridiplantae; phylum Streptophyta; class Magnoliopsida; order Fabales; family Fabaceae; genus Medicago; species Medicago truncatula. The sequence goes on along the minus strand of NC_053049.1, from coordinate 48,050,365 downwards.
TTCGAATCAGTCCGTGTATCAAAGGTGATGAATGTGTGTTTGTTCTTGCCAAGACCATGTATCTATCACATGTTTGAAATGTGGATTTAGGGGAAACTATTGGGCTATTTTATGCTCTCCATTAGATCTATGACTTACATCTTGACAACTATGATTTTGTACTCGATTCAAAAAAGTTACTGACTATTTTAATAAGGGGGATGATGATATAATGAAGTTTGATTATGTATTGTAAGTTTAGTTGTCTCTTAGGCCCAGTGGCAGAGTCAGACAAAAATATTTGGGGTGGCCGCCATCCTGCCATCAAAATAAAAAAATTGAAACGCAGCCATTATTTAACCGCAATATGAGCTACGACATCATGGCTTTTGATATCGCCGCATTTGTAAGTAACTACGATTCAGGCTACATCAACAACATTTGTTTAGCAGTATCAAAAATTGTAACATGTCCTAAATTTAAAACCTTGCGGTAAACTCTAATGCCAATTCACACCACCCTACTTACTTGCTAGCAGGAGCGGTGCTATTTTCATTATTTGCAGAAACAATGAGACTTGGTTTGCTTTCACTAACAATTTACCTCTGAATAAACATTCATGCATTAGAAAACCCTCTTTTGTTACCCAAAACAACATGCTTTGATTCAATGCAAAGGAAAAAAGAGGTTTTTCATCAAACTGCTTTGAATAAACAGCATTTGTTATTGTTCCTAAACCAAGAACATTGAAAAACACAACATAGTACTAAAACAAAAACATAACATAGTTAAATCAAATGCAAAACTCATGAAACAAATTGTACACTAAATCACTTTCCAACCACCATTTTAGCATAAAGACACAAACTTTCATAAAAAAATTTATGACCCATTTCACAGAACATTTCATACAGCAAACAAGACATGTAATCACTAATCAACTAGGTTTAACAACAACAGATGGAAAACTCATGGCAATCAACTAAATAACATGCAATCGTTAAAGAAGAATCAGATTTGAAGGAAATTACATTAAAATTCACATTTCCTTACAATTTACAACAATCAGGGTTTATGGAGAGAGATGGAGATAGCTCTCTAAACTGAAGAATCAACACAGAAAATAGAGGAGGATGCGACGGTGATGGATGGAGAAGGAAATGAGAGTGGTCGCGGCGGTGGTGGTGTGGTGAATGGAGAGCGGTACGGTGGTCTGGGAGAAGAAAAAGAAAATCGCGTTTCTGATGAAAGAGAAAGGGAAAAAGGAAAATGAAGTAGAATTGGAAATACTCATATTACTGAAGGGTATAATAGTAATTTCCTGTAAATAATGGGTGGCGGTGGCTCCTCCTTGCCACCCCAGTTCAGCCACTGCTTAGGCCAAATATCATACACGATCTTTAAAGTTAGATGATTGTAACAAATTATTATTATTATTTTTTTATTTTTTTTTACGTTTTTTTGTTATAAATTGGTTCTTTAAGTCATAAAATATCTACACCATTATTCTATTTTCATCAAATTATGTTAAATAGTGTGTATGTGTACGATTAATGTTAAGTTAGCATGCCCAAATTCACTCCTCTTAAAACTAGAGTTCATTTGTGTATTATTTAGTCTTGAAATTTAAACCATTTTTTTAAGAAAAAAAACGAAATTGATCGATTATTTAATTTACAATAATTTTTTTAGGGGTACTTGATTTATAAACGTTTTTTTAAAGGACTGTTGACGAAATATTTATCGGTAAAATTAGACTTGAATTCAAAAAGAAAATGTGCGGAACTTTTGGTGGACCTACAAGCCCAATGCACTACCTTAAGAACCGGACCATCACCATTCACTAAAAAAAAGAAATACAAAATTGATTTGAAAAAATAAAGTCAAAACCCTAAATCAACAAATTGCATCAGAAAAACGAAGATAACTCAACTCGCCAGAAAACCCAACCGGAGTTCCTCCTCGCCGCCGTACAACCTGCCAGAAACTTCGTCGTATCCGCTTCCGTACCAGCAACCTGAAGATTGCGCATTGCAACAACTTGAAATCCATCATTCATCATCCATGAACATGGAGACAGATGAAGGTTTAAACAGTATTAAAGATATAAGGCAACAACTTGAAGCTCGCATAGAAACCCAACACAAGTCACACATGGACATGCTTTCTTCTGTACAATCCGTTATACCTAATCTTGTTTCTTCTCTTGACCTTTCTCTGAAAGTTCTCTCTTCTTTCAACCACCGTCCTTTTGCTCCTACACCCCCTCTCCCTCCTCCTCTAACCAATTTCAACCCTTCCAAATCATCTCTCCAACAACTACCTCAAAACCCTTTTAATAACAATAATAATAATCTTCAAAACCCTAAAATCTCTCTTGTTACTAAAAATCCAGAATCTGAGAAAGTTAGTTCTTTGTCCATTGTTCGATCAATGGTTGCTGTTTGTCTTTTAAGTCGAGTACCTTTTTCACCTATTGATTCTTCCACTTTATTGTGGAAATTGGAGAACGATCAAACGGTTATGCCACAAGACAAAGCCGCACTTCAAGAGCTTGGTGGAGATTCAGGAGGGCCAACGCTTGCAGTCGAGATAGCTTTGAGGTCAATGGCAGATGATAACGGTGCTGTTGAATTGGAAGAGTTTGTTGTAAGTGGGAAATCAAGAATTATGGTTTTGAATATAGAAAGGGCCCGTCTCTTGAGAGAATTTCCTGAAACTGCACATCATCATCAGCAACAAAATGAATCGAGTCTTGGAGATGGTAATATGAATCAAAATCAGCAACAAATTGTTACCGGTAGTACCAATGTGAATGGCGTTATGGGTCCGATGGGAAGGCCAGTTTTGAGGCCAATATCTGATAATATGTGGATGTCACATGGTGACCCTCACATGCCAGGGTTACAACAAATATTTTCTGGTGGTGGACCAAGGGTAGCACCAGGACTAATGGGAATGGTGTCTGCACAGAGAGGTATAGTTATTCCGTCGATGCATAGACTCCCAATGGGGCCAAATGCATCAGGGAGTAATATTAATGCAATGCCACAGAAACCAAAAACATATGATGAGGATTTGAAGGAGGATTTGAAGGAATTTGAGGCTATAATTAATAAGAAATCGTTTAGGGAGATGCAAAAATCCAAAACTGGTAAGGAGCTTTTGGATTTAATTCAGAAACCGACTGCAAGGGAGGCTGCTGTAGCTGCTAAGGTTCAAATTCACTGCTTACTTTGATAGGCTATACACTCAAATTTCTGTTTTGAATTGTGATTATTCACAGCTTTTACTATACTCTGGCATTTCGTACAGTTTAATCTAATTCTGCTTGTTTAAATGTATTATTTTTCAGTTCAAAACTAAAGGTGGTTCTCAGGTGAAACAATATTGTGACTTACTGACAAAAGAAGATTGTCGGCGCCAGACCGGTTCCTTTGTAGCATGTAATAAGGTTAATGACAAGAACAATATTTTATTACTAGTTATTTTGTTTCTCTGGTTTCATTTCAACTTATTCACTATCTATTTTGGTTTTAGCTGGTATACTAATACATGTGGTTTTCAACTAATCAAACTTTAAAAATTGGTATGGACATTTTTATTTAGCCTTTTGTTGAAGTGCATTTGTAATCCTTTTCTTGGCAGGTTCATTTTAGACGAATCATTGCTCTTCACACTGACATTAATCTGGGAGACTGTTCTTTTCTAGATACTTGCCGGCACATGAAGGTACGGTTTTTACCTCGGAGTTCTTATGTTGGATTTTTCTCTTCATTTTAGTTAATTTGTCCTAAGTTTGAGTTCTGCTCTCTTTTTTGTCCTTTGATAGACATGTAAATATGTTCACTATGAGTATGACCCTACACCTGATTTGCCTCCAACAATGACGGGTGCTCTTACTCCTCCTCCCAAACCACTAAAACAGCAGCGTGCTGAGTATTGTTCTGAAGTGGAACTTGGTGAACCACAATGGATCAACTGTGATATACGTAACTTTAGAATGGACATATTAGGTAAGTTTGGAGTAATAATGGCTGATCCACCGTGGGACATTCACATGGAGCTTCCTTATGGAACAATGGCGGATGATGAAATGCGCACTCTTAATGTCCCTGCTCTGCAAACTCACGGGCTTATTTTTCTATGGGTCACTGGGCGTGCGATGGAACTTGGACGAGAATGGTATTTGCACTTGTATTTGGTCATATGCTAATTTTTTGTTTTCGTTAAGAAAAAAATATTCATCTGATATTCTGATTAGCATAACCAAAAAAAAACATTGAGGCTTCTTTTTACTAATAATCTGCATTTGGCTTGCACATATTCCGTATTGTGCTCTGCAGCTTAGAACTTTGGGGATATAAACGTGTTGAGGAGATCATTTGGGTGAAAACAAATCAACTTCAGCGAATAATTAGAACTGGACGTACGGGCCATTGGCTCAATCACAGCAAGGAACATTGTCTCGTTGGGATAAAGGGTAGTCCTGAAGTAAACAGAAACATTGACACCGATGTTATTGTTGCTGAAGTCCGGGAAACAAGCCGAAAGCCCGATGAGGTTTGTATCATATTCAACAAAGTTTTGATAGTTAATTGTGCCCCTCAATGCTTTGGCCGACTTTAAAAACGGGGGTCAATAGTAGTCATCGATTTGTATCTATAATTTTCTGTTTTCGAGGTTATGTCATGTTCTCTATCATCAATTTTCATCTTTATCCAAAAAGGTGGTTTTACATTATAATAAGCCTAGCTAAAACAAAAAGAACTTGCTAACAGCCATTTGCATGATATATATTTTCACTTTTCCTCCCCACATTCGTGATTGTTAAGCTTGAATGTTCCATCTTTTAAATAGTTTAACTATGCCTAGTACGGTACTAAAGTTATTCTATCATATGAGTGTTCGAATTTTAGTCTTTCATATGCTTAACAATTTCAAAATTGTCAATTTATTCCTACAGATGTATCCTTTGTTGGAGAGAATAAGTCCAAGAACAAGAAAGCTGGAGTTGTTTGCTCGCATGCACAATACTCATGCGGGGTTGGTTTTCAATTTTCATGACTTTTTTTATTGGGAATTTTTAACGCTATTCTTAAAATTGTTTGATTGGGGTGGATTATTTCTTGATAATGTTCTATATCAATTAAATGATTTCTTGGACTAAAAACCTAATCTGGTTGTAGTTGTAGGTATAGGGCAAAAAAATTCACCCATAGAAATCATAAACTGATTTTTATGGTGTTCTTCATTATTTGATATTTGAATTCATCCAAAGTAATCTTAAGCTGTTATAATATTCTCCATTGTTCCATCAGGTGGATGTCTCTGGGTAATCAATTGAGTGGTGTAAGGTTAGTGGATGAAGGGCTGCGGGCAAGGTTTAAGGCAGCTTATCCAGATGTGGAGGTGCAGCCAGCATCACCTCCCAGAGCTTCTGCTATGGAGGTAGACTCCAGTGTTGCTGTTCAAACAAGGAGTCCATTTGCCAGCACAGAATCAAAGTCCACTGCTGAGCCTTCAGCTCCAGTAACTACCTCTGCTTCAGAGGAGAAGGCGATGGCCATTGATGTGGACACTAACTAAGTTTCTACCAATTTAATCTTATGATTTTGGTATGGAACTTTATAAAGCTGAAGGGAAAAAAAGCAGTATTTTGACTTTTTCTACCATTCTTTAGTTTGCTATTTTCTCGTTGTTCTTTCCTTTTGTGGCATGTAAAATTAATAATGTTGTAATAGTAGTCTCTCTCTCTCTCTTAACATAAACTTCATCCTCAAAGTCCCAAAACTGTTGAGACTGAAATTAGAAAAAATACTGAATTCTCCACACAATTATGAAACTTGAGTTATTGGTATAATAAAAGAGATGGACAAGGTAACGGAAAAGAAGGGTGAGTCGTTCCAAAAAATGCAGAGAGAGAGAGAGTAACTCCACTCGGACAATTGATCACGGGTGCCAATATAATTTTTTCTTTCTGTTTTGATATTAAACTAATTAATTGAAATTATTTGATTGGATGGGCTCAACGATGATCGTGGGGCAATACCTCTATATAAATAATAGAAGAATAGAAGAAATTTGTAAGGTAGATAATCTTTTATGAAATATTTTTAAATTATATAAATTTAACACTTATATATTTATTATTTAAAATAATAACTATTTAAATAATTTTGCAAAATAAGAACAAGTTCAATGTGTGATCTATTTTTTTTTTTTTGTGGTGGCCACGATTTGAACTCTATAATTTGCTTATATTATGCATTGTCGCTACCAACTGAGTTAAGCTCACGATGACCAATATGTGATCTATTAATGCTTGAAACTAATTGTGTAATCGTCTAAATATCTACTAATCACTCTCTTTGTAAAAATAATTGTGTAATCGTGTAATATCTATTGATGCTTGAAACTTAAACCAAAATAATATAGATGATAAAAATGTACTATGCACCATACTTTAGGAACATGAAAGTAGTTTACAACATATTCCATTAAAATTCAACTCTTCTTAGATTAAGTTCTAAAACAGAAAATATGCAAAAATTGTGTTTCTATACCAAACAAAATAAGTAAAATAATAAATAATCAGCTTGTTATTCTTGGAGTGTATTTTATTCCCCAATATTATTCAGCTTCATCTTGTCCATGCTTGTCTTTATTCAGCTCAAATTTGACATAATCTCCTAGGTAAAACAAGCTAGTTCACTAGTCTAGTATCTTCATGTCATATTTTCTGGCTCTGGACTCTTGCTCTTTCACTTCCAAAATGCTTCACAGTAACATAAATATTCATCTTTATCCCTCCTTTTCATTGTAATTAAGGATCCAAAGGTCTATGCTTCCACATGTTTGTTATTTGATGAGTGTTATATATTCATATAATCATATTCTTTTTTTGTGTGCTGTCATGCACATAATCCAGTCATCAAATAATACAAAGTGATTGTTCAATCAACTTGAGGGGAAGAAAAGTGGAGTTGAATAATCTCTACAAAGTTTCCCTTCCACAACTCTCACTTTGCTCATTTTTTTTTCACACCAATGCAATTGTTGTTCACTTAACTCTTTCATTCTTAAAACCCTTGACACCACTTTTAGGTCTATTAGGCCCATTAATATTTCAATCTCTTCTTCTACCTTTAACTTTCTCTTTCTCAAGCCTTTTCCTAAATGGCTAAGATCCTTAACCTTCACTCTCTTCTGCATATATATACATTGTATTTGTGTTAGGAGAATGAATTAAATTTAAATGATCTGAAAAATATTCCAGAAAAGTTAATTTAAAATTTGCAACATACCTTTTGATTAACTTTCTTCATTAGCTTGAGTAGTGTTGGATCAACCATGCCTCTTTTGTTTCTCCTAAAGTAATATGTTAGGATCTGACATGATTTTTCTTTATCAGTCTTTAGAAAATTCATGAATGTTCTGATCCCACCTTCCATTATCTTAAGGAATGAAGCTGAGGATATCTTACTGTGAAAATCACTATCCATCTGATCTTCCTCTGAATCTTTGTAACAAAAACAAGAAAATTATTAATTAAAACAATGTTGTGTATTCATTTTTAGAGTAATGAATTTTGTACCCTTTTTCTCCTTCTAAAGCACAACTATGCTACATTATTATCCAACATATTTTATTACCTTTAGAATTCCTTTTGCACAATGTCTTGTTTTGTCAATAATACTAATTGAAAACAAGGATAGAGGATATGTACACTATGGTATAAATAAGTTTTAATCCATCTTGGAGTATCTCTTCATCATTATTGATATATTTTAAAATAGGTTTATATCTAGTTTTAACCTAAATATTGCGATTGTGATTGTAGTTTTAACCTAACTACAAGTCCATGATTTGTAGCTGGTTACTACATGGATTTTAATTTGAACTTATAAGTTTTGATGTGAAATCTTCTTCTAAAAGAGAGGGAGAAAATGTAATTATCATTATCTTACCGTGATATTCCGGTACTAGGAGCAACTTTGGTGCTAGAAGCCTCATTCTTGCATAAATTTCAGGTCTCCTGCCATGCTCATAGGGCTCATTCTCTACATATCTCTGCAACAAAACCTGAAACTGCTGGAATTGTTGTGCAATGGTGGCCGGACAACCGATATCAAAATCGTGGCGCGATTGTGACGCATGTTTATAACGGAAATTTGTGTAGTTCCAGCTAAGTGCTTCCCATGTTAAGCAAATTTGTGCAACATATGCAGCCTCTAGTTCACTATATGGATTGTGACCTACATCAGTTGGCTTTTTGTTTATACTTGAAAGCTTGTTCGCAATTCGCTCTGATATTGATCTTGGTGACATTTGAATTGATCTTAAAGACTCTGAAAATGTGGTTACAAAATAAGTGTTTTATCATATAAGTGCTTATGTATTTGTTAGTATTTCTATAACAAAAGATAAAATAAAGTTGTTTCAATAAGCTATCTTGTAGAGGTTATGGAAGTAGGGTTAAAACATCTTATTGACACGGCATAAGCTGTTTTCTTAAACTCTCTCAAACAGTTTCACAAGTGCTTATGTCACTCAGTAGACAAATTCAAATAAGTCAAGCTAAACAGGCTAATATAATTCACTAAGTATTATAAAAGGGTTAGTTACCAGTTTCATGACGTTTGTTTCGTGCACTAATTCTTTCTAAGAATGCATTATCTTCATCATATCTTTGGAACAAAGTATATGATTCCCACTTGGGACAACTTCTTCTAGATGAGGTAGAAAATTCATCTTCAGTTTCTGATTCCCTGCAATGAGTGGAACTTCTACATTCAGAAGAGGAGTAGACAAAGTCATCAACATCATCTTTCTCTTCATCAACAATCAACTTTTTACTGTTCAATTGTTTAGAAGCAAAAACAAAGAATCTCTCATCCCTTGAGTGGCTTGTTTCTTGCACCTTTTTATTTTTAATAATTCCATGACCAACTTGATCATCTGCATAATAAAGTAGTGTCACATAGTTGAACTAGAAGTGTTGATCTGCATTTGAATAATATCAATTACCATAATGAGTGAAATTAAAAATCTTCAATTAGTATTTTTGGATCAATCAATTTAGTCTTGAAGTCCTAAAGTACAAATGTGATTGAGGATCATTTTAGAATTTCGTTAATTTCAAGACTAAACTCTCTAATCATTACAATTTCATGACTAAATCAGTGTTTCACTATAGTACCATATAGAGATCATTTGGATAAACATCTTAATTAAACCCTTATATCATAAATGTTTATCATATAAGTGGTTACATACAAGTTATTTCTAGCGTAAAAGATAAAATAAAGTCAAATTGTTTTCATAAGCTATGTCAAGTGTTTATGTCAATAGATAAACTCAAATGAGTTAATCAAAATAGGCCTATAGTATAGATTATAAAATGAGATACGGTGTGAAATACCGTTATGGTGTCTGTTACTTTTATATAGGTTCAGGTTGATCATGGAAGAGGTGGGGCTGCTTTCAAATTCAACATAATTTGGAACAGAATCAACAACATTTCTTGATTGAAAGTTTTCTTGAAACGCTCCCACCTCTTTATTTTCGAAGTCAGAAACTTGCGGCGATTGATGCATAGACAATGTTTCGGAACAATCATTTTCTTCTGATCCTTCCACAAAGCTCTCTCGTGGGCTAATGAATTCTTCAGAATGAGTCCTTTGACGCTCTTCCTTATCAGAAGAATGGACACAAGAATACTCTTCTGGGGCTTCTTCGTCTTCTTCATCTTCTTCATCATCAGAATACACATATTCATACTGTTGATCTCTGCAATAGATACAAATAGAATGTTGTAATTTAAATACATGTTATGGGAAAAATGAATGTGCTAGTTGAATGGGAGGTGTAGATAGAAAAAGAAGAGCATTAGCAAGACCTTTGGATTAAGGGGAATCTACCAGTGAAGGTTAAGAATGTGACAAGAAAAATGGCAATGGAAAATAGGACTAAGAAAAGAAGCTGCAAAGAAGTTGAGACATTGTTGAAGAGTTTAAGAAGAGCTTGTTCTTTAGGACATGGCATTTTGTTTGTGGTTGTTACAAAGTGAACATTAGAGGACTCCACCACTAAACAAAGAAAAAAAAAGTTAGCTTAAGTTGCTTTCATGATATTTATCGATGTTAGTCCACATTGTTTAAAATGTCAAAATCTCTAATATCCCTAAATGGTTTGCACCATTGTTAAGTACTTTAATTAAGCACCAAGATTAGACAATCTTGGTTTTATTTTTTTTAATGAATCTTGGCTTCTTTCTTACTATAGCATCTATGTGCTTATCTATATCTATATTGTATGTATTATTATTAAGGTTAACAATGGGACGCTATAATTTTGTTGTCTAACATTGTTAACAGTGTGATTTTTTCCTATTTGAGCTAAAAGCAAAAAAGAAATAGACCAAAACCAAGCCACACGCATAGGTAGACAAACACAAACTTCACTTTCTATAAAGGAATTGCATGACATTCTTGTAGAACAAGTTGAAACATGACAAGGTTTTGTTTTTGAAACATGAATCTTATGACTCAAAATCCCTCTATTTAGAAGCTTGAATGTATTCCTTTCCTGCTGATGGAATAAAGAGTCCACCTGAAAAAAGAGATAGTTTTGGGTCTTTTATTGATCCTTGTCTTTAACGTGGTTACTAAGATTGCAGATTACAGACAAGTGTTGTCCAGAAGCAATAATTAAGTCATATTTTTATAATTTATTATTATTTGCAAGTTGGTCTGCACCGCTTATATGTTTATCTTCTAATTTGATGGATTTGGAGGGGAGGATTTTCATAAAAAGTAATGAAGTCATGGAAGAAAGAGAGTGTTTTGAAGATGAGAGATTTGTAGGAATTCTCCTAAATCAAACCAAGTAAAAAATGTATTTTAGAAAAACTTTGCAAGATATTGGATGAAATTTATATCGTTATAATATTCTTAACATTAAAAATATATTCTATAAAAAAATTATATTAATTATCTTTCTATACAAAAATACACCATAAAAAAGATGTAAGATTTTTTAATAATTTTCTCTGAACCCCTCCCTCTAAAGTCATCTCTTCCCCTCCAAACTCTCAAGCATACCTATTAAGACCAAGTTATAACAATATTATGAAAGCCCATATTTATGAATAACGTGTAATATTAAAATCTAGATTATTTTAAAGATATCATTCTACACATCTGAATTATAAAATCCAGAGGTATAAACAATTTTTTTTTATTTTTTTTATTTTACACATACTGATTGTAGAATTTGAAAATATATAGTCTTGAAAATTTTGAAGTGAGCATATGTAATACCTACTGCAATTTCTACTTAACTATTTTAAGCCCTTGGATTAATCCAGTGGCTGTAGAGCTTTACAGATTAAAAATTAGTTAAAAAAACTACAGATTAAAATAACATAAGAATCGCACGCACGAAGCGGGAGGGACCGTGAATCGGCAAATCAGGTTTACGACGGCAGAGGCGGCGGCGACAACGACAACGTTGCAATGGCCGGAAAACAAGTTAGCGGCGAGGGTTTATCAGCGAACCTGGCTGGAATGTCGAAGAATCAACTTTACGATATAATGTCTCAGATGAAGGTAACATTTAATCAATTATCCTCTTTCTCTCTTTCTCACCCCCCTTATTGCTATTGCTAACCCTTTCGTTTTTCTCTATTCAGAATTTGATCGAACAGAACCAGCAACAAGCCAAACAGATCCTCATCCAAAACCCTATGTTAACCAAAGCACTTTTCCAGGTTTCTTTCCAGGGTTTCCTACTTCTAACTTAATTCATTGCACTGCATTCCCAATTTTATTTCATAGATGTTGAGATCATAAAACCCTAAATTTAATTTTGTGAAAGAATTCATAACACAAGGATTGCTATTGTAGAATCATTATTATTTCCACCTTACGTGTAAAGGTGCTCATAAATCATAACAATTATGCAACTTTTGCGTGGATTGCAGGACTTAATTATTTTCCTGTGTTTGTTTGTTAGTAGCAATTAAGCTTAGGCTGTGTTTTTGTTATTCATTGATGATGTAGTTTAGTTGTATTATTGTTATAGTTTGGATTAGCTTTGTTGTTGTTTTGCTGTTTTGTATCTATATGTCTGTGATACTTTGCTCATTTTCCCAACTTTGTATCTAGAAATTAACCGTAGTGGAGATGAGGATGTTGCGGTAAGACTAGATGAAATAGGATAAAAAATGACAACATTAGAGAGGTATTGGCGTAGCATCTATAGTAGAAAAGATGGAGGAAAATAATAAGCTTAGGTGGTTTGGACATGTAGAGAGAAGACCTATAGATGTTGTAGTAAGAAGAATAGATCAGATGGAGGATAGTCAAATTACAAGAGGTACAGGAAGACCTAGAAATACTATAAGAGAAACGGTTATGAGAGATTTAGAGATTAATGAGTTGGATCTAAATATGGTTTATGATAGAACATTATGGCGTAATTTGATCCATGTAGCCGACCTAGAAATACTATCAGGATTGTTTGTACAAACTACAAACAGAAACAGAGAAAGCAGAATGGAGTTTGGAATCAATAATAACAAAGAAAACTAGAACAAAAAAGTAACAGGAGTTTGAGATTGTTAAACAAAAAAATAACAGGATAACTGAGCGAACACGACAAAGTAGAGGAAGATTTACAGCAGAGGTGAAGAAGTTTCACAGAACAGCAGAGAGAAGATGCGTTTTGCATTTTGCAGATAAACGCCGTTTTGCGTAAGAATGAAAGAAGGAAGAGAGAAGCTGAACTTTTTAGGGTTTGATGAAAATGTCAAAAATACCCTCTCTTTTTTTTTAAAACCAAGGACAATTTTGTATTTTCTCTTAAAATGAAATAGCGGTTCTAAACCGCAAAACCGCTACAAAGTGTTGTGCCGCTATCTCACACCGCAACGCTATGGCTTGTTGCGTAGCGCTCCGGCACCGCACCGCGCGGCCGCTATAGCGCCGCTATTGGCCGCTATTTTCTACCATGGACTGCAAGGTATGGTTGCAAAAAGGTGTTGCTAGAAAGGGGCTGTGGTAGTCTATGTATAACATTTAGGTTGAGGGGCTGTGACTATGAATTTTCCTGCAATATTATGCAGTAACGAGGTAATATATTGATGGAAGTTTGATTGGGTGGATTCGGTTGATTGTGTTATGTTTTCGGTGGGTCGTATTGTAATGTTAAAATCTCTTATATACTTTGTCTCCATTTGTGCCGACCTCACTTAGTGGGATAAGGCTTGGTTGTTGTACTTTGTCTCCATTTGTGCACATCTTGTGCTGTGGATTTATCTTCAATGAGCTATAATGAGCTATTCTCTTTGCCTCTGCAAAAACAAAAATATTTGTTGTACACATGAAGATTTATTTAGGCTGCCCCATTTCCTAATGTTTCGATCTATTTCACGGACGCTCTTTCAGTCGGATTTAGCCCCTCTGAATTTTACTTTAGACGGTAAAGTAAGACATATCAACTATTGATGAAATTTTAACTCATCTGCAATTCTTTATACATGTGTATGCATATCAAAAGTTGATTTTTTATCAATGATTAAGATTCCTTACTTGACCCCCTAAAGTGAATTGCACACTTTGGAATAGTAGGAGTCATTTGAGTTATATAGGGATAAATCTGATTTCAAGTCTGTATGCTGTCTTGTTTTTATACTATAGTTTGTCTTATTTATGCATATCAACAGTTGATTTTTTATCAATGATTAAGATTCCTTATTTGACCCCCTCAATTGAATTGCACACTTTGGAAGAGTAGGAGTCATTTGAGTTGTATAAGGGATAAATCAGATTTCAAATCTGTATGCTGTCTTGTTTTTTATATTATAGTCTGTCTTATTGATATATGCAACTGTATGCGAATAAAGTTGTTCACTTTTTTAGACTGTTTTGATGAACAGAGTAGTGTGTGTATTTTAATTGTTTTTATTTTAAATTTATTCTCATTTAAATATTTCAGTTTCATGAGTTATTTGTTTAACTTTGAGATTTTTGTCCATTTTGTTTTGTCTAATCAGGCGCAAATCATGCTTGGAATGGTGCAGTCGCAACAAGCGGTATTTTCCTCTCTTTATTTTGCTGTCATTTTCACAACCTTTGGTAGAGATTTGCATGCTAATAAACGGTTACTTCTAGGTACCAAAAGTTCAACCAATAGCTCCTCAAAACAATCAGCAATCAGTACAGCCGACACAAAGACCAAGTGTTCAGCCTGCTCCAATATTGCCTGCACAAGGTGGCATACAAGATCAAGCAGGTGTATCTCAAACTCAAATTCCTCCCAGGAAACACCAAAATCAGCCTTCAGTGCCAGTTTCATATGCTGCTGTTCCTGCAACGAGTCATCAATCTCAACCCACAGCTGCACATTCGTTGCAAATGCCACAACAGCCTAAAGGGCATCTGACTCCCCAAGTAGCTCCAGCATCTGTTCCACAATCATCACAACTTCCACATATACCTCCACCCTCTGTTCATTCATCTTCACAGCCACTTCATCCAACTCAAATGCCAACTGCCTCGAGTCAGGCGCATCAACCATTGCAGACTCCTGGATTTTCACATATGCCTCTGCAACCACCATTGCCACCACAGCCCAGACCACCTTCAGTGCAAACCTTCCATCCCCAATATCCCCCACCGATTGGTGCCAATTTAGGTTTTCAACATGCTGGTGGTGCTTCTCACAACCTTCCTCCGCCCATGTTTCATGTAAGCCAAATATTTCAGTTTACAATTTATGATCTAATGACATGTTGAACTGTAACAGTATTTATTGATGAAATTTTCAGGCTGGTGCAAAACCTCCTAGTGTTGGATCTACGTTCCCACCAGGGCAGGCACTACTACCAAGTCAACAATCATCTCAGTCATCTTATCAGGTATGTTGTGCTACAACTGTTGGTTTAGACTTGAAAACTATGTTGGTACCATGGGTGTTTGTCATGCTCTGTGGCATCAAAATATATTATTGGCTTTATACCATCATGAGTTTTGGATTCATAAATTCAATGACTTGTTCAATCCTAGCTTTTCTGCAGCAGAATCCTTTTGTCTATCTGTTAATGCCCAATAGTTGCGACACTTGTTAGGAGCATCTTATATTGTAGCGCTTATACAAACAAAATTATCTTTGGTTTACATGGAAAGTACCTTTTAGATGCACGGTGAAATGTTGAAACCATATTTTTTTATCTTGAGTTGCTGCTCCTGGTGGCTCATTCCAAAAATGCTATAGTGGAATGACAGATAATTGGATGTCTGCAACAAACAACAAACAACAACCAAGCCTTATGTCGGCTACATGGATCCATAATGGGATGTCTGCCATGTCAAAAATATATATTGAAGATAAATTATTTATACTAAACTTATATTTAAATATATTCAAAAATACAGAATTACCCCAAATTAAAGACTACAAACAGCTGAAATTAAAAATATGTGAACAGAGAAATATATTTTTCACAACATAAACTGTGAAGTAGACAGTGGAAAAAAAAATGGACCAAAGAATTGAGACCAAGGTTTGTTGTGATGATGCAAAGGAGTGGGTTGTGAATTGCCGTAGTTGTCAGCGAAATATGCAGGTGGTAGAGTCTGCCATCAGAAATAAAGCTATCACAGGTAACAGAAATTCTATGTGATTTCTGTCAAACAAAAAGAAGGTAAATCACAAGGATAAGAAGAAAATGATGAGTTGCATAGATCAGAAATGGGGTATTGATGGGTTTTTGTCAATGTGAAGATTATGGGCTCTTCCGCTGTCATATTGTATTGATGAGTCTGAAGGTTGAAACCAATTAACAACGGAAGGAGGAGAAAAATATACACTATTATTCCTGACAAATTTGTCATTGCTGCATTTCTATTTCACAATTGAGTTAGTCAGTTTTGTTTAATTAACTAGCATGCTGGATTTTGACCTCAGTCCAAGTTGATTTTGGTGATTTTTGTTAGAATATTTAATAAGTACTTAGTGGAGATATTGAAAAGTTGTGACTATTTAGTTTTAACTCCACTAGTCATTGTATTGGGAAAAACCCATGTCCCACATCGGATAGATAAGACTCTTGATAAGAGTTTATATAGAGGAGACAATCCTCACCTTATGAACCGGTTTTTAAGGATGAGTTAGGCCTCCAATTTCATTAATTTTAACTGTAAGAAGTAAACAAGTAAATCTAAGTAAAATGGCTTGAAAAGCAGCATCTGTCATGATGAGTAGCAACACTTTGTTTTGATAGTAATTGATTATTTAGGTGCTAAGTCATGCTTTTTGTGTCAGGTTGGAAATATACCATTTGGGTCTGATTTCAGCAGTCAAGCTGGAAATGCAATGCAAATTGAAAGAGGGTCTTCTTGGATGCCTGGTCCCTCGGAGAATCTAGCACAGCATTCTGGTCCTCAGGGACCATCATCTATGGTTTCTGGTCAGATCGGTGCTGCTAATCAGCCTCCTCGGCCTCCTGCGGTAATTATTGTGAATTAGCAATAGTCCCTTGAAATTGTCCTGCAGCCTATTGATATTCACTTCTTGCTTGCATGCAGTTGACACCAGATATGGAGAAGGCATTGCTTCAGCAGGTCATGAGTCTCACACCGGAGCAGATAAATCTCCTACCTCCGGAACAAAGAAATCAAGTGCTGCAACTGCAGCTGATGTTGCGTAAATGATGCAGCATGTAAAGACACTGAATCTCCTAATCCTTTCAATTTGGTGTAGATTCTTCTATTATTGATGCCCAAAGTGGTTGTATGTGATGAAGTTTTGTAGAAGGTGATACAAAAATTGTGTAATAAATTGTAACTATACTAGTCTTTCTAGATGTTGACTGCAATTAAATCACAGGTTGTAATTTTTATGAACAAAAATTTAGATTAGAGGGGACTTCCTCATACAAAGGTCAAGGGTTAAACACCAATCTCATTGAAGATTTATATATTATGCTCAAAGCTCCCCGTCCATTTTGATGCATAAGATTAGCCAAAAGACCACAAATGATGAATTCGATTAACCGTATGTATCTATCCATTTGGTCAAATACCCTTCAGTATCTTAAGAGTATCGGATTGTTTCTAACATCAAATTTTGATTATCATCCGAAGAGGATAAGGATGAGAAAGATTGATGAAAGAGACTAGTACAAAAATAGTTTTTCATTAAGAGTTCAAATGAAGCTCTTGTAGAGTGCTTTTGAAACGAAGCTGGTTGAGAGTTGGTATTTGATAACCTTTCTGAAAAAAAAGCAAGCAAATTTTAGGGTGGTTATCCTTACTGGCTTTTTAAGATTATGGATATTCATGATCTTAAAATATCTTTTTTTTAGGATATCCAAAGTGCAGTAACTATCTTCCGAATTTCTAGGATATCCATAATCAAAATATTTTAAGATTCTAGAATGATATCCTAGAAAAAGTATTTTAAGATTATGTATATCTCAAGTGCAGTAACTATCTCCCGAATTTTTCCCATCAAAATGTTTGAGGAGCCTATGTTTTGAGCAAATGCCAAATTTCATTCTCTATCTAGTGATTTGGATTACTGATTATGCAAGTTGCTCTTTTTCTCTTTCCTCCTCCTTCCCCAAATTTTAGAATGTGTGCACATTTATTCATAAGCACGGTAGTTCTTTTCTGAAAAGCTTATAAATGGACAAGTATCTATGCTAACTTGCACATGAAGTAAACATATCAATACACTACGTATAAGTAAATATCTAAAGCTTATAAATGGACAAGTATCTATGCTAACTTGCACATGAAGTAAACATATCAATACACTACGTATAAGTAAATATCTAAAGCTTATAAAACTTGCACATGAAGTAAACATATCAATACACCACGTATAAGTAAATATCTAAAGACTTACGACCAATGTTTTTAAAATCAGACTAAATTAGATGTTTCTCAACCAGGTTTTCACCGTAATTGGTTCAACTAGTTTAAAACCTGTTCGATTTTTATTTATCTTTGGATAAAGAACCTTTTTTCTTTGAGCTATGTTATTTGTACAACCAAAATTGAACAACTAATGCAACACCCTTTAATACTGTAAGGAGCACGCAAATCAAAATCAATAAAAAAAATATTAAAAAATAGCAAAGAAGTTGTTGGTTGTACACAAATAATATTCATATATCATTCCTCTTTTTCTTTATAACATTGAACACAAATAATGTTGATATATCATTCCTCTTTTTCACAATCATCGTTCTTATTCTCTTGTCAATAATTTACCTCACTAGAGGCACAACCGTGTGGTCAAGTTATTCTTCCCATGCCACTTTAACATTGGAAATCAAATTTTAATGGGTTAATAGTGTTTTTCACCCTTGTAATATAGGCCATTTTCGGTTTTCGCCCTTATAAAATTTTCGGTTTGATTTCTGTCCTTGCAAATTTTTTTTTTTCCGGAATACCCCCCTCCTCCCTCCAACTCAGCAAATCAGCCTATGTGGCGCTGACATGGAATTTTTTTTTATTTTTGATTTTTTTTTTCACTTGCCACGTGTATAATTCGTTTTTTTTTTAAAAAATTGTGAAATTTTAATTTTAAAAAACTCAATTTTTTTTAATTATCTACATCAGATTTTATTTTTTAAAATATTTGAAAATTAATTTTCAAAAATAAAAAAAAATATTCAGATTTTTTTCCAAAAAATTTAAAAATCGAAAAAGAAAAAATTCAAATATTAAAAAAATCAGAAAAAACGATAAGATTTTTTTTGAATTTTTCGATTTTATATTAAATTCGAATATTAAAAAAATCAGAAAAAATATTCGGTTTTTTTTCGAAATTAATTTTTTTTAAAGATTCTGGAGTTTAATTTTCAAAATTAAAAAAAAATTAAATTAGAAGAAACAAATTCGAAATTTTTTAAAAAAAGTCATATTTTTTTTTATGGAAAATATTTTATTTTTAATAATCTGGATACAGATTTTTTTAAAAATTCAGATTTTATTTTCGAAAATTTTATTCTAGATTTTTATAAAATCATTTTTGAAATTAAAATTTAAAAAAAAAATCATTTTCTAAAATTTTAAAAATTCTAAAAAATCATATTTTTAATATTTGAATTTTTTTTTATAAAATCATTTTTGAAATTAATATTCGGAAAAAAATCTGAATATTTTTTTTTTATTTTTGAAAATTAATTTTCAAATATTTTAAAAAATAAAACAATTAAAACAAAAATTGAGTTTTTTAAAATTAAAATTTCACAATTTAAAAAAAAAAACGAATTATACACGTGGCAAGTGAAAAAAAAAAAAAAAAATAAATAAATTCCATGTCAGCGCCACATAGGCTGATTTGCTGAGTTGGAGGGAGGAGGGGGGTATTCCGGGAAAAAAAAAATTTTACAAGGACAGAAATCAAACCGAAAATTTTATAAGGGCGAAAACCGGAAATGGCCTATATTACAAGGGTGAAAAACACTATTAACCCAATTTTAATTATATACCAACCACATCGTACTTATAATTTGGCATGATAATGAAATGTTATTATACCTCTTTTGGGACACTATAAAACTAATGATTCAATCATTTCCCCTTTAAATTGCGAATTCGGAGAACGATTCGGTCGGTTGCATTGAATGGTAGTTTGTCTTCTTTTTTGTTGAAATTGCGATGAAGGCGTTGATGGATGTTACTTTTAGGGTTTAAGCTCCGTTCACCATTCTTACTACTCTGCAGCTTCCTTCCATCAAACCCCTTCTTGCCGCCGCCATGAATCGTTTCTTTTCAAGGTCCTCCATACCACGCCTTCTCTCCTCTGCCTCCTCTCTTTCTCAGCCTTCCCTCTCCACCTCCGTCACTTCTCCAACAATTCAGTGGAGCATCTGCGCAACGTCTGTCTTTCTAGATACGGTGACCCTGACCTTACGATGTGGGCGGACTGGGAAATACTACGATCCAAACAAAGTCGAGGCCAACTGCGCTACGTCGACCCACGTGTTGTATGCGAAATAGACAATAAAAACATAACCCTAATCGAAGTTGATTCCATTGTTGATGCTGAAATAGCTTCACATATTTTCGACAGTTCAATTCTTGTTCTTTCTCTTTTTTGATGGTGTTGAAAATGATCAACAAATGACAAGATTTCAATTTCCAAGGCTTATATTTATCGAAGACATTAATTGGGAACGGGAAATAGTAGATCAAGTAAAATCTAATCTTGATCAAGTAATATCTAAGCTTAATCATCGTTGTGCTGCAATTCAAGTTCCAATATACTTTGACAATTGGTGTTTTGGATTTGTTGTTCTTGTCAAGATGAAGGCCTACTATTTTCGCCTTAAAATGTTTGTTAGACTTTTTGATCTTGTCAACAAGTTAAAGGCCTACTTTTTTCGCTCTGAAACACCTTATTATAAGCATGTAGAAGTAAGTGAAGTACCTGAAGATATGCAAGCCTTTGTGTTGAAGAAAAGAAGCGAACTCATTGAAATCGTCTCAGAGGTTGATGATAAACTTTCTGAAGCTTTTCACGGTGGCAGCCAAATTTCAGAATCTGTTCTCGATGATGCAATTCGTAGGGCAACTATATCAATGAAATTTGTACCAATTTTCATGGGTGTTATCTGTGATGAGAGACATGATGGGTTAGAACTACTTATGGAGGGTGTAATTAGGTATTTGCCGGGTCCAATCGATGTTAGTAATTATGCTCTTGATCAAAATAGGAATGGTGAGAAAGTTGAATTGTCTGGAAGCATTGATGCGCCATTTGTTGCAAAGGTTTTCACAAATGTGATTAGGAATGATGGATTAGTAACTTATCTAAGAATCTATCAGGGTGTTATTAAGAAGGGTGATTTTATTACAAATGTTAACACTGGTAAGAAGATTCAGATTCCTCGTTTGTTTAAGAGACATGATGATAAGATTGAGGAAGTTGATGAAGCTCATGCTGGAGAGATTATTATTGTGTTAGATGCTATTCTTAAATCTGGAGATACTTTCACTGATGGGTCTGTTAGATATACAATGACTTCTGCCGATGTTCCTGATTATTCTATCTCATAAGATTCTGGAGAGAAATTTTCAAATGGTGTGGATGGATTCATTCTAGGGAAGTGATCCTACTTACCCAGTTGCTTTGGCTTGTTAGCTTTGCTATGGTTTGTTGCTTATTTATATATTAATATTAATATTATGCATAACCATTGGATTGGATATATAATTTACTTTTTCTGGGGAATTTGTTGCTTAATTATTGATCTCTGATTATTTAGTAGTTACTAAATTTTTTATTGTGTTCTGCATTTAACACCTGATCCTATCTCTGCCGTCAAGATTGTCTATGTGATTCATAAGTTTAACATTTAGTGCAAATGTCATGTTAAGACTTGATCCCCACACTAATAAAAAAACGGAAAACAACTTACAGAGGCAAAATAACATATTTATCTTTTCTTATTTGTTTGTTGTTAATAACTCTGGACAAATTGTTGCTGTGTTTGGTGCTGAGTGTGAATCTGGAGATACTTTTGCTGATGGGTCTGTTAGATATTCAATGACCTCTGTCAATATTCTTACTTGTTCGGTCTCAAAAGATTCTGGAGGGCAATTTTCAACTGCTTTGAATGGTTTTCAAAGAAAGGATCCTACTTTCCCAGTTGGTTTGGCTTATTAGCTTTCTTTGGATTGTTACTTTTGTTTTCCTTTTCTGATAAGCCTTTGGTTTGTTACTTGTATTATTTTGGATTTGGTTCATAACTTATTTTTTTCTTAATTATTTGATCACGGATGATTAGTTACTAGTACTTTTTATCATGTTCTGTCTGCATTTAACAATTGATACTATCTCTGCTGTCAAGAATATCTATGCGATTCAAAGTTTGACGGTCAGTGTAAATGCCAGGTTATTATGTCCCCATACTAAAGCAAAATGGGATTAAGATAATTTAGAGGCAAATGAAGATTTGTTCTTTTTATTTTTGTTATTTGTTGTTAATACTAATTCTGATGATTGCTTTTATCTGTCTCAGCTTGCTTGCAATGTTTTTAAATAGCAGCGCTATAGCTCCATTTTAGAACGGAATTTGAAAAAAATTGTTATTTTCCCAAGATACGCTGTTAGTACAAAATATTGTGAAATAGCGTCGCTATAGGCTATAGCACTGTTGCTTAACGGAATTCAAACAAACCGTTATTTTCAGTGATCTGCAATTGACAAAACTACTTGCTTGGTAACCACTCATTGTTTTCAATATCGGATAGTTTTTGTTTTAATCTGAAAATATATGCATGATCTGGGCTTTTATCATTATTTGGTGAATGAAGGTAATCTTAGAGGGAAATATCAAATATTTGTGATTTTGCAACTGTTTAGGGAGTTGATACTGGTGCACCTAAATAGAACACGGGCAATGTTGCAGCGAATTTTAAATTTTAGTATTTTTTTTTTAATTTAAAACACGAATAATTCTCATTAAAACACATAATTTTTGCTACTTATTATGCAGTCTATATTTTAATTTTTTTCCTTCCATTTTATAGTTTTTGCGTTCTTAAGATTTTGCAAACTAAATATCATTGAAAGGAAGTTGGCGAAGTGCACCACCATGTGGACCTTGAAATTTTCATGGATTTGCCGCTTTTATTGATCACATACTCTTTGTTCAAATTAGATGACTCACATTCGAACATTGTATTTTAACATATAATACACGCGGTTAAATGCGAGTCATTTGATTTTGATTAGAGGATCTGCCTTTGATAATTGAGACCAATGTTTGAAAATCCAATTGTGTGAAATCTAAATACACCTTTTTATATGAAATTGTTAAATCAAACTCTAATAAAATATTTCACCTCTCATTCAATAACGATTTCAATGCATTATATTTTGTTTCCTATTTTGTGATTGTGCTGCAATGGGTCATTCCTCGGTGTTTGATGAAATTATGGGAGTGGAGGTTCAGGTGTATCTAAGTATTTGGTCTTGAATTAATATGATTCTGTGTTAATATTCTGCAGGTAGATTAGCATCTGGTGGTGTATGAAATTGATTATGCTTAAGTTTATTTAGCATTGATTTTTTTAGCTTCTAATCTATTATTTACCATGCTCTAGTGTTGTTAATTTGCTCCAAATTAGACTGCATAGATGCTTCAATAGTGTTGCTTTCATTATAAGGTGTTGGTGTGTGATTGACACAAGCTTTATGGCCTTAGTTTATGCAGCTATGTGCTGGTAATGCCTTCGTGATGCTGCTCCCTCTGTTGTTTAGGTGTTAATATAGTGAAGAATGAAAAATCAGGTATTGCCATGACTAGAGTGTAAAGAAACTGCATATGTGCACTTTACGAAGTCTTCATGAGAGTATGAGTTGTTCATAATTTTGATTTGATGTACTGAATATTTGAATTAAAGGGGGTGGATGGTGAGGAGTATTCTAGTTTTTACCTTAATTTCTATGTATGTGAGATTTCCTTGTTGCAGGATGATGAACTATTTGTATTGGAAATGGCAGATGGACAGATGGTGTTAGTTGCAACACATTGTGCACTAGCCTGAAGAATCTCAAGTAGTATGCTCACTGATATTGTGTTGTTGTGGATGTGGCCTCGGTCTCAAGTGGTTCTGCATGATGAGCTATTTTGGTGTTTTGGTACTAATGGGTTGGAACTTTTTAATTGCTTATTCTCCTACCTTTGAAAAAGTGCAATAAGGATCAAAAGAAGGACCTAAGGAACACATATCCTAATTAGTGGCTACTGGTTTGTTGCAGATGTATCTCTTCTAGTTACTTATTATATGGTGGTGGTGTTGTGCTCTTGTGTGTGTCTAGTGTAGGTGTGTATTTTTGGTAAAAGGTGTGGATTATTTAGAGGTAGGGTGATGGCAGGATGGTAGATAGGATAACCTACTCCACCATTTTGTGGTGTTCATGTGTGCTTTTAGGGTGTTTTAGTAGTAGTCTTTTGGCTCAGTTTATTTTGTAGAGAGCCTCTTCTAGTATAGGGTCTTGAGAACTTGTGTCCTTGTAATTGTTTCGGTTGTCTAAACACATTAATCCATGTTTTTTGTGATTGGCAAAAAATTCGAACGGAGAACCTCAAGGTTGAAGCATCAACTTTTAACCAAGAAAATTCACGGGAAACATGCTCCTTGTTCTAGTGTAAATCGTTCATAAAAGTTGAGAATAGTGTGTCTACATTGATGTTGTGTCGGACATGCTTTTATTTTTTTTTGAACAAGTCGGACATTCTTTTATTATTTTTTTAATAAAATTCTTTTACTCTAAAAAAATTGGCCATGAAGGTTTTCCTTATTATTGAACTGGTGGTGTTTTTTATCTTTAGTTCTTTACATATGAATTGCTCTAACAACTTGCGTTAACAAATACTTGCTTTCATGCACAAAAAATTACCCCAACACATTAGAAGCACACGCATCAAACGGATGTATTTGTTTACAAGTTAAAAAGTTACAATATAAAACACATAAACTCACTATGAGATCAAGTTAATAAAATCATTATCCGTCTTATATAAAAAAAACAAGCTAATTTTTTTAAATTCTTACAAGCCTACCTTAAGCAGTCAAATAAACAAGTTTTGAAGAGTGGATGTCAAGAATTCTCCACCATATTATAGATCCAATGCAAAAAAATTTGATGATACTAATGTAAAACTCAAATGGAAAGCTTGTCCTAAAAAACAAAATCACATAATTTCTTAATACTAATTTCGTCGTCACATCACCACCACAAAAAGCACAATTCAAAGAGGCACCCGGTTTAAATGGTTAGATTATGAAAAAGGACAAGTAGTGCCTCATAAAATAAAGAGTACATCAACAGAAATCTTTTCTTGACCAAAATTATTACTGCTTAAAATGCTCTGACTGTCAATTATTTTTCTTAATACTGAAGAAAACCACATATATACAAAGCCTACAGAGCCACGTTCTTAGCGATTTCATAGTTATAACGAGCCTTTCTAATAAAAAAATTGATAGGCTAGATTGTAAAAACTATTCACATAAAATGTAGGCTAAAATGTATTTCGAAGGTTTCTTGAATCTTGATTGTTTTGATGATTAAGCATTGGTATAAATAGAAAGTGCACACGCGTGAGCGTGCCTGCGCTATGTGTTCTAGTCTTTATATTACTTAAATTACTTTTTTTTTGTTAGTTGCAGTAATCACCTAAATTACATTTTTTTTAGGGAACCTAAATTACTTAATCGTCATTTAACGCGCTGTACTATATAAAATAAATTACTACTATTCACACCATACCATCCTTAACCCTTTTGTTTTTAAGAAAAACTAATATTCTTCAATAATTTGCATCATAATACCTTAATACCATGTTAGTTAAGAAAATGCTTCTTAATGGGAGTGACAAACTGAAGATTAGATATGACTATCTAATTTTTACTTAATACCATTTTTATAGATGCCTTGCATAATATTTTTGTACAGCAATGATAACTGAACACATAATTTTGGACACAATACAGACATCATGGGTAAATTGGACATTTCAAACTTAAAAATAAGGGCAATTCTGTAAAAATACCACAGTCTTTCCTCTTCCTTCTTCCTCTCTTCTCTGCGTCTTCTCTCTAACTCTCCTGCCATCCTCCATGTCCTCACCACCAACCACCGTCCTCCCCACTGCACCCTCCATTCTCCACCATCGTCTTTCCCCCTTCAGATCTGTTAAGATCTGGAACTCACGGTGTCGAGGAGGCCTCTTCTTCTGCCTCACAACGACGTTCTTCTTCTTCACCACTAAGATCCACACCACCGTCGTCGCCACCGACGACCTCTTTTTCTCCTTCACGCCGTCACTGATTCGTTCACGTCGGCGACCTCCTCCGTCGCACAACCCGACTCTGATCTCGTAGTGACGGCACATCGTGAGCGAAATCATGGTTCTCAGTAAAAATTCATTCTTTCTGGTGAGTTGCAGAGTTGAGTAAGAGAAGAAGAAGGAGAGCGGAGAATTGAAGATGGAGAGAGAGAGTTGCAGAAGATGGAGAGGAAGAAGGGGAAAAAGAGAAGAAGAAAAAAAGAAGGAAAATATGGTATACAGTGTCGGTATTGTGGCTAAAATTATGTGTCCAAATATCATTTCTGATTTTTGTATTACATAATGGCATAAACAGGGCATGTATATCTTCCATACAAACATGACACAGCTAGTGTCACATTTGTCCAACAAACTATCTAATTTAAAAATTTAAAAAAACTAATTCAAAATATTTTTCCAACAAACAATTTATATCTAAATATGTATGTGGAGATACATTCTTTACTGAATATATGTTCACATGGTAAACTAAGAAGTGTTTGTGTGTTTGTAAAATCATGCAAACACACCACACAACTAGTTTCTCCAAATCGAGTGGGGTGAGATGAATCATATGTTGACTCTCTCACCCTCGTAAGACGATCCATATATAGAGTTCGACGAGCTATATATTGAGCTCGACGAACTCTATACCTTCTAATACAATTATATTATATATTTGGAATGCAACCTAAAGTAAAACTAACAAACTTACAATAGCTACCAACCTGATGGAGCACCATCGTCGTCATCATCAACAGACGACTTGTACATCATTTTTTTATCCCTAAAATTGAAAGTATCAGCCACATTACGTACACTCTGAAGAAAAAAAAATGCATTAAATTGACCAAACTAAAAGAACTGATTAATGTAATTGATTTTTTTTTATTTCATGAATCATTTTGACATTTTCTTAATTTTGGCAATTATATTGACCAAAATCCAATAAGTCGGCCCTAGTTTTCTCTCTCTAGGTTTTCTCTTACAATTTCTTCATTGAGGGGTGGTTTTGGATCATTTTTTGACCTGAAATCACCCCTCTTCATCTTTTTCTCTTTAATTCAATCTAAATAAGTGATTTTGACATAGATCTAGATTTTTTTTCTTTGTAATTTCATCATCTAAGTATGGTGATTTGTTGTTCGTCGTCTTGTGCGACGTTATTTGATTTCCCGTCTTCGTACGGTGTTCATTTGATTCATTTTGAAAGATCGATTGTTCAATCAAAGATTTGGGCGTCAACGTTGCAGATCCGGAGGCAATGGATATTCCGGTCACTTTAATTTCATCATATATTTTTGTAGGCATTATGCCGTTATATGCTATTAACTTGGATGCTGTGATTTTGTTTGCAGATTCATCCTTTACGTTTTTAGCATTGTTGAATAATGTAATCTCTCAATTTAAATGAATGAATATCATTTTGTTTTTGTAAAAAAATAATTAATAATTCAGTCGATGAATAGGTATTGCACCCTCAAACACACTTCTCCTAGTTATGTAAATTCATTAGCAATCAAATACAGAAAAATCATAAAAAATTATCAAGACATCATCACCATGAAACATAAAATATTAGATTTAAAGGATCATCTCATACTATGTTTTCATCTAAATACTCTTGATTTAATTAGCAAGAGTTACACATGACATAATTTCTAGAATTTTAATCAGGACTATCAATTCACATTTTAACGATAGAATCAGTTCCAAATTTGTTTTTTTTTTCTCAGACCATAATAACACAAGGAGCATCAAAACTATTTAACTTTTACAATGACATAAATTTGACCCTTTCAACCCTCCTCACAAAAAATTACATGACTCCTATAAAACAAAGTCTACCTCTAAATTGAAGAACATAATTTGCAAAAGCAGTAGAAGAATGAAGTTATATAAATCACATTTTGGAATTGTCTGACAAAACATACCTGGAGGCTGGAGCTTCTTCTTCTTCTCCTTTGATTCTTAGTCCTATTCTTCTTCTTCCTCTGTTAAACCAATGCTTCTTCTTCTTCTGTTGTTCTTCACTGCCTATGATTCTTAAAAGAATACATTTTCTAGTATGTAATAGGCATTAATTACCCTTAATTGTTCACTGCCTATTTGGGATAATTCATCCTTTAATTCTTACAGTATGAGTATGGAATAGGCAATTCTTACAGTATGAGTATGGAATAGGCATTACCCAAACATGCATATAGTTCTTAAAAGCATGCATTTTCTACGTTACCAGTTAAGGTTTGGGTTAATGGTGCTTTACCCCTGTAATATAGGTCATAAAAAAACGATTTTTTTTTTTTTGCAGAATCAAAAAAAATATTTTACAGAGAAAAATAAAAAATGACCTATATTACAGGAGTAAAGCACCATTAACCCTTAAGGATTTTATCTATCCTATTGTCTTGATCATATAAAGTAAAATATTTTAATAAGATGTGATTAATTATTCTATTACTTGATTATAGACAAAAAGCAACAACTTTTCGCGCGCGCACACATATTTCTTTACCATGTCTTATCCAAAATCAAACCCCTACCTTATATCGACAATTCCACCTTCACTCGATGATGGTCATTACCGCATATATTCTAATTAGGGTGAAATAATTTTTTGCTTCCATTAAAAATCTCAAATTTCGTTTTAAGTTTCTCAAAAAAAATTCAGCAACTTTTAGTTTTCCAAATAATTTCAGCCAATTTTAGTGATCTCGTTTGAACTTGAAGATTCATTAATCTTTTTCATATTTATGTTTATGTTTTTTTTGTCTCAATTTTTGTTTTTGTTGCAGAGAGTACAACTGAGTCTATTACTGTTTTTAACCCCTAATTTAGTTAAGTCTATATGGTTTAGTTAGTTAACCATTGTCTATTATTATTAGATAGTTTATGTTCCTACTCCCTCCCTCCGTCGATATATTTAAACACACTTTTGACTAAAAATTTGTCTCCAAATATAAACCTCTTTTTAATATATATTAGTAAGTTATTTTAATTTATGTAAAAAGAAAAATAATAATGCTTAAAATTAAAGGGTCTGTTATTTGATGCACCCAAAATACTAGTTAACAAACTAAAAGTAAAAAGAAAAGTCCAATTTTATATTAAAAAACTTTTTTTTTTCTTTTATAATTCATTAATAAGTGTCCCATGAACATGAACATTAGTTAACATTTTAAAAATTAAACAACGGAGGAAAAGAGAGATTAATGTTAACATTTCAAAAATTGAATAGTGTCGCAGTTTGAGGCACAATAAATAGCTTCACGTTATGAAGCATGCAACGACACGAACACGATGGTTTTTGACAGAGTGTCACTCTGACTCTGAAAAGGGTAAAAGGGAGAAATCATATAAACAGACAAAGGAAAGGACCAATCACAATTCACTTCAACGTGTTGATCAGACGTTGACTCATAAGAATCTCATCAGATCTCAACACAACAAGTGCGGTCTTACATCACTTACTATGTACTCACTGTAGCATATTCTTCTTCCTCTATCTATGACTATGAATACCCACCAAGCACCCAACTATCCTCTTTCTCTTTCAACCTCTCCTTTCTTCTTTCTTAGGTAAACTCTATCTCTCTGTTTTTTTTTTTTTTATTATCTATGTGTTTGTACTTTGCACACACTTTATAACATAGCATGAGTCTCATAAATTTTTAATTTAACTACTTGTGTATGTGTAGTTGAAAAAAGTTTTAAATTTTGAAGCGTTAATTCATATTTTTTCAACTGTTGAAAAGGGTTTAACAAGGTGGGTCAAAATCAAAAAAATTAATTATGATTTTATTGGTCTGATTTCAATTACCAAACCAAAGAATTGTGTGTTTGTTAAGATCTGAAGTGAAGATGAATTGCTACTATGGATATCCACAGATGAACACAATGACAAGTAGCTATGAGGAGGTGAGGATGGAACCAGTGGTTTGTCCTAAGCCACGTAGGTTGGGTCTATCAAACCATCATCAATCTTCCATCAACAACCATATCAGACCCTTGAGGTGCCCCATTAGGTACTTTTCTTATTTTTTTTTTATTTTTATTTTTTTAAATAAAAATCATGTCTTTCTTACTATTTTGTTTCTTGAAAATCAGCTACCAATCTGAAATTGAAGATTCAGGAGTTGGGGCAGAACTTCTTGAAATCATCCATCCCAAGGTTAATTCCTATATCAATTTTCACATCCTTTATATACATGTGTGTGTGTTTTACTTTTTATGCAATCTTCATATTTATCTTACTGCTAATATTTTCCTATGAAACAAATTAGTATACATAAATTATGTTGATTTCTTGTGATAACTCAAATTTTGCCTAATAGTTCATGTTGATATCTTTTGATACTCAAATTTTGGTGATAATTTATATTATCAAAGTCTATGAATTTTATCTTTTTTAAAGAGTCTATCCTAATAGTTCGTATTTTATTTGATTTGTTTACAGGCAAGTTGCTATCCAGAGAGATCGGCAGCGGCTAATTTGTTGGCATCGTCGCCTCCATATTTCATTGGATCTCCACCAAGCAGGGCCTCTAACCCTGTAATCCAAGATGAGCAATTTGGTAATGGGAATTTTAGTAGTCCATTTACCATGGTGGCGTCGCCTTCGCCATCGGCTCGAGGATGTGGAGTTCCGATGAAATTCGGCAACACCCCAGCTGCTGTTAGGATTGAAGGTTTTGACTGTCTTAGAAGAGATAGGAGGAGCAACTGTAGTATCTCTGCTGTTGCCTAATGCAATTTTGAAGAACAGATAATAGATAATAGAGAGAACTCAATACCAAGAATCAGCAGAGGAGTTTTTTTGTTTCCTTTGGAAAGAGGATCTAATCTTAATAATTCACTGTTGTTAGAGTTACTGTATGATGTAAATAGCTGCGATGTTCAAGTTGTTGCTCATGAATGAGTTTGGCGTCAGTCATCAATAAAATAGGACAAGGCAGGGTAAAGAACAAGGCAAAAAATAGCCACTTTCTTCTGTCTTGTTATTAGGTTTTGTGGAGAGTTTAAAGTTGTTATGTGTTTGTCACTCATATTCTTCCCATGTAATTGTAATCTGGAGGAAATTGAGGATAAATGTTTGGAATTTTGTACATTATATTAGTATTATTACCATCATCTGTTTTTGTGGATGCCCTTTTTGAAGGTGGTGTTGCCTATTTGATTTGATAATCTCAAAGACAAGTTTCTGTATAAAATGTATTCCACCACTCAAAAAAAATCTATGATGTTTGATTGTTTATTAGTGTTCCATGATTGTGTTCTAAAGAGAAAGACATAAGGAAATAAAAAATAAATAAAAATAAATTCTATTGGTTTAGGTGGATCTTAGGAAGCATCAAAGCGTATTTTGTGGTAAGATTTGAGGGGGGCTTGGTCTTTGTTTGTATTTTACTTTAATTTTAATTTTATGTGGTTGATTGAATTGTTTGAAAAAGAGGATTAGAGTATTTTTGGTGATGTGAAAGGGTATAAAATAAAGTGAGTTGAAGATGAGATGATGAGTCAGCAATGTCTGAAATGCATGTGAAGGAGAGAGTGTGGAGGAGAACACAAAATGTGTTGGTGGTTGATCTTGTAACATGATATATTATTATTATTATTATTATTGATTAATGGGACCATGTGAAGTTGAGATGCGAAGTTGCGTAAGGCTTTTTCATTCACAGCATATAACACTCAGTAGCAGACAAGTTGGCCTGCAATGCCAAATTGTGACATAAATAGCAGCCACTTGCACTTGCCGGTTGCAACGTGAAAAGCTATAATTAGGAAAAGGACTTAACTTAAGGACTAAATTGCATCAAGTACAAGACAGCCCCTCAAATAAAAAAGTACAAGAAACGGTTAATTCCAGTTTTAGTTACAGCACGTTCGTTCTTACATTGTGTTAATTTTGTTTGTTTTAGTTTTCCCATTTCTCATTCTTCTATTATTATTATTACCAAGTTTTGAGTAAAATGTATCAATATCTAGTGACACAGCTTCTCATGTTTCATGGGACAACATATGTCTGTCTTTTCCTTATATCAGAGCAACTCAAATATGAAAGCTAATTCATTATTCACACAAGGGAATTGATAATGAGTGTTTTAGAGCACTCTTTAAGAACTTAAATGGTAATTTTTTATGAAAATTTGTATATCATATGCATTGAAATTTGAAGTATTTTTTTGAAATTCTTGGAGAATGTCTCGAACACTCACTCGTTAACAAAAGAAGAGGCATAAATAGCTAATAATCCGCTAATGAATTTAGCTAACAGGCATTACACAAACCAACTAAACCACTATATCATCTAAGACTTTTATTAGCATTTGATAAGTCCATCAGGACAACATCAACTAAGAACAGGTTTTCCATATCACCATTTACCAATTACCCCTCCTCAACTACTTATAGTGTCAATGTCAATACTAAAAAGGTTAAGGTGAAGTTTAACAAATTTAGGATCAGAAATAATAGAATTCCACGATTTACAGACGCATTTCATTTTGAAAAAGGAAAGAATCTCACTGATAACATCATACTCTTTACATACTGGCTGGCTGGTGGATCAAAGCGGCGGTTGCTGACTCACTTTGGCGGAAATAACAGGAAACAACATGTAGTATATTATGTTAAAATAAAAAATAATAAAATTGGGGCTTTAAAATATGAGAAAAGATAAATACATCGATTAAATTGTAAATCGTCAAACATGTTTCTTCTGTTAAATCTAATGACGTGAATCACAACTTGCGAGTTTGCATTATGTATAAGATGCAAATTCCCATGACATTGTTTTGATTGTTGTGACCAACAATACAACACTAACTCATTTGTTAAAGTATACGGAAATTCGTAAATTTAATCTCCAATATCTTAGCAGTAGAAACTAAATTGATGGATTTTAGATAGTTTAATGACTACTTATTATTATATTTATATAGGTTTAGAGACTAAATTGAGTACTAATCTAGAGTACAAATTGATTGTTATCTTTCAAAGTCACATGTAAACAGACTTTGATAAAGACACTACTATTGTGGTTGCTTCAATGATGGTTTATTTCTTCATCTGAAACCAAAATTGGAGTTCACAAGTTGTAAATTAATCGTTGCAGCTGAATCTTGATGTTCAATACACTTATTTACTAGCTTAAAATCATTTGTACTGTTGGAGATATGAACTTTCCTGTGAATTAGAAAATGAATGTGATTGTACAAAATAACTGTTATTCATGGTAAAGATGTCTTCTAACTTTTTCTGAGGTAATAAGTGTGGCAGTCATATCTCTTGGTTCACATCAAAGTATCAATTAAAAATTAACTTTTAACATGTTGGTACAATACTAGTTTAAGAACTCTTGCACACACCATCATTTTCTTTTGAAGTTTTATAAAATTTAATTATAAATTGTGATATTAGCCCAATTGAATTAAAAAAAATGATCCTACAACTTTAATAAAATGAGTCACAAATAGATAAATAAGTCTCTGTGTATGATTATTATTTTAAAAAATGTCATTGACCTCATTGATATTATTGATAAACATTAAGCTAAGTACAGATTCTCTTAAGCTTTTGGCCCAAGCTCTTACAGTTCAGCACTACCTTGAGCACATCGATTTGTTGAACTTCTGTTATAAAATTTGTTTTTCTTTTCATATGATTATGAATACAAAATATGTTACAATATTATCCACAAAATGTCACCAATGTGACTAAGAATTCAAGTATTAGAAGTTCCAACATACCAATGACTTTATTATATTTACATGAATCTGGATTCAGTGCAGTAAAAAAGACACAGTTATACACATTAATTGATCTCGACAATCGATTTGAGATCGGCTGACATACATTACACACCTTCACCAACATATCTTCAAATAATCTTCATCATTGATTTGAGTTCGAACAATCAAGATTAGTAACTCCCTCTCGCAGTTGCTGCATGGAATCTGAATCCCTATTTACATAGCACGTGCCAAATTTTGAAGACTATGCAATTTAATTGTAGCTACAAGTACTGCCTCCTATTTTACTGCCACCGTTTTGGAGCTTTAGGTGTGCCAATACTGGGGCTTTTTATGGTACCTGAAATTAAATTTGTGAAGAAAGTTGAAAAATCTAAACATTTTAAGAAGTTAATGATTACTTAGTTTGACACCTATATAGTAAATTATCACTTTAAGATATTTGAATCATTGATGAGAACCATCAGTTGATATTTGAATCTATTTATAATTTGTTATGTATGCGAATTAAATACTAACCGATGATTCATTAACTACAGATATATTTTCCTTTAGAGGAGTTAAATTCATTGTTAGTATAATATCTGTTCCTTTAGAGGAGTTAAATTCATGGTTAGTATAATATTCATATGCTCTACTAAAAGCAAAGTGAAGAATAGCATGACCTCTGAGCAAGGATAACAGATACAGCATAAATCGAGAGAATTTCATTTTAACTTGCATATACCTGATGATTTCTTTGAGGGGTCCTTTGCTACAGCTGTGGTAGATGAGATTCGGCCAAATTTCCTTACCGCTTGAACAGTTCTGGATATTACTTTGGACCTGCAAAACACAGATCAAAATTTTAACCATAAATATCACATATACATTAATTTTAGACTTGACTTCTAAGCGATGCATATGTTGTTCCTCTGCAAATATGCTGTAATAGCATAAGCACTACTCACGTCTTCGACTTATCTGAAGTCTTTTTGGCTTCACTCATACTGGAACTATCAGAAGAACCATCAGTTTCTGTGCCGAGAGCAAGACTATTGTTGTCAGAAAAATCACTTGATCTTTGTTGAAAATATGTAGCTGAGACTCCTTGAGTTACTCGCCTAGCCTTTTCAGGCGAATGGAGAAACTCAGTTTTATGGTCATCCATTCGTTGTTTGGTATCACCTTCAACAAGGTGCTTAAAACTTCCACTTGATACTTTTTGAATTTGCTTAGAAATACCACTGACGGACTTGTTCAATGATTTAAGCCGAGACTCCTTGTTGTCAGAAAAATCACTTGATTTTTGTTGAAAATCTGTAGCCGAGACTCCTCGAGTTACTTGCCTAGCTTTTTCAGGCGAACGGAGAAACTCAGTTTTATGGTCATCCATTCGTTGTTTGATATCACCTTCAACAAGGTGCTTAAAACTTCCACTTGATACTTTTTGAATGTGCTTAGAAATACCACTAACGGACTTGTTCAGTGATTTAAGCCGAGACTCCTTGTTGTCAGAAAAATCACTTGATTTTTGTTGAAAATCTGTAGCTGAGACTCCTTGAGTTACTCGCCTAGCCTTTTCAGGCGAACGGAAATACTCAGTTTTATGGTCATCCATTTGTTGTTTGATATCACCTTCAACAAGGTGCTTAAAACTTCCACTTGATACTTTTTGAATTTGCTTAGAAATACCACTGACGGACTTGTTCAGTGATTTAAGCCGAGACTCCTTGTTGTCAGAAAAATCACTTGATTTTTGTTGAAAATCTGTAGCTGAGACTCCTTGAGTTACTCGCCTAGCCTTTTCAGGCGAACGGAGATACTCAGTTTTATGGTCATCCATTTGTTGTTTGATATCACCTTCAACAAGGTGCTTAAAACTTCCACTTGATACTTTTTGAATTTGCTTAGAAATACCACCAATGGATGCGTTCAGTGATTTAAGCCTTTCAATCTCCTCATCTTTTTTCAAAATAGTGTTCTTCATAGAAGTCACCTTCAAAGTAAGACAAAGTAGAAAATACTTGTCAGAGTACATGAAACAAAAGAAAAGCACACCGCATAACCACACCGACGTATTCAATTTACATGAACAAGGTAAATTACCTGTTCAGATAATTCTCTCGTCTCCTTGTTATTTCGTGCAGCTCCTAGTTCAACTGAGGAAACTCTCTCAGCAAACTTTAAAGTACTCAAAGTTTCAGAATACGAACTGACGTCCGAGTTAATCTGGACAAACATGAGAGTCTTTGCTTGACCGCCTGTGCAGTAAAATCAAAGACAATATTCCAATCAAAATCTAGTAGAAGCTTGAAAGAGATTCTAAACCGAAAGTTAAGCAGATGAACATTGATTTACCAAGAGACGTTTGCAGAAGTTGAGTAAGCTTGCTGTTTCTATATGGTACATGGGGACTCTTTTGAGAAAGGGCAAAGATTACATCTCCGAGGGCAGAAAGTGATTTGTTTATATGTTGTGCTTCCTTAAGTCTATCCCCGGTTACATCAGATCGATCTACTCTTTCACTTCCGGCCAAATCTACCAAATGAAGATTACCATGCATAGTAGAACCAGACTTGAAATCCTTTCCACGAACATGAATTGAGACCACACTGTGCACGTAAAGTTTATACATGTCATCATAATAAAAAGCTTTCATTTCAGGGAAAGAAAAAAATGATTTAACCTGTGAGAACGGCTACTTCTTTCATTCATAGCAGTCGAACCGATTGCTCTATTTTTAAGTCCAATGTCCATCAACTTAATGACATCTGAAGGTGATTTTACGGGGAACATGCTAGCATCTGGTACTGCTATACCGTATGATTGAGATTGAGTCAAAATCCCAAGTGTGTGCAAATCAAGGAAACCAGAGAAGAAAAAACTAATAAGGGAAAGTTAATGCAAAAAAATTGTCTAAAGATATTTTTAAAAAAGGATATCTCTTTGGAGATTCCTCAGTTGATAACAAGTCACGAACTTGCTCGTTATATATCTCAACCATTTGAACCCAAATCTCATAGTCTATGAGGCTTCCTCTGCTTGTGGAAATTCTGAAGAGGTCATTTAGAGCTCGATAATTAACACCGAGTTTCTCACTTGTTGCTCCATTTGGACCAGTCTGAGAAAAGAAGGTAATTTGTACAGTACAATAAGGCCTTTCTTTAATAGCATTAAGAAAAATATAAAATCAATATGTCAAGAGGGTTTATACCATTGTGTAAGTTTTTCCGGACCCGGTTTGGCCATAAGCGAATATACATACATTATATCCATCGAGTACCGATCTTACAAAAGGTTGAATGTCAGCGTATACATCTCCTGTGCATCATTCAAAGTAGAATCACGGGACAACGTCAGAATATAAACATTACAACTAAAACTAAGTAAAAACTGTAATATCGATACACATGAATAATGATGCAAAATTTTCATCTCTGGATATAAGGAATACTTCTCCATAGCCTAATCTCAAAAATGGAATAGAATATATAAATAAACCTTGAGTTGCGGCAGGGCCGAAAATCTTGTTGAACTTAAATGATCGATGTACATCTTTCCCTTCTTTGGAGGGATTTACCACAACCAAATCACTTTCACCTATGTCTTCTACAATAGACTGTTTTTCCTTTTTGTCTATAAGGAATGGTCTAATTCGACAAAATACTCTGATATTTCCTGTATCATAAAACAATGTGTGAATTCATATTACACTTACATAATATACAAAAGCGAGAAAAAAGACATGGATAATGCTACCTTTTAATTCTTGAACTTCATTAAACATTTTTTTATTTTCAGCAAGGACGGCTTGATAGTTCTGAGATGCATGTATGAGTGGTTTGAGATTTACACCTGAACAAATTACATTCAAATGATTAAAGGTTAAATCCCGGTAGAAGAATATGAAAGGGAGCACTAAAATGACATTCTAACGACAAAGGCTTACGTAATCGATTACACTCCTCTACATAAACGGTTTTCCCTTTCATAGCATCTTGCTTAATGGACTCCCACGATGATTTCAGTTTCTGGATGTTTGCAAATCAAGCACAAAATTGTAATGTTTGGCACCACAATTATAACATTGACATTGACACATTTTTAAGTGTACCTGCAGGGAACTAAATTGACAATTTATAACAGTCTGCAATTGGTTCTCTTTCACTCTCCACTCCTGATATTTTGAATCCGAAGAATCCTCAATCTCCTTAACTGCGTTCCTCAGTTCTTCGAGTCGATACTCATATTCTTGAGACTTCTGTCTCAATTCTGCTTTAGCATCCCTGGTTTCTTCTTCCAACTGTGAGCATTTCGCTTCATATGTTTTTTTGGTTGCTTCCAGTTTTTGTTTCAATTCTGAAATTTCCAAATTTTTGTCCTCTAGCATTTTCGTCAACCTAATTATTTCTTTTTCATTTTCCTTCTTTTCTTCCTCTGTGACCTTCTCATCCTATATTGAAGAGTCGGAACATGAAAATAATCTAATTAAAGCCTCTTGTATTATCCCGTGTCTATAGTATATCAATATATTTCTTATGATGCAAAGTATGAAATCATTACCTTCAACTGTTGAAGCTGGCTAGAAATCATCTGTTGCAAAAGTTCGCTCTGATAAGTAGAGAACTTGTACCAATTTTCAAAATTTGAAGGAATATATAAGGATCCACTTTTAAAAATATGACTAGACAATGATATTTTGAGATACCTCACTCTCTTCTCTAGTTCCAGATGCAAGTGCCTCGAGTACTCTTATTCTCGACTGATATTTTTCTTCCCGGGCCTTAAAAAGATTACTTTGCTGAATACAGTGTAAGAAAGTGACATGAGGAAACTGACTGAGAAAAGCAAAATTACATAGATGTTAAGAACAATGTAACGGACATACAGTTCGTATGTGTTCTGCTTGTGTCGATATGCGGCGTTCGATCTCCTGTGAAACCTTTCTCAACAAGCATGCCACCCGCTAAACAAACAAAAATAACAAACAATATTTATGAAACTGTATGGATTACTTGAGCTTGAGGTGCAAGTCACTCATATGGATATATACTTGTATTTTCATTTGCAAGCCATACATGAGGTATTTCTCCGTTTCTTCTCTCGACGCTTTCTTCAAGAATACCATTGACAACACTTAATAGCGATTGAGTGGGAGCATTCTGCAACAACAGGCAATAAAATAAATCAGTCATGAATCAAACAAAGAATACACGCATATCTATATACACATGTACACAATTTTTTTTTAATCTGAATACATGTATCTGAAGGTTGAATTCAGGAACTTACATCTAAACTGTTTGATTTCATCATTTCTGATATTTTTGCGGCAGGAAGATCTGAATAGCTTCCAGGTTTAATTTGAAAAACCTCGTGGAACTTATGACCAACCTGGTATATTAATGAAGCTGATGGTTCTGCACAAGATTCAAATGAACAGAACCAATCACTTATAAATACAAGAACGCAATATAATTGGTCTAATGAATATCAACATAGATGTTTAACTTTCAAGCACTACAAATGTCCTTCACAAAGGGAAAATAACCACCTCTGTTCCTCTCTTCTTCTAAAGAAGGATTTAAATGAAAAAAGATAGTCACACACGTATATATAATTAAGAATTTAAAGTTCAAAGAAAAAGTGTCTTACAAAAATAAATGTTTAGTTTTTATAGTACAAGTTAGAACTTCCCAAATAACATTGCTTAGGGAATTCAAATTACATACATCCTAGATAAGTTTTCTCATTAACATGTCACAGTGTTTATGAAATTGGATTTTATTATCTCCTTATGTACAACAAGCACATACAGAAAGAAGGGGATGAGTTTAATAAAATTCACCGGACCCGCCATAGAAGGGCTAAAACTCATAACACGTTGAAACCTTGACTCAGATGTAAGCTTCCTGTTGTCCACACCAAATGGTGGGGAAGAATGAAAACTCGAAGATCCATACCCACGAGGGCTTGATGCATTGGAATTACTTAAAGAAGCATTATCTCCCAAAGAATTCATCAAACTTTTCGCTCTGAGTATTAAAAGACAATCCACAACAGGCTTCATAGATCCCTAAACAACAAAAGAGACAGTGGCAACCCAACAAGGAGCGTGCAATAAGCTCGTGAAGATCTTAAATTATCAACAGATACAATAATGCTATGCATAAAATCACGGTACAAAAAAATAGATGCTAGGTATCTTATACCTTCTCTAGGTCTGATATTTCAAACCTTGGCAATCCCAATCCATCCAAAGCTTTCAGAAATGTTTTAACATTTTCTGATTGTGATGGCAGAGAATGATCAGATTCACTGACCTACAAAAAATAATCCAGATTGAAAGGTATACCTGAATTCTGAAAGTAAAATTGTCAAATTTATTGCTGAAGTTAACTGAAACTCTGAAAGTTAAGAAAGTATTACCATAGTTACGGGACCAGGTCGTAGTTTGTTTAGTATCTGGCACAAAACTGTACCACTGCTCAAGCATGCTCTTAATTCACCATCTGTGACATTTGTTGAGAAGTCCAATGAAGGAAGAAGACTATTTAACCATTGAACCAAAACCGATCGATGTTTAGCTGAAAATATTCATAAAGAAGATTAATTCAAATTCAACACATAAATGAATAACATGCAAATTACAAAGAGAGTTTAAGTCCAATGATCTCCATACCTTCCACCTCACATTGAGTGTTTACTACATGCCCAACTCTATCAATTCCATTGAAAATGTCCTTTGGACTACCCAATTCTCTGGGTACTGTAATCTTTATACCAGATGGGGGATTCATTACTAGGTTCCTAGTGGGACAAGCAACCTAAGATTTCCACAAAGATACATTTCAAAGAAATTCCCTTTGTGTCATATCACCCAAAGAACTCTTCAAAGCCTGAAATTCATATCAATTCACGGTACTCTGAATCAGTTTCTTCAATTGTGTATGTTCAAACTATGCTACGCAACAGTTAGAAGCCCTATTTGACAACACTCTGTACTAAATAGCGTATCATAAAACAATATCGACTAGGTCAAAATCCGCTACGCTATAACTGCTATTCGACAGTACTCATAATCACCAACATGCAGTTACCACCAACAAAAACTTTTTTTTTAATCTCAATTCCTTTCATTGGTTAAAGAAGCCATCCATGTCAGATTAGCAAGTAAGGAAGGACTAGATAGCTAAAGAAGATTAAACAAAGAACCCTTAAGAACAGAAAATGTACAATTTTTGTATTGTAACGTAATTGATCAATGTTTTGTGACAAAAACAAAAGAAACGTCCAAAAGAATAAAACTTGAAAAACGGGTCATAGAAATTTCCGGGGTAAAGAGGACTATTTTGTTTGCATGCAATTTATTTATAAAATATTCTAAATGAATATTCAAATTACCAGGAAGGAACAAAACATTCATGTTGAAATTTGACTTGTCTACGTTTGAAGAATGTTACATTATTAAAATTAAAATATCCCTCAAACAAAATAAAGGAAAACATAAAAAGAAAAGAATCTAAAGAATGATAAAAATAAAAAAAATAAAAACATTAAAACCTGGGAATGTTGACGTAGAATGAAGAATGGTAGTTGGGGAGATTAAGGAGAATCAAGAAAACATGGCATCCATAAGATTTTGTACGTAATTATTTAAATTAATTAATTAATTAGTTAATAAAATAATTTTTAAAAAAGAAGTTAGTGTGTTAGGTAATTTTGGAAGGAAAGAGAGTGGTCCGAGAAAGACTCCGTGCGTCACAATGAATCATTTCCCGCCAGCGACAAAAAAGAATAGAATAGGGTCTGAGGTGCAATGCCAAGTGTTGTTAACTTGAAGAGATCCAACTGTGTGTTTTTTGTTTACACTTTCAAAATTTCTCATTTTTGCAATTGGCATCGATGGAAAGACACTATCTTCGGTGATAATTAAGTGTGTGTTTGGTAAATGAAAAATTAGCTAATTGAAATTTGAAGCGACTCGTAAATATAAAATGACATAAAGTACACCTATGTTTAATATGTTATGAATTATATTTATAGACATTTATATTTATTTTAATAATTTAAAAGTATTTTTTTAAAATAATAAATTTGATATATGAATTTAATGGAGTTTATCTTTAACAAAATTTGTTTGACTTCTTTATCATATATTCTTATTTGTTTTATGGAAAATTATTTCTTTTTATTTAAATTGGTAAATATGTTCAAAGATAAAATTAATCGTAAATATGTACATATGAATTTAATAGAAAGAGACCATATATGTTTCGGTGAGCTTAACTCAATTGGTATGAATATCGCATAATATATACAGGGTTGGGGTTCGAACCCTAAACACCATACTTCTCCACATTTAAAATGTGCGAGCTCTAGCCACTATGCTACTTAAACAAAAAAAAACATATATCTTTCAAAAATGAAAGAGAGCGTATAAAAAAAAGTCACATCTGAACAACAATATTTCAACCATCTAAGCAATAAAAAAATTCAAATAGAAAGGAATACAAGGGTTCCATGAGCATAACTCAGTTGATAGGACAATGCATTATTATATGTAGGGGCTGAGGTTCGAACACCAGACACCCCACTTATTCACCTTATAAGGTGAATTCTAACAACTAGGCTACTTGACAAAAAAAAAAAATACAAGGCAACTGTCAAACAAAAATTAGCAGAACGTGGAAAGTTAATTTCTTTGAGTGGGCAGTTTTTTTTTTTTTAAATAAAAATAATGTTAAAGGTTATAAATGGAAGAAAATGTGAAAAACTACAAGTTATAAGCTTAAAAGCTAGTTAAAATAGCATCTCAAAAAGTGAGATAAGCTTGTTACCAAACACATTTTATTTTTTAAAACAAGCTTATAAACTAGTCTAATAAGTTGTAAGGTAGTCTATTGGCTTTACCAAACATAGCCTAAGGGTGTGTTTGGTAAAAACAAAGCTATAAGTTAGCTGATAGCTGATAGCTGAAAAGCTAGCTGATAGATGATAGCCTATAACTGAAAAGTTAGCTGATTAAAATTAAAAGTGTTTGGTAAAATTAGCTGTTGAAGTGACTATAAATATAAAATGACATAAAAACACATGCTTGTTTAATTTTTTTTTAATATCATATATATAATTTTTATTACTTAACACATTTATTTTTAAATATTTAAATATATTTCAAATTATTTTCATCTCCAAAATAATAAATGTATTTATGAATTCAATCGAATTTTTTTATTTAACCATTTTTTTTTTTTTATGAATTTTATTTAACTAAACTTGCTTCACTATTATAAATTCTATATAAAATTATATATTATATGAATTATGAGCAAAGTAAAAAAAAAAGTGGACAAGAAAATTTAAAAAGCCATACATGGTAAACATGGTTAGTTTAAGAAGATAGTGGGATAATTTTTTTTATTATAATAAAATAAAATAAAATTAAGAAAAGGTTAAAATGGGAAGAAAGTATAAAAAGCTACAGCTATAAGCTAAAAAGCTACTTGGATTAGCTTCTTAAAAAACACTAAAAGCTAGTGAAAAAAGTTTTTTACCAAACACATCTCATTTTATCAAAACAAGCTTATAAGCTAGTTCAACAAGCTATAAACTAGCTTTTTTGTGGTACCAAACACAGCCTAAGTGTCATTTGATACTTTTTAGATTGGATCAATCATTTTTAAACTTGTTTAACCGATTAAAAAGTCTTCTGAGTAGTAGTTAGCGATAGTTAAATGAATAATTTGGAGGTGTTTTGAAGAAATTTTAAAAGTATAAAGATTAATTTTTGAATCACCGGTTTAATTCAATAACCATGTAATTTTTTTTTATGAGAAATGATATTTGTACAACCATTTTGTGACAATTTTTTGACAACTCTCTCTTTCATACTCACATTATGTTTTTATTCTCTTTCCTCCTTTTTCTCTCTCCATTATTTTTAACTAATAGAAAGAGAGGAAAAAGAAGTTGTCAAAAATGATTGTTCAAATATCACTACTCTTTTTATTTATTTATGGTGTTCTTTTGGAATTTAAAGAAGTTTTTTTTAACTCATTTTGAAGTATAACCCATCGTGTTAGTAGGTATATTGTATAATTTGTGCAATGATTGAGGTTCGAACTATGGAACATCTCTTAAAAAGATGAATTTATAACCATTAAGCTATTTGAATAACAAATGTATATTGTCACCAAAAATAAATATGTATATAACTTTCTGTCCAAAAAAAATTATGTATTTACGCTTTCAAATTATATATTTCTAACCATTTTTATTATATTTTTCTCTTCTTTCTGGTGTGGTTCCACACGTTCACGTTGATTTTTAATTACTTTTCTTGTTTAAAAAATTTGATATTTAATCAGTTATCGGTTCAAATAATCAAATATCCACAAACCTTTTGAAATTAGTACTTAAATATATTGGACTTGTTATGTGTACTTATATTTTCTTACTTTATTCGATAATGGGACTGTGTAGTTTCCCAACAAATCCTAGACAATCATATCAAGTTTGGAAATGACTATGATCATAGCTGCAAACTGATGCTGAATATGAAAAATAAGCAAGATTCAATGACACAAATGAAAAGGTAAGTGAGAATAAGTCTAAAACATTTTGAAATTGTTCGATCGAATCAGTTGTCTCAATATAATTAATTAATATTTCAAAATGATTCCTAAAATTATAACAATATATATTCTATCAATTTTCTTACTAACAATTTAATCATATCTGTCCCATTGTTAGAATTTTAAGTGGATAATGATGAAAATGCATTTAAAATTAAGTAAATAATAACGGTGATAAACTCTCTTTTCAACGCTCTCTCTAACACTCAGTTTTTTTATTGGACTAAATCAATATGGGTAGGGTAGGTCCTAAAAATTTTGGTGCCCTATACAAAAGGAAAAAATTGTACCCTTTTAATTATTCTAATATTTTTCTTTTTGTATTTTTTGTTGCACAAGATTCATTTATAATCAAAGTTCTTTAAAAATATATTTACAATAGAATTAATGAAAGCAAATTAAGAAGAAATATATCTTTGTCAAAAAAATATAAAATAATATATCTATATTGTATTGACTACTAAGTAAAAATAATAATATGGATGCCCCTAAAAATACAGTACCCTGTGTTGCCGCCTCAGGGCCACCCATGAATATGAGACATGCACTTTAAAAATGAAACTCATATAAAGTGGTAGAACATATACATTATTTTCATGCAAGTGAATGTTAGAGAGAGTGTTGATAACATTCCTCTTAAAATTAAGGGTGTGTTTGTTTCAAGTTTGCCAAATTTATTTCTAGGAATAACATTCCTTGAAATATATAGATGTAAATTTTATTCCAAGGTATTTAGAAA
This sequence comes from Medicago truncatula, assembly GCF_003473485.1. Classification (NCBI taxonomy): domain Eukaryota; kingdom Viridiplantae; phylum Streptophyta; class Magnoliopsida; order Fabales; family Fabaceae; genus Medicago; species Medicago truncatula. The sequence continues at coordinate 48,005,413 of NC_053049.1, read as the reverse complement.
AAAGATGTTTGGTTAACATTATAATGTTTCAAGGAACCTCAAAAATAGGGATTATAATAGGTAATTATACGTGATTTTATTCCCATCTCCATATGAACTTTATTCCTACCAATTTCTTTGAAAAAATATTTATATTCCCAGGAACATTTTATACCCGGGAATAAAATTTAACAAACTTGTAACAAACATAGGCATGTATGTTTTTATGATTTTATTTCCAAGAATCTATAATTATAACTTGAAACAAACATAAGTGAATGATAAGATATTCCGGACAAACCTAATTAACATATTATAAATTTAGAGATCATTTTAGAATACATGAAAGAATAAAATAGATACGGTCTTTTCAATTTTATGTGTTACATTGGATATATGCTCTTCTTATAGATACTAGAACCTGTAAAATAAACACACAATCTAAGCAGATATTTTCTAATTAATATTAATAAAACAGCTGGTGACCATATGTATAAACAAAACATTACAAGTGAAAAATATCATATTAAAATTGGTATGCAACGTGATAATACATGGATTCTAGACCAATCTAAAGAACATCAAGAAGTTGAGGTCATAAAGATTGATCTGTAAGATCATAACAAAAAATAAAAAAAGGCTTTTTCTGGTTGTAGGGCATGTAGCCCAATAAGAATCACTAAATTCTTCAAATATATATATATATAGTTTTGATGCTGAAGAAACATGAGGACTTGATCTAGGGCTAATTTGATGTATCTTGCAATTTACTTGGCTTCCAAGTAATGATCTTCTATGGCTAGCTGCTTGCATAAAAGTTGATATCCTATTTTGTCTTAGTAAGACGTTAATTTGGATCATCTAGCACCTTGTGAATTCAAAAGGATCTTGCAATCTTACAAATTAAATGAGTCGAGTTGATTTCATTTGAAATAATAGTGGTTAATGATACTTATAATGAGATATGTGGATAAAAAGTTTTGAACTCATTTGATATTTGAATTTTCCTTAGATATATACGAGTATTAAATCTTTAAATTGTAAGTATATATATATATTTACATAAATACCATCAACTTTGGTGGGAAATATTTGCAGGAGACTATCATACTTCTTTTTTTTGACTCAGACTATCATCTACTTTTTTTTAAAAAAAATATATCAAAATTTAGATAAAGATAAAATATTAAGTTAGGTATAGGAACCAAGTAGTGTCTGATGACCTGGACCTGATAAAGGATGACACGATGATGAGGATTAAATGTTGTATGATGGCCCCATCAGCCATGTTGAGTTTTTGCTCTGTGCCATCACTTTTTTGAAGTTTCTTTCTGTTATTTCATTTTCACAAAGTCTGGCCCATTAACCCCAAATTTTTGGACCACAATGCTTTTATAGAAAAGAGAACAAAACTTGCATTTCAGGATCTGTCGCTTCTGTACCTCTTGGGATATCATAAAGACATAAACTTACACATCATCTTGAGGTTTTTTTCTCCTTATAAGAAGAGTTCATTAATATTAATTATCATCATGTGGTTGTAGATAAAACCTTCTATTTTTGACTCTCGTGTCATTACAAGTACCTATTACTTCTATAATTAAAAAATTTCTTGCAGATTATTAAAATATCAGTGAATCAATTTTCATGCACTCATTGGAAGAGATTCCAACTATATTTGACTTGACAATTGTAGTAACATACTAGCATGTCTTTTAGCCTTGTATTGTATGGTTTTATGAAACCATAGAGCTGAATTGACAGATATTTTTAACCTTGTTATCGGTGTGAAGTATTTTCTAACTTTACCAGCAGTGACTTATTCTTATTATATCGATGACTAATTTTCGTCGACTATATAACCACCTTTAATGAGGTCTCTCGTTTTAAGCACAATTTTTTTTCCATCTACAAGGCATGAACACAAAATCTTGCTTAACAAACCTAAGTTGAGTTTCACTCTGACCAACTTAATATTTGTTAGCTAGATTGACAAGATTAATTCTATTTTCTTGACTTCCATTAATTCCTGGAAAAAAAGGAATCCACTAAATTGTGAACGTTAGACATAGCCCATAATAGTTGTGTGAGTGCGACAGTTTAATTGAATTGTTTGCACCTGTAAGTAGGGTCTAAACAGAAAAGGTACTGCCCAATAGGAATTCTAACACTAGATATTCTTGACAGACACTTGAACAATATCGATCCCTGGTTCATTCTTTGAAAATTCAGTTGAATTTTATAAAAAAAAGTGATTATTTTACAAGGCTAGTAAATTTATCAGTACGTAGAACACAAACTTACCAGGAAATTAAAATATGTTCAAACTTTAAAACATGTCAAAAATAGCATTTTCTATAATGGTAGCTTTTTCTACCCATTGTTATAATTAGTTGAATACCGTTTAACCTTATCTTTGGTATCACACACAGTGAAGATGTCAGTGATTTTTAAAAATTACACCATAGCTTATGCAAAATCACATTGGGTCACCGTGATTTTGGTATACCACCATGATATAAAACATGCACGAAGAATGGTTACAAGTTAATTATTATTAATAAGTAGCTTAGTTAAAAAAACCACGTCTAGTTGAAGAGTATACACTCGTTGCAATCAAGTATTTCAACATTACAACAATTAATAACCATTTCAATCTAATGTTAAATAGCATAGCATCAACATTTGAATGTGAACTTCTAGTAAGGAACAATAATAATAGGCTTACAAAAACCAACAGCCAAATCATCAACTAGCTCATAATTGAAGGGTTACCATTAGTATTACTAATTAAACCTGAAGCTAGAGATAGATTGAAACATCCCAAGCAACATTAACTCTAGTAAAGTAATTAATAAACATTATTATTATTATAATACATACTATACACAGCCACATGCACCAAATATTAATCAATCCAAATTTGCAGAAAAGCAAACATGGAAGTTAATTAATAACCAGTTGATGATATTCATGTCAGTGGTAATTAGTTGGAAAAGAAGTTGCTCCTCCAGCAAAACATGCTGTCCTCTTAACAAAACGACCTTTCATTCTTGGTCTCTTTTCTGCATTCAATTTCCTTACTTCATATCTTATCTTCTTTGCAAACAAACGTGTTCTTCTTTTCTCTCTGTACCTTGATACTCTTGCTTCTCTTCCTCCATCTCCACCACTTCCCATTAATTGCCCCCTTAAGCTTCTTACTTCTCCTTCTACACCACTTGAACCCTGAAATCAATATTCACATGTCAAATATCATATACATGTATTAAATTACAACTAAGTGGTAGAGTGACCTTGCTGCCACGATCTACTGAGATTCAACCCTAGTCGTTTCAATTACATATGGAAAAAATAAAATATCTAAATTATGTTATCACTAAATTTTTGTTGCTAATTTAATGTCTTGTTTAGTATAGTGTAAAAGAGATGATTGAGAAAAAAAATGAAAAGTTGAAGTACCAATAAGTTTTGCCATGAATCATCATCACAATTGAACTTAGGAGGGTTTGCAGTAGTCCATGGAGAAGGAGAACCTTGCCTGCTCCATTCAGTAATAACCTCTTCATAGTTTAGTCTCAAAAATCTCTCTCTCTTTGTTTCTTCTTTAGTAATAACGCTCTCACTATAACCAACACTACTATTACTCAAAGGCATATACTCTTTCTCTTGTTGTGCTAGTGATACATCATTATTATCAATATTCCAATGAAAAACATCATCACTTGTCATGTCAAAAACTGATTCCAAATCATCAAGTTCTTCATCCTTAACCTTTAACATTTCACTTTTGGATGCATCCATTTCATTCTCTTGTTTATAATCAAACACTTGTCCTGATGAATTCTCTTGAATCTCACTACTCCCAACACCAAGTAAACTTTCAACATTAGCTGCAAATTCAGCAAGATCAACATCAAACTCACAGAAACTATCCAAGTCACACATTTCCTCAAAATCAACAGCATCATTTTTCACAGTACAAGTCTCTAAATCAAAAGGGTTGGCATCGAAAACTGGCACACGACACAGCAACTGCTCCTCATCAGCCTCATCAATATCAACAAGTAGTTCTTGTCCTTGTTCTTCTTCACCTCCGAGTTCAGGAACAAGTGGAAGAAAACTAGTATTGAAGAGAACTTTTTCCTTGAGACGTTGCTGTTGTTGTTGAATCGACGAATTTTTGTTGTGGCGGGGAGTTCTTGCTTTCCTTGTGAATCCACTGTGCCATGCTTGTGCTGTTGTTGTTACCTTAGCAGACGCGGTTTGAAGGCGAACCCTTTCGTGTCTACTTGCTAATAGATTTGCAGAGTGAACCAAATTGTCACAACCATGACAAAGGAAAGCATCATCTGCAGCACAAAACCAACGTGCTCTTCTTCTTAAACAGCTATCACATGCTCTTGCTGTCTTGGCTCCCAAGGCACCTGCATCTGCATCACCTTTCATGTCTATAATCATAGAATATAACTAAACTATATTGTTTTATGTCAAAAAAATGATTCAATTAATGGTTTGTGTTTGTTGAAACTAGACAATGTGATGAAGGAGACACACTAGTGTCAGTAGGTACTTTTTTTTTTTTTTTTCTCTCTGCCCATGCACTTTTGGTAATTTGCTACAGGAATATTAATGGAGGTTAATGGGACCCACCAATTGGTATGATCTTAGTGTTGATTGGCTAGAGAGTTGAAGTTAATCTTATTCTCTGAATTCTAATTGGTTGTCTTTTTAATTATAGGATTTCTTATGGACCCATTAGGGTTTGTGCATTAAATTTTTGAGTAAGACATATTTGTTGTGTTACATGTATAATAATTCAATAATGTCTGCTATTTGAGGTCCCCTCTCCTTAGGTTGCTTTCATCTCACCGGCTGTGGTATTCTACCCATATTCTCTCTCTGTTGTCCTCTCTTCTTTTTGTAATTCATCAACCATTACATGCGGGGGGTATAGTAGTGTTTCAATAATGTTTATCATTCTGGTTAACTAATTTTTGTACAGTATCTCAGCTTTTACCTTTGTTTTGTGCTAAGCATTACTTGATATTGATGGTGTCCAAATTTAGTTAAATTTGGTATTTGGGTACTTGCCTTGTTTTTCTGTCTTTTATCTTACATTACACCAGTGGCTAATATGTTTTTGGCTTAAATATGTTTTTCGTCCCTGCAAATATAGACCATTTGAATTTTCGTCCATGAAGTTACTAATCCTTTCAATCTGCCCCTGCAAATATTAATCATTTGACTTTTGGTCCTAATTAGGTTTTTTTGCTGAGGTGGGCTGTCATTAGCGGCGTGGTGCCCATGTGGCAAGTGATGATTGGGTGAGGTGGTTTGCTTAAATAAGTCTTTCATCCCTGCAAATATAGGTCATTTGAATTTTCATCCCTGAAGTTACTAATCAGATGTAATTAGGACCAAAAGTCAAATGATTAATATTTGCAGGGGCATATTGGAAGAATTAGTAATTTCAGGGACGAAAATTCAAATGGCCTATATTTGCAGGGACGAAAGACATATTTAAGCCTATGTTTTTTAAGAAACTAAATTAGTCCACCCAAATTAGCACCAGACATAATCGAACTTGAGACCTTGAGTACACTAGTGGCTAATATTATTTTATCATCAAATTCAAACCTTACCAAATTTCTCATTGGTTTGTTATTAATCTTTATCATGTACTATAAATAAATTCTGAGAGGAATCGAACTTGGTACTTGGATTTTACGACATTCACACACTCCATATCAACTGCTTGCATTAAATTATGTGGATTTCATATGATATGTAAACATTTAATGAGTAATGTTAACCGATACTCCCGGAGTACTGGTTAAGGAAACAAATATAGTAACATCACATTGGGAACTTGTGCAGTCAACCCATTAAAAGTCTAAAAAATATTTCTTTTAATTTAAAACTTTTTTTTTGTTTCCTTAACCAGTGTTCCGGGAAACATGTTAACATATCCCACATTTAATTTGTGGACAAAACAAAAGGTGATAATTGAGATTGGTGTATATAGATAAATTCTTGTCAACTTGACAAAAAAAAAAAAAAAAATCTTGTCAAGAGGGAAATGGATGGATTGCTTCCCATTGGGTAAGAGAAAGTAGATAGCTATTGCTTATGCAAAACAACCCCGGGTGTTGACATTCTAGGAATCAGTCCAAAGAATAGTTCACCATAGGATTTTATATATTTTTTGGGCCAGGTAAAATTGCATATATACCAAAACCATAAATTGCACTGGTTTTTGCATATATAGATGATAGATATTGCTAGAGGTGATATTTTTGTTTTTATTGGTTTTGCAAAATCATAAATAGTAATTATTACAGAATTATCAAATCTCACCCATTGAAAAAGAGATTAGGCTTTAAAAGAGCTTATAACTAAAAAAAGATGTTATACAGTGATTAAGTTTTTTTTTTTTTACATGATACAGTGATTAAGTTAATGATGGATGAAGATACAAAAAATGTTAAATCGATCCCTAAAATACTACTAGTTGTTTACTAATGTTTCGGGATACTGATTAAGTTAATGATGGATAAATATTAATCAGTACTTCGAAACATTAGTTAAGAATCTTAAATGATATGAGTTAGACCTTATGAAATCTCTTCATCCTCTTCCCATTACTGACAGCCATCTTCAGTACCATAATGCCACAGCTTTCCTATCAAGTATCACTACATTCTCTATCGCTGATGCTACTGCCACCAACAGTTTATCCATAATAGGGGACAAATGCATATAGAAAGAACAAATATTATTAATAACTCGTGCCATGTGGCTAAAAGCCTTAAATTTGAAGAATCTTATTTTTTTTATATAGTACATTGTTAATATCAACCTGATTATTGTATTTTAAAAACTTCAAGTTATATCATGACACCTGTTTTGAGTTCTATGACATCATGGTGAATATAACTGATCGATCAGAATCAGATATTCATTCCAAAATCAGTTCTTGGTTAATCCTATGATCCATAGCTATCACTTAGATAAAACGTTTGCTTATAGTTTCTGCTTACTATCAGATTTTTTATATATTTATCAATGATATTTTTCTTCTTAGATTGAAGTTTTGTACTTATTTGTACTTGACCCAAAAAAGAATACTGCAGCTTATTATTAAACAAAGTTACCTTGAGATTTAATATTTGGTTTGTTTTAAAAAAATATATATAAGAAACGGATACAATAGACACAAATTTAAGTTGTAAAATTTAACATCAAATTTAAAAGTTTTGCGTACGATGGGTGCCTTTAATTTCACCAACTAGTCCTCAAAATGTTGAGTAACAATCCAGTAACAGTTTTCTTAATTTTTTGTTAAATAATGTGTCTTTGCTAGTTGCTACTATCCTTAATTTGAAATTGAAATTTTGTTTGCAAAGATGTAGTAACTTTTACACAGACACATGGATAACTAGTTAGGCATGTCAAAAAAAGTTAGGCATGTAGGTCAAGTTAGTAAATGAAAAAAAGCATATGGATAGGGTAAGGTCAAGGTCACACTCCATAGACCACTTAACATGTAACATACTCAGAAAAGGACTAGACTAGACATACAAACTCGTTATTATAGATATGGTGCCGCGCACATAGTTGATAGATAATTGAGTTTCTTAACGATGTCGTGAAGAGTTCAATTTCATGTTTTTGCATATGAAAGAGCAATTGTTGAAAGAGATCCCTCAAAGAATTTTCCCACCTCCTGATCCATGACACCTTGAATTTACCCCAAAAATATTGTAAGGGTTATATTTAGATTGCAAGAAACCAGCAACGGCCAAGAGTGAATTTGGTTTGGATGCATAGTGTAATTGTGGATCAATATCTAAAAATTGCTAAAAAAAAATTGAAAAGACCAACCTCGTCAACTTTGATTATAAGTTAAGAGTCTTCCACATCTTTACATTTGATACAATCACTTCATTCATGTTGATTTGACAACAACAAAATAAATATAATTATAAATTTATTTTTGAGGTACTGACCTGCTATTTTTTTGTCAAATCGACACCGATTAAGTCATCATTTCTATCCTTAATTATGAAAACAATTTTAATCAAAGATTTTTAAATATTAGTCTTCAATAGACAATATGAGATATTTTCTCCACACATAACAAATGACGAACCCATACTCACGGGTCCACTTCGACCATTTGCAACTGCAACTAAGAAACAAAGTTGAGAAAGTTACTAGTAATTTACCCAGACACTAAAGGTTAGAAGTGTTCATCATACTAAAATATCCAACATAGATTTTGTAGAAAATATCTTCTCAAACTCAATGCTTAGTTAACAAAAATTGAAACATCAATAGAAATTTTTGTAAGTTGTAACAGTCAAATTATTGTATTGTTGAAAACCATGCACACCTTTCTTGAAAAGGAAACAACAAGTTAATGTAAATAGAAGTCGTAGATTCTTCAACGCTATCCTTATTTATGTTTTCCACAATTATCCCATTTGGAATTTAAAATTGATCCATGTCCAAATTTGTTATGATACTTATTTATGTGAAAAAATATTGAAGTGCAAAATTTTAATGGTTTTGGATTGATTACCGGTAATGGAGAGGAGGTGTAACATAAGGGTCTCTTTGGCTCGGGGTTTTTGCAGGGCAAGAGTGTTAAGCAAAATTTTATTTAAGATTTTGATATCATGATTCTCACTATGATATGAATTTCTATAAAAGAGTAGGAAAACATACCAAAATCCATTATGTGGATTTCTTTAATGTTTTTTATACTTATATGCAATTGTTTTGGTCTCTATGTCTTCTTCTTTTTTTTTGTATTCTTTGGTGGTGAAAATATTTTTCAATCATAAGAAAGTGAATAATGTTCCCTTCATGAGAAAATATTGTTTCTTTCTCTTTCTGCTTTCATTTTATTATAATTTTATTATCTAAAATCGATTGTGTTTTAACATATAAATCTTTCCACTAATTTATGATAACAAGAAAATATATACTGCCACGAACCCAGACCGAATCGGTATTTTTTGGACACTCAACTCAATTCCAGTCAATAACTACACATTTGCTTGCTTCACACAAATTTAAAAGTAAAATAAATGGAAAGATAGTATTATCAACTTATTGTTTTCAAGTGTATATATGTTCATTTGGTCAAAAAGTATAGGTTCATATTCAACATTATTATAAATGAAAAGTGTAATAATGACTTAAAAGTGACTCACATATAGTAGTAATATTATTTTACACCAGCAATTAAAACAAATACATAAATTAAAATAAGAAAAATAATAGTAGTACATACAAGCAATGATTAAAAATACATAAGTATTATTTTATTATTTTTAAGATAAAACAATGATGTAACAGTCAGGTTCAGTGGTCAATTTTGAATCACATAAAGTTAATACTTGTTTTAAAATAAAATAAAAAATAAAAAAAAAGGTCGAATGTATATATATGATCTAAAATTTAGACCAAAATTATTTAACATTTTAGATCTCTTCTGTTTGTATTTTCTTATAAAAACTTGAAGGAATAAAACTAATAATCTTAGTCTAAAAATTCAAGTCAAACTAATTAAATTATGATTATATAATTAAATAAAATCCACGATCAGCAAATTGTTAAGCAAATTTGAACTGCCACTAATGTTACCGTCACCTAGAATTTACTATATAATATGCAACACACACAAAATGAAAGCATATACAAAGACGGACAATTTTCATAGAATTTCATCACACGCAAGTCCAGCTATTTTTTATTATATTTAAAAATATTAAAAAAAAAACTAAAATTTCTCGAAGACCATGAAAAAGTTAAACAAAGTTATAATTCCATAAAATTTTGTTATCATAGATAACTAATCTAACATGCCAAACAAATTAAAATCTTGTAAGCAGCTGCATGTGGATTAAAGGCTGGTCAATCTCTGCATGCATGCCTGAACAGCTAGCTAGTTTCATCAAACTGCAAAAGTACAATCAACATTATTCAAATTAATTTTCATCGATCCATGCTAATTCCATGACATCTAAAGAATGTTTTTTAAGTACAAGGATCATAATATTGTTAATTAATTTCTACCTGCAACATCATTAACATTTCTACCTCCAATGTCATCGTCCTCGTCATCATCATCGTCGTCAGAGGGATCATACCCTTTCCCTTGTTCCTTGCAATATTGATTAAGAACAGGTGCAACTGCCTCCTCTCCTTAACAAATTAACAATACACTAATCATAATCAACATCATCTTCATAAATTTGATACGTTAGTAGTAATTAATGATAATAATTAAGCAAAGTACTAATGATTAATTCAAGAGATGAATGAGCCAAACCTTGTTTGTCCTTGTTCGAATCAGCTAACTTTCTTTTATGGAACTCCTTAGTCTTTCTGCGATAAGCCAAAGCAGCTTCATACTCGGTATCATGAGTACCAAGGTACTCAGTTGTCTTTTCAAATGGATTTCTAATCTGAGCTGCATATCTTTCCTTGTTCCCACGGAGGCGCCGAACACCTTTGTAAATGCTTGTGGAAAACCTTCTCCACAATCCTTGTTTTTGAGGAAGCTTTTTAACTATTTCTGGATTTGGTTGCACAAACTCACACAAAATTCTCTTAGGTAGTAATGGTTTTGAGGGATTAGGTTTTTGAACTTGTTCATCACTTGAACTCTCTGTTGCATCGGGATCGTTAGCCACAATTCGAACTGTTTGATAATAAAATTCATCTTCGCTTGTTGCGTCAACCTTTTCTTTTTCTTTCGTTGATTTTCTCTTTTTTGGCGCCATTTTCAAGTTACAACTCCAAATCTAATCAAAGAAGATGAACAAAGAGAGATGAACAAGATCAATTTTGTTAATTAAAGGCCTAATTTGATTTTGGATCTTTTTTAGTTTATATTTCATTTTTAAAGAGAGTGCATAATTTTATTTTATTTTTTATTACTAAGAGGGCCAAAGCCCGAGAGAGTGCATAATTTTATTAGAGTTGAGATCATATTCATTTCTCTTGAGAAATAAATAACAACTTCATTTATGAGAGATGGTCTTACATGTTAAAATAACTAAACTAAATAGAAAAATGGATACACCGATCCACTTATAAATATCAATCTCTCACAAATTAAATCCTCAATTGAATTTAACTGTCAAGTAAAGCAAATTAAGGTGTGAAACATATCAACAACAATGAAATAGTGTGTAGTATTCAAAAATTACATGCAAACGACGATATATATACAAGAATGAATGGAGTTCAAGAGAGCTATACACAAAAACAAGTAATTGGAGATAGAGAAGAAGAAATCAAGACACATATATTCTTCGGTCAAAAATAAATAAAAAGTTAGCAATATTTGACAAAAATCTTAATAAATAATTGTAATCAAAACCAATACACAACTAATTAATATACACCAGAACAAAAATAAAATCAATACATTACTAGGTAAATGCAAGCGGGTATCATACATGCGCACCGATCAAAGGTTACAAATCAATCCATAAAATAAAACATTTTTTATTTGAAATTTGTTTCATTTAGAAGCAAAAAATAAACAAGCATGAAAACTAAAAGAGGTGAGTTGAGAAAGAATCTTACATTGGTTTGTACACTCAATCACACTCTAACTTTGGTTTGTTTATTTGCTTGAGCTTGCATCGGATATAAAAACTCTAACTCACATTTGGCTTTATAAGTGAGGCCAATTGCTCATATTTAGTTCCGGTATTTTTAAAACAATGGGTGGGGGAAAATATTCTCAATTAATTAAAGTTATATATTCTAGTCAAAAATTAGTTATATTCATCATCATCATCATAAATGTAAAGTGTAATAAAAAAGTAGAAAAATTATATTGCCAATTAAAACAAATATATAAATTACAATAAGAAACATCATACTAATGACTAAAAATACATAAATCCGATACAATTTTTAAGATAAGACTAATGAAGTAGAATGAAATAAAAAATTAAAATATAAACAATTAGTTTACTGGTCAATTTTGAATAACAATAAATTAATATTTCTTTTATTAAATGTCAAATATATTTGGTCAAATATATCACGAAAATAAATTAGTTTACCAGTACCTTTTAAAAAAAACAATGGGTGCTGAAAAATATTAAAAATTAATTAAAGTTATTATTGTAGTCAAATATTAGTTCATGTATCATAAATGTAAAGTGTAATATAATAGTAGAAAGATTATACTAGCAAATCAAACAAATATATAAATTACAATAAGAAACCTTCTAGTAATGACTATAAAAAAGATAGCCAAAAAGGGATATGAGCTGAGGTGGCGATATGAATACGATTGTCCAGATAACCCTTCAACCACCGTCATCTTAGTCTTTTCCGGTTCCGATCATCGTGAAAACTGTCATAATCCCTTGGTCTTGTCTCTATGAAGACCCACCACAACAAGATCTAAACAAAAACTCCACTAAAGATTCATCAGACAACACAAACCCTAACCCTCATGGTGATATCTCTAATCTTCCAAAACCAACCAACAAACCAGACATAATCTCTTGGAAATGTCTCCAAAATGAAAATTCATCCTCATATCAACTTAAAAAAAAAAAACCCCCTGCTTTGCAAAATTAAGCAAAAATTGTTGTTCAAGCCCTGAATGACCTTTGTGACATACCCTCTTCTTAACTTTCCAACCGGTCCTCAAGAGTGATAAGTTTGCTATTGATATACCTGAAGAAGAGTATGATGCAGAGATGAAGACTTGCAAGCACAACCTCCATGCCAGGGTCATCTGGACCAAAGGTTCCACTCCTCTCACTGCTCTGGCTTTGCGCACCAAACACTCAGAGATGTGGAAGAACTTAAGCGTCTGGGGAGTCATGTCTTTAAGTAAAGGATTTTATGAATTCTCATTTTCTTGTTTGGAAAATGTCAAAAAGGTTAGATCTATTGCCTCATGGAATCTAAACCTTGGTTTGTTAAAATTGTTCACATGGACAAATGACTTTAGCCCTAGTGTGCAAAACAGTTCATCAGCACAAGTTTGGGTACGGATACATGCCCTGTCACAAGAATATTGGAGACCCAAGATTTTGTTTGCCATAGCTAATGGTGTAGGTACACCAATATGCATTGATGCTGCATTATCCAAACCAATGGTTGAAAGAACATTTGAACAATTTGCTAGGGTTCTGGTGGACATGGATTTGTCACAAAACTTGAGATACAAAGTGTTAGTGGAAAGAAAAAATTATGCATTTTTTGTTAACTTTGAGTACGAAAACTTACTTGATTTTGGTACTCACTATAACAAAATTGGACACTATATTGAAATATGCAAGTTTGCTAATAATTCTGTCAACAATACTGAAGTAGAAAATCAAAAGAAGAACACCAAGGAAGAAAGGAAAGGTTATGTACAAGTGAAGGATAGAAGGACAAAACAGGGTGGTAATGTTGAGAACCCTATTATTGTTAATGAGAATGTTGAAGGAAATATAAATGCTACTCTTGCTGATAAAGGGAAAGCTACATTTCAACAAACAGACTTAGCAGGTACTAGCACAATTGCACATGCACCTGAACTAATGCAAAAGAATAGTTTTGATGCTTCAATATGTGCTAAGGTGGAACATCAGGATGATATCAGAAACACAATGGTTGATGCAGAAAAGTTACTTGAAAATGAAGTCAACTCGGAATTAGAAGCAATTGCACAAATCAGTAGAAATGAAACTGAAGACAATAGTCCACATTGCTCTGAATTTGTGGCAGACTCCAACTAAGATGATGAGATGAAGACTTAAGAGTTCAATGAGTCACAACCTGTGCGGCACCACCCTACTGAGCAGCTCTGTCTCTTTAGCTCATGTTTATCAGATGACTGAGGAACATAACAGGGACCAACACTTTCTTGATATGTGTATAATTGGTACTTGGTGTGATGTTGTGACTGATATAGATTACTGTCGAGATTCCACCACCGATGATCTTGAGCAAGATTTTGGATCTGATAGGAGGTAACTTGCTCTAGGTGTTCCACCTATTCCTGCTGCATTTCAAAGAGATGTGGATTTTCTTAGACAATCATGGGATAATATGGCTGAAGTTGATGCCAATCAACAATTTCAAATGGTTGTCTCAAAGAAAAAGAAGAAGCATCATAAGCAACAGGCAGAAGCTAGCAAAGGGCCTTACCCTACCAAGCTTAGGGTAAGTACTTCTAAAGGTTTTCAATTGAAGCTCTAATTTCTCTTTCTATAATTTTTTGTTTCTCTGAGTGTTTTCGTTTATGTCCCCCCTCTTTTTTGTACTTTATTTTCTTTTTATATATATCCTTGGGGTGCGGCAGTAGGTGACCCTCTTTTGAATCAAATAGGTTTAAATATGCATTTAGTCCTTGCACTTTCATCAGATTTTGGCATTGGTCCCTACACTTTTTTTTGTTTGGAATTGGTCCCTGCACTTTGTAAAAATATTAGTATTGGTCCCTCTATTAACTTTCTGTTAAAAAAAAAAAAACACAAAACTATTGGTATTGGTCCCTGCACTTTGTAAAAATATTGGTATTGGTCTCTGCACTTTGTAAAAATATTGATATTGGTGCCACGTGGCGTGAAATGATTGGGCCATGTGGCACACCGTTGGTTTTGTGTTTTTTTTCAACAGAGGGACCAATACCAATATTTTTACAAAGTACAGAGACCAATGCCAAACAAAATAAAATGCAGGAACCAATGTCAAAATTTGATGAAAGTGCAGGGACCAATGACACATTTAAACCAATCAAATATAACAGTTTGGCTTACCGGTCAATTTTGAATAACATCAACTATTTAGCTTGATGCTTTCTTTATTTTCAATTGGTAGATTTTCTCCTAACCATTTTTTATATCTGATCAAAGAAAAATAAATAGATAATCAAAAGTCATTTCTTAAGTATCAAATCATTTTCATTAACCCAAATAATAAGACTGCTAAAACCAATTTAGAATTATAAAAAATTCAAGTGTATTTAGTCTAAATTTTACAGTAAATAAGTTTGACTCTTTAGTTCTTTTTTGTTTACATTTCAATTTGGAATGAGTACATAATATAACTAGAGTTCAGATTGTCTTCATTTCTATTGAAAAAAGACTTTTCTTTTAGAATGAGTATATAATTTTATTAGAGCTGAGATTGTCTTCATTTCTATTGATAGATGGAAAAAAGACTTTCCATCTATGACTACATAACGTTTAAAATAATTAAATAAAAATAAATTGATAGATCGATCTCTGATCTATATATCAATCTCTCTCTTAAACAAGCTCTCAATTGGCCATTTTGTCAACTATAACGAGGTGTGAAACATTAAAAAATAATAATAATAATAACTACATTCACAATATTCAATGTAAAATTGGACGAAAGGACCTTTTTTCCTCTCAATAAATGTCTTTAATCAAGTTGCATGCAAAGCACGAGATTGAAGAATGAAGGGAGTTCAAGAAAGTAAACAAAAACAAGATAATGATAATTAAAGAGAATATATCATGACATAGATCTCCATGAAAGCTAGCCAGCATATATAAAAAAATATAGTGATAATTTCCGAAGGAAATAAACGAACAAACATATAGAATCTAATTTTCAAAAAGCAAGGAAATTTACAAAATTTTAACAAATTCATTAAGAAAACCCCATCAAAATCAATATCAATGGGTAAATGTATGTACCGGACCTAGGGGCGGCAAAATGGATGGATATGGATTTGGATACCAATTGATAGATAATAAAAATTCATTGGTCCACCCCGTGAGCTTAACTCAGTTGGTAGGGATATTGCATTTTATATGCAGGGGCCGGGGTTCGAACCCCGGACACTCCACTTCTCCACAATTTAATTGTGAGAGCTCTAACCACTAGGCGACTTGACCAAAAAAAAAAAAAATTCATTGGTCCATTAAAATCCACTATTTTTTTGTTATATAAAAAAAAAAAAAAAAAAACCATCCAATCCATCAATTGGATATTATGTCCATTTTTTTTTTTTCTAAGCCGGGAGATTGAACAGGCATCAAGGGGAAGTAACGACATCCCAACTAGGTTGGCACCCCGCAGAACCTCCATCCTGTGCCGCCAAACTCATAAAAAATTTTATTAAAAAAATGGAAAAAGGTTACAAGAGGGGGGGGGACTAGGCCAAAACCCTCATGAAAAGAAAACGGGAAAAGAAACAGAAACATAAATAAAACAGAAAGAAAAAGCAACAACTGACTACGGGAGCCTAGAACGAAGGAACCCACTCTGGTCCAAGAAGAAGTCAGTCTGAATAGTCTGAGGCAAAACCGATAACCAAACGTTGCCTTGGGTCATGTGTCCCATATTAGCCATAAAATTTGCACAACAGTTCCCTTCCCTAAAGATGTGAGATGAGATAATTTGAATTCCTTGGTTGCAAACATTATGCCAGCGATTACGGAGTAAAACCAGAACAAGTGACCGGTTTTTAAAGACCAAAAGATCACTCGTCGATAAATATAATCCATCCAGAATTAGATTTTAATGGATGGATAATCCATTCAATCCATAAATCAAAGTGTATTATTTTATTTTTAAGTGTATATTTTTTTTAGAGGTGTATTAATTATTAAAGGGTTTTGGTAGCATATTCAATCCAAATAAATTCTATCTAACTAGCCCAATAATACTTTTGAATAAGCCCAAATAAGTTAAAGAAATATTAAAAACTAATAATTAAATAATTTAAAATAATAGGATGGTCAGGGATGGCCGCTGGTGTTCAACTGACTGTCGCCGCCGTTGACCACGGTGGTCTTCAGACGACCCAAGGTGACGCACGGTGGTGCTCTGGCGATTTACGGTGGTCGACGGTGGAGCTCCAACGTTGATCGGTCCAACTCCGGCTTTGACCACCACCTATAATAAAATAATATTTAAATATTAAAAAACTATTTTTTTCCTTTTTTTCTATCAGTTTTTTATTAAATTATTTTTATTTTATCAAGTATTTAATTATTAAAATAAAAATAGTTTAATATTATTTTAAATTATCCATTGGACTTTATTTTTTTAAGGAGGTGAGCCAATGAATTTTAGAAATAAGGTGGATGGATCAAATCAATCCATAGTTTTAAATAGATGGATCTAAACCAATCCATTAACAAAATTCTTGTTCGATGAATGAATTTTATAGTAGATGGATATGGATCTCATAGATCATTTTGCCACCCCTAATCAGACTCACTCAAAAGAATACATATTAATCATGGCCGTAAAATAAAATATAAATATGTTAATAGTTTTTTATTTGCAATTGTTTCTTTTAGGAGAAAAAAACAATCAAGATATTATAAAATAAAAAACAATAAAAAAATTCTAAAATAAATTGGTAGAGATTAAATCACGAAATTGTGACTCTTACTGGGATCTATGGAATCCAAATTATGTATTGATACACAAAAAGTTTGTACCGTGAAGAGTATACATAAGAACATTTAATGCACACTAAAGAACAAAAACAAAACAAAGTGTGAGTCTAAAGTAGTGCAAGTAGGGTGGAAATACGTCAGGTCGAACTTTAAAAGGTTTGAGCCTAATCTAAGAAAAAAATTCAAGTTTGGCCTATGCCCTTTTGTAGGCTTTTTTTTTTTGGCATTGTTTGACTTAAAGTTTATTTACGGATCTACTTCATATTAAAGTTGTTTTTTTGAAGGAAATCATATTAAAGTTATTAACTAATCTATTTTAACTACTTTTAAATATGTTAAATCGACCTTAAAGTCTATTTCATTGTAAGGCATATCTAGAACTATAAGGCCTTAAAAACATATTTCACTATAAGGCCTTCAAACCTATTTAAAAAGTCAATTATTTGAGTTAATTCTTGATTTTTATATTTAATATAAATTATACTTTAATATAAATAAAAGTTAAATTTTAATAGTAATATGCATAAATATGTCGGCTTATCAGAATTCGTAGGCTTTTTTGATAGTCTAAATCTGACCTATAAGACATATATGTCAGCTTATTTGTTTGTTATCAATAAGGTGGATGGATCAAATCAATCCATAATTTTAAATGGATGGATCTAAACCAATCCATTAACAAAAATTTTGTTTGATGAATGAATTTTATAGTAGATGGATATGGATCTCATAGATTATATTGTCACCCTTAATCATACTCACTCAAAAGAATACATATTAATCATGGACATAAAATAAAATATAAATATGTTAATAGTTTTTTATTTGGAATTGTTTCTTTTAGGGGAAAAAAACAATCAAGATATTATAAAATAAAAAACAATAAAAAAATTCTAAAATAAATTGGTAGAGATTAAATCACGAAATAGTGACTCTTACTGAGATCTATGAAATCCAAATTATGTATTGATACAAAAAAAAGTTTGTACCGTGAAGAGTATACATAAGAATATTTAATGCAAACACTAAAGAACAAAAACAAAACAAAGTGTGAATCTAAAGTAGGGCAAGTAGGGTGGAAATACGTCAGGTCAAACTTTAAAAGGGTTGAGCCTAATCTAAGAAAAAAAAATTCAAGTTTGGTCCATGCCCTTTCGTAGGCTTTTTTTTTTTTTTTGGCATTGTTTGACTTAAAGCTTATTTACGGATCTATTTCATTTTAAAGTTATTTTTTTGAAGGAAATCATATTAAAGTTATTAACTAATCTATTTTAACTACTTTTAAATATGTTAAATCGACCTTAAAGTCTATTTCATTGTAAGGCATATCTAGAACTATAAGACCTTAAAAGCATATTTCACAATAAGGCCTTCAAACTTATTTAAAAAGTCAATTATTTGAGTTAATTCTTGATTTTTATATTTAATATAAATTATACTTTAATATAAATAAAAATTAAATTTTAATATTAATATGCATAAATATGTCAGCTTATCAGAATTTGTAGGTTTTTTTGATAGTCTAAATCTGACCTATTTACTTAAATATATATTTTCAAAAACATAAGCTTAACTTTTTTAATAAACAGCTAGACCTAAACGAGTCAGATCGAAAGCTTGTGTACGATCTGACCTATTCCAACCCTAACAACAAAATCAAGGGAAAGAATATTGATCAGTTAGATAATTCATCCAATTGGCCTTATTTTCCTATAAGATTTATAATTCACCACTTGACAGTGATTTGATACCTTACAATTTATTTTAGTTTTTTTATTGGTTATTTATTTTTTCGGCAATATCTTGATTGTTTTTTTTTCCTAAAGGAAACAAATTCTAAATAAAAAATATTCACATACCTATGTTTTATTTATGGTGATTATTGAATAATTTGTATCCTTTTGAGTACGTATGGTACATCCATATACTTAGTAATATTGATTTTTATGGGGATTTTTTAATGAGTATTCATTTATTTTGAAAATGTTATCAAATATTCCTTGTCTGACGAATTCTTTTTTCGCGAAACAGGATATATAAAAACAGATTCTATATTTGACCAAAAAAAAAAAAACAGATTCTATATTTTGTAAAAAAATAAAGAAATTCTTTATGATGCTAATTTTTTTACTTAAATTGTCAATGTACTTTTTTATATATATATAGTGCCTAGATGTGAAGTAGATCCATGGCTTAATTTTTTTCTCTCTCTTCATTCTCTTGTTTTTGTTATTTCAAAAAAAAATATCTCTTGTTTTTTTTTATTTCTTGAACTATGTTCATTCTTTATCGTCCATTGCATGCAATCTACGACTCGGAGTATTTTCATCTAACTACAATTTTAATACCGGGACTATAATTTTTTATGCATGTTCAATGACAATTGAGGACTTGTTTAACATGCATAGATAAAGTGATATTTGGAAGAGATGATGTATCAATTTTTGTTTTAATTAATTATCATTTTAAATATTTGTGTTTATCTCTCTTATCGTAAACATATGCATGTTTTTTTTTTTTTTTGTGGCACTTATATTTTAGGACAAGTTCATAACTTTACATGTTCCTGTCAATTCTATCCAAATCGACATCTCCAAGTTGTAGCAGAACCAAGAGGAAAACCTTGTTCGTGACAAATGATATCCCTGTTGCCCCCAGCAAGTAACCATCTTTTAACAGGTTTGCGTCACAATTGCTTTAGCTAAGTCTTTGTTTGGTTTTTCCCAAACAAGGGAATTAAAGAAAAAGAAAGAGTTTAAGTTAAAAAAAAAAAAAAAAAAGGTATGTATGTATGTGTGCTACACATTCAATAACGTGACTATTATTTTTGGGTAAATACCTCTTTTTGTCTCTGTAATTCAAGATTCTTCCACTTTTTGTCCCTCCTTTCATCACGTCAGCAAAATTTGCATCAATTACGTCCTTGTAATTTCAGATTCCTCCCACTTTTGGTCCCTGTAATTTCATATTCCTCCACTTTTGATCCCTCATTTTACGTGTCATGTATGCAGATTCTGCTGATGTGGTGGAATGAGGGATCAAAAGTGGAAGAATCTGAAATTACAGGGACAAAATCTAAATCTTTTGTTTACAGGGACTAAAACCGGAATTCGCTAATATTACAGGGACGAAAAGAGGTATTTACCCATTTATTTTTTTATGTTTATTTTAATATGAGGAGTTTGTTTAACATAGATCGATTGATATTTTTTTTGTTACAAGATCGATTGATATTTGAAAGAGATTGATGTTTAAATTATTGTTTTAATTAAAAAAAATAGGGAATTATTGTTTTAATTAATTGTTTTTTTAAACATTTATATTTTTTTCTCATTTATAAAATTGTTATTATTTTCTGGATAGTAATGAAGAAGATCTCAAACCTAACAATATATAATCATTTGGAATAAAATATAAGTGAAAGAGATAAATAAAAGTTAATGTATTAGACTTAAATTTTGAACCAAATACATTTGACTTTTTAATTTGCTTTTTAATATTTCATTCAAGAGCAATTACATGATAGAATTATTTGGATTAAGAAAAATAATGAGATTTTGTGTTGGTCGAGTGATTTGATATTCAACAAATTGATCTTGATTGTCCATTCTTCTTTCTGATCAAAGAAGAAATAATCAATAGATAATCATGGTCACTTTGTGAGTATTAAGTCAATAGACAAATCTAAAACATCATTATTTTCTTTAACAAAAATAATAATAATATTATTATGTACTTTCTCTCAAATGAAAGAAATATTAACAACAATCTAAAAATTCAAATGTCTTTGGTTTAAAATTTGAACTAAATACATTTGACTTAGTAAATCCTTTTCACTTGTATTTCATTTTGAATGGATTGTATAATTTTGTTAGATTTGAGATCGTCTTCATTGTAATGAGAAATGATCGATGACTTCATTTACATGAGAGATCTCAAATATTTAGAATAATTAAAAAAAAATAAAAAATTGTTATGCACCGATCTCTTTTGAGTATCAATATCTCCCTTTAAACAATTTTTCAATTGATTTTGTCAACTATCACAAAGGTGTGAATCAATTGAGACACACACACTTTTTCATTTGTATAATGTTCAAACTCTTGAAAAGATTATTTGTTTGTTATCAAAATTCGAAAAAATATAAAAACTATTTAAAATATATAGCTGTTTTTACTTTTGGACAGCTTTTCTTAAAAATTGGTACAATTGTTCTGACAAGTAATTCTTGTAATGGCAAATAAACAATAGATATTTTTATTTTAAAATTATTTATTTTATTTAACGGTGACACTAATAGTTATTTTATAAATATCTCAGTTGAAATTTAAATTGTGTCTTTTAAAAACACAAAACTAATGAATTTGAAAAATTACTATTTTATCAAAGGTTCATATTTTAGTGTTTTTATAGCCAAATCGGCAGGATCAGTCATGTTTGATCAGACAATTTAAAATTTATATTTTCTTCTCATTTCTGAAATCGTTATTATTTTCTCGATAGTAATGAAAACGATCTCAACCCTAACAATATACAATCATTTGAAATAAAATATAAGTGAAGGAGATAAATAAATGTTGATGTATTAATTTCAAGTTTTAAACCAAATACATTTGACTTTTTAGTTTGCTTTTTAATATTTCATTCAAGAGCAATTACATGATAGAATTATTAGGATTAAGAAAAATAACGAGATTTTTTGTTTGTTGAGTGATTTAATATTCAACAAATTGATCTTGATTGTCCATTCTTCTTTCTCATCAAAGAAGAAATAACTAATAGATAATCATGATCACTTTGTGAGTATTAAGTCATTATTTTCTTTAACAAAAATAATAATAATATTATTATGTACTTCCTCTCAAATGTAAGAAATATTAAAAACAATCTAAAAATTTAAATGTCTTTGGTTTAAAATTTGAACTAAACACATTTGACTTAATAAATCCTTTTCATTTGTATTTCATTTTGAATGAATTGTATAATTTTGTTATATTTGATGTCGTCTTCATTTCTAATGAGAAATGATCAACGACTTCATTTACATGAGAGATCTCAAATGTTTAGAATAATTAAATAAAAATATTGTTATACACTGATCTCTTTTGAGTACCAATATCTCTTTAAACAATTTCTCAATTGGTTTTGTCAACTATCACAGAGGTGTGAATCAATTGAAACACACAAACACACTTTTTCATTTGTAAAATGTTCAAACTCTTTGAAAAGATTATTTATTTGTTATAAAAATTTGAAAAAAAAAAATCTAAAAACTATTTAAAATATATAACTGTTTTCCCTTTTGGACAGCTTTTCTTATATGTTTTTAAATTATTTATTTTATTTAACGGTGACACCAATAGTTATTTTATAAATATCTCAGTTGGAATTTAAATCGTGTCCCATAAAAACACAAAACTAATGAATTTGAAAACTTAGGGTCTGTTTGGTAAGCCCATTTAATGAGCTTATAACTTATAAGCTCGTTTGACAAAAAAAGCTCTGTTTGGTAACAATTTTTTACAACGAGCTTATAGCTTATTTTATGAGCTTATAAGCTATTTTTCAGATGCTATTACAAGTAGCGTTTGAGCTTATAGCTTATAGCTTATCATGTTTTATTCCATTTATACCCTTACCACTTTAACCAAAACCCATGTTTACCCTTAATAATTAATTTTATTATAATTTAAAACAAAACAAAAACGATGCTACATCTACATGTACACACGATTAAGCTTACAATGGTTGAATCTCTACCACGAAACCATTGTTCAATATAAGATACATACAATTTTTTTTTCTATTGTTGTTGTCCTTTTAATTGTGCAATGTAATTTTTATTTTCAATTGTACTACTACTGGGTATGTATGTATACGTATTTTTGTTTTGTTTTATCCTTTGTATTTTTTAACAAATGTTTTTTTTCAATCTTATGAATTGATTATTTTTTATTTTATTCTTAAAATAAATTTGTATACTTTAGTTTTTTTATTAATGTATAATAACTGGAAACTGAATCGGAATAAATTGAAAATAAATTTTTACCGAAAAACAATAATTTATATAAACATTTATTATATTTAAAATATTTAAATTATCAAATATCTTAAATATTAATTTATAGTAGTATAAATTTTATATGAATTAATAATGTCCTTTTATGTAATTTTGTATTTATCAGCTAGTTCAACCGCTATTTTTACCAAACACTTTAATTAGCTTATAAGCTATCAGCTATAAGCTATCAGTCATCAGTTTCAGCTTCAGGATCAAATTCAGGTGATAAATGAATTTTATATTTCTTTTATTATTTTTGGCGGAGCCAATGGTAACATTTGCACAGGTTCCATCTTTTGGGAACCTGTGCGGACTTTCTAGCGAATTTGGGTCATTTGATACAAGGCAAGGTTTGGTTATCGGTGTTGCCTCAGACTCTTCAGACTGACTTCTTCTTGGACTGGAGAGGGTTCCCTCGCCCTAGGTTCCTGTAGACAGATGTTTCTTTTTATGTCTCCTGTTTTCTTTCTGTTTTATGTTCCTTTTCTGTTTCTGCTTTGTTTTTTTAGGGTTTTGGCTTAGTCCCTCCTCATGTACTTTTTTCCCTTTTTTTTAATAAATTTTTTATCTGAGATTGGCGGCATAGGATGAGGGTTCTGCGGGGTGCCAACCTAGTTGGGATGTTGTTGCTTCCCCTTGATGCCTGTCCAATCTCCTGGCTTAGCAAAAAAAAATAAAATCAGCTATCAGCTATCCGCTATTTTTACCAAACAGAGCCTTACTATTTTATCAAAGTTTCATACTTCATGGTGTTTTTATAGTCAAATCGACATGATAAATCTTGTTTGATTAGACAATTTAAACTACCGGTTCAACAAAATTTAAAAAAGTTGTCCAAATTTTTTTAAACCGAGCAAAATCACTTTAACCATTGAAGTGGGTATAGTTTTGCAAAAGAACTTATAATGAACATAACCCTCTTTTTTTTTTTTTTTTTTTTGTCAGGTAGCATAGTGACTAAAATTCATCTTATAAGTGGGGTGTTCGGGGTTCGAACCCCGGCCCCTGCATATAATAATGCATTGTCCTACCAACTGAGCTATGCTCACGAGACAACATAACCCTCTTTTATATATGATTCTCTAGTCTATCTCCCCTAAAAAAAAAAAAAAAAATTGTATTTGAGCATTATTCTCTGTACATATTTACTTAATTGTCATAATTCGTAACTCATACTCTAAATATTATGTAAAATCTAAAAATATAACTTTAATAGAACTATTTGTTCATTAGCTTATTTGAGTATATCAGTCATATGTCTTATTACTTATTTGATATATTATTGTGCAGTTATATGTCAAGTACAAAAGATTTTTATTCTAATTTTAAGTGTCTTTCGTTGGAGGGGATAAGAAGAGAAAGAAGAATGATTTTTTTTTTTTTTTGAGGGAAGAAGAATGATTATTATAAGGGGTGTTTGCGACTGAACCTATTGTCTAAACCGATAAAACTCTAATACATAATGGGATGCATGGTTTGAGTTTGGTTTAAGGGGTGACAATGGACAATATTTGTGTAATAAAATTTCAAACTTAGGGTAATCGAGTGCAAACTCAAAATTTCCAAAATACTAAAGTGTGGAGATGGTGTCCATAGTCAACTCATATTTCTCCAAGGTTGATTAGTTGCAAACCAAAATCAACTAATTTTGGTTAACACTTCATTGATTGGTCATGTTCTTTTTGTTTTTTTGTCTAGTAGCCTAGTGGCTAGAGCTCACACAATTAAATGTGGAGAAGTGGGGTGTCCAGGGTTCGAACATCGACCCCTGCATAAATTATGCAATGTTCCTGTCAACTGAGCCAAGCTCACAGGGACGATTGGTCATGTTCTTTACATCCATATTTTTAAGAAAATAAACGTCCATTACATTTTTTACTTGATCAACTTTCTTCCGTTTTGTTTTAGTCTATTGATGTAGTCTACCAATTTCAGTGAATGAATGACGTATTTTAGGGGAAAAAGAAAAACAAAACTCGCAAACACTAAATTAGTTTAATAGAGGCTCAATCTTCATTCTCTCATTTCAAAATCACCTTCAACATCATCTAAAAATTGAAATTAAACTTTGAAATTAATAAAATAGTACTTGAAATGGACAGAGTAGTTGAGATCTCGCTAAGATTTTCATTTGAAGGAATCCAAATTCATATTATTATGTTGTGATGCAGTAGCTCAGATAGTTTACTCACAGCTGCAGCAATACATCAAAAGCATTGAAGGCATATGTACAAGTTAGTTTGGACATTATCTCTAGAAGCAAAGCAAAGGTGGTCATAGAAGAAATCAAAGAGGTACACGGCTGAGAAATGTGTCGGCCGTTCTTGAAGCACAGGTAGTTGGGTTACATGTGCTAATAATAATCGAGAATTGGTCTTCTCCCATTTGAAAAATACACCTGCGTGAGTTAACTCTTGCTGAGAATATACATGCGTGAGTTAACTCACGCTCGACTATTTTAACGGGAGTGAACAAAAACAGATGGAAGAAGTGCATCATTTCTATAATAATCGCATTTCAAATGGTACAATTGTAATTCTCACCCCAATTCTCATTCTCAAACAAGCATATAAAACATTATTATAAATTTACCGCCATATTGGATCCATTTGAATTGAATTATTTAAACTTATCTACAAGATTAAGAACTTGTGAGTTTATTTTGAAGAGTTTATGAATTAAGCTTATGATATGTTCATAAACTAATTTTGGTTTATTTTCATAAACTTCTAAGGATAGATTATGTTGTAATTTTCATAAACTTCTAAGGATAGATTATGTTGTAAGCATTTGATTAAGTCTTTTATTCAAACATACATTGTGTGCATCACATGTTCCTTCCAAACAAATACGCATGAAAATAAAATATAACAATAGACCGTCAATTTAATCTTTAGAAAACTTTATCTCCAATTTAGTTATTGAACTACGTAAATATAACAAGTGACGATAATTCATGGACTATGTAAATTTATTAAAAATAATTTAGAAATTACTTATTATATTTTTTTTTACAAGTTAAAATGAATTATATTAACAAACCAAATCAATCTCTTCAGCACTAGGCGTCCCAAAAGGACTACTAAATGTACAACAATCAAGTGAGTAACAACAAAACGGTGTTAGCCGATACCCAAACACGTAAGGGGATTCAACCACCACACATGAGTACCAAAAACAAAAGAAACATGCCTAGCTTTCAGCCACCACAAAAAATGATATTTTACTTTTTCAAGTAACTGATAACTAGTGCATTCCTGATTATTAAACAATCTATTATTTCTTTCATTCCACAAGATTCAAGAGCACAAAAGTCATATGAGCTGAAGAAAATTCTGTCGCGCTTTTAGACCACCTATGTCATAAATAAATTGGCAGAAATGATCATGAATAACATGCATGTCGACGCTTCTCCAAAAAAAAAAAAAAACATGTGTGTCGACACCATCAAAACCAATCCAAGCACTCACCAGCGGCCAAAGAGAGGCGAATACTTATTATATTTTTATAGATCAAATGTATTAAAAAAGCAATGTCAATTTCAAAAAATTTAATACTTTTATTAATTTTCTTAACAAGTGTTGCAACACGGGATATTTGTGAGCATTTTTCAAATGTCATGAACGATGCCAAAAGAATTGTACTGTATTAACTACTCCATCTGTTCCATAATAATTGAGTCATTTATAAGAAAATATTGTCCCATAAAAATTGACTCATATCACTTTTCAATACAATATTAATTACTTTTTTTTCCAATTATAACTCTAATTAATTCTACTTTAACAACTCCAATTAATTATATTTTACTTTACATTTATGATAAAGAAGAGTATACCAATACTTGACAAAGGTCTCAAAACCATTTTTCTCTCTCTTTTACTTATACATTTTTTTCTTAATACTCCATCCGTTTCTAAATATAAGCAAAATTTACTTTTCAGGTTCACTCAATTAATGAACCATATACGTCATTAGTTGAATGAATCTAAAAAACCAATTTTGCTTATATTTAAAAACGGAGGGAGTATGTGTGAAATGATCAAAAAACTCAATTAAAATGGGACGGAGGGAGTATTGTTTTTGCCATAAATACAAAGATGATGACAAAACATGAAACATGGTCCTTTTCGGATAGCAATTGGGTGACATAGAGTTGGATGACATTGGTGATATTGATCAATCACAATGTCACAATGCTTGTGTTTCTCTCTCTCACAAGCATCCTGACATTATGATTAACCAATATCATCAATATCACCCAACTCTATGTCATCCAAATGTTACCCGTCATTTTCTCTTTTGTAGGGAAAAACATGGTCGTTTTCTTCTTCACCCAAATAACGTTATTGGTCTTTTAATTGTAAACATTAAACACATACTTTTAATTTCTTTTTTTACTTGAATTTGATCTCTTAATAAACTATAACTATTACCATTAAGTTATAAACCCATTTCAATTTTTAATGTTTTTATTCAAAAAAAAAAAAAAATTTAATGTTGTTGAATTGATACCGTAAAGTGTATTTTTTTTTATAATTTTGGGTTTGATTTTTTTTAGTGTCAATTTTAATAGGTTAAATTCGTAGAGAGCTATGATTTAGCTTCAAAGAGACCCTCTAAAAATGAATGGTAAAATTAACTCCATCAAATTGATTTGTCCTTGAGTCGAATACTCAGTTAAAAAAAATGTTAAGTTATAAATATTGGTCATTTCAAAGTTTTAATTTGTAAATATTAGACATTCATAATTTAAGAGATCGAAGTATTTTGAATAAAAAAAATAGAGAGATTGAAGTATCTAATCTAGTACTTATAATTTAAGGGATCAAAATATCTAATATCTATAATTTAAGGGATAAAAAAAAAACTTAAATGATTAAAGTATATAATGTCCATAACTTAATAGATTGAAGTGAAATTTAAAAATGACTTAAATATAATTAACTAACTATTTTAAAGTATACACGTTTTTTGTTACCTAAAGAAAAGTATGAATTTACATTAGATTTTTTTTATAATTTACACGTTTTACCGCAATAAATAAAGACAGAAACAAAAACGCTAGCTTAAATATAAGCACAGTAACTATTTATTTTCCCTTATTTTTGCCCACTTGGGGAAATTGGTTACTCCATTTTAAAATCACCTAGATTTGGTCTATTTCTAAAAAGAAATAACTTGAAAAAGATATGACGTATCACACAACTTGATGATGTGTAACGATCAACAATCATGAACTTATCGAAAATCCTTTTGAAACTTCAACTTGAATATGATATATTCCCTCCGTCCGGTAGCGAAGCCAGAAATTTTATAGAGTTTGGATAAAAATTGCACATTTTTTGTTGATAATTTTATAGATTTCTCATATAACGTTAATTCATTTCTGCGAATAATTGCACATTTCCTGCGGATCCTAAAATCCTAAGGACCAAAATCCTGGGTAAAAATTGCACATTCCTATTTACGAGGCTGCCACTTGTTTATTACCCACGAAGGTATTACATTTACAGGACCAAAATTCTTGACAAAATCTGCAAGAAAAGTCCTAGTTTCTAGTAATGGCTGACCTTGCTACAAAGAAAGTAGAAGTTGAGCCCGGGCTAGTGCCAGGCTAGATGGAGGGTGGCTCCACCCCTGCCTCCGTTCCAATATCTAAACATAATTTTATTATAGGCAAATGATACTTTCATATAAGGACGGATGAAGTATTTTAAATGGTAAAGATTCTACTTATGTGGATGGTCTTAGTGTCTTTACTAGCATGACCTTTTAAATTTTATTTTATTGTAATTTTTGGAGTTGAACTCGTGGGCTGGGGAGGTCAGAAACTGAGGTTGACAAAACAATGAAACACGAAACAGGCTCGTCGGTAATAAACAAGTGGCAGCCTCGTAAACAGCTATTATGGATTCTAGTGAGGTCAGTAACCTTATTGTTCTCCTTCAATAAAAGCTGTCATGTTTGGTGAGGATGCAACATCTTGTCAGCCAAAGATATTTCTTTAGTGAAAACCGTACGACGAAAACTAATTTATTTTATAAAAAATTTATGAAGAAATTATTTTTGATATAAATTTAAAAGAAATGTTAACTTGTGTCATAAGAGTGCATGTCAAGATATCAAAGAAAGAAATTTTATATTAGAAATTGCACCAATTTATTTTTTAAAAGATTGATTTTTTTTCAATAAATATTTTTTTTTCGTTGAAAATCCTAACATGTGTCTTAGGATACAAGTTAACATAACTCTAAATTTAAAGAAATGTATATTTTGATCACTTTGATATAAATTTAAAGACATTTTGAAAAAATTTAATTAACTCATTTAAATTGATTCTGAAGAAAATCAAACATAAGACTTCGAGAAGCAACATACTCTCAGATTTCAAGTTAATATAACCAAACCAACTCATATGAATTTAAAAGATAAAATTTTATCATAACACTAATGAGAAGAAATATATAAGTGTTTTACTGTTGTACGTTAATAATATGGCAAATTATATGGTACATCTAATATATTTGAGTGTACCGTTACACTCATTCTTTAAATTAATTATTAAATGAATTGTATTTTTTAAGAAAAATATTATTTTCTATCATTTATATTTATAATAACTAAATCTTATTCATTAAAAGTGTTAACGAAATAAAATTAATTTTTTTTGAATTTTTAGCACTCATAATTGAGATTATTGATTATATTTTACGATAATATATAAAAAAATTACTATGATTCTTAAAACAATAAACTGATGTTTTTTCTTATGAAATGATATTCTATAAAATATAAATATTGATAAATAATTATTTATTTTATAAAAAATGATCGTTAATTTATAAAATTATGAAGAAAGAGTACCAATACACCTTATTTTATGAGTGTACCGTAGAAGTTTCCTAATAATATTATTGTTGTATGTTTGTTTAAAAAATTTATTTTACATTTCTATTTTAGTATTAACTCTTCAATTTTTAGAGAAAATGCGCTTTAAAATTAAATATTAAATATACGACAGTTAACATATGAGATCCACGGTTTGAATTTGTTTATAATTAAATTTGATAAATTCAAAGTTAACGGAGTCCAGCTCCAACCTAATTTCAAAAGTACATCTCATAATAAAAAATTCTCAAATTGTACCCAAAAAGAAAAGAAGAAAAAAAATCTCAAAGATCCAGCTTTATTACTATAGGCGACAATTTCGGTTGCCTTTCAAACAGACGATGCCATGCACGCATCGAATAAGAATTTTTTATTCTTCTTCTCAAAATATATTTCTTATTACTTAACCGACACCATCCTATTTACATTTCTCTTGATTTTCAAGCATTTTTAGTCTGATTTATAAGTTGAGAAATTATATTTAAAGAATGTTAACTTGTACCTTCCAGGATACTAGTTAAGAATCTTAAATGATACTCCCTCCTATGATCTTTATAAGCAAAAAATAATATTTTAAATACATTTAATAATTAATGTATCTAACTCATAAATGTTACTGGATCAATTAATTAATCAACCGAAGAGAGTGACATTTTATAAAACTTTATTTAATAAAGTACGAAAATGTTAACAAGTGTCTTCGATGCATTAGTCAAGGATTTTAAATGATACAGTAATTTTTTGTAAAAATTTGTGTAATCAATATATTAAAAATTGAAAAATTTAATATTTTTAAAGAATAATTACTTAATTTACAATTTTTAAAGAGTATTTTACATACACTCGTTAAAAAGACTTTGAAACATTATTATCGACAACGTCAAAGACACTCAAAAACTAAAATGATTGTTTTTTAATTTTGTGATAATTGTTGCGGAGAATGGGTGAAAGGTTGTGGAGAATGGATATGGTTCACCCAAAAACAAATATGGAATACGCAATACAAGTAGTAGTCAAAAGAGACAAAAATAAAATTAGAATAAGTGATTTACGGCCACAAATACGTGGATCTGAGATTACGACAACCCATAACAGTAACGTCCGTTTGAAAAAGAAAAGATAAAAAAAAGAAATTAGGTAGAAATTGTCAAAACCAAAAAAATATCTCATGTCTAAAAATAAAAAAGAATAAAAAAAGACAAGAAAGTAAAACAAAGAATCCAACAACAGCGCTCCTCCGTCGGTGGGACCACACCAAAAATTCCAAACCCCCAAAAGAAAAAGAAAACGAAAAACCATTAAATAATGATTTTTTTAGGAAAACCAACCACATGATTCCTGCAACGAAGGTGGGGCACACACCCACGGACTTCAAACTCCATTCAAATTTAGTTTAATTGCTATTATCGACATCATAAAAATCTTGCCTCATTGCCCCGCAATAATGACAGCGGATCCCACAGACAAAATTAACCGAATTATTTTAATATTGTCAATTATTTATTCTGCTGTCTTAATCATAATTATTATGACTTATAATAGATCTATTTCAGGAGGCACACTTGGTTGGGTATAAATTTAAATAAAAATATTTGATTATATAATAAAATTAAGAAAAATTTATAGTAAAATAAAATTATAATATATCAATTATTGTGGTTGGACATTTTTTATTTCATTTTGATAGTTTTATGCGAACATACTTAAATAATATTTATTTAGAGTTGGGTTCTTAAAAGAATTTTTTATTGTCATTTCACATCAACTTTGAATTTAATCGTAAAAATACACCAGTGTTACTCGTAGATATTGAATGTGTTATACGATGAATGATACTTTCATCGTAACACAAATATGATTTGTGTTATGAAACACTTGGAATACTTTTCAGTTTAGTGATCAAAACTCTATCTCTTAAAGCGAATAAGCGAAAATCTTGAGTTTAAACTCTAGCCACTGCTTATTGTATTGTCTATTATCAATTAAGTTAAACTCACGAAGACACTTACAATACTTTATCAACCACTAAAATGTATGATACTAATCACTTGTTTAACATATATTTTATTAACCATTACTTTATTTTATTAGCATATATTTTATCAACCACTAATATAAGTTTACAAATATGATTATATTTAAGTGTCTAGAATAACCATGTTATTGATCTACAACGTCGACAACATCAAAGTCATTGATTGGGTCTTTAGTGGATTAAAACTGACATGAGAGTCTCAATCTAATAAACATTGTAGTAAGACATGAAATACAAACAATGTTGCATTAAAATGACGAAAAAAATGTGTCACACTAAAATGACACAATCATAAAAGAAAAAACCAAATATATATGAAAATCACTTATTCAAATAAATGAGAAGTATAAAACAATTTAGATGGATATTTTGAGTCAAAAGTTGATTTGAATCACCTCTTTTTAGTAGGCGAAATAAAAGAAACTAAGTACGTAAATGACGATCAGGGCCGTCTTCGACAATTTAGAGGTTCGGTTGTAATCTTGACAATTTTTATTTTAATAATAATTCAACACCATAAATTGGTTCAAACATAACTTTTACGCTTTTACATACAAACAAAGAAACACTTACCTATAAAGAATGAATAATTGATGGTAAAATTGTTATCTTCCATACATTTAATTATAGAAAAATGACATTTAGTGAAAAAATTTATCTTGTTTTATCCTTCACCCCAACAATTAGAACCCTATTGTACAAATATTTGAGACACTCATAAATTGAAATCCAGGTCCACAGAGACATGATGACAGCTCACATGGAAAAGATAGTACTTTATTAAAATTAATAATTTTTCCTCTTAACATGTATAAATATACTACTAGTTTAAGACAATAAACAGTTTTTTTTAGTTGGTAAAATTTGACAAATAAAAATAGTAATAATTATGCATTTACACATCAAATAACAATTTGTTGTACGTACGGTCAATGTAAAACGGTGCATAACAAATCTATCTTTCTCATTCTTAATAGCAAAGAAAGCAGGCATGAATTGAAGTAGCTAACTTCCGGTCAAAATATTATTATTGGATTATCTTATTATATGCTGAATTGAAGATACAGGATGCGATTTTTTCTGCTACACACGCGCCTGTCTCTTTCTGCCGTTTATTCAATTAAACTAACTAACTAACGTAACGTAACCCTATTTTATATCTAACCTACCTTTTTCCAACCATTATTTATACCCTCCATTCTTTCTTTCTCCCTCCACAATTACACTTTCATTTTCTCTCTCTACACTCTCACTCTCTTCCTTCTCCTCTTTCCAAATAATAATACGAATGGAAGACTTCAAAAATGATACCAGGAAACGAGTTCGTGACGACGACTCGGATGCCGACTCTTACGAATCAAAGCGAGTTCACTCAGGTTTAGATGATAACTCGTCCGGCTCGTGTGTTGACTCAGACGGGTCCGAACCCGTTCAAGTTGAACCCGATTCGTATGAGGTTAACGAGATAAAAGACGATATTTTGAACATTCTCGACGAGACAGAAAATGTCACAACCGTGCAGGGTCTTGACTCTGTCATCAAGAGCTTTGAAGAAGAAATACTTGCTCCGGGTCAAGATTTGAACCCGACCCATGTACCCGTCTCTGACAATTTAAACCCGAACCTAGGATATCTACTGGAAGCTTCTGATGATGAACTTGGTTTACCACCGACGGTGACGCCAAACGAGGAAAAAGAGTTGCCTCAAATCAACGATTCGGGTCGGGTTGGTCCAGATGGAGTTGATTTAAGCGGGTTCTTTTGGTTTGAAGAAGATATTCGTAACAATGAAGCGTTTGGGTTCATGGGTTATGACGCCGTCGCCGATGATAACGGTGGCGGTTATGTAACGATTGACGGACTGTTTGATTATGCTGACCCCGGTGATCTTTTGTGGCGGTCGGAGACGTTACAGGCTATGTAGAACTGTCCGGCACGGTGAAATTTTGTGACGCCGTCGCCGGAATGTTTTAGGAAGAACATATGATGACGTAGGAGGGTAGATGTGAAAATTTTAGAATTATGAAAATTTGTTGAATAGGCCCCTGACTTGTTCGATAATTATTTTTTGTTCTGAAAAATTGTGTTTTAATATGTGAATGTGAATCTAGACATATTTTAAAAAATGATTAAAGAAAGAGACATATGGTGAAGTCGTTGATTCCAGATTCAAAATTTCTCTGTCAAAACATATATTTACTTGGTTGTTTATATTCATGAAAAGAATTTTCTATCAAAATAATAAATTTATATGAATATTTAATTTAGTTCCTTACCAATGAAGGAGAGCTCTAATATGAGATCATATTTTTTATAATGCTAGTGAACTTAGCTCAGTAGGTAACAACAATATATAATATATGTAAAATTTATAGTTTAAATTCCAGCCATCATCATAGAAAAGAACATCATTTTCATTTTTTAATATCATTTTTTTAGGTCAACCTTTTGATTCTTATAGACAGATATGGAGCCAGAGGAGGATCAGCAATGAACAATGGCCACGATCTTTATACATATATGCAACTATATTTTTTATCTCTAAATACTTTTTTTTTTTAAAAATTTATATGATATTGCATAATAATTTTTTTATTCAATATATTGGATTTTAGACACATGTTTATTTATAGACTTATGACCACAATAACTTAACATAAAGAAAATAAAATTTGTCAAAAAAAAAATAAAGAAAATAAAAGGCCAGACTCAAATTTACGTAAAAACCATAATTAATTCTTAATTATAATCCAACATATATTCCCATAAAAAGTTATGAAGCATTAAATACATCTATTAATATAAAAAACAAAAACATAAAAAATGGGGCAGAAAAATCTTTTACGTACTAATTACACCTTAAAAATTGTAATATTTTCTTATAATTAGAATAATTCTTTTTTTCTTCATATATAGGACCGAAGTCTAGAGGAAGTATTTTGGAAATAAGTATAAAGATTCATGCAATTCCACTGTCAATTTTTTAGAAATCTAATCTGATTTTTCTAACGTGTAAATAACAGAATCAGAGTATTTGGAGTTCTAGTGGAGTGACGAGTCAATATAATTAATTGTTTTAATATAATGTTTAGTTTCGTTTTATTTAGATTTAAGTTTATTTTATTTAAATATTATTTTCTTTTAGAGCTATTTTACTTCAATTGTATATTATTATATTTCAGGAATGAATATTTGATGGATTGAGTCTTAGAGCAAAAGAAAGGGGTTTGGAGCTGATTCGGAGACAAAAATATGTCTACCCCAAGTCAGAAGCTTGGCACGGCCGTGCCACCTCCTAGGACCACCTTTTGCTGCTTTTGCTTAGATTTTAAGCTACTCTATTTTTAGTTTTACAAAAAAGCCCGCAATTTCTTGTGGAACATTCTAGTGATGCAATTGCTTAGATTCTAAGTCGAATGTAAACTATAAATAGAGTAGTTAGCCATCACAAATATTCATCTTTTATTATTGGAATTCAATAAGTGACAATTGTCTTTCTTAATAAAAGTTCTTTTCTTTTCCTTTACTTTCTTGTTATTTACTTTTATGATTTTCTTCTTCTTCTCCATGTCTACGATGAACATGAGTGAGTAGACTTCTTTTGTCTTGGGATTGTTGGATAAGTCTAATGACATAATCCTAATCAAACCAAGCTTTAACTCCAATTTCTAATCTAAATTCACCGTTTTAACATGAATTAACCATTATCAAACTGTGGAAACGAAAGTGAAGGGTTTGATAATTGTTAATCCATCATCTCAAATATCAATTAATAAAACGAAAGTGTATCTTTGATATTCGAACAAGTGAATTTAGACAAGGATTGTAAAGGGAGTGAAATAGTCTTTGCAATCTTTGAGACATATAAGTTTCGAACTTCAAGGATTCTAATAGTAATCAAGTCAGCAAAATAGGCTTGGTTGCTAAAGAAACCAAAATCTAATAGTAATCAAGTTAGCGAAATAGGTTTGATTGCTAGAGGAACACAAGAGAAACTGTCTTTAGAAGTTAGGTCTAACATAAGGTTCTAGGTTTAATAGTTTGATTTGCGAAGGATTTGTCACTATGATGGACCAATGATCCCAAGACTTTTTTATTATATTATCTTTCAACCGTTTGAAAACCCCAACTTTGCAACTTAATTCTCTTTTAATCATCAATTAAAGTTAATTGAATTAAACAACTCTCTGTCGGAACGATACTCTCTTTTTACTACTTCGATAGAACCGTACACTTGCGGTTTTATCCCATCATGGAGAAGATGAATTTTCAAATTTTGTGAGGTATGGTGGAGATTAGAATTTTGCTATTTACCCAACACAAAACACTCGTGTCCAACTGAATTTCCAAATATATCTTGCGTGAGTTAAGTCACGCAGCAGGACTTAACTCACACACCTAATAGAGCTCAGCGTGACTTAAGTCACGCACCACCGGTCTGTGCGCGAGTTAATTCATGTAGGTTGGTCGGTAGCCTGAGCTCAAGAACACACGTTTTTTGGACGGTGGTTAGGTTTTCAACCTTGATTCTACACGATTTTTTACAAGTTTTACACGTTTTTTTTACTACATTTATTGTAGTTAAAACATATGTTACCATTCTCACCTATAAATACCTTTGCAAACTTCCCCATTTCTTCACACCATCTAACATTCTCACTCTCCTCCTCACTCTCCCCCCCTATGAATCTTCTTCTTTTCCTTCTTTTTTTAGTCTTTATTTTGGTGTAAAAAGAGGCCAATCTTGGGGTAAAAAGATGATTCGTGAGCAGCTTTCTTGGGGTAAAAAGAAGCAGATTTAGTTTTACCCCAAGAAGGTTGGTTTTCTTGCGGTTTTTGTTTTGTTTTACCATATGAAGGCTGATTTTTTTGTGAATTTCTTTTAGTTTTACTACATAAAGGTAGGTTTTATTGTGGTTTTTTTTTTTCTCCCGTAAATTTAGTTTTACCCCATTATAAATGTAATAAGAATTATATTAATAAAATGAGATTTTATATCTATCATTTTTGTTCCTTTATTTTTGTTAATTTTTGCATTTATTTTATCATTGCGTATTGAATAAATAAATTCGAATAAAGACTAATTAAACTCAGCGTGAATTCGAATAAAAATTACGTATTAAACAAATTCGAATAAAGTTGTGTATTAATCAAACCAGTTTAACATACACATGTGCTAATTGTTGCGTGAGTTAACTAATGCATATATGTACTCTTGCGTGACTTAAGGCATGTTATGAGAGTTAACTAAAGCAGGATTAACACGTGCATTAGTTATCTCAAGTAGGGGTATTTTAGTTGGGTGGGAGAAAAATTTGTTAGGAGAAGAGCATAGTTCAATAGATTATGAAATGTGTACAACGAAGGTCCAAACTAGAGCTTTGGGCTTAAAAAATTTGAGTCAAACAAAAAAATTGGTAATAATAAATCGAATTCAGGTTCTCCCGGATAATTTATCTTTCGGTGAAGCCATTAACCACTATAGTTTTTTTTTTTTTTTTTTGTTACATTAACCACTTTAGTTTAATCACTTGATTCATTAAAAATATCATACATGGCAACATAGTTTTATATGTTTCTCTAGTTGAGATTTTTTACCAAGAAACACCCTACACATCTTTTTTTCCCCTTTTTCTTTCAATCTAAATAAGTGATATCCACATATATCAAGTGTCCTTTTGTGTTTTTTTCGTAATTTCATCGTCTAAGTGCCGCGTTGTGTTGTTCCCCGTCTTGTGTGGCATTTTTTGATTTCATATCTAACTGTGCGGTATTCGTTTGGTTCCTATTGAAGATTAACTTCAGACAATCACAAATTCAATCAATGATTTAGACGTCAACGTTGCAGATCTAGAAGCATGAGTATTCTGGTGATTTAGTTTTTATCATATTATTTGTAGGCATTTTGCCGTTGTATGCTATTAACTTGGGTGCTGTGAGTTTGTTTGCAGATTCACCATTTACTTTTTTAGCGATATTGATCATGTTATTGTCTTTGATGTATTCTATCAATTTGATTGGATGAATATCGTCTTGCTTTTTTCGAAAAAAAAAATGTTTCTCTAGTTGAGTTCGTAAACATAAAGGACCCGTATAACCCCTTGTCCAGGTTCAACTCTTGGTATTATAAAATTTAGATTTTTTTTTTTATTTTGTTTGTCGATATGTCTGCACTTTTTATTGAATTAATGCATATAATTTACGAACGATAATTTTTTATGAAATTTTGATTTTTATTAATATCATAGGTCTATAAATTATATACTTTTTATTGTAATAAATTATACTTAATTTTAATGACACCAATAATATAATAAATACAATATAAATTAATTCTTATCTTTTTGAATGACACCAACAATATATCTATGAAAAACTTGTTAAGGGTATAAATTGAAAGTAAAAAATTCACATCCAAAACCATATATTCTCTTTATATGTAGATAAAGTCAAGTTCATTTTATTTATCTTTAAAAGTCTTACAATAAAAGTTGTTTTAGGCTTTTATGAATGAGAAACCAACTAATGATTTTAAATTGGAAAGAGTTAGCGTCAATGTGATCCACTCTCTCATTTATTTTTAATAGGTGCATAATATGGCTGAATGTTTTGATAAAAGCTATGATGGAGGCTCGTTTATTTATTGGTTAGTCAAAGGAGATGCATATTTATCATTTGTTGATGATATTTGATGATAAATTTTAGAAGTGCATCAAATTGTTTCAAGCAATAAAATAGTAAGTTATTGTCTCTACAAATTGTTGTTTTCGACTTAGTAATTAAACAAAATTTAATTAAAAACATGAAATTGAAGAAATTGCGAAGACTTCTTGTTTCATTAACAAAAAAGTAAAAATACGGTGAATGACGAAGGCAATTAGGACCTCTCTCTTCCTCTCCGTCTCCCTCCCTCCCTCTCTCTCCGTGGGTCAAGTAAGTTTCTAATACTAAATACTGTTTGAGGATTATGCTCACAACATCTAACAAGTAAGTCTTATATGTGTTACAACTCAAGGTTCCTTCATCAAACATTGCTCCCTAACTTAGTAGCGAACTTACATTCTCACAAACATTAGACTTTATATATACTAGCGTTCATACAGTCAAGAGTGCCAGTCTATTCCATCTTGATAAAAAAAAAAAAAAAAGAATTTATACCGTGTTTGTTACATTTGTTTTAATATTTAAATTTATTCTTATCTATTTGTCACATGTGTTGTTTGTATTGAAAATTGAAAAGAAAAATTCAGTCTAAAAGTGTTGAAAGAAGTAGTTTTCTTTATATATATATAGTATATAAGTATAAATTATAAATAGTATAAATATAGATATGGAAGACTTGCTCATGGGTGTGTTTGTATCATAGCGATGTGAAGTGTTTAACCCTGCCTGCTCAGAAAGAAAACAAAACACGACAAAGATATTTTATTTTTTGCGTTTACAATGTTTTTTTTTTCTTCTTGCGGATGCAATGCCAAATATATATATAAAGTTAGGATTCAAACCTCGGTCACTGAAAAAAAAAAAAAAACAGAAATATCTATTTTACCTCACTGACTCTACACACATATAATAGTGGAATTCATATAACTTATTACGTATACAGCTTAAGTTTGTTACGATGTTCCGATAATATTGGTAAATCTGTTCCTATTCCATTAGGTTATTTTACGTGTATATATAATAACATGTACGACACCTTGTATACATGTTCATCACTTTTCTCTCTCATTGCTTGGCATGGCTACAAAGTTGGTAAATAACGGCTTAGCTGAGGATGAAGAGAAACTTCTCTCCGTGAAGGTTGATCATGATTATTCTCATATAGGAATTTGTTTGAATGAAGAACAAGTGGAAACATCAATGATGATGAAGTGTTTGAAGACAATGGAGGGTATTGCTAACAAGGCATGTCAAATGGGTCGGTCTGATCCAAGGAAGATTATATTTGCCGCAAAAATGGGTCTTGCTTTGACTATTATCTCCCTTTTGATTTTTCTCAAAGAACCCTTCAACAAAGATATTGGTCGTAACTCTGTTTGGGCTATTCTCACCGTTGTAGTTGTCTTTGAATTCAGTATAGGTACGTAGTCATATTTTTCATTTATTATGCAAGAGTAATATTTACGTTTTTTTCAACTTACAAAATAGAAATAAGTTATTTTTCGTAGATGAGAAATTACGAAGTATGTTGATCACTTGATTTGAAATTAGAACTATTGGTTTTGATTTGAAACCATTTTGATGAATGATTATTTATAAGCACTATATATATACATTGTTGACTAAGGCTTTGTTTGGAGGGAGGAGATGATGTGGCTTTAAGGATTTGGAAATTTTAGAGAAAACTTTCTTCTTTAGGGTAAATCTCCTACATTTTTTGAAAGATTATTTTTTTAGAGAATGATTAATTAATGCAATTGATATATTTTTAATTTAAAAAATA
This sequence comes from Medicago truncatula, assembly GCF_003473485.1. Taxonomy (NCBI): domain Eukaryota; kingdom Viridiplantae; phylum Streptophyta; class Magnoliopsida; order Fabales; family Fabaceae; genus Medicago; species Medicago truncatula. Next base: position 47,964,575 of record NC_053049.1, on the reverse strand, counting down.
TTATAATAACATAGATTTAGTTTGAAGAATTGGTATAAACCCTCAAAAACCCTGGTTCAATGCAAATTTTGAGTTCCTTAGACGAGATAAATTTTGTATTTTGAAGAAAACAAAACTCCTAAAACACTCCCATCACAAAGTCCTATATTTTTTTTTTACATGCTCCTCAAAGTTATCCCCTAGTAAGCCTAAGTTGGTCATATTTGAATTCAGACCTGGATTTTGTCGATTTAATCTCAAAATATTTAAAGTCATATGTACGGTTCCGATTAAGATCAAATGACCTATGATGCCTGACTTCCGCGATTTGCTGATTGCAACAAATCGAAGTCCATTCAAATTCACTTGAAATAATTTTGTAGATAGTTGTTTTGTTAATTACATATTAATTGCTTAAGCATAAGTAATTTTCTGAGGTGGTTTTGAAATTTGAAACATACATGACATGGTAAATATATATATTTTTGAATGCTTTCAATTTGTTCTTGTCTATATTGGACACATGGGATGTCTTTAATATGAAATGTCGGATCTTCAATGCTTTCAATTTATTTTATGATAAAAATGCAATGGAATTTTGCAGGGGCAACTCTGAGCAAGGGGTTTAACAGAGGATTAGGGACATTGTCAGCTGGAGGACTTGCTGTTGGAGTGGGAGAGTTATCAGCATTGGCTGGAGAATGGGAAGAAATTATAGTTATTATCACTACATTCATTGTTGGATTCTGTGCTACTTATGCAAAACTCTATCCAACTTTAAAGCCTTATGAATATGGTTTCCGTGTGTTCTTGATCACTTATTGCTACATTACAGTATCTGGTTATCATACTGGTGAGTTTCTTGATACATCTATAAGTAGATTTTTGCTCATTGCACTTGGTGCTGCTGTCTCTTTGGGAGTCAATATCTGCATATATCCTATTTGGGCCGGAGAAGATTTGTATAATCTTGTGATAAAAAATTTCATGGGCGTTGCAACATCTCTAGAAGGTATTTTTATAACATTTAACTTGTATTTACTATATACTATGAAATTACAGTGAATTGATTGAATAACTTTGTTGAACTTGTTTTCAGGGGTTGTCAATCACTACCTTCTGACTTACCAAGCAGCTGCTGATGACCCAGTTTACAGTGGCTACAGATCAGCAGTTGAATCTAAAAGTAACGAGGAAACATTGGTATTGTCCACTTCACTTTTCCGTCTCTAATTAACTTTCATCAATACTTATTTGCCATTTTAATAGCTCATTCCCATGTGTTTGTGATTGTAGTTGGGATTTGCTGTATGGGAACCACCTCATGGTAAATACAAAATGCTTAAATATCCATGGAAGAATTATGTCAAAGTAAGCGAGGCTCTTAGGTATTGCGCGTTTGTGGTTATGGCCATGCATGGATGCATACTTTCTGAAATTCAGGTACTTCAAACCTTTTATGTAACACTTTTTTGGTTCTTAGTGTATAGCATATCAAACTTACTTATAAAATCCATAGCCAAATGTCATTTCAAAAGTAGACTACATAAAGTTAAAATGAAACATAAAAATATAGTTAGAAAGTAAACCAGAATATTTGTTTTCCTTACTAGTAGTTTACTAAGTTCAGTTCTCTTTTATGTTTTATAAAGTGTCTTAACTAGTTTATTTGTGAACTCATTTTAATTTTTGTTCCTATATGTGCAATCAATTTCAATGTCATCCTAACTATCATTTGTGATTAAAGCTGTGAGATGGACATACCCTAAAGTATCGATCGGAACTATGTTAAAAATGCTTGTCACAAATAGGCACCAAAAATATAATGTTTGTGACTGATTTAGAAGTTTGCTCCACCTTAAACCCACATCACATAATCTTCTTATCTTATCTTATTCCTTAACAATCTTAGAAATACTAAACTTTCTTCTTGATATATATATATATACACACATATATAGGCCCCGGCTGATAAGAGACAGGTTTTTCACAAAGAGCTTAAGAGGGTATGTTCCGAAGGAGCACAAGTGTTGCGCGAACTTGGAAACAAAGTCCAGAAGATGGAGAAGCTGGACAGGAGAGATTTGTTGCACAAAGTGCACGAGGCAGCCGAAGAATTGCAACTAAAGATCGATAAAAAATCTTACCTTCTTGTCAATTCAGAGCTCTGGGAAATTGGAAACCATTCTAGAGAGGAAACTAATGATGATCTTCCTGAAGGCCACATTAACATGGATGAAGACAAACAATTTCTAGAGTACAAGTCTCTAAGTGAAGCAGCACTTGATCTCAGATCAATTGAAGTTCAAAACAATTGGGATGAAATAACTAGAGATAATAATAGTAATAACCATGATGTGCCTCCTTCTATCGCCAATGAAAACATGTTCGTGAAACAAACATCTTGGCCTGCTCATGTTTACTACAAACCAGAAGTCAAAGCAAAAGAGGAAGTATCAAAAACTTATGAAAGTGCAAGTTCGTTGTCTCTAACGACATTTACATCACTATTGATTGAATTTGTAGCAAGGCTTCAAAATTTAGTGGATTCATTTGAAGAATTGGGTGAGAAAGCTAACTTTAAGGACCCCCTTGAACAACAAGGTGCCATAGCATCTGGCTGGTTTAGGAGGAGATTGTTTAACTGCTTTATATCCCAGGATTGACAAATGGAGTATGAAAAGAGGTAAATTTTCTTAACAAGTAGATCAACTCCAGAAATTTCCATAAAGTTTTGAAACTATTTGATATTTCATCATGTGACATCAAATGGACTCATAAAAATGTTTTAAAAATGATCAGAAGTGAACCTAAAGACGACGGCAAAGTTGGTTGGATGCAGCGGAGGATGGCGACTGCTCATTAGAGGGAATGTTATTCCTACAAGGACTACAACGCTCAAATCAACAAGGCATTCAAGAAAGTCTATAAGATCAACCGAAAGAGAAAACATAAATTTCACATGGGACGAGGGTCCTTTATATAAATGTGGTATAATGGACTCTAGGTCTGAAATGGTTACGATGTTCCAATATATCTGAGGGAATCACAGTGGTCATGTGATTGTCATTAGAGGTTCATATTTGATCACGAGAATTTGATTCTCTGCACTACCATTGATCCTTAATATGACAATAATCAATGACTGTATTTAAGAATTTTAACATTTATCCTGAATTAATAAGCATAATACCTTTACTCAAAAAAAATTGAACGATCTTAACTCAGTTACTCCTCGAGTAAAATCAACAAGAAATAGGCAATAACTTGCTATAAATAAACTTATTTTTTAAAAGAATATATATATATATATATTTTTTTTTGGGTTAATATGTCTTTACCCCCTCTAATTTGGGTTAATATGTGTAATTATTTTTATTTTTTTTTAAACATGAGTAATGGACACCGACGTGGCACGCCACTGTGTAATTATTATAATTTTTTTTAAAACTGAATTAATTTTCAAAAATTTAAAAATAAGAAAAAAAAATCAACTTTGGATTTTTTTCAAAAAAAAAAAATCAGAAAAAAATTAATATTTTTTACCAAAACATTCAAAAATTAGCTTATATTAGTTTTTTCGAATATTTTTAAAATTTTAATTTAATTTGGATTTTTTAATTTTTTTTCAAAAGTTTCAAAATACAATAAGTTTATGAATTTTTTTATTTTATATATAATTTTTTGGGAAATATATATATAAAGAAAACAATCCCTTTCAGCACTTTTGGACTTGCTGTTTCTTTTCAAAAATGCCCTCAATTTAAAAAAAAAAATCTGAATTTTCCTAAATTTTTAATTAAATTTGTATCCAGAGTTTTAAAAATAAAAATATTTTCCAGATTTTTTTTTGTTGACAAAATTTAAAAAACTTCTTTCACAAAAAATATATATTTCCAAATTTTCGAAAATAATTTGAATTTTTTTTAGAAATAAATTTTTGAAATAAATTTTAAAAATTTATGGAAAATTAAAATATTTTGAAATACATTTTTTTCGTAAATTATAAATTTTGGAATTTTCGTAAAAAAAATCCTGAATTGTTTTTTAACTTTTACAAATTTAAAAAAAAAAAATTGAAAAAAATTAATGATACAGTCGGCACGCTACATAATCAGATATGCATAGTCAGCATGCCACGTCAGCAATTATGCACAGTCACATGGGTCAGGGGCTAAAATCAAAGAATCTTATTTTATAGGGTTGGAATCTAAACTTTTTTTTTACAGGGGGTTAAATCGGAACTTGCCCAAATTACAGGGGGATAAAGACATATTAACCCTATATTTTTTATAATAATGGCCAAATTACAATTATCGGAGGTTAAGATTCGAACTTGATTCCTTTGAGATTACAAAATGAATTTATAACCACTGAACTGACACCTCTCTTGGCAGTATAAAAAATTAATTTTTTGGGTACATTGAAGCATAAATAAATCTTAAATTATCGTGTTTACTTGACGATTGTTTCGTTTTCGTTTGCCTACTAAATCAAATCTGTATCGTTGAGGCATTATCTCATTAGAAGCTCAGATGTGTGTGGCTGGTTGTGGTTTTCAGGAAATAGAAAATCATCTTTTTCTGACGTTCCCCTTCTTTGGTCAACTTTGGCATCTGGTTTGAAATTGACTTTGTGTTTACTATGCGGATCATTATAATATTGTTGATCATTTTTAACAGTTTGGTACTGTTTCTGGTGGCACCATATCTATGTGCTCCCTCATGCATTTGGTTTGGTTTGCTTGTGTGTGGGTGATTTAGAAGGAAAGAAACGACATGATTTTGTGGTAAAGAGAACTACCCCGTGCAACTCTTGGAAAAAGTGAAGCTACTTTCCTTTTGGTGGTTTAAAGCTCATTCATTTATTTTTTATTATAGCTTTCATAAAATAATTTTTAGAAAATTGAATTAACAACATGATAAATGATCATAAAATACTTCAAAAACACTTAACTTATTTTGAAAAAACATTTTACATTGTTCGTAATTTACAAAATAAAAATGAACTCTCCCCTCCATTCCCCTCCTAAATCCTCAATCTAAACACACCCCAGTGACTAGAAATTCACCTTTTATAGTGAATATATGAGGAATTCGGGTTTTAAACCCCAACCCTCAATATATAATACAATGTTCTACCATTGAGTTAAACTCGTATGGATAATATCATTGTTGCTTTATAATATGACGATGAATTTAATTAGCGTATCTTGAATGTTTTGATTGAGTAAAAAAAAAAAAAATGTTTAGTGTTTAGTTTTTTTTTTTTGACAAATAATGTTTTGGTCTCTCACAAAAAATATGGATGAACAAGATTAGTCCCTAACGAAAAAGAAATGACTCGACGATATAAACAATGTTATATGGTCCCCTACATATATATGATGAATGATTAACATATCTTGAATGTTTATAATTAGCATATTTTTTGTGAGAGACCGAAATAAATCTTCAATCCATATCTAAAATCTATAGACCGAAGGATTCAAGATACCAATTTTTTCGAGTGACAATTTATTGAGTTTTGGATTTTTTTAGGTACCAAATTAACCTAAAAAGTTGTCGCAATGGCCTAAACATTTTTTTTAAAAAAAAAAAATACACGTGAATCATTCATTGTATGACATTTGCACTTCCTTTTTTGTGTTGGACCAAAATAAAACTTTACTTATAAATATATGTGACCATGAAGATCTTTATTATAAGTGATAATTTTTCTTCTTCTTCAAATTTATTGAATAATTGATGTGTCTAATATATAATTTAGATGAAATATATTTGTCAAAAGAATATAAACTAATATATAAAAATTATTGATTAAAATATATTCCAACATCCATTATAAAAGGTTATTGTAGTTAGACTACGGGTCTACGACGGTGAATGAACAAGACGATTCACATGTATTGTTTTCTCAGTACAAGAATCTCAACAGTTTGTGTATAATAATAATTATAAAAAATAAGAAGAATGGTTATATATAGAAAGAAAAGAAAAAGACTAAATGATATCAGAGTCAGTATGAGTGAGTGTCGTTTCCATGATAGTGATGTCACGTGTTTCACTCTGTGTGCTCAGTTCCGTAAATGATGATAAGATTATTTACTTTATATATATATATATATATATATATATATGGATGCAATATCATTCATTCATTCATTCCTTCATCCTCCGTAATATCCACACTTCTTCCATGTTCACTTTCATATACTAATAGTGTTCAAATTTCTACTTTTCTCTCTTTTGCTTAGCAACAAAGCAATCAATCATGGCACCAAAGTTAGCGAAATCAGGATCATTTCGTTATACTTTAGCTGAGAAAAAGGAAAGACTTCTCTCAATGAAGGGTGGTGATCATATAGGAAATGGTTTGCTACAAGAACAAGAGGAATCTAATATGGTCAAATTCAAAGAGATGATGAAACTCGTTGCTGAAAAAGCATGGGAAATGGGTCGTTCTGATCCAAGGAAGATCATTTTCGCTGCTAAAATGGGTCTTGCTTTGGCCCTTATCTCCCTTTTGATTTTTCTTAAAGAACCCTTCGATTTTACCCGTCATTCTGTTTGGGCTATTCTCACCGTCGTCGTCGTCTTTGAATTCAGTATAGGTACGTCATTTATAAATTATTTTTTGCTTCAGAAACTCCCAAGACCATTGCTCTCATATTTTCAATGTACTTACTTTTTAACTAGGCTAGGCTTAATTGCAATTATGGTCCCCTAAATATCACAATCTTACCATTTTGGTCTCCTATAAAAAATAAGAACAAATCAGCCCCTAAATTTACCCCATTTTGCACTTTTAACCCCCAACCATTTTTGACTAAGTCAATTCATAAATGCTACCCACGTCACTTTATTTATTAGACTTAATTGCAATTGCTTCCTAAGTATCACAATCTTGCAATTTTGACTTCCTAAAAAAATAGAAAGTCACACATAACACCTCATTTTAAGCGATGTGGGTGTCACTTATCCATTGACGTCAAAATTGGTTTAGGATCAAAAGTGCAAAATGAGATAAACTCATATTTCAGATAAGTTGTGTCTACGGTGACATGTTTACATTGGACATAGAGTATTGTTTTGAGTGTTGATGTGTCCGTGTCAATAATGTGTTTGTACAAGTGCTTGATACAAAATTAGCACATGTTCACTATTTGACTTGATTTCAACTTATTTTGATCATTGATTAGTGAATATAAGTACGGTATTGTTTGATAGGGGCAGGGGATTTATAGATAGATAGTACAAAGAAAAGTAAATTAATTATTTGATTAAGTGAGTCAGGTCATATTTGAAATCAATTATGAAAAAGTGTGTGTTTTTATACCATTTGCTTTTGACACTTTTGGCTTCCTTGCATTAGAGGCTATTGACCTTTCACATAGAGTTCAAATGGTCATGCATAGCAATGTCATGTCTCCGAGATCCATTAATGTTGTGTTTACGGCAATTGGGTTTGTCATCTAAAAAGGCCTAGTTGCGCAACTTTTTGCCCTCTTGCCTTCTATTATGTGTAATTAATCCTTGATATATCTATAAAAAAAATATTTTGGATTAAAAAATTAAATAGCCAATATTACTTTAGTAGATCGTTTTTTTGTTAATTATATATATATATCCGTTGCTTCTGCATAAGTAATTGTTTTGAAGTGGGTTATCTTGAAGTATATAGAAAGAGACACAGGTATATGACATGTGGACATTGTTAATAATTTGAAAAAATTATTAAATGTAACTACATATGTCGATATCTTGACCGTAAGTAACACCCGAAATGTCTTTAATACAAAATGTAACTTCTAAGCTTTCAATTTATTTCTGATCAAAATGCAATGAAATTTTGCAGGAGCAACTCTGAACAGAGGGTTTAACAGAGGATTAGGGACATTGTCAGCCGGAGGACTTGCTGTAGGAATGGGAGAGTTATCAGCATTGGCTGGAGAATGGGAAGAAGTTATAGTGATTATCAGTACATTCATTGTTGGATTTTGTATTACCTATGCAAAATTGTACCCAACTTTGAAGCCTTATGAATATGGGTTCCGTGTGTTCTTGATTACTTATTGCTACATTACAGTATCTGGTTATCATAGTGGCGAATTTCTTGATACATCTATAAGTAGATTTTTGCTCATTGCACTTGGTGCTGCTGTATCTTTGGGAGTTAATATCTGCATATATCCTATCTGGGCTGGAGAGGATTTGCATAATCTTTTGATAAAAAATTTCACGGGTGTTGCAACATCACTGGAAGGTACTTTATTGCATTTTTCTCGTGATCACATTTAATTTGTAGTTGCTATATACTAGTACCATGTAATTGTTCAATGGATGTAGGATAGTTATTATTACATTTAGTGTAGGATAGTTACTGTAATAGGATATATCCTATTACAGTTTGCGTATAGTTACTACTAAATTAATTTGTATTTGCCATTTTTTATCTATCCACAAATACCATAAACTATTTTCAGGTTTTTGGAATGGGGGGATTACTATATGTAATTGTTGTGCTACTTAATGAATGTTTGAAATCGTAAGAATTTAACGAAATCACGGTGACTCAAACGTTATTATGCTAAATCACCGCCAATCCAAATGCATTGAATAACCTTGTTGAACTTTCATTTTCAGGGGTTGTCAATCACTACCTTAATTGTGTAGAATACAAGAAGGTGCCATCCAAAATTTTGACTTACCAAGCTGCTGCTGACGACCCAGTTTACAGTGGCTACAGATCAGCTGTTGAATCTACAAGTAAAGAGGACTCATTGGTATTGTCTACTTCAGTTTTCTGTCTCTTTCATGAATATTTTATCTATCATATTTATGACTCATAGCCATGTTTTTGTGATTGTAGTTGGGATTTGCTGTATGGGAACCACCTCATGGTAAATACAAAATGCTTAACTATCCATGGAAGAATTATGTCAAAGTAAGTGGGGCTCTAAGACATTGTGCATTCATGGTCATGGCCATGCATGGATGCATACTTTCTGAAATTCAGGTACTTCTAATCATCTAAAATCTTTTCTGTAACACTGTTTTGGTTCTCATTGCAGAGCATATGAAACTTACAATCTGTATATTTTTAGTGTCATGTTTCTATTTTCACTTGATAAAATGTACATTAAAGAAGTTTTTGGAAATGTATTTTAGAAATAGATTCAATATCATCCCAGCCATCATTTGTGATTAAAACTATGAAATTGACATGGAATTATCCTAAAGTATTGGGACTATATTAGAAGTGTTGTCACAAATAGGGGCCAAAAATACAACATTTGTGATTTTGTTTTAAAAGTTTGTTTTTATCATAAAAATTATCTCGGCATTAAAACATATGCACTGAAGCTTCGTATGTTATCTTATCAATCTTGAAAATACTGAACTGTCTTCTTGATATATATAGGCTCCAGCTGAGAAGAGACATGTTTTCCTCAATGAGCTTAAGAGGGTAGGTTCCGAAGGAGCAAGAGTGTTGCGCGAACTTGGAAACAAAGTAAAAAAGATGGAGAAACTAGACAGAGGAGATTTGCTGTTTGATGTACACGAGGCAGCAGAAGAATTACAACAAAAGATCGATAAAAAATCTTACCTCCTTGTAAACTCAGAGCTCTGGGAGATCGGAAACCGTCCAAGAGATGAAAGTAATGATGATCATCCTAAAGGCCTATTTCACATGGATGAAGATAGAAAATTTCTAGAGTACAAGTCTCTAAGTGAAGCAGTACTTGATCTTAGATCAATTGAAGTTCAAAACAATTGGGATGAAAAAACTACAGATGATAATAGTAATAACCATGATGTGCCTCCTATTGCCAATGAAAACATGTTTGTGAAACAAATGTCTTGGCCTGCTCATGTTTACTACAAACCAGAAGTCAAAGCAAAAGAGGAAGAATCAAAAACTTATGAAAGTGCAAGTTCGTTGTCTCTAACGACATTTACATCACTTCTGATAGAATTTGTAGCAAGGCTTCAAAATTTAGTGGACTCATTTGAAGAATTGGGTGAGAAAGCTAATTTTAAGGACCCCCTTGAAAAACAAGGCGCGGTGGCCTCTGGCGGGTTTTGGACAAGATTGTTTAACTACTTCAGATCCTAGGATTGACAAATGGAGTATGAAAAGAGGTAAATTTTCTTATTGAGTAAATCAACTCCGCAAATTTTCAAAAACTTTTGAAACAATTTGACACTTCATCAAGTAACTTCAAATAGACTTATGAAAATGTTTTAAAAATGATCCGAAGTGGACTGAAGATGATGAACTAAGTTGTTTGGATGCGGTGGATGGTGGCTGCTCATAAGAGGGAATGTTTTCCCACGAGGACTACGACGCTCGAATCAACGAGGGGTTTAAGGAGAGCCTATAAGATTTACCGAAAGAGTTGTTTAAAATACACATGGACCATTCATTGTATCACGTACCGGGGTTCGAACCCCGATCATGGCATCCGGCCTAACAATTTCGGCATTTTGCCAGTTGAGTTAGGACTTCTGGATGATCAAAATGAAACTTTAGTCCTAAATATATGTGTTCACAAAGATCCCTGTTATAAGAAAAAAATTCACTTTTTTTATTTATTGAATAATGTTTAATATAGAGCAAATATATAAGTTTTCAATGGATTTCCTTAACATAAAAGTCATTCAACGTATTTCAAAAATAAACTTTTTTCTTATAACCGCTGAGTAAAAACATATTTCAAGTCTTGTGGTTGCGAATATGACTTAATCGATAAGGACACTGCATAATGTATGTTGGGATTAGGGTTTGAATTTCAAATTCTCCAATTATTTAACTTATGATGAATTTATAACTGTTAGATTATTTGACCAAAATAAATAAATAAAGACACAAGTTATATTTAGGATTTAGGGTGGGCCACCAAAATGAACTAAATATATAAAACAAAATTTACGTTGTAGTGTGCATTAAATATAAAGTTAAAAATCAAAAAATTAAACACATATTAAAAATTTAAAATAATTCTCTACGCATTCCAAAATACTTGAAAAAGTAGAATCAAAACTAATACTTACACTAACTTCTCTATCAAGTTTCAATATAAATATTCATGTTATATTTAGAATTAATGTCTGAAAATTAACGTATTATACACTTCTTAAATAAATGAAATATCAACCATTTGATGAGATCCAAAATAATATTTGTTCTTAAAGTAAACAAATCACAAGGCATACATGGAGGTGAAGATAATTTGGTGGGCCAACTTGAAGATTGTATTTAAATTTAGTGGTATATTTGTACTTACACATATATAAAAAAATTAAAAAACTCGGGGGTGGGCCGTGGCCCACCTCAACCCAAGTGGTGCTCCGCGACTGAGTTAATGGATCAAAAATAAAAATATTTTGTTGTAATCAATGTCTTTTAATTTAATTTATTTTACTTTTAATTAATCAAGAGATTGTTTATACCTTTAAATTGCTTAACATTTATCCTTTAAACACAAGTTTACATGAATGATAAATAAATATAGGATCTTGCAAACGAGTGTCTTAAGGACAATCTTTAAGGAGTTCTAATGAATAAATTATTTTTTAAAAAAGTTTTATATTTTGACAAATATTCTTTAAAAAAATTAAAAACTTCAATATCCAATATATTGATTACACGAACTTTAACAAAAACTTAATTCCTTGTTAGCATTTCCAATAAATATATTCGAACATCCATCAGATGCGAAATGCTAAAGAGTGGACATTGGTTAAGAGAACATGAATAGAAATAATTTGTTGAAAAATGATGAAAAATGTTGAATTCAACTTTCTAAAAGTCAAAAAGTTGTAATTTCTAATACAAAATTACTACTTTTAGTTTCTTTAACCAGATGACAGAATATTGGTTAACAAGATTCCGTCAGATTCGATTCCCTTTGGTGCCAATTTTGATGGGCTAAGGTATCGTTTGACCCGGCTTTTTTTCAGCTTTTCTACGTTTTTAAGGAGAAGCTAGGCCAAACACAATATCAATAAAGTACCTTCGAAAAAAAATGCTTTTTTTAGAATGCATAAAATTGAATGGAATGAGCTTTAACCAAAAGTTGTTGAATGCTACTTCAAAAAACTATTTCTCCCCCAATTTATTTCACAAGCACCTCTCTTCAACTCCCGCCGACAACCTTTTGTTTTATTTTTTCAATATGCTTTTTTCTTCCATTTTATTTTATTTTATTTTTTTTAACCGGTCCATTTAATTTTTTAATGAGGTTCCATTTAAGTTTATTATCTATTTTTTTAAGGAATTTTATTATCTTTTTATCACTTATATATTAATTTCAATATCTTTTGATCATCACAACCACGCAAATATTTGTATTCACGCTGTCAATGAATGACACCGAATATTTTTATTCCCTTTCTTCAACCACGGAAATACACAAACACATTAGTGTTTAGAGTAATACTTTATGTTCCTCTTTCTGTTTTTTTTTTTGTTCTGCTAATGCGTATAATTTTTGTTGGTGTTGTGTAATGCGTATAATTATTTTTATAAAATTTTGATTTTAATTAAAAGTACAAGTGTAGTTGTCTAAAAAAATTATACTTATATATAATTTACACATTTGTATTGTAACAAACTATGCATATCTTTTTCTTATTAAAAAAACTAAACATATCTTTTTCAATGACACCAACAATGTAACAAATATAATATTATATATATAAATTCTTATCTTTTTGACCAACACTAAAAATATGGTATTCTTATAACAAAATTTGTTATAACAAAATTTGTTATAGAGTATAATTGGAAAAGAAAAAACCAATTATTCTCATTATATATACACACATATACATATTATAGATATGATTGAGCGTGACGAAGAAAGCAATATAAATGAAGAAATCAGTTCATATAATCCAGGAAGAGTGCAAGATGGAGGCTACATGAATAAAGTTAGAAATCAAATAGGAGTTGCGTTGATGGAGAGTAGAAATGTTTGAGTTTGTGATGATTTATGTCTTTAAAAAAAAATGATTATTGTTTTTAATTTTCCAAACTACTTTGATATTATTTATGTTATTATTTGAGCCTCCTTAAATTATTTCTCCTATTCAAATATTTAACAAGTCGTTTATATGATGATACAAATTTGTATTCATGTTACACAAAATAAACGTCATTGAGTAAATATAGTATTGGTAAAAATATATCTTTTATATTTTAAATATTTTTTCACTTCAAAAAATATTTTAGACATTTTTTTATTTATTATGTTAATTCATAATGAATTCAAATTTTTTTTATTTATAGACAATGCATAAATATATGCAAGGTCCCGGGTTCGAACCCCAGACACCACCAAAAAATAATAAATTCAAAATTTTGTACAATATTTTGTCAAACAGCTTTTAACTCAAAAATAACTTTAGAACTACAAAAAAATAAAGAAACCAAACAGCTATAACCTTTTTCTTAAAGAGCTTTATTTTAACTTTGTTTTAAAGTAGCTTTTAGACCGAAAAAAAGTCTAGCCAAACGGTACCTTAGTCCATATAGAGTTCGCTCTAGCTTTAAACAGGACCCCCGCAAGTGGGCGGTGGAATTGGTCTCCTCAAATTAATCGATTCTTGGATCGGATGCCGAACTTTAAAAAAAAAAAAAAAAAAAAACCGTAAGATAAATATAAACATAAAACATTTATTGAAGTTGTTGACTTGACTATGCTTTTTTCTTTTGAAAGATACTTTGACTATGCTTGTACGGTGCATGAACATCATATGTATTGTTTTCTCGATACATAACCTCTACATGGATGGCCATTCGTTCCTATTTAGGACAAGAATCTCAACCGTTTATTCCTATATGTGGTATGAATTTTTGTATATATAGTAATAATAATTATAAAAAATGACGAAATGATGTCGACCTTATCATGGTGATGTCACATGTTTAACCCTGTCTGCTCCACTTTAGTTCCGTAATGAAAAAAACAAACGATTACGACGATAATGAGATATTATTTACATTACAATGTTCTTTTTTTTCGGATGCAATGCCATATCATATGACTAGTCACCATTCAACCTTCTCTCTAGAATTATCCACCGTTCAAATTCAAATGCTCACTTTCATATAGTGTAGTGTTCATCATATATAATTACCTACTATCCTCACTTTTCTCTCTTTTGCTTACGAACAAAGCAATCAATTATGGCACCAAAGTTAGCGAAATCAGGATCATTTCTTTACACTTTAGCTGAGAAGAAGGAAAAACTTCTATCCATGAAGGGTGGTGATCATGGTTATTCTCCTATAGGAATTGGTTTGGAAGAAGAACAAGAGGAATCTAATATGGTCAAGTTCAAAAAGATGATGAAACTCATTGCTGAAAAAGCATGGGAAATGGGTCGTTCTGATCCAAGAAAGATCATTTTTGCTGCTAAAATGGGTCTTGCTTTGACTATTATCTCCCTTTTGATTTTCCTTAAAGAACCCTTCAAAAATGATATTAGCCGTCACTCTGTTTGGGCTATTCTAACTGTTGTCGTAGTCTTTGAATTCAGTATAGGTACGTAATTCTATTTTCATTTTTGTTTTTGCAATTATATTTAATTTCTTTACAATTACAAAATATATAGACATAGTACGAAGAAAATTAAGTATTTGAATAAGTCGGTCATATTTGGATTCCACTTGAAATAATTTAATAGACTTTACAATTCATGAGTAGATTTTTTATGTCCATCATGCATCCATTAATTCAGCATAAGTCAATTTCTGAGCTTCAACGTTTTCAATTTATTTTATGATAAAAATGCAATGGAATTTGGCAGGGGCAACTCTGAGCAAGGGGTTTAACAGAGGATTAGGGACATTCTCAGCTGGAGGACTTGCTGTTGGAATGGGAGAGTTATCAGCATTGGCAGGAGAATGGGAAGAAGTTATAGTTATAATCAGTACATTCATTGTTGGATTTTGCGCTACCTATGCAAAATTATACCCAACTTTGAAGCCTTATGAATATGGGTTCCGTGTGTTCTTGATCACTTATTGCTACATTACGGTATCTGGTTATCATACTGGCGAATTTCTTGATACATCTATAAGTAGATTTTTGCTCATTGCGCTTGGTGCTGCTGTGTCTTTGGGAGTCAATATCTGCATATATCCTATCTGGGCTGGCGAGGATCTGCATAATCTTGTGGTAAAAAATTTCATGGGTGTTGCAACGTCTTTGGAAGGTATTTTATAACATTTTCCTCATCATCACATTTTATTTGCAGTTACTAACTTATTGTGTACACACACAAGAGAAATGCTAGGAACCACTCACTCTTACATTGGGTAAAACCAATGCGGGTCATGCCTTTATGTATCCGCATTTCCAATGTGTGGAATCCACATTTATTTTACCCAATAAAAGAGTGATGCTAGAGAGTGTAGTAATGAGAGTGTTCTTAGCATGTAAGGGTAAACCTTGGTGCAAAAGCTACAATGTGAGGGTATGTTTTTGCGTCAAGACTTACCTCACATGATAGTATAAGTCACTATACTACAAATAAAATGTGATCACATAGTTTAAGTCACTTATTTGATATGAATTGAACAACGGTGTGAGGGAATCACTTATTTTTTTCAAGTGATTTTTTAATCTATGTGTAAATAATTTAAACTATTAAAGTTTAGGTCTTTGAGAATGGAGGGAGTACTATACATGTAGTTGTCAACTGGTTAGTACTTTTGAAACTACGGTGAATTTGGCAAAATTACGATGTCTTATCCTTACTCTTCTACCTCACCGCCAATCCAAAATTACGATGTCAAATGAATTGAACACCTTTGTTGAACTTATTTTCAGGGGTTGTCAATCACTACCTTAACTGTGTTGAATACAAGAAGGTACCATCCAAAATTCTTACGTACCAAGCAGCTGCGGATGACCCGGTTTACAGTGGCTACAGATCAGCTGTTGAATCTACAAGTAACGAGGACTCGTTGGTATTGTCTACTTCAGTTTTCTGTCTCTTTCATGAATATTTTATTTAACATTTCAATGACTCACTGTCACGTGTTGGTGATTGAAGTTGGGATTTGCTGTCTGGGAACCACCTCATGGTCACTACAGAAGTCTTAAATATCCATGGAAGAATTATGTGAAAGTAAGTGGGGCTCTAAGACATTGCGCATTTATGGTCATGGCCATGCATGGATGCATACTTTCTGAAATACAGGTACTTTTAATTATTTGAAACTTTTCCAAAACACTGTTTTTGTTCTCAGTCCAGGGCAGATACAACTTAGTACATGAGAATGTTTGTTTTCCATATGATGAGTAGTCTGCTGATTTCACTTTTATGTTTTAGGAAGTGTCTTATATGAAGTGGTTGGTTAAAATATATTTTTGGTTCCTTTTCATGACACTCATTTTAAATTAGTACTTATATGTGCAATCATTTTCAATGTCATCCTAGCCATGATTTGTGATTGTATGTTTGTAACTGTGAAATTGACATGGAATTATCCTTAAAGTATTGAGACTATATTAAAGATGTTTGTCAATGGAGATAAAAAATAATGTTTGTGACTGTGATTTAGAAGTCTGTTTCTACCTTCCCACATCATTATCTCGACATTAAAACAGACACACCGACTCAACCTCCTTATATTATCTTATTCTATCTTATCTTATTCCTTAACAATCTTAGAATTTCTAAACTTTCTTTTTGACATATAGGCACCAGCTGAGAAAAGACAGGTTTTTCGCAATGAGCTGAAGAGGGTAGGTTTTGAAGGAGCAAAAGTGTTGCGCGAACTAGGAAACAAAGTCAAGAAGATGGAGAAACTAGACAGGGGAGATTTGTTGTATGAAGTACATGAAGCAGCTGAAGAATTACAACAAAAGATCGATAAAAAATCGTACCTCCTTGTAAATTCAGAGTTCTGGGAAATCGGAAATCGTCCTAGAGACGAAAATGATGATCATCCAAAAGGCCTCTTTCACATGGATGAAGATAGCAAATTTCTAGAGTACAAGTCGCTAAGTGAAGCTGTACTTGATCTCAGATCAATTGAAGTTCAAAACAATTGGGATGAAAAAACTACAGATAATAATGGTAATAACCATGATGTGCCTCCTTCTATCGCCAATGAAAACATGTCTGTGAAACAAATGTCTTGGCCAGCTCATGTTTACTACAAAGCAAAAGAGGAAGAATCGAAAACTTATGAAAGTGCTAGTTCATTGTCTCTAACTACATTTACATCACTTTTGATTGAATTTGTAGCAAGGCTTCAAAATTTGGTGGATGCATTTGAAGAATTGGGTGAGAAAGCTAACTTTAAGGACCCCCTTGAACAACAAAGTGTGGTAACCTCGGGTGGGTTTTGGACCAGATTATTTAACTGCTTCAAATCCTAGGATTGAAAAATGGAGTATGAGTTACCATTAAAGGCAAGTTCTTGATAGAATAACAGGCTGTAGTGTGATTTCTTCAGTATTTGTGGATGCTGGAACTAACGGGACTCATCTTTTGTATTAAGTTGAAGACTCAACAAAAACTGGGACTTATATCCTCTACAATAACTGCACCGGTGCTGTCTAGGCATAGGATCCATGTTTTGAAAACTGCTGGAGTAATCTTTAGAAATAGAACAAATAATCCACCTTTTTACATTTTAATTTTAAAATCTATACAAATCTCCCCTTTTTTATGACTGAAAAAACACAGTTTATTGCTGTAAGTATTCACTATTTCCTTGGCTCCGAAAAATCTATCTACCAATTCAATATAATGATATTCTTTGAGAGACAAAAAGGGAGGTTCAAATAACCATATCAAATGATATGATGTTCTTATTGTCTTGTGTAAGTTTTGTACAACATTTTAGTTCATTATATTGTTCTATGATATAATTCATACACAAGATAAACACCACAGTAGTAGTACAACTTTACATTAGTTCAATCCTTGAACTAAAGCAAACTTAATTGGTCATGTTGCTTCCCCATGAAGGCGATATGTTGGCACTGCAAGCAAGTGTTTGGCTCTTGGGATTGAGAGACCAAACTTTTCAGTCATGTCTAAATCATTTATAGTCATATTTGAGGGAAGCTTCCAAGAAAAGCAATGTATCAATTGAGCAACAACAAGTTTAACTGTAGCTAGTCCCAAGTTTATTCCAGGACATCCTCTTCGACCGAAACCAAATGGTATAAATTGGAAATCATGTCCACGGTAGTCGAAGTTTTTATCCACAAATCTCTCTGGATAAAATTCTTCGGCATTATTAGACCATATCTTAGAATCTCTTCCTATTGCCCACAAATTCACAATTACTCTTGTTTTTTTCTTTATGAAATAACCATGAACTGTAGCATCCTCTGTTGACTCGCGCGGCACAAGTGGTCCTGCAGGATATAATCTTAAGGTCTCCATGATCACAATATCTAAGTAACTTAACTTTGCCATATCATTCTCCTCCACTAATTTGTTCATCCCAACTACACTATCCAGCTCTTGTTGGAGATTTTTCATTACTCTTGGATGCCTCATGAGCTCGGATAAAGCCCACTCCACAATGGTTGCAGAAGTGTCAAATGCCGCGGCGATCATGTCTAAGGCTATAGCCTTTATGTTTGTTCGATCAATGACATGGCTTTGTTCGTCAGAGGGATCAATCGTCTGGTGCGTCAGTGAGAGTAGAATGTCTATGAAGTTTTTGTGTTTCTGCCCTTCATTTTGCACATGTGAACTTTGTTCACGTTCCTTAATTATCTTCTCAAACACTTGATCCATTGCTTTAGCAGTTTTCTTGTACCTTCTTTTTAATCCCTGACAATAAAAGCTAAATAATTTAGGCCATGATTGGATATGCAGGTTAATTAATTGGTTGTAGCATATAAGTGTTTATGTATAGTTTATTTCTATAACAAAAGATAAAATTAATTTAACTGCTTTTATGCTATAAGGTGTTTTCAAAAGCTATTCGGGAAGGTCACGGAAATAAGCTAAAAACAGCTTATGGACCTATCATAAGTCGTTTCGATAAACTATTATGCCCTTAAATATGTTCAAATAAACTAATCTAAACAGACCCCAAGTATAACTCCAAAATGATTCATGCGGGCATCTAACTCCTATCAAGAGTGTAGTGAGGGTTACCCCATGTCCAAGATATTAATGTACCTGGTGGCAGTTGTTAGCTTGTTTTAATTCAAGTTTAGTTTAGTGATAATCACAATCAGTGGTTAATCACATTCTGTTTTAGTTTGTTATGAAGTTTGTTACAAGTTTGTTAGAGGTTAGCAAATAAGGTTGTTAGAGTTTGTTACATTGCTTGTGCTTCAAGCAACGTTTAGACTTGTATATAAGACCATTATCTTGTACATTCATATGAAGAATCAAAAAAAGATCATTTACAATTTCATCATAACTTTCTTCTCTCTCAATTCTCTCTTATTCACATAAAACCTTAGAATCAGGAAGTGCTTCTGAACAAGTGCTTCTGAACAAGTGCTTCTGAACAACTGCTTCTGAACAAGTGCTTCTGAACAACTGCTTCTGAACACAGCTTCTGAACAAAGCTTCCGCTTCTGATTTTCTGCGCTATCAAATTGGCATCAAGAGCCTTTGGTTTCGTTCTAAGGGGTAATCAAGATCTTCAATCACGCAATTTGTAGAAAGAAACGCTGAAGGAAACACCATGAATGGTAGCAGCAGTTTCAACACACATCTTCCAATTCTTGAAGCACGCAATTGGGAAAGATGGAGTGCAGTGATGAAGAATCTGTTTGGAGCACAAGATCTGTTGGAAATTTTGCAGGATGGTGTACATGAATTAGCTGCGAATGCTACTGAGGTGCAAAGGAACGCACACAAGGAATTGAAGAAGAAAGATTGCAAGGCTCTGTTCTTGATTCAACAAAGCCTTGATGAAGGAAACTTTGAAAGAATCTCAAAATCACTGAGTTCAAAGGAAGCATGGGACATTCTTTCAAAGTATCATGAAGGTGATGATAAAGTGAAGTTGATTAAGCTTCAATCTCTGAGAAGGAAATTTGAATTGATGCAAATGGAAGATGATCAGAAGATTTCTGAATACATCTCTAAACTCATTAATCTTGTGAATCAGATGAAGGCTTGTAGTGAAGCAATCACTGATCAACAGATAGTTGAAAAGATTATGAGGACCCTATCTTCAAGGTTTGATTTCATTGTGGTGGCAATTCAGGAATCGAAAGATGTTAAGACATTGAAGATTGAGGAGCTGCAGAGTTCATTAGAAGCTCATGAATTGATGGTTTCAGAAAGAAGCAATGAAAGATCAATTCAACAAGCCCTGCAAGTTCAAACTATCAAAAAGGATGATTATGATATGAAGAACTTCAAGAAAGGGAAGAAAAACTCTAAGGGAGGAAACTGGTCTAAAGGCAAGAACAATGGATCTGATAAAGGTGAATCTTCAAAGGAAGGAAATTCTAATCAAAAGAAGAAAGTTGATAAGAAGAAGATTCAGTGTTTCAAATGTGAGAAATTTGGACACTATGCCTCTGAATGCTGGTCTGGTAAAGGAAAGCAATCAAAAAATGATGAAGAGGAAGCCAAAATTGCACAAGATGATTCAGATTCTGAATCATTATTCATGATGGTTACAACAACTAGTAATGAGAGCTGCAATTCAGAAAGTTGGTTCTTAGATACTGGTTGTTCTAATCACATGACAGGAAACAAGACATGGTTAAGAGAAGTGGATCCTGGAAGAAATACAAAGGTGAAGCTTGCAGATCATAGAGTCTTGGTTGCAGAAGGAATGGGGAATATTGCTATTGAAGGAAAGAATGGGAAAGTGGCAATAATTGAAGAAGTTCTCTATGTTCCTGGAATGCAGTGCAATTTGCTGAGTGTAGGTCAGTTCATTCAGAAAGGATACTCAGTTACTATGAAGGACAACACCTTTAAGTTGTTTGATAATCATCAAAGGTTAGTTTTGAAAACTCCTCTTGCAAAGAATAGAACTTTTCAGACCAATATGAAAGCTGTAGAACTGAACTGTTTATCTGCTATGGTAAAAGATGAAGATAGTTGGTTATGGCACTATAGATTTGGTCATCTCAATTTTAGAGGTCTTAATCAATTGGTTGATAAAGAAATGATTCTGGGAGTTCCTAAAATTGAGATACCTAACACAGTCTGTGGTACTTGCTTGTTGGGAAAGCAACCAAGAAGTGCATTCAGTTCAAGTTCAGCAAGTAGATCAAAGGAGCTGCTTAATGTTGTATATTCAGATGTGTGTGGTCCTTTAGAGGTTCCTTCATTAGGAGGAAACAAATATTTCATCAGTTTTGTTGATGAGTTTAGCAGAAAACTCTGGTTATATTTGATCAAGGCCAAAAGTGAAGCATTTGATATGTTCCAGAAGTTTAAAATCTTAGTTGAAAAACAGAGTGGTAAATCCATTAAGATTTTAAGAACTGATGGTGGTGGAGAGTATACCTCAAAGGTGTTTGAGAAGTTTTGTGAAGACAATGGCATTGTACATGAAGTCACTGCTCCTTATACTCCACAACACAATGGTTTGGCTGAAAGAAGGAATAGAAGCCTGCTTGACATGACCAGAAGCATGCTAAAGATGAAGAAGATGCCTAATACATTTTGGGGAGAAGCAGTAAGAACTGCAGCATACATCTTAAACAGATGCCCCACTAAGAAACTTAATCAAATTCCTGAAGAAATTTGGTTAGGATGCAAGCAGTCAGCAAAACACTTGAGAGTGTTTGGTTCATTGTGCTATATGCATATCCCTGATGCAAAGAGAAGGAAGTTGGGGGATAAGAGTGAACCTATGATACTGGTTGGCTATCATGAGACAGGTGCATACAGATTGTATCATCCTCTGAATCACTCTATAGTGATTAGTAGAGATGTAAAAATATGTGAAAATGAAGCATGGGATTGGACTAAGAAAGAGAAGAGTTCCAGTCACACAATTCCCACAATAATTAAAGATGATGATCAAGTTGAACAAGTTCAACTTGATACTGAAGTTCAACCTGAAGTGCATGTTGAAGAGAATCAAGTCACAAGAACTTCAGTTAGACAGAGATTTGCTTCAACTAGATTAGCTGGACATGAAGTCATTCCAGATAATGTAGTTAATGAAGAAGGGGAATTTATTCATTTTGCACTATTAGCAGATGCAGAACCAATCAATTATGAAGCAGCATTGAATGAAGATGTATGGAAGAATGCTATGATTGAGGAGTTGAATTCAATCAACAGAAACAACACATGGAAGTTGATTGAACTGCCTGCTAGTAAGAAACCAATAGATGTGAAGTGGGTTTTCAAATTGAAACTGAAGCCAAATGGTGAAGTAGCCAAGTACAAAGCAAGATTAGTGGCTAGGGGATTCATGCAGAAGGCTGGTATGGATTACTTTGAAGTATATGCTCCAGTTGCTAGATTGGAAACTGTGAGATTGATAGTTGCTATAGCTTGTGGAAGAAACTGGCCAATGCATCATTTGGATGTAAAATCTGCTTTTCTAAATGGTCCTTTAGATGAAGAAGTGTATGTGACACAGCCACCAGGTTTCAAAATCAAAGGGAAAGAGGATATGGTGTACAGATTACACAAAGCTCTCTATGGATTGAAACAGGCACCAAGAGCTTGGAACAAGAGAATTGACAGCTTTCTTGTGAAGCAAGAATTTGTTAAATGCAAGTCTGAGTATGGTGTATATGTGAAGAAAGGAAGTGAAGGTAATCAACTACTCATCTGTCTTTATGTTGATGATTTGATAGTGACTGGTAGTGATATGAATGAGATAGAAGCATTCAAATCACAGATGATGAGTGAGTTTGAAATGTCAGATTTAGGAAAATTGACATACTTTCTAGGCATGGAATTTACTGAAGTTGCAGAGGGATTGGTGATGCATCAAAAGAAGTATGCATCTGACATATTGAAAAGGTTCAATATGATGAGCTGCAATCCATCATCATCACCAGCTGAGACAAATGTAAAACTGGTAATGAATGAAGATGAAGAACCTGTGAATCCTACATTGTTCAAGCAAATTGTTGGTTCACTGAGGTATCTATGCAATAGTAGGCCTGATATTGCATATGCAGTTGGCATAATCAGTAGATTCATGAGTGAACCAAGAGTCTCTCACCTGCTAGCAGCCAAAAGAGTGATGAGATACATCAAAGGAACACTGCAGTATGGTATTCTATTTCCTAAATGCTTGAATGATAGTTCTATGGAACTGATGGTATATTCTGATGCTGATTGGTGTGGAGACAGACAAGATAGAAAGAGCACTTCAGGGTACCTATTCAAGTTTATGAATGCTCCAATTTCATGGTGTGCTAAGAAGCAACCAGTTGTAGCATTGTCAACCTGTGAATCTGAGTATATTGCAGGGTGTATGGCAGCATGTCAGGCAATATGGCTTGAAAATATACTCAAAGAGATGGAGATAGAGGTTAGCAGACCTATAGAATTGCTCATAGACAACAAATCTGCTATAAGCTTAGCAAGAAATCCAGTTCTGCATGGAAGAAGCAAGCATATAGAAGCCAAGTTCCATTTTCTGAGGGAGCAAGTGAACAAGGGAGCACTTCAGATTGTTCATTGTTCTACTGAGCTGCAGCTTGCAGACATATTCACTAAGGCATTGAAGGTTGACAGATTCATCAAGCTCAGAAGCTTGATTGGAATGAAGGAAGTGGAAACTTGAATTAAGGGAGGATGTTAGCTTGTTTTAATTCAAGTTTAGTTTAGTGATAATCACAATCAGTGGTTAATCACATTCTGTTTTAGTTTGTTATGAAGTTTGTTACAAGTTTGTTAGAGGTTAGCAAATAAGGTTGTTAGAGTTTGTTACATTGCTTGTGCTTCAAGCAACGTTTAGACTTGTATATAAGACCATTATCTTGTACATTCATATGAAGAATCAAAAAAAGATCATTTACAATTTCATCATAACTTTCTTCTCTCTCAATTCTCTCTTATTCACATAAAACCTTAGAATCAGGAAGTGCTTCTGAACAAGTGCTTCTGAACAAGTGCTTCTGAACAACTGCTTCTGAACAAGTGCTTCTGAACAAGTGCTTCTGAACAACTGCTTCTGAACACAGCTTCTGAACAAAGCTTCCGCTTCTGATTTTCTGCGCTATCGGCAGTAGTGTATGATAGAGAGATTTTAACATTCATTGATTCTAGTTTATGCTAGTACTAGGTGAAAACAGTACTGCAAACCTTAGCTTTAGGTATACGAGAAATTACAAAACTTGTACTTGATTTGATTGAGGCGGACCTAGTAGGTCCGACCTACAACTACATAGGTATTACTCCCTCCATATCTAATTTTAAGTTACCGTACAAATCATAGTACTCACTCTCGTCTCTATTACAAGAGAAAATTTACAAATATGATTCATTTAATAAATAATATATTTAGTCTTTTGAATGAATTTAAAAAGAAAATTTTCTCTTATAATAGAGACAAGAGTGTGAGAGTAATAATTAATAGGTCAAATGCATCTAAATGTCCTTTTAAGTTTTCCATTTTTCCCAAAGTAGTCCTTTTAAGTTTCAAAAGTCCCAAACAAGTCATTTAAGTTTCAAAAGTCCCAAACAAGTCTTTTTAGTTTTTGAATCGTTTCAAACAAGTCCTTTTAGAGGATGATGGTGATGATTCAGATGATAGCAACAAAGAGCATTATCCATCATTTGCCATGCCTAAAAAGATGACTAATTTTAAGTGAGTGTTAGGAGCCAGATTTAGTACCAAAGATGAGTTCAAGGAAGCAATTACCAACTATGCTATCTACAATATGACTTGTTTGAAACGATTCAAAAACTAAAAGGACTTGTTTGCGACTTTTGAAACTTAAAGGACCACTTTAAGAAAAACGAAAAACTTAAAGGACCTTTGAATGCATTTGACCTAATTAATATCTTGGAAACTTTTTTTTTATTTTTATTTTTTACGGAAACACCATACAAATCATAGTAATTAAAATGAAAGTAACTTAAGAATTTCAAATATTTGAGCTTCATTTAAATTAGGCCTTATAATCTATGAAAAACAAAGATCAGACTTGACACTCGACAATCGACACTGAAAACATTAATATAGGTGATAATTTAAGAAAATGAATTAATTGAATATAATCACATATGTTAGTGGCGTGTCGGATATGTGTCAGCAACACCGACATGTATTGGACACAAGACACACCTTCAATCAGCGTCGGTGTCCAGGCCTTATAATAATTAAATTGCATGCATACCTGAAGATCAAAAACTCCAAGAAAAGGAACATAATCAGCAAGATTAAAGGTGCCAGAAAGTTCCATCCCTTGTTGAATTTGCCCCTTCAAATCAAACTCCTCATCAACACTACACCCCAGCACCATTTTATACACAATATCTGCTATAACACCATGCACAAACTCACTCACATCAACAACCTCACCCAAACTCACAGCTTTCTTCAACGATTCCAAAGCCACTTTTAGTTCCCTCTGCCTCAAAGGCCCAAACGATTCAACTTTAGAAGCACTTAAAAGCTGCAAAGTGCAAACCTTCCTCATATTACGCCAATAGGCACCGTATTCAGCAAAAACCAACCCTTTAGAACCATAAGAAAGATAATGGGTGGCTTCAAGTTTTGGACGGGAAGAGAAAACAACGTCGTGTGTTTTGAGGAATTGTTCTGCTGCTGAAGAGGAAGAAACAATGATTGTTGGGACTTGTCCTAAACGTAGTAACATGATAGGACCGTGTTTTTTGGACAAGGCTTGGAGTGCACGGTGTGGGAGAGTACCCAGCAAGTGGAGGTTACCGATGACTGGATATCCCCGTGGACCTGGTGGTTGTCTCCGGTCATATTTTGGTTGTTTACGACGGAGGAACAAGGTGATGGCGGAGAGAATGAAGATGAGTGTGAAAATGAGAAACAGGGGAAGGGATGAAAGAAACATGTTTTCGATGAAAATGAGGCTGCTTCTGATTTTTCATAAGCAAAGTGGTGGTAGATAAGATGAAAAGAAGTTTTGATAACATTTTAATAATTGGTTGACAACTTCAAGCCCCCAGTTAGTCTTTACCAGAACCGTTCAAAAGCAGCCACTGTTTCTCCATTTTTTGCCATTAGTATAATATTAAGGTCCACTCACAGTTGCATTAAATTAAAGAGCTAAATAAAACTAATGCATTTACTGGTGATACTCTTCTGTTTTTTTTCTTTCTTTCTTTTTTTACTTGACAAAACTAATGCATGCATTTCAGTATATGGTCACCTTAACAAGGTTATGAGCAACCATATTAGTTTCTCTCCTAACTAAAAGTTGTTATAGAACGATGATAAAATACTACATCTACTTAAAATGCAACCTATCTCGATTCTATCATTTGACTAACAAGTTAAAACGTTCACAACAGTCTTTGAATCTAAAGTAAAGATAACTGGTTTGAACTCTAATTTTTGTATCCACTAGCTGCCAATAAGACGGAAGCCTCACCTCCTTAACATTCAAGATAGGTTGCACCCACAAAGTTTTTCTCCCATAAATATTTCATATGCGTCCCTTAAGCAAATCTCAATTCCAATCTAATTGTGCTGCTCAGAAATAGACGTGTCGCTGCCATGTTTGACCATTCTGAACAGGCTGTTGTAGACGAGCAGCCTGTCCATTTTCCTGATGCACCACCCTCCACTCTCTAAGTAAAATATTACCACGATAAATTGTTTCTGCTACACTCTCAGACACATTTTCCCAAACTGATGCATTCTTACTTCTCCATATACTCTAACCGCTCCTCCTTCGATAAAACAACCAAAATACTGAAGACCTTTTGCGTTATATTCGATTGCTTCACTTGAAAGGCTTAAATATGATGTCATAGCCTCAGTTGCTGCTAAATTTACATACTTTTTTCGCAATGTAGAAACTGCTATTCTGGTGACATCGATTACACCATGGACATTGGGTGTCGATATTATTAACCCCTATGTCAACCAATCTAGAGTGTGTAGGCAGACAATTCTTTGTTGTACCTTCGAATGAACAATTAGCTGCCACAAGGTCTATCAACTTCCTATAACTGTCAAATTTGTATTTTTGACAAGCTTAGTCAAGCAAAACCAATATGTTGAGCGCAGACTATACTCGCCATGGATATGGTTTCCAAATTAGTTCATCGTAGACCACAAAGTTAAATAGAGGAGTTCAGACAACATCATTAACAGACTGAAGGCTCAAATATACACACAAAGCCTGGATGTTATTTTTACAAATAATGAAAAACCTCAACATAAAAAGCCTGGATATCTTTCTAACCTATCAAGAAAAACCTGGATATTTTTTTTACAAATAATGAGGTAGACTTGATATCTCTCATTAATCCCATCTCAATAAATATTGAAAAGCCGCAATCATCTCCTTTTATATTATCTAAAGACTATATATCATCTACCTTTCTAATTTAAAAGAAAAGCCAAGTTGTTCAAGGATCCCCTTGAACAAGAAGTTGTGGTAACCTCTGCTTCAAATCCTAGGATTGAAAAAAGGAGTATGACAAGAGGCAGAGCTCCCAAATAATAATAATTCTGAACTAACGTAAAATCCCTCAAGTTATTGATAAAATAATAGGTTGTATTGTAATGTGACCTTTTCAGTATTTGGGGATGCTTGAACAAACTGAACTCGTATCTTTTGTAACTCCACCGGCGCAGTCGCTGCGCTGTACAAGATCTATGTTTTGAAAAGTGCAGGAGCAATATGTAGAACTAGAGCAATAATCTACTATTTTACATTTTATTTTTAAAATGCATACAAATCTCTCAATTTACATCATAATGTCAGAGAATATCACAGTTTTTAACTCTACGTATGAAAATATATGACGAAAGTCATTAGCAAAAAGAAAAACGTTCTAAAAGTTTTTTTCATGTCTAAATTTTTTCTATGCTTGTAGAGTGATCTCTACTCAATTTAGTGCTGTAAGTATTCACTATTTCCATGGCCCAAATAAATCTAACTACCAATTATCCAAATAAAAATAAAAATCTAACTACCAATAAAAATTTAATGGTATTCTTTTGAGGAAAAAAATCTAAGGTGGTTCAAATAACCCTATTATTGTTTTTTATAGATACTGTACAACACTTTTGAATTTCTTCTTATGTTCATATTGCATAAAACTTTTGGATTTCTAATCCATTATTGTTAGCATATATTATGAACAAAAGAAACAAATAGAAAAAGTGATTCTCATTACTCAATTATGGAAAGTACAAGATGTATATATACATGAATTGTGATCTATGTTTGCTTATTGTAGTCACCTACATGGAATAGCTAACACATAACAAACTCCAACTAACTAACATAACTGCCAAGTAGTTACATACTACGCAAGTAATCTATTTGACAGTTGTATACTGTAATAGCATATGCTAATATTAATACAGACATGAGACAAGCACCTAAGTAGTACTACAACTTTCTATTAGTTCAGACCTTGAACTAAAATAAACTTGATTGGTCACGTTGCTTCCCCATGAAGGCGATATGTTGGCACTGCAAGCAAGTGTTTGGCTCTTGGGGTTGAGAGACCAAACTTTTCAGTCATGTCTAAATCATTTGGAGTCATATTCGAGGGAAGCTCCCAAGTAAAGCAATGTACCAATTGAGCAACAACAAGTTTAACTGTAGTTAGTCCCAAGTTTATTCCAGGACATCCTCTTCGACCAAAACCAAATGGTATAAATTGGAAATCATGTCCGCGGTAGTCTAAACTTTTATCCACGAATCTCTCCGGAAAAAATTCTTCAGCATTATTAGACCAGATCGCAGAATCTCTTCCTATTGCCCATAAATTCAAAATTATTCTTGTTTTTTTCTTTATGAAATAACCATGCACTGTAGAATCTTGTGTTGACTCGCGTGGCACAAGTGGTCCCGGAGGGTATAATCTTAAGGTCTCCATGATCACAATATCCAAGTAACTTAACTTTGACAAATCATTTTCTTCTACTAATTTGTTCGCCCCAACCACGTTATCTAGCTCTTGTTGGAGATTTTTCATCACTCTTGGATGCCTCATGAGCTCTGATAAAGCCCACTCCACAACCGTTGCGGAAGTTTCAAATGCCCCGGCAATCATGTCTAGGGATATAGCCTTTATGTTTGTTCGATCAACGACATGGGTTTTTTCGTCAGAGGGATCGATCGGTTGGTGCATCAGTGAGAGTAGAATGTCTACGAAGTCCTTATGCTTCTGCCCTTCGCTTTGCACATGTGAGCTTCGTTCATGTTCCTTAATTATCTTCTCCAACACTTGGTCTATTGCTTTACCAATTCTCTTGTACTTCCTTTTTAATCCCTGACAATACAAGCTAGATAATTTCGGTCATGATTGGATATACAATTCTTTTGTATAATAAACTCAAATTTTATAGATATGATCTATGTTATAAATATCTTTCGATCATACCGTAAATTTTGTAATACAAATAAGCGGTAAGGAATTATTAGAGATGTCATAATATCAAGTTTGAGTTTGAACGTCATACTCGTACTTCATAAAAAAAAAAAGTGTCGTACTTGAGTTCGGGTATGTTCCATTTAGGCTAAGCTCCATTTACTCCATTTAGAGTTTGGATGCAAGATATGTGGCAAAAAAATATCTAACAGTTGAAATTTTAAATTAAAAAACTAATATTTGTTTAATAAAAATACATAATAATAACAAACAAATCATGTTTCTTTCTTCTTTCATATCCCAACAACCTTTTATTATTTTTTAATTTAAAATCTCAACCGTTATATTTTTTTTTTGCCACATGTCTTACATCCAAACTCTAAATGGAGTAAATGAAGTTTAGCCTAAATGAAGCATACCCGAACTCATCATACTTGTACAGACATAAGGTTGACGACCTGATATTTTGTTATCAACAGCAGAATGATTAAAAAAAAACGCATAAATATTTTGTTATCTTACATGTATTATCACATTTCTTCATTACACTTTTATATAATAATAAAAAAAACACTGTATAAATAAAATGAACTGAACAATACTTTTATCAGATTATCATTATTATGTATGTGATTCACCTTTAGTGTAAATACAAATTGAGATATAATAACTTGACAATGATACACATATTATAATAAAAAAAATTAATTTAATGTAGAAAATTATGACGTCTGGTAGGGGTGTTCATGGGTTGGGCCAACCCAAAAAACCCGGTCAAACCCACCTAAAAAATTCAAAAAAATGGGTTGGATTGGGTAATTGAATGGATATGGTTTTTAAAAATGAAAAACCCATAAAAATAAATGGGTCTCGGGTAAAACCAGACTCAAATCCAAAACCCACTTACCCAATAATGTTAATATTTTTTATCTTTATTTTCATAGGCTAGAAGAAAGATATATTTCCAAAAGATACACATTGTACCCTATATATTAAAAATCAAAACATACTAGAGTTACTAATTAGGCTGTGTTTGGTAACACAAAAAAGCTAGCTTATAGCTTGTTGGATTAGCTTATAAGCTCGTTAGAAGAAAACGTGACGTGTTTGGTAACAAGCTTTTTTCATGAGCTTATAGCGTTTTTTGAAAAGCTATTTCAAGTAGCTTTTTAGCTTATAGCTGGTAGCTTTTTATATTTTCTTCCAACTTTAACCCTATTAATTTAATTAATTATTTTTTTAATTAAACAAGTACCCATGTTCATCTTTATAACCGCCCCATTTTTCCCTTAAATAAAATGCCATTTTTTTTAAGGAGCACTTTATATATATATATATATATATATATATATATATATATATATATATATATATAATATTTTTTTATGGAAATGCTTTATATTTTGTTATAACTAACCTGTCGTACACCACACAAAAAATAACTAGCCTATTTTTTTTTTAAAGGAAAAAATAACTAGTCTATTGTACGTTGTAAAATTTTATATATTCTACCTCACATTTTGTTTCCACATTTCTCTTATTTTTGGGACTCATTAAGCAGAGATCAAAATTGTTAGTGAATTTTTTTTAGGATTAAAGGTCAAGAATTTTTTTATGGAGACTAAGACCAAAAGTTTGAATATTTATAGGGACCAAAAACATATTTAACTATAATTAAAAATATTAAAAAATAAATACATTACAAAAAAAATGTGCGTGTCTATATGTATATTAAAAAAAAACATGTCCTTTTATATTTATCAGCCACTTCAACAGCTAATTTTACCAAACACATTATTTTTAATAAGCAAGCTTTTCAGCTATAAGCTATCAGCTACCAGCTATCAGCTAGCTTTTCAGCTATCAGCTATCAGCTAGCTTATAGCTTCTTTTTACCAAACAGAGCCTTAATATGTTGCACTTTTTGATTATTTTGATACTGATGCAATTTTATGTCATACAACTTTAGTTTGTTGCAAGTATTTTATGAAGGAGTTTATTATTTCATATTTTAATGATGCATAAAATTATAGTAAAATAAGTTAAACATTTTTTTAAGAAAATTTAAAAGTAGAGTACTATTTTAAAACAAAATTATGAGGACTTGTCATTTAGTCATTTAATATTAAAAAAATAGAAAAATAAGTTGGGTAACCCATTACCCAATCCAACCCAACCCAAAAATTAGTGGGTTTGCCCATGGACTATTTGGAAGGAAAGAAACAACCGTGTATTCTAAAATACGGCTTTTGATTCTTCTATTCTAGCTGAAAAAGTTAAAATGAATTATTTCTTGTGGCTGAAATCTAAACAAGCAACTCTTTTAGCTATAGTTACCATGACGGGTGGAAACATCTACTCCCTTGTATGAGAGTTCATGTATAATTTGTTTTAACTTTTTGCTGGTGCTTTCATAATTTCAGCATCTTGTTGTTGTAAATATTCTTGGTTGGTTTACCCTTTGCATGTCTTGTGCAGGGTAAATTAATTGTGTTTATAATATATTTCATTTTAGTTTGTTAAAAAAAAAAAAAAAATCATTTTGAGACTTTTTTCTCTCTTTCAAATGTGACATCTATTACTAAGATAGATGAAGTAATTTTTCAACAATTTGTAATGTGCCAACGTGAATAATAAATTTTAGGAAAATGCTAACGAATGTCTTCAAGACACTCGATAAAAAGTTTAAGTAGAAATATTATCTTAAAATTTGTCTATTCAACACATTGAAATATTTAAAAATACAATTTTATCTACATAAAAGTTATCAATTGTTCTTATTTTTGGATCCTTAACAAGTGTTAACAAGTGTTCTTAAGACACTTGTTAACATGATCCTAAATTTTAATAATCGAAGTAATTGTTATTTTCTAGACTTGATAATTTTAATGCGTCAATATCTATTATCCTTTGCTGGAACCATCAGTGTTGCGAGGGGCGTATCTAGACTTTGTAAATTTTAATGATCGAAGTAATTGCGACTTCGTAAATTTTAATGTGCGAACATCTATTAAAATTTTGATGCACGTGTGTTAGATTTTATTTATTTGGGTCATGTTAACTTGTGCCCTAAGGCTACAAGTTAAAGAGCTTAAAAAGGAAATTAAAAATAAATTTTATATTTTTTTTTTTACAAAAAAATAAATTTTATATTGAAAATTTAATATTTGCAACTTTTGAGACATTGAATGCACAAGTTTCATAAAAAACTTACTACATTTGCCTTCTTAACTTATCCCCAAGGGCATAAATTAACTTTTCCTTATTTATTTTTAAATGTTAAAGAGTGTCTTTAATGCATTTGATAATAAAGTTAAAATAGAAATATTTTATTGAGAAATAGTAAGAAAAAAACCTCATTTTTTAGTAGGTGTTGGGAAATTTATCTATACTAACGTCATTTAACATCAAGGTTCAATTATCCAGATTTTTTTTCTATCATGTTGAACATGATTGACTTAAGATTAGTTTTTTGAGTCCTAATTCTTTCCTTTTTGCGATTGTTCTTTGGTGGATTTGACGGCACCGAAATAATATGTGCTTAAGCAACGAAATTTGGTCCATTAATCGTCTATTTTTTAACATTCAGAATATGGTTGAAACTTTTAAAATTTGCTTTAATCCAATTTTTAATGTTGCATCGGAAGATACACTCATAAAGTAGAATCACAACAATCACTCTAGCGTCATCTTTAATGTTGATGGAAGCCGCCTAGACTTCCCTATTAGAGTTGAGTTTAGTCGGGTCTTAAAAAATAATGTTGGCTTTTACTTATCAAATTTTTCGGGTTATATTCACAATTTTTCAAATATTCTCCAAGCTGAGTTAATTGCTATTTATCAGGGTCTTCTGTTAGCTAAAACTCTGGATATTAACGAGCTCAATTGTTATTCTGATTCCTTACGTAGTATAAATCTCATAATGAGCTCAGTTAGCATTAATGAGCTCAGTTGTTATCAAGACATAAAAGGTTTGATTGAGCAAAACAATATCACTATTTGCCACACTTTTTGGGAAGAAAACAAGTGTGCGGATTTTATAGGCAAACTTGAAGCTTTATTGAATGTGGATCTCCTTATCCATTCTTCTTCTTTGAACGATATTCTGAATCTCCTCAAGGTTGACACAACATAAACCTTTTCTTTAGGGAATAGTTTTTCTATTTTTTGTCTGTCTTTTTTTTTCTTCCTCTTTTTGTTTTGTTTGATTACCTTTGTAAGGAAAAAAATTGCATGAAAACACAATGTCTTTTATATAAGGTTAAAATAATATTTTTTTATAATGTCAAATATTTTTTCTATTGTTGTGGGTTATTCCTTCGGTTGTGGTAGATTGTTCATATCTTAATGCAATTTAACCAATTTTTTAAATAAAAATTAAAATAATATATTTTTTTGAAATAAAATAAAAATTTAAATAATATTAGAAAAGGATAAAATTGTTTAAAAGAAGAGGGTAAACTTGAAAAAAAAAAATAAAGTTTATGATCTATCAATTTATTTATTAAATTTAAGACTAACCATTTATTTTTCTTACAGACTAATACGAAATTTTCTTGCATAATTAGTTTAATTACATTTATTTATTTTTTTGTAACAATTTCTTCTTACACAGACAAAAAATTCATTTCACATCTATTCCTTCCTTCCATTCAATCCCTCATCGGAAAGAAAAAGCTTCAGCACCTGAATTGCATTTTGGTGCAAGAAAAATGCTTAACAACCACAACTACGTCAATTTTACAAATTCAACTTAAAATAGCGTACAAATTCACATTCACATTGAAATTCATAATTCACAGAAACCGAAAGCGAAGCAGATCTTGAAGCACCCTCTTCTTTCCCGGTTCCATATAGGGGAAAGAGGAGAATAAGAGATCGCAAACGCAATTCTTCGATTCATCATCCAAAAATGTCTCGAATCTTTGAATACTTCGTTGTATGCGGAATCGGTCCAGAGATTCGATCCATCGATGGAAACAAAGGCTACCATGGCCCTGGTTGGATGTATCTTCCTTCTCTTCTCGATCAATTTCCACCTTCCACTCACTCTCTATACCCTCCTCCACCTCCTCAGCTTTCAACTGTAAACACCTTCTTCCTAAGCTTTCGCATTTTCGAGTTCAGATGATGTAATAATGTGAGTGATTGTTGATTGCAGTGTGTTCTTCCAGCTGGTGTTGAGTTCCATGCTTCAGGATTTGATCCCAACGATCCTTCTACGTTTCCTCGGAGTTATCCTATTGTTTTGACCGGTATGTTTTTCTACTTACATTTTCTATTCAATTTACCTTAAATTGCTACTTAATTTTGGTGTATGTGGAAGTTAGACATTGTTTATCGAAGCTTTCTGCATAGATTAAATGGTTTAAATAACTTAGGCACTATCTGGATTCTGGATAACCAATTTAATTAAGTGCTTATAGCGTAAACACTTGTGTATAAGCTATTTTTATAACAATAGATAAGATAAAGTCAAACCAATATCATATAAGCTAAGTCGTTGTTTTCATAAGTTATCATGTGTCAAGTAGTTTTCACAAACTATCTCAGAGTCTGACAAATGCTTATACCAGCAGATAAGCTCCAATTAGCCAATTCAAGCAGACACCTAGTTACTTGGTCGTGAACCTTAGGAACGAGGTCATGGTGTACGGTTATTGTATGATTAGACATTGTTAGTATATTGATCCATTCTTATATTGAGAAGTGTGGTATTAGTTGATATGTTCACTTTAGGTTAAAATAATCAGGTTGTTTGTTTGATATATTTCGCAATGAATGAATTCAACAGTAAATAGCCATGAAGTGTGTTGTTATTGATGGGAATT
This sequence comes from Medicago truncatula, assembly GCF_003473485.1. Classification (NCBI taxonomy): domain Eukaryota; kingdom Viridiplantae; phylum Streptophyta; class Magnoliopsida; order Fabales; family Fabaceae; genus Medicago; species Medicago truncatula. Next base: position 47,929,279 of record NC_053049.1, on the reverse strand, counting down.
TTACCGGAGGAAAATTAGTAAAGTACAACTTATGAAAGGATAAGTGCATTTCCAGTTGTGATAGTCCCTTGGTGTTACTGCTTCTTTGGGATAAAGTAGTTTTGCTCTTTTTCCATTTTTTGCATATTAGGAAACTCCTTAAAAGAAACCTTGAGCATAGCACTAGAAGATGTAGAAATAGGTATGAACAAAGCTTATCCTGGGGAAAGGAGCGGTTCATTAAATAGAGGCATTGTGTTTTATTAAAAAAGTAATATGAGAAACTGTTCCAAAGTGAATGGATTCATACCTTACGAGGTTGTAACAACATAAATATCTCGAAAGGGTAATGTTGGACCTTCAAATCTGCAAAATATTTTAACATTTCACACTTATAGTTACATTTTTCTTTTGTAATGATGCCCTCATTTTGAGCCATGATTTGGTATTTCAATAAGTTTGTTTTGGTTGATTGTATCCTATATATCTTCTGGTGTGGGTATTATTCTGAATATCACATTGACTTAAAAGTTTGATACAGAGGGTGATGGTTCAAAAATCTACGTTAGCTGCATTTCTTTCCGGGATCATGTTTGTGAAGATGTTATAGAGGCCTACAGGATACAGGGAAATTCCTATGCTGACAAATGCATCTGTCTAGTTTCACGCTCGCCGTGTTTCAGTGTGCTAAGGAGTACCCTTGAGGAACTGTTTGTTCTATGTTTCTCCCCAACTGGAAGTAGGTAAGTGTAAGTGTTCCATGACGGAAAAAACTTAACCAGCTTTCTTATGGATCCAACAGCTATTGAGATTGTGACAACTGACAACCTTTGTTTATGTTCTACACAACAGTTACCAAAGCCTTTTTGTATGTTCTTTACAGTAGATAATAAAGTAATAATCATTTTCCACCCATTAAAATATCAACACACAAGTCAGTTTATTAATTTTTCCCTTTTGAAATCAACATATAGCTGAGTTTTGTTTTAGTTATGCTTCATGAATGTGACTAAAAGTGCTTCCTTAGATTAATTGTGAAAATCCATTATATTGTGTTTCCATTGCTTTTAATGTTCCCAGCTCTATAACAATTTCAGCAAGCCGCTATGGGATATTATAGCACATACGGTGTCCAATGTACCTTTGCCTACTCCTGGAAAGGAGCGAGTTCTGTTTGCTATTGAGAATTGTCTGCTTTCTGTAGAGGCCCCACCAAACTGTGGACTTCCCCATGTTGATGTATGGTCTCCTAGAACCCTTTTTCAGATTTTATTAGCTGCTTGCTCTGCCTCATTAATTAACAACCGTCCTAAATTCTATGCAGATATCATTCCAGCCTCTGGTACAGTGTTTAGATGTTGACAACTTAATAAATCTTTTTACGGCAGTGCTGCTTGAGAGGAGGATTTTACTTCGGGCTAACAAGTACCTTTCTTATTTTTGACTATTAGTATTGAAGTCACATTGATATCCCCAGCGACAATGATCTGGTTTCTTGACTTCTATCTACATCATCATAAATATCATTGTATATTATATAGGTTCCACCTGTATTTTCTCTATGCTTCATACTGATGAAATGGGAGAGTTTGTTTTCACGTTAATATTTATGTAGTCTAGGCCCTCTTATACACTACTCAATTTTTTGTTTTGTTTTGTTATTTAACCACTTATCTGGTTGTTACTTTACATAAAAGTGTCTGTTACATTGAGATTTGGAGTATTTACTCTATCAATATTTCCCCTCAATTTTATCTCAGTTGTTTGGTGATTTGTCATTTAGACTGTATATTATTCAACTCAGTTGTAAAATGATTGTTTAGTCTGTATTTTCTTGTGGCAGGTATTCACTTCTAACTCTCGCATCAGAGGCCATTTGTCACCTAATCTACCCATTCCGATGGCAGGTATTCAATCCTTTACTTCTGTACTCCAGTCTGGAGTTCCAGTTCCCTCCTGTTTTTATCGCAGCACCACCTTCAATGTTATGGCTGATTGCTCATGGTCTTTTTTTCCTTTATTCACTATATCTAATTGTTTAAGCAAGCCTCCTAAAATAGATAAATTATGGACCCCCTCCCCAGTAAATTTTTTATCGCGTGGGTAAATGTCTGTTTAGCAGTCCCACTTAAAGTTTTTTATTCCACCTCTTTATGCATATCACATTTGATTGTAATTTGTCATGCTATTTTCCTAAAATGCTGACAGCTTTTGCTGACCTGCTTCTAATGTTTGTTTGTTTTTTTCTTTCTTTCTCTCAAGCATGTATACATTCCATTGCTGTTTTACAGTGGAGTAGATTATATTGATGCTCCTACACCATATATGATGGGACTCCATTCAGGTGTTGATACCACTGGTCTAACAATGGATGGCGTAAGTCTGCACTTCTCTTGTTCCTCATCACCATCGACACACTTATTCTAAAATGTCCAGTTTCTTACCAAGTAATTCACCTTGTTGTCATGTATTTGATACAGTTGTTGAATACCAGTTGGCTGTAAAAAAAATTATTCTTCATTTAATCAAATTTACACTATCAATGCTAATGATTTCCTATTTGTATTGGATAATGATGATACTTATGAATGGTTAAAAGTAACCGACAATTAACCGTTGTAGGTTCTTAATTTCAAAAGATGAAAATAAATTTTTTGGTTACTAGTTCCTGATCTTCGGTGCGTTACAGCTTACATCTTCATAATATTTTGTATTTTATTCTCGAAAATTTCATTTATCATTTTTTATTAGCAGCATAGAGTCAGGGACTAGTGCCTTTCTACATTCAGTAGCCTGTATGTCCACAACGAGGCCTGACATTAGACGAAAATGATCTATAGGTTATTTCAAACAGCAGTGTCAGAGACCAATTGTTTTACTCCATGTATGGAAAAGTCTTGATAAACTAAACTAAATGATCGAGAATAACGTATGCTAATTTAAGCTGCTTAAATATCAACTTATTGTTGTCTTTTTTACAAATTTAGAAATGCTAAATAGGGGATGCTATTTTTTTAATACTGTTATTTTATTGTGTGCAATTGATTTGGTGCTTAAGAATACTTTTTCTCTTATGTCATCAATGGTTAGTCAAACTCTGTTTCAAATGATGGTTTTGCTATGATAAAAAATGTTGTCTTTTAACCTCGTGTAGGTAGTTGTTGTGGACCTTGAGTATAATCGTATCACGACATCAGAGGAAATTCCACCTATTCCTGAGCCAGAATTAAGCTTTTTGCGTGGTGAGATCATGAAGTTATTACATCCCAACGTAATTGGGATTGATGAAATGAAGGCTGGTATATATAGTGCATCTGAGCATTTTCCCAAACTTAGTGCTAAGCAATGGGGAGAAGATCATGACCTTCAGCTAAGGTGATGTTTGGGTGCCAACTTCTTCATTACTTTCCATGCTTTATTTTTTTCATTTTGAAAGACTCATTAAGTAATTTTATTGCACTAGAAAACTGTGATGTATGCCATTTAGAATTTCCGCTATTGTTTAAATTCAACAGGTCAGCGATGTTTATATGTTTGTAGATGAAAAAGATCCGTCTTACATTAATATATAGACAAAAGTTTAAAATTGTAGACATCAAGATTAGACACTCCTTATATCTAAAGTTATCAGATAGAAAGACCAAGCAATGGTTCATATTATAATATCCAGGTATTGTCCCGTAATATGATAGTTGTATCTTAGAATTTCTTCAATACATCTTTTAGATGATCTCTTAGGAATATTTTTATGCTTCTCTATTTATCATCGTGTCCTTCATTATGCAACTAGGATTAAGAGTCTACTTTTGCTAGGAGTATATATCATATACTGGCTACACCGAATTCTGTGTGCTAGAGTACTAATACTCTACTGACTTGCTGCTGTAATAAGTTTTTGCTGGTTATTTCAGTTCGAGTAGTTACTTACTGAACTTTTAGTTAAACTAGTAAGAGCTCAAACGACAATCTATATATAAACACAACCAATGTATACAGTGTATCAGATCTGAAATAAACAGTTCAAATTTCTAGTTTTACTTTTTCATCTCTCAGACTCTCTTAACTATGAAACTCTTCTATTGTATCTAGAGACTTCGGCAAGCCCACCCATGCCCATGGAAAAAAGATTCCCAACACGGAATGCGACAGTGATAGCCTATGTTCCACTACATTCATACCGACGTTCAGATTCGGTTGTGCCACCCATTCCTTCTTCTGCGTCTTTGGCCTGTTCACAAGTAAAGAAACAATAGTGAAAAGAGATAAAAATGAATAAAGAGTAGTATTTTTTTATTGATAATAGAACGATAATAGTAGTAGAGGGTTTCTCTAACTACTCCCAGAGCAAAGCTCCGGAACAACAGAGAGGTATCCTACTCTGGCCCTAACAGAAAGTTATTCCATCATAGCCTCTAAAACCCTAGAACTTATTCATAAATACTGCTAAGGAGATGAACTCAGATAATATCTTTATAGAGAAGATATTATTCAGAGATAATTTTTATTATATGCTACTAATAAAATATTCCTACTATGTAACACCTCAGTGGTAAACTTAGCCGCCTTCCTTTCATAAACCCTCCATATTTTGGGTTTTCCCATAATAACCTTATCATTAGTTGCATTCTCATGTGGGATCCTACCAGTGTTAGAAGAAACTTCACACATACTTTCATTTGCAAACCAAAGCTAAAGGAGTTTAGCTTTACATCGAGCTTTCTAATGTGATGAAAGGTTCTCGTTCACTTTCTGAGCATCATCTGTATTAAGACATTGGTTGATATTGGAGATCCAGTGTCACTGCAATAGCATCAGGGAGTAATTTTACATGGCTTACCCATGGAATTTTAGTACATCACTACCCTGGCAGTAGATTTAGACCCCACCAAATTGAAGAGGCTGAAGCTCTCTTATTAGTTAATGAAGTACATTTAAACAATACTGAAAGGAACTGTTGCCAGAAAATGGCGATGCAAATGTCAGTCAGTATGTATTCCAATATATCCAACTCCTCAACTGCTCCTCCTCAATCGTGTATAGCTCAAAATACAATCCCTATGCAAATGACCATGTATTTCTGGTAAATATGTTTTTGGTGGTCATGGTCAAGGATTTGGAGAAGGTTGTGGTAACAAAGTGGTTGATTTCTAGGAAAAGGAAGCTGTAATTCATGCAGTTCCAAGCTTTCTACAAACTTGACCATGATTGCTTCTGAATCTTATCATAGTTTTTAAAAATTTTACTCTAATTATCCACTTCATCGTCATCGTTTCTTCAACTTTCAACTTCTAACCTCAACAACAACAACAATTCAGCAATCCTCAATTATTACAGCCGCCAACTCAATTTGCTGAACAGTTTTCTTAACTACCACAGTCTCAATCTTGGTCTCCCTTTCTACATTATCCTTGGCAGAGAATACTATCATCAGAAACTTGTGCTCCATCCATCTATTATAAGTGTGTTAGTAATTATAGAAAATTAGGGCTGAATGAATCGATCAAGCATAAGGAATATATACATGAGTTCTATGTTATTATAAGGAAATAGAATACCACGTCATTAACATCCTATCTTAATTCTTATTGCCACAATTAGCTCCATTCCATCTTGTCTTCGCATGGCTTGTTGCAAATGTGTTAATCCCGGTCTCTAGCCTCTCATTCTAGCCTCGTCTTCCTGCCATTGGGTATTGTTTTTAGTTTAGGACTTTCTTGTATATTTGATTGTAATGTGCTAAAGCTTAGGGTCTGTTTGATTTGAGAAAAATGTTTTTCTTAGAATTTGGATTGGGATTTGGGACTCTTAACCCGCCCCTGTCACGCCCAGGACTAGACATCTGGAGCGTGGCCCAATAGCAGTTACCTGATAGCAAATGGCCCAAGGTCATAGATAGGCTCTGATACCATCTTAGAATTTGGAAAAAATGGTTCCTTAACAAGTGACCCAAGCATGACCCTAAACTATTGACAATTTTCTGTTTATTTTTTTAATTACAAAAATGGTTCCTTCCTTTGAATTTATTTACTGATTAGGATTACGAACATTTGTATAGGAAGCAGTGACAATTAAATTTATTTCATTTGAAAACAATTCTTTCAATTATTTCATGTTTCTATAATTTCCTATAAGATATTTGAAGACAAGAAATAAAGTGAAAACATGGTAATATCGTTGTAATTAAAAATGAAATAAAATGTTTTCTCAGAACAGTTAAAACTTTGCTCATTGCAGAGTCGATTTAAGGAATGTTTATTTTGTGAAATGACTTTATCTTCAAAAGCTCTGCAATAGATTTTTCTTTATCCCAAAATAATATTAATTCAAATACATAGTAGTATCATTACCGGGTTCCAGCTTTGCAGTATAAGTTTTGTTATTTTTTCTATTTCTAAGTTGCCGAGCTTTAATAGGAAGTTTTTTCCCTCCTTTTTGAATCTCTGCATTTGAAGTCAGTATAGTATAATTTCTGTATTTATGTCTTATGAAATCAACTTCAGTCACCTTGAGACAAAGGATGGTTGATAATTAGAGTTCAGGAGTGAGATGGTTCTGTATACATAAGGGTGGACTTGATTTGCATCAATGTTTTGCTTTTTGAGTTTGTTATATATCAAATTCAAATTAAGGAGAAGTTGGTGCACGGGTTTTTTCTTTTAAAAAAATTTTACATTAAGGTAATATGGGATTAAAACTAGGAAAATAGTTATTTAAAGGCGACTCATGAAAGTTATCCCTTTTATACTATATAAGCTAGACTCATGATTAATAACACTCTCATGGAGCTTAAGTGGTAAAACTTCTATGAACACCAAGTCATGGTTTATTCATTTATTGATTGATTTGTGCTTTCTGTTAGATTCTGTGTATGGTCCATCCTCAAAATAGGTATCAATAATTGAGATGGACCAATAAATTTCCACATGCATTGCATTCATACGTAACAAACCAGACATGTTGCCAGCACAATACATAGTGTCTAGTCTGATGTATTGTCATTGTGTTTTTTGCAGGATGATATTCCTAAAGTTCTTTGCAACATTTTTAAGTGGTTACCGCAATTTTCTGGTATGAATATTGTACTTCTGGATTCAATGTTGTGTTTCCATCTTCCATAGAACACCTTGTTATGAACATGGCATTTTTTTTGGTGTCAGGAAAATAGTGCTACTCAGGTCTTCAACACCCAAGCTTTTCTGAAGCAGCGATCTCGATCTACCAATCAACCGTCAGAGCCCATGGTAATTTTAGGTCATAACAAGGACTATGTTCTCCAATTAGCAATGATGGCAAACACTAATGTCTTGAATGATCCTTATCACGATTATATTTATTTGTTGTTGTGGTGCTTTCATGAAAGTAATAGTGAAGATTCAACATTGTGGTTAGATTCGCTTTGCTTGATTTATGAGTGAAATGCTAATTGTATCTGTTGAGATCTCACAACGATCCGAGACATTGGCAAAGTGGTCAGTATATAAGGCTTAAGCAATACCCCCCCTCCCCTGAGCAAACTTTCGGGAATATGAGTTTTGCCTAAAGCTCAAATTCTAAGGTGGTACCGGAGCTATTGTAGATTGGTTTTTGTGTTGCCCTTATTTGTCTGCACTCTAGATGTTAAGTCCTGGGCACAAGGGGGTGATATTATTACCCACCCTCATTTGTCCAAGTCCTGGGCTTAAGTGTGTTAGATTTCACATTGACTAGAGATATGATCAAAGTAGTCCTTATAGGGCTTGTGAAGAAAGTAATCATATAATACTCATGTTTTATTACTAGTCTCAGATTGTTTATACAGGCTACGAAATTACAATAGCAATAATGACTAATAATGTCAAAAAGCATCATGGTAAATTTTTCTGCCTTTATACTAATTTTAAATTTGATTTTTGCAGATAGCTCAGTTCCTTGACTCCCATGGTTTCTTGGACTACTTGGAAAGAGGGGTAGGTTTTGATGAAAACAACAATACTGTTCTTGATAAGCTACAAGATGCAATTGGAAGGGGTCAAAACCCTATGTCAGTTTTTCCTTCATCCTCGGTAGAGCCTGAGATTTTAACAGTATCAGATTCTGCTGTAGGAATATCAGGTGAAACAAAAATTTTTTCTCAAGTTTTTTAGCTGAATGAAATTGTGAATATAGACTAAACTGGATATAGTTATCACTTCCCATGTCTTCAGAGTCTGGTGCCAAATATACTTATGATAGATTTCCTGCAAACATCAGAACCGAAGAGCAAGAAGAAAAGAGGAAGCAGATTCTTGCAACCATTAGTAATGCCTTCGAGTACTCAGGAAGACATACTCCAAGGTAAGCAGTGGCAGAAAGGGTTTGATGCACTTTTTTTTATAAAATTAAACCCCTCTTTTCCTTAAGAGAATCTCAGATTACTTCAAGCTTTTATGGAATTATTTTTCTCTACTTGATTCGAAGTATCATACTTGATTCGAAGTATCATAACATAATTTCAAACATCTACTATTAACCATCAGAGTAAACAATCAAATATTACGTGAAGTTTGAAAGCCAATAAAATGAGTATTTAGAACTTCATTTTATCTTCTAGAATCCTCTTCATTTTATCTTCCAGAATCCTAAAATAAATAATTAAGTGTTCAAAATTAGTTGTCAGAGATATTGAAAGTTGTAAAAGAAGGAAAGAAAATTCACTGGAAGGAATGTTCGTAGTTGTTCACTACCAATAAGAGGTTGGCTTATATTAGGATAAAATAATGTATAATACATATTTATATCTCAGAGTAGGGGATTGCAGGTTTTAGATAAAGGGGGGGAGAGGGTAGTTTACCATTTTTTGTTGATATTGATTCTTACTTGCCCTTTTTGGTTAATTTGGAATAATTCTTTTTTAAAGGGAGTCTTTCCCAATGTGCACGTACATAATATGTGACAATTTCTGTTTATAAGAGTAGATAAGTCTTAAAAGCTTTTGAATTAATTATTAAATTCATAATATCGAGCCTTGTATTCATTATCTAGTTTTCCATGACTAGAAGACTTGCGTTAGGAATCAAGGGAAGAGAAATAGGGAATTGGTAGAAACAATCAAAGGAACTAAACAGTTTTATTAGAAAAATCTTTTCTACAATATTTCACCTTATGACTCTTCCATGACCTTGTTTACTCAATGCTAGTAAATCTGAATGATCCCCCTACCCTTGCATCCTTGTATTTATTACGTAACTAGTTACCTCTAACTAACTAGCTGAACAACCTTACTGTCTCTAACTGATATCCTCTTCTTTTCTGTCCTATCACATTGGAATTTATTTGTACTTTCTATCTCTAACCGTTTTTTCCTGTGTTGACCAGCAAGGATCCTTTAGCAGACAATCTTAGCCCACTCGAGAGAGCTGTAAGTTAACATCCCCGGGATAGTGCTACTTGTGCGTCAATTGATGCAAATAGCCCCTAACATTATTAACTTTGTGATTTCAGGCTGAAAGGGAGCTTATGGTGCTGGACATTAAGGTTAAGCTGCAGGTAGCTTCTTTGATGTTTTAAATTAAATATGTTCCCTCTGTGTGTGTTTTGTGTTTGTGAGCACAATTGCAAAAATGTATCTTTATTTTTTTTTTTTTCATTTAATTTGTTCCTCTCTTTTAATATTATGTTTTTCTTGTCACACAGGGTTTATGGCTGCGGCTTCTTAAATTGGGATCGACGGATGACCCTCTCTCATCCTTTGAATATGGAACAATACTTGGTATCTTTTTTTTAGTAGATATCATCTTTCTTGCTAATACATGATCAAATATTTCTTGTTTGTTACTAGAAAAATTACTCTTCATTAGCAGTCAGAAAAATTGCCAAAATATGATTATGTGGTTGGGTTTGCAGCTTTAATTGAATCGGATGCAGAGGGAATTGGTGGTAGTGGATTTGTTGAATGTATAAGGGAGCATATGCATTCGGTTAGTAGCTTTATCTAGATAATACTATAATTATTTATTTTTATGGGGTAAGAAAACTTATGCTGGAACTTTTTATCAGGGTTGGGATTGTCAGCTCACCGAAGAACAATTTATTGCAGTGAAAGAGTTGGTAAACAAATGCTTAGCCTTTTTCTATGTTAAGCTTTTTAATGCTCCATCTGTGTTGCAAAGAATAAATATAATTTGGAATTATTAAATCTGTGAATGATATTTATTGCGATAATAACAATCTTGATATTGCTCAAAAAAAAAAAATCTTGATATGCACCCAAGCAAACTTGAGGTAAACTTATAAACTTAGGAGCCACATCTTCCTTGATTATTAATCTCCATAACCTACCTGTTTCCTGACTTCCCCTTCCTCACAATAAAGTATCCAAACCACTAGGGTGGGATTATTATCCAATATTGATATTAAGACTATCTTTCTGCTGCCTCCACAAATCACGAGATTTGTTTTTATATTTGGCATTTGAAACCTGGTTTGTCAACGGTTTCTCAATTTTCTCGCTGTGATCTATCATAGAATGATCTATTTTCAAGTACAAATCGATCCAGCTTTCAGGGTACAAAATATATGGCTTAAATGCACGCTGTATCCCTTTACTATTGTATAAGTGTCAATATAATTCCCCTGGTTCTGCTTACAGAAATGTTGTCTTTCAGATCTTCAATTTGATGTAATTCAAGTCCAATTAGCAGTATTTGTACTTAAGGAAATGATAAGACATAAATGTTGTCTTTCAGATCTTCAATTTGATGTAATTCAAGTCCAATTAGTAATATTTGTACTTAAGGAAATGATAAGACATAAAATTGTTTGATGTGGTTTCAGAATCAGGCGATTCAAAGAAAAGAGTGATTCCTAATAGGCCACTTGTCACCTTTGGTGAGGCAGTCAGAAAATAGTGTAAACCATCAACTCCTAATGCTCTGTTTTCATTAGAATTGACCCATCAGCAAATGGATTCAAATTCGGTTTTAACTCTTAAAGAAAATTTCTACAATCGGAATTTAGGGAGCCAAATTGTAAAATTTATAAACCTAAAGGGACAAAGATTATATTTAAGCCTAAGCAACTTGTTTCTATATGACAAGAGCCAACAAATTGCAATTTTAAAACCAGAGGGACTAAAACTATACTGAAGCCTAAATAACTTGTTTCTATATGCCAAGTGAGAATTTCACATCGACTAGAGATATGGCTTAGATAATGCTTAGGGAGTCTTCACCTTACAAACTGGTTTTGTGGGGATGAATTACTGAATTAGACTAAGTCCAAATTTTAAGATAGTATTATTGGTCCAAGATCTCTCTATTATTCCACCCACATTTGTCCACACTCCAGATAGCCTGTTCTGGGTGTGAGGTGATGTATTGAGAGGTCCATGTTATTCAACTTGTATTTATCCATACTTGAGATGTCTAGTCGAAGTGTGAGGGTGTGTGCTGAGAGTCTCACATCGACTAAAGATATGTCTTAGATAGTTCTTATAAGGCTTGGAAAGTTTTCACCTTACAAGTCGGTTTTGTGGTGTTGAGTTAGGCCTAAAGCCCAAATTCTAAGAGTAACTTCCCACTTCTAATTTAGTTCATATTTTTTTGTTCCAAGATTTTGTTAACTTGACTCTTTCAAATTCATATTTTTTCCAGCTCAAAACAGCTATCAATCGTGCATCATCACGAAGTGACTGGTTGACCATTAGAGATGCTCTTGAAGTTTCTTCTGATATGTATAAGAAAGACAATAATAATGTGCCAGACTATGTCCAACGTCATCTTATTTCTCTATCCATTTGGGAGGAGCTACGGTATGCCTTGAATGTAATTATTTCTACATGGTTTTATCATCAGAAATCCGTATTGTGCTGGTCATAAAGGAGTGTTCATGCACTTCCATTGCAGGTTTTGGGAAGGATATTTTGACTTCTTAATGGAGCAATCTTCAAACAAGTAAGGTTTAACTTTTTTTGCATACATTTAATTTTTTCTTAGTTGTATTATGTTTTTCTTCATAAACATTTTCCTCATTGTTTACCTTCTTCTGGTATCTTTTCTTCCCTCAATAAAATCTTCTTTTACCTAAAAAACCAAGTTGTATCTTTTATGTATTTAGTGTTGAGGGTAATGATTAGTTAGATGCTAATTGGATAAAAGAAATGTTTGTGGTATATGTTCTCCTTCGCCGCCACTATTTTCACCCTGCACTCCCCTTCCTCATCCTTCCAATCCCGTAATAGTTTTTCATTCTGGTAATTACGCTTTTGATGATAATTTCAGCACTGGTTATATATGGACATCTGTATCTGTTAGAGATGTGGTGTAAATAAGAAGTTATGACTTGATACTATTAGAGTATCCTTTTACTTATGCATCTGTTAGAGATGTAGTGTAAATAAGAAGTTATGACTTGATAGTATTAGAGCATCATTTTACTTATCACTTTTAATGTAGTGTTTACTATCATTCTTGTGCTTTTATTAGGTGATACGTTATTCTAATAAATTTAACTTATAATTTAATAGATAGTATTATGTAAATATAGTATATAGCGTGACATTAATATTTTTATTTATTATGATTCAATTCAATTTCAATATATATAACAGCTTTGATGTGTAAAACACACAGATTCTCAACCATGCTTTCTCATTTTATTTTTTCCTCTGTCAACATATTTTCCTTTCTGAACTAGCATCCAACTGCTTTAACCATGCTGAAGAAAATTAGATGCACCTATAATCTTATAATCTGTATTGTTCTATAGACTTTTGTTTATGATTTTTTTTTTGTTTTTTGTCAGGTCCGCCAACTACGCATCTCTGGTGACTGCACAGCTTGTTGTGTTGGCTTCACACATGGTATTGCTTTGGCTTTTCATGTGCTTGAATTTTTATATTATCTTCTGTAATATAATTTAAGCCGAGCTGTATCTTTTTGTACTAAATATTGAGATCATTTGCCTTGATTAAGGCTGGGCTAGGACTTCCTGACAATGATGCTTGGTATATGATCGAAACAATTGCAGAGAGGAACAGTATCGGATCCAAACAATTTGTAAGTTAATTCTATTTTTCACTGCATATATCTTTAAGTTTGGAATATTTAGTAAATGAAAGCATTTTGGTCTTTTTAATGTCCAAATACAGAAATGGTGAGTTGTCACTGGAATAATCATACTTCATTAAAATTACTAGACATTGTAATTCTGGATCTGGCGAAGAGCTTTTGCAAGTATATAGACATATCGTCAGGCTTCTTGAAATTTTAAATCTTTTATCCTTGAAAATGAAGCAACAAACACGTGAGGAACTTAAGTCATCTTTTAATTTCACTCATTCATCTAAGAGCTCACTAGTGATCCTCACACTCAAAAAGTTTTTCTCACTTGATATTACCCCTATATATATGGATTCTTATGTTTATAACAAATCCTTTATAGAGGGTAAAGTATTGGTGATTCCCAAGCAATAAAAATGCTAACAAAAGAAACTCTAGTTTAAAATCCAACAGATAAATAATGGCAAGGGAACTTTATCAAAACTACAAGCTGTTGATGTCAATAAACCCAAAATACTACACCCACAAGAATCACAGATTCTACATCTATATGTTTCTATTTGCATCCTTGTTCCATTTTTCATTGTATAGTTGGAGTTAATGATCACTAACACAATTGTTAACGGTCACTATTGTCCTGATTTTGATTTTGTGCAACTGAAAGTTTGAGCTCATAGCATAAATTATTAAAGAATTGTTCCTCGTGTGGTTGATTCAGATAAAAATCCGAGGATTCTTGTCTCATATCCAACAACTACGCAATGGATACTGGGGATTCACCTCAACGAAGGCACAGTCTGCACTAGCACTTGCATTGCCATCCCCACATTCAAAAAATGCCAAAGATGAGGATCAGCAACCAACTGAGGGAACCGGTGTTGGTAGAAGCTGGGTGCAGAGTATGTTCAGCCGAAATACAACATCTAGATCGAGCTCATTTAGTCGTGTTCGTAGATGGACGTCTGACGGAGGCAATTCAGGTACTTGTTATAGCATAATCTATAAGTGCAATTATGTCTCTTTGATTCTTGAATAAACTGCCAGTATGACTTTGCTATACTTATATATAATTTTAGCCACCAATGAGAATGGGACTCCTCGCAAACAAGATTCATCAACTGGGGGGCAGAAGAAGCTTCAAACTAATGTTCGCATGCTTAGGGGTCATAACGGTGCCATTACTGCTCTCCACTGTGTTACAAAGAGAGAAGTGTGGGATTTGGTGGGTGACCGTGAAGATGCTGGTTTCTTTATTAGTGGAAGTACAGACTGCTCTGTAAGTGTCGTTATCTTCGATATGGAATCACTTTGTACCCAAAACTAGGTGATATTCATAAAGTTTGTGCAAACATGCAGGTTAAGATATGGGACCCAAGTCTTCGTGGTTCTGAACTTAGGGCTACTTTAAAAGGGCATACGAGGTTCTCTCTCTCTCTCTCGCTCTCTAAATTTCTTGTATGGTTGTGAACATATTTGAATGAGTAGTTATGCGAACCTTGCTTCACTTTTAATACAGGACTGTCCGTGCCATAAGTTCAGACAGGGGGAAGGTGGTGTCGGGATCGGATGATCAGTCTGTTTTGGTTTGGGATAAGCAGACAACTCAACTTTTAGAAGAGCTTAAAGGCCATGATGGACCGGTATTCTTTATTTTAATTTTTTTCGTATTGTTCTGCGATGAACATTTTAGACATGTTGTGAATCTTTTAGAAGTATACACATTGGATGATTGAAACTTAATTTAGAAAACCAACTGTGTAGGTCAGCTGTGTACGCACACTCTCAGGTGAGCGTGTGCTAACTGCATCCCATGACGGCACTGTGAAGATGTGGGATGTAAGAACTGATAGATGTGTTGCAACTGTTGGTCGTTGCTCTAGTGCTGTTTTATGCATGGAATATGATGACAATGTGGGAATCTTGGCTGCGGCTGGAAGAGACGTGTAGGTTACCCCCAAAAAATACAACTTCCCATACGTTTTTATTTGCATTCAGATATTTGTCATACATTAATTGTCTAGAGTTTAATCCGGTGCATGCACAATAGGGTTGCCAACATGTGGGACATTCGTGCTAGTAGGCAGATGCATAAACTTTCAGGACATACACAATGGATAAGGTAAACAAGAATTATATTTCTACTTCTCTTATACTTTGTGTTTACAAAATGTAAACAAATATTTGATTCTATAGAAAAATGCAGGTCACTAAGAATGGTCGGTGACACTGTTATTACTGGTAGTGATGATTGGACAGCAAGAATATGGTCAGTTTCACGTGGAACATGTGATGCTGTCCTAGCATGTCATGCAGGGCCAATATTATGTGTTGAATATTCTTCGTTAGATAGAGGAATAATAACCGGTATGTATCTCCAATTTTTTGCTCTGCTATCATTTGATTATCCTTATTTTGTCAGTTCTTGAGGAGAGTTGTTCGAAGATAATTTCATTGTGTTTTATCTTATTGAAATGTTAATTTTCCTTTGCAGGGTCAACCGATGGCCTGCTGCGGTTTTGGGAAAATGACGATGGTATGGCAGCCTCATTAATTTTGCAAATTATTTTGATTCCTGGCTTTTAGCTTCTGTTATTTTTTGGTAATTATTCAGCATATATAACGTCCCAATTTGACCAAAAAGTACCAATCCTTAAAGAGTATCTGTTATTGTAGCTTACCTTTCACTGTAAAATACTATCATGGTACTGCCAGTTCACATATACCGTGTCTTAATCTTGCAAATTCAAAATAGTAACTTTATAGAAATACATAGGAAGGCTGTGTGTCACATGCAATAATGTTCGAGAAGTCATGTTATGCTCACACAGTCTGCTGTGCAAAGTCGGAAGGAATTTGATGTCACCTAGTAACATCGTACTCGTTAAATGTGCAGGAGGTATAAGGTGTGCAAAAAATGTCACAGTTCACAATGCTGCCATATTATCTATCAATGCCGGGGAGCACTGGTTAGGTATTGGAGCAGCTGATAATTCTCTGTCTCTTTTTCATCGGCCCCAAGAGAGACTTGGTAGTTTTTCTGGCACCGGCGGGTCCAAGATGGCTGGTTGGCAGCTTTACAGAACCCCACAGAAAACAGTTGCTATGGTATGCTATTTTTTGGCTGTCATATAATTTCAAATATATGCATACATTTTGTTTTCATGCCCCAAAATAGGAATGGTTCAAAATGTAGCCTTTTTCCTGGTAAATTTTTGAGATATAATTCTGTTATGGTATTCTTTGCCCTCGAAGACCTACTCACCAAGTTCATACATAATACATAATTGTTTACATGTCAATGTATCTATTTTCACATAATCTCTACTACAATTTTCTGAATTTTATTTATCCTTGACCTTTATTGTTGGTTTTTTATTTTTGAAAAAGGTTCGTTGAGGTTACTTAAGTAACCATACCACTCCTTTAGATAATAACTATTGGATTTAAGTTAAAAAATTAAATATCTTTAAATCTCTTGTGAAATCATTCCTTGGAGTGACAATTCACATGGCTTGTTAAAAGTTATTGCTGATTATTTTAATTAGCATCAATTACTTGAAAAAACATTTTTGCTAGATAACAGCATAAATGGCCAGGGAATGTTGTCGTATGCCTGTTTAACTCTTTCTCTCCATTATTATTGGTTATTTATCTGGGTTGACTTTGCCTGTTTTATGACATGCAGGTAAGATGCATCGCTTCAGACTTGGAGAGGAAAAGGATATGCAGTGGCGGTCGTAATGGGCTTCTAAGACTATGGGATGCAACCATCAATATTTGATCCTGAATGATATATGAATGTTCACGTTTGCAATTGTTGTTATAATATTTGTGAAAAGTAAGGCACATATTGAACTGTGTTCTCTTCGCTATTTTTGTTTATTTACCGGTGAAGATAGAATGCGAAAGATATCCGAGGAGTCTAAAGCAAAAGTCAAGTTTGGGTGTGACAATCTCTTCCGCAAACACGTCTTTATACTGTGGTTAGAGGTTCCTGTATCCTGAGTGTACATACTGCAAGGATGAACAATTTTCGTTAGTGTGGATAATTAGTTAATTGTGAAGAATTAATCCCAGTATATTTTGCAATGAGCATATGTTTACTTTTGCGCATCTAGATTTTTTGTTATCATGCTTGTTGAACCGGGAATTATTAAACACCCCAAAGCTTTTGCCTAATTTACGGCTAACTACCTTTCTGGGTTTCGTTTATATTTCTTGCAAGTGAATTGAATTTTCAATTTCAGTACCATTGCCCCGTTCAGTACGAATTAGTGGGGTGGTAAATATGAGGAAAATGACTAATGAAAAATGAGAGGATTTATTATTGGAATATAAACATGTGCGTGTTTTAGACATTGTTCTTAACAGAAATCCTCTACAAGTTAGAATTACCAATTAATTTTCATTGGGCAGTGGATACAGCGATTGGATCATATGAGAGCATTGCCGTGAATCCATGATAAATAATACTCCCACCAAATTATAAGCTGTTTTACGTAAATTTATATATTATAATTTTTTTTATTATATTCTTAATTATTTATTACCATTTTCTTTTAAAAAAAACTATTTATTACCGTTTTCGTCTAAAAAAAAACTATTTATTACCATTTTCTTTCAATTCTTTAATTTATCTTTCTCATAATACTATTAATAAAAAATAGTTGTGTAAAATTATTAGTAATTTTCTTTCAAATACAAAATTAGATATATTTCTTAATTTGTGTTAAATGACCAAAACAACTTATAATTTTAGGAAGAAAAAAAACTTATAATTTCGGGAAATAATATAATATCATTTTTGTATTAATTAATCTATTTTTGCTAATATATTAGTAACTACTTTTTTTGAGGTAATATTAATTAACTAATTAAAAAATTAACCAAACGTTTAATTGTATAGAATATAAGTTTTGTACATATGTGTACACTGATAATTCAACATTTTTTTTATATTTTTTTCGTTTAATTTTAAATTGAGAATAGTGTTTTTAAGATTTTTTTTTTTTTTTGGTGGTGGTCGGAGTTTGAACCTCAGACCTTGCATATTTTATGCATTGTCTATACCAACTGAGTTAAACTTTACATAGCAATATAAGTTTCCCTTGGGTGTCATAAAATTATTTTACAGACATTGTGTCTTTATTAAACTCTACGGAGATATAATGTCAGTCAATATAAATAGTTTTTTTTTTTATCGACAACCAATAATAATATTTTATAAGTTTTCGTGAAGATAGTCAGTTGGCAAGAGACGTTATACTATGATGGGGCTGAGGTTCGTATTTGAATTTCTCATTAATTCATCTTAAGCAGTGTATTTATAGCTGTGTTATCCTATTTGCCAAAAAAAAACTTTTGATATTATATTATCATATAAGCCTATTTTATAACTACGTACAATTTAAAAATACCCAAAACGACTCCTTAAAAAAATACCCAAAATGGTTGACTCTCATCATTTGTAAAACTACTGTATGTCACATCTTTTCAAAAATAATATAATAGTGACACAACTAATATTACCTTTTGTAAAAAAAGAAACTAATATTACCACACGACTAGTTTTTGTTATAAAATTTGGGCACAAAAAATAAATTCATTCTCAGAAAACTTAATTATTTAAAGTAAACGATTCAAATTAGTTCGTAAGTACATATTGTGTTGTTGATAGATTATTTTTTTTGAAGAAGTGTCGTGATGTGCATGTTTCTAATACACATGATTGATTGTGATGACTCTTGAAAAAAATATCGATTGTGATGTATTAACTTTTTTTAGTTTTTACACAGATAATATATGGAAATTAAGTGTGTTTGTTGTGTGTTGGTTATAATTGATTTTGACGGAATTGATTTTGGACCAAAGTGAATTGAATGTAAACTTATTTAAGTTCATTTTAAATACATGTAAAATTGATTTTTATCAAATTATGTTCTTTGGATAATTTAAATTAATTTTTTTTGAATGTGTAACTACTAAAATTGATTGACTTGCAATATTTTTGAGAAAATAATAAATAAAATAAGAGTAAATTATACTCCTCTTCC
Source organism: Medicago truncatula (assembly GCF_003473485.1). Classification (NCBI taxonomy): domain Eukaryota; kingdom Viridiplantae; phylum Streptophyta; class Magnoliopsida; order Fabales; family Fabaceae; genus Medicago; species Medicago truncatula. Next base: position 47,910,231 of record NC_053049.1, on the reverse strand, counting down.
CTCAAAGATGCTTGAATTACACTCCACTTCCCTCTTATGTTTAAATATACACTTTCCTCTCTTAAAAAATAAAATTTATACTCCCCTCCCTTATAAGATGCTTGAATTACAACTCCCACCCTTAATAAATAAATATTCACTACACTTTAATCTATTTTAACATAAATAAATATTTTTATGATATATGTTAATTTTGATCCACCATTTAAGAAAAATTAATTCATTTCTTTATAATTTAAATGTCAATGATAATTAAATTTAATTATTTTGCTATTGATTTTATAATTTAGAGTATAGAATTAACTTTTAAATAACCATGCTTTATTTTATTTTTTTGAAGGAAAATAATTATGCTTTATTATTTTTAGTAATTTTTCACATATTTTAATTTTATTTTGGGTTGTTTCATATTTTACAATAGAGTTTAAAATTACATGTTAATGAAATTGTGAATAAAAAATAGCGAAAAATATGTATTCAATTTTTTATTATATTAAACTAGACCTGCAATACTATTTTTTTCCAAGTGTGTTAGATTATTATTTATTTCTAGATTATTTTTTTGAAGAGGCTAAAATGAATTATATTACCACAACAAAATGGCCTTCCTAGCACAAGGTGTACTAAGGAAGAAACACCATAAACAAAATTATTCGGAACATTATTTACAAGGCACGAACCAACCACCAAAAAACACCCAAAAAGAAAGAAAAACAATTAGTCTATGCCAAGGGTAGAAAACGGACAAAGCCACCAACCATGATAATTGAGGGGTAGACTGACGTATTTCCCCTTCAACCACATAAAGGTTAGAGAGTTAATCTTATCCACCACCTGCGAAATAGAGCAAATTTTGTCATTGAATATCCTATTATTTCTTTCTTTCCAAATTTCCCACACTGTTGCAAACCAAATGACCTATAAGATGGACCGCCTAGACTTGGCCACCCCACCAATGAAACTGAACTGATAATAATGATTTGCAGCTTCATGAGGCCAAACCGCGGATAAACCAAGCCACCGAAGAATATAATAGATGAGAAGATGTTTCCACCTCCCCACAACCACTAACACACAACTGAGTGTCAACATCAATAACATGTTGACGGAAAAGATTATCTTTAGTAGGGAGCCTGTCGCGAAACAGACGCTAGACAAATAAAACCACCTTTAGGGGAACGTCCTTGTGCCACATAGATGATGCAGGCACCACTAGATCAACATGAACATTAGCATTAAGAAAATTATAAGCACTTCTAACTGTATAAGCTGAAGAAGTTTCCAAACGCCACTGCCACCTATCACATCTATCAACCTGCAACGTAACATTAATAAGTAAAAGCCTAAGTTTCCCTAATAACTCTTCTTCCCACGCAAACAACCTACGCCGCCACCTCCAAGCCTCCCCACCAATCCCCCAGCCTAACAAATGCATATTAGACACAGATTCTCCCTTCAACGTTGATAGCTCATATAATCTGTTATAACGATCTCTAAAAGACACACCACCCACCCAAGCATCCGACCAAAAAAGAGTATTTTTACCATCACCCACAACCTGACTAACGTTACCATGGAACCACTCCTCATACCGCAAAGCCGAGATGTCACACCACCAACTAGAGGCCTCATGGCCACCCTCCCTCACCCGACCATCCTCCACTCCATAACGAGCAGACAACACCCTAAACCACAAACTATCACTATCAACCAACAATCTCCAGCATCACTTCCCTAACAGAGCAATATTAAAGTCCCTAATTCTCCTTACCCCCAAACCGCCAACCTCCTGACTACGACAAATAGACTGCCGATCAATGCAAGAAATTTTCCTGTGGTCTACACTCCCCCCCCCCCCCCCCCCCCCCCCCCCGCCCTAATTTTTTTTTTATTAAAAATAGATTCGATAAAGGAAACGATACCTGACGGAGCCTTGAAGAAGGAAAGGGCATAAACATGCAACGATGACAGGACCAGTCGGCCACCCAAGGTAAAATATCTCAAATTCCAACTCGACACTCTAGAATGAATACGCTTAATAAGAGGTTCCCAAAAAGCCAGACGACGCGCATTACCACCAATAGGCAACCCAAGATACATAAAAGGAATAGTGTCAACCTTACAATTCAAAACCAAAGATGCTTCAGCTAACCAAGAACCAGGAATATTCACTCCGACAAGAAGGCTCTTACAAAAATTCACTTTTAAACCAGACAACTCTTGAAAAAGAAGGAGAACTGCTCGCATAGCTCGAATATTGGCCAAAGATTTTTCGCCCAATATTAGAGTATCATCCACAAATTGTAGATGCGACACCAACACCAGATCAGGCTACCCACTTTGTAACCAGTGAATAAATTATTAACAGTTAGTGCTTGCAGCAAAACATTAAAACCCTCTGCCGCCAAAAGAAAAAGAAAAGGCGATAGAGGGTCACCTTGTCTCAATCCCCTTTTCAAAGGAAACTTGTCAGTAGGAGACCCATTCACTAAAACCGATGCAGTAGCTGTCCCAATACATTCTTTTATCCATTTACGCCACAGTGTCGGAAACCCCATTTTAAACATCACCTCATCTAAATAAATCCAATTGATAGAGTCGTATGCCTTATCAAAATTTGTTGGAACAAAATGTGTTTAGCAATAATAACCCTTAAGAGTTTTGAAGATAACAAAGTATTAAAAATTGTCAATTGGATACGCTAATATTTGTTCAAGTCTACAGGATTATAGACAATATTTGACATCTTAAATTGGTCCTGAAAGAACAAATAAAGACCAAGTATTTCAACAAAAACGGAAGCTTAAAGCGTCTGAAGAAATCTGCGTCTGAAGTTTGAAGTGCTCCTAAAGACAAAGTGCTTCTGAAGTGATGACGTCATCAGAAGCAAAGTTCATCAGAAGCAAGTTCATCAGAAGCTATGTATCACCAGAAGCTGTAGTTCATCAGGAAATTTGAAATTGATTCTTCATAGGACAATAACCATATCAGGCAAAGGATCAATGGTGATTTATCAAAGCTTCAAACGACTCTATTTTGGATGTGCTGGCAATTCAACGTCTCTCTCAGACCTCTATATAAGGGATTGAAGACACAGAGTTTCACAAGAACAATATACGCATCAGCTAAGCAAAAACTCTGTTGAATTTGTTCTCCACTCCAAAGTTCACTTAGAATTTCTTAACAAAGTTTACATCTTAGGAATTTTAGAGTCTTTAAGAGTCTGTATCTGATTTGTATTGTGAACACCACTGATTGTATATCAAGTGTTCAACCTCAAACATTTTTCATTGTAATTATGTTTGAATTGAGAAGTCTATTGCATTTGTGCTTGAGCAATAGAAGTCTCTTGATCTTGTTCAGGAGCATAGGAAGTCTCTTGCAGTTGTGCTTCAGCAAGTTGAAATCTCTTGCTAGTTTTAGCAGCGAGCATTTGTAATCAGATATTACATAGTGAACTCTCCTTGGAAGTGCAAGGGGGACAGGACTGACTTCCGGTTTGTGGAAGGAACCTGTATAAATTGTCTGTGTCTTGCTTTTCCCTTTCTCTCTGTTTTTATCCGCTGCATCTAGTTCTGAACATTTATTCAGAAGTAGAACTTTATCTGCTTCTAAACTGCTTGTTTCAGTTAGGAGAAAAAGAAAAGAAAAAGCTAACACAATTCAACCCCCCTTCTTGTGTTTTTCTCACCTTCAAAATCAACCTTAAAAAAAATCAGCTCCTTTTTACATTTTCGCGCTTCATCCACCGCCTCATTAGCCACCAAAGTGCCATCTAGAATCTGATGACCTTTAATGAAAGCCAACTGCGAATCAGAGATAACCGACCCAATCACCAAACGGAGTCTATTCGCAAGAACCTTCACCAAAATTTTATACATACCTCCCACCAAGGAAATGGGACGAAAATCATTCAGACGCTGTGGATTATCAACCTTAGGAATAAAAGCAATGAAGGTACTATTTATCCCTTTGGTTAACTTTCCGTTCCTATGAAATTCCACCAAAAACCGCATCACATCATCCTTCAAAATATCCCAAAATTCCCTAATAAAACCAAAAGAAATACCATCAGGGCCTGGGCACTTATAACTATCACAATCCCAAACTGTCACCTTCACCTCATCCAACGAAAAAGGCTTAATCAGACAAGCCCCTTGTCGACAAGATAAAGACCTAAACTGAATGTCATCCATCGTAGGCCTGTTATCACGGCTTGAATGAAAATGTGCAGCAAAGTGAGAAAGCACGGACTCACGAACCCTAGTAACCCCTTCGACCAACTCCCCGTCCACCATAATAAATTGAATAGCATTTCGACGGATTCTACTAGACATAATAGTATGAAAAAACTTTGGGTTCACATCACCTTCACGAAGCCACTGCATCCGCGACTGCTGCCAACTTATACTTGTATTAATACGGAATAGCGAAAACAATTCCTCAGAATACACATGAAGCTCTTCTATTTCCTCATCCAATAAAACCACTGATTCGGCCTTCATTTCAATAGATGTAATACGGTCCTTCAAGTTGGAAATTCTAGTCGGTAAATTATTTAATGACACTGATGCCAATCCTTTAAGGCTAATTTTATAAGTTTGAACTTCTCTTTTAAGACGTAACCACCCCATCCGTCCAACTGATAGCTACTCCATTTTTCACGGACAAACTCTTTATAACCTGTAAATTTCTCCCAACAATGTAACATCCGCAAAGGACGAGGGCCCCAATTCTCTTCATCAATACTTAACTGAATTGGGCAACGGTCAGAAAGCCCCCTCGAAAAAGCCAACTGAAAGCAATTTGGCCACGTCAAACATCATCTTTCTGATAACAAAAAAAGATCAAGACGACTCATAGACTTTCCGTCCCCCCGAAACCAAGTAAAACTGCGGCCTCAAAGAGGTAAATCAACCAAACTATTCATACCAATAAACTGATTGAAGAAGTCGCTCCCTATATGAATGCCAACATTACCCACCCTTCTACGTTCTTCCATACCTCGAACGGTGTTAAAATCCCCACACAAACAAATATTATGATCAAGAAGAGATGTCAGCCGAGAAGAAATATTTTGCCATAGAATCTGCTGTCGAGAACTATCACAAGGAGCATAAACATTCATCAAAGAGAACTGCTCCCAGAATTAACAAACCGACCATGAATCATTAAGACCTGTGAAACCCCGATACTTCAAAATGGATGACGTACCGTATCCCCTGCGTATCCTGCACCGATACATGTCCGATACTTCCTGATACGTATCCGGAGAGTATCCAAATATTAAATTTTATTTTTAAAAAAAATAATTATCCGATACTTTGCGATACATCCCGATACGCACGGATACTTGTGTTTTTTTTATATTATTTTGATTTCTGTTTTTTTTTTTTTGTAAAAAATAAGAATAAAAACATTATATTACTATAATATATATACATTTCCTTTATCTATCTTTGGTGTCAGTACGACCCACACCACACCACACAACCAATTGCATCTTTCCCTTTCTAAGAAATTAGGGTTTCAACTTTTTCTTCCAAAGTGGTCGCTGTCCACTTTGGCCACCGTCAAACTATCCAAAAGCTTGCTTTAAAGCTTCTTGTGTAACCTTGTTCTTCCTCCTGTTGTGAGAGAAATTTGAGTACTTTCTCTTTTATCCATTCTTTGAAAAGAAACAAAATGGATCCAAAAAGGGTAGAAAATTTGGTTATGTGCATACTAATCTTCGACTATTGTCAAGGAAAGAAGATGGATATAAGAAAGGACAATCAAGAATGTGTGAACCACTTGATGGTGTTGGAATTGAGTTAGCAGAGTTGTCTTTGGATGAACCGGATTTGGAAGTTGATTTGTATCTTGATGATGGGAATGGAGGAGAGGAGATGTAAACGTTAGTTACTTGTTAGTGTTAACTCTTAGTAGTGATGTGTTCTTTTTTTTTTTTTTTTTGGATATAGTGATTCTTTTTTGGATCGATATAGTATAACACTAACAAGTTCCTTTTATATATAGTGTAGCATTGATGTATAACACTGATGGTGCTCTTTTTGGTATATATTGCGTATGTAATTGACTAATGACCACTCTTTTAATCGTCAATATTATTTATATTTATGTTAATGTGCTACGAGTCTGGTTTCTTGTGATTGTTAATATACTTGCATATTAAAAAAATGGTTATAATTATATTGTAAATTTAATTATATAATTTTTTTTTATTAACGTATCCCAGCCGTATCGTATCTTGATTTTTGAAATTTTTCCGTATCGGCGTATCGGTGCAGTATCGTATCTCGTATCCAGGCTTCACAGATTAAGACATGATCAAATTGCATTGATACCCAAACCTCAACCTTTGAACAATCCCAAAGCGTAACTAACCCACCCGAGGCACCCCTCGACGGTTGGAAAGAGTAATTAACGTTTATATCATTCCAAATTGATTTACACACCGCACCATCAAACACAGGTAACTTTGTTTCTTGTAAACAAAGAATGAATAGATTTTTCTCCCTCACCAACTGACACACATCTCTTCTTTTTTCAAAGCCCCCTAAACCCCGATCGTTCCAAGAAATAATCTTCATCGCTACCACAAACACCACCACACCAACCCCCTCACCTCACAACAATCCCACTACCTATCACTCTTTCCCTCCTCCCTCTGAATTTTTTCTTCCCACCCATGACAACACATCAAACATATTATTTTTGTCCCCTTTAAACTTCAACCCCACAATCTTGCCAAACCCTCTAACATCATCTGATTTCGCCTGGTCACTACCATGCAAAACTAACCAATTTGTCCAGTCATTATTAACTGAAGCTTGAGAACCACTTTGAGAAGAGTTTTCGACACCATTTACCTTATCCTTTGATACCTCTGGATCCGGTCTACGTCGTCTTTGAGTCTTTTGTAAAGCACATAGAACATCTTTTTGATCCTTCTCCGATAACCTCGCTATACGCTTTAAATTTCTGGCACAATGTCGAAGCTTGCTGCTGCCCTTCTTCTTGATAACCCGAGGCGCACCAGATGAACTTGAATGGTGTCCCCTTGGTTCAGATTGACGAGGAGGCACCAAAACATTATTCTTGTCTCTATTAATCCACTCCAAACTCCACGGACCAGCAGCCTCGAAATAAGCACGACCTGGAGGACATGACGTTGTTCTCTTGGCTGAACGCCTGTCACCACAAAGAAGCTTACGAGACCTATCATTTCCAACAGGTTCTGGCTGTTTGTTAACAATACTGTCATCATGTTGAATTGATTTGTTCAAAACAGTTGGCACCGGACCTGAAACTGCACCTTGAGGAGCCTTAAAGTCTGCTGAATGCTCTACAACCGAAGCATGTGCTTGTGCAACAAGAGATACTGACTGCAGCGTTTCCTCTGTATGTAACTCAGAATTCTGGCGGACATCAACACTATTATCCTTCTGCTTCCATTGTTCGGATAGATGGTTCAAAAGAACATCCACTTGTTGAGATTTTATCTTCATATCTCTCTCTATAATCTCCTTAGATTAAGGGATTGTACAGTTGTATGCTTTATTTGGTTTTCCTAATTTATAGCCTCTGATATGCTAATTCACTCCTAAGTTGTAGCTTATTTGTAACAATATATATTGATGGTATGTACCCATCTGATTCATTGAGAAAGTATCAGTAATAAAATACTTCTTTCTTTCAAGTTGGTATCAGAGCGATACCTATTTTTTTCTTTTCGAAACCCTAGCCAAAATGAGTGAAAAAAATATTGAAGCATCTGGAATAAAATCAATTCCAGTTGTGGTTCAATCTGAAGGCGTTTTTAATGCTGGAATCGTTCTTGATGAATCAAACTATGATGTTTGGTCACAATTGATGGAGATGCATATTGCTGAAAGAGAAAAACTCTCTTATATTAGGGGCAAAATGAAGAAACTTTCTGAAACTGATGATGGGTATGAGAAATGGTATGCTGAAAATCAGAAAGTGAAGAGATGGTTATTGATGTCCATGAAACCTGAAATCATGAAGAGGTATTTACGTATACCTACTGCCCATGAAATATGGAGTGCCTTGTCGAAGGCATTCTACGATGGAAGTGATGAATTGCAGGTCTTTGCATTGAATCAAAGGGCTTTTGCTGCTAGACAAAATGGAAGGCCTTTATCTGAATACTATGGAGAACTAGTTGAGATATTTCGAGAATTGGATCATCGGGATACAGTGATCATGAAAGATCCTGATGATTCAATTGCATATAAAAAATCCACTGATCGATTGAGGGTCCATATATTTTTGGCTGGGTTGGATGGCACTTTCGAGCAAGTTCGTGGGGAAATTCTGCGTAGGGATCCGATTCCAGGATTGGAAGAATGTCATGGCTTGATTCGGCGAGAAGCTGTGCGACACGCTACTCTAAAGGGGGAAACTAAAGACTTTGAATCTGCTGCAATGATGACTCGAAATCGACAAAGACCAAGTAAAGGTACAGACAAATCTGCTTACAAGTGTACCCACTGTGATCAAACTGGACATTCCAAAGATCGCTGTTATGAACTTGTGGGATATCCAGAGTGGTGGGATCACAGTCGAGCACCTAAAAAGCGGGGCTCTAAGAATGCTTTCGCTGCTGCTGCTGCTGCTGAAACAAATGCAAATGATGACAATGGAAAAATGGGCTTATCATTGGTGACAACAACAAATATTGACGGTAAGGCTCTAAATATCTCTGCACCTGTTTTAGATAATATATGGATAATTGATTCTGGTGCTACAAATCACATAACTTTTGATTCTAGACATATTGCAAATCTTAAACCCTCTTCACAAAAATCCATTTGTACTGCTAATGGTAGTGAGGCCTCAGTTGTTGGTGAAGGGTCTTTATCTCTCACTGAAACTTTAAATCTTGACTCTGTTCTAGTTGTCCCATCTTTAAATCATAACCTTTTATCTATTTCTGAAATCACAACATCCTTGTCATGTGTTGTTATTTTTTGGCCTAACTCTTGTGTTTTTAAGGACATCCGAACAAAGCAGACGATTGGTTATGGTATTAAGCGGGGGAAGCTGTATTACTTGGACTTGACTTCAAAAGGCTGCAATTTGTTGTGTCAAGCTTTGAAAGTGGAAAGCTCTAAGCAAAATAAGAATAAGACTGAAGTTTGGCTATGGCATCGACGTTTGGGTCATGCATCCTTTGACTATATCAAAAGATTATTTCCTAGTTTGTTTGAAAATTTGGATTCTTCAATTTTTCGTTGCGATGTATGTGAACTTGCAAAAAGTCACCGAACTTCATTTCCTCTTACTTTAAATAAAAGTCCTTTTCCTTTTATGGTTATTCATTCTGATGTGTGGGGGCCATCTAAAATTTCAACATTAGGTGGCTCACGTTGGTTTGTTACCTTTATTGATGATTGTACTAGAGTAACTTGGTTGTGGTTAATGAAATCAAAAAGTGAGGTGAATTTGTTATTTCAGAAGTTCCATAAAATGATTAAAACTCAGTATAATGCTCAAATTCAAGTTCTTAGGAGTGACAATGGAGGAGAGTATAAAAGTTCTGAATTGAAACACTTCTTTGAAGTAGAAGGCATTATTAATCAAACAACTTGTTCCAATACACCCCAACAAAATGGGGTTGCTGAACGAAAAAATCGTCATTTGTTAGAGGTTGTTCGTGCTATATTAATAGAGGCTCATATGCCATTATCCTATTGGGGGGAAGCTATTGCTTTTGCAGTATATTCAATTAATCGAACACCGTCACGATCTATTGCATATAAAACACCTTTTAAAGCTCTTAGTGATGTTGTTATTGCACCAACAGTTCCAAATTTACCACTTCGTATCTTTGGTTGTGTAGTGTTTGTTCATCTTCATAAACATGAACGTAGTAAATTAGCTCCTCGTGCCTTACGGTGTGTTTTTCTTGGATATGCTATGCATAAAAAAGGTTATAGATGCTATCATCCTCCAACGCAGCGTATGTTTATAACAATGGATGTGGTGTTTCATGAGGAACAAATGTATTTTTCACCCAAGGCTGAACTGCAGGGGGAGTATCGAAAGATATATGACCCCGTAACAGGTTCTGAGGTTCTTGATACTAGTGAGATCAGTTTGGATATTGATATCAATTCACCTTTAGAGGATGAAGACATTATTACACAACAAAATCCAAGTCCATTAGTTGAAGATGAAGAAGTAAGTGGACCAGAAACTGAGAATCCATCATTTGAAGAGCTTGAATCCCTCGCTAATATACCATATCAGTCGTCTCCTGAGGTTGTACCTATTCCTTATCAACTCCCTGAACGTCTTAATCGAGGTATTCCTAAAACTAGATATGAACCTGAAATTTCTAGTAAAGTGAAGTATCCTATGAGTCATTATGTTTCTAATCACAATATGTCAGAATCAAATAAGTCATTTGCAAATCAATTATCTGTTATATCTATTCCAAACAGTGTGCAGGATGCCTTAGCTGATCCAAAGTGGAAAGCCGCTATGAATGAAGAAATGAATTCATTACAAAAGAATGAAACATGGGACTTGGTCGATTGCCCAAAAGGAAAGAAACCAGTAGGGTGTCGATGGGTATACACTGTGAAATATAAACCAGATGGTGAAATTGAACGTTTTAAGGCAAGATTGGTAGCAAAGGGATATACTCAAGCCTATGGGATTGACTACACGGAGACATTTGCACCAGTAGCTAAAATCAATACTGTTCGAGTATTGTTGTCCTTAGCTGCAAACTTGGATTGGCCGTTACAACAATTTGATGTAAAAAATGCCTTCCTACATGGAGAATTATTAGAAGAAGTTTACATGGAACTTCCACCAGGGTGTAACAAGTTAGAAAGGCATAGCACAAAGGTGTGTAAATTAAAGAAGTCGTTATATGGGCTGAAGCAATCTCCGAGGGCATGGTTTGGAAGATTTACAAAATCCATGCTAGCTTTTGGATACGTTCAAAGTAACTCAGATCATACTTTGTTTTTGAAGAAACAACAAAGTAAGATTACCGCCCTTATCATATATGTAGATGACATGGTGGTTACAGGGAATGATCCGGAAGAACGGAAAGCATTGCAAGAGTACTTGTCTAGAGAATTTGAAATGAAAGACCTTGGTTCCTTGAAGTATTTTCTCGGGATTGAAGTATCTAGATCAAAAAAAGGTATTTTTTTATCCCAAAGAAAATATGCATTAGACTTGTTGCAGGAGACTGGTATGTCAGCATGTCAACCATCTACTTCACCAATGGAGGAAGGCTTGAAGTTACATATTTCGAAAGATCAAGTTCCAATTGATAAAGGAAGATATCAAAGGCTTGTGGGAAGATTAATGTACTTAGCTCACACAAGACCAGACCTTGCTTATGCATTGAGTATTGTCAGTCAATTTATGCATAATCCTTGTGAACAACATATGAATGCTGTCATACATATATTAAGGTATTTAAAATCAGCTCCTGGGAAGGGGATACTGTTCACTAAAAATGGAAACCATGAAGACATAGATGTTTATACAGATGCTGATTGGGCTGGAGCATTGGACGATAGACGATCAACGTCGGGTTACTTCTCATTTGTGGGTGGTAATCTTGTTACATGGAGAAGTAAAAAACAAAATGTCGTCGCCCGCTCAAGTGCAGAAGCTGAATTCAGAGGAATGGCACTTGGTCTTTGTGAAGCCTTATGGTTGAAACATCTACTAGAAGATCTAGGTTATCCACCAAGGCAACCAATTCATCTTTACTGTGACAACAAAGCTGCATGCGATATTGCCCATAATCCAGTTCAACATGATCGAACAAAACATGTTGAGGTGGACAGATTTTTCATCAAAGAGAAATTAGATGCAGGGATTTTGGAGTTGCCTAAGATTCGGTCTGAAGATCAATTAGCTGATATGCTTACTAAGGCAGTCTCAAGTAAAGTATTCTTGAAGTATCTTCACCAGTTGGGCATGGATGATATATATGCACCAACTTGAGGGGGAGTGTTGAGATTTTATCTTCATATCTCTCTCTATAATCTCCTTAGATTAAGGGATTGTACAGTTGTATGCTTTATTTGGTTTTCCTAATTTATAGCCTCTGATATGCTAATTCACTCCTAAGTTGTAGCTTATTTGTAACAATATATATTGATGGTATGTACCCATCTGATTCATTGAGAAAGTATCAGTAATAAAATACTTCTTTCTTTCAAGTCTTCCCCACTAGCAGCCACCTCCTCATTAATCCCATCTAGATGATCGTTGTTTTCAATGTCAGACTCAGCATAGTCCCCCAAACAAGCATCCTCCCCTAAAGCAAAGCCCCACTTCTCGACAATTGTAAAATCAAGAAGTTCACCATCCACCAACACCTTAGCTTCAGAATTGATAATTTCTAGTGACGGCGTTGATATTAGAACACGGGCGTAATCAAAACGAACTTTATCCACGGTAAAGTCATCCACTTTGAAAAGGCGGCCACAGTCATAGACACACAACTTAAAAAAATCTACATTCCATGCATGCAACGGAATTCCATAAATCCTTACCCATGCACCTCTTTTACGTATCACCATTTCCTTTTTCCATTTCATTGGAGGAGTAAAAAAGTTGTAATTTTTTTTTTATGCTTCATTATAAATAGTACTAACATCCCCCCTCATCTTCCATTCGCAAAACAACCTTATCTGCCCCCAATGGAATAGATTATTAAAAAAAAAAAAAATTATTGAGCGAGTAAAGTGTAAATTTTAACATAAGAGGGAAGGGGAATGTAATTCAAACTATTCTTAGGGGAAGGGAGTAAAATATTTTCTAATATGTTTTGAATAAAAGGGGAGGAGAGTGTATATTTTAACATAAGAGGGGAGAGAAGTGTAATTCAAACATCTTTGATGGGAGATGAGTGTAATTTACTCATAAAGGACCGTAGAGGAAATAAACAAGGTTGATTGACATGTAATATGGACAATTGATTTTGCTCAAGGTAGAAGGTAGGATTTGTTGCTTATTAAAGTTAATTCGAGTGGGCAAAAAGTGATTCAGTTAAAAAGAACCAAAAAACCTTGTAACATGGTCAAATCATGTTTGAGTTTTGACTATTTGAAACTCGCGTTTAAAGACTTTGTAATAAGTGTGTCGTTGCTAGACTATTTGAAACAAAAAGAATAATTGCAAATAAGATCTATTGATAAAAAAACAATTACAAATCCAAAAATTTATGTTTGATTATAATAGTTTTTCTTTTTTTGAGCAAAATGTTTGATTATAATAGTTTTGAATACATATTAATGTGACAAAAATAATAAGTAGAGTTTAATTTTAATATCCTGCAAGTGCAAAAGAAATTACATAGTGAATAACTCACAAGTATTCATATGTATGACTTTGAAAATAATAATTATTAAAGATAAGTATTATTTATGATTTGACGATTATAAAAAATGTATGTATATAAGTTAAACTAATAACTTGTCAAAAAAAAAAAAGTTTTACTCTATAATAAATATTCCATAAATTAATGACAGTGTAAAATATTGATATTTGTTTAATCTGATATGATATTAACTGTCATATCCCTTTTCTCATTGATTAATAAATTTTAGAACTGTCAGTGTTCGTGAGTATAGCTCAGTTGGTAGGACAATTTATTATTATATGTAGGGGTGGAGGTTCAAACTCTAACATCCCACTTATTCACCTGAATTCTAGCCAATAGGATACCTGACAAAAAAAAAATTTAGAACCGTAACAAAAAAAAATTAGAACACAAATCCTTTTTGAAAAGAATTGAGAAAAAAAGAAAAAGAAGGTCGTATAAGCAAAACTAAGGGGGTGCATACAGTATCTCCCAGAAATGATTCGGTAGATCGATTTTTCTTAACAGAAGACACATGGTTGTTTTCATTCTGATTTGGTGAAATCTCGTAGCGATTAATTAACACTTGAATTCATTGAACAAAGTTGAAGAAATTGATATCATTCGTCGGTAACAGAAAATGGAATCTCCGCCAAGTGGATCGGAGAGGGACACAACCAATTCTCCGATCTCCGTCGTCTCCGCTTTCTGGAAAGGTCTGATTCAATTCAATTCCAATGCCATAATTAATTTCTATTATTTAATTGTTTACATGATTTATTTTCTACTGTTATTTTTGCTTCGGTTTAGCTCAAATACAGAATAATCAAAGTGTTCAATATTCAATTTTACTGTAATTCTAGTACTTAGTTCTAAGTTTTTTTTTTTTTTTTTTTTTTTTATTATCTTTCACCTCAAATTGATGCATTACTTCAAAATTGAATCCTCCAAGCATCGTGATCAAGCTTACTTAAATAAAAGTTGGATCGGATTGGTTCCCCTCAAAACCGATCCAAACCGCACCACGACCGCCCCCTACTTACATGCACTTACTTGTGTGCAAAATGCATTGTGATTTGTTATTTTGGAAGAAATCTGCATTATGCAGATCTTTAGTAAAAATTTCAAGTAATGAAAGGACTTCAACTTTAGAACCAAAGAGAATTTCATTAAAATGAATGGAATTAGTGATCCTGTAAAAAAAATATATATTATGAAATGGCAGGATTTACTTTTTTATGAAATATTATGATTTTTGAAGCTGATTTAGTAAATGGTCTAAATATTTGAATTAGTGTTTCTGTACCAACAAAAGCAGAAGGGAAAGCATACACGTGCAATAATTTTATTCTCTTTTTCAGATTTTGACTTAGAGAAGGAGAAATCCGTGTTAGATGAACAAGGGCTTCGAATTGCAGAAAACCAAGAAAACAGTCAGAAAAATAGGCGGAAGCTTGCAGAGAGCACTAGAAGTATGCATATACTTTCACTGTTATTTCCAAATTTACTGTTATTTCCAAATTTTCGCTATTTGATATAGCATGAAAGATCACAAATTATAATGAATACAGATTTCAAGAAAGCTTCGCCCGAGGATAAGTCAAGTTTGTTTAATGCCTTGCTTAAGGGGTATCAGGAAGAGGTTGATAATCTTACAAAAAGAGCAAAGTTTGGAGAAAATGCTTTCCTTAACATCTATCAAAAGCTGTATGAAGCTCCAGATCCTTATCCAGCTCTTGCCTCAGTTGCTGTGAGTTCCAGCACTACATAAAATTCTTCATCATGACACTAACTTGCAGCAAAAATATCCCTGTCAATCTTAATGCATTTTTTGTTTTCAATTTTTTGTATGTTAATGATAATAGATTTGAGAACTTATGTTTGTATTGGTGTATTGAATATATATGTCCATGAGATGAGATGGGTATGAATGTATATTTGTCATATCTAAATTATTGAAACAATTCCTTTAAATTGCGGGAGATTTTTTATGGTCATTTGATGTGATTCATATACCATTTAGATGTACATATGTTTAGATGAATGTAAAATGTAAATGATCTGTGTAGATCAAGAAAAGGGAGGCTGGGGGAGAGGAATACAAACATAAGCATTCTATCATGCCGTATGGTGTGATAATTAACGAAGAGTTCAGAAATTAATTGCATTTCCAGGCCCTTGTCTACGAGGTATAACTGGAATGAAAGTCCTTAAAAGGCCTTCACTTGACAGTTTCAATCATTCTTCTACCATGTGTATCATGAGTGTGACCATCAAATTCCATATAACCATCCCATGAATCACTGCTTAATAGGCATGTACAGTGTCATATGTCTCACTTCCGCTTCTTGCCACCCTAATGTTGAGCAATTTCTATTCCTGTGCCAGCACCTGGCAGCTACATCCAATGAAACTACCAGATATACCTTGTGAAACTTGTGATCATCCTAACGGTGCTATAGGAAATTTCATATTTCTCAAATCATATGATGTCTTTCTCCTAAATATTAACTGTCGTCTATATGTTTGTGGTATCTACATATTCTAGTTATTGGTGTTATGTGGTAGGCTTTTACAGGATTATAGACAGTTAGACACCGGTTTAGGTTCCTTTTATTTGTTTCCAAGAACGTTCTTCTTAGCATGCTTGCACAGTTATATATGAAATTTATGTGCATCTGCAAACATCTACTTGCATGCTTCTTCCAAGCTATTTACATTTTCATTTATTGTATATTTCCTTGTATAGGAGCAAGATCTCAAGCTGTCCGAGCTAGAATCTGAGAACCGGAAAATGAAAGTCGAGCTTGAGGAATTTAGAACAGAGGCAACTCACTTGAAGAATCAGCAGGCCACAATACGAAGACTTGAAGAGCGAAGTAGGCAATTAGAGCAGCAGGTTGTTAATACTTATGTTATGGTGTATTGGCGCACACTATTGCATAATATATCATAGTCTCTGTTTCATTTCTAGAGATTAAGCCACTGACATTTAAACTCGTAACAGATGGAAGAGAAAGTAAAAGAAATCGTGGAGATAAAGCATCGCAATCTAGCAGAGGAGAACCAGAAAACATTAGAAATTTTAAAAGAAAGGTACCGTCTTGCTTACTGGACAAGAACATTGAATTTAGATATCATTTGTTTCCTGATCTAGCTTCATACGTTGACTACAGTACCGGAACCATCCTTCTCTAAGTTATTTTTGCTTACCAAGACTATCGATTCCTCTATTGTTTGCAGGGAACAATTACTACAGGACCAGCTGCAGAGTGCTAAAGAAAGTGTTTCAAATATGAAGAAATTGCACGAACTTGCACAAAACCAGTTGTTTGAACTCCGTGCCCAGTCTGGTAATCAAATAGTTTTCAAATCTGGGCATACACTTGTTGCTTGAATCTGTAACATCAATTATTTACATTAAAAATGCAGTCTGACTTCAGCACTATGCCTTCTCTTTCTTCATTTTGAAATTATGAATCACAAAGAATATTCAATATTTAAAATGATATTTTCAGAGGAAGAGAGGGCAGCTAAGCAAGCAGAGGCCAATCTCCTGATGGATGAAGTTGAACGAGCACAAACAATGCTTCTTGGTTTGGAGAGAGAGAAGGTGTGATTATTCACTTGTTATCGCTTTGCCTGTATTGTTTTGTATCGGTGATAATGTTCTTTCCGCCCAAAGACATAAGCAATACGATTATAAGATTATACTACCTCCATCTTTTTATATAGGAAGCTTTTGAGAAATTATTCGTCCCTTTTTATAAGTCTCCTTCCAAACTGTCTCTTGTATTAATTACTTTTTTTTAATACCAAAACACCCTTAATTACTTCATCATCTCTCTCTTGTGATGATTGAGGAAAGAGGTGGGTGATGAATAGCAGTACAAATTAATTAGGCTAAAAGAGTGAGATGATGAGTCCCCACTAATTTCAAGATCAATTCTGAAAGAAAAAAATTATACAACTTTTTTAACAAATTTAATGTCGCTACTAAATTAACCACATATCTTAATTTTTGTGAATTAGTTATATAAAGAGACAGATAATATATTGAACAGTTATTATTGATTCCTGCAAAAACAATATTACATGTTTTTATCCCACTAATCGAGTGAAATAAATAATTCAGTATCAAGTTACTATTATTCTGCTATGCTGTTTGTTCTACTTCTGTTGATGCTTTGTTGTACATGCAGGGGGTACTTCGATCTCAGTTGCAAACAGCAAATGAAGATTCTGAAACTAAGAAGAGGTAAGTTAGTCCTTGTCTTTTTTCTTTTTGGATAAATTATAATGTCAACCACACAAATAACTTGCAGCTATGTGCTATAGCTGTATAGCACATTGTGATTTCTAAAATGAAAATGATTCGTTTTATCTTGCAAATTCTATGTAAAGAAACATTATGGTTTGAGTTTAATGTAACCATACTATGCATCTCTAGCATCATTTTAATTTTTAATGCATATTCCAATCTGTATTTCTTCCAACGTTTCTGTCTCATTTTCCTACCGAAGATAATTGTTGGAAAAAATCTGAGTATAGTTTATGGGAGTGGCTTGCTGAAAAACTTTTATATTGCCTTGGGCAATATAAATAGTACAATATATACCATCAGTTACCTACTTTTATTCAATCCAAGTAAAGTTCCTATTGCTGGTTCCGAAATACCTCAGCAGATATTCATATTGTCGGAACGTATTATCACAAATCTCCTCATAATCTAAGAGATACATACAAATAAGTCATTATTTAGGCACCCTGGTTTATCAATCTTTCTTTCCTCGTTGAAGTATTGTCAACTAAGTAATGGATGTGTTCTAAGCTCCAAATGAAATCAAGCAAATTTTATGTGATGAGCACATATCACACTACACAATGACAATAAAAATATGTTTCCACTTCGTCTGGTTGGACTCAGATTAAATGATGCCCTTGTGTATTACTGAAGACCAAGTTTTTGAAAAAGATCATTTGGATAAGCTCTTTCTCAATGTTTTCTCTTAGTTTCAATTGGTCTTCTGCTATATTGTTGATTGGACTAGACTCTATATGATCAATTCTTTGTGATGAATACACCATAAGTTTTCTGTGGTACAAGGCTAGTCAAATTGTTTCTATCCATTTGCCTTCCTATGATCCTATCTATATTCGCACACTTCTCATTAATACCACCCCTTTTTTTTTCTGATTGTTCTTTAATTGGGCAAGTCTTATATTACTGTTTGTGTTTTTGCAGTGATAATTTAGACTCAAATAATGCACTTGAGAATTCTTTAATTGCCAAAGAGAAGTTAATCTCTGAATTGAACATGGAGCTACACAATATTGAAACAACCTTATCAAATGAACGTGAAGAACACATTAATGATGTGAAAAAATTCACTGCAATGCTTAATGAAAAGGTGAGGTTTCTGTTTTCCAAAGTAATTATGGAGACTAAATTCATCCGATATTTCAATATAGCCTCTTTATTTTCCTTTATCTATTTTTATCTGATCGTTTTTTGAAAAGGACTGTTGTAATTTATTATTAGAAAATATTCAAATTAGCAGTTTCTGTTGATGTTTGAACCGAAGATTGTGAACACCCAAAAATTTTGATCCCATATATTTTGGGTTTGTTTGGACCGTTGCACAGTCCCAAATCAGATGCAATGCTAGTGGTAGTCAATTTACGTCAACAACATCCAACCTTTATACACGAGACTTTTAATAGTGTATAGTATTGAATTTTCACCTCTAATCTGTAATTTATGCCTCTTGCTAAATTTGTGCGCCTCAGTTGAAACTTGGTGCATGCCTATGGTTATAGGGAACTATCCTATTTTTTCACCTTATGCTCTCACACTAGTCATGGCCCACTTGCACATCTATTTGATTACTTGAACGTAAGCAGCCTGAAATATTTTCTATGTAAGACCTTCCATAACATGTCTCGAGATATTTTATCATACATCTTTTCCAAATCAATAAAATCCACGTATAGGTCTTTTGAGTTCCCAATATTGCTCCATCTGTCTTCATAGCAAGTTTCTACGTCTGCTCTCCCCAACATAAAACCTAATATCTAGAAAGCATATAAATCCATTCACATGTATGCATACTTTTTCCTCTCTCTGTTCATGAACTTGTTAAAGCTTTTTTCAAAACAAATATTTTCTAACTACCCCCTTCATTCTATCTCTATTTGTACTGGACTTTTAGCTTGAAGGATCTTCGGGAAATTTACCTCTGGGCAGATGAGAATTTGTTTGTTGCCCTTATTTGAGATGCAAAAATGCATGACAGTGTTTTTTCTTGTGCGTTCAGTGTTTGATGTCCTAAATCCTAACCAGAACTAAGGTCTTCTCTAACTAAAAAAAATGAACAGTTATAATGCAGTCTGCTTATGACTTCTAGTCCCGGTATTTGTGTGTGTGCTGTGTTTAAGATGTGCTGTGCTCTAACTTTTCCTGTTATGTTTTCTCCTGATATAGGAGGCTTCTATTGTGGCAATGAAGAAAGAGCTTCAGACAAGACCAACAGAAAAAATAGTTGATGATTTGCGCAAGAAAGTAAAAATTTTGCAGGTGATTATACTGTTAATTTGAAATGGACTTTTATGTAACATCTTGTTTTGGGTACCAAGCTCTGCACTATCCATCTAACTCATGGTCATACATTCAGGCAGTGGGTTATAATTCAATTGAGGCTGAAGACTGGGAAGTGGCCACAAGTGGGGAGGAGATGAGCAAGATGGAATCTCTACTACTTGATAAGAACCGAAAAATGGAACACGAGCTAACACAGTTGAAGGTATGATCATTGATTTATAGTAATGAGGCATCTGATGCCATCCGCAATATTTTCAAGAAACTAATGATGAGTAGAATCAATCAACTCACATAATTCTGACTATATTTGGTGTAGCTTCCCAAGCCATGGACTATTAGTGCGCCTGTACCTTGTGTATTTGAACATGTTATGGGATCAGGAACCATGTTATTTGCTTTATTAGACTGTTCCTTGATATGATCTGTAGGTATTATATCTATTGTTTTTCAGATGTAGTTCTACTGTTTTCAGGTCAAACTTTCTGAAAAAACATCTTCACTCGAAACAGCCGAGCAGAAGGTGGCAGAACTTTCAGCTAAGGTTAATGAACAACAAAAACTGATACAGAAGTTGGAAGATGATATATCCAAGGTTTGGAACAATTACTATTGAAACCTCTATTACCATATCAATCAATAATAGAAGATGAACCTCTTTATTTTCCTCCTAAGTATTTTATTTATTAATCGCTAGCTGCTCTATTGACGCAGGGATATAATTCCAGTTCCAAAGATCATAAAGGAACTTTCCTTGATGACTGGGATCTATCAGAGGCTAATCGGAGTGAGGTGTCTGAGGTGAATTCCTTTTTCCGATATGCTTTTCATACCGTGGTTTACTTATTTGTGAAGCATAGAAACCAAATATCATAATTTCAACAACTGAAGAGATGCTGTATCCCATTGGTGTTTTATCACTGTTTTTCCCTATAAAACCTAATTAGTTTTCATTAATTATCTTGGGAAGCATTGAGAATTTTATTCTTGTACCGTATAATTTTGTTGCGACTGTTTATGCATTGGAAATTTTATTCTGCATTATATTGCATTTCTGTAAAGTGTTAACTGATGCAATTATAACCCTGTGGTGAAACATCTACCTACATCATTTGAATTTTAAGATTGTTTGCTTCTGCAGCATCAGAATATGGATCAAAGGCATGCCTTAGATCAAGATCAAAGCTCAATGCTTAAAGTAATATGTAGTCAGAGAGATCGATTTAGGACACGCTTGAGAGAGACAGAAGAGGTATGTTTATAGTTAATATTGGTTTAGGACGCTCTTTACTTCTTACTCCTTTCTAATTGACATTATTTCCATCAAATTTTATATTTTAATATGATGGTGGACATGGATGAATTTTTCACATTTAACAGGAAATAAGGCAGTTGAAGGAGAAAATTGGGGTATTAACAGCGGAACTGGAAAAGACTAAAGCAGATAATGTTAAACTGTACGGGAAGATTCGTTATGTCCAAGACTATAATGTTGAGAAAGTGGTTTCCAGGGGTTCTAAGAAGGTGTTGTAAATTAACGTCATGCTGTTTCTTCAACATATTTTGCCCTCTATAATCTAGTTTTTATCTTGAATTGGTCATATTGTTTGTGATTTTATGCTCAGTATGCAGAAGATCTTGAAAGTGGTTTCACATCAGATGTTGAATCAAAATACAAGAAGATATACGAGGAAGATATAAATCCTTTTGCTGCATTCTCAAAAAAGGTGGGCTATTTTCTTCACATAATTACTTCCCCTAAGTGAAGCAGTTTATTTTTATAATCACGCATCTTTTTAAGTTTGTATTTTGTGCCACATTAATTTTTGTATAAATATTCAGTGCCACATTCAAAGTCTATAAAATTTGTATCAGAAAATATCTTTCCAAGATAACTTAAGTCATACATTACGTTCTTCATGAGAATCTTCTACCTAATTGAAGCTCAAGGATTTCATTGACAGCTTGTCTTCACAACTGTTTTTGTTTGCAAAATAATTTATTATCTAAACTATAAGGTGTTCGATGTCTTACTAATGAGATCAGAAAACACTAATATATCTAGTAATCAGCTCTGGAAACAAAGACTGAACTTCTATTCATCAATATACATGTTAGTAGCTCTTGTCAAAGCAATAAAACACTAGTACTAGGGGCTGTCTTGATGAGGAATTATTGTTTAAATCCCCCCTCTCTTCCTCCTCTTTACCTTACACGGTTTGGAGCAGAGTAGGGAGTTAGGAGAAAGCCAGATAAGGAGGCAATTGGTTTGAAATGCGTTCTTTATTTTCTATCAAAGATCATTCAATTCTTGTTATTTGCTGACTTACCTGTCATGCATATATGTAATAGGAAAGAGATCAAAGATACAAGGAGTTGGGATTCAGGGACAGAATCACACTCAGCAGCGGACGATTTCTTCTCGGTAACAAGTATGCTTCTGCCTTATTTTGGAGGAAAAGTTTTTTTAGTTCTTGCAATTCATTGATACATCCTTCTAACTGGATTTTTTTTATCGTTTATGGCTCTCCAAAGGAAATCAAAAAGTGTTTATGGGTCTCCAGATATTGCTTCATTTTTTAACTATGTCTGGAACACATTGAGTGTGTCATAATATTATTTGATTAAAATTATGCTTTACAGGTATGCCCGAACTTTTGCATTCTTTTATACAATCGGGTTGCATGTCTTGGTCTTTACCTGTCTCTACCGAATGTCAGCTTTGAGTTATCTAAGGTAAATATCTGATGATTAATTTCATTGTCATAACTTCTATACGTTAATTTTACTTATTTGTTCTTGTTATTATATACAGTCATGGCTCAGATGAAACACTGGCTGGAGAGAGAACCATTGATCTTCCACGTGGACTGTAGTGGGTATATAACCTACTTCCAGTGGTCGTTTAATGTAATGAAAACAAATTGTTTATATTCTAATATGTTGTACTTGTACGTACAACAGAATAGCGTTTTATATATAGATAGAGGCGATTTCTAGTGTAAAGGCTTTCAATCCAGAGTCATGTCCGTGCATTTAACCATGATTTCATAGAGAACTTGGGTAACATTTAGGATACTTGTTAGAAAATCTCTTTCCTATCCTACTTATCTCTTGCGTGTCTTCCAAAATTTTCATTTTGCTCCAGTTTAGATTATAAACTCTGAAACATTGTGGATATTTTGGATTATGTAATCCGAGCATGTTCAGAACATAAGAGAAAAGTTTGCCATTAAATCACAACAATTTTAACAAAATAATACAACGTTAAACAACAATAATAATTTCAACATAATTAAACAAAATCAAGATCATGGATCATGCAAATTAATTTTTTTTCAATGGGTCGGATCAAACTTTTCTGAATATCATGAAAGGATCTCACCAAGAAAGCGTCTACTCAATCAGTCCCTTCGAGCTATACATACCAAATATAGAGAACATAGTTCTCACACCGATGTTTTTTAGTTTCATTGTGGTGAATTAGCACCCATCTGAGTCAATCGGCATACGATGTTACTTAACATTGTGCACCTTTATTGTGTCATTAATTTGATCCAACTAATCCGTCAAGCTGTACACCTTTATTGTGTCATTAATTTGGTCCAACTAATCATTCAAGCCATAAAGCGTAACATCAACAAGGTGAGAACTATATAATATGAAACATAGACTCTAGAGGTTTTTTTATTTAAATCGTGATTTTAACTACATACAAAGAATGTTATTTTCTTTAAAAAAAATGTTATTTGAATCTTGACATCTCTGGTGCTTGTTGTGAGCAAAATATGTGCACAAATTTTGTGCCATTTTTCAATATATTTGATTGTATTATCCATTAAAAAGTAAGTCAGTCAAAAGCCTAAATAGAAATAAACTAATATGTTTGGTTCCACGGTAGAATGGCAATTCTCGCGTCCCAAGGGTGCTTTTATCATGATATTGTGAAGCTGAAAATTCCAACTTCTCCTTCATTGAACGACAGCGTCAACTCCACCACTACACCAAACAAGCACTAACTATACTATCAACATCTGCATGCTAGGATTTACTGTGAACCTATATCCAAAAGTATTGCAAATCTAAGCACTATCTTCAAAATTTAGGAAAAGCATCTACCATACAAAGATCAATTTTATCTGTTACATTGGTAAGCAAGGTGATACACTCTAATTATCTTAGAGTGAAGAAAACAGCACTCTTCGACTCTTCGAGTGAGTGTCAACTCCTAGAGAGAAAGTGAAGAGAATTTGGAGAAGAAACTGAAACCTTATTATCAACATTGTTACATCATATATTGTCAATCTTGGCAACAAGAAAAAAAAATTACAGTCTTAGGAAAGGAAAATAAGGAGAAAGAAAATAAAGAGAACCGTACAATTAGGTAAAGAAAATAACGAGTTCGTATCACAAGGAGTGATAAATCTTTGCATAATTGCGGCAATAACATCTTCCCAAATCGATAGTCTAATTGCAGCCTCTGAAAATATGAGCATCAAACACAAGATCTTCCTTATTGACGAGCTCAAAAACACATACATCTCCAGCCTCCAATTTATTTTCCTCTACAAACTTACTCCAACCTGTACTCAACTTGGTTGACGGTTCGGATGGACAGCTCGCCAATCTTACATGCCACAGGTTTTTATTAAACTGTAACGTTACAATCTTCTTGTGACACAAGTACTTCTCGGAGAACGAGTTGTGTATACGCTGCAGAGTTAACGGAAGTATGTCAATAACTGCATGCTTGCTCCAAGATTGCATGACATGAATTAAATACTACTCCAGTTTCAAACATAACCATGAGATAAATAGTATTTGGTTCAAATTTCGACAAATACATATACTTTTTTGCTTATATTTAAGATCAGAGGGAGAGTGTGTGTATTGCTTACCGGTTTGTAAACATCCGCATGACTTGATATCACTTTGATAGTGAAATGTGGATTTTTCAGAGTGGATGCGAATTGATCTGATTCTTTCTTAACTTCAGAACTTTTGAAAGAGCATGAACTAGCATGGAGTGAATTTTGAGTTGCCTTCTTTCCTATAGTATGCCAACAAAAGCAAAAAAACAATTTACAAATAAGCTACATCTATTTTTGAAATATGTATAGTTGCATTGCTTTCTTATTCTAGTATTGTCAACCGTGATTCGCAAAAAATGACGGTATATTTGAATTATGTTATCGTAGCGCCACTATATAGCCGCTACTGAACAACATTTGGTACTAAATACGGTTGGATTCAACTTTAACTTTTTAAAAGGAGTCGCAACAATGATGTTAATTAAAGATTTACCTTTATATGACATAGTTTTACATTCAACTCCAGGGATTCTTGCTGTTTCAACCCAATTAACTCCATCTCCATGAACTGATTCAAAGGACGAAAAGTATAACCATTATTCTTCAGATCAACAAAAAGAGTAATAACTTAAAAGAAAAACCAACTAGAATTACCTTGTGGTGGAAGGGAATGTTCTTCGCCTAGTCGAAAAATTAGTACTTTAAAGGCATAAGCATTGCTTTTGATCATCTCAAAAAGACAAACATCTCCCACTTTCAAATTATTATCAAATGCAAATTTCTTCCATCCAGTACTAACATGTCTCCCCCAATGCTTAACATTCCAAGTTCTCCCATTATCCAAGACTTGAAGGACGATAACGCTTTGTTTTTCCTTCATATACTTTTGTTCAAAATCTACTGGGATATACTAGTAAATAATTAAGATGTATATCAACTTGAAATAAAAAAAATATAAAACCATCTCAACATAAAAAAAATAAAAAAATGAAGCTATTGAAAGACTCACCATGTATTTATTAGCATAGGAATATGTCATGACAACAGTGAAAAAGGGATTGTTAGTTTTGTAATTTTTTGCTTTGTTTAAAGCTTCAGCAATTTTTGAAGTTGAATTCTTCGGCTCTTGATCATTCACATTAAGGCATTCAGTGGTATCTTCACTCTCCTCTAAGAAATTGAAAATGGCATGTTATAAAAAATGAATCTCAAAAATCAAAATCTTAGTTAGATAAATGAAATGATAGAGATTAATCCAATCAAGAATTTTTTATACCTTTAACTTGGACAAGTTTAGGATTTTTTTTCAATTTGGAGCTTGTTCCAACGTCTTTGCTTGCGCCAATTCTCGATTTCTTATGTGGTTGAAGACTTGAAATTTGTGATTTTGGTCTAGTCTTCTTGCATGTAGGTTTTTCATCCAAATTTTCAACGAGGTTGTTCTGCTCATGTTGATTATTTCCATCAACGTGATATTCAATTTCCAAAGTACTCTTGTTAAATATGTAAATCTTAAAATGAGATGTTTTTTCATATTGAAACATCAGCATGTGTCCATGATCTATAGAATAATGTGTAGCAAATTCATTCCATCCCTTGTGAATCCAAATATCACCATCCTTTTTAGTCAAATGTACTTCCCATTTTTTGTCATCTGGAGTCTTGAGAAACATTGGGTTTGACAAATCACCACTATATTTCTTAGTGAAAGCATCTGGAATTTTCTGCAGTCATGGCAAATTATATTAGCAAGACCAATAAACTCTTTTTTAAGCAACAAAGACGAATATACTTAAGATCCATTTAGCATTAAATAAGTGATGTGTTTTTTTTAGTATTTGGTATTCCTTTTGATTAGAACCCCGTTTTTAAGAAGATTAGAACAGCTAATAGTTAGTTTGACTTCTTAAAAAAAAGTGATTAGCTAGTGGAGCTCAACAAAAGTTAATTACTTTCGTAAAAATTTACTTTTATTTAAATTTACAAGGATGCCTATTTTTATTTTTTTATGTTATTAATGTTATTTTTGATTTAAATAGATGAAGACTCTTCTAAAAAAATGCATTTTTTATTAAGAGTTTAATTTTTAATATTTGAGAAGACTTCTGATTTAATTAGACCCTGAATCTTAAAGTCTAGACAAAACAACAAACAATACCTACTTACATTTTGTGTCAGTAGAAAAACAATCCAAATTAAAGAATGAAAAAGAGATGAAAGAAAGAATTCTTTACAAGGGTTCCATCTTGAATATTTGTTGAGGTAACAATCTTAAAGAAACGGATAAAAGAATGCATATTTCTTGGGTTGCAAGTCATTGATAAATCTTCAGAATTGTGATGAATTGTATTAATGGATACCGATCGATCACCTTTCCTGTGCATGGGAGGCATAATAGGTTAATGATCATTGACTACATACTCTACTTTGATTAAAAAAATAAAGTTTGTAAAATTCACAAACAACAGCATATCGATGAACAGTAAATAACAAAACTCAACAAAAAAACAACCCTAAAACTATAGAGAGAAGCAGTACGTACCAAATCATTGGGTCTCTTTATCTCTTAATTTCTGTGTGGCTAAGCCTTTTTATAGGAAAACCTTAGGTTTAGAGAATGATTTGTTCCAAAAATAAAATAAAATAAAATAAAGACATTAATAGAATGATTTGATCTCTCTATCAAATCTTTCCAATCTGTCATCGATATATTCAAATCAATGAATGAATGAACGAAATCTCTTATTTTTAATTTAATTTCGATTTATTTTATTGTTATGTTGTTAATTAATCAGTTTGGTTCGTGAATTAGTAGGGGAAAGATTTTAACAGAGGGGATGAAAATATTTTAATTAAAAATGTGTTTGATTCGTAAAGAGGGGGAAGAATTTTTAAATTATTTTATTTTTTTACCCTTAAACTTAATTAAATAAAGATAATAAAGTAACGAAACAATAACGATGTAACCGATAACAATGTAGAGAATGAAATAATGAAATTTTTTTTAGTGGCCGCGACTTTGAACTTTGGACCTTGCATATATTATACATTGTAACTAAGCTAAGCTCACGATGACGAAATAATGGATTAATAATAGGGGTGTTACAAGTAGTAATAAAAGTTTTTTTTTATAGGGGAAGTAATAAACGTTGTTACAATGAAAAATTGTTAATAATATGGAATAAAAGTTGTTATAAAGATAATATAACCTAATAGTAATAATAAAAGTTGTTTCAAGGATAATATAACCTAATAATAATAAATGCTGTTTTTTTTTTTTGAGAAAATAATAAATGTTGTTACAAGAATAATATTAAGATTTTAATTTAATCTAAAGATAATTTTGCCAGTGCAATAAAATTTACCCCGGTACCTCCACTTGTGTGTGTGAGTTTATAATGACTTTGCTATTTCGTCTATCTATCAAGAAGAAAAAAAAAAATTTACTCCCCTTCTAAAAATTGAACCAAACACTTCAAATTAAAAATATTATCTCCCCTCCCCTTCAAAAGCCTTGAACCAAACAGACCTAATGTAATTTTGCCAAAAGGATATTTACCTACATTTATTTTATTTTTTTACAAAAGAAAAAAATATGGATGTTTACTAACGTTTATGATGACCGTCGTAATACACCCATTAAAAATATATGGATACTTTTTTTTTTTTTTAGGGAATATATGAATACTTAGGAGTGAAAATTGAATAATAATTAAGTCCACTGCAGAAAGAAATTACAATTTACAGGTGTGTTTTGGACTAAATGGTAATTCTGATAAATATAAGTTTATATATTTTATAGGAACATGTCTATCATCAAAAAGTCGTTGTAGTATAGTGGTAAGTATTCCCGCCTGTCACGCGGGTGACCCGGGTTCGATCCCCGGCAGCGGCGAAATTTTTTTATATTTAGTGAAATTCCTCAGTTTCCTCGCTATAGTGGTAACTTCTTCATCTTTCATTGAAACGTTATTCTTTTTTTGGGTGAGAAATATTGTGAATAAGTATGTATTTGGTTTTAGAACATGAATCAAAATTCAATAAAAGATTTTCCCAAGCTCAACTTGTTAATAGATCTAGTGCATCTATCAATAAATTTTCGTCAAATTTAAATTTAAGTTTTTCAAAATTTGGTTTTTTTACAATGTAGTAGTTGCATAAAACATACCAACAAAAAATTAACCATCGTATGTAAATTGATTTTCCAAACTATTAAAAGACTAAACACAAATTCTCATATTAGATAAAACTAGTGCTATGTGAATTGAAAAAAAATGGAAGTCCCATTTAGATAAGTGACACACATTAGTAGTATTAATATGGTAGGATGTACCTCTAATAAGGATGCATAATTATACGAACAAATTAACAGAGGGAGGTACATCCAAAGACAATTTTTGTTTTCATTATTTTTTTTCCTTATTTCGTTCTTTCTACAATTCTTCTATGAAAAACTTTCATTTTTCTTCATCTTCATCATTTTCAGTTTGCCCTTTAGACACGATGTAAAAATAAATAATGATCTCTTCTACTAAAATAATTAAGAAAATCTAAAAATTCAACAGACATATTATATAAAAATTACAAAAAAAATAAGATTATAACCGATATTAAAAAAAAAAATACATCCAAAAACAAATCCAGGAAGGAAAAAAAACATATCAACAAAACAAGTAGATAAGATATTAAAAAAAATACATCCAGGAAGAAAAAAACATATCAACAAAAGAAGTAGATAATTTTTTTTATTGAGAAATAAAAATGAAAAAAATACATATAAAAAATAAATAAATCTAAGAAAACAAGACCTCCAACGTAGGAAGAGCTATGATGGAGTAGCTTTTCTCTTGTTCAGAAGAAAAAAGGCTAACATACATGAACAAAGGTTCTTTCGATCATTCTTGGTGAAACTCATTAAGAGTTTAATGATTTGGTTATTTTGATTACTTATTTGGAAAGGTGCTGTACTTTATTTACAATAAAAGGATAATTTAATTATATAATATTTAATTTAATTAGGATTGTTACGGGTGAGATTGAATATCGTACACATGATAAATTGTCACGGATAAAAAGCTTAAAATAACTATCATATTTGAGATAAGTTTTTACCGATAAAAATTTCAAAATAACTAATATACGTGAGATAAGTCGTCACAGATGAAATTTTGCTATCATACACAGGATAAATTGTGACCAACAAAAAATTTCAAATAGATATCATACATGCGACAAATATTTATCAATGATATATGAAAAAACACGGAACAAATATTTTTCATTCATACGCGATAAAAAACATGGAACAACAATTTATCACTAATACATAAAACAAAATACGAGATAAATATTTATCATTGATAATATTTTTAAAACAATTTCCTTAAAAAAAAAAATAATATCATATACGGAATAAATTATCTCCCATAAAAATGTCAAATTGAAATAAATTGTCAACACAATGGAGGAGTACATCCCATGCATATAACATGCATTGTTTATGCCAACTGAGTTAATAAGAAATGAAGAATTATTGGGGAATGATTCTATCAAGGATCTCCTAATTTTTCTCGGTTCTTGGTCTCAACCACACACTCAATATCTTTTTTTTTTTTCTTAATAATTTTATCTCATTTTTTCTCTTTCATGTTTAATGGCTTAGTCAGAAATATTGAATCAAAGGCCAGCAAGGCTCCTTTATTACTTGGTGTGCAAGTTTTGACATTTGAAGTGTGTTTTTGTGGCCCTCACCCATACTCACTGTCACTGCCATTTCCTTCTCATTTCTAATCACACTCAAAGAAATCTTCTTCTTTCACTTTATCCTTTCTGTTACATTTATTTTTCACCCCTTGCTACAAGAAACAACACTGTCATCATCATTTATTGTAACTATAAGTAATAACCACATTTCTTTTTTAATCTTTATTTTATGTATTAGGTTTTCATGTATAAATCTCATGATTCTGAATTAGACGATGGTTAACAAGGTTGTAAGTTTTTCCCTTCAGTGTTTCGGTGCTGGCTTGTGTTGTCTTTGTTTTCGTTTTCGTTTTCTCCATTGTACTTCTTCTACCTTGGCCTAAGCTTTGATTAATGATATTTGGGGATTCTAAAACAAACAAAAAATTGAAAATTAACTTTCTAATCTTGACTTGATTTCTTTTTTCATTTTGTCCAGCCTTCTTTCGATTACTTGAGAGATCATGGCGAAAAAATTCCAAGGACGTGATGTGGCAGTGGGAATAGACCTTGGAACAACGTATTCGTGTGTTGCTGTGTGGCAAGATGAACAAAATAGAGTTGAGATTATTCACAATGATCAAGGCAACAAAACAACTTCTTTTGTTGCTTTTACTGATCATGAAAGGTTGATAGGTGACGCTGCTAAGAATCAAACCGCCACCAACCCTCAAAACACCATCTTTGGTACATTCTTGATCCTTTGTTGGATCGTATTCATGATTTCATTTGGTCTGACTCTAATTTCTTTCGTTAGATATTTGGTCGGCCTTTTTATCAATTTGAAATTTCCTCTTTATTTTCCTAGGTTTGGTTTATGTTTCACAAACTTTGTTATTTTTATTTTATTTTTTAATATATTTTAGCATGTGGTTTGTTTGTTTGTGTTAGCGGTGCCACCCTAGTTGTGATTACTTTCCCATTCGGCTACCTCGTGTCTTTTGTTTGCTTAAAAAAAATGTTATTATTGTATCATTGCATTGGTATGTTAGTTGGACAATTGAATGACTATATATAATTAATGATATGCATTTTTTTTGTCAGATGCTAAGAGGTTAATTGGTAGGAAGTTTAATGATTCTGATGTTCAAAATGATATGAAGTTGTGGCCGTTCAAGGTCATTTCCGGATTGAATGACAAACCCGTGATTTCTGTTAAGTACAAGGGACAGGAGAAGCACCTATGTGCCGAAGAAATCTCATCTATGATTCTAACAAAGATGCGTGAGATTGCAGAGACATTTTTGCAATTGCCTGTCAAGAATGCAGTTGTTACTGTGCCGGCTTATTTCAATGATTATCAGCGGAAAGCCACTAGATGCTGGTGCCATTGCTGGGCTTGATGTTATGAAGATAATCAATGAACCCACTGCTGCAGCTATTGCATATGGTCTGGAAAAGAGAACTAACTCTGTGCGAGGAAGAAATATTTTCATCTTTGACCTGGGTGGTGGGACTTTTGATGTGTCTCTCCTTACAATTAAGGATAAGGTATCTGATTTATTCAAAAAGAAAAAGGAAAAGGTATTCCAAGTGAAGGCCACCTCTGGAAACACTCACCTCGGAGGAGAGGATTTTGATAATAGGATGGTGAACTACTTCGCAGAGGAGTTTAAGAAGAAGAACAAGGTGGACATTACTGGAAACCCAAGAGCATTAAGGAGGTTGAGAACAGCATGCGAAAGAGCAAAAAGGACATTATCTTTTGCTGTTGTCACCACTATTGAGGTAGATTCTTTATTTGAGGGCATTGATTTCTTTACAACAATCACTCGTACTAAGTTTGAGGAAATCAATATGGATCTCTTCAACGAGTGTTTGAAAATTGTTGAGAGTTGTCTTACTGATGCCAAGATGGACAAGAGCGCTATACATGATGTTGTTCTTGTTGGTGGCTCCTCTAGGATTCCAAAAGTACAACAACTATTGCAGGAATTTTTTGCAGGGAAGGATTTGTGTAAGAACATTAACCCTGATGAGGCAGTTGCTATTGGTGCAGCTGTGCAGGCTGCTTTGTTGAGTGAAGGCTTTAAAAAAGTTCCAAACGTGGTGCTGCAAGATGTTGCACCTTTTTCTCTTGGTATAGACAGTTTAGGTGATATCATGACTGTGGTAATTTCTAGGAACACTAGCATTCCCGTCAAGAAAACAATCAAACGTGCAACAATTAGAGATAACCAAGCTACTGCTAATATTAAAGTTTATGAGGGTGAGAGAGCAAGAGCAAGTGACAACAATCTGCTTGGTTCTTTTGCTCTTTCTGGCCTCCCATCTGCTCCCCGCAGCCACCTTTTTGAGGTATGCTATGCTATCGATGAAAATGGAATCTTAACTGTTTCTGCTTATGACAGATCCAGTGGTAGTATGAATGAGATTACAATAACTAATAACAAAGAAAGATTGTCATCTCAAGAAATTGAAGAAATGATTAGGGAAGCTGAAGGTTACCGCTTTAAAGATGAGAAATTTCTTAGGAAAGCCAATGTAATGAATGCATTAGATGAATGGGTTTACAAGTTGAGGAATGCTGTAAAGAATAAGGATGTTAAATTAAAGCTTTCTTCTCAAGTAACTGACAAGATCATTTCTGCAATTACAAAGACCACAAATTTGCTCGACGATAATCAGCAGAGTGAAATAGATGTTCTTGAAAATCATCTGAAGGAGCTTGAGAGTGTATTCCAACACATTATAAGAAAGTTTGTCTAGATTTTTGTTCTGTCAATTGGTTTTTAAATTGTTGCAGCTAAACTATGACTTAGATACTTCTTTTTTCATATTAAGTTTAGTAGTTTTTTTCATTATTATTTACGAAGTCAACCTCTCCTGAAAGGCTTCCATTTAGTCATCTTCAAGATTCTCTCCACCTTTTTGATAAAAGCCTTCTAATATGTTTATATATTTATCTGCTTGCTTCATAATTTGATTGGAGTAATACATTTAAAAAGTTAATCTATATTTCTGAATTAAAATCTAAAATCTTAATCCTATATTCAGCAATTATGTAATAGGTGTGTAAATACCTGAAATGTCAATAATATTAGCATTGATGGGCATGCTGATATACTGTTAGGCGTAGAGATAAGAAAATTTGTAGGAAACTGTTGGTGCTTTATTGGCTATGAAGTCATTCTATAAGTGATACTAGTTTGTGTTTGGACATTATAATATGATAATATGATGATTAGGGTAAATGAGCATTGATTCTGTGAGTGACAAGCCACTCTTTATATCATTCTATATTTGCAAAAATCTATCTGGTGTGTTTATGCTGATTGTCAGTTACCTATCATACTTGTGTTTGCTTTGTTTGCCTCAAGTTGTTGACTACTCAACCCAAACCATAGTTTTGGTAAATACTTAATTTGGTCACTCAAATTAGGCACTCATATCAACTCAGTCCCTTATTCAATATATATTTTAGAATAGTCCCTGATTTATCAAAATATTGATCAGTTAGTCCTTCCATTAGTTTTAGTGTGTTAAAGGATGATGTGGTATGTTGAATTAGTATACACACACACACATACAGAACAATTACCCGTTCGGAAGCTGCCTTTCTATTCAAACAGTTTTCATTCAGCAGCTATAACCATAAAATGAAATACAGTGAGAATTTGATACGCATTCAAGTTGTAATCAGGCCGGTCCAACATAATACTCAGTCTAAAGCGAAGTGTGAGACCATTCTCTAATTTCAGTAGATGGTGAGACCGTTGTCTCAGAGGTGAGAGTTGACGCCGTTATTTAAGAGGTGGGACTGAATTCACAGTTACTTTCAAATTTTAAGAGGTGAGGCCTAAAACAAGGAACTTGAGTGACCTTTCACCCTTGTGTCGG
Source organism: Medicago truncatula (assembly GCF_003473485.1). Lineage (NCBI taxonomy): Eukaryota > Viridiplantae > Streptophyta > Magnoliopsida > Fabales > Fabaceae > Medicago > Medicago truncatula. The sequence goes on along the minus strand of NC_053049.1, from coordinate 47,875,871 downwards.
CCTTGGTTGTAATGGAATAGTTTATCATCATATATACATTCAAGTGACAGAAAAGGTTAGCAATGCATAAAGAAAAAATAACAGAAATGGAACTAAGATTGACATGAAGGAAGGAGCCTTAAAATGAGTTCTTGTGATACTTTATATTTGTTCCATTCCATAACTCAAAATCAATTTAAGCTTCGAACATGTTCAAAAAGTTGTACATTACAAGTTTAAGCACAATTAACACTGAACCAATTATTGCTGGCTTACAACGTCTATAAATCATGGACTCAAATAAAACGAGCAGCCTTGGTGATGACTCATTCTGCATGAAGTGCAGACAAGCTTGCCGATCAGGCCTGAGAGCAGAAAATGACGCGACAGAGCTGCAAGACAAAATTCAACTCAAACTAAAGATTTTTTATGTGAAAACAAAGATAACGGGCCTGACAAGATCAATGTTATGAGATCAGTTGTTCCAGGTTGACCAAGAAAAATGCTTTCTGGTTTTACAACTCTATGAATCCAAGAAATGCCATAAAAAGCAGAGTACTCGTGAATTCCAAATTAAGAATTAGATAATAAAATTACAACATTGAAAACTTGTAAATTGAAATGGAGATAAAGTGACATATTTACTTACATGTGACCACCAAAGGGCTTGCACTCCATCTTCTTCTTCTTTTTTTCCCCCCATACAAACACACTATGAAGCATTGCTCCTACTGGGTTCTTCAATGTCATTTAAATATTTCACACCATTATGATCCTTTTCTTTGGTATAAAGAGGACATATCCCGCACTCTTTCACCATATCAGTTGGTTTAAACTTTGAGCGATAATTGTATTTGTTGAACTCAAAAGCGAAGTTGTCAGCACGAAAGAGCACGTTGTCGTTAATGCTTTGAAAGTCCAATTGATATTTCCATATGAATGTGTGACTTTGGACGGCATTCCTGTCTCGACCCTTCCAAGAGAAATAGTTGTTTATCCTGTCATGGTTGGGAATAGGAAGAGTGTGTGCGGCCATCAAATTCTAATGTTAGTTTATATGGAAGGCTACAACGGATATTTATACATCCCCATCCGTATGCACAATTCCTAAAACGACACACAGAGCGAAACCAACAAGCCTAGTATTACTATTGCACCAATCTAGAGTCTTTTTTCGCTGTCACCGAAAGTCCCTGACAACGATAAGGGAACCAAGTAGGAACTGCACTCCCAGGAAGACAGAAGAACGCAGACTTGTATGCAACCTTGGTGATCCTAATCCATGCTTCGGTAGCAATGCTACTATGAGCACATCCGGTTCTTGACTATTTGTGAAATGAAATTTGAAGGCACCTGTCTCATTGGAATCTGATAGGAGGTTTAAGTCTATCCTTGTTGAATTTGAATTTGACATCACTCTCTTAATGGATGGGCAATCAAATGCCAACAATTGGTTTATATGTGGGGGAAGCTGTGGGATACTTTTAACTTTCAAGTATTTTGCAACCACTTAAATCAAGCGATTTCAAGCTTGAGAGATTAAACTATACTCTGCTTTCTTGTAGTGAAAGTTCCCTCAATGGTGGCAAGAAACCAATGTTTTTTGGGATTTCTGTTAAACTGCTACAACCAGAACAATCAAGATGAGATAGATGCTTTAGATTAACAACGCTGTCCGGCAGTGACATTAGATCACTGCATTAGTTCAAGCACAATTTTCGAAGCCCGACCAGATACAACATTACTTGTTCGTTTGAAACTTCATCTACAAATGAGTGGAAACAAAAAGTAGGATACATGTTATCCCACAATCATACATACGCAAGAGAGCACTGCTAGCTTGTTACTCTGCACATGCATAACCTTGTCAAGCAACCTCTAGCATGCGATCTCTTTATCCTTTGTATTTTGTTTTTGTTTTTGTAACCCTCTGGTTTCCAAGAAATAGGTTATAATAATCCAAAGTTCGACCATGAGGTTAGTTTTATTTGTTCTGATGAAATAGTGTACTTCAATCAGAACCTTTTCCTATTGAAATAATGTACTTCTCAAACAGAAAACGTGAAAAGAAGCTTGAAAATGCATGTTCAGGAGCAAATCAATAAAGTGAGAGGCTTTATAAAGGATGAAAATCAAGTTCAAATGGCTTGGAACAGTTATTGCATACCTGTCTTCCCATTAAACAATATGTATATCAACTAAAAACTATTTGTAACTAAGCAGACCCCGCTATCTAACCAGTCTTGTTTATACATTTGCCATTGTAATGGTTTTGACATTACAACAGTAATTGCCAATTTGGGGGTTACAATAAAAATATAAAAGTTTCAATTAAACATGTTAGCACCGATATTTTAAGCTTTTCTTTTCCCGCATCGATTACAGTTTCAATCAAATTATGTTACAGAACACTTTCCTCAGTTCCTGTAGTAATAGTAGTAGACAGAGAATTGTTTTATTATTGCAAGCCGTGGGGAGATTTATAAAATAAGCAAAGACAAAATTCAAGCATCTCAAACTATGTGGGTAAAACTTAGTTACTGCAATACATTCAAATGAATCACAAATCAGAATTAGATTAAATCAGAATCAGAATCAGATTTTTCCCCTTTGGGGGGCGCAAACTGCCTGGTAAGATGAGATCGTGTCCAGGGATCAAGGGGTGCTCTCTGCGGTGGTTGAGGAGTTGGTGGCTTTGACTGCCTAAGCTCATTATCGCGATCAATAAGCCTGTTTCAAAGCACATTTTTTTTACAAGGTCAAATCTTAATATCCTCATTCTAAGCAACCTAAAAGATTTGAAGGATAAACTATAACTAACAACACAATAGAAAAAGACAGGCAATATCAACAACAATGAAAAGAAATCACTTCTTTAGTGAACTCAAGCTGGGTTGCCAAAATAACAGAACCGTCAAAATCAGTTAAACAAGTGAATATCAGAAAGGAAACAGAGATTTACTCTATATAGGCCATTGGTGCAGCATCACCAACTCGAATGCGAGTCCGTAGCACCCTAGTGTATCCACCAGTTCTATCTCTGCACAACACAATGTCTATTAAGTCTCACAACACACTAACAGTCATAAATTAGCGACTGAAAATACATAAAGTTTAATACTCACTTGTACCGATAAGCCAGTTCTGTAAACAGCTTGTGAAGAACATCGTCTCCTCGCACGAAACTAGCAGCACGCCTTGCAGAACATACGGATCCCTAACAGTTTATCGCGTAAACTATAAGTCAATCCAAGTAGTCAAGCTAAATAAATAGATGAAATGTTTATCCTCCTAGCAAATTTATGCTCAAGATGCAAAATAAAAATTATCCATAGCCATGGTTTTATTGGAGACATCATGGCAACTAATGGTGGAAAAGGGCAACTGTGTCAGACAAATGTAAACTGTAACAAACATGCATGTGGAAGGTAAATAATAAGGCATAATAGTCTATATCAATAAAAGCGAACATGAAAATATTTTTCATGCAAATTAATTCATCAAAGAAGAACAAGTTCACAACACAGTTTTTAATAGCCCAAATGTAAAAGCACTAAACGGAAATAAAACACAAATGAGGATCCCCCACAAGCCATATATCCCCTGATTGAGGTGTAAAACAAACTACATATTTTAAAAGAAAACAGTAATGTAGGTGCAGAAAAGATTGAGAAACAGGCTCCAAACTATGAAGCCTGTGTGCTTCAGTTTACTAAATGGATCATTAATATTTAACTATTAGAATTCCCTGCATTAAGTTAATTGTTCTTTGATTGCTTGCCAATGTCGCCATTCTTTATATTTCAAGCATTTAGATTTTCATCCAAGTTAGAACGTTAACTTAAGCCAACAAACAATATCAATTACTCCCTAAAAGTAATCAAACAACCACAACAAAAGTAGAGAAAAATAAGGAAGGTCAGCTTCAATCACAAAGGGAACAAAAATGAGTTCAAAATCTAATGAAATATAAAATATCATAAAGAGAAAGAAATAATCTACATATAACATGAAAAGCTACCAACTTATAAACATTTTATTCTGTTCTGACTACATGTTCTGTGAGAGTCGTCAATGCATGACATGTTTCAAAAGCAGATGAAAAGTGGTGAAGGAAATTATGAAGCAAAAGAACATCTGTATTGCTCCTTCAGGAAAATGGGCAGGAGGATGATAGGCCAATCAAATATGTATACAAGAGAAGGGGTAAAGCAGGAAAAATGAATGAAGGTGCACAAGTTAAAAGAGGACAGCTGGCTATGAAAGAAGTGGATGAATGTGTTGCTGAAGCAGAAATAACAGAATGTCCACGTGTCAATAGGGTATTGGAGGATCATGATGGCGGAATGATTTCAGAATCTCATAAGAAGGGGGGAGAGGAATGTGTGAAGTGAGCAATACACGAGTAGGAAAAAGGGGGCCGAGTGTGAGCTCTCTCACATCAGTAGGGTGCTCTCTGTTGAGAGCCACAGTTAGTGGTTTATATTTCATTATTTACATTTCCTCCAAGGAGTTAATCTCCATCCATTTTATTGCTACTCATTATCCATATTAGTACATCCCTATTTTACTCTTCCACTGATCATATTGATACTACTGTCTTATAGCATATTAGAGGACAGTGCTTCTAATAATGGAATGACAGATTAAAATCACGAGTTTTTATCAGCATTTGCTGCTGCTGCAACACTATACCGAACTGAGGCAAACAGTATAATGGTAATTAACAACTATTCTATGAAGCACGGATACAGACACGGACACCGGACACGACACGGACACCGACACACGCCGGCACAGCTAAATTTTCTTGAAAATCACAAAATACAGTGTAATTATATGTGTCGGTGTCGGACACGACAGGTGTCTGACACGGGGATACGCCTTATCCAAGGAGTGTCCGTGCTTCATAACTATTTCATAAAAAGCATCTGTTCATGTGAGTTCTATCAATGAAACTTTCTTACATGCACAAACTTTTGCAGACCAGATTTTGGTCCTATTCAACAGATAGTTTGGGACTCAACTTCAATCTAAAGGAGCAAAATTGTTGAACCAACTAATTGATAGAGGGAGAGACAGACAAAGAGAAGCCGGGTTAGCGGAAAATCCATAAACTAACCCCCTGGTGATCTTTCATCAGTATTCACCCGCTGATTAGTAGTTATAATATTAATAGCAGGTGAGACACTGACTATGTTTTAAACCCCTGGCGGTCTTTCATCAATCCAACTGATTTACTCAACATTTATCTTCAGGACTGACATTTTTTGAACCTTCTTGAATATGAATATTTCTCATTAATCTTGAAAGGAATGAAAACCAACTATTTATATACATGAGATATGATCTAAATAAGAATGCAATCCTATCATAACTCCTAATGATACTAACAGATCATACTATATTAAATATAATAAATATCAATATCTCAACACTCCCCCTCAAGGTGGAGCATACATATCATATGCATCCATCTTGTCACATATGTAAGTTATCCGAGGACTTCGTAGAGAAATGAGGTTTTGATGACTCCAGAGAGAATCTTTTCCCTAATGAAATGACAGTCAACTTCTATATGCTTTGTTCTCTCGTGAAAAACCGGATTGGAGGAGAGGTGTAAAGCTGATTGATTATCACATACGAGTTCCATCTGACCAACCTCACAAAAACTTAATTCTTGCAGTAAATGTTTTAACCACACAAGCTCACTTGTAGCATGAGCCATTGCTCGATACTCGGCTTCTGTACTTGATCGAGCAACGACTGTTTGCTTTTTGCTCTTCCATGAAATGAGATTTCCACCCACAAAAATACAATAACTAGAAGTAGACCGTCTATCACTCGCATCTCCTGCCCAATCGGCATCTGAATACCCAACGATATTAGTGTGGCCTCTATCAGTGAAAACAAGTCCTTTTCCAGTTGCTCTTTTGATGTACTTAAGAATTCGAACAACTGCATTCCAATGACTGTCACACGGAGAATTAAGGAACTGACTTACTACACTAACTGGAAAAGATATGTCAGGTCTTGTTAGGGTAAGATAATTCAATTTTCCCACTAGTCTCCGGTATCTTCCTAGATCGGAATAAGGCTCCCCCTGGTTGGGGAGGAGCTTCACATTAGGATCCATAGGAGTGTCGACTGGTTTGCAATCTATAAGACTTGTCTCCTCTAAAATATCAAGGGCATATTTTCTCTGAGAGATAGCAATGCCTGAATAGCAATGCCTGAATTTGATTGAGCCACCTCAATCCCAAGAAAGTAACGTAGAGGACCTAATTCCTTAGTCTGAAGGTTTTGAAATAGGTGTTGTTTTAATGCTTTGATAACTTCGTAATCATCTCCTGTAATCACAATATCATCAACATAAACTACAAGATAGATATATTGATTTGATGATGAACATTTAAGAAAGAGAGAATGATCTGATTCGCAACGGGTCATCCCAAACTGCTGCAAAAATTTGCTAAATCGACCAAACCATGTCCGAGGTGATTGTTTCAGGCCATATAAGGACTTCTGCAATTTGCATACCAGACTACGCCCCCCCAAGCAACAAACCCAGAAGGTTGCTCCATATAAATCTCTTCTTCCAAGTCACCATGCAAGAAAGCATTCTTGATATCCAACTGAAATAAAGGTCAACGTTTCATGGCGGTCATAGCTATAAAGAGGCGAACAGATGTCATCTTCGCAACTGGTGAGAAGGTATCGTTGTAATCTTGACCATAGACTTGAGTATAGCCTATAGCCACTAATCGAGCCTTTAATCGATCAACTTGTCCGTCAAGTCCCACTTTGACATTAAACACTCACCTGCAACCAACAATAGATTTTCCAGGAGAAGGTGAAACAAGCTCCCAAGTATGGTTGGATTCTAAAGCTACCATTTCATCAATCATGGCTTGTTTCCATTCTTGGTGAGATAATGCTTCATGAACTGTCTTAGGAATTGATACAGATGACAAAGCAGAAACAAAAGCAAAGTAGGAAGGAGACAGTCGGTGGTAACTCAAAAAATTGTAGACAGGATGAGGATTAGCAGTTGACCTTTTACCTTTATGAAGAGCAATAGGTAAGTCATTAGAAGGCTCGGGTGGGACCACAACAGGAGAGGAGATTGGAGCAGTAGCCGAATCACTAGAATCAGTAGTAACAGTCTTTGGAGCTGAATCACTAGAATCAATAGGAGATGTTTCTGGAGCTTCAACATGTCGACGCTCATAAATATTACCGTAACGGCGGAACTCAGGGTTACTTTGTAACTGTGGAGAACTTTGAGTAGAGACAGGTGGCTCAAATATTGGGTGAAATAGAGGAGTAGGAATCACCTGAGAATCGGTAACATCTGTTGTAGAACTAGTTGTAGTGGGTGAAGCAAAGAATGGTGTATCCTCGAAGAAAGTAACATCTGCTGAAATATAAAAGCGACGTGTAGATGGAGAATAACACCGATACCCCTTTTGGGTTCTAGAATAGCCCAAAAACACACATTTGACAGCTCGTGCAGACAATTTATCGCGACCAGGAGTGAGATCATGAACAAAACATGTAGAGCCGTACACACGTAGTTGGACTCTGTACAAAGGGTCCTTAGGAAATAAGAGTGATTGTGGAATCTCATTATCCAATACTGAGGATGGCATACGGTTTATCAAATAACAAGCAGTGAGAATAGCATCACCCCAAAATTTAAAAGGTGCATGAGCATTGATCAATAAGGTTCGAGTTGTATCAACTAAATGACAATGTTTCCTTTCAGCGACGCCATTTTGTTGTGGTGTGTGGGGACAACTGGATTGATGTATGATACCAAGAGAAGCCATGAAAGAGTTGAATGGTGCAAAAAAATATTCTTTTGCATTGTCACTCCGCAAAATTCGAATTCCTTTTCCAAATTGGTTCTTTATCTCTGAACAAAATGTCAGAAAGGCACCAAATAATTGTGAACGGTCCTTCAGTAAAATGATCCAGGTGCATCTAGAAAAACCATCAATGAAAGTGACATAATATCTTTATCCCAAAGTAGACATCACCCGACTAGGACCCCACACATCAGAATGAACAATATCAAAGGGAGACTTGGATCTTTTGTTGGGACTGCTCGGGAAAGATGCTCTAACATGTTTGCCAAGTTGACATGACTCACAATCCAATGACTTCAAATGTGAAAGTTGAGGAACCAACACCTTTAACTTATCAAAACTTGGATGACCCAAACGACGATGAATCATATCCGGAGATGCAGAAACACCACAAATATTGGATGATTGACTATGAAGGTAATATAGACCCTGTGATATAGATCATGTTCCAATTGTCTTTCCTGTATTAAAATCCTGTATACAGAAAGACTTGGAAGAAAATGTTATAGAACAATTGAGAGAGTCAGTAAGCTTACTGATTGATATCAAATTAAAAGGACAACCAGGTACAAATAACACATAATTCAATGATAGAGATGGTAGAGGTGAGGCCTGACCAATACCAGTAACTTGTGCCTTAGAACCATTAGCAAGGGTAATACTATGAGGTATATTTGGAGGTGACAAGTATTAGAGAGGGATTACCAACTACATGATCGGAAGCACCGGAATCTAAAATCCATGATCCGATGCAGTGAGAAAGACAAGTTGTAGAATTACCAAAAAGAGCCAAAATGGCCGGAGATAAAATCGATTGGACAACCATCATACCACTAAACCAAAAACCTTTGAATGACGTCCAAAGACAAATCTGCAGCAACCAAAATGAATCACAACAAACGTGGCAGACTAAAGTGACCTGAGAATGACCCACGAAGCCTCTAAAAAGTGGGACCCAAGTGTTGTTGATGGTCCCAAACTTGTCGGCAGAACCCAAAGAAAAACCTAACTCTGATATCATCTTGAATATGAATATTTCTCATTAATCTTGAAAGGAATGAAAACCAACTATTTATATACATGAGATATGATCTAAATAGGAATGCAATCCTATCATAACTCCTAATGATACTAACAGATCATACTATATTAAATATAATAAATATCAATATCTCAACAAACCTCTTACTTTTTGAACTTAAACCAGGTTGAAAAAATATTGTTTGTTCAATGATGACAGAATAAGAGAAATATTTAAATTCATTTCTAAATAAAATTATCAGAATCATTGCATAAAATGATCAACAACAGCCACCAAGCCTTATCCCACTAAGTGGGATCGGCTACATGAATGAAACGACGCCATAGTGTTCTATCCAAAACACATTTTTATCCAACTCATTAATCTCTAGATCCTTCTCGATAGTTTCTCTTGTAGTTTTTCTAGGTCTTCCTCTACCTCTGGGCTTTGTTTGGGAGTTTGGAGGGGAGGAAAGGGGAGGGTTTTGGAAAAAGGGAATGAGCAAGAGGAAGAAATAGAAGACATTGGAAGGAGAGGGCTTTAGGGGTTAACTTTTTATTCATAATACAAAATCCTCCTCATTTGAGGGAATTAAAAAATTGTATTGGAGGAGGGTTTTTGGGAGTTTTGGAGGATTTATATGAATTTTTAAAATTCAATCTATGTTGTTATAATATTCTTAAAATTAAAAATATATTAATCACATGCATTAGTATTAGTTTATCATTATCTAAAAAATTGCTCTTCCAAAAAATGTGAAAGATTTCTCCATTTCTCTATACAATTCTCACCCTCCAAAACCCTCCCTTCCCCTCCCCCCAAACTCCCAAACAAAGTATTAGGGTGTGTTTGGATGGAGGGTTTAGGAGGGGAAGGGAGGGGAGGGTTTACTTTTCTTTTTTAAATTACGGACATTATAAAATGATTTTTTGAAAATTGAATTAACAATATGATAAATGATCATATAATACTTCAAAAACACTTAATTTATTTTTTTTAAAAAAAAAAACATTTTACATTGTTAGTAATTTAAAAAATAAAAGTGAGTCCTCCTCTCCCTTCCCCTCCTAAACCCTCAATCCAAACACACCCTTAGTGATTTGACTGCCCTCCATGTGATCTACTCTCCTTTTACAAAATCCACATGTCTTCTTTTTACATGTGCAAACCACCTAAGTCTTGTTTCTACCATCTTTTCTACTATAGGTGTTATCCCATCTATTGTTGGTTCTAATTCTATCACATCTAGTCTTACCACACATCCAACGTAACATCCTCATTTCTGCTACGCATATCTTATTCTTGTGTTGGTTCTTCACCGTCCAACATTCTGCTCCATACAAAGCGTCTTAAGCGGGGCTTTGATATCACATATAACACTTGAGACTCTTCTCCATTTCAACCACCCAACTTGAATGCTAGTTTAAAAAATATACATTGGGTGATCAATGGTAAAAGAATGAGAGGTGAAAGTAGAAAATCATATCATAGAAGGTGAAAGTTGGAGATCATATCATAGCACAAGTAACACGGTTTAAATATTTTGAATGAAACAAAACTAACCTCTTTACCAAGCTGTACCATATTATCCGCAACCCTTCTAACCTCCTTAGCCTAAAATCAATTACAACCAGCAAACTTTAATTGAAATTCACAAACGCATAATCAATACGTTCTTTAACCGAAAATGCATACAATCAAATTTTATTTGTATTACCTTGGAAATAGTAGTTTCAATGCGTTCATGCCTCACCAACTGCGAAACCATGGTTCTAAATAAAAATAAATCAAATTTTGAGTACCCACAGTTAACCTGAGCATTTGGAAGAAGAAAAAAAAAAATAGGAATGGGAGGATTGGATTGAAAGCATGTTAACCTGAGCATGGATATCCGGTGAGACGTTTCTCGATTCAGCTTCCTGAACTTGGTCATTTTCGCAGATTCAGAAGCTAAACTAAAACCCTGGCTTTCTTTCTTACACTGTTCTATGTACAAAACGAACACAGAAGAGCTCAGTTTCTATTAGTAAAACGGTGCATTATATTCGACACTTAGCAACTGAGACGAAGCTGTACAGAATAAGTCGTTAGAAGAATGAAAATTGATATCAAAAAGTCGTTGTAGTATAGTGGTAAGTATTCCCGCCTGTCACGCGGGTGACCCGGGTTCGATCCCCGGCAGCGGCGTTTTTTTTTTTTTTTTTCATATACCCAAAGCAAAACGATCGATTCTTCCTCCTCCGAACCCCTTTTCCTTTTTTTAGGGTTTTCATTTTTGAATATTCGTATCTTCATAAAATGAATCCATCAATCTTGTGGAAAGGGATAATGAACGTTGGAGCTTGTTCAATGTCACGCTTCCAATTTCCCATTCGCCACTTCACTAAACCCTTAATCTCTTGCAATATGTCTTTGTTATCCGTTCCAAATTCCTCAGCTTCATCCATATCCACCACCATTGACTCCACAAAACCCAAGCAGAATGAACCTTGGTTAATTGTTGGCCTCGGTAATCCCGGCAAAAAATTCAATGGTACACGTCACAATGTTAGTATTACATTCACAATTTTAATTTTAATTTTTTTTTTTTTTTTTTTTTTTTTTTGCTTTGTTCAGATACTGTTTTGACTATTTCAGGTGGGTTTTGAGATGGTTGATGCTATAGCTGAAGCTGAAGGGATATCTATGAGCAGTGTTTCTTTCAAAGCTCTATTTGGAAAAGGTTCAAATTTTAATAATTTATTTTGGTTTCTGCATAGATATATCTATACCAATAGTGTAAGGAAAAACATAATGTCCAGCTAGCAATGGCAAAGCTAGTTTTTTTATGGGAAACAGTTAGTTACTTAGTCGTCTCTTAGGGTCTGTTTGGTTTGACTTATTCGAGCTTATCTACTGGCATAATCATTTGTGAGGCTGTTTAGGAGAATCTAGTAAAACAGCTTATTACATGTTCTCGTAAGCTCAACAAGATAGCTTTTAAAAACAATTTATAGCTTATACGAAAATAAAAACTTTATTTTATCTCTGTATTATGAAAATAGCTTATACATAAGTACTTATCATGATAAACTTTTATGCTAAAAGCTGCAAATTAAGTTGTTTATTCAATCAGGACTTTATTATGAGTTGTTTGATTCTTAAGATGGTATTAGAGAAGTCATTACTTGAGTTGAGTCCATACAAGGACTTTAATAGTTTACACACTTGATCAGGCTTCTGAATTGAAACAAGTCCCCTTTCAAATCACCGTGCAAGAAGGCATTGTTCACATCAAACTGATGTAAATACCAATTTAAGATTGAGGCAAGAACAAGCTTTGCCACTTGGATTGCCAGCTGGACATTCTGTTTTTTTTAATATCCAGCATCAAAATGTTGGTATTCCAACACTATTTTCTCTATTGCTCTTTAGATATTGCCATAAATAGGGTAAGATTCTTTTATTTGTATAATGCCATTCATGGTATCATATCATTGTCTAAAATTATGTAGATTTAAACTTACTTTCTATGGTTATTAAATTTAATTTTAATTTTTCTTTTTTGTCTAACAAATTACAACGTCGTATTGCCTGAAAGTAATTTTCATGTTACGCCGTTGATGGATTCATTCTGCATAGCTTGTCAAATAGGTATTACAACATTTTGGATTTAGTCCACGATTGCATCTGTCTTGAATCTTCATTCTTATATGATCCGACCTACCGTGCTTTTTACATGTAAAGTCTGACGTCGGTTCACATAGCTTGCCATCACGACTTGTTAACAATATTTTGGATTCAGTTCAGTCTCAAGCATGCATCATGATTAATGGTGCTAATAATGTATTGTCCTACTGAACGTGGCCAGTTTTTAACAAAATATTGTTTTGATAACGGCATTTTGTTTGGATATTTTAGTTAGTGATGTCACATGGCTACCGTGTTACGGAAATTTTGTCTGTTTCGGTACAGTTGAAAAGACTTTATTCTAAAGATGATTTCATTTTCTGCTGCTACTTTATATTTAATCTCTGGGTTGTATTGTATCCCACTAGAAAGTAGAAACAATGATAAAAAGATCATACTTTTCTCAATTAAGGCCAGAAAGAAGTTTCTTGCCAAACCTTAATCTGTCTATTTCTTAATTAATGCATCTGGCATCATATGCCTTTCATAAATATTACAAACAGCAATTGATTCCACATAATATAAGTTAAGTTTTCTGAATGACGGGGATAAAAGCAGTTTGAATTTTAAGTATTAATCAGCACGTATCGTTTGTGACAACTTTTTTCCCTTTGCAGGCTACATAGGCGATGTACCAGTTATACTTGCAAAGCCGCAGACTTTTATGAATTTAAGTGGTGAATCTGTAAGTTTTATGTTTGGAGAATCTTCAGATGTAATGATGGAGTGGGACAGAAGGGTCGTAAAAATACTGTTTCCCACATAACTTGATTCTATAGTTCTGTATATTTGGGGAAAAAAAGTTATTACTCAAATTTCCATGACTTATCGAATGATGAATTGCTGGGCGGAAATGCATAATAAACCAAATTACAATTTTTTAAACCTGGAAAAATAAATTTGGTCATTAAAGTACATTTAAACAGTTAGATTTGAGATTTGTATAAACATTCAGACGTTCATATATTTTTAATTTCTGTAATGTAAGTGATTGTTCCAACATGTCACAGCTATGATTTTTTTTCTTTAGTATTTGACAGCTCAAAATTGACACCCCTTAGGGTAACACTAGAGCTTTGTGGCTATCAATAGTCAATGAATTTACCATTGGTAGCATAAACTTCAAAATAGTAGACATACACTTCATGAATACTTCAAATACCCCCCCTAGCTATATACTGTAATAGTTTTTTTATTTTATTTTTATGCCAATACAAATGGGAATATTGCCATGGCAGAAGCTTTATAGCACCTGGTTGTTGTCAGGAATCCGGGAAGAGAAATGGAAACTGATATAAGCAATGAAAAGAAATTAAATATGTTGACTCAATTCTTTCTTTTGATTTAAGATTAGAGTTTATATGCCACTTCTAGGCTAATTAAATATGGTGTAGTATAGTCGTGTCATGTCTTATAGTTTTAAAATTTTGTCATACCCCCTTGTATCCAGTTACTAACACATATCCTTGTCGTTTGTTGTATCCATGCTAATTTACTACAGTAAATACTTAATATGTTAATGCTGAGTTGCTGGTGTTGGAATCTGTTTTGAAGGTTGGAGCCATAGTTTCATATTACAAGATTCCATTGAAGCAAGTACTTGTGGTATAATATCTATGCTATGACTATGTTCTTTTTGCAAGTGATGAAGAAAAATTAGAAGGATTATCTGCTTGGTGTTCATTTCAATCAACAATTCTTCTTTTTCAGATATTTGACGACTTAGATTTGCCTTTTGCCAAATTACGGCTTCTACCAAAGGGTGGACATGGAGGTCACAATGGGTAACTATAATCATCTATAGTTTCACTCTCTTTTTGCTCCATTGCAGCATTTACTTGGGTTTGGTGTGACATCCTATCGAGTTTATATTTAAGCATCACTAATTTTGTTCTCCCTGCAGAATGAAGAGCGTTATTAATCACTTGAAAGGGAATTCTGGCTTTCCTCGCTTAAGAATTGGCAAGTTCATGTCGTTTTTATGATTGAAATATTCATCCATGTTACAGTCACTTACTCGCTTATAATAACTATCGTCATTTATTGTTGATTTTGTTAGGCATTGGACGACCTCCTGGGAAGATGGATCCTGTGGCATTTGTTCTTCGACCTTTCACTAAACAGGAAAAGGAAGAGGTGTGTATTTCTTTTCATTCTTTCTGAACCAACAAATTGGCTTTTAGGTACATGGAAACCCTAAATGATGATAATTATATAATAATTTTCAGCTGAATTTTACCTTACAAGATGGATTAGAAGCCGTGCGGATTATTTTGTTGGATGGATTTGATAAAGGTGCAACATTTGTTAATAGTGCCAAAAAGATGGAGCAAACAGGCTGAGGAATTGCACACATTGAACATCCTTTTGATAATTATATATAAACAGGATCGTTTTGCAAGGAGACAAAAGTTAACTTTAAGCTGCAAACTCGTTCAAGCCTCCATTCAATCAAAAGACATGTGTTTGGAGGAAGTAATATTATTCATCCATTCTTTCAGAAAGCAGTTCAGGTTTCAGTACAGTGAATTCGAACCTTATACATATGGTTGTGTTTCGTTAGTTGAGTGATTACCGTGCAGTGAATTGTAACATGATAGTTATGAAATTATTAGTTCTGGTTTTGTTGAGGTATTCATTTTTCTCATTCTTTCGGTCAAAAGGCCTAGCCTAAAATATGGTTTTAGTCCTGCAAATATGTCTCGTTTTGGTTTTAGTCCTTGTAAAAAATAAAATAAAAAGTTTTTGGTCCTTGCAAAATTTTTTGTTTTTTAAAATAGTCCTTGACCCCATTTTTGTGATGATTTGGATACGTGGCACATGATGACTGAACCCATTTTGTAGTTTTTGGTCCCTGCAAAATATTTTGTTTTATTAAAAGGTCCCTGCAAAATTGTTTGTTTTTGAAAATAGTCCCTTTGCAGGGACCAAAAACAAATTTTTTTTTTTTACAGGAACTAAAATCAAAACAATGCATATTTGCAGGGACTAAAACCATATTTTAGGTTATATACACTTTTTTATACATATAATAAAATGTAATAACGATGATAAAAGGAGAATCTTTGGTTGTTTCATATGGGAGCTGCATTTTCTTCAACCAAGTATTCTGTGCATTGTCTTTCGAACATATGTATACATGTAAAATTAGCATTTCCCTGCTATTAAAATTACGTTTCTGCTTTCATTTCAAATGGATTGGGATTTTGTGACTTTTAAGATGGGAAAGTCGTAGTAACTTTAGTGTAATTTTGTGTGTTTATGAGAGAGAAAGATGAAGGGAAAATAATAACTAGACGAGAGAGAGTAATATAAGAATGAGAAACACAAAGTCACTCTGACTTTCCACTGCATTCTAATTTCTAACCCCATTTCAAATCGTGATTGATCTAATACTGTGGTTGTTGCCATCTCTAGCAGTTCCCTTATGGTTTTTAGTTGGAAGAGTTGACATTCAATATTGCCATCTCTAACTGTGGTTGTCAACTCTTTCAATATTGAATTAAAAAGGTGAAAGTTAATAAATAAGTATTTAAAAAATATGTGTTGGCACTAATTGTTATATTTATAAAATATATTACACTAATAATATATATTGTTTTTATTTTAAAAATGAGAATATTTAATATATTTGAAGTTAATATAATTAATAAATTCATATGAGAATAATTAATATTTTTGTAATAATTAATATATTATTGTAAATAAAGTCCCTAAAAATAATTTATTTTAATTTGGGCATTGGATCTTCTACGATGAATTCTAATCTAGTTGCAGCAGAGGGTGTGTAAATAAACGAAAGAGTTAACAAGATCAAAGGTGACACGTGTCCCGTATTGCTGTAAAGTCCCTAAAATTGAAAACGATCCTTTTGACGGTGCAAACGCAAAGCAAAATGTTCCATTCTTATCCACTGCATACAAATAACTCTCCTTCGGCAACAACCACGATTTCCCATCATTTACTTCAAACTCCAATATCGGCAACTCCACAGTATTATTAGACGACAAATTATAACATGTGTCAAACTGTAAAAAAGCCTTTAAACGTTCCAAATGTTGAGTCTTGGCCACAAAAGCATCACGCACGACATTATAGGTGTCATTCTCCAACATCGTTATTAAACTACTTGAACTTACAATCATACCTCCGTTTCCATATGGATCAATAGTGAATGTTGAATTAGGAACATCGATCTTTTCACCTCCCACTTTAATTCCTTTTAGTCCCACATAGTATAAATTCTCAGCCTTCGGATTTTGCAACAACTTAGCTTTAACCGAACCACTACATGGCGGCGAATTGAATTCCAAAGTTGACGACGAATATCCATCTTTACTTTCCACTAAACAATATGACATTGACGATGCATTAATACGAGATGGAAAAGACAGTGACCCACGACCTAACCCAAATGTTCCGTCAGACCCTACAAATGGACCTTGGTTTTTATTACTGCAACCTAATGAAACCCTATCCACCCATCCAGAGCTTTCAAACGACACCGTTTCATTTATTAAAACACCTTCAGTATTTGTACCGTCTTTGTAGGTAATATTGTATCTACAATAACCATCATCGCTACAAGAAGAATTTGGAAGTAAGTTACAGTGTTTGGTTTCGCAGGAAAGTAGGGTGTATGAAGAGGACTGTGATGGGTCGAAAATGGAATCAGGTTGATCGTAACATTTGATACATGGTTGGCATTGAAGCCAAGTGAAATCGGTTTGGAGGTCGAAAATCATGTAGAATTTTTGTGGTGGTCCTCCAACTCCGATTTGTACTAAGAAATTGCTGGTTCCTGTGGTTATGCCTGGGTTCAACGAAGCATTTAGGTCTAAGCTATAGTAGTTCTTGTGTTGATGATGAGTATTATAGAGAGATGCAGCTGGATATAGTTTGAGCTTGAAGGAAGAAGATGATGAAAATGTTTGGGGGAATTCTTCTTGATTATGAAATGGTTTGAAGGAGAGGATTTGGCTGGTTTTGTGGTTTGCGGCTGTGACGTTGAAAATAGAGGTTATGGAATATTCGGAGGAGGAATTAGCTTTACTAGTAGTAGCATGGGGAAGAAGAGTAAGCGAGAAGAAGAGTGACAGTATTAAGGAAATAAACAATTGGCTAAGAATTAGAGCCATAGTTCTTTTCTTGTTTTGCATTGCAACTTTTGATGATATATAGTGTAGGTAAGGAATTTGCTCAATCCATTTTAAAATGATCGTTGTTTAACGTTTTTATGCATAAATTAAAAAATTCAACGATTAATTGAAATGTGCAATTTGAAAGAAAAATTTATTATTACATTGGTAATCGAAAATGATATTCTTTTTCAAATAATATTTTTTTTGTTGGAAAAACGACACTCATTTTAAAACGGATCGAGTATTTGATTTCTGCATTTACAACTTTCATATCGAATTATAGAACCCTTTTTGAAAAACAGAGACATTAAGAAAATTGATTGTTGTATTAATTTTGTTGACAATTGCTACTCCTTCCGTTTCAAAATGAGTGTCGTTTTAGATGTTTACACACGTACTAAAAAATGCAATGATTAAAAGAAAGAGAATGATTATTTTACCAAATTATTTTTATTAACTATTGGTTAGTTTTAAAAGTAATATTATGGAAGTAGTGTGCAGAGTATTAATTGGAAGGTACAATTGAAGAAAAAAAAATTATTATTGCATTGGAAACTGAAAGTGAAATTCATTTTGAAACAATTTTTTTAGCTAAAGCGACGCTCATTTTGAAACGGATGAAGTATTATTTTACAAGCTTATCCTTTATGAGTGATAATTAATTAATGTTATCATAAAATATTTATGGGCAATGCTAACTGGATAAGGAACAATTAATTCATGGGTTCCATTTATTTTACCACAATCAAAATGTAAAATAAGTCAACTAATTAAGATTAATAAAAACTCTATTCAATACTCTCAATTCTCAAATTCATGGCTATTACTACACACACGCATCCTTTCCATCTCAAATAGCTATCTCAGTATCATATTTCTACAGCTTTTAATAATTTTAAAAAACAGTAGATTTTTTCACCGGAAGAAAATAATTCATGGAAAGGAAAAAAAAAAACTGGTTTGGGCATAGGCTTTCTCGTGAATTCGTTTGAAAGAAAAAAAATGATTAAAAAAAAATGATTCAAAGAGTTCAAAAGAAAAACAAATGAAAGGAAACGTTTGTTGTGTGTAGAAGGATCACCATTGTAATTAACAGTACTAAATGCATCGTTTCCCTATTTTAATTAAGTTGACTATCTTTTCATTTTAATTGAAGTAAATTAAATGAGACTCATCAATTTTATTGTTGCTTAACCCGTGCCCCGGGGGCACCGGTTAGCAGCACCCAATATTTATTACATGTTATTATAACAATAGAGGTATATTTATTATAGGGTTAATAGTGTTTTTCACCCCTGTAATCTAGGTCATTTCCGGTTTTCGCCCTTATAAAATTTTCGGTTTGATTTGCATCCTTGTAAAACTTTTTTTCTTCGGAAAACACCCCTCCCCCATATGACTGTACATATTTGCTGACGTGGTACAATGTGTGGCATGTTGACTGTGCATATATGCTTATGTGGCGTGCTGACTGTATAATTAATTTTATTTTTCTAAGGCTACATGTGACATTTGTGACTATTTTTTTAAAAAAAATTATAATATAAATTCAATTATATTAATTTAGAAATAAAATAAATTTTAAAAATTTGAAAATAAAAAAATTCAGGATTTTTTTTATTTCGAAAAATATTTTCCAAATTTTTTATTTTTGTTTAAATTAGAAAATAATTTTTTTCTAAAATTTTAATTTCAAAAATGATTTAATAAAAATCTGGAATAAAATTTTCGGAAAAAAAAAATCTGAATTTCATCTAAATTTTTTAAAAAATTTGTATCCAGATTTTTAAAAATAAAACATTTTCCAGAATTTTTTTTTGTAGAAAAAATTTAAAACTGTTTTTTTTTTTTAAATTTCGAATTTGTTTTTTCTAATTTAACATTTTTTTTTATTTTGAAAATTAAACTCCAGAATCTTTAAAAAAAAATTGAAAAATCTGGAATAAAATTTTTGAAAAAAAATCTGAATTTCTTCTAAATGTTTTAGAAAATCGTATCCAGATTTTTAAAAATAAAACATTTTCCATAAAAAAAATTTGTGTAGAAAAAATTTTAAAACTGTTTTTTTTTTCGGGAAAAAATATGACTTTTTTTTTAAATTTCAAATTTGTTTTTTCTAATTTTTTTTTTTTATTTTGAAAATTAAACTTCAGAATCTTTAAAAAAAAAAACTGAATTTCTTCTAAATTTTTTTAAAAATTGTATCCAAATTTTTAAAAATAAAACATTTTCCATAATTTTTTTTTGTAGAAAAAATTTAGAAACTGTTTTTTTTTTCTGGAAAAAAATATGACTTTTTTTTAAAAGCTTGAATTTGTTTTTTCTAATTTTTTAATATTTGAATTTAAAAAAAAAAACCGATATTTCAAAAAAATCTTATCGTTAATTCTGATTTTTTTAATATTTGAAAAAAAAACTTTTTTTTACAATTTTTAAATTTTATGGAAAAAAATCTGAATATTTCTGTTTTTTTTTTTGTTTGAAAATTAATTTTCAAATATTTTAAAAAATAAAATCTGATGTAGACAATTAATAATAAATAAAAATTAAAAAAAAAAAGCCAAGTCAGCGCCACATATGCGCATTTGATGAGTTGGATGGAGGAGGGGTGTTTTCCGGAAAGAAAAAAAAAAGTTTTACAAGGATGCAAATCAAACCGAAAATTTTATAGGAGCGAAAACTGGAAATAGCCTATATTACAGGGGTGAAAAACACTATTAACCCTTTATTATATACCGTTGAGAAAACATCTACTAACATAAATAAAGGTGTATTGATAATGTTTAAAAAAAAGAGGTATATTGATAAAGAAATAATTAATATACTTTGAAATTTGAAAGAGATTTTATAAAAATAGACAAAAGAAAAAATTTGAATAGGTCTCGTAATTAAAGACGGATGTAGTATTAATTAAGTGGGTCGGAAGTGGTCACACAATCGTTGTTCTATTAGTTAAAGTTGGTTTCTTTTACGGGATAAGTTTAAAGTTGCAGTTTCTTTTACCGGATGAGTGTTGTACACACTTGAAGGAACTAAGTCATAGGGAAAACTTGCAAGAGGTGGATAGGTTGAATTATCGGTGTGTTGTTTTCCATTTGAATATAACTAGACCTTGCATCCGTGCTGCCGCACGGGTCATATTGATGGAAAACAAAACATTCAATTATGTTTTAAATAATAATCTAATTAATCCAAATACAATGTTAAAAATAATAATACACATGAAAAAAGGGAACAATTGAAAAAGATACTAAAATGCAATTTATCAACTACTGCAACTTCAAAATTGTACGGAGACTATTAATAGGATTTTTATTTATTTTTTTGACAATTGATGTTTAAACATTCTGAAACATCTGTTATATGCTACATTAATAGTCGTATTGATGTAATCACCGTACAATTTTTAACATTTTAGGCATATAGACTTTCTCCCCAATGTTGCTTCTTGATTGCACCTTTTCTTCAAGAACATAACTACCAAACTTTGTAATTATCAACCGAGTACCATTACATAGGCTAGCAGTGAAGTCCAAATATCACATTAACATTATAGGAACTCACACCTTCAATTTTCTCAAGTTTGTGCAAAATATCACCTTTCATCTTGAGGAATGAAATAGAGGCCAATGTTGTGATTATTTGTTCCACATCTGCTAAAACTCTCTGGCAACACAGTTGATCTTTCTAGCAAGTCTGCATAAAGCACTATCTCAAAGTTGTTGGATTTTAATAGAAGCACTATCTTTCTGGCAACACATGTAACTTGAAATGTGACGAAAGCTCTTTCTCAAAGTTGTTGGATTTTAATAAAGTTACATACTACATGTGTATGTAATCAACACCCAAAGTATAAGTTAAGAATACATAATGTATAAAGCAATTTTACAGCAAATAAAACATTAATATGAAGTAGTATTTTAGGTAAAAACTCATATGCCAATTCTTTTTCCTCTGCTAGCGATGGAGCATACAAATAATAAACTGAAATGCAAATACTCAATAGCCAACCTCTCTATGACAGTTTCTGCTAAAAAATATCAGTTATTGGATCAATCCTACAAAGCTACTTCTAGTTGAATTCATATCAGCACCAATAAAACAAAATACATGGTATTGATCTGCATCCAATAAACTCTGTTTAGATCCATATTAATTCTTTCAAAGGGAAAATCCAGAACATTGTACATCTAAAAAAAGTTACCCAGATAAAGAAAATAAATTCAAGGTCCATATTTTATCTCTTCTCAATCTCTTGCATAGTAGTGCTGAAAGTTGAATTCAGAACCTACTGAATAAAAGAAAAGAATTCATTGAAGAATGTAGCGGAAATTGAGACAATTCCAAAGCCTAAATCTAGAACTCACATTTGTAACCCAAGAAGAATGAGTTGTAAAAGTAAAATCCAATGAGGCATTCAATCAAACATGTAAAAGAAGAAGTAACTAAAGTTGAAAACTTAACAAAGAAGGTGATGAATTAACTATAAATGTATGGAAAAAGGAAACAACTCACCATAGATATGATTTGAAGATGAGTGAAATTTATTAATCTTCAGTCGCCAAATCCATACCACATCTTGAACAGAGGAAACAAAGAACATTAAGAAAGGGAAGATGAAAAAAATTCTATGAATAAGAGAAGAAAAGGTAGAGGTGTGATGGTGGCAGGGAGAAGGAGGTGAGGAAAGGTAGATGAAGAAGGGGAAAAGGTCATAAAAGGATCGGATGTGTAAAACATCGTGTAATCCCAGAGGTTTTTTTTTTTCCTTGGGACAATAAGAATGAAACTAAAGAGAATTGTGCCAAAATGAGAGAGAAGACAAAGTTTGATCTTTTTTCTGAAAATTGAACAAAAATAGGAGTGTGGCAGACAAACAACAAAATTTGTATTCCCTGGCAGTGAAATTTGAATTTCAAATTCGGCAATTAATGAGCATTTTTCCGCCCAGTGCATTAGGGTTTAGAAAATGGGGTATGCATAATGTACCTTAGGATTAGATATTAAGATAATATATTCTCTGTTCAAGTTATCCAATTTATTGAAACGTAAAATTGTCAAGGATGATCCAGAAGTGGTAAATTGATTGTAAAGTTTGAAGTAGTTGATGAGTGGATAAAATTTCTACCTTGCATTATTTTTGTTCTGCAAATATGAGTAAGACGTGAGGGTGTATTATCCGTGACCATAAACGTCGATAGACCCTCTTTCTCTAAAACGTTTAGTTTGTATAATTCGAAGTTGAAAAATACGTTTTAGATTATACAATTCAAAATACATTTATACATAAATTACCTTCAGACTCTTTTCAAAAAGTAATGGAAACACAATAAATGAGATTTGAATTGTGTTTTTTAGTTTTAAATTATTTTTAGTGATAACCATTATTGCTTAGAAAAAAGGTTAAGTAAGTATTAGAGGTTCTTTGTCAAAACATTTAACTTCATTTATATATGTACACAATAATGAAGTTAAACCATATGGAATTTGCTCTAAAACAAAATACTTCATTTGTCTTATTTTAATTGTTTCTTTAACTTTTTTCTCTGGCTCAAAATATTAATCACTTATGTAACATTTACTATTTTATTCAACTATTATACCTTTATTTATTGAATTTCATCCAACTTAATTATTCAACTAACTATAATTAATAATGTTATTTTAATAAATGACACCTAATTTTATAATTAAAATCAATATAATTAATAATTTATTTAAAAACCATGCATAATCTTTAAACGACTATTAAAATGAGATAGATGAAGTGTAAATGAGAGAGAGCATGTTTTATATTGATTCACCATCAACTTGATTGACTAGTTTAGTGCATATCATCCATAGTGATTTTGTCTTCTTACCTTGTGTAACTTATAAACACACTTTTTAATAATTTGAATTTATTAAATCTGCACGAGGCTGACTTAAAAAGAAATAAAGAAATAAAAAAGAAATATAGATATAGATTAGGTTTCACGTTAGGATTTTTTTTTCTAGGAATATTAAAAATAGTTTTTTGACAAGAATAGGAATATTACAAGTTCCCTAAAAAAGAGGAATATTACAAATTAAGATTTGCAAGGATATATAAAACGAGAGTAGTGATATATAACTTTTTTTTTTTTATTGGTCAAAAACAAATAGAAAGAAAAAAGAAAAAAATAAAATAAAAATATAATATAAGTATGAGAGAGAAGGTTGTGTTGTACTAATTTAGTTTAAAATAAAAGCAAGTAGAGTATTAAGGGAAAATGAAAGGAGAGAAAAGCATCGGGATTAGATAACGAATTGTGGCGCGTTTCATTGTTGATTTGGAAATGGCCTCTTCAACTTGGCTCATCTCCTCTTTCTTCAAATTCAGTTTCCCTACAAGAGCTTCACAAATTCACTGCCAGTGTAATACAAATTCCAATTCTTCTTCTCGCGGAATCCAACGCCGTTGGGTTGAAGCATTCGATCAATCCCTCGCATCACCGGAGAGATTCACAGTAGCTTCATATAACATACTTGCTGATAGAAATGCTTCTCAACACACTGATTTATACGTTAATGTTCCTTCTCGTTACATCAATTGGAATCGCCGTCAAAAGATTCTTTCTGAAGAACTTTTTGAATGGAACCCTGATATTATCTGCTTACAAGTAAGTAAGAACCAACGTTTCACCATGCAAATAAGTACTTAATTAAGCTGTTTAACTCAAAAATGTATTATTCTCACTCATTGATCAGGAGGTGGACATGTACGTTGAACTCTCCAATATTTTGGTTAAGGCAGGATATGCAGGTTCTTATAAGGTGCTAGTAACTTTCATTTCCTTTAAACATTTTTCTGAATTTAATACTATGCCTCTGTTTCCATAAACAACTTATAGCATAAGCATTCATCATCATAAGCGCTTATCTATAAGCTATTTCTATCGCAAAAGATAAAATAAAGCTTTTTGGATAAGTTATAAGCTGTTTGCATAAGCTATCTTGGAGAACTTATGAAAGTAAGCTAAAAACAGCTTATGAGCGATGTCCTCATAGTCTGTTTTCATAAGTTCTCCCAAATAGTCTCACAAAACTTATGTCAATAGATAAGCTCAAATAAGCCAATCCAAATAGGCCCTAAGTGCTATTTATTGCTTCCGGATGCTGATATAATTTGCTTGTTCCAGTTTCATAATATGCTACCTAAACTTGAGTTTCAATATCAATTTTGTAGGTTTTTAAATTTAAAAATTGGGTTTGTCTAACATGTGCAATGTTGCACATGTTAAAGCAACTAAAAGTGAACACTTTTTATGGAAAAACAACAAGTATCTATTAAAATGATACATATTTAATACTAAATGCACAAGTTCCCATTCAAACTTACTTTTTTGAAATTCTTAACATGTGTAAATTTGCACATGATAGAAAAACCCTTAAAAATTTGAAGGAAAAAAAAGTGTTACTAAGCATAAAATGGTAAAGAAAAATATTTTTTGACAAATCCACAATTGATAGTTAGTTCTCTTTATATTATGGTATAGAAACATTAAATAAGACTTCAACTTAGGGTTTGAGTTTCTATTTTTTACTTTGGTTTCTTAGTGCCTGGTATATTCTCGATCAATTTTCGGTTCATTAATAAATTAATGATAAAACTTAGTTGATTTTATCTGCATTGACAATAAGACATGCTGATTTATCTCTGTCAAAATGTGAAAAAATATTTAG
Organism: Medicago truncatula; assembly: GCF_003473485.1. NCBI lineage: Eukaryota > Viridiplantae > Streptophyta > Magnoliopsida > Fabales > Fabaceae > Medicago > Medicago truncatula. The sequence continues at coordinate 47,850,486 of NC_053049.1, read as the reverse complement.
CACTATAGTATTGGTAGTAGTACACCTTGATATGTAGGTTTATAAGTTCTAACTAATGGGAGCCTAATGAATTATGTCAATGGAGCTGCAGAGACGCACTGGAGATACATCTGACGGTTGTGCAATGTTTTGGAAAGCTGATAAGTAATCTACTAGTAGCTCACTTTGCTTGTTATGTTAGATAAAAATTGATACCAGTTTATTCACTTTGGTCAGTCTTTTTCTTATTTGTCTGTTAGGTTCCGATTGTTAGATGGAGAAAGCATTCAATACAAGAACATTGGCCTTCGTGATAATGTTGCTCAACTTCTAGTTTTTGAGGTATGAGTTCCTTGATGCAAATGACGCGAATGCTTATTCGTTTTGGCGTTTCAAAACTTCGCTTCTGCTCTTGTATTTTACAATTTTTTTTTTCTATTTAAAAAAATTACTTGAGCACTGCATTAGGCACAGTTAAACAAAATCAGCGTCAGAAAACTCTTTAATCAGAACACTAAACCATTAGAAGAAAATATTAGAGATTGTTTGCTCCCATGGAACCATAAAACAAGCATATGCAAGGTTTCCCTCCCAGTAGGTGTTTGCTACCTATGGGGTTTGAACCATTGCCGATTTATGACTGCATTGCATTCATGACTTTCCGAATGTAGAAAATGTGCATGTAAAGGAGAATACCTTACATAGTTGTGACATTGATTATTAACGTTGTTGTGGGCATATTTATCAAACATGAGTGCTGTGGCACTTGAATGCTGCCTGAATTCCTTGCTCCTTTCGTCAACTCTTGCTTTATGTCGCGTGATCTCTTATAATAGCTTGAATATAAGCAGTAGCAATCCTTTATTGTCTTAGCTTTATTAATGTAAACATTGTCCTACCGTGCATCCATTGGTCATTCTTTGCATCTTTAACTTCATCCTGTACAGGCAGATGTCTGGATCTGACTCAAGAAGACTGTTGGTTGGTAATATCCACGTACTCTATAACCCAAACAGGGGAGAAGTTAAATTAGGTCAAGTAAGTGTTTTATTCCCTCTTTGACCTATAAACAAAGGTTTTTACTCCCTCCTTTGCATAAAGGTCTAGCTGATCAGTTGGGATAACTACTAATGCCTAATCCTAAAATGTTTTTGTTATCTTGGAAATACTATTCAGTATTTACATTGGCTTAAGCTTGAAAACCCTATTTATATCTAGAGTAGTGTTATTTGAACATCAATTTGCTTGACAACTAAATGGACAACCACATTTTTACCAAGAAAAGTATGTATTGGTACAAATATCAAAGTAATAGAGAGAGAAAGTAAAAATATAATGTGAGTATGAGAGAGAAAGTTGTCACAAAAGTTTTAGAAAATGGTTGTACAAATATCATTTCTCTTATATCTAAGTATTTACATTAGCTTAATGCCTACCCCTAATCCTTACATTATCTTGTGAAATATTAAATGTTGCAGATTCGTTTTCTCTCATCAAAAGCACAGTCCCTCTCAGAGAAATGGGGTAATGCCCCTGTAATCCTAGCTGGTGATTTTAATAGTACTCCTGAGGTGCATATTTCAGAAAATAGATAGTAGTTATTCATTTAATTACTTTGTGTTATTCATTTTTTACATGTTGATTTTTATCTGTACTCATTCTTCAACAGAGTGGAATATACAAGTTTTTGTCAACATCTGAGGTGAATTTCTTTGAATTTTTATATTACATTCTCATAATCTCATTCTTTGAATTTTTATATTAGATTCTCGTAATCTTAGTTTTGCAAATTCATTTATACCGGACACAGCAGTAAGATTGATTATGCCATGAGACATGAGTCCTAGCATAGCAAGTATTTTATGTTTAAGATGCTTAATTGAAACTGTATGTGGTTTTCATTTGCAGCTTAATATCAAGCTATACGACAGAAAGCAGTTATCTGGACAGAAACGTTGTCGCCCTGCTCAAGTTTTAGGCGAGAAAAAAGAAACAGTTGGTCCATTTAGTTCACTGGATGGGTATTTTTCCTTTTTTTGCTATTAATTCTATATCATAAGCTACCACGTAGGATTGCATGTGCAGTTAATACGGTAAAGAATTACCATTTGATATTTAAATTATAACAAACTTTTGCTTGACATTGTGTGACTGTAAAATCTTCAGTTTGATTAAAAAAATAAACTGACCACAGTTTGATTAAACATTTGAAATCAGGAAGTTTTACATTTTCACAATTTATAACTAAACTCCACTCTTGAATGTGTGTGTTCTAAATCAGGGTGCAACAAACTGTATTCATCTTTTACGATTTCTGTTCGAATCCAGCATTTGCTACAATTTGCACATGAATGTCCTCTCATGAGTATAGGTTAGGCATTGTTGTATAAGATACCTGCATTTTCATGCAGTTTTTTGTATGATATAAATTGGAACATTTTATGACATTTATACATTAACTGAAGAAGGCATGTTTCTTACTAGTGTTTGTGCTATTCAGTTCTTTGATATCACATTATGATGCTCTGAAGCTACTATTTCCAGATTGTTAGACTTCTGGACAGATGAAGAGGTAAAAACTGCAACAGGTGATTCTGAGTGTCACTTGGCTGTTCATCCATTAAAGCTGAATAGTTCATACGCCACAGTCAATGTACCTATTCATTCTTTTGTAGCCTGTTATTTATATTAATTTCCATATTCCTTCTCATGGTTTATCTCTATAGAATATTAAAATGATAAACCTATTCAGGGATCAGCTAGTACACGGGGATTGAATGGTGAACCCTTGGCAACTTCCTATCACTCAAAGTTTCTTGGTACTGTAGATTATTTATGGTAATAAATTCCTTCCTAAGCGCTGATAATGTTTGGGTTATGAAAAATATGATGTTTATAATTAGGAAACGCTAACCGGTGCCCCCGGGGCACTGGTTAGGATAATAAAAAGGGAAATTATATGTTAATTATTGCATTGAAAATTGTTTAATTAATCTATAAATAAGTCAACAAAACTTCCTTTTATGGTAAAAATTTATTTTTTTTGTATGCTTAACCAGTGCCCCCGGGACACCGGTTAGCATGACCCTTATAATTATAGCCTTAATAATGACAATCACACAACAATAAGATAGATTGATTGCTCATGATGCAGGTACTCTGAAGGTATTGTACCAACCAGAGTTCTTGATACCGTTTCGATTAGTGATCTCCTGAGGGAAGGTGGTCTCCCATGCAAGGTATTACTGCTTCAATTTTTTGTTTTCTAATTGCAATCTTTTCTCTCCATCTAACTATTTTTTTCTTGATCAATAGAAAGTGGGAAGCGACCATTTGGCGTTGCTGTCTGAATTTTCCTTCTCAGTTGCTCATAATAAATCTACAGACATAACTGCAGCAGCGGCATCACCTAGAGTAGATATTGAATAGCATGTACCTGCAGTCATAGGAAAGCAGTTCAGATTAAGGTTAGGTTCATGTAGTGGTGTAAGAATTTCACGAAACAAGGTTGCGCTTTATCTAGCATTATCCTTATATAAAATCACACGTTATCATATTCATTTGAGAAATTAATGAAAAAAATTTATCTGAAAAATTGCATCTATTTCGTTTGAAACTTGAAAGATTGACTTCTGTTTGATCAAACTTATCAATTATTTCCTTTATTTTTTTATCTTTAACAAATATTTGTTAGCATGACTTGGTAACTCATGTATAGTAATTAAACTTTATAATTTATATCTTCATGAGCTTAGTTCAGTTGGTTGAGACAATGTAAATATACAAGGTCCGAAGTTCAAATCCGGGCAACTAGCAAAAAAACTTTATAATTTATGAATAAAAAATTACCGTACAAATTTAAGTTGCGCACATGACTTGATAGCTTATCTCACTTGGTAGGGATAATATATGTAAGGTTCGAATTCCAGACTATTAAATTAAGAGGGGAGGGAAGTGTAATTCAAACATTTTTCAAGTGAGGAGAGTGTAAAAAGAAGCTTGAATTACACTCTCCTCCCCTCTTAAGTTAAAGCCTTAATTACATGATCAATCCCTTAAATAATTATGAAATTTCAATTTGATCCCCTTAATAGTTTTCGTCCCATTTTGGTCCTTTAAGTTACCTCCGTTAACCAAATAAATCCATTCCGTTAAACTGAATGATAACGTTAACATTCATCACTAAACCCAAAAAATTCATCACTAAGCCCAGAATTTCATCACCTTCACACAAAACCGAGAAGAAAAAAAATCAAGAAAATTCTGAAGAAAAAAAACTCTTAACAAATTCCAAAATAAAAAGATTAAATATAAAAAAATTTCTATACATCAAAATTATTTTCTCAATTATTAATTCCAATAAAAAAAATTCTCCCAAATCTCTCAATAAGCTTCGGTAACCCCTCTCAACTCTGCACCTTCAATTTCTTGTTTCTTTTGAGATTCAAAATCCAAACTTGACCCTAAAACTTTTCTTCTTCTCACATTCAATCTCTTTCAAACTATTTGCTTTCAATTTTTTTTTCTGGGTTCCCTTTTGAAAAAATCTCCCTGCATTCTCACTAAAAAAGCCTCGCTGCCTTCACTTTCTTTCCTCCCTAATCCAAACCTTCAATGCACCTTCCACCAATTCCTCAATAATTCACCCCCTCTTCTTCAGATTAACCTCCTCCATGTAAACCGACACATTCAAGAGTAAGATTCAGATAAACGGTTACTTCGTTTACACACGCCGAAAGCATAATCATCATCGCGATTCCCATAACGAAGAACTGAAGAACGAAGTAGTTAAACTTTAGCGGATGTGGACTTCGAAACGGCAGCAGCAACCTTCGTTTAAGGTGAAAGTTGATTCGGATGAAGATGTTTCTGCTGCTGCTAAACTCTCTGCTGAGACTGTTAAGATTGAGAAAAACGAAATGGTTGGTGAGAAGTGGTTGACCATGAAGGTGCTTATTTATACTGATTTTCTTGATGGTGTTCTTGTTGTTTATGTCCTGTTGTTTACGTCGTTTAATTTTTTCCCTGGGCTCTTCCTTCATATCCCATTTTGGGTTGTTTTTCTTGCTCCTACGGCGGCGGGGAGTTAGTCGGTGGTAGTGCCGCCGTTGTTTGGTGGCAGCGCAGTCACTGCTATTTCATCAGAGTCGGATTTGTGGTTTATGTTTGTTGGGTTTTGGTGGTGTTTGTGTGTTTATGTTGTTGGGTCGTCGGATATGAGACCATTAATTCCATGGCTTCTCGTTGACCCTCTGTTCTTCCTTTTTCGTTGACCCCCTCTGTCTATTATCTCTGTTTTTAATTTGTTTGAGTTTTTTTTCTTCTATATTTGTTTGGTTCAATATTTGAGTTTATTTTTTTATTTTATTTTAGGTGTGGTGGTTAAAGTGATGAATTTTGATGAGTTTAGTGATGAATGTGATAATATTTTATGGGTTTAGTGTTGAAGATGGTGAATTTTTCTGGATTTATGATGAATTTTTCATTTTTCTGGGTTTAGTGTTGAAGATGAATTTTCCTGGATTTGATGATGAAGGGGATGAATGTTAACGTTTTTCTCAAAAAATTTAACATAATGGATTTATTTGACTGACGGAGGTAACTTATGGGACCAGAATGGAGCGAAAATTAATAAAGGGATCATATTGAAATCTCATAATTATTTAAGGGACCATTTATGTAATTAAGCCTAAGTTAAAATATACACTTCCCTCCCTTGAAAATTAAAACTTATACTTTCATCTCCCATAAAATGTTTGAATTACAACCCCCTCCCTTAATAATTAATTATAAAGTTTGTATGAGCCTAAATGAGCGACAACTTATGGAGATTAATCTTTCAAGTCTTGTGGAACTTAAATGAGCGACAAACTCTTTGTTGGAATTTTATTGTTGTTGCATACTCAAATTATATTCAAATTTATGACCTTGATTAAGGTAAAGGATAAATATTTTCTTTCAAGTTAAAGATACATAATATATATTTTCTTTCAAATTAACCAGCATTTATTTTTTGCACCAAAAACATTATTTACCATTTCGGCACCAATTTTTTTTAAAAGATGTACTTACTTTAACGCACAAATCTAGTACTCCTTCTGTCCCTTACCATAAGCCTTTTTATTAAATTCACACATGTTAATGTTAAGAAAAGTTGATGGTATTGTTAATTTATGAATTTTTATTAAATCCTTCTGTTTTTATGTATATGCTTAAAAATATAATGAATCTAATCTTTTTTTTATCAAGTAGTCTCGTGGCTAGAGCTCGCACAGTTTAATTGCAGAGAAGTGGAGTGTCCGGTAGTTCGATCTTGACATCTGCGTATAATATACAATATTTCTACCAACTGAACTAAACTCACATAGATATAATAATAATAATAATAAATTTAATCTAATAATTTGTACGGGAGAACAAGACTTTATACTTCATGATTAAGGACGGATGGAGTATTAGATTGCGATAATAATGCTTTGAATGATCTTTCATTTTCTAATCTAAGTTAGGTCGATCCTATCTCTTTTGGGTAAAGTGATAGATTTCCTCCTTACTTAATTTGTGTGGCGTGGCGTGGCGTGCCTCCCCAACTAAACTGCCACTTCGTTTCTTTTCATTTTTCACCAAAACCGACCTCATTTATACCACGTGTGAATCATGCGCAATCGTCAACATCTTTATCCACTTGCATTCCTATCCGTTCATGACACCCACACACAACTAATCTCAACGGTCCACATATTACCATAGATATAACCGCGAAAATCCTTGTTTCGTAAACGCTACGTGTAAACTGTCACCGGCACCAAAAGTTCACCGCAAGAAGAATACGACACGAATCAAATCCACCCAATCACACGCATCCACGTGGAATCTGAGACAACACTCGTAAATCCACCACCGACTTAATAACGTTCCTCGTAAGAAAGAAAAGAAAAAGATTCTTCTTCGATCGTCGTAAGCAAAGAATTGTGTTTATCGTTTTCTTCGTTGGTTTCGATTTGCTTCGTCTGTCCCTAATTTCACAGAAAAAAACAAATATTCGAATTTCAGTATATTCTGAATTTTCACATTTTCGTAATTTGAAAGAAAGAAAGAATAACCCAAAATTTGATCGATCGAGAGAGAATATGCAACGTCTTGCTGATAATGTCATCGCTGTTACTAAAGAGTAAGCACATTTCTCTGCTTCCAAATTCATTTCTTGCATGTGTACATTTATTATGTAGTTCTATTGAATTTATGTCATTTTTTTCTTTCATTTCTAGGAATTTACTTCGGTTATTTTCTGCATGCCACAATTTTTTTTTTTTTTTTTTTTATAAATTTCCAACCAATTTAAACACTATTTAGTGCGTATTTGGTATCATGGTGGCTCATCGTGATTCTGCTAAAGCAACCGTGATACCAAACATTTGCTCAATCTTAAATATTTTGGTGTCTTGATGCTTCTTAGTTGGAAAGATGGATATATATTTGTTGATGTTCAAGAGGAATAATCTGAATTTTGGTATAGGTCGGTGAAGACGTTTACTTATGAGTCGTTGAACAATATTGTGAGGTTTATCAATGGAGTATCAGCTCTTTTGTTGGCTTTACTACCTGGCAAAGCTAATATACTTGAAGGTATTCAAGGTTGGGAGCTTAGACCAACTTTCCGTGGACCGCGATTTCCACGCTGGATGGAAAAGTAAGTTTTCATCATCAAATTTGTAGATGTCTATGTCAAGTATTTCTTTTATCTTATAAGAATTCAGTGTTTTTTTTTTTACTTGATATGCAATTTGTTTTTGTTTTTGTTAACATGTTTATGCTTTGCATTCTTTTTCGGATGAATGTATTTGGTTATAGCTTAAGGGTCTGATTGATTGGCTTATTTGAGCTTATCTATTGTGACATGCACACTTATGAGAGTGTTTGGGTGAGCTTATGGAAATAACTTATGACATGTCTATAAGCTATTTTCATAAGCTCTCCAGGATAGCTCATGAAAACAACTTATAGCTTACGTGAAAACCATTTGACTTATTTGATATTGCATAAGTGCTTAATTGAGGTGTTTATCCAAACAAAGCCTAATAATGTGCCACATCTAAACGATGATGTTGTTCTTGACATTGTTTTGCTTGGCTTGTTCTCCCAGTGGCGTGTCCTCTTTCAACCAATTTATTCATGAACTTGCTGTGGATTCTGATGTTTCAAGTGTGGAATACTCATCTGGAGAAGAATATGATGAGGATGATGATGATGATGGGTATGATTATCCTGAAACTCCCTCATCTGCGGGTTCTAGAGCCTCCTCTAGAGCCAGTTTTACCAATTACAGTAGGAATCATGTGGATTGGATCCAATATATCTTACTTTGGATTTTGGTTTCTGTAAAGTTTTTGCTCGGAATTCCATTTCGTCTTTTCCAGTTAGTTTATTCTGGGTTGTCAAAACCGCGCTCCATCTCTGAAAATCAGCATGCTGCAGCACAATCACATTTACATGCGAAGGTGCAAAGCCTCAAGGACCAAATTATTCATCGAACCACTGATAGGAGACGTGGGATCATAGAGGTTGTGAAACTATTTCTATCCTTATTAATTTGTTTGTTGTATTACATTTATATATTTTTTGTTGACGATTCTCATGTGCATTTAATTTTGTCAATCAGGATCTTCATTTAGCCATGGAAATATTCATAGAAGCTGTTTTTGATTTTGTTCACAAAGCAGTACATCTTCTTCTTTCCCCATCAGAAGCTTTTGGAAAATTGTCTAGGTTGTTTTCATCACAAGAAAGAGGTGTTGAAGATGATGATAACGTTGTTGAGAATGCCACTGTTTATACAGCTACTCTTGGAGAGAATGTCCCCACACCTACGGAGAGGAATACTGATTTTCGGCAGTCTTTTAGCACGGATGCCCGAACTTGTCAGGATGTCATAACAGAGCTTGGGTAAAGCTTATTGGATAGCCGCATTTACATTTGTTCTTTTTGTTTTGATTATTGCTAGTCCGCTTCATGATTTACCCTTCTACCTTCAACAGGTATCCGTATGAAGCTATTCATGTGATCACTGCTGATGGATATGTTCTTCTTTTGGAAAGAATACCCAGGTAAAGTAAACACTTCTTTGGGGACCTCCATAAAAATTTTGAACAAGCGGGACCTCCATAAATGTATAACATGTGGTTTTCCACGGGGAATAACTATAGAAATGTAAACATCATTCATGATACTAATTGATATCTATTGATCTCAACTATTTCATTGTGTTTTATGCAATGAATACAACTCATTTGAAATGAAATTATTATGTTCGCATGTCTTTTTTTTCCCTTATTTTGTTCGTATTTGTTTCAAACTTGTGCATCATTTCTGACATAAATATAGCACTTATGGTGTCAACTTATGGGATCATAACCTATGAGTATTATGTGTATATGTGGAAGAGTTCTGTGAAGGCATAGTGAAGTGTTATCATTCAGAAAATATTCAAAAATCATAATTAGAGAGCAATATGTAGGAAGAATAGACATAAAGTAGCTTGTGTTACTGATATAACGAAAATTTATGTGTACACTCTAATGCCTGTAATCTGACTTCACAGGCGAGATGCTCGAAAAGCTGTTTATCTTCAGCATGGAGTTTTTGATTCATCAATGGGGTGAGTAATATTGACGTGTCTTGTACAAGCCTTTAAACCATCTTGACTTAGATTTAGGAAGCTTTGTGTGTAAGCAAGTTGTGAACTCATCAGGGCATGTATGGAATGGTTAGAGTCATGACTCATGAGCTATACTGTTCTGTATCCCACTTTCTGTTTTTTCTTTTACTTGTATTCTCTGAACTGTGAACTGTTTTCGATTATTGAAACGATTTTCTCTGTTACATTGTGGGATGCTAGAATTTTTTTATTTTCTGGCCAATTATTACAGGATCGTATTTTCATTTATCAATGTACTTACATTTAACCTTCCAAAATTTATCAAAGCAACAGTGGTAGTCAAATTCATTTAAACCTTTTTTTTGTTGGTTCAGTTGGGTATCTAATGGTGTTGTTGGATCTCCAGCTTTTGCAGCCTATGATCAAGGTTTGATATATTTGTCAATATAGTTTGTATGCTCTAAGAACATCAGTTTTTTTTCTTCGAATTATTACATATACAAGTTTGTTTTTGTTTTCAGGGTATGACGTGTTTTTGGGAAATTTTCGCGGTTTGGTTTCTAGAGAACACATAAACAAGAACATCTCCTCACGCGAGTAAGTCCTCAAAACAAACCTTGTCGTGTTATTGCAATGTCGTACTACTTACTGCTGTTAGAAACGATAATATTGTCATGATATCAATGTAATGCAGATACTGGCGGTATTCAATCAACGAACATGGGACTGAGGACATTCCTGCTATGATAGAAAAAATCCATCAAGTAAAAACTGCCGAGTTGAAACTTAGTAATCCTAACATTGAGAAGGATAATAATGATGATCAGCTATACAAACTTTGTGCAATTAGCCATAGTCTGGGTGGAGCATCTATGTTGATGTATGTCATTACACGTAGGATAGAAGAGAAGCCTCATAGACTTTCTAGATTGATTTTGTTATCACCTGCTGGCTTTCATCATGACTCCAACATGGTCTTTTCTGTGGTGGAACGTGTAATATTTTTTCTAGCTCCTGTTTTGTCTCGTATTTTCCCCGCCTTCTACATACCAACCCGATTCTTTCGTATGCTTGTTAACAAGTTAGCCCGGGACTTGCAAAACCTACCTGCAGTCGGAGGATTGGTTCAAACTTTAGTAGGTTATGTTCTCGGAGGGGACAGCTCGAATTGGGTAGGAGTTTTAGGAACACCACATTACAACATGAATGACATGCCAGCAGTATCTTTTTATGTCGGTCTTCATCTTGCACAGATAAAGAGAACTAGAAGATTTAGAATGTTCGATTATGGAAGTCCCTCTGCTAATAGAGAAGTTTATGGTTCACCTGAGCCTTTGGATTTAGGAGAACATTATTGGCTCATTGACATCCCTGTTGATTTGGTTGCTGGTCAGAAAGACAAAGTTGTAAGACCTTCAATGGTAAAGAGACATTATAAATTGATGAAGGAGGTTGGTGTAGATGTGTCATTTAATGAGTTTGAATATGCTCATTTGGATTTTACCTTCTCTCATCATGAAGAACTTTTGTCATATGTCATGTCCCGTTTGTTTCTTGTGGAGACAAATTCAAAGCATGAAGTGAACCGAAGATCTCTAAGATTGAGAAAGAAAGCACAAGTCTCGGCTACAGGGTAGAATGTGAGAAAATCTATACACTGTCATCTGATACTAAAGCATATCGGCCATGTCATGTAAATCAATGTCAAATGGAACTGTACTGTACACATGTCTGACTGTGTCTCTGATGCATGTGTCATCATCTCTTCCTTCAAAACTATGTTTTTTTTAGCTTGAAGGAAAAGATAAGACCTTAGAAACAATGTTACAATACTCTGTAAATAGTGTTGATATCTGAATGAAACAAAGAGTTTGAATCTTTTATATTGGTCGTTCACTAGATGTTTGTTACAATAGATTTCCTTGTGTAATATTAAGGATAAAGAATAGAAGTAAGTTGTAGTAGTTAGGATTAGAGATAGGGCAGTTTGTCGGGGAAAGGTTTGTGGGAAAGAAAAAAAACTTTCTTAAAGGAAATTCTCGATGGACAGATCTCTATTCTGTTTTTTTTTTTTCATTCCGTTTCATTTTGTCAAATTTTCATTTTTCTTGCAACAAATGCCTCGTCATTTGGTATCTCCTGTTAGCGGTTATGGAAGAAACAGAGGGTGCAGGGCATACTTGAAGAGGAAGATATTACGGTCTTGTTTGATGGAGTCTCATTTTTCTTGTCTAAGGATTATACATCGGTTGATGAAGTAGAATACTTAATTTGAGATACACACACAAGAAGTTTGATACATCAGTCACTTCGTTTTGAAATATAGGAAATATGTTAATTTATCTCATTACGTGGTTTCCTCTCTTACCAAAGGATTTTCCTCTGCATAGTGCGTTCAATTAAATGGATTTTTTCGATTTCTGTGTTGTAGTCATATTCAAGGTTTGTTAGGAGTGTTTGCACTAAATGCGAGTACCACTTTTGGTCGTGATTTTAATTTTAGTCATTCAAAATGTGAGTACTTCAGCTGTCATCCAAATAAAAAATTGCGATATAAACATAAGATAAAATTAAGGAAATCATAATAACCTTCACCATTTCTATGCAGACACACTAGAAGCAACATCATCCCTTTGATTTTCAAGACCATGAATTTTATTTATCATGATTAGAACAATACAAGCAACACTAGACAGGACCGGATGATAACACCATCTATTTATTTGATTCAGTGTCGTACAATTCAGTATTGCATTCAATGAAATGAAACCTTTCCATTGAAAATTACACGGGCAACTCCCCCACCTCTGCTCCTAAGGGTTTAAAGACGGCTTCAACCTCACTCGGATCAACATCCTCCAACCTTGATGGTTTCCACTTCGGGTTCTGCAGTGAATACTTGTTTAATATCATTGAAACATAACTGTGGGTTAAAGAGGATTTGTACAAATCTACCATCAACTAAAAAAGGATTTGTACAAAGGGTTCATAGAACCAGCATTTGAGCTCCCCCAATATATGCAGATACAACTATAAGATATTGGTCATGCTTGGATAAACAGCTTAAATCAGCTCTAATAGCATAAGGATTTATCATATAAGTGATATGTATAAATTTCTTCTATAACAAAAAGATAAAATGAAGTCAAAGTCAAACTGTTTTCATATAAACTATAAGTTGTTTTCATAAGAGTTATCCTCAAAAGCTTATGGAAATAAGCTTAAAACAGTTTATGAACATGTCATAAGTTGTTTCTAGTGTCTCACGAATGCTTATACCAATATAAATAAGTTCAAACAAGTCAATCCAAAAAGACTCGAGATACTTTAAGCTGTATATTCATAATTTTATATGCAGAGAAATCAGAAACAGTAGATTCTAAAGAGTTTGCTAGGTTTAGAAGGCAATTAAGAATATAAAAGCATAAACGGGGCATATTTATGCATCATTTCATTCCACCAGTTGTACTATCTTGAAGTGCCGCTAAAATTTATCAATAGATGTTAGCAACACCTACAATAATTTTCTGCATGCATGTCAATTGCACCTATACTTGGTTTAGCGAACAATTGATAGTAAAGTTTGCTCATCAGATAAAAGTATAAAAAAATCATGAGAAGAAAAGAGAACCTGATCTTTATCCACTAATACTGCTCGGACACCTTCTACGAAATCATGTCGCAGCGAAGACCTCAAGGCAATGCGATACTCGGTTTTCATCACGCTGGTAAGCTGGATTATCACAAATACAGATAGAACACTCATTAAATTCATGTTTGAAAACATGGAAACTACTGCCATCACCAAAAAAAAAGAAAAGGAACCTGCTCACCGTGGATAATTCACTGTGGTTTTTGCCTAGTGCAGAGGCAACGGCAGAGAAGTACTTGTTTGTCAAAAAAAGGGAGAAGGGAGCACCTTTTGCAAGGCCTTGGAGAGCTTCATTAGCCCACTCAGTAACTAGAAATAGGAAATATTAGCATACAAAGCATTCAACAAGCAATTAGCTATAATTTCAAACAGTAGTATTTAACACACACAACAATGACTGTGTCTAAACATTTCAGTGTAAGCAAAAAATATGGTGATAATAATAAGCATACCATTAGAATCAGTGCTCGACTGGTGTTTTTTTAGCTCCTCGATGATTTCAATAACAGATTTATTTCCTCCAAATGAAGAAATTATCTCAGGTAAAAGCAACTTTAACTGTGCCTCACTGTCCGGGTTTGACTCATATCTTGCTAAAAGTACTTTGATGTCCTGATGGGGATCCTGAGAACTAAATAACCAACAGTTTTGTGTAAGATCGTTGCAGTTATTACGACTAATATGTATGCACTCTTTCTTTACAGTTATATACTTCTGAACAAACTACACTGATGGAGATTATTTCAAGAAACAAAAAAAAAAATATAAAAAAAAATAAAATGAGCGTCACATATGGTGCATGCAGTAAAATGTAAAAGACTTGTCTTATATTATGGACACAATCAGGCCAATGTATTATATTATAATTTTATTGGTCCAATTCCATCTTAACTTATGAAGTTTAAAGGGTGATAGTTTAAAGAAAAAGACTCGAGCCATTCAAAGGTTAATGCTGACATACAAGTTTGTTGCCAAAAGGGCCTCCTTGAATGAACCTAACTTTCCCGATGGCACATAGTGTGTTCCTAGGCCAACATATATTGCATCTGCTGGAGTAGAAACCCTCTTTCCAGTCAATCCAAGATAAGCACCTGCAGTCAGCAAAATATTCAAACCGAATTCGGAGATTCCACAGAAAGTAAGTGGAAAAACCTTTCAACAAAACCTATGAAAACTAATAACTAATAGGTTGTGAACGAAAACCAGAGACCACATCTAGATGTTTTAATAGTGTGGACATAATTTGTATTTGCAAGAAAATTATGAAAATAGTGCACAAAAAGGAGAAATAGAAGGTAATTCAATAACCCTCAGTCCTTATTAAATCATCGAATAAACAAGAAAGAACTGCAAATGATGTATCATGAAAAAAATAATACCAACAGCTCCTTCTCCTGGACTTTGAGCCGCTATATGAGCAAATCCTACATCTGGGAACAAGCCAATTCCATTTTCTGGCATTGCAAGAACAGTCCTCTGGAAATGTGTTAATAAAAAGATGTCATAAACAAGATCTAGAATGACAGTTATTATGAATTTAAAAAATATGTATAATTAAATTAAGCAACTATACTATAGCGGTCAGACCTCTGTTATGATACGATAGCGGCCATGACCAGATAAGCCAATTCCAAAACCCATTGTTATTCCATCCATGAAACTTATATATGGTTTCTTGTACTCAGAAATTTTGCATATCAAAGAATACTCGGTTGTGAAGACCTAAAATATGCAGCATAATAGGTATGTTATTTAGACGCTCCACTTTAACAACTTGTGCAAAAATGCATGATGCAGAAAAACGTGTAATCACTTAAAGTGCTGACAGCAATTAGTAACAAACAAAATGTAAATTAATCAACAAAATCAACCAAATTACAAATGTAATCTAATAGGCACACACAGAAACATCCATAAGGAAGTTCAGTGTCTTTGGAGGACAAAAAAGATGTAACTAAAGGGTGACCCTGTAATGAGAGAAGCTGGTGCATTTCAAAGGATAAGGCATCATCAGAACCTCAACTGGAAGAACCTTTTAACCCAGGCCAAACTAACACCGAGCAAGAGTTGCATATTTAATACATTTTATGTTTGATCTACTGGAACATGAAACTTCCTTAATAACTGTTTATTACCAATTATCTTAAAACATTGAAGTTTTCAAAAGACATCATGTTGACAATGGAGCTAAGTTTGTCAGTTTAGAAATGCTAATAATTGCTCCATAAAAGGTATTCATTTTGAATTGGCATGGTTTTTATAAAATGAAAGGTTAAGAATTTCATGGCATAAAATTACGAAGTACACAACTAGACCTCAATCACATCTGATAGGTTGTTTTTCATTGCTATGTGCTTCACATCACCGCCTGCAGATAAACTAAGATCTCGGTTACCAAGTAAGCGGTCATCGAGAATAGATAAACAAAATTACTTGACAAAACAGAAACTATAAGAAAAATTGCATAGCAAAGAAGGATGATGATGATGGCAAAAGCGACAAAGAATCAAACTATATATATCCAATGAAGCATGTAAAAAATGCAACTGGATAAACATGTATTAACAAATAATATATATCAAGACCTTTTGCACTAAAGGTGTGCTTTTGTCCTTCTGTATTTCAGCAACAACCCCTTTAATATCCATACCTGCATTGACCATTAATGGTGACTCTCAAAACCTTACCTACCACTCAAAACCAAATAAGTAGAACATCTGCAAAAGAGACTAATTTTTAATGTATTTGAGCTAGAAACATGCTTCAATATTGCATTAAAAGAATCATAAACTAATGGCATTTCTCTCTAATATGACTCAATCATACATACCGGCACAAAAGGCACGTGAGGAACTGCTATCAACCAGAACACATTTGACATTTGGGTCAGATTCCCATTCATCAAGATAACTTTTATACTTTATATCCATATCTGCACCACAAAGATTTCCAAATCAAAATAAAGCCAACAACACTCACACACACACACAAAAAAAAAAAAAATCAATTTTTTTGAATCCTACATAATTAACTAAAAATTGAAAAAAGTATACATGTGAAACATTCTTAGTTTTTCTGATTCCATGATCAACAATCAACACCTAGCTAGAATCATCCTTCCATTAAAATATGAATCAAAATAACCCAAATTTTGAAGAAATTCAGAACTGCATAAGATAAATCAGACAGAATTATACGAAAAGTGCAATAAAATGAATGAAAGAAAATAAGAAACCTAGGTTCATGGCGTTGAGAGCTTTGGGACGATCGAGTGTAAGAAGGGCAACACCGTTAGAATTAACGGTGCCTTTGACGAATTCTTCAGCCATTGAAGAAGAAGAAATGGGTCGGAAAGAAAAGAAAGGTTTGGTTTTGGAGAGAGAAGAAGAAGAAGAAGATGCAAATGAACTGAGAACAAAACGATTAGCTACGACAGTACGAAGTAGTAGCATTCTTTTCCTGTGATGCCGTTGGTTGGTTGGTTCATACTTTGTTCTTATGTTTAGTTAACGACATCATACATTTATTGCGTTCTGACTTTTTAGCCCCTCCTTTTTCTTCCTATTTATCACCATCTACTTTTCTCTGCTTTCACTTCTTAAGGTTACATTAGTCACAAAACTTTAAATTACCCTTTATATTTTGTTGTAATAATTAATTTCGTAGTTTCATTATATTTTTTTCTTAGCATCGTTTTGCCTCGATTTGGTAACATCAATGAGTTGGCTTATATCTCTAAAAAAAATAAGTTGGTTTATAGTTATTGAATAAATTTATAGGTCTATTTGATAAAATTAAAAATTTGTTTGTTACGGATTAAAAAAATAATTTTAATATTTAATAATTTTTTTATTACTTTTTAGAGATTTTATAATAAATTATTTTCTATTTGTTTAGCATAATAAAAAATATATTAGGTGAAAAGTATATAAGAAATATAGTACAAAAGAGGGGGGACATAAACCAAAAACCCTCAAAGAAAATGATAGAAAGAGAGATCAAAACTTCAATTAAAAGCCTTTAGAAGTTACCCTGAGCTTTGTAGGGTAAGTCCCTCTGCTAGCCTCTACCTAATGCTTTTGATGTTTCTTTTTTTTCTTTGAAACAACCATTTGAAATTGTTGATTAGAGACATCAACTTCAGCTATATTATTCCAGGATTGTCTTCGAAAATTCATATCACTTTAGACCGCAACAGGATCACTTTGAACCGCAACAGGAATAGGTGGAGCAACTAGAGCAAGTTGCCTCTTATCAGACCCAAATTCTTGCTCAAGATCACTAGGGTTGGTATCTTGATAGTAATCTATATTGGTCACCGCATCACACCAAGGGCCAACGATACGCATATCAGGAAAGTGTTGGTCCCTTTACCCTTCTCATAATCTTGCAACTTTTTAGAGATTTTGTTTTCAACTTTTTGTTTTTTAGCAACTTCCCTATAAGCATTCTAATTGTTATGTAGCCATTTACACTGACCAATGGTGTGACCAATTGTTGCACACTTTTGACAATAAGCAAGGAGCCATTCATAAGCAATTTCAACATAAAAGGAAAATCCTTCACATTCAACCATAATCTCATAAAAAATTCTCTTGGAAAGGTCAATCAATTTCAACCAAAATCCTTGCACAATGTCCAAAAGTGTGATTCTTAGTCGCAATGTCTAATTCTAGAGGGGTTCCCACCCCATTAGTAATTTCAAACAAAGTTTTAGGTCTCCAATATTCCCGTGGGAGATCTATCAATCTAATCCATACTTGAACATGAGTTTACTTCTGTTTGTGAATGCTAAAATCTGTAGACCATTTAAAAAATTGGAGAATACTTAGTTTAAAATTAAAATGATTTTTTAAATTGAGTTTAACTCATCCTTATAAAATTAAAATAATTTTTTTAATTGGACATACTTCATTCTTATATTTATGGACTTAAAAGACTTTTCTAATCCTGGTTTAACGTTTATCATTTTAATATTATTGAATGTTTTTAATACTTCACAAATTTCTAAGTGTATATTCGTAAAAAAATTCAAAAAGCTATAACAACCGGTGATTGTCTCTGTTTAGGCGTTTTCTAGTTTTTGTTCTTATAATAAGGACATATGTACGACACTGTCTCATTCAATTGCATCCTCAAGCTGTATTGTTGAATACAGGCATGCAGAGTCTTATGCATGATCCAAACCCAGTATTTTGAATTCAAATTTACTAGAAAATAATTTATTCAGGGCTTCCTTAAGATCTTCAATACCCTTTTAAGAGTAACCAGCATAATAAACAAAGGCTGCCTCCATAGTTGTGTCAAAAAAGAAAAAGGCTGCATCCATAAGTTACAAACCACCGTAAAAATCAGTGAAGCAGAATTACTTTCCTCGCAATTAGGTTGAAGCAAGCATTATCGTTTGTCCGATCATCGTTGTTGGAAAAAAGTAAGATTAAAAAAGATAAATAGGATCGAATAAAGTCGCCAATTATATCATGTCCTTTTCAAATGAAAAGAAGGATTCGATGCTAAGATCATCGGTGAATAAATTCATACTGAAAATAATTAAAGGAATTGATTAACTAACAATGACTTCTACATCCACAGTCAAATAAAATGGCCATTAATTATGCTAATGTCTTCCTTACATTCAGAACTTTAACCAAATTTACCAATTAAAAGATGTGCATTCTCATTTCTCATACACAAAACATCAAATTGAATTCCTACAGCTTCTGCACCATAGAGCAAAATGTGCATGACCGAGCTGGAGAAAGATCAACCAGCATTCCATTGTTTTCTTTCCTGCAAGAGAATTGCTAGAACATGCATGGCACGGAGTATTGATTATTTAATAATAATAATAATGTTATTATTATTATTATATACTCTTCATGAAATAACAAAAGGACAGAGTATGTCTACTTTTGTCTAATGCCGGTGGAGTTTAGCAATGCAGAATATATATTTTTTCTTAAGTGGAATTCCAAAACTGTGCATTTTTAACTTTGGATACACTTTGCAACACTTCCAACGGAAGAATATCGCCAATGACAGCAACCATTTTGGTGTCTAGATCTACCTTATATGAGCTCACTCCTGTTCATATATAAGTGCAAAGAGTCAATTAAAATACTAAGCAAACAAAATATCCCCATGTCTATACCATGCCACATTTTGATACTATATCTCATAAGATGGGAGGTGTGGGCAACCTATAAGCTTTTATCACAAATTAACCAATACAATTTGTTTCATCTTCTATGAATTTTCAAACTTCAAACACAAACAAATTTAAAGGAAATGAAAATCTGAAAAATCAGGTTTTTAATCTTAAATAAAGTGAAAATTGAACTATTAGATTATGTATATGTAAAGAAATTCCAAATACTCACCTTCAAGCTTTGATATATGTTTCTCAACTTTTCTTGCACAGCCATGGCAATGCATGGAAACCCTCAATATTACCATCTGCAACAAGATATCTGAATTAATTAAAGCAAGTTGTATTATGTATAATAGAAACATTCTTAATCAAGTATCTCTTTTGTTTATTTTTTTTTTACTTGAATGAGTATCCATAATGAGTAAATATCCAAGATGATCCCTGAAATTTTAGTATATTGTATCAACTTAGTCCTCTACGTTATCAATATTCTAAAATATCCTTGAAATTTTAAGATGTTAATCAAGTTCATTAATATTCTAAAATATCATTGAAATCGCAAGATGTTAGTCAAGTTCGTTCTTCGGTTGGTATTTGCAAGAACTATAATGACATTAAATTAGTAATGTCAAATATGCTTTTGAAATTAAGTTAGAAATGATAGAGGTGTATTTAATATCAGATCAAGATAAAGGGAGAGATTTGATTAACATTGTGCAACAATAGGGATCATTTTGAAATATAGACAATCTGGTGGACTAAGTTGGTACTAGTGACTAATTTTGCTACTAATGAAACATCAATGAAGAAAAAGAGAAGAAAAACTTCACCTTAGGTTTCAATTGAAAAGCCAATGTTTGCTTTCCAGCAACAACATCTTTCAATAGTAGTTTTTGATCATCTCTGTCACTTGCAATCAAGGGCTTACTCTCAAACTCATCATCAAAATTTATGGAATTTAGACAGAAGCATGAGTTTGAACCAGAAGAAAGACAGAAATTGTCCAACATTTTACCAAGTTTCCCCATAATGTGAGTTGAAGGAAACTATAGCCTATATGCTCTCATAAATAACCAGCTTTATATATGAAAATGTGTGATGAAGCTTAGCACAAGTTGGAGGCAAAGAATATGTATATAGATCCATGTGGATAAGTATAGTTAGTTAGCATTTTCCTAAGTATAATTAGTGTAACATTGAAATTAATGAACTAATTAAGCTGGAGTATATTATTATTAAGCGAGGCAGGATCCGTTGACAAAATAGAAGCAGGTGATGCAACACAAGCCAATTGAAAAAACGAGCATGTTCACCGTCGTCATCAACAGGTGACTAATCATACTCCATATTACTTATAAATTGTGTCATTAGAAAACTTATTGATTGAAAAGCATTGCATGCTTAACATTCTAAATTATGTCATTAAGTTAATTTTATATCCATAAGTGGAAAGGTGGGAAATAATAGAAAAAGTAAATCTGTCCCATTGTGACCTGAATGAAGCTGAATCAAATGTATAATAGTGCAAAGATGGGACATGCTTTCTAGCATTATTGGACTCTATGAGCTCAGAAGCATTTCTGATCAAATTATTGAATCATTGTATTAAATAAAAGGTTCTTTTTTTCTATACACAGGTTGGTCCATGTGATAATGGTTCATTTAAAATATGTCTCAGATTGAGGAATATGACAAGGACAAGGGCAAAGACATTTGTTGGAAGAGTGTCAGTCACATGAGCTTTTCTTATGCGGCGATAAAAATAAATAGTGATGCCATGGTGTTTCACTGATTCATGTGCTTTTATTTGGATTTGTGCTGTGTGCAATCACTACCACCATGTTTGGTTTAGAGAAGAAAAAAAAGTGGAGGGAAAGAAAGTAAAAAATTAAATTATAGCTCCATTTATTTGCTAAATTTCTACTTGTATTGAACCAGATCAGGTGAAAACACCTAGATTCAAACCATACTTTAGTTACTACTATGATAGGTTGTCATTACTAATGGCGGCATCACATGTTGTCCTAATCCTAAATATACAAGACCAAGAAAGGAGCACTACCACTGCTCTTAAACCAAAAAGCTTACGTTTTTTGTGATCATTGTCACTCTTAATTTCTCTAAAAGATCCTATACATCAGATTTTGAATAATGACGAGTAGAGTTTGTTGCATCACAGTAAGCTGTTTTTCAGCAATTTCAATTTGTTTCTTAATGAGTGCAACTTGTCTTCAGCGACTTCAACTTGACGCTCTGCAACTTGGTGTAGCTCCTTTCCCTCCTTCAAAGCTTCAGCTATTGTCATAACTTAAATTTTGCATGCCAGGATTAATTAAATGATTTATTTTGGACTGCTCATCCTTAAACTCCATATCACAGAGTATAAATTTTAACCTTCAATCAACATACATTTAATAAAGCAATGAGTTTTGATAGGTGAAGCTTACGTTACCCTCTCTTGTATAATTACGAACTTATGATATCAACTAATCAAAATGTAATATACATAGGTAACATTAAATGTCAAATAAATGAATTGATTTTTTCTAAAAATAAAATAGTTAATATTAATTTATTTTTTTTCGAAAAAGAGTTAATCTTAATCATAAGATAACTTTTAATACTTTTAATTTTTATTTAATTTTTTTTTTAAACATCAAATGATTTTTTTATTTTTTTATATTAAGGTGTTCAATCTTAATTAATTTACACCACAAGACTTATAACAAATAAAATTTTACATCAAATTTTTTTCATCTGGATGTCCTTAAATTCATCACTTACATTCATAAAATTTCTTCCATTATAGAACCCCGAACGTGAGAACAAAAACATTTCATTCATTCAAATTTCTTCTTCTTTATTCTTCCCTATTGATCAATTCTTGTTTCTTTTTCATTCTTCTTCCCATTTTGATTGTTCAATTTTGTCGTTCCAAACTGCCGCAATTTCAAATTATAGTGAGAATTGTCGTTGTTTCTAGAACTGCGTCGGGTATCGTAACTTATTTTTTTAATTTAAGCATCCAACCTAATAAAATCTGCTAACACGCATAGACCTGCCTCACTATTAGCCAAAGCCTTTAAGTCCAAACAAAAGAACAAAAGCCTCACCACATAACAATTTCAGCAGCAACCAAAAAAATGCTAGCAGACTCCCACAAAATCACAACGGCAACACCTGCTAGCAGCCCTCAAAGTACAACACATGACTTACTCAATTGCTATAATTAACTACCTCACAACCAAGAAAAATTAAATCAAAAAGAAAAATCAAGTCACCATATCTGACGTGGTACTGGAAATAACGACAATTCTCACGATATTTGGAATCAAACGAACGACGGCGATTCTCACGAAAAATAAAAAATGCGGCAGTTGGGAACGAAAAAATTGAACAATCAAAATGGGAAGAAGAAATTTTATGAATATAACTGATAAATTTAAGGACATTCAGATGAAAGAAATTTGATGTGAAATTTTAATTGTTCTAAGTCAGTCATGTAGTGTAAATTAATTAAGATTGAACACCTAAATATAATTAAGGCAAGATTACATTATTGGTCCTTTATCTTATTTATTTGTTACACTTTGATCCTTTATCTTTATTTTTTTTCGTTTAGGTCATTTATCTCTCTTAGAAGCACATATACATCTTTTTTCTCATTTTTTATTAAAAATGAAAAACAAAATGCAGAAATATGATGAAGATGTTCATCATCTTCATCTTCTTCCTTTGAATCTTCATCATCTTCTTTAAATAAAAAAAAATCTACTAAAATATATCTCCAAATATCGTGAATTAATGTTATATTCACCTCAAATCTTCTTTTAAACACAAAATACAAAATCTTTACTTTTTGTATTTTTTTTCCATAAATTATTTGAACCAGATTCTAATTCCTATCATTTGCCTTTGTTTTCTTCAATCAACTTTGCAACCTCTCTCGCTTTCTTGTTGGACATATGAAGAAGATAAAAAAACTACAGGTGATTTCGTGTGGATTGATGTTAACCGTTACTCTTTTTAGCACCACGAGCGCTTAAAATGCAGAATTTTGCTCTTCACCCTGCACATTTTGCTCGCGCCCTGCAGCCATGCCAAAAATGTCCTTGCGCTAGTTAGGTCACGCAGCGTGACTTAACTAGCGCACCTTATAATCTATGTGTGACTTAATTCACGCACCAATGGCTTATGCGCGAGTAAACTCACGCACCATGGCCGGTGGTCAGAGCTGAAGAACAAACGTTTTTTGGTCCTTGATCAGTTTTCCAACATTCATTCCAGCCTGGCACCATCTCACTTAATACCTTCATCTAAACCAGCCTAGCAAGAATTTAATCTTTTCAAAGGAAAAACATGAATGCCGAGCGAAATGCTTGAGTCCTTGCCGTTTGGCAAGTTTGAATTACCCCATTTCAGAGGTAAGAAAATTGTTGTAGTTGGAATGCACCTTACCCTAACTAATGACGATCTTCTGGAGGAATCAAGTTGTTGATGATATCTTCAGTTGATCTCAGCAACGTCACCCGCATATCGATCCACTGGAACATGTTGTGCTCCCAAAACATGCTCGTCACGTTTTCGTCGTTCTTTAATTCCACCCAAATGAATGATATCCTCCCCTCGCCGAGCGTTGGACGTTTATACCGAACGTGTTCCACCCTCCTTGTGTCTCTGGGGTTGACTCCTTGGTTGAATTCAGTGAGTTCATCCTTTAGACCTCTTAATGTTACACCAAGGCACCGAACTTTCAACCTTTGCAGTTCTCTGCCGTTGAATTGTGCATGAACGTCGATCCACCCGACCATTGCTTCAAATCTACACAATAAGAAATTAAAAACAATCAATGAAAAACTCATTCAAACAATTCATCAAACACTTGGAATGCAAATTATACATAAACCCTAAAACTCATAACTACAACATTAACATGCAAACATCCAAACACAATTAAGCAAGATAAGTCATTTGCATGTAACATTGTATCATATCTTGCAAAAAAAATCAAAATTTAAACAAGCCCTAGTCTAAAAAAATTCTCGAAAACTCAAAACTACAACATAAACATGCAAACATCTAAACATTTAAGTAACACAAGTCATTTACATGAAAACATTGTATGATTTCTTGCCAAAAACACCAAAATTTAAACAAACTCTAAATCTAAAAAATTTCTAATTTATAAGAAAAATATAACATATAAACATAAAAGGTTAATGGTGTTTGATCATGAAAACTTACTTGTTATTGGAGTGTTGTTTGATTTGAATTTGAATGAATTTTGGATTTGGGTGATTTGAGAGAGATTTTTGAATTTTTTTGAGATTTTAGATGAGAATTGAGGTGTTCTGCCTTGTTTAAGACATCACGTAGCGCAAGTTAACTAACGCCGCGCTAGTTAACTAGCGCAAGGGCATTTTTGACATGGCTGCAGGGCGCGAACAAAACGTGCAGGGTGAAGAGCAGTATTCTAAAATGCATCCCAAGATTCATATAATTTCAGATTGCATCTTTAGTTTGTAGTACAGACAAATAAAATTGAAGTGGAAGGGAACTCAATGGGTGGAAGAAAGGAAACGAAAAAAAATTAGCCATAACAGTTTCAAATTTGGAAGAAAGAAAGTGGATGGGAATTTAGTATGTTTTAACGGATTCAAACGGTGTTATGCTAGCAGAGAGATGTAAATCACATTGAAATTTAAGTAAGGGAGGTTAATGACTTTTAAAAACTAAGTAGGGGAGGTTTGTGTTTGGTTAAAAAATAGAAGGGGTGTAAGTGTCATTTAAATAAACTTTAGGGGAGGTTAGTGTAATTTTCCCTAAATTAAATGATAACCCTCTCCTTCCTCTTCTTTTACAAAAAAGGGTCGGAGGCTAAAAAAAAATAAACTAAGGTTAAACACACCTTTCTAGGAATGCAGGTTTCAGAGATACTCTTTGAAACTTTCTAAAATGTGTCTCTATAACAAGAAGATTCCAAGAATTTAAAGAGAGACTAAAATTTTGCTAGTCACTCAGTACATTTGTTGTCTTTGCTTCAAGTGTGAATAACCTGTGTATGTCAATCACGCCGAAGAAGTGGTTGAATACGCCGAATCAAGGAAGGGGTAGTTCCTTTGATCTTGCAATTTTTGGTGACCATATCTATAAACACTTTCGAGTCACTTTCAACAATTAGGTGAGATAGACCTTCTCTTCAAGCCATATGAAGTCCCAGATAGAGACCCCATATCTCTGCATGGAGTGTAGCACTACCTCCAATTTTACGACTAAATCTCTTAAGTCGCCTACCATCTGAATTGCGAAAACCCCTCCACATCCCGCAATCTCTCCATTGCTTTTACATGCTCCATCACGATTAAGCTTCACCAAATTATCATTTAGTATCATTTAGTATCTTCTTGCCAATAAACATAGTTTCTTAATGTTGGGGATTGACCAACACATGATTTTGAGAATTTTCTGCTATGGCTTTAATGAAATTTTGGATAACAAAGGTTGGGTTAGTTGGTCTTTGAAATCCTTCTTCGTAATTGATTTATTTCTCAAAATCCACATATGTCAACATGTAGCCATAAATGTTGTTTGCCACCTAGTATAACAGCCTCATTCCACCTTTTTGTTGAGGTTTTGGAAAGCAAGACTAACAAAAGAAAAAAAAAGTTAGTGACCCGATCCAGAGACACAAGCCTATTTCATACTTGGTATGTTTGCGTATAATCAAGAAGCACATGAATAACAATCACATCTTCATTCTAAACAGGGACACATGAATGATATACCCACCCCCATCTACTTCGGCAGTAGTTAGTCAGAATATGTCTATGAGCAACTAACCACATTAAAGTTTGAATATGATGTGATCCCCTCCAATTCCATAGAACTTCTCAATCCCCTTCAGAGTAACACGATTTGAAACAAATAAATCGTAAACACTCATGACGGAGAATTGACAAGTACTAGCGTCACCCCACCCAATGATGTCAAGCGATGAGTCTCAATAGGGGAGTGGTTATGGTGCATAAGGAAACCGTGCATAAATCCCAACATAATTGCTTTCTACACCCCCAAAGTGAGCCAAAACCATTTTTGTTCAAAATAAAAAAAATCTGATGGTTGTGATGTGTTTATGCACGGTGCATAAGGAAATAACTTATGCACCATAACTTTTGCCTCTGAATGGTGGTAGGGATTGCTACAATTATATTTGCAATATTATAAGGTAGATTCTCAAACAAGAAATTGTTGTCCCAATTCCCAAAGCATTACTTACATCATTAACAGTAAGAGTGGTATTTAAAAAAGATTGATTAACTATTGTGGTAGGACCTCATTTATCCAGTCAAAAACTAGTTAGAGCACCATCCATTTTAGACAGAGAAATGACGTCCCGCATAATTAAACGAGACTTACGTGTCTCCCAAAATAAAATAAAAAACTAAGTCTATGTCATATTATTATTTTTTGTTCTTCTAGAAGCCGGTTTATATTATTTTGAAGAATGCCAGTGTCATTGGTCAAGCATTTAGCCATCATGAGTCGCCATATATGACCATCGCAATTCACAACTTAACAACAGACTGTCCTAAACTCTTACAAATCGATATTTAACCGCACAAAAAATTCTTATTACTATATCTTGAGAATTGCCGTTGACACATTTCATAAGGCTGAAGTATACAAGTAAAATACGTTTTTGCTCTCTCGGTAGTTAACTACTGATGAATTTAAAATCGGCTGCAGTTAAATGTCGAGGAAAACTTAGGGAGTTTTTTTTTTTTTTTTGAGGGAAAAAACCTCGGGAGTTAACTGCCAAAAATTATGTTTTATCATATGAAATAACCACCTGTTCCCCCTACACACTATTTTCATCATTCATCATCAACTTCCATCCAATCCCCAAATCCAATATTTTTTTCATCAAATCTTGATCCAAAATCATTCAAGCATCAAGCATAGGAGGTATCAACACACTTTTGACGTAAGGTACCGAGGAATACTTGTGAAAAATTTTCACAACGAAAAAATGGCAGCTACTGCTATTTTTTCAAAAAAAAAAATCGTTTTTTTATTTGTTTTGTTTTAATTCATTATGGCATTGATGTTTATGCATTAGTTAGTTGTTAATTCATATTTTTGTGTTGTTTAGTTATAGTAATGGTAGAGAACGCGGAAGATGTTCCGGGAGAGACAAAACCAAATTTTGTCGAATTTTTCGGAGATGTCAAACCGCCTAAGGTTGAAGCGAAACTAAACATTAACGGAGCTTCAAATTATGTTGACTCCGGTGTCCTCCCACTTCAAGCCCATGAAGTTGACACGACTAGGTTTTTTTCAGACGACGTTAAGTCGAAAGATAGTGAAGAATTGCTTGAGTGGACACGTCGTCAAGCAAATAAGGCGGAATTTACAATTATTACACAAAGATCAAACTTGATCAATCCAATGTTCCGCCAAGTGTGTGAAAGGAGTGGAGCTCACAAAGTGTCAAAAAAAAACTGAAGCATGCGAGAACGGGCTCAAGAAAATGTGGGTGCTTGTTCATGATTAGTGGATATCAAAGTAAGCAAACAAAGGAATGGGGATTTAACATTCTTAATGGAGTTCACAACCATGCGATGGAGTCGGCTTTAGAAGGACACATTCTTGCCGGTAGATTAAAAGAGGACGACAAGAAGATTGTACGTGACTTGACCAAGAGCAAGATGCTTCGAAGAAATATTTTGATACATTTGAAGAACAAAAGACCACATTGCATGACAAATGTGAAGCAAGTGTACAATGAACGTCAACAAATATGGAAGGCAAATAGAGGTGATAAGAAGCCGTTGCAATTTCTAATTTCGAAGTTGGGGGAGCACAACTATACTTATTACTCAAGAACACAAAGTGAAAGTACTATAATCGAAGATATCTTTTGGGCTCATCCAAAATCCGTTAAGTTGTTTAACAATTTTCCAACGGTTTTGGTTATGGACTCCACCTACAAAACCAACATGTACAAGATGCCAATGTTTGAGGTAGTTGGGGTCACTTCAACCGATTTGACATATTCGGTTGGGTTTGGATTTGTGACACATGATGTAACACTCTAATCGTTGTGTTATTTAGTTTTTGATTTATTTAGAGTCTTTTATATGATTTTAAATAATTTTGGTGGTTTATGTGGTGTGATATATATTTATTATATAGTTTATTTTTATAATAATTGGATTAAGTGAGAAATAATAATTATTTTGGTGTTTGGGGAGTTAATAGAATTTATTAGAATTTTGGGGAGTTAAGTGAAATAAAGGGAAGTTGAGAAGGAAGTTAAGAAAGAAAGAAAAGAGTCAGAACTTGTTTTACGTGAAACTGCCAGTTTTGGGAGAAAATGTAGAGAAGAGCAAGTAGAGCCAAGAGTGATTTTGCTGCACATTTCTTCTACAATTTCTAAGGTAAGGGTGAGGTTTACTTCAGTAGTATAGATTTTAATTTCTGATTTTGAGTTTAACAGGTTTTGGAGTGAATTGGGAAATTATGGGTTTTGTGATGAAATGATGATTTTGGGGTAGAGAATGTAGTTCTGGTGTTAGAAATAGTTTCTGAATGTATACAGCAAGTTAATTTACATCTGTAAACTGATTTGGGGAGTGAATTGGGGAAAAATGGGATTTTGGGGAAAAACCAGCTTTCTGCCCGTACAGAAGTTCATCGCTCGCCTCGCGAGTAGCCTTGCTCGCCATGGCGAGTGAGTAACTTCATGGCTCGCCTCGCGAGCAGACCAACTCGCCGTGGCGAGCAACCCAGTTGAAACGTGATTTTTGAATTGTTGTTATAAGATGTTTTTGGGATAGTTTAATGTGCCTAAATGATTTTGATGATGACTGGAGCAAGTTTTAGAGTAAAAAGATGAATAGGGAGCTTAGAATTGAAGTTTGAGTGAGAAAAATGTCAAAACTCCCGAGAGCCCCATATTCTCACTCGCCTCGAGTTCGCCTTGAACTCGCCATGGCGAGTAATCTGTTTTGTGAACTCGCCATAGCGAGCAGATGTGCTCGCGAGGCGAGCTACCCAATTTTGTGTGCTGATTTTACTTATATGAATGGTAGTGATTGATGTTGTTGTTTGAGCATAGTTATATTTAATTGTGCATTATTCTGGATTGCTGGATTGCTGGTTGTTGATGGTTGAATGTATGTTATATTTATTGAATCATACATGTTGTGTCAAATTGGAGTCATATGAAGAATGTATGCATGGTCAAGTTGTATGTAGATATACATAAGGGAGTCCATTACATATGCATAAACAGCGGGAGGACTCATGTCCTGGAGCACTAGTTGCTCACAGCGGTGAGGGTTTCGGTCCTGATGAATACTTTAACCGTTCAAAAGCGGTGAGGACTTCGGTCCTGTTTGGTACCACATGCATATCTGCATTATTGAGGGGTCTTAGTGGTGTTGTCATGTCATGCATGAGTCTTGTTGTTGGTTGTAATTGTCATGTTGATGATGTTGATGATGTTGTTTGATGAGTATATACTTATACATATATTATGATGAATTGATCTGATGGTGATGCTGTTGTTACTTTGTAAAATATATATTTATATTTGCAAGATGATTTATTGATGTTTATAAGGTGTTAGATTCAATTGATGATTTTAATATCTATATTTTATTGTTGTGAATCTCACCCCTTCTGCTTGAAAATGTTGCCCTTCCTATGGCTAACTTGCAGGTGATCATGAGTAGTTGGTGGTGGCTCAAGTGTCGTGTCTAGGGCTCTGATACGTGGGATGGGAATTATTATTATTATTGTTTTTCTTTCCTATGTATCAATTTTTGGAACTTGATGATGTGGCCCTATGCTTGTTGGATTTACTTGATGAGGCTTTTATGCCAGGATAATTTGATGGAGAATTTAACCGTTGTTGTTGTTGTTGTTTAAATGCAAATATTCCGCTGCATAATTATTGAGGTTTATGAAAGATGTTTAATTAAATAGTTTCATATGCTATTTAAGAAATTTTGAAATGTAGTGTAGCATGCCCGTTTGGTGCTTAACTCTGATGAATATGTTATATTTAATTACTTTTGGGTAGCGGGGTGTTACACATGAGAAAGAGGAAAATTTTGTTTGGGTTTTAAAAATGTTGCGTAAACTTCTTACGCCAAAGATGAATATGACTAAGGTGATTGTGACCGACAGGGATATGTCTTTGATGAAAGCGGTTGCAAATGTTTTCCCCGAAAGTTATGCAATGAATTGTTACTTTCATGTGCAAGCAAATGTTAAACAAATGCGCGTCTTAGATTGTAAATATCCTTTGGGAAAAAAGGATGGGAAAGAGGTGAAACCTCGCGATGTTGTGAAGAAGATAATGAGGGCATGGAAAGCTATGGTTGAATCTGTAACAGCCCGATTTTTAGCTAGGTTTATTTTAATTATTTTTATTATGTGTTTGTGTGTGATTATTTGTGCTTGTGTGTAATTAATTGTCATCGGGTGCATTTACGTGGATTACCGTATTAGAAGGGTATTTTGGTAATTTTGTGAGGATGGGTAAAATTATAATTTTAGTGGGAATTGCTTTTAGTAATTAGTGAGAATGGCTATTTCATTAAGTTACTAGAGAAAGTCGAGATTTTACCGTTAGTGACATTTTACCGTTATTAATTAAAATATCGTTTGGCGTGTAGTAATATTTTTGGTTTGAATAGAAACGGGTTAAGCCCACTAGAAACTAAGTTAAGCCCATTAGTAGAGATAACACTAGGGTAGTGTTAGAAGAACCAATTCATTTCATTTCACAAACATTTCTAGAGAGAGAAAGTGGGAAGAGAAGATAAGGGTTTGGAGAGAAGAACTTGAAGAATCCAATTGGGAAAGCTTAGGAGCTAAATTGAAGCCTAGGTTTGGTCTAATCTTCATCTAAGGTAAGGGGGTTAGTCTTTATCATAATCATGTTCATTCTTTGCAATTTTTCATGATTTGGATGAAATGGGTTGAAATGAATGAATGGATAATTGTTGCTAAATTCGTGCTCCAACTTTGATGATATGTTTGTATGCATGAATTGATAATAATTGTATGATTGTTGGTTAAATTACATGTTTAAATATGTGAAAATGAAAAGTTATGAAAATTGTGCAAAATGGATGAATTTGACATGTTGTTGTTGAATTATGATGGAGTGTATGATTATATGTTATGATTGTGGTTGATTGTTGATGTTGATCTCATTTCATGACTTGGGTATGATTTATGTTGAGATGTTGTTGAGAATTGTGTTGAATTTGAAGAGATGAATTGTGGTTGTTTGAGAACTTATTGTTTTGAGAAAAATTATTTTAAACAATTTCATAACTTGTACAAATGCCCCGAAACGAGCGAGTTCGATGTGTTAGAGCCTCGGGTTATGCCTCGGATCACTTTTGATGATTGAGGATTTTAAACGTTCGATTTTTGATCGAAATTGGCGAAAACCCGCGGCCGAGACACGCGAAAACGCGCGTTTACGGAGCGCTGCGCTTGTAGTGGAGCGTTGGGCGCCCACTTACAGGGAGTCAGCGCTTGGGCGCTGCACCTCTAGCGCCAGGCGCCCATGACAGGACAACGGGAACGTTGTTCCGTGTCCGGGTGCTTGGGGGTGGTCGTGCAGGGGTCCTAGGCGATTGTTTTGAAGTGTTCTTTTGCTGTTTTCACCTACTTTTCTACTGGAACACATTTGGCTTTGTCGAAACTTTAATTTTCTAAATGGTTTGAAACTTGAGTTTGTGTCGTTTCGGTTTTTCGGAAATTGTTGGAACTTGGTTTTGGTG
This sequence comes from Medicago truncatula, assembly GCF_003473485.1. NCBI lineage: Eukaryota > Viridiplantae > Streptophyta > Magnoliopsida > Fabales > Fabaceae > Medicago > Medicago truncatula. The sequence goes on along the minus strand of NC_053049.1, from coordinate 47,818,240 downwards.
AACAAAAGGAGTTGCAAGCTTAGTCTACAGTTCTTATGGGCTTAGGCAATGCTTGTAAGGTTCGTACAATGTCTTAATCATGTCAAAATTGATTTTCGGGTGGGAATGTGGAATGTTTAAACTTGAGATTTTCTCATACGAACTTAGGCTAACCTTTGAACTAATGATCGATAGTTCGTAAGTGGCCTAAGCTCATACTTATATGATTGATTAAGATTGAATTGTAGGATTTCAAACTTGAATAAGTTGCCTAGCTTTGAAAATTATCAATGTTGGCCGTTTACCACATGATTTGGATTTTTGTCGGAAATGTTTCTTTAGCAAATTGTTTTGTGAGTTATTGTGATTATTCTTGTATGACTAAGTGAGGTTGCATGAGGAAGTGATTATATTTTGGATATGATGTTTATCATGAGATGTTGTTTTTCCCTATTACTTGGAATATGAGAATGCTTGAAATGGTGAAACTATATGATATAGTTGATGTTGCATGACATTGTTGACTATTGATAATTATGTTGAAGTGTGATGGTGAATACTATGATTTAATTGTGTATGGGCATGTTTTCTTGATAATGCAATGTTGTGGAGATAATCAATATAATTGGGTGTTGTCCTATATATTGAGTTTGAAATGGTGATTGTTGTCGCATTATCGAGTCCTTACACATGTCCATGCATCATAGTCGTTGTTGCTGTAAAAGAGATGACTCTTTTACTTCGAGATTATTGTAAGGCAGAGGTGAGCCTTACATGCGATGTTGACTTGTCCATCGGAGGTGACGACCTTGTTGAGATTTGGTACTGCATGCATTTATGTGTCCATAAGTGCATATCATAGCATGAGTCATATGTGAATTATGTGATTGGTGATGAATTGAGATGAATGAATGTTGCTAATGATTGTCTATGACTGATGTTGTGAATGAATATTTATGATTGGATAATTATTCATGTGATTGATATATGTGGATATGAACTAGCAAGTTGTGATATAAGTATTTATGCATGACTATTATTATTCAAGTACATGATATTATTGAATTTGATTATTATCTGGATTATGATAATGTAATGCTTACCCCCAGTGGTTTTAACCGCCTACTTGCCTGTATGGGTGAGTAGACGTTGTGCAGGAGTAGTCTCGGTGAGTCTTTGCTTGGGATATCGGGAGCTTCCTCCGATATCGGTGTCGTGTCGGCTCTGATCTAGGCTTGTCGTGTCGGTCTAGATTAGGTTGTTTATATTTTCGTTTGGATTATTATTTTGTTGATGACTACCCGTATGTTTGGGTTTTGAGATTTATCTTTGGGATATGATTTATTTGCTCATGACATGTATATATTTGATCACTCTGATTTATATTCCGCTGTAACTGTTAAGGTTTACATACATGTCTATCAGTTTTTGAATTTTGAATAAGACGTAATCTCTATTTCTTGAATAAATGTATTATTCGCATGTTTAATTGCTTTAATAGAAATAGGAGTGTTACAGAATCGCCCACTTAAGAGTTATATGCAAATGCATTAGTGGAGTTCCAAGATTCATGTAGTGATTTCCCACTTTTCAAAAATTAAGTCATGACCACCTTGAATGAAGTGAAGGAGAAAATAGTGAGGGCATGGACAGACCATGTGTTGCATCTTGGTTGCATGACAACCAACAGGGTCGAATCTGCTTATGCTTTATTGAAGAAATATTTGGACAATAGTGTGGGTGATTTGGGTACTTGTTGGGAGAAAATACATGACATGTTGTTGCTTCAGTTCACTACGATACAAACAACCTTTGGTCAGAGCGTTACCGTGTTGGAACATAGATTCAAAGATGTCATTTTGTACTCCAGCTTAGGTGGTCATGTGTCTAGATATGATTTGGACAACATTGCTTTGGAAGAGACACGTTGTAGGGAAACATTGTGCATGGACAATGAAATTTGTGGTTGTGTTCAAAGGAGATCTCACAGGCTACCATGTGCATGCAAAATTGCTACTACACTCCTTGAAGATAAGCCAATTTTATTGGATGAAATGCACACCATTGGCATAGGTTACATATGGGTGAAGAAAGCAACGAAGTTGGTTTTTGTGTCGAGGTTGAGTTGAAGGCTATTGTAGAATGTCTCAATAAACTCCATTTCCAAATGAAGCTTGAAGTCAAAGAGGGTTTGCGGCAGTTGGCATTTCCTGAAACCACCATGATGTCTGATGGCAGTCAGTCATTCACTATTTTTAGTATCATTTTTCATGATATTTTGAGTTCATAAGCAAGTTTAAACAGCAAAGAAAGCAAGAAAAATAGAAGATTTTGAAGAAAGCAAAATCGTGTCACGATTATTGAAAACGTGTCACAATTTGGAACACAGGATGAGGTTCATTCGACATTGGTTAAAACGTGTCACGACGGCTATTTCGTGACACGATTTTAGGGACATGCAGCAAGAGAAAATATGATCAAAAAGAGCAAAACATGAGGTGTCAAGAAGCAATGGATTTAAGAATTTATAGGCTTATGTTTGATCAAGAGAATTCAAGTGTCATGTTGTTAATTGAAAAAGCAACTAGGTCACTTGTGTGATATATAAGGGCAAGCTGGACAACACAATATTCATTCACGCTTTGGCACACATCACGATTTGGAAGAAAAAATTGTTCACGCTTCACGAGAGAGGAAAAAGCACATGGATATGGAAAAGCATCTCAACAGTAGCGATTGAGAAGTAACCGAGTGCAAGGCCGGCGACAACGACAATTGAACCATGTTGTTGTGAAATTTTATTTATTGTGAATGACAATTTAGTTTTTATTCAATTCAATTGTTCTTAATGCTTTTTATATCCTGATCAAATATAAATATGATTTAGTGAGAACGAATGACTACCGACCCTAGCTTTCGACTTAGACCTAATTGAAATGTTCTAATAAACATGGTTAGTCTAGGAATGGATAATCCTTTATTAGTGATATTAGGTTAACATGCTTAAAACCTTCAAAGAATATTAGCTCACCTACGGAATTAGGGACTGTAATATGAGAAGAGGGTCCTAACTCAAGGGATTGATTAGGACTATTTTGTTAACTATTGTGGAACTAGAAAATCATTCATAAGAATAAGTGTAGTATACCAATTAGGGGAACCTTGAAGACTCGAAAGACCTAGTCTCATCTCTCCATATATATTTTTCAAAACTATCTTTATTTTCTATTTATTTAATTTTATGCAATCAAATCAAATCTAAAAACAAAATAATTTACACATCCTAAATATTTACTTTATTGCTAAATTGAGATTAACACATACAAACTTATTTTATTACTTCGATGCATTTTTAGTACACTTGCTAAAAGTCTAATAATGTCTCCACCACCACGAAAAGTACCAACCAAGGGAGCTAAGAAAAAAGTGGACATTGCGAGGTCTAAAGAAAAAATTACATCGACTAGTCGGATCCCTTCTTCATGGGATGTTGTTGATTCCTAAAATTCGGATAGTCAACCGTCACCAACAACATCATCATATAAAATAAAGGGTTAATAGTGTTTTTCACCCCTGTAATATATACCATTTCCGGTTTGATTTGCACCCTCGTAAAATTTTTATTTTCCGGAAAACACCCTTAATAGCCCATTCAAAAACCAAAATTTCTTGAAAAAAAATTCTGAAAATGGCCTATTAGGGGTGTTTTCTGGAAAATAAAATTTTTACGAGGGTGCAAATCAAACCGAAAATTTTATAGGGGCGAAAACCGGAAATGACATATATTGCAGGAGTGAAAAACACTATTAACCCTAAAATAAAAAAAGATGTCCGTCTTGGTAAAACATCACTTAACCCACTTCCACCACCTTCTCGGTATCCAAAGCCTAAGGTTATCCCGGTTATGAGGTCTATTGATTATATGCCACGCTTCACGCTTCCATTTATTGAAAAAATGGTGGATGTTATTGACGATTGACATTGTGGATTTCGGGCTATAACCGAGTTCATGGGTTTGACCGAACAAAATCATATCATGGTTCGTACACTTCTTATTCAAGAGTTGAAAGATCATAGAGATGATTATATTAAAGTATTTGCGGGTGAGGATCGTTATAACTACATTTTAAATGGCTTACATCCTCCCGCAAATTCAAAAAGTTGTGCACATCTTGTTGATAAGTGGTTGACTTTTCCGAACATGGGACACATTGTTGCTAATTATTACAAAAGGTGTGTGGTCTTGTTGACAAATCTTGAAGTTGGAAACTCGGAATCTTTTTTCCCACTAAGAGGGCCACCACCGCCGGGTAAGCTAAATACTCCCATCATGTGCCTTGGGGCAATTCCGAATCATTTCGTGCTTATTTATTTGAAAAATGGTTGTCCACTACCTCCATCATCTACGGAGTGGCACAATCACAAGAAAGAAGATGCAGTGACTTGGGAAGATGAGTATTTGGATCAACATGAGTTGTTCCGAAAGCTCATGGCTATTGAAAGTGGAAACAAACCGCCGAAACCACAAAAGGAGTCAAACAATGCGGCGCCTATTTTGTTGGACACTCCTGAAAAACTAAAGCAATAATTTGAAGTTATTGCGGAAGATGTTGATCTTCCCCAATCACTTGGTCTATAAGGAGTGATTTTTTTGTCGGTGTTAGTCCTTTTTTTTTGTAGAAATTACACCGACGTATATTTTGGGGTCGAAATTGTAACGCCAATTTTTTGTGACCAATATATAATTAACATTATGTAATTTATATTGATATATATGATAATATGAATTTCATGTGGTGAAACTAGTGCAATACTTATTTATTCGTTATTAATGTTTACACATTTGATTTATTCGTTATTAATTTCATTTAATTTTGTTCTAATCTATGATTTTTTTCTTAAAGCTTTTGTCAAGTGAAACATGTCCGAGGTTGCAAAAATTGAAGGCCGTGTTAGACACTCCGCTTTTAAAAAGACAATTAAGGTTATGATAACGCCGACAGACTCTCTTGGTGATTTGAAGGCACAACTTAACACTTATTTTGAACATCTTGGTGAAAATCAATATACACGTCACTTGTTTGGTCAAATGTCATGCATAGACCTAGGAGAATTTCTAATAGAGATGAACACGCATGGAAAACGACAAGTTATATGCCTTGACTTATTAAAGACGATAGAGACGTCAGATTTATGTTTCGGAATATGGTGGAAAATAATATATTATATATGTATGTTCGTTCCATATGCAATTGTGATGAATGTAAGCAGGGATTTAATATAATGATGTGTAATGAGTTGTTTAATTATGAACACTTTGTAACGTTTTGATGAATTTTAAACTTTTGTGTAATTTGAACCAAATGTCGGTTTGATTTAATTATGGACAATTGTAAAAGATATTGTATTTTTCTTGTTTATGACCGAGTTTCAATTTTGTATGATTTATATTGCCTTTGGAAATATTTTGGTTTAATTACATGTAAAAATTAGCCAAAAAATGATTTGGAAATGCTTTAGAATTATGCAAAACCCACTGTCTGTATAATTATTTTCTTCGGCAGTTAACTACCGAGGTTTTCCTTAACAATTAACTGCAGCCGGTTTCGAATTCCTCGGCATTTAGCTGCCGGGGGAAAAATCATATTTTACTCATATTACACTTAAGCAATGTGTCAACATCAACTTTCCTATATCTTTGACTAAAAAAAATCCTTTTACTATTCAAATAAATCATTTTTTTCCTTTTTTTTTGTTGAGTAAATTACCCTTTCTCCCTTTTTCTTCACTCTTTCTCTCTGGCTAAAACCTCATTCTGAGCTGTCTAAAGCCGTAATTTCACCAACTCAGAAAGATCTCTCTCTCTCTTCCCTGGTTGATGCGCTGTGCTGCAGGATCTCTTTTGTTGACCATCACCGTCAGCTTAAACAAAAAAGCTGCTTAACTGTTTCTTTCTTCTTCTTCTTCTGCTGCTGCAAAATCAGCCACTTCTCATTTCACCTTTTTAACTCTTTCTATATATCAACTTTTAGGGTTCTAACTGAATTTCGACTTCAGAATAGCATTTGCAAACTTTCTTCTTCTTCTTAGTTCTTAGGCAAGTTTTCAATTCTTAGATCTGATTATTTGCATTCTCCTTCAATTTGTATGCTGATCTGCAAAAAATTGTTTGCAAAATTCAATGTTCTTCATTTTTTTTCATTTTTTATTTATTTCATGTTTTGGAAAATTCTAGAATCTAGGTGCATTGTATGGATGATCATATTTTCGGATGAAAGCATGATAAATTTTAGTTAGTGTTTGGTTCTAAGCCGCCAAAATTGATTTTGATTGTATTGATTTTAGTTAAAAGGGACTTTAAGATAAAATGATTTATGTATGAATGGGATGAATATGTTTATGTGAAAGTGATTTGAACGATAAATTTGAGTGAACAAATAATGTTTCAAGGCCAAAACTATAAGTTCTAGAGAGTATCAGGTTAGAATCAATTTTAGCGGTAAAATCAATTAAAATAAAAAACAAGCAAACATATCGAAATCAAATTTGAGTCTTCAGAATTGCTTTTTTCAATCCAAAAAATGAATTCAAACGTAGTTAGTTTCTCTGTAGCTTTGGAGCAATTTGATAGAAGTTTTGATAATCATTTGTGAATTGCTTGATTGGATTGGATTGTTTTTTTGTTGATATTTGTGTGTTGTGATGTGTTTAACAGAAGCAGAGATGACAAGTCGACTAAAAGAAGATCAGAAAAATGAACGAACTATTCGAGGTCTTCTCAAACTTACACCGAATCGAAGATGCATTAACTGCAACAGCATGGTAGCATCTTTTTCCTGCTCTTCAAGCAAGTGAAATTTCTTACTCTGTAGTTTATGCCATTTAATATACTATAGGACAACTCATTAGAAATGCAGTTAGAGTGTCAAACATTACAAGTCACAATGATGTAGTGGTAACCATTCAATGGGCCGTGTAGAGAACTTACGAGGCCTAAGGCGAACTTTGTAGAAATATTTAATAAGATTCAATTTCCTATCTACACCAACCTTTTTAGATTAATTATTCAAGATGAAGGGGTTGTTATTTGTCAACGGCGGCAAGTTGAAATATATAACAGCAGCAAAAAATGGTAGAATAGAAGGTTGCAGTAGTACCATGTTTGAGCAAAAAAAAGGTAGAATTGTAAGTTTAATCTTTTGTTACTTGATGATATGGCATTAGCTCTCTTAATTGTCCATAACAATAACCAAAAACGGTAAAATACACTAGTTTCGAAAGAAGTAAAATAAATGGTAATGCATCGAGGTCTGAAAACACAAACAACCTACTACACATTTTATTAACAATTTAATGTGAGTTATATTTATACTATTTAATCGTCTCAAAGAAAGAATTAAAAAGTCAATAAAATAGTGAGAGAGGTACGTTACAAGCTTACGTCAGTAAAGTGGGAAGTAATTTTGTTCAATATAAAGATGTAAATTATGACCGATGGGGAGGAACACTTTGGTCACAATCAAGTAATATTGGTCTTCCTGTGATACACTTCTTTTTTACCATCTACAGAATCATAGGTGTGGGCCCATGGACAACTTAGCGAGACATGTATAAATAATGGAGGCATGGGTGGTTGGCTTGGGGCCTAAGGCAACAGCCTCGTTTGCCTTGCCGTTTACATTGCTTTTTAGCGATTATAGATTGCTACTTTGTAGCAACTTTAAATGGATTGCTACTCGTTTGATTATGCTATAGTGTATGGCACAAATCATATGACTTTAGTTGTGTATAGCTTGTGTCAACCAACACTGAATCTTTTATTAAACGTCAACTGTTGAAAGTCAGAGCAGGGTTAGATATTGCAATCAGTTCAAGCGAGGCTTCGCTCCATGGATAGTGTTTTATTTTTGCATTTTTTGCTATTCGACAGGAAACAAATGTTCTCAGAATTTTGTTTATGTCATGGTTGTAGACCATTAAAGTTAAAACCAAAGAGATTATAGCAGTTCCCTGCCCTAATTAATTAGTCTCCTCTAGATTCCTTGCTATAACAGAAACCTTGAATGAAGAGTTAAATTTGAATTTGAGATAGAATGCAGAGATAAATTTGATTGAATATGAGATAGAATGCTTATGATGTGCATGTTTATGCTCACATTGTATGCTTTGATTTAAGTGTTGGTAATCTTTATTCTTTGCCAGCTTTTTATAATGTTGTCTGCTTGCGCTCTTCTGAACGTAGCTAGGAAATGGTTGAATTTGATACTGTGACAAATCTGTTACAATAACCCCCTTGTTTCTTACTCTCTTGTTAGGGACCACAATATGTATGCACAAATTTCTGGACGTTTGTTTGCACAAACTGCAGTGGAATACAGTAAGTACTTACAATCTTTTTACTTACAAACTGTACTGTTGTCGAAATGTTGAGGTTGATGATTGTTGAATAGATATTTCTTAAGGTACATTGAAACATATCATATTGACTAATACTGCTCATTGTAATGATATTTTCTCACTTGAACTCAAACTTCTACTCTACTAACAATGAAGCTTGAAATGCCAGTATATTAATTGTATTTTTCTTGTACATTTTGAGTATTGTTTTTGATGACCGGAGTTCATAAATTGTATACTAAATATGTTTTTCCTTTGGCAATATATCATGCTGTACTGGAGATAGGACAGTAAAGTTTCCCATTTCTAAACTGATTTTTTATGTTAATTTCCAGCCGGGAATTTACTCATCGAGTAAAATCAATCTCCATGGCTAAATTTACTGCACAAGAAGTTAGTGCACTTCAAGAAGGAGGAAATCAGGTACCAATTCCTATATGTGCTAAAACTTATGATAGATTTATTCCGCTCCATTGATGTTACGTATTATTTTTAAGTTAATTTTCATTCGCTATTATATTTCAGCGTGCAAAAGAAATATTTTTCAAAGAATGGGATGCGCAGACTCATTCTTTACCTGATAGCGGGTAAGTATTTGCTTGTTAGATTCTTTTTTTTTTTTTTTTTTAATTCTAGGGTGCATTACTCTTATTGTCATGTTTGGTGCCAGTAATGTTGACAGGCTTCGGGACTTTATCAAGCGTGTTTATGTGGATAGGAGATTCACTGGCGACAGGTCCTATGACAAACCTCCAAGAGTAAAGGTTGTAAAGTGTTGTACTCTATCAGATATAATGTACTCCATTTTAACCATATTCTATATATTCTCTCACATGTTCAATTTTAATCTATGAAGCACAAGTGTGATACCTTAAATTTTATTGTAGGACACAATGTGTGTGTATGTCGTGAGTGTACGGAAAACGATTCATATCATTTATATATGCTTCAAGATTTACAATATTTAGACATATATTATATGCTTAATGAAATGAAAATGTTGGGGGAAATAAAATTGGTACTCGACAAAAACACCTACCTTATTTTCCATTATTACTACAATTTACATTAAATTTTATTATTGGTTCAATTTGTTTACGGAAAAAGAACAGCAGCCACCCTACTGTGTTGTGGTAGCCATGTTGGAGTAAGATTTTATTTTTTATTTTTTTGGAATTCAACATGTAAGGATTCATGCCAATGTGTTGTGCAATATGTGTTGATGCTTTATGTGGATTGGGTCATGCTAACTAGTGCCTGTAGGGAAATAGTTAAGAAAGTTAAAAGTAGAAAATTTTAATTGAAATCAACAAATTTTTTTACTTTCAAAAAGTAGAATATACAACTTTTCCACACTTCCCAATACAATATTTCTATAGGTTTCCTTAACTAGTGCCCCTGGGGCACTAGTTAGCATTTCCCTGATAGATTTATGGTATGTGTGAATAAATGACCTAATTAAGCACTAATTGAATAAACATTTATCATGCAAGTGTTTCTCGTATAAGCTATTTCTATAATCAAAGAGAAAACATGATTGTTTTTGTGTACGTTGGCTGTATGCTATCCTGAAGAGCTTATTAAAATATGCCAAAAGTAGATCATGGACATGTCATAAACTATTTTCATAAGACTTCCCAAACACTCATACAAGTGACTATGCTTGGTGATAAGCCCAAATATGTTGTTCATTAGTCAATCCAAATAAACCCTTAAACTAGTACACACTTGGCTTTTGCTTTAGAATTGCTTAAATGTATTGAGAGAAATCTCATTTTTCTTGTGGTGCATCTCATACAGGGCGACAAGGATGATTCCTATGACACCAGGAAGATGGAGTCGTATCAGGGAGGACCAAAAAGCCCTCCTTATGAGGATACATATGAACACCGTTACAGTGATAGGTCTAGTTCAGGTGGAAGAAGTCCTGGATATGATCAAGAAAGACATTATGCCGATCATAAGAGAAGCCCTGGCCGCCCTCCAATAATCAATGACTGGCGCCGTGAAGATAGATTTGGAGATGGACGGAAATTCGAAGATAATCGTATAACTGATGGAGGTAATAAGATGGAAAGCCAATCTCCGGAACGAGCCAAAGACCTGGGTTCTTCGAGCCCACCACCTGTTGTCCGGCCTGTTAGAGAAATTTTGGGAGAAAATGTAGTACCTCTGCGAATTAGTGAACCTCCCAAAGCAAACAGTGGACAGGCTGCTAATGGCTCAACACTCACACAGGTGAGATTATATCAATGATGTTCTTAATAATGTGGCTCAGTATTTACTTGGCTCTTTCATAAATTTTACTCTGTATTTACTTTCTTTACTAAGAAATTTTTTCAAGGGCTTAGTTTTCCTTTCCATTACTAGACATGGTTTACATGGAATCATTATGGTATCCCACCCACCTAATGGGAAAAAGGCTCTTTTTGGTTGTTGCAGTTCTTTCTGCAGTTCCGAAAATTGATTTTCTATTTGAAACATTTTATCATACCTTCGACTACTATGATTGCAGAGAACGGCAGCTTCCAGTAGCTCGGCATCCAATAATGGAACCTCATCAGAAGTTAAGCTGGAGACTATCAGGAGCCTTATTGATTTTGATGATGTTCCTGAACCACCTATTGCTCCAGTAATTCCTCAAGCCACACAAACTACTGTGGCTCAAATTGTGAACCCAACAAATTCTGGTGATAACAATTGGGCCTCCTTTGATGTTGCACCTGAGGTAAAAGTTTCTCAGGGCCTTTCAAATGTAAATCCACTCGAATCGATGCTGTCCCAGTTGTCAGTTCCATCATCTTTACCCGACCAAGTTTCTGGAGCCCAAGGTGGTCACTGTCTTGCAGTAGCTATTCCTTTGAGCAGTATCGTAACATTGCTAACGATTCAGCGCCTTTTTATCTGTTTCACCTGCAGGGCCTTTGGCGGGATCAGCTCTTACTGCTACTGCCGGAGCTCCAACTGTGAACAGCTTCGCAACATTCCCATCCAGTTTTGCTTCATTAGCATCTTCTGGATTGACAATGGAATCGCCTTTCAATAATGCACTTCCATGGCCTAATTTGCAGTATCAGCAACAACAACCGTTGTTCACATCTGCTGTTGGTCAGCCTACTATTCAACAATCTACACCACCAGTAGGTGGAGCTTTGAATAACCAGGTTTGTCTTATTAAGACGCTGTGTAAAATGTTCTGTCAATTAATTCAGATGTGATGTTCATTTATCCTTTCATAGAAATATCACTCAGATCTGTAATACATCTTCTGTTCCCACTAAACAGGGGCATCCAAGCACGCTAGTGCCTCATTTCTCAAAGGTTGTCAATGGGGAAAAATCTAATTTTGCGTCACAAACTTCTACTGTAGACACAAAACCAAGTGGAAGAAATGAACTTCCTGAGGTATTATTGAATTCTTACATAAAGCATCTATATTTTGTACTTGCTTGTATATGTCTATTGTGTATCTTAGTCTTTTGTTGTGATTTTTGCAGGATCTATTCACTATAAAATATTCATCCTCCCCTGCTCCAGTCCCAGGCTGGCAAATGGGTGCACCGCCTGGCATGGGTGTCTCAGTTCAATATAATAATGTGATGGTACTTTAAATTCCAAATCATTAGCTTACCGCTTTATAACTTAATCCGTGGTTATATGCCAGTACCATAGCATGATACATTTTCTTATAAATTTCTTCCCATTGTTACAGTCCATGCCGAGTTTCCCACAACCATCACAATCTACAAATCCATTTGATGTGATCAACGAACCAACACCAGTTCAAGCCCCAACCGTAAGTAATTTCAATTTATGTACTAGTGTGTAGTACGCCTGGTGATAGTTTGTGCACATTTCCTCTTTTACATAGGTTTTGTGAATCTTTAGTTGAATCATTATCAATTACTATCAGTTGGTGATTTGGATCTTCCAAAGTGCATGATGTGCTTTAGAGCCATTGGTGGAAGATAAATATATGTTTGAATCTTGTCCTCTGTTAAGTTATTGAGTTTTTCTATCATTATTTACTGAAGTGTAAATTAATTTCCGAAGATTGTTTCTTTAATAGAAGAGCCTTATCGTATTAATAATAAGAATGATGGGTAACTGGTATATGATGGATATATTTATTTAGTTTCTTTATCATCTGACATTGAAAAGGCTGGAATGTTGATGTAAACTCTTATAGTTAATTCAAGCTTAGTATTGCCTGTCAATTTATGTTAGGAAAACAGATAATGGCATAATATTCTCCATAATTCTTTCAGTTAATGCACGTTTTGGTTGATGCTTTATGATTGATATTCCTTGAATGCAGTTTCCTTCTATGTCATCTTTGCAAGGTGCTCTGCCTACTGTAGCGCCTTCAGCTGCAGTAAACCCTTCAAACATGGGTAATCAATCTCTTTCCTGGAATCCACCCTCCTCGTTATCATATGCACCAACGCTCCCTCCACAAGCACATATTCATGCCTCAGCAATGGGACCAAGTATACCTTTTATCATTTCCCCAATCAATTATTTTTTTGCCTATGCTATTTGATCTTTATTTGTATCATAAACCGTTTAAAATCTCAGGGGCGTACATGGGGCAACAACTTCCCACTAATGTGCCAATGCCAAGGTAACTATTTCAGTCCATATACTATTTACTGTTTGCATAGCCTGTTTTAAGTTAGATTAATTTTCTGCTCTTGGAAAGTGGAAACTCGTCTTTTGACATTCGTACTATGCAGAATAAATACAATACAACAACAAAGTTAACCCGTTATTCATAATAAACACACAAATTTTAGCACCTCAATTCTATATATTCAGTGTTGTTGCTTGAGTAGGTTAGTTGTGATTATCGAGAGCTGAGTTTTATTTGTGAAGTAATCTGTTTAAGGTAAATTTATTATGATTGTATGGATAGAGTTGATAATTATTGGTTGTGGTTTGTATTACTTACCTTGACACTTAACTGAATGTGTAGGCATCAAGGAATTGGGACTTTTGGTAATGAGGGAGCTGCTTTTGGCTTCTCTAATATAGATCAGCAACTGAATGGTAGGTCGTCGGCCTCTGCTACTTTAAACCCCTTCCCTGCAGGAGGTAATCCATTCGGATGATCTTAAGATTTTCTGCTCAGACTCTCTTTTTAAGCCAAGCATCAATTTGTTGCACCCCTGTACAAATATGGTTGAAGTTATTTGTACCATTCTTTAGTCGAGAGGAAACACTCAAGCATAGAGATTTATAGTCGGTCATCATTCAAATATTTGTACCTTGCTTGTAAATTATTTGTTGTTATAGGAAAGATGAAGGCCAAATATCTGCCTGTCAATGGGAGTCTTACAGTACTGATATGATGAGCTGATGAATACGAGAAAGGAGTGCAGAAACCCTTTCGCCTGGACGAGCAATTCTTTTAGATGCAGCCTTGTGTTGTAGCGTCAGATGCTTAATAGTGTGTTATGGTGATCATGGTTGTATTTTTTTTTTCTTCCTGGTTGTATTCCTGTAATCTTATTATTTTGGTAAAGGTCTTTTCTATCCCTGGAAGCATGTTAAATTAACTGTTTGGTGTCATGATTGAGTTCTATACCACTATAGGATTACTGCAATGTTTTTTATAATCGACTAGTGTTTGATTTTTGTTTTCTTTTATACACTGCTGCATGTGCATTGTACATGGCCGTGGTTCTTTGTAACTTTCTTTTTTCATAAATGACTCTTTTAAAATTTGACAAGATGAACATTAATATTTTAAATTACATACTCCTTAAAAATATCTTAACAAACTTCAATGATGAAGTATTATTGAACAAGACTTTGAGGACTAGACATGCTCCATTTCTTTTGAGGAATATGAAGCCCAATTACTGATGTTTATATTTTTTGTAAACCCTATTACTAATGTTTATACTGTATGAATTAGGCATTTCTGGAAACATGTGTTTAATACTTCTGTAAAAGAAAGTGTTTTATACACAAAAAATTACTCTTTCTAATTTGCAAAACTAAATTAAGTGGTAGTACATTTTTCACACCAAATTTGCCCCCTCATCTTCCTCTGCCCCACAAATGCACAATAAACCTCCAACGTGTTCTTCAAAAATCTCAAGCTACTCTATCATAAGCTTTCTCTATATTCAAATTAAAGATTAAATTTAGAGCTTATTGAAGAGACTATTTGTTGATTATATCAAAGAGTGATCAACAAATAGGATCTAAATTTGCTACTTTTAAGGCGGGAAAGTCACGATGACTCTCTCTCATCTTATCTATCATTTCTCTTTTATCTTTCTCTTTCATTCAATTCACAAAAATGCACTAAAGTAAGTGACTTTTCCGCCACCAAAGTCACTAAATCTCAATCCTTATGTTGAGTCCATTTTTTATGTAATTTAGAGGGGGTAATTGCTATGCTTAATCTCGTCACTTCCTCAGTCCATTGCCAATTAGAATCAATAAAACAAAACCACAAGATCCGGAAAATGACGTTTTGAATATTTTGATTGCACATAATCTGCTATTGCTATATGACGATTGTTATGGGACTGTTATGAAATAGCATATGTTCTATGCCATAGAACCCCTTCCCTGAAGTTGAGTTTCAACTATTTTGACTCTCCTGATTTTTGTCAAGAGGACTTGTTTTTAGGAACATTTAGGAACTAAGGTAGTAAAATGCGTACCTTACAATAGTAAAGTTAGCTGTTAGCATTAAAAAACTTCTCTATCAATGAGACTGATATTCAAAAAATTATGACTGAAGAATGCATATATTAAATTGTATAACATAACATTATGATCTCTCAGTGACACATGTACAGGTAAGAGTGTAGTTGTCTTTGTTAATCCCTTCATAAAGTGAAAGGACTGTATATCTTCATGCGGAAATCGCACAAATCCAATTCAACCAGTATGCGTGCATTTGTGCCAGAAACATTAATTCTGTCCAGTGCACACTTAAGAACAATCAGTTTTTCAGTTTGAATTTCATGGATGCTGTAGTTGCAATTCTTGTTTCCTATCTGCAGAGCTGGAGGAGTCCACTATATGTACATCTGAGATTTGGGGCTGTCTGAAGATCTTAATTCTCAACAAAATTTCATAACTAGGATGGTTATATTTCGACTTTCTCAAGTAGAACCAACTTGTCTGCACTTCCATATCATTGGAGCTATGAGCATCCATACTATCAACAGATATTGTTGTGAGAATAATAAGAAAGAGTTAGTAAAGCTCTGTTAATCTGAGTTAAGAAAAAAAAATATTTACTTCCTTCAAAAAAAAAAACATTTACTATATTAATAGCTGAAAAGCTCTTTAATACAACAGCATTTAATTGCTTTCTTTAAGCAATTTGGTTAAATCAGGCTATGATACCACTAATTCTGACATTCACTACCGGCATAACAAAACTAAATACATTGAAAAGAAATTAGTAAAACTAGTACATAATTTAAATCTTTGTCGAAAGGGTAAATAATAAGCATGCAAATAAATAATTTGAGGTAAAACGATAAATCATCATCGCTACCCTATGGAAGTGCATAACATCAAACTCAAGCAAATAAGGTTTAACCATTGCTCCTACAATGGTCAATGGCGATATAATAGACACACAAGACATGGACACTCCAATCACGTTCATCAAATCCCTAACTACTCATTTCCATATAAGTCATTCATCCCCTTCTGACTTTCCAGATAAATAAAAACATTTTTTTAAACCGATAATTAAAAAAATAATGGAGGGTGTAATGATTTTCTTACAATAAACACAGACTGCCAGCCATTCATTTACTATTCTGACCCAGGTGCTGGTCCACCCCACATCAATTGTCCATCTGCAGAAGAATAAAGGCATACCATCAACTTGCTATAACATTTATGTGTGCACTGAATGAAAGACATAATAAATTTCCAATGAACACACTACAAGTGAGAAGCTGAGAAAAGTTTATTTCAATAAAAATGTTTGTGGCACTGCTGAGTGCTGGCAACTGTATTAGCTTATTGAATTACTTGGTGTCAGGGATCCACTTGATATTCTGTCATGCAAATAAGACAGCTATAAAACTTTACGGGAACAACATTTATTGAGTTTTGTGGTTTCTGGATTTGTATATGATCATTGATGAATAACAACTGGAAATACATTTGCTTTGACAGACAAAGCAAAACAAGAAACCATATGATATGGGCCAAATACAAGAGGGTAGGATATCATACTTTCTCATAGAATGATGACTATTCCATCCAACCAATAGCATAGCAAAATACATTGCTCCCGTGGCAAAAACAAAATGGAAAAAACCATAACCATATGGTACATCATCCTCTGCTGGTGTATCATCCTTCCGGAACTGCAGGGATATGTAAGAAAGTTATTGGAGAACCTAATAATAAAATTCAAGCTAAATTCAGAGTTTATGCTAACCTGGAAGCATTTGGAATCTATGCCTGTTGAAAATGTCGCAATAACAATTGCAAGTATTGCAACAACAAAGCTCTGCCAACAACAGCCATTATCATTTGTCAACCAACAATGAAAAGAAATGTATTTTGAGATTTTTAAATTAGTTACTAAGCCGTCATAAAAAAATATATTATGCTATGTACAACCAAAAGTAATAAGATAGATAAAGGTTCTAACAATAGACTAGAAACATTAGGCAATAATTTTTGGGAATAAGTAGCAGTTTTTCATGGCATTTATTTGATGGATACACGTATGTGACAATGGTAATGACTATTCACTATAGACATAGACGTGTATTTGTAAGCTCATAACTATCAGGTTTAATGAGATGTTCTAATTTTTGAAGAGAGAAAAAAATATAAGTATTACAATGATGCTTAGCCAGTCTGTTTTGGGTGCAGAGTTTGACTTCCTGATGCAGTTTTCTCCAGCAGGTTCACTGCATACAAAAATATCCCGACACTCAAATATAAAATAAGTAAAAAATGGACATTAAGAGAGGTTGCATAAATAAAAATTGAACAAAAGCAAAACTGTTAAGCAAAAGTTGGTAAACCTGCCTTCTAATGGCACACCAACAAAGGAAGACAATATAAAGCCCCATCAGCCCCGGAGTTAGAATACCAGCATTAACCTATTGCAGATAAAATTGGAAATTCCAAATCAAGTTATGTTGTACGATAAAATGTTTTGAACAAGTAAAGGTATGGCCACAAATAGAACATACTTTCGGGTGCAGAGACACGCTGGTCATGAGTTGGACAAGTACTAGCGTCCAAGTGATGAAGAAAATGTTGAGAAGGCAAGAAGGCTCTGGTGTATACCAAATGTACATCAAAATGATCCCCACCAAACAGACAACATATGCGGTTGTTGCAAACAACATCACATGAATATGGCTGTATGGAAATTGATGATTAATGCAAACATTTCAAAATACAGAATCATATACCTTATATTATCCTAAATAAATTGATCAACTTGTTGTTTTGTATGCCTATCAAAGCTTTACAGGTCGAATAGGATAAAATGCACACGCACAGTATTAGGTTGATGCTAGATTAGTGGGTTTTTTCTATAAGCTGCTAAATTAGTAGATAAAGTTAAATAACACTGATCAGACAACAATTGGTTATACCCCTCTATACTCTAGAGTACTTCTGACAATAAATTTGGAAAATTCAAGAAATTTTTATCCTTTCCTTTTTATATAATATAAGCACAATGGTCGACTATTCAACATCCAAAAGAAAAATGAATATGCCTTGCTAAAACATTGAAAATTTAACAATCAAAATTTATGCAGCGACAATAATCTCAAGCATATTGTTCATGGTCGAGAAGCCTGTTTTTCTCTAACCGAAAAAACTCTTACCAACGTGCTGCATATTTTTCAGACGCACAGTGATCATTCAGCCATGTGATGAAGCTGATTATGCTAATTAGTTGGATTAGGAGGAAAACCCTGAAAAGGAATTACAGGAACACTTTAAACAATTACATATTGTTTGAAGAAGAAAAACTGTGTGATGAAATCATCTATCATATATAAGATTAAGAGGTAAAAGTAAAACTATACCCGGCACCAAAATGCGCCACCTCCCCTGGTAATAGAATTGTATCAAAGGAATGACTAGGTTAGTATAATATAACAATCTTTTGATATCACAGATGATGCATTTATACTTGGAGGCTTGTTGAAAGATAAAGTTTACTAACCATAAATTTGAATAAAGCCGGAAGGTAGAAAAAATGGGATGACAGTCATGACGATCCACAAAGCAATCTTGACTAACCACCATCCAGAGTGCCATGTGTTTCTCTTTTGCTTTAGTTTAGAAGTGCCAGTAGTTGACAAAAACATTATGATATAGAATGTCTGAACTTGGATTAAGGTTCACTTTATATATTGTAGGACTATACGACTGACCTTAGATAAGTGGCTTAGTTATGATATAATATAACACTTTGTTCAAAAA
This sequence comes from Medicago truncatula, assembly GCF_003473485.1. Classification (NCBI taxonomy): domain Eukaryota; kingdom Viridiplantae; phylum Streptophyta; class Magnoliopsida; order Fabales; family Fabaceae; genus Medicago; species Medicago truncatula. Next base: position 47,799,412 of record NC_053049.1, on the reverse strand, counting down.
GATCGATCATTTTTATAATTACTATTTTTCCACCCACCATAAATGAATATGAATAACTAATCAAATTCTTTATTCTTTATTTTCTCTGTGTACAGACCTTATACAGAGCCTTTAGTGACTAATTATTAATTTCATGTATATAACTGAAAATGATACAAAGCAACCCAAGCTCACACGCAAAACACCTTCAGCACCCAAACAGTCTTTTCCACCATTGCATCCTTTTAATCCTGTAGGTTGAATTTATTATTAGATTTAATTTAAACCAATGGCATCATATTCATATGAAACAACATGCCTCAATGAAAGCAACAATATATTGGATGGAAGTGGAACACACAATTTGTTGGTTAAATAAAATGATTTGCCATAATAAGTGCGGGACCGAACCACAAGAAGCATGACCGGCCTAAATGATAGATATATGACAATGGAACGTGAGAGTTCTAAACTTACTCTCCATTTCTGTTAGAGCACTACGACCATAGTCACGAGCAGCCCATGCCAACAAATTAGCCAGCAGAAAAATAAAGGCATAGGCATATCTTGCCATCCAAGGATTGGATGCATTTCGGAATTGACTGAACCATGAAGAATCATTGGATATGATACACCTCTCATTACCATTGTTGCTTTCTCCAGTTTCCATATTTTCCTTCAACAGAGCAATGCTACGCAGTACATGAATGAATGGATCAGAGACGTCATTCAATTAAGATCTTCTATTCTATAATATATTCCTCTGTACTGTAATGCAGAAAAGAGTCATCTGTCATGGGAGATTGTTTACTGTTAGCAAAGCCGTATAAATAAGTAATCATATTCATGTGACCGAAGAATAATAGATGTTTTATTGTTTATCATCTTTGTAGTCTTAGCTTTTTCTCATATAAAAATCAACATATATTCTCTTATGAAGGTTTTGCAATCGGGAAACATACTTCCAGCGTTTCAATTTGATTGTCGTTACTTTTGATAAAAAAGAAATTTTCTTCCAATACTTTTTTGAAAGATTCTTCCAATACTGTGTAGTACTAATATTTATTTTATATATTTCTATATCAGTAAGTTTACAGTTACATTTACTATTAACAAAACGATAATAATTTTGCACATGCACAAAATTTTAAAAACCATAAATAAATAAGATTATAAGCTCTTATTTATTTTCCACAATGGATCACACCAAATACATTCTTTTATGATTAAATCAAGTGATAATCTCTTTTTGATGAATTATTCAAATTTGTCAACATATTATGATGGCTCATCAATCGTCGAGTTAATGTCAATGTTCATGGCTCATCAATCGTCCAGTTAATGTCATTTTAAAAACATTATATAAACAATATTTTCAACATCAAATTGGTTGGTAGGGCCGACCAAGGGTAAGTACTAAAATCTTAACTTTAAACCTACCAACAAAAAAAATATATATCATTGAATTTTACAAGCAAAAAGGTTATATGCAAAAAAAGAAAAGAAAAAAACCAAGGTCTCATTTACCATTGAAAATTATTAGGCCCGCTTTAATGTTTGTCCGCTCAATCTTTCAAAGTGTTTTCACCCTTGGCGCTCAAAGCTCGAGGGTCATTGATGATGGATCCTTTAACATCCGTTACTTTTGCACTTAATTTATGCAAGTTTAAAGATAAATTTATTATTTTTGACATTTTAATTTATGCAAATTTATACGTGATAGAAAAACTCATTATACAAAAAATAATATTGAGAGATATGTTAAATTAATTTTTCATTAGAAATTAATGAGTTTTTCTACTTGCACCCTAGTTAATCATGGTTGCACCTCAAAATGACAAGATTACCCTTTCATAAAATTTGATTTTCAAAAAGCCTATTCCTTCTTTTTTGGTTACACCCCAAAACCCTTCTTCCAAAACCATAATTCTCCAATTGATGATTGTGTTCTGCGAAGATTTTCAAAACCATACTTTCTCACGTCCATTCATGATTTCAAAGAAAATTCGAAGCAAATCAGGTTAGCAAGTGTTGTTCTTCAATCGATTGTGTTTTTCTTGTTGTGGGTTCTCAGTTCTGATTTTGTGTTTTCACAGTTCTGCGATTTTGTAAACTCAGTTTAAGTAGGTTCATGTAAACTCAGTTTAAGTAGGTTCATGTTAACTCAATTTAAGTAGGTTCATGTAAACTGAGTTTAAGTAGGTTCATGTAAACTTAGTTTACATGAACCTACTTAAACTGAATTTAAGTTAACCTTGCCAATGTAAACTAAAACCGTAATCGTACAGTGCATCATTGCAGTTGAAGGAAAAAAATTGAAACTAGCAAATATAAGAAGAAATTCACTTACTTATATCCAATTGAGTATGTATGAAAAATATTTTGATTCACTCTTTAATTTTCATGGAGATTGATATTAAACATCAAATTGTTTGATCGATCGCTTTGTGGGGTGAAAGAGGGTGAAACTCACCGACAATGAATAAAATTAGGGTTTTAAGAAAATTTATATAAAAGAGCAATTTTGATATTATAAAAAAATTTTAAGAAAATTTGGGTGTAACCAGAAAAACATGGGGTGTAAATAGAAAAACTCGAAATTAATTAAAATTATACTAACAATTTATTTTTAATTAATAGTACTAATATAACGTTTAAATATAGAAAGGAGGGACCAGAAAAAAAACTCATCAACCAACAACACAATTTGCTGCTAGAATTGTGATTGCATCGGCTGTATCGGAATGCGCAACCTCGATTAAAGCATATGAGAATGCATTGACTTAAAAACGCATCTACCTCAACGAGGAATGCTTGCTTACAGTTTTTATCTCTACTAGCTTTTTCTGAGGGGAAATGCGTTATCACTTTTCAGAATTTTAATTAATCAATTTTTTTTTAAATAACATGAAAAACAATGCAGGATCTACTTCGTCTTCATGTGAGAAAGAGGGTTAAAAAATAGTTTTAGTATTTGTTATATTATTTTCATTTGAAGCACATGATTTATTTTCCTTTACTCCAAAGTAACCAACCACCATCTCAACTTTTCCTTTTATTCTTTTCTAATTTTCTCGGCAAACATATATCAAAACCATCGATTATGCAATTGCATTCAATACTCTTATCTGGAAACGAAAATCTATACGAACTACATTATATCACCACATGATTCATAAAATGCCAAAAAATTGTGAAAAAACATAGAAACAGAATTTTATTTTCACATAAAGCTAATTCTTAGAACAAATTATAGACAAAAGAGGAATGAAAGGCATGTAAAAATGGAATTGAGAATTGCTTGATATAAAAGCGAAGAATCTAACAATTGAAGAAAGAAATGCAATGAAGTACCTGAGATAGATAGATGAAGAAGATGAAGGCAATGGTGGAGAAAACGCAGATCTGTTAACGAGTGAAAACTGGAGCGGTTGGTACCATTCTCTTTTTCGATCTCTCACTTTTGAGAGAAAGAGTATAGAAAATGAAAAATGGAAACAGAGAGAAATTGTTGGGGAAACGCTTTGTTTGTGCTTTCGGCTCGTAAAATAATGATTTAAACTTGATTGCTTTTCTTTTGTGTTTACTGATTTTTCTTTGCTTTTCTTCGCTTTTTCCTTTTTATTTTCCCGCCGCAAGCTTCCTCTATTTTCTACTTTTTTTTTTCTTTTTTTCTGCTTGATATTTTTACAAGTAAAACTTACATTCACTTTTTCTTTTAGTGGATCCAAATTAATAACTTTTTCACAAAATTATAGTTGTATCTTATCAATTTAAACCCACTAAAAAAATCAAAGGTTAATTAAGTTTTTGATCCCATTAAATAAGTATGTAAAAAATCATTAAATTTTTTTAAATTTTAAGCATAATCTTGGTATTAACAGAGAGGTAATTTGAATAGACTGACTTCATTAATTAATTTTTATAAAAAGGACAATACAGTAGAACAACTTATATACAATGGCAAAGAAGCTAGCTAGCCAAAACAGTTACAGTTTCCACTAACTATTTATATTCTAAACTAGTGAAAGACTAAGAGACTAACTAAAGTTAAATACAAGGAATAATTGTAGTTAAATATGAAGAGTGATAAATGGTAATACATAATTAAAAAAAAATTAATTTAATAGGGACTAAAAACACAAACGGGAAATTTTGTAGGGACTAAAAAGTGTGATTTATTTTTATAAGGACTAAAAATAAAACTGCAGATATTTATAGAGACCAAAAACTTAATTAACCCAAAAATCAATAAGTGGATATAAGTATTAAGGCTGAAGTGCACTTTTCCACCCTTAACTTTCAAAAAGTTGCAATTTTAATCCTCTATGTACAAAAACTAAAATTTTGGCCCCCTAAGATTTCGCCCAATTGCATCTTTGGTCCTTTTGATCAATTTTGACCAAGTCAACGCATGTGTGGCATGCCACATGTGTAAATAATGAATTAAAAAAAATAAAAAATGTCTCATAATCATTTTATAAATTAAAAAAATTAAAAAAATTATTAAAAAAAAAATCAGAAAAAAATTTAAAATAAAACCCACAACCATAAATGTTCATCATTCTTCATCTCTTCCACTCCAAACCGAGAAAGAAAAAAACCTTCAATCTTCAATTTTCATATCTACATCAACTATAAATCATCGTTAATCTTCCAATTAACTCCATCAAACATATAATTTTATAATTTTTAATACCTTTTTTTATTTTATTTTTAATTTATAAAATGATTATGAGGTATTTTTTTATTTTTTAATTCGTTACTTGCACACGTGGCATGCCACATATGCGTTGACTTGGTCAAAGTTGACCAAAAGAACCAAAGATGCAAAGGGGCTAAATCTTAGGGGGCCAAAATTATAGTTTTTGTACATAAGGGACCAAAATTGTAACTTTTTTAAAATTAAGGGTAGAAAAGTGCACTTTAGTCAAGTATTAAAGATGTGTTTCATTCGCTAAAAATGTAAGTATTAGATAAAATAAAACAAAAAAGGTGTAACAATATTGAATCGATTTTTTTTTTTGTCTTATATGATGTGTTAGATAGACAAAATATTATTTTCGTATTTTAAACAATTTGTACTCGAGGCAAAAGGTTATGACGTGGTTTAGTAAAGAACAATAATTTTAGTTTTGTTTTTGTTCCTTACCTCCAATTTGTCAAGTTTTTGGAACATCTTTACAATCAAGCATAATAGTTGTTCTGACTATGTATTTATTTTTTAGCGATCAAACACACTATAAGTATAAATAAAGATCTAACCACTAGAAAAGGACAAAAAGTTGAAGGGGGAAATGGGAGGATAAAGAGGAATGGGTACAATCAAATAATTTTTAGAACAACTCAATTTATCATACTCTCTCATTGTGTTCTTGATCTCTTTCACTATCTTCCCTCTTTCTATTAATTTTGCCATAAAAGATGAGAGAAAAAGAATGTTATCTCAAAAGTTGTTACAAAATGATGCTACAAATATCATTATTTAAAGAGAAAAGTTTGAAGAAAGAACTTATAGAAATTGCTACGCTTTATTTTATTTTTTCTTAATAAAATGAAAATTAATTAAAGAAATGTTATTGAGTGTCCTTAAGCACTTGCTAAGAAAATTAAAAGTTATTGTTTCATCTAAAATCTAAAATAATAAATAAAGATGATGCACTCTTTTGATCTCTACTAAGAAAATGAGATATGACTAAACTAAAAGAGCAGAAAAAAGATCCAAATCGCAGGGTTTTTTATTTGCAATTCGCTTGTTTCAATGCTAACAATTAAGGCCTTGAACTCATAGAGCACTTGCATGCATAGTTTCAAAACTCGGATCGGATCGGACGGTCCGACCGGTTGAACTTAAACCGGGGGACGTGACAGGTTCGGTCTGCTTATTGGATCGGACATGCTGTTGAACCGGTCAAAATCGGTATGACTCGCTAAAAATCGGTGAAAACCGATGATTCGGCCGGTTTGGTGAACCGGACCGGGTCAATGAAAAGATGAGAAAAACTGAAGAAAAAAAATCATTGAACAGAGAGATCCGGCACGGAAGGAAAGAAGATGAAGAAGAAGAAGGCAGGAACATGATGGAAATTTTAGATGAGTCATTTCATGTTTTATAAATCAATAAAGTCTTTTAAAATCTTAAAATTATTTGAGTTAAAATCCCTCAAAATCCAAATTATAGAATCTTGTGATTTTAAAAAAGTCTTTTAAAAAATCTTAAAATCCCATAAACTCTTGCAAAATCTTTTAAAAATTTTAAGACTACGAGAGTTGTTACAAGAAAGCTCCTTAAAATTTAGGACTATATGTTGTCGCTTCTCCTACACATCCTTCAAATCGGCCTTATTAAGTCCAACGCAACGCAACATTTTCTATTTTAGGTTGTTTCTTTTATATTTTTTATTTTCCTTTTCATTTAAATTGTGAATGAGCTCTATTTAGGAGGGATCCACCCAATAATTTCAACCTCGGCTATTTTTAATATCATCAACTTCCAGCTTACCTCAGATAATTTTTTTAACACGAGCTCAACCTGAAGATGATGTGGCCAATGGAGAGCGTGTAAAATGCCCATAGCTTCTCCTTCTAAATTTGAACATTGGACTTTCTGAAAGGTTGTTGTTGCCAAATGAAATTTCTACGTGGTGATCACTATCACAAGCACCGGTTCACCAAATTTAAAGATTATTGAAAAATTGAAGTCAAGGTTACATTTTAACAATATATCATGTGGTGGTTCAAAGAAAGACAAGCCTTACTTCGAGCCACTTCTACCCAAATAGTGTACCATCATTTGCTCTAGCTAGCAATAATGCTCCAAGTGTTAAAGAGGAATATTGTCCTAATCAATTTCATTCATAAATTTCTACTCAAATTTTCTCACCTCAGTTAGAACATAGCACCAATGAAGTTGTTTCAAACAAGCTTGAGCAATAAAGCATGACAAGAATAGATGTCAACAGTGTTTCATTATCCATATTTGTATAGCAAACCACACATTCACTCCGACAAGATAATCCTTTATTTTACAAAAATCAATGAGAATCTTTTATAAACTTATATAAATCAATGATCGAAAATGCCACATTGCACTGATTTTAGAAAATCAAATTTTAAAATCAATAGCCACAAGGAACTCAGAAGCAGATTGTTGTTTGCGGATAACTGAAGGATCACAACCTGCAAAACAAGAAAATGAAACGTAAAATCTGAGGCATGACAATGTCACTAAACTAAGGAATTATCCGCAGAATTGCGCAACTCCCCCAGAGTACAACCGGTTCTTCTCGACGGTAAGCGTACCGAAGCTATCAGGACACGAGAAAAATACACAGACTCAATGACTCAGGCTCTTAGTAATAAAGAAGTAGCTTTGAAGAAAATGGTTTCTAACTCACTTAATTTCACGTAATGAAAATTATGTTCTTATAAGATAGTATGCAACACGTTTCTTATTCCACTCAAATATAAGTGGATTCTATTAACTAGGTAAGTGGGGATTAACCAAATAATGATGCTTAAAATGATGCCAAGACTCTAAATAATATCTCAATGGAAAGGCTTCTTGAATGACAAGTAATTAACAAATTATTTTGGCTGAATAAAAACATGTAGCTTGGCTTGAGAAAAAAATAGGAAGTAAGGTTGAACTCAATAAACACGTTTTTAGTTTTAATAATAATAATAATAATAATAATAATAAGGCTTAATTGCACTTTTGGACCCCTAACTTTCCAAAAGTTGCGGTTACAGACCCTTAACTAAAATAAATACAAAACAAACCCTTATGTTTCCATTTTGTGGCAGTTTTGAACCCCCAGTGGATTGTTGACCTGGTCGTTGCTGACGTGGCACTCACATCCCATTAGTGAGGTGCCACGTGTATTTTTTTTTTTTTTTTACTTTTTAAAATTCATCCTGTTATTTTTAAATTGGACAACATTAAAAATAAAATAAAAAAGGAAAATAGAAACAGCCGTGAAAAAGGAAACCAACTTGGTGCCACAGCCGTGAAAAAATAAAAAGGAAAATAGTGAGGTGCCACAGCCGTGAAACCTCCTCCCTGGATTCTCATCAGTCCAAGAAGTCACCAATGGTGAATCAACACCACAATAACAAACCAACTTGGTTCTGTGATTCAATGTTGACCCACTAACCGATGAAGATGAATATTCAACCATTTTTTGTTTCCAGCAAAAACTGAGTGATTGGAGAAACAAGGACAGAACAAAAGAAACAGAACGATTTCGAAATCGAATTGAGAAGAAAGAAAGGACAACGATTTGAGAAGAAGGAGGATTTTGAGGAGGAAATCGAATGTGAAGGATGAACAAGGACGGCGATTGGAGAAGAAGGTGTTTTTAATCGATTTGCAGTTTTGGGAAATTGGGGGTTTTTAAACCCTAATTTCTTTCCAACTAACAGCACGTGACTCTACTTTCTATTTTCCTTTTTATTTTTTTTTATTTTGTCCAATTTAAAATAACAGGATGAATTTTAAAAAGTAAAAAAAATAAAAAAAATACACATGGCACCTCACTAATGGGATGCTGCCACGTCAGCAACGACCAGGTCAACAATCCATTGGGGGTTCAAAACTGCCACAAAATGGAAACATAAGGGTTTGTTTTGTATTTATTTTAGTTAAGGGTCTGTAACCGCAACTTTTGGAAAGTTAGGGGTCCAAAAGTGCAATTAAGCCTAATAATAATAATAACTTTTGAAATAACTTCAAATATACAACAATCCCCCACATATTTCAAAAGTTTTAAATCTAGAAAATATATATAGCTTGAGTTACCTTTGAGTGTAATGCATCGTAACGGTATATATGGAACCCGTCCTAGACTAATAAGACTTAACACATAGTGAATTGGTTTAACAAGCCATGGAACTCAATACACTTGATGTATGCTAGAGGTCTCACAATCACATTACACCCCCATTATTCTAGTGTAATCGCTGTGTTGCGCATTTAGCCTGAGTCACCCCCACGGTCTCATGCAAGCGGCCCCACTTGACACTCATATAGGTGATTCCATCTGGAGCATGCTACAACCACACACCACCCTAAAGGCTTATGCTAATCATTAAAGGCATTAAAAGCCTAACCCTCAAATTTTAATTTAATCAGCACTTCTCATAATTATAACAATGTAGGAAAAAGATAAAATAATTTAGTGCTAACATAACTAACAAGTGACTTGTTTTTTCCATTGAACCTTTTTCATAGGATCTCCAATCATAAAGGTTGGGTTCCCATCACTTGTCGTTTTCGAGTGGCATAGTCTTATTTCCTTCTTTCTCTTCCTGGGGTTTTTGTCAACGAATTCGTTAAATTCACAAATATTGACTAAGATGTCTCTTAATCAATTAATCTCATATTTCATCGAGTCTAAAAATAAACTCGGATTTCACTATAAATTTATACAAGTCTACTAGCGAAAACATATTCATCAACAAGATAAATCTACTTATAGATTTATTCTCATTGGATTAAAACCCAGTCATCATCATTTTATATTACTTAATTGTATTAGTTTTACAATGGGAACCTATACAATGGCTCTTTCACGTTACAAAAGGTATGTATTTGCTTCCAATAAATATACGCTAACACGTCATAATAAATTCTCATACAATGAGCATTATATACCCCACAATAAAGTATATTTTCCACGAATTTCATTACACATCATTGTATAAGAATAATATAATGGATAATCCATATAAACCATTTAATATTTTGTGGTACTTAAATATCTCTCATTCTACCATATAATTTTTTTTCTTCATACATTTCCGAACAATATTTCCTCGATCTACTTTTAAAAATATAAGCATAATATTTTACAACAGAATAAATCTTCTCACAACCACATCAGTATGCATTATATCAAAAGAGTACTGCGGCTAAAATGAACTCACAAGTGAACCAAAATTCATCATGAACAAATAGCAAAGTGTAGATAAATAAAATACTTATCATAATTTCAATCTCATGACCATACTATCAAACAGATTTTTCTTTTTGGTCAAGTAGTCTAGTGGCTAGAGCTCACACAATTAAATTGTGGAGAAGTGGAATGTCCGAGGTTCGAACCCCGACCCCTACATATAATATGCAATATCCCTACCAACTGAGCTAAGCTCACGGGGATAGATTTTAATTAATTTATAATAGCATGCATGGGCCCAAAAGAATTACTCCTCAATAATACAATTCCACAAAAAAAAAAAAATTGCATTATTAGTCAAAGAGTCTAAATACAGCAAGCCTTAAAGCACAAACAAATGCTCCAATTTTAGTTGCCACACTGTTTGGTCTAAAACAAATTTAGCAAGAACTACCCACTGAAAATGTCATCAAATTTTGAATTGGAACAAAATTTAAAGTTCATGTTGTTCAATCATATATAACAGGCAGGAAGACACAACTTTACATGGCAATTGCTTGCAACGTCATAGTTAGAAATTGTGATAATCATGTTTCTATTTAATGTCAATAATGATAATAACAATAACTTCTAATACCATAAACACTTAGGCACATCTTAATGCATAACAATTAAAAAGAGAACAAATTTTATTGTACGCATCAAATTTAAAATCTATACAAATGCACATATGTGTATAAATGTTTAAGGATATATGGATTTCAATTAAATTGTCACAAGTGAATTAAACATCAATTCTTTTTTCCAAGTAGTATTGATCATAAGGGATACTCATCTCGCTTTTCAGAATACAAACTTCATAAGAAGCTTTTCAAAACAATATTCTTGTGTAGTGTATTATACTATCACACATCCTTATTATCTTAGACCACAAATCAAACTTGATTGTCTTATACCTTACATATTAATATAAAGGTCTTCTTCTTATGTAAATAAAAATTTAGCTTCATAAAAGATATTCAAGCAAGCTGAAGACATACCTCATCTCCTTGCTCAACTAAGTAAATATTGATTGCCTTTCCATGGCCACTAAATAGTATAGTAAATCTTCATCACAGTATACAAACTTCACACCATAAAGAAATAGTTATGTAGTGCATTATCTTCCAAATTAATATACTCCTATGCAAGAGAATTCATTAAGTTCAGCCGTCAAAATCATTCCACCATGTGATCCTGTAAAATTCTTTGGATGGGCATTCGATAAGTGCATCTAATTTGATGCATATCCACTTTGACAATGCTAAAAGTTGAATTGTTAGAAGAATGTACCAACCTTCATAATAAAATCCATAACTTTACCAATATCTATCAATTTAATATATTTGAATTCAACGATCCACGCTCACCGCATTTCTACTTTTATCCTTCAAAAAAAAAAAAATATATTTGAATTCAAGATGAATCAAAATAGACATTATATATTGCTTTAAGGTACTCTTTTAATTTCTCAAATTTATTTCCAATTATAAAAAAAGATCTACCCAGGTATTCAAAATAAAAACACGCCTAAATCATTTTATAACATCGAGTAAATTTCAATAAGATGTATTTCTAGTAAGCTAAATTGAATACTCAGTTTAAAAGTTTTAATAGGATAGAGTACAAATCATATTCGGTTGAGGCAGATTAGCTAAGGAGACTTACCTGACTCTTTAGCTTACAAATAGAATGTAAACCCCCCACATTTGTATATACCAGTAACATCAACAAACTATGTGGTGTATGCGACAAAGCCGGAGCGCTGGTAAATAAGGAAGAAGTGAAATCATCATGCTCGTTACCATTGTCATAATCGTCTCCAACCATAATTCCTTAGATTGTTGTTCGCGGATGACTGAAGGATCACAACCTGCAAAACAAGAAAATGAAACATAAAACATGAGGCGTGACAATGTCACTGAACTAAGGAATTATCCCCATTCGATAAGTGCATCTAATTTGATGCATATCCACTGAACGTGAGGGATGACTGAAGATTATGTTCTTATAAGATACTCCCTCCGTCCCTAATTATAAGACTCTTTTGAGAATTTTTTTTGTCCCTTTTTATAAGACATCTTTATTATTTCCAACTACATTAATTATTTCTTTACATACATGCCCCTATTTATTATACATATTTTTCTACAATTAGCAATAAATAGCATATGGAAAACATAAACTAACTCTCTCTCTTAAGGATAAAATTGTAAAAACAATAGTGATTACAAACAACTTTAATACAAATATTCACTTTCTTAATTCCCGTGATTTTAACAAAAGGGTCTTATAATTAGGGACGGAGGGAGTAGTATGCAACATGTTTCTTATTCCACTCAAATGTAAGTGGATGCTATTAATTAGGTAAGTGGGGATTGACCAAATAATGATGCTTAAAATGATGCCAAGACTCTAAATAATATCTCAATGCTTGTTAAAGGCTTCTTGAATGAAAGCTATTTAATCCATACCTATTAATAAAGGTAATACTTTTGTTTTGGTGTAGCCTAATTAGCTTCCAAAAATACCCTTTTGTAACCACTTTTTTGCTTCACGTTCATTTCAAACAAAGGCAGCAGTTACAAATCAAAACACCTGTTATAAAAACGAATACACATATACATGCAATTAATTAACCAAAAAGCACCGGTTACAGATTGCTAAAGAAAGCACAAAGCAGGAAGTGTTTCTCCTTCTTCTTATTCTTTTATACTTCTCTTTTATTTCTGGAATTGAGATTGGTTTCTTCATCTGCTTTTTTCTTATTTTCCTATTTGAAATTCCTTGAATTGTAGTTTGATCGAATTTATGTAACTATTGTAAAGCAATTGGTTGTTATTATTATCGATCAGTGAGAAACAAAGGAAAGAAATTGTAACGCAATTGAATTGTATTTGCTAAAGGTTAACAATGCAAAAACCCCTTTGATAAGTTGCCAGATGATGCAATTGCAAAAAATATACACACAATTTAAGCAATGATAAATTAATAAGTGTACTTTCATTTGAGGATTAAATTAGCTTTAAGTATAGTAACAATGAAGTGTTTATAGTAAAGTTTATTTTCTACTGAATCTCAAGACTTTGAAAAGGGGAAGCATTATATGAGTAATTGGTTTTGGATATGGTGGGTTACATAACCTTTGGATTTAGTGTCCTTTTCAAATTTCAATGTCCAATCACACAAACCAAAACAAAAAATGTACATAGAATTAACAATGATAATTTGATGAAAATTTGTGTTATGTAATAGCAGTTGGGCGCAACCTATTGGGATAATTAGAGAGATGGAGAAATCGAAAAGGGAGGAAAAAAAAAGGGTTCTCTATGCCTTTAACGAAGACATCAGGGAAGTGACGATAGAGAGAGCAGACATGGATATGTCATGGCGACACCGAGAGCCCACTATCACACAAAGACGTTGATGTTGGTGGTGGCATCATAGAGGGTACTTCCGATTCTCGCATTCTTTTTTACTGAGCGGTTTCATTATGTTGCGAAGCGGAAAAAAATCAAAGAACAAAATTAGGAATATGGCAATGGCAAATTGTACACATTTGGAGCTTTCAATACAATTTATCCTTTGCAACTTTGGTATACCAGATTGCACATGATCGGTTCTTTTTCAATATTTTTCTTTTCTTTTGAATAGTACGTATCAACTATTACTTTTGATTATAGTTTTACATTTTTTAATTTTTCTTCAACAATTGTAATTATTTCTAGAATTCTATTTACTGCAGATGCTTTTTTAATGCCTTTCATACATTCTGTTTCTATTTTAGGGGATACGGTTATTAAAAATAAACTTCTCCCGTTAGAAAGATTGTATAAGAAAATAGTGATGATAAGGAACACAGAGATAAACGGTACAAAAAATTAAATGATTTATTGGTAGAAAATAAACAGTTAAATGATTTCACTTTTTCATTTTCTAGAATTTTGTTATGGTTTATTGGTTTGAACTTTGGATTTCTTCATGCAGACAAATGATATATGGAGTATTGTCTTTCTATTTGATGCGACGGTGCCCGAATCCATTTCACACTTACAATTTGCTATTTTTTTAATAAAAAGGGGTTTCAATTTGCTATTGATGGTGAGTTTTTTTTTCTATAGCAGTGAAGGATTCATGGTAAAGTGATGCTAAGTCAACATTTACACCAGTTTGCAACCACAAATGCCTTGCAGATTGGAGGTTTCTTGATAATCATAAAGGAAATTTTTGTTGTGATAATGATTGGGTGAGAAAAATGTAAAACTAATAGTACTCCTTATATCCTTCTATGAAATGGTTTTTTTTTTTTTTAAGGAAATATACTTCCATAAATTTTGTTTCCTCTATAAACTTGATGTGTGCATAATTTGATTAATTTTTGATATTTTGTACCATCATGAATTGTTAATCCAAATTGCACACTTTTATTATTTATGACAGTTTCTCAAAGTAACTTCTAATAACTCTAAGTAACTGATTTATGACAGGTTCTCTATCTATATTTGCCAATTGCTAATGAGAATTGAGGATTGAACAGTTCTATTGTTTTTCTTTTCAAGACAAAGAATCAAGAAAATGGGAGCAGGGACGTCCAAATTACAATTGCAAGAGACATTTCATCCAAAGATAGAGAGGAAACATGACAGGTTTCACCGAAGATCTATATTTCTTATCTCTTTTATGATCCAATGATTTCATAACAAAGAGAGATATATTTCATCTATTTGACACTTCTTATTTTTTAATTTCAATTTTAGTATGAATGAATAATTTAGTTTGTGATTTTATTGGTCAATTCTTACAAACTACAATATTGTGGTGGACTAAAATTATCATTAAAATTTTCTAGAAACTAAACTTAAAAGTTTCTGATTTTATAGATACTAAAAACATATTTAACCCATTCCAATATTTATTTTTCTAAAAGTTCACAATGTAGTAGTATATAGCTTTGTTCTCAATTTGGAAATCCAAAAACACAAATAAGTTGAAGGTATTATTAGAAAGAATTCCATGACTTTGATAACCACAAGTTTCGATTACCTCTTTTCAAGCTTGATTTTGTATATTTGACGTTGATTTTTATTTTGATAAATAGTGATGTTTAATTTGAAAAAATGCAGTTATTCTAAAATAATGTTGTGTAATTGTTACCTATTAGATTAAAATGATTTCCTTTAATCAGGTTGTTGTGTAATTTTAAGGGTGATTCTACTATCTATCTATGTGGTTCTATTTATAGTTTTTTTTTTGGTGATTCTACTCTTAATAGAAAGTATCCCAATCAAATACCCCATCTGCTATTCAAAAATGATGGCACAAAACTCAAATCTCTTATATCAAATAGTATGATTTACATTCAAGAGTGGTTGTGTTGATGAAGTGGACTCCACCATTTCAAGAGTATGATTTACATTTTTTTTTTTTTAAAAAAAAAAATAGTATGATTTACATTCATTTATACTTTCACTTAAGAGTCTTAGCATAACCAAGATTTCTTTATGATTAAAATAAATCTTAATTTTGTTGGAAACCATAGTTGTTTTTACACACATTCAACAACACCAATAACATTAATTATAAATATTTCTCTATAAAATGGTAATTGTGTAATGTACTTCTACTTTATAGTTTGACACATGGTACTTGAATATAGAAAAACTATGGTTATAGATTACACAAAATTAATTTCATTTCATGACCCTTTGTGCTTAATTTTAAGTCGTTAAGGATGTTTACTTTATAAGTTGGTTTCCTTCATATCAATTAGGAAATGTTACCGATTTTTGTGTTTCTCAACAAAGTTTGTGAAGGAAATGTTTAGTCAAGGAAAATGGAAGGAAGTAAAGAAAAGAAGAGAGTAAGGTAAGGAATATGGTAAGAAAATAGAGGACCATTGAGACCATCCTCCAACTGCGGTCTAAATGTAGACCTCCGTTGCAATCACACAAAGATGATGGAAGGGAGAAAGTTGCGCCAACGACCGAGATAAGGGTTTCCTTATTGTTTTCAATCAACTTACCAACATTGAATGTTGCCACAATATTTACTTTCTTTCAAAAACATGAAGGTTATATTCCTCTACTTTTTTCTAACCAGTTTTCTGCTTTCCCTTAATTTCGCAAAATAGGGAGTGTGAGATGTTCATTGAAATGATCATCGAGGTCCTATTATTATTGTCATGTTCCTTTTTGTCTGATTATTTTCTTCTTTATTGGATGTATTAAAGGTATTTGATTTCGTTAACTATAGAGTTGTAGTTTTCTCGACTCAGAGTAAACTTGAGATTGAGGCATTAGATAGTTGAAATTTTTAAGAAAAGGTCTGAATAACATAAGATAAACACATGGTGAGGGATAAAGACCTAAAGACAATGGCATGAAATATGATTAAGATTACTGCAACATATTGAAAATTCTGATTCATCACAATATGGGCTTTCTATTGCTATTTTTTTTTTGGAAAACATAATTATTTTTAGTGATGATTAATCAAAATTCAATAGGGCA
Organism: Medicago truncatula; assembly: GCF_003473485.1. NCBI lineage: Eukaryota > Viridiplantae > Streptophyta > Magnoliopsida > Fabales > Fabaceae > Medicago > Medicago truncatula. The sequence goes on along the minus strand of NC_053049.1, from coordinate 47,782,989 downwards.
TTATTACAATGTATTGAAAGTGGCCATGTATCATTTTACTTTTTGATCAAGTGCAATTTTTTAATATCAAGTACATGTATGATCATCATTTTAATTCTAATTAATAATTTTGTCCATGATATATATCAATAAAAAGTAAGCCAATTTAAACAAAAATATATTGTTTATAAGTTATATACGTTATCGCAGTAGAAAGAGCGAATAGACGGGCACGTGCCCGTCTGGACGCTAGTAGCAAGTAAATAACAAACTATTCTGGCTGAATAAAAATATGTAGCTTGGCTTGAGAAAAAATAGGAAGCAAGGTTGAACTCAATAAACACGTTTTTAGTTTTTTTTTTTGGTAGATAACACGTTTTTAGTTATAATAATAATAATAATAATTTTTGAAATAACTTCAAATATACACAACAACACAAACATAATGTCATGAATGACCATCAAATTGTCGTTCAAGACACGTAGTGCCTTGAGAAAGAGTTACCTGTATCGAGTTCACTTATTATTTTACTCCACAACAAGCTTAACAGTTTTAACGTTCACAATGAAATGGGAAAATGTGTAACTCAAATCTCAAAATTAAGAAGACAGTTTGCACATGGAAGGATGGGTAATCCTAAACAACACTTCTACAATCCTACTATTTTTATTTATTTGGGTACAGGAACAACACTGCTAGTATTAATCAAATAACCCGTTTAAAAAAAAAAAAAAAAAACTATTATTATATCAAGAAAAGGACTCCATTAAATAAATTGACTCTTGCTGGATCTCCTGGGGATGTCCATCCACCAACATCATTGTATTGTATTTTATTGAAAGATCATTTCTATCTACAAACATGTTATTTGGTAATACAATTATTTTCAAGACAAGCCATGAGAATTTGCTTAAAGCCAACCATGTTTACACAAAGGATCATGCTACCAAGTATGCACTTGCTAAGAAATAATAAAAAATAATAATAATATTGTGCATTAAAAATATCATTTTTAAACTTTTAGAACTTTGACTGCACATTTTTTTCAAGACAAAATTGTTATAAGCTTGAGGCATTTGTTAGCATTTTCACTAGACACAAAATCATATTGATGGTAAGCTAAGAAAGACGTTCAAATCAAAATTTCATTTCATAGCATATCAGACATAGAAGATTTAAGAAGCTACCAAGAGAATTAAGAGAAAGGGAGTTATCCCAAATCTGATTGCATAAGATGATAAACAGAAGTGAAATGTTGATTAACTATAATACATACTAAATTGGAAAGCAAAAGTTTCCGTGGCCATGAATTGTGGTTTCCAATTCATTCCCATACATACATTTTCTTTTCTACAACCAGAATGTTGATTACAATTTAAAATCAATACTTAGAGCTTTCTCGTTCTCAGCCACAATAACAAAAATGTGACCAAGTGACTTGTGTCATTTGTTGTTGAGGGAAAGGGTAATAGGTGATAAGATATAAAAAGAATTAATAGAAAGGAGGTGGTGGAGGCGAAGCGTATGGGAGTCCAACGATAGGTGGCAATGGCCCTCCATATGCAGGGGAAGGTGGTGGAGGAGGCGGTAATGTTGGTGGCGGCGGTGAATTGTAAATGTAATGAACAAGGGGTGGTGGTGGTGGGGGGGAATTATATTGAATAGGGGAAGGATGTGATGGTGATGGAGGAGTATGTTGAACCGGTGGATGTGGAGATACATGTACTGGTGGTGTTGGTGTGGAAGAAGATGGTGGTCCGGGTGGGGATGGATGCTCTTCACAAGGTGGTGGTGACAGTGACGGAGGAGGTCCTATAGAAGGTGGAGATTCAGATGGTGGTGGCGGTGATTGGCGGCCATAATGAGGACCTGTCGGTGGGGGTGGATATAGTGAATGAGACGGTGGCATTGGAGTATGTGAGGGTGGCGATACAACAGGAGGTGTTGGAGTTGTAGATGGAGGTGTTGGATGCGCAGGCGGAGAAGAGTGTGTTGGTGGTGGAAAGGAAGGCACCGTTCCCGGCGTTGGTGGAGAGGAAGGGGACGTTCCCGGTGGTGGTGAAAAAAAAGGGGAATGAGGGGGTGGGGATGATCCATAATGAGGAGCAGGAGATGGTGGCGACACCACAGGAGTTATTGGAGATGGTGTATATCCCGGTGGAGAAGAGTGCGTTGGTGGTGGAGAGGAAGGTGTCATTCCCGGTGGTGATGGAGAGTTGGGTGTTCCCGGCGGAGAAGAGTGTGTTGGTGGTGGAATGGAAGGTGTCGTTCCCGGTGGTGATGGAGAGATAGGTGTCGTTCCCGGAGGTGAAGGAGTGCTAGGTGGCAATGCCGGTGGTTCTGGAGATGTAGGTGTTGTTCCCGGCGGTGTTGGAGAGATAGGTGTCGTCCCTGGCGGTGACGGAGTGCTAGGTGACACTGCTGGCGGCGATGGAGTAATAGGCGTCGTCCCCGGCGGTGATGGAGAGGTTGGTGAACCTCCCGGCGATGGAGGAGAGGAAGGTGAAACTCCCGGCGGCGATGGCAAAGGCAAAGAAGGATTAAAAGCTTTACACCCAAACGACTTACAATCCACCGGCTTGGACAAAAATGACGCACATTCCACCAGAGTCTTCTGGAACGGCCTCGCCGGCAAACAATTTCTCCTATCATCAGACGCCGGCAAGCCAAAGCACGCCGGAGGCTCACCAGTAAAGAAATTATCCGAAAACGTAAAGTTCTTAAGATTAGGCAACATACAAATACTTGACGGAATTTTACCAGAGAACATATTATGCGCCACATTAAGCTCCTCCAAACTCACCGCACCGCCAATAGCAGCCGGTAAAGGACCCACCAACTGATTAAAACCCACATCGAAAACCGTGAGATTCTTCAACAACCCAATCTCGGAAGGTAAACATGACTTAAACAAATTGTTCAAGAAATTGATTTCGTTTAAGTTGGACATGTTTCCTATACTGGAAGGTATGCATCCTTTGAATTTGTTGTTTGCAAAAACGACAACTGAAACAGGTGAATTACCAAGATTTTCTGGAAGATCAAAAGCAAAACGGTTGTCGTTTATGAAAATAGCATCTAAGTCTTTGTCAAACAACTCTTTTGGGACCGTTCCTTCAAATTCATTGAACCTGATGTCCAAGAATTTAAGAACTGGTAAGCTTAAAACAACTTTTGGAAACTTCCCTGCGAATCTGTTGTTACTGAGATCTAATTCGAAGAGAAGTTTCAATTTTTGAAAAGTGTGTGGTACAGTGCCACAGAATCTGTTGGAGTTAATGTGGAAAAGTGCGAGATCTGTTAGAAGACCGAGTTCATCCGGTAAATAACCGGCAATGTCGGCATGGTTGAGATCAATACCGGCGACGGTGCGTATGTTTGGGTTGTCTAGTGCTTGAGCACAGTAAATGCCGGTGTAGCTGCATACATTGGATCCAACCCAGTTGGTTGTGAAGTTCAGTGGATCAGAGAGAATGGCTTGTTTCAAAGCTTGTAATGCTATGTAAGCATTTTGGATGCGGTTGTTTTCAAAGACAAGAGATGGGTTGTCTATGGTTTGGGCTGAGAGGGAGAGTGTGTTTATGGTTAGAAGCAGTGTAACTATGAGGAGTGTTTGTGATTTCTTCATCATCGTGTTAATAAACCAAATGGGGTAATTAATTTCTTCAACTTTGCATTTCTTTTATGGAATGTATGTTACCTTTGAAATGCAAGGAAGATGAAGTTTGTTGGTGGCTGAGGATTTATATTTGTATGGATTTTGGAGGTGTGAGTGAGGTTTAGTATATGTTTTTTACAAAACCCAACTTCATGAGAAATTTAAGGACCTTCTTCCAATTTATTCCAATTCCAACTATTGAGTATACGCGTTGCCTGCCAGCCAGCTACTCTACTGCACAATAATAATGGAGTAATAATGAGATTTTTTTTGAATAATTGTGTTGTCCTTGTGACGCTGTTACACTTTGTCTATAGTACTTCTGATTTCGATTTAAATGTATGAATAATCTAGTATTGTTTCACTTTTGTCCCAGAATTATTTAATTTGGAGTAAATAATTAGAGATTTTTTGTTTTGTTTTAGGTGATAGTAAATAAACAATGGGTCTATCCACATCTCATAGCTCAATTGACAAAATACCGAAATTGTTAAATCAGATGTCATAATGAGGGTTGAAACTCCGATACCTCTACTTATGTATGTGAGTTTATAAAGGTTTTGTTATTTCGTCTATCTAAAAAAAATAAAAATAAACAATGGGTTTTCCAAATGGCCTAAAAACATAGTTAAAAAGTTCCTTAATAAAAATTTGTATTGAAAATATAAAATTTTATTTTTCTCTTAACAATAACTACACTATTTTTTAATGCAAACTTATTTATTTTAGAAGTTTAACCAATATCACAAGGCACTCGTTAGCCTTTTCCATAGTCTATGCAGAGCTTGCTCTAGTTTTAAACGGGGCCCCGCAAGTAGGCGGTGATGTTGGAACAAAATGTGTTTAACATTACCCTTTAGAGTTTTGATGATAACAAGGTATTAAAAATTGTCAATCGAATATGCTAATGTAGGTTATGGAAGAACAAATTAAGAGCTATGGAATCAACAAAAAAGAAGCTTGAAGCATCTGAAGAATAGCGCTCCTGAAGTTTAGTGCTCCTGAAGTGATGACGTCATCGGAAGATGAGAGAATCAAAGCTTCAAAGGTTGTTCAAATGATTTAATCACGCCTAGCATTGCAGAAGACCAGAAGAGTGAAGAAACGGCTAATTCAAATGAATTTGAAGGCATTGGATGCTTGTTCTTTGAAGAGCGTTAATAAAGTACAATTGTACGAAGTGTACAACCACTACCTCCACTACTCGGTTTGTGTCTCTGCTACAGGACAGAGATAACAACTATGCCTGTAACAATGTTCCTTCATACTTGGAATGGATTTGAAATTGATCCTTCATAGGACAATAACCATATCAGGCAAAAGATCATTGGTGATTGATCAAAGCTTCAAACGACTCTATTTTGATGTGCTGGCAATTCACAACGTCTCTTTTCACACCTCTGTATAAATGAGTGAAGACTTAGAGAATGGCAAGACTCTACAACAATTTACAAGCGTCAAAACTCTGCTGAAATTGTTCTGCATCAAAAGTTCACTTAGAATTTCTTATCAAAGTTCATATCTTAGAAATTCTAGAGTCTTAAGAGTATGTATCTGATTTGTATTGTGAACACCACTGATTGTATATCAAGTGTTCAACCTCAAACAATTTTCTTTGTAATTCTGCTCGAATAGAAGTCTCTTGCAGTTACGCTTGAGCATAAGAAGTCTCTTGATTGTGTTCAGGATCATAGAAAATCTCTTGCAGTTGTGCTTGAGTAGTTTGAAGTCTCTTGTTGGTTTTAGCAGTGAGCAGTTGTAATCAGATATTATATTTTAGTGAACTCTCCTTGGAATTGCAAGGGGGGCAGGACTACTTCCGGATTGTGGAAGGAACATGTATAATTGTTTTGTCTCTCTCTCTCTCTCTCTCTCTATATATATATATATATATATATATCCGCTGCATTTAGTATGTGAACATCACTTCAGAAGCTGAACTCTATCTGCTTCTGATCAGTGAATTCAGTAGGAAAAAATGAAAAAAAAGCTAACACAATTCAACCCCCCTTCTTATGTTTTTCTCACCTTCATGTGAGATTAGTTCCCTCAAATTAATCAATTCGTGAATCAGATACCGAGTTTTCAAAAAAAATTCAGAGACACTCCTTCATTTTCAAAATTTAATATTCTCATCCTCCCAAATATATATATATATATATATATATATATATATTTCTTCCGTCCTAATTATAAACCATTTTTCATTTCACACAAATTGAAAAATGTAATTGTGTATGAAAAAAGAAAATATTAATCATTTTATAAAATTAATCTTCATTAATGCTATGAGAAAGATAATTCAAGGAATTAAAAGAAGGAAAATTCTATGGTGAAGTCATGAGAATGACTATTTTGGTGAAGTTAACACTATAACATCAAAAATGTAATGAGTAACACTCTACTGTTTGTACAATGACATCCAAAGTTCAATCTTCATAGTATCATCAACTCATCAGATTAACAAGACTACACTTGATCTAATTTTATCCTACCTTGTTATAAGCGTAACACCTCACAAAGTGTAACACTTAAGACTATCACATAATATTATCAACTCTGTTTGCATGTTAAAAATTCCGACAATAAAATAGTACATGTAAGTCCAAGATGTTGCAAGCATTACTAGATGAATTACTATTGATCATTAATCAGTAATCGACAATTTAAAAATGAATCAAACATTAAGATCAAAATTAACTTTTTCAAAAAAGTCAGTTTTCTGACTGCACCATAGAAGCTCCCTTAAAAGAATTGAGAGTAATAACTACAAAAGGGCATGCTAGTAAAAAGAAACATTAATGCTTAATTGATATTGTAAACCTATTTATAATTTGAGACTATTTTTTAGGGAAATGTTAATCGGTGCCTCCTAAATTAACTTATAAAAAGTTAAAAATAAATTCTTTTTTAGGGATAACTTTCTTTTTTTGGTATCTTTAACCAGGGCATGAGGTCACCAATTAGTATGACCGGTTTTTTTTAGACAACTTCTAATTTAAGATGAAGGAAGTATTACATTAAGTCTTTAATTATAATCTATTACTCTTTTTCTAATAATAAAAAATTCTAAAAATGACGATGTAAAAGGAACAAGATAGTATTTGGTTAATAATTTGGTTCTGTCTTGCAAAAAAAATTATTTGGTTTGTTGAAAACAATTAATAATTTGAAAATGGAGTTGTTATAATTGGAAAGCCTACCTGTATTTGACAAAAAATTGTGATTTTAAATGGATTTAACTCAGTGTAATAAAATTAGTTTTTTTTTCCTTGAAAGGAAATATATTTGATTTATAATTCTGGTAATTAATTGGAAACATGTTCCCTTCAATAAAAAAAATAGTAGTAGGAAACATGTTAGCATGATTGTGGACTTATAATTCGTAAAATAAAAAAGATTGATGACTTATAAAAATGAGTAGCCGGTGCCGAGTTAAGGCGAGTAATCTAAATTTATGTTTGGTGGTTGAACTAGCGAAGCATTCCAAACGGTGAGACGCGGATAGGTGCTTTTTCTTTATTGTTCTCTTCCCTACTCATTATAATCCTATGTTTATGTTTGGGAAACCACATCAGCTCATTGTGTCACCACTGCTGCTCTTCTACAACGTTTTCACTGTGAAATTATGAACTTTTGGTATTAGCTTCGCACTAATGTAAATTGTTTGGGTAATTGTCTACGAGTCCTGGTTTTAAAATATCGAAATTGAAAATTGTTAGGTTGGATGTCAAACACATACTTTGAATCCTACCCTTTCATGTGGGTGAGTTTATAATGACTTTGTCATTTTGTCTATCTATTCAAAAAAAGTAGTTAGAGTAATTTTTATAAGAATTATTTAATAAATGTTCTAGAATCACTTGTTAAGAAATAAAAAAAATAGATTGAATTTTTTTTTCTTCCTATTTAACTGTCACTTTCAAAGTTCAATGCAACATTAAATGTTATTTTACCAATATTATCCTTAGTTATTTATTGCGGGGAGAGAAATATATGAAATTAGATGTTAAAAGAATAAGGTCATTATAGTAAAAGTATAATTTATTGCATCAAAAGTAGTAACAATTATTGATTGTCTTAGTTTGTGTAAAATGTCAAAAAGTGACAATTAAAAAGGAACAGATGTAATATTTGTTAAGCTTTAAAAACATTGACTAATCACATTCGAAAACATAAATTTTATATATGATTCATTAACAAGTGTCTTTGTTTACAATAATTGTTAACATTTTTTATTTGGCTTAATTAAGTTTTTAGTCCTTATAAATATTCACAGTTTTGTTTTTAGTCCCTATAAAATAAAATCATACTTTTTAGCCCCTATAAAATTTTCCATCACCATTTGTAGTCTTTATAAAAAATTTCCATCAACATTTTTAGTCTTTGTAAAAAATTTCCGTCAACATTTTTGGTCCCTAAAATGCTTAAGGAAAATGTCACATGGACTAAAAAGTGTGATTTTATTTTATAGGGACTAAAAATAAAACTGTGAATATTTATAGGGACTAAAAACTTAATTAACCCTTTTTATTTTGGTGCTCTCGGAACACACACCAAGTGTCTATTTATAATTTTCACTTATTTTAAATTAGTTATCATTTTATAATATCAATGATGAAACGTCAATTTTTCTTTTTTTATATCTATGGCACTTTGACTATCAAGATACCCTCTCCGGTTTTAATCATAATCAAATTTTTCACTTTTTAAAATCATTAAATAAATGATGTATATGGTTAGGTGTGATACATTAGGTGTTTTTCTTTAGATGACCATTTGAAGTTGGCATATTGATTGGTTTGAGGAGAAATACTTGGTTGAACATAAAGAAGATATACAAATGAAGATTAATGTGAACTAATTTAATAAATGAATATTATTGATGGGTCATGTTGATTTTCAACTTTTATCTCATTAAAATCTGTTGTGGAAAAAATGAACTTTTTTACGTATAAAGTGGAGCAATTTTATTTGCGTGCGTCGGTATTAATTGGAAAAGAATCGTAACATTGATCTCACATAGAGAATGACGCTCTCTGGATTCTCATGAATTCTGCTCATTACCCAAATGGTTTGGCTCATTTCCAAAGTAAATGATCAAATTGCCCCTACGCATGTTAACTTGTGTAGCGTGACTTAAGTTGCGCTACGTGACTTAAGTCACGCTATATGCTATAATTAGCCCAGGCAGAACCACATTCTGCCTCATTTTCAAACACAACACACACACAAATCTCAATTTTCTCTCAAATTACCCAACTCCAAAATTCCTTCAACTTCAAATCAAACAACCCTCCAACCCTCCAACAACAAGAACAAGTAAGTTTTCACTTAAATTATATTGGTAGGATAGATTTTTTCACTTAATCTAGAATTTTTTAGGTTTATTGTTTTGTTAAAATTTTAATTTTTTTTTTTGCAAGAAATGATAGAATGTTACATACAAATGACTTATAGTGCTTAATTGTTATGATGTTTAGATACTATGTTAGATTTTTCACACTTACATTAGATTTTTTTAGATTTAGGGTTTTTTTTTTTTTTTTTTGGCAAGATATGACCCAATGTTACATGCAAATGAGTAATATTGCTTAATTATTTAGATGTTTGCATGTTTATGTTGTAGTTATCATTTTTAGGGTTTATGTATAATTTGCACTCCAAGTGTTTGATAAAATATTGGAATGAGTTTTTCATTGATTGTGTTTAATTTCTTATTGTGTAGATTTGAAGCAATGGCCGGGTGGATCGACGTTCATGCAGAATTCAACGGCGGAGAACCTAAGAGGTTGAAGGTTCGGTGCCTTGTGTTGGAACAAAATATGTTTAGCAATAATAATCCTTAAGAGTTTTGATGATAACAAAGTATTAAAAATTGTCAATTGGATACACTAATATTTGTTCAAGTGTACAGGACTATAGACAAAAACTTGACATCCTAAATTGGTATTGGAAGAACAAATAAAGAGCAAGTACATCAACAAAAAGGGGAGCTTAAAGCGTCTTAAGAAAACTACTCCTGAAGTCTGAAGTGCTCCTGAAGACAAAGTGCTCATGAAGTGATGACGTCATCAGAAGCAAGTTCATCAGAAGCAAAATCATCAGAAGCTGTGTATCACCAGAAGATGCAGTTCATCATGAGATGCAACTTAAAGCTTCAAAAGTTGTTTCAAGGATTCAAACTCGCCTAAAAATTGCAAAAGACTGGAAAAGTATGACAACGACTATTTTGAAAGGCATTGAATGCTTATTTTTCAAAGAGCGTTGACATGTTACGTTTGCACGAAGTGTACAACCACTATCTCCACTACTCTGTTTTTTGTCTCTGCTACAAGACAAGGATAACAGCTCTGCCTGCAACAATGTTTATTCACATTGGGAACGCATTTGAAATTGATCCTTCATAGGACAATAACCATATCAGGCAAAGGATGATTGGTGATTGATCAAAAGCTTCAAACGACTCTATTTTGAATGTGCTGACATTTCAACGTCTCTTTCACACCTCTATATAAAGTAGTGAAGACTCAGAGTTTCATAAGAACAATACTACGCATCAGCTAAGCCAAAACTCTGTTGAAATTGTTCTCCACTTCAAAGTTCACTTAGAATTTCTTAACAAAGCTTATATCTTAGAAATTCTAGAGTCTTTAGAGTCTGTATCTGATTTGTATTGTGAACACCACTGATTGTATATCAAGTGTTCAACCTCAAACATTTTTCTTTGTAATTCTGTTTGAATTAAGAAGTCTCTTGCAGTTGTGCTTGAGCAATATAAGTCTCTTGATTGTGTTCAGGAGCATAGGAAGTCTCTTGCAGTTGTGCTTAAGCAATTTGAAGTCTCTTACTAAGTTTAGTAGTGAGCATTTGTAATCAGATATTACATAGTGAACTCTCCTTGGAAGTGCAAGGGGGACAGGACTGACTTCCAGTTGTGGAAGGAACATGTATAAATTGATTGTATCTTTCTTCTCTCTCTCTCTCTCTCTCTCTCTCTCTCTCTCTCTCTCTCTCTGTTTTATCCGCTGCATTTAGTTCTGAACTTCTCTTCAGAAGTAGAACTCTATCTGCTTATGAACTGCATTTTCAGTTAGGAGAAAAAGCTAACACAATTCAACCCCCCCTCTTGTGTTTTTCTCACCTTCACCTTGATGTAACGTTAAGAGGTCTCAAGGATCAACTGAATGAATTCAACCAAGGACTCAACCCCAGAGCGCAAGGAGGGTGGAATACGTTCGGTATAAACGTCCAACGCTCGACGAGGGGAGAGTATCCTTCACTTGGGTGGAGTTAAAGAACGACGAAAATGTGACGAGCATGTTTTGGGAGCACAACATGTTCCAGTGCATCGATATGCGCGTAACGTTGCTGAGATCAACTGAAGATATCATCAACAACTTGATTTCGCCAGAAGATCGTCATTAGTTAGGGTAAGGTGCATTCCAACTACAATAATTGTCTTACCTCTGAAATGGGGTAATTCAAACTTGCCAAATAGCCAGGACTCAAGCATTTCGCTCGGCATTCATGTTTTTCCTTTGAAAAGATTAACACCATGTTTGGTTGTGAGAGTAAGTTGTGAAGAGAGAAAGAGGTGAGAGGGAGTAAGAGAAGAGAGAAAATGATGAGAAATATAGTAGATTTGATGTATTGTTTGGTATAAGAGAAAGAAAAGAGAAATAGAAGAGAGTGAGATGTTATTATATTCTAAAAAGACAAAAATATCCTTGAATTAAAGCCAACATAAAATTTATGATTAAATAAGTTAATTTACTTGTTTAATATAATTTAACTAAATTATCTTATTAAGATAGTTTAATTCAATTTTAACAAACTTGGTTTATATAATTTATTATCTATTTAATTGATTAATAATTTAATTTAACGGCTCAATTGAATTAGTTTATGATTAGTATTTTTAGCATCGCCAATAGCTCTGTAAAGGTTGTGTACTATTAATTGGAGTTTAAGCATGTCTTTCCTACTTAAAAATATTTGAACTTTTGTTTATGTTGTTTTAATTAAAATAATTTCTTCTATCGTGGTTTTCATCACAGCAAACAAAACAAAACATCGATTAGATTTTGACCAATCGATAAAAAAAAAAATACTAGGTATATTTCTACCATAGAATTGGCCAACGTTTTCTTTTTTAAGGATGAATTGGCCAATGTTAAAATCCAGAACTGTAAAATCGATGTGATTACCCTTATTTTTATTATTACAAAACTGTTTCAAGCAAGGTAACAATTGTTGCACATAACCAAGGGCAAATGTGGAAATAAGAAAAAATGCAGCCTTTCTCAGCTCTTTCTTCGCATTTTTGGGGAGAAGAATAAAGTGTGTGGGTCCCATGCTCTATATCTCTCTCTCCCCTATTTCTAATCAAACCAAACAAGAAAAATTCAACATTTCTCTTCAAACTTCTCTCTCCCCTATTTCACCCCTACCAAACATAGTGTAAATTCTTGTTAGGCTGGTTTAGATGAAGGTATTAAGTGTCAATGAATGAACCTCATTTCGTTGGCACTTGAATACCATCATCTAAAGCAAGCCTAACAAAAATTTATTCTTTTCAAAGGAAAACATGAATGCCGGGTGAAATGTTTGAGTCTTGTTGTTTGGCAGGTTTGAATTTACCGCATTCAAAGGTAAGGCAATTGTTATAGTTGAAATGCACATTCCAACTACAACAATTGTCTTACTCTGGATGGGGCAATTCAAACTTGTTAATCGACAGAACTCCAACATTCGATAAGCCTCTTGAATGCTGATATTCAAGTGTCAAGAAATGCACCTCATTCTTTGACACTAGAATACCGTCATTCAAGATGCTCATCGAATATTGGAGTCCTGCAGTTTAGCAAGTTTGAATTTGCCACTTTCAGGGGCAAGACAATTGTTGTAGTTGGAAGGTGCATGTAATGTTATTGTTGACATACATGTCGTTTATGTAATGTAACGAAACCTTAATTAGACTTTTTATTCGAATTCACGTTGTCACAATTTTATTCGAATTCACGCTGTCACAATTTTTATTCGAATTCACGCTGAATTTATTTATTGACTTTACTCGAATTTTTAATTCAGTACGCATGCAATCAATCATAAAATAAATGCAACAATTAACAAAAATAAAAAAACAAAAATAATAGATATAAAATATCATTTTATTAATATAATTCTTATTACATTTACAATGGAGTAAAACTAAATCTGCGAAAAAATAATAACCACCAGAAAACCTACCTCCTTGACGTAAAACTAAAAGAAAACCACCAGAAAACCGACCTCCCTGGGGTAAAACTAAAAGAAAACCACCAGAAAACCTAGCTTCCTGGGGTAAAACTAAATCTACACATTTAGTTTTACCCAATCAGGTTTTTTTTCTTCAAGAAAGCTTCTCACTACTTATCTTTTCCCCAACATTCCTACTACTTATCATTCTTACTCTTTTTACACCAAATAAAGAAGGAAAGGAAGAAGATTCATGGGGGAGAGAGTGAGGAGGAGAGTGAGAATGTGAGATGGTGTGAGGAAAAGGGGAAGTTTAGAGGTGTATTTATAGGGGGAGATTGTAACATAGGTTATATCTACCATAAATAGGGTCAAAAAACGTGTAAAAATTTAACAAAAACGTGTAAAATGCATTAAACAAAGTCAAAACAACGTGTTTTCTTGAACCCAGGTTAACTCACGCCAATTTGGCCAGTGGTCAAGAACACTTTTTATGGACTTTGGTCGGTTATTCAACACTTTTATTGAGTTTTGCACGTTTTTTTTACTGTTTTTTGACTAAATTTAGTGCATATGAAACCTATGCACTAAATAATTTTCAATTAGGCCTTTATTCTTATTTTTTGGTTACATTTAGTCCTTTATTCTAAATTATTTTATTTACTTTATTCTAATTTATTTTATTAACTTTATTCTATATTATTTTGTTTACATTAATCTAAATTATTTTGTTTACATTAATCTAAATTATTTTATTTATTATATTCAAATTATTTGATTTACTTTATTCTAATTTATTTATCCACTTAAAATAAATATTGATTCGATATTATTCATTAAATAAATACAAATATAAATAAAATTAAATGAACTAAATTAATATTTATTCATTAAATACAAAATTGGAATATAAAAGCAAATATAAAATAAAAAGGAATGAACTAAATTGAGGCATATAACAATATCTAATTTTATTAATAATTCATACAATACAATAATTCTTACAATAATTTAGTCAAATTCATTACTTATTTTCTCCTTCTTTGGGGTAAAAAGTGAACAATCTTCATGGGGTAAAATAGTGAGCAGCTTTCTTGGGGAAAATACATCATCAACCCTTGGGCTAAATTTAAATCTGTTTTTTTTTACCTAAGAAGATTCTTTTTACCCACGGTAAAAAGTTTCTGGGGTTTAAAAAAGCAGATTTAAACTTATGCCAAGGGTCGATCACTTCCCCAAGTCGGCTACTCACTATTTTACCCCTAAGAAGATTGATCACTTTTGCCCCTAAAGAGAATATTGAAAAAGAAAGAAAGAAGAGAAATAGAGGGAGAGAGTGAGGAGGGGGAGAAAGTGATATGGTGTGAGGAATTAGGGAAGTATGGAGGGGTATTTATAGGTGGGAATGGTAGTATAGGTTGTAAACACCATTAATGTGGTCAAAAAAAGTGTGAAATAGTGTTAAAAACGTGTGGATTGAATGTTGAAAAACTGACCACAAATCAAAAAACGTTTGTTCTTCAGTTCTGCACCGGCCAACTAGCGCACACTAGCACAAGTTAAGTCATGCTACGCGAATTAACTTAGGTAAAAAAATACACTAGCGCATGTTAAGTCACGAAGCGTAACTTAACATAAGTACAAATTACACTAGCGCATGTTAACATGCGTACGGGCAATATAGACATTTACTTTAGAAATAAACGGAACCATTTGAGTAATAAGCAGAATTCAATTCTCATGTCACCACCTTGGACTTTTTAAGTTCCTATGATCCCGTGAAAGTTGAGACCCATCACTTGCTAACCCTACCTCCACCAACCCACAACAAAAGAAGGGAAAAAACAATACATGTGCGGTCGTCAAGAGGACGAGAGTTTTGGTTGAAAAAGTCAATGACCTATTAAGAAGCATGGTTCCAAACGTTGTTTAAATATATCTTTACTCATAAATCATGTCATTACTTTACATGTTACATGTTGATGTATCCGTGGGATGCTTCTTAAATTAAAGAAAATATTTATGTTGGTGTATTTGCTTTTAGTTTAATCCGTGGGATGCTTCTAAAATTGAAGAAAATATTTCAGTTCGCGTATTTGCTTTTAGTTTAACCATGCATGTGGTGGATGCATCATGCATGTAGTATGAAGGTGTTTTAAATTATTTTCTATCATGTGTATTACAAAAAAAAAATAACAATAAATATATCTTGACCTAGACAATAATGCATAGGATAGACAAACTCAATAAGATAAGTTGTGTTTTTTATGGTTCCAAAGAATTCTCCAATATTTGGTTTCTTATTTTTCATTTCACACAAAATAATTAGTCTACTAATTAAATTAAAATTTCGCATTATGCACCACAATCGGTCAAAACCCTTAGGGTCCGTTTGGTTCGCGGATTTTGAAGGGGAGGGGAGGGGAATGGAGGGAATATTTTCAAATTTTTGTGCTTGGTTCAATTTTTAGAAGGGGAGGGAAGGGAGAGGAAGGGGAGCAAAATCTCTCATAAGCTCATTTATTGCTCCCCCTCAAATTGAAGTTTTTTGGAGGGGAGGGGAGGGACAGAGAGATGAGTTAATGCAATTTTAATTACATTGACATAATTATCCTCATGTTTATTTTTAAATGACAAAACCGTCCTTATTAAAAATTTAAGTGTTTTCAACATATTGCTTATTACCATCTTTTTTAGTAACATGCCAATGTCAATTTTTTTTAACGAGAACTTCATATTCTTGTCTTCTAATTTTTTTTTACCTGAATTCACTTTTTTGACTAACGTTGCATTTTTATTTTATTTTGATATATTTATTTTATAGTTTTTAATTGTATTATATATTAAAACATAATTAATAAAATTTGTAGAAGATTTTTTTATAAATATATTTTAAAAATAATTTCTAACAATAAATTTTTTATAAATATTTTTATATTGTACTATATTATTTTAAAAGTGCTCTAATATTTTGTTAGAACTTTTGTGTTTGATTATTTATGGAGTTTTTGGTTAGTGAGTTTTCATGTTTAAATTTTTATGAAGTGAATAATATAAAAATCATGATATTGTTTTAAGGTTAGAGGGATAAAAAAGTAATTTGGTTTTAAAATCCCTCCCCTTCCCTTATGAACCAAACACATTTAATTAAAATCCCTTCCCCCCCTTCCCTACTATCATTTGAACCAAACATATATTTAAGGCTTAAATGCACTTTTGATCCCTTAACTATTTAATTGGTATCGCTTTGGTCCCTTAACTAAAAAAAAGATTGTTCGAGGATTTTAAGTTTTTTTTTAGTCTTGTTTTGGTCCCTTCTGTTAGGTTTTCGTTAGAGTTTTAAAAAAAAGATAACTCTTGGACACGTGTCACCTTGTCATTGGCTCTGAGTTTTTTTTTTTTTTTTACAAAATAATTTATTATTTTTTTTAAAATATATATTTTTTTAAAAAAAATTCCAAAGCCAATGACAACGTGACACGTGTCACCTTATCATTGGTTCTGGGAATTTTTTACAAAAAAATAAAATAAAAAACTCAGAGCCAATAACAAGGTGACACGTGTCCACACTTAACGTTTTTTTTATTAAAACTAACGGAAACCTAACAGAATGGACCAAAACGAGACTAAAAAAAAACTTAAAATCCTCAAACAATCTTTTTTTTAATTAAGGGACCAAAGCGATACCAATTAAATAGTTAAGGGACCAAAAAAGCATTTAAGCCTATATTTAATTGATATATCTCTCCTTCCCTCCATTCCCTTTCCCTCCCCTCCATTAAAACCCCTCCCTTCCCCTCCCCTCCCCTCCCCTCCGTTGAACCAAACAGACTCTTAGTAATTAGTAAATCTTCATGCTCCTCTCGCACTCTCTTCAACGTCAACACTAATATGATTTTGAGATAAAAATTGTAATTCGACAATTAAAATATGTATACATATAAGGGCTAAGCCCTCACCCCTTTTTTCTTTATCAAGAGCAAATGAATTACAAAAGCCAATCAAATAACGTAACTCGTCAATTTTATTGGTGTGGATTAGTGTTTTGCGTAGGAAGAGGACCTATACATTATAATACCAAACAAGGTCTTTCCGCTAAGGAATTGAACTCAGCTACCTAATATACCTCGCGAGTTCTAGTAAATGAGACTTATTTCTCCCGATAGATCTAATTAACAGTTCCCGCCAACACATCATTTATCCAAGTGACAATGTCGAATCAAAACATCTCAATTAAATCAAATTGGATTATCTTCATCATCATACCTTTAATTGCACATAAACGAGCTACACTAAATCATCAAATTCGACGAGAAAAATACCCGCATAGTGATCATAATTGGCTTGACCCAAGCAATTGAAATCCCGAACAGTACCCAACTGGGTGTATATACCGGAAGACTCTAGGGGGAGAAAACGATTTTTTGACATTTGTTGATGGAAAAATGATATTTGTAAAACCATTTTTTGACAACTTATGTGACAACTGATATCTCATACTCACATCATGTTTTTACTTCCTCTCTATTGCTTTGGTTTTTGTGTCAATACCTCATTTTATTTGTAAATCTATGATTGTATCAAAAGTTGTCATAAAAATAGTTGTTTAGATAACCCAACTCTATTTAATGTATGTCCTCTTAAGTAATTTCTCACCACGCAAAGTTTCTTTCTCTTTCTCTCAAAAATTAAATCCACCCACACACCCACTCCTTCAATGCAGGAACGCCAACCGCAATCCCAAATCTCCAGCTATGCACTATTGTATTCCATACGAGGGCAATGTTAAAACGAAGGATAGAAGGTCTGAATTACATGTCGACGAAATGACGATGTTCCAATGCTTGTTGAGGGTGTGGTGAGAGTTTCGGATGACACTGTCACGACCGACCATGTTGTTTTGATTGATGAATATGAAGATTTTTCTTATGTTGATGGCTGGATTGTGTTTGGATCTTGGTGAGTTTCCATGACTTATGATCGGTTTTCATGAATTAATCCACCTTTTGGTTCTAACAAGTGAAGTTTTTTTTTTGACACTAAATATTTTTTTTAGAGAAAGAGAGAGGAAGTGTGTGTGGTGAGAAATTAGTTAAAAGACATGCATTTAATGACAATTAAAAAGGAGAAAAGGAGTATTTTTTTGTCAAAAGTAAAGGTGTAGAATGCAAATGTTCATCTTCTAAAATTAAGATGAATGTCATTACGCTATATCATTTTATATTTATCAAAAATAATTGTAAGGGTATTGTTAAGAGTGCTTTCGGACACTCTTTAAACATTCTAAAATAACAATTATTTATAAAAAAAATCAAATATTTTAATTTCTAATGCATTGATTACACATATTTTTATAAATACATACTACTTATGGTCCTTACTGAGTGCCGCAGAATACTCGTTAATAAGTTAGTTTTTCGGTAATTTGACGTCATCTATAAATTAATTTTCCAGTATCCGTTATTGTTTATTTTTTACCGAACCAACCCTCAAAATTTAAAGGAAAATGATAACGAATGTCTTCGAGACACTCTTTAAAACTTTAAATGATAAATTTTTATAAAAATTTTGTATAATCAATACACTTTAAAATATTGATTTTTTAAAAGAATAATGTCTTATTTTAAATCGTTTAGAGAATGTCGGGAGACTCGCTGACTAGATCCAAATTTAATTTTAATTGGATAAAAAACTATCATTTCTCACGCTGGTTCGTGGCGGAGACCTTTATCCCAGAGAAATCAACACCGTCACCGATCTCCACTGTGGCGGCGAGCACGACCAGCGCACAATCAAGTCCATTCAGCAGCGCCGCTTTCGCCCACTCCTTGAGGTATAACAGCATAATTTTCTTCCTTCGTAGCAATTTCAGTTCACAGTAATGTTCTTACCATATACACATACATCAAATTTCAGTTCATATCATCAATAACTGAATGTTCCATACACACAGAGCTTTTTTACAGTTTGATTTTGTTCTAACATCACAACAAGAATTCTAAATATATCAAAGTTCTCCATTCAAATCTATTAAGCCTTACTTATGATATTAGAATATTGTTCCGTGTTTGCATCTATAGATATGATTTAGGTAGAGCAGGTACAATATGCTTTCAATAATCAATATTAGTATACATGCTGTTTTCCACTTAAATGTTCCTTGCTTTGTCGCATCAAAGTTCTGCAACAAAATTTTAATTAAGTTAAATTGCTTAAACATGGCATTTCAGATTCTTGCAAAGGCTTTTGGTAATGGCAGCGGTTTACAGTCTTTACATCATCAATAAGTCTGGTGGATTGATCTACTATAAGGTTCTGCTGTTTTTTTCCATTGCTTATTAAGTATCCTGTGCGTATTCCCAACAAATAGCTGTATCACAAACATATCGACCAATGTTTTTTTAAAATTAAGATTTAATTGTTGGATACTTCCCTGGTATGTATCAGGACGTATCACACACGTATCGGTGTCAGATATGTGTTTGACACCGATACTTTGGCATTTTTGGAGTATCGAGGCTTCATATCCAAGATCCCTATATATTTTCATCCCGTTATTTATTTTCTGGTATTAATTTATAGCCTTATTCGAGATTTTATTATGTTTAAGAAATTTGTTGATTTTTGGTTTTAGGATATGGATTCACGTCGTAGATGGAAATAAGGCTAAGTCAACTTTCTTTCCTTAAGCTTACAATAAAAATAATTATAATTTTATTTATATTGATTTTGAATGCTTGCAGTAGTTTTTTTTATATAATTGCAGACGTAAGAAAGACTAGAAAAATTCTCAACAGAGATTTTTAGACAAGACCTTGATTAACAGCCTTGACAAATCACAATGGCATCATTTAATCCGTAACTATAACCAACCCCATCTAACTCAGAAAGTTTTTACTACTGTTGTTGGTGCAGTTGAATTGCAGCAATTATTTTTAATTTAATGTTTTAAAATTATGTTTAATTTTCTGATATTTAGGATTATGGGTCTTCTGGACGAATGGACACCAATGATAGCTTACGGGTGGCTAGCTTATGGCATTCAATGCATGCCATCTCTCAGCAGTTGTCACCTGTTTCTGGTTGCACAGGAATTGAATTACTCCAAGCTGACACATTTGATCTTCATTGCTTCCAGTCACTGACAGGTATTATTTTCCATAACTCATCATTATGTTAAGATTTCAAAATCACATAATGAATAATGAATGCCAAAAATCTGGTACATATCACTGATTGGTATATCTAATACCAATGTTTGCTTTTGGTAAGTAACCTTGGAGGCACTGTACTGTGTAGTCTGTGCTGTGGCTGGGATTTACTAACATTTAAGGAGAGAAAGTTTAGTAATAATTATTGGTAACATAGTCTTATGTGCCTTGTAATTTTACCTGTATGTAATGCCTTGGTCATTTAAGGTGCCTTGCCGCACCAGTAGTTACAAATTATGTTTGAATTCTTACCGTAGATTTGTCACCTTAATTGGCCTTTGCGTTCACTGTGATGCTGTATTCTGTACGTCCGTGTTAAATTGAAGCACTATTTGATGAACTACCATCTATAACCTAGTACTGGTAGATTTTAAATATTAATATAATTAATTTGATACGAAATTAATTCTTCTCTGCCACAGGGACGAAGTTTTTCGTGGTCTGTGAACCTGGAACTCAACAAATGGAAAGTTTACTGAAATTCGTATATGAATTGTACACGGATTATGTTTTGAAGAACCCCTTCTATGAGATGGAGATGCCTATACGATGTGAGCTCTTTGATATCAACTTAGCTCAGGCAGTGCAGAAGGACCGTGTTGCATTGCTGGGTCGATAAACTGCCATGGATCTGGCAAGTGTTGTTTTTAAAAAATTGTTATGGTGGTGCTGCTTTCTTATAATGCTTATAATACAAAATTTTAGGATGCCAATATATGCTTTTCATCATTTCCTACTATTTTTTTTTTCCGTACAAATGAGGAATGATGTCTATGTAGATCACTATTATCTTGGCCATAACTTTCTAATCTGTACAAAATTAAACATACATCTAGCAGGTAACATGTAATTTCGTACTTGGATATTTAGGTATCCAAATTGATAAATTGACTTGAAGGCGCTTAATGAAAATATAAGCAACATTTGGAACACTCCCTGGATGCTTTTCATTGCGTCTATCCTTCTCTGGCACATTCTTTTATAGAGTACTAACTACTAAGCATATGGTGTGGCTAATATGCTCTGCATCACCGTGTGCATTCAACAAGAGTTACCCCATATGGGATTTGAATGTATATAAACCAAATATCCATTATTACATACCGGTCCTTATATTTGCCAGTCCCTAATAGATATTACAGGAAAGAGAGACAATGAGACGAGTGCAACTTTGCTCCATTTAGAAGGAAAGAAAACAAAATAGCTTGCATAAATACACATGCATACATGATGCACGGGTTGATTTTATTTTATACATGTAGGAGACGTTCAAAGCCAGGGAGAATTGTAAATAGGTGTTACAATGGATTTAACTTGTAAGTACTTGTGAAGAGCTTCTAATCCCTGATCTCTTCCAAATCCACTCATTTTATATCCTCCAAAAGGAATGTCACTTCCCACGGCAAGATAAGAGTTGATCCAAATAATGCCTGCACGGATGGACCTTGAAACAGTGTTTGCAATATCCAAGTTCTTGGTCACAATGCCTGCTGCTAGGCCATATCTGGTATTGTTGGCACTCTTAATGGCTTCCTCAATAGTCCTGTTATTCACATCCCATACTTAAATTAATCCACCATTCATCAACCTGCCCCTAAATGGTATGGCAATTAAAAAACAAAAATAAATGTATCTTACTTGAACTTCATTAGTGCCATCACAGGGCCAAATATTTCATCCTGTGCTATAAGCATGTCCTCCTAAATAGGTTATTCAATTCAACGTTTTTGATGAGATAAAAGGAAAGAAAACATGATGGTGAATTATCAACCTATGATGAAGATACCCAAAATTGATACAAATATAATTGATTACCTTTACATTGGAGAAAATTGTAGGTTCAATGTAGTAGCCCTGACTGCCCACTCTTCTACCTCCAGTCAAGAGTGTAGCTCCTTCTCTCTTTCCATGCTCAATATAGGAAATGATTTTTTCGAATTGGTTCCTATCAGCCTACAATAGAAAACTGTTACCAAGCCAACCTAGTAGGGTCCTTAGCATCGAGAAAAAGAAAGAATCGAGTAGATATATATTTTTAGAAATAGTTTTAATAACATGATTGATGTACTACTATATATTATCCATTTATGTGAATGTCTTGCATTCCAATTTGAATCCTTCCTGACAGGCTGACACTAAATGTAGCAGGAATTCCAACTGTGGTTCGGTGGTTGTGAGAGACTAACTTCTCCTGCTAGACCATTATATATTGACCTTACCTGAGGTCCTTGTTGAGTTTTAGGATCAAAAGGATCTCCAATGACCCAGGCTTTTGCCTTCTCCACCAACTTCTTCTCTACTTGATCGTAGATCCCTTCCTGAACAAACACACGGGAACATGCAACGCAAATTTCTCCCTACAAAGACAAGAAGCTTAGAAATAAAATGTTGGCTACACAACAATATAGCAGAGGATGTTCTTTGTAAGGAAAAGATTTTCGGAAGGCAAAATGAACCTTGTTAGCTAGGATACCCAAAAGAGCTAGCTCAACAGCTTTGTCTATGTCTGCATCATCGAAAATTATGAGAGGTGACTTGCCTCCTAATTCAAGTGAAACATGTTTTAAATTACTCTTAGCTGCAGCTTGCATTATTTCACGGCCTACTTCAACTGAACCAGTAAAGCTGACCTGAAGATACAAAAATCAAAGGGAATTTAAAGTGTAATTTTAAGGTGTTTGAGAGCAATTTTAGAAGCCTAGTTAGCATTTCCTTTTTCGTATAGTTAACTTACAACATCTATGTCCATGTGTGAGCTGATTGCAGCACCAGCAGTTGGACCAAATCCGGGTACTACATTCAGCACTCCATTTGGGATCCCAGCCTTTAGAACACAAACAAAAATGACTAGTGAAGGTCCAAACTAGTCCTCTAGAAAAAAAACATTAACATCTATATGGTCTATGAAAATTAAAGGTACTGATCTAAGGTACATTACCAGCTTAGCTAGATGGGCATAAAACAAAGCAGAAAGAGGTGTTTGTTCAGCAGGTTTGAGAACCATGGTGCACCCAGCAGCTAAGGAAGGGCTAACTTTGGTGAAGAAAACCATAGTGGGAGCATTCCATGGAATGATGTGTCCCACAACACCAATTGGTTCCATCAGTGTGTATGCATGGAATTGGCCAGAAGATTTTAATACCTCACCATGAATTTTATCAGCAGCACCTGCATAGTAACGTAGTGTATTTGCTGCTGAAGGAATTTCAAAAGCCTTGTTGATAAAGTACACCTTGCCAGCATCAATTGCATCTAATGTTGCTAGTTCTTCTATGTTTTCATCAATTAGTTCTGCAAATTTCATCATTATTTTCGCACGTTCCTGATATTTAATATCAACTCATCATTAATTTAGATTATTAGAAGGCAATGAAAATAAATAAGAAAAATAATAGAGAATACTGTAACATACAACACCAGACATCCGGGGCCATGGACCTGAATCAAATGCTTCACGTGCTGCTTTAACTGCAATTTCAATGTCTTCTTTTGCTCCTTCACTTATTCTTGCAATCACATCTCCTGTTCTTGGGTCTATTGTTTCAAATGTGCTTCCTAATTTTCCATAAAAATTATTAATGTTATTTTATAAAAAATTAAAATATCATTTCAATTTTTATTTTTTTTAATGAGAAAAAGAGCTTAGAGCCTAACATAGAGGAAAACATAAAACAAAGAACTTGGGGAACCTACCCCGTTAAATAAGCCAACGTGGCTTGAGTACTTGGTATTTTGCACTTTAACTTAATCATTTTTATCTTTTTAAAGTATCTTCGCATGCAATTAGAGAGAGCTTATCTAATAAAGAAAACAGAGACTAATCCATTCCTAGGGTCTTAAAATGTATTTTGACCAAAATAAGTCGTTATGGACAAATATAACTAGACTTTTGCTCAATCTAATTGTGAGTAATGTTGCATTTGCGATACAAATATTATGTACAGAATATATATATATATATATTTTTTTTATTAGGGAGAAATATACTAGGAGATTACATTAGAAGAGATTAATACTTTTCTCCCTAACATATTCTCTAGAAAAGAAATTTGTGTGCTGATATTCTAGCAAAATTGAGAGCTAATTGTCTGGAATCTTTAGTTATGATCTAGCAGCCACTACCTAGCTCATCCTCAGATTTTTTGACTTATGCCCATGGTGTGTCCTTTATAAGGACGTAATCTATTTCTCCTGTTTTTCTTTTCTTTTTCCTCATATAGCCAAACAAATTTGCTACAACAATAATTATGTTTGGATTTATTTGGATATGTACCGTAATATGCTTGGGGCTTGTTTAGAAAGTGTCTTAAGTCAATAAAAGGATCAAAATATAGTTAGAAAGCGGTGGTGGGTTTTATATTTTGGAACAAACTGTATTCTACTCATCTCCAAAAAATTATATAAGGTAAGGTGATGATTGTTTTTTTATTTTTCTTATTACACTTCTCGTGCTCAAGAGTTATTGGATCTGGTGGCCGTGATTAATTATTAAATTTGAGTCACAACCTTAGAGAGCATCTCATCTCTTAGTATTCAAGAACAATTAAAACATGAATTTTAGCATTAAAATGAAAATTAGTTAGTGTTTTTAAATATAACGTGACAGTTATGGGTCTAAAAAAAAAAAAAAAAACTAAGAAATATGAATTTAGTATGTGTAATGGAGATCCTCTTAACGCAAATTCTTTAGTAGAAATAGAAAGAAAATATATGAATGCAAATTACCTGATACAGAATCGACAAAATCTCCATTGATGAAGAGCTTGTTATACTTGATGGTCGGCATTTTGAACAAGGAGCTGTTGTCCCCATTACTGGAGTTAAGATCAGTCATCTGTGTTTGTGTTAGGGATTAACCAGTGTTAACAGAAACTAAGAAGGTTGATTTGAGGGCTGTAGCTATCTGGTCATACAAGTGAACTCATTATATTATATATATATATATATACACATTGAGAAATGCATGATTGGCTCAGCCACCAGTGGGAAAAAGTGATATAATTTTAAACAGGCACATTTCCTAATACTTTTCACTGTTATGTATACAATAAGAAAAATATAACATGTGCTTTAGTGCACTCTTTAAAGATTTAAAATAGTAAAATTTTATAAAAATATGTATATTTAATTAATTGAATTATTTAATTTTTGTATGAATAATTTCTTTATCTAAAAATATTAAAGTGTGTTCCAAGGAGATTTGTCAACAAAACTCTCAAAAAATATGGGGTTGAGAAGACCGGACTATATTCATCCATTGGCGCCTTCTATAATTAAAATCTCATTACAAATATCATACAATATATACTTAAAAAAAGTTACTTGTACAATTAATGATTACATTTTATGCGAGAATATTACTAAATCACCCTCTTTTTTTTTATTTTTTATATAAATTCGATATCATATTATGCACACAACTTCTAATGAGTTTTTTTTAAAACAAATTAGTTTATTAATTAATGTTATACTTGTGAAAAGAAATGTGTTTATTAATTTGAAAGAGACTTATATTTAGGAACTTTTTTCTTTCTTTTGTCCGATTGATGTTCATAATTAAGGACGGATGGAGTAGATAAAGAATACAATATGTGTTCATAAAATCTAACTCATTTGACAATAAGTAAAATAGTTAAATTAAGCATATTGTATGATTACTCGGATTTAAACGGAGAATTCCTATGATTTGTGTCATTCTCTCTAATACACAAAAGAGAAAGAAAAGAACCCAATAGAGAGAATATTTGGCATGGCCGTATATGCGCATTTGATTATCAAAACCAGTCGTATATGTGTCATGAATTAATCATGGAACGGATTTTAAAGCTGAATGGTACGATATGGACGAGAGAGATGAATAGCAACAAATGCATCATTGTGTCATGCACAGTTGCCATTGGAACACTGTTCATTACCGACGTTTTACTTTTATTTATTTATTTATTATTATTTAATGGGAATGTCAACTAGTGTCATAGGACATTGGTTAAAAAGATTAATATAAAAACTTTACATTAAAAAATGATGAAAAGTAAAATATTCTACTTTAAAAAAGTCAAAAAACTGTTGTCTTTAATAAAAAGTTTTTATTTTTAACTTTTTTAACCAGTGTCCCAGTCAGACAACCCTTATTTAAGTGTCATTTGCATCATATAGCACTGCTTTTAAATTAAAAAAGAAACTAGTTAAAAAAGTTATGACACCAGTGGCTCACCCATATTTTATCGTATTCAGTGTCATGTGTTATTCATTTGCATCATATAGCACTGCTTTTAAAATTTAATTTAATTTTTTTCACTAAATGCTCTTTTTAAATTTAAAGATTCTATCGAAACTCACACACTAAGGACAGAGAAGTGGAACATTGCAGATTCAGGGTAATTTTTTTGTTTGTTTGTTTTTTGTGTGTGTAAAAATAAACAAGTCTAACATAAAAAGAAAATAAGGGTTAAATATTGAGACCTTTTAAATTTAGTCTTTACTTAATTTTAATAGTTCTCTTAGTCCTTAAAATAAAATTTTGCACTCATTTATTAATCTCTCCTCAATTCAAATTTGTTTAATTTATGCTTAAACTCTTGAGTTTTTGAACAATTTTTCGCAGACGTGTTAAAAACATTACTAAAAGTTCCTCTTCAAAAAATTGTCGCAAAATTTGATTTCTACGTCCATAATTTGTTAATTTTATCTTTAACTTTTGTCATTTTAAAAAATTCATATTTAATTCGTTTCATGTTAAAAAATTCTAAATTTTAAGTAAATGCACCTTTCATAGTGTTATAAACTTGTCATAAAAAAATCGTTTAAAAATTTAAGAGTTTAAAGATAATTAAACAAACTTTGTCGTAACAAGAACTAAAATTAGAAGTAATTTTTTTTGTAAGGACTAAAAAACCTACTAAAATTAAGTAAGAACTCAACTTAGAAGTTATCAATTTTATAGGGACCAAAAATATAATTAACGCAGAAAACAATAAACAATAAGGTAATAAAATTATTTATATAAATATTATCAATAAAAAAAATTATATAAATATTTGATAGTGTATGTATGATTAGGTGTGAGTAGCATGATTGACTTAAATCTGAATGAAAAAGGAAAAGTATATATCTGAAAAGAGATTGCAGGAGAAAGAAGACGAAAACTTTATTGCGACAAGGTGAAGTGGCAAATAAGTAAAGATCACCTCTCAAAAAAATAAGTAAAGAGCCGGTGGTTGGTTATTGGGTATGAATTAGGTGAAAATATAATTAAAAAAAATTTGGGCAAGCCAATACTTTTGTTTTGAATGGCAGTGTTCACAGTTATTTGAATAATTAAATCTAATTGGATAAACAAGATATCCTAAAAGGAATGCACACAATATTTAAAGTGTTCATAACTGTTTGAATAATTAAATCGATTTCTGTATATAAAAAAAAGACTATTTGATTTTTTTACGGGGGTAAGAAAAACCCTAGGTTGTCCCCTAAAAAAACCCTAGGTTGTATTATGCACATTTTTACACAAAATGACAGAAACCGAAGCTTATAATTAACACCAATGACAAAATCATTGAAAAACTTTATTTTCACGATTAATGGTTTATAATAGATGAGCTGAGTTCACCGATAAAAAAAGATAGCATTTGGGTGGTATAAAGTTGGAATTACTAGTCACTTTTTTTTTTTTTGGTCAAGAATTACTAGTCACTTTACAAAATACAAAGTTAAATACTTAGAGCCAGGGAGAATTATAAATGGGAGTAACAACAGATTTAACTTGTAGATACTTGTGAAGGGCTTCTAATCCATAATCTCTTCCAAATCCACTCATTTTATATCCTCCAAAAGGAATATCATCTCCAAAAGCAAAATAACAGTTTATCCAAATAGTGCCTGCACGAATGGATCTTGACACTGTGTTTGCAATATCCAAATTCTTTGTCACAATACCTGCTGCTAGTCCATATCTTGTATTATTAGCACTCTTAATTGCTTCCTCAATAGTCCTGTTATTCACATTTCATACCATAAATATATTTGAGATTAAAATAAAAATAATATTGAATTTTAAATGTCATTTTAGAGATTTTTATGAAAAGTCAAATTTGATTTGTTTTTGTTTATAATTGTAACTTTTTTTTAATGGTTCACTCATTAAAATCATTTTTTGAAGCTACTGGAAATAGCTTTACATTTTAATCAGACAAACCATTATTTTATATTCTAATTAATTTAAAAAGATTGAACAAACACAGTTAAAAATACTATAAATAATTTTGTTAGTTAAAAAGGTGATTTTTTTTCTTACATTATTAGTAACACTAACATTAGGTTGTATATACTAAATCTACAATATAAGAAATAAAAAAAAATAAAAAAAACTTACTTAAACTTCTTCAGTGCCATCACAGGACCAAATATTTCATCCTGTGCTATAACCATATCATCCTAAACAAGTAGTTAAACAATTTGTAAAGCAATGGTTATTAATTATGCCTAACATACAAAAATTGATTGTGGACTTGTTATTCACCTTTATATTGGAGAAAATTGTTGGTTCAATATAGTATCCTTTGTTTCCCACTGTTTTACCCCCAGTCAAAAGGGTAGCTCCTTCTTTCTTCCCATGCTCTATATATGAAAGAACTTTTTCAAATTGTTTCTTGTCAACCTACATTAATGTACACAAGATTGTAACCCAAAAGATGAGAATAATGCAAAGTAATTATTACCCCTCCGTCCATTTTTATAAACACCTTTTGAATCTATTTTTACACATTAAAAAGAGTGTTTCTAGTGTAACTAATTTGTAGGTTTTAACAATCATTGCGCCACTAGCTAGTTTCCTTACTTGAGGTCCTTGCTGAACTTTAGGATCAAATGGGTCTCCAATGACCCAAGTTTTAGCCTTTTCTACCAATTTTTTCTCAAATTCATCATAGATCCCTTCTTGAACAAACACACGTGAACTTGCAACACACACTTCTCCCTGTGTTCAGAAAAAGGAAAAATGAAAGGTTGGCGTTTGTCACATAAAACCAAATTAAGATGTTTAAAAAGAAAGGATCTCATGAAGCATTATATTATATATCACCTTGTTAAATAGGATGCCTAATAGAGCAAGTTCAGTAGCTTTGTCAATATCAGCATCATCAAATATTATGAGGGGTGACTTGCCTCCTAATTCAAGTGAAACATGTTTCAAGTTACTCTTAGCTGCAGCTTGCATTATCTCACGCCCAGTTTGTGTTGAACCAGTAAAGCTAACCTAAACATACATAAAAAATTAAAGCAATATTATATATTCAACATCAATATGGTCCATGTTTTGATGTCCCAGTCTCCCAGCCAGAGTGACATCGATTATCAACTACATTTGACTGCGATTCTCCACAACATAAAAAATGTGACGTGACTGTTACTAGGGGTGTTCAAATCCAAACTGATCCAAAATAAAACCGCAAACCGATCCAAAAAAACCGAAAACCGCAAAAAACCGAATATTTTTGGATGTGTTTGGATGTTGCTTTGGAAAAACCGCTATGATCGGATCGGATTTCGGATTGCGTTTTCAAAACCGAACCGAACCAAACCGAACCGCAAAAGTAAATTTTTATACTTATTTATTATTTTATTAGTATTATATATTGCACTGATATATTGCTTATTGGTATTTAATCTTATATATTGCATTAATTTAATCTATATTATTACTACTTCATCTATTTCAAATATAATCAATCATTTTCATTGTGTAATGTTAACTTTTTTAATAAATTTGTGTCATATTTTGTATCAAACCTATTATTTTATTGTGTATGAGTAATATTAATATTAAAAAAAAATTACATGTTACACTTTGGATATCCAAAAACCGATCCAAATTAAACCGCATATATTTGGGTCGAATCGGTTCAAATTTTTTTAACATAATCATCCAAACCGAACCGAACCGCACGTGATTTTTATTTTGGATCGGTTGATTTTTAACCTCAAAACCGATCCAAACCGGACCGCGAACACCCCTAACTGTTACCACCACAATTTTAAATCTCACTTACCGCATCAATGTCCATGTGTGAGCTCACTGCAGCACCAGCAGTAGCTCCAAATCCGGGTACTACATTGATCACTCCATCTGGGATTCCAGCCTACAAGAAGGCAAAAACAAAGAAAACACAATCACCTTGAGCTCAAGTAACATGTGATGTGCTATGTATCTCGACACTTCAAATTATTAATAGTGTCGATGTGTTGATGTTCGTGTCAATGCTTCATAGGTGATATAAGATGCTAAGTAGAAATTAATGATTTACCGAATCATACCAATTTAGCTAGATGAGCATAAAACAAAGCAGATAGAGGTGTTTGCTCAGCAGGTTTGACGACCATGGTGCACCCAGCAGCTAAGCAAGGGCTAACCTTGACAAAGAACAGGGAAGTGGGAAAGTTCCAAGGAATAATGTGTCCAACAACACCAATTGGTTCCATCAATGTATAAGCATGGAACTCTCTTGCAACTTTTAATACCTCTCCATGAATTTTATCAGCTGCACCTGCATAGTAACGAAGTGTATTTGCTGCTGAGGGAATGTCAAGAGCCTTACACATATGGTACAACTTTCCTGCATCAATGGCATCAAGTGCTGCTAGCTCTTCTATGTTTTCATCAATTAGGTCCGCAAATTTCATCATAAGTTTTGCTCTTTCCTGGTCAACATATATGACTTGTCAATTTTAACATGCTGCTAAATAAGACGAAAGTAACATAAGGGAAGAGAGGTGCATCAACCCTTAAACAAAAATTTCTTCATTGCAATATTGCCCCCCTAAATACTAGCAATTGCGCAATTTTGACCCTCATATTTTCCAGAGATTTTAACCTTTTTATATTTTTCTCAATTTTTTCCAAAATTTATATTCAGGTGACATCATTATTAATCTAGAACACAAAAACCCTTCTTCTTATGCCCTCATTTGCTTCATTTTTTAGCCTTCTCCCACTAAAGTAAAAGCATCATCGTCTTCATCTCTTCATCTTCTACGAGAAAAGGTACCCAGCCCTGTGAAAGAGAAGGTGGAAGCAAAGCTGGAAGAGCTTAAAGATGCTATTTCTGGTGGTTCGAACCAAACTATTAAAGATGCCATGGCTGCCCTCAATCAGGAAGTTATGCAGCTTGGACAGTCTCTATGTACAATGGTTCAACACAATAATACCATTCAACACCCACTTTATCAATTCCCAACACTCCACATCATTTTCTCTCTCTTAATTCAACATCCATTCAATTTTTACCTCTCCAATGGTTTTTTCATTCAACACCCTACCCCACCACATTTTATTTCTTATTCTTTATTTAATTTTATATTTTTGTTTTTATAATTATATAAAATTAAAATTATCGATTATAATTAAATTAAAATAAAGATACACTTAATTTTTTTTTGTTTGTAAAAACAAAATTTATTTAAATAATTTATTTATATTTTCTTAACTTAAAATGCAATACAACAAACTAAGCACGCAACACACAAATAGCTTAAAATGCAAGACAACAAACAAGCACACAACACACAATAATAAATGGGTAATTAGAATAATTTTGGTTGTTGAAATGGTTATTATTGGGATCCATTTCACTAAAAATAAGATTAAAACTTCAATTAGTTTGCTAATAGAAAGATAATAATAAGAAGAAGATAGTGAAAAACTTGGGTTTTTTTTTCTGTGTCCAAATCAAAAGAACCAAATCTCTATTTATAGAGAAAAAAAAATCATGAATTTTGGTATAATTTTTTTTTTTAAAAAAATTAATTTACAACGAAATAATTGAGGTTAAATTATGAAAATGATAAGAATCCGGACAACCAATTAAAACGTGCCACGTGTCCTTATCTATCCAAAAATTATTTTCTCTCTCCGCGCTCTGCACGCTCACGCGCCAGTTTTCAGCGAATGGCAGCGCGCCACGTGGCAATCCGGTCTGCATTCAATTGTGTTGAATTGGTTCAACCTCTCTCTCATCCAACACACCATTCAACTACTATTAAACACACCATTGCAATGAAAATGCTTGTTGAATGGCACATTAAACACACCATTGGAAATAATATATAACCAACCTGGAGCTGCAGATGCAGCAGGACCTACACCACCTGGTTAGCGAGTCTGGCCCCTCAGAAGTCAGAATCATCATCAGGCAAGGGAGCAGATGGGGATGTGATTGATGCTGATTTTACTGACTCTAAATGAGTTATAGAGATTATTTAATAGGATTGTTTTTATTTTATGCTACTTCCGTACTAAATTGGTAGTGATTTTTTGTCAATGGAGAGCGAGGGTTTTATTATAAATAGACTTTTTTTATAGGTGGTCATTGACGCACGTTTCTGTATCTTTGGAAATTTTGTATGTGAAATACAAGTATTATTGTGGATGGAATTTACAGGTCCTAATTTGAAATGAGAAAAACTTAAGATGATTTTACAGACACCTATTAAGATACGAACCTGCGTGATTTTACAAATGATTGTTTGCATGTTAAACAATGTAATGATGCAACTTTGTATAAACGATAGTGTCACAATCGGCTAGATTGTACGACGGTGTAGGTGACATTTATTTTTGATTTTAGACATTTTTAGTTTGCTCTAAGTACCAATCTGCTATACAAATTACCATTAGTGAGCCGGAAAGCAGTCTTCTTTTTAACTACTCTACTAATTCCCAACTCTTTCTATCATATGCTTTGTGAATTATATTGAGCTACCTTCTTACATTGTATCTTTGCCTTTTTTTTTTATAAATTTCTTTGAGATAGTAATTTCTATTTTTGTGGTTTTAAAATCTTTATTGACTTTCTCTGAATATTAGAGATTATTTAGTGAAACTAATGAACTGCATTTCATTCCCGACTGTTTATATGAAAAATTGATGAGGAAAGTGTAGGTAATGTGATGATAGATGAGTGATGGAAAATGAGGGTATTTGAGTGAGTTTATATATGCACCTATTAAACTTGCAAATGGAATTAAAGAGATTGAGATGAGTGGAGAAAGTTTTAGAAACAAAAAGATAAATAGTTGGTGGGTGAAAACCATGTGATCTAAAAATATGGATTTGTGTGGATATGGGAGAACTCAAAGATTGAGTTGAGATTTGAGGGTTCAAACGAGTTTGTGGAAAGGGGAGGGTTTGTTGGTAGAAAGGAACCAAAGGAAAAGTGGGAAGATGAAACATAGTTTGAAGATGGATAAGATGGAATATAGAAGATGAAGCCATGGTTACGATGAAGCATACTTCCTAAAAATACGTTTGATTGAGGAATATAATGACATTTTTTTTTTTTGTCAAACAGTCTATTGGATATAAATTCATCCCTTAAGATGAATAAACCAGGAATTTAAGGTTTGAAACCCGACCCTTGTATATCGCAATGTTCATGCCAACATATTCATGCGATTATAATGACATTTTTTACTAAACTATACAATGACATTTGTTACGGGTCCATTCCAACATATTCACGCGATTATAATGACATCCTTTAGTAAATTATACAATGACATTTGTTACGTTTTAATATATAGCCAATAAAACATTTGAGTTTGTACCATAAAAGTAAAAAATTAAACATTTTACTCGATCGTTCAGCTTTTAAAAGTTTGGCGTGAACATGATATATTGAAATATGATATTCATCGACGTATATAAGTAGTTTTTTTTTTTTTACTAATACATTGTACAGTCTAAAATGTTCTACGGTTTAGGTCTTTTAAATTTACTATGAGATTAACTATCAAGTCTACAACCAAATATCAATTTTTTCACGTACACAAGTAAACTTCTTTATTTTTTTTGAAGAAAAGTAAACTTCTTTATTCATTTAAGAAAAAATACTTTCATTCAATCAAGGAACGTGCCAATTGTGATTATTGGGGAGGAAATAATAGTGAAGCCAAGAATGCTTAAGCAAATCAATATTAAAGACTTCCTCCTCATAGTGTGGAGGAAGGATGCTCATAGTGTGGAGGAAGGATGCACGCATGAGTGAAAATCAAGAGAAGCAAAGATAAGATATGTGATCAAGTTGTACCTAATAAGAAAATATATAATAAAATCTAATGGACTCTAACTTACTAATATAAAAGCTCAATAACTAAAGTTCAATATTTTATTATCTAACATATATCTTCAAACTCACAATGAATCAACAAGAAGCATTGTGAGTTTGTCAAACAAAATACGAAAAACATACTAAATAATATAAAGTTCAAACAATGGTCATGTTCAAAGTTGGATATGCTCCAAGTACATGCACACCTTTTATATGTTTGACATTGAAAGATTTGTATAGAGGATCAAGTTTTGCTTTGAAGTTGTGATTTACCAATGTTTTTGTTTTGTTGTTGATTATGGGCTTAAGATTCTTATCAAGAATTATCCAAATTTTTTGTCTAAAATAATTCATTTAATATCAACATAGTAGTATATATATATATATATATATATATATATATATGAAAATAGAGGAAGGAAAAATAACATACAGCACCAGGCAGGCGGGGCCAAGGACCAAAGTCAAATGCATAACGAGCTGCCTTTACAGCAACATCAATGTCTTCTTTGGTTCCTTCGCTGATCCTTGCTATAACTTCTCCTGTTCTTGGATCTATTGTTTCAAATGTCTTGCCTGTTTTTCTCAATTTTTCGTCCAGCAACACACAAAAGCACATAAATAAGAGTTTTTTTTTTTTTTAATAGGGTCAAAATAATTCAGAATTCAACGGGAGGTAAATAAAGTTAGCCAAGAATTATTCCATCAATAAATCCATCAATTCTTCAACGATTCGTTATTGAATAAAATTCATTAAACACCTAAGTTCGATCACTTGATTGTAAATAAGAGTTTTTTTTTCACGAACATGCTTTGTAAAATAAATAAAACTTACCGTTTGTTGCTAATATGTCAAAGTTTATAAATAAGAGTTTCAAAAACAATTTGTCATATCTAATTTTTCTTTCTTGAAAAAGATTAAAAAATATTGAACATTTAGCAAATTAATTTTGTTGTAATTTTTAAAATAATAATAACATGATGGTTATAGCATGACTGATGTGTCAGTGTTATTATTACCATATTTGTTGAGGCAACTATTTATCATTCAAGTTAAATAAAAACGCAAAACTTTGTTATTTATAGATAGAATCATGTCAATTTGTGAGAGAAGGAGCAGAGAAAGCTAGAAAAAAAAAATAGCACTAGTGTGAACAAAATAAATGGAAATATATTATTATAGTATTGACCTGTAACCGAATCCACAAAATCTCCATCGATGAATAACTTGGTGAACTTGATGGTGGGTTCGCCATTAACTGGGCCAGTCATCTTTTGTGTTTGTGGGGTTCACTTGAGTGATTGATGAAATGAAATAAGAGAGTGCAGTTTGAGAATTGAGATGTTATAGAAATTGAATCCATTATTATTATATGTTTAATTACGACATTATTGAGAAAAATATGGTTTATTCCACATAAACAATATTATCATTGTAATTGCACTCCTTGTGTATTTTTTAAATTTATAGTATTTGTTTTGTTTTTCGGTCAAGATCTATAGTATTTGTTATTGCTCACAAAAAGAATATTCTTATTTGTATACGAATTTACCATAGTTGTTATACGATTTCTTTCATACGTCACTCTCATATCCTACAATCAGATAGATTTATCACGTCCTCACAAAAAGAAAAAAAATAGAGTTATCATTATCTTAATCACGCCGCTAAAACTAGAATTTTAGGCTTAAGATTTTGGGTCTTTACAAGTATCTTTGGAGTATTTTCTAAAGATTCTAAAATAAAAAAAATATAAATATTTCAATTTTCAATGCATTTTTTTTTTAAGAAGTTAAAATGAAATTATATAACCAACCAAAAAGCAGTTCCCAAGCAAAAGGTGTGCCTAGTAACCACTACAGAGATACAGTGTCTGTACAAATAGTAAAACAAAAAACCAAACAATTAGCCTATGCCCAGACAAGCTAAAGGGCTAGACCACCACATCTGGGTGCCATACATAAACATGGCATTTTTAGCCTTCAGCCACCCTGAAGATAACAATTTGACCTTATCTAACAGACGAGGAACATGTGTTACAATATTATTAAACAGACGGTTGTTACGTTCATTCCACACAACCCACATACACAATAACCAAATAAGTTGCATGAACGAGCGTATAGCTTTACTGCCACCTGTCATATGCATAAACTGCACCAAACGATCGAAAATATTATTGGAATCCACCCCATCGAATCCAATCCACTCACGGACCTGCTGCCATAAAGCTGCACTCATTGTGCACGAAAGAAAAAGATGTATGCTATCTCCACGTGCCTGCAACCTGACACACACACAATGTCTTCTGTTGCAATAGCACCACACATAGTCAGGTTAGCTTTTGTTGGTAAGCGGTCTCAAATGAGTCTTCAAGCAAACAACGAGACCTTCAGCGGAATCTGTTTATGCCACACAAAATCCAGAGACGTGTCCATCTGAGAAGTATCACAATTAAGTAACAAGTCATAGGCGAATAAAAAAAATGTTTTGAACGAATTAATGAAGTTCATTTTTCAAAAACATTATTAAAAAGTGGAGTTTTTTGAAACATACCAAAACGTTATCTATTGAATCCCTTACAAAAAGATTTTGATTAGGAAGAACTCAACGGAACCCCCTCGAATTCATCAAAGAAAGAGTGGATCCCCGTTGAGTCTCGCACAGAATATCCAGTAGAAATGTCTGGAAGCCAAACCCATTTATCTGAAACATTTGGAACCAACACATCATCAAATAGTAACGCCCTACACTCCTCTAACATATCCTCAGCCCATGCGCCGCCAACTCAAACCCCCCCCCCGTCCCGCGCCAGACCCGTTAAAAACAAGTTGCCCACCGAAATGGTTTTGTTCACACCCAAGTCAAACAAACGGCGAAACCGCACACTAAGCGGACTACCACCAATCCACCAAGAACAAAAGGTATTCCAACCTATCTAAATAATTTTGTGACAATCCTCACTCCCACCCCAAAAAAAAATTATTCAATAAAGATTCAATGGAAGAGATTATACCTGATGGAGCTTTCAAGAATGAAAGGGCATAGACATGAAGAGAAGTCAGAACTGCTTTAAGAAGGATCAAACGGCCACCGAAAGATAGAAACCTGCTATTCCAACCCGACAATCTAGATTTAATGCGATTCACAATAGGGTTCCAAAACGATATTCTCCGCGGATTACCACCAATAGGCAGGCCTAGGTCCCAAAACTAATTAATATGAATAAATTTGTAAATAGAATCCACAAAATAATGCTTATTCCACTTGCAAATTGTAAATTTGTATTCCTTTTTGGGTAAATTACCCAAAATTTATGTGTCACCGAAAAAAAATCAGTTTGGTAAATATTATGTTACTCAATGTATATTTTTTTCTATTGCACCGCTCACAGGGTAGAGCAAGGTTTCTCTTTTTCCCTTTATTCAACAAATTATTAGTACTCGATAATGATACATTTGAAAGGGGAAAAAACAAATAGCGTGTACTACTATATGATAATTTGTGTTAGAATTTATATTTAGAGTCCTTTATAAAAGTAGTATTTCTTATTTTTAAAAAACCAAATCAAATTTATTAAAAAATAACAATTAAAACCCAGTACAAGGTATACCAAGGTGCTAAACTTAATGAATCAATGTTCGTTGGATGAACTCTTAACTTTTATAATTGACTTATGCTAGGATCTAAATTTGCCAGCGACACCATGACGCCAATGGGGCGTAGTATGCTGCTAGCCATAGTGGAGGAAAAGAACGAAGGATTGTGGGAGAAAGGACAAAGCTATTTTGAGGTTAAGATACAACGAAAGACAAAAGTGGATGGAGTGTGTTGGTTTCCACCGAGAAATGTTTAAAGAGAAAAACAATTTGACCTGCTAGAGTCGACGTTTAGACCATTTTTCTAATTAGAACAAAAGGTATTCCAACCCATCCAAGTAATTTTGCGACAATCCTCACTTCAACCCCAAAAAAAATTATTCAATAAAGATTTAATGGAAGAGATTATACCTGATAGAACTTTGAAGAATAAAAAGGCATAGACAGGAAGAGAAGTCAGAACTGCTTTAAGAAGGATCAAGCGGCCACCGAAAGATAGAAACCTGCTATTCCAACCCGATAGTCTAGATTTAATGTGATTCACAATAGGGTCCCAAAACGATATTCTTTGCGGATTACCACCAATAGGCAGGCCTAGGTGATTTGGGTACTTGTTGGCATAAAATAGATGAGATGTTGACAAACCAATTTGGGGAGATACAATCATCGTTTGATAGGAGCGTTACAGTCTTGGAACATAGGTACAAAGATGTCACTTTGTACTCCGGTGGGGGATCACATGTCTAGACAAGCCATGAACTTTATTTTTGTGGAAGAAGCGCGTGCTAGGAAAACCTTGTGCATCGAGAAAAAAACTTGCGGTTGTGTTCAAAGGACGTCGTATGGCCTACCTTGTGCATGCTTCATTGCTATGAAAATCCGTCACAACAAGCCCATTCGATTGGATGGGATACACCCGCATTGGCATAAGTTGTATAGCGTCACAACAAGCCCATTCGATTAGGTGAAGAAGAAAGTAGTGAAGATTTGTGTTGCATAATGTGGAAAATTTAACGGATTTCAAACAATTGTGAAAC
Source organism: Medicago truncatula (assembly GCF_003473485.1). Lineage (NCBI taxonomy): Eukaryota > Viridiplantae > Streptophyta > Magnoliopsida > Fabales > Fabaceae > Medicago > Medicago truncatula. The sequence continues at coordinate 47,744,161 of NC_053049.1, read as the reverse complement.
GTTAACGCATTATCGGTTCTGTGTAATGTTACCGAATAATTGATAACCTATGAAATGTTGATGTTTGTGATTGCTGGATGTTGTTGTTTCGATTTGATTTCCTCCGAAATTGCCGTTTGAAATTATAGGTAACACATGACAAATTTCCTAGGCTAAACCAGTGCAGACTGCACTGGTTCTGTTAACTGCCGCTGGATTCCAGCAGTTGTTAACTGTCGGCGCTTAGACTAACGGTTGTTAACTGCCGCTGAGAACAATTATGTAAATTACTTGTGCTAATAGGAAGTTTCCTATGTCAGAAAAGCAATTTTCTAATTCCTTTGACTACAAGCCTTCTCCGAGCAAAGTGGTCAGGCCTTGCGCAAGGAGGGACTAAGGACCAATACAGTCACACACATATGTTGACAGCAAAAAGGTTGATTAACACACTAATCCTCTTGTTAATGCCCTCCCAACAATTGCAATACTCTTAAAAGTAGACACCCTGCACGACTGCATGCCTGCACCCGTATTATAATTTATATCAGGTGTATTCTTACAAATGTTCGGGTTGGCCTTTGTCGATTAATCATAATATTTAAGATATTACGGTAACTAAGTCCTATATAATTTAAATATGCGTATACAATTAAAAAAAAACACTTTTAAGACGACAACAATTAGAGTGCATTTTTCAAATGATCCCCAACTACGATTATCATAATGTACTACTACATAAAAGTTCACTTTGGCACACCATAGATCTATGTATTTAAAGAAATACATTCCTAGGATACTCCTCTATTTTCAATATTAACATACACAAAGAAATTGATTAGATGAAAGTAGCATAAAAGGAAACAGCCAACAAATGACTGAGGGGGAATAAGAAAATTCAACCCCTGTAGCTGGTTTGATCTGTTGTGTATGGATAAGTTGGTGGAGCAGCACTTCCGTAATCATATTGCCCGTAGTTAGTCTGTCCTGCATAAGAACTACTGGATAGATAACTAGAGGGGCCTAAATTGTCGACAGGGTATGAGTAGTGTTGTTGTGCCATTCCTATTCCAGCTGGGCTTTGAGTGATAGAGGTTCCATAGGTTCCTGCGTATGGATTAGCAGCAGTTGAATTTTCCAGCATATTCTGGCTTTGGTAGTGTAATGGTGCAGAATATCTTGCAATAGGGCTAGGATGCACAGGAGCCAGATTGTTCCTACGACTAAGGCGACTAAAAGATGACGGGTATACACTAGTTTTGGCTGACTTGGCTGGACGGGAAGAGCTTGTCCCTCGACCGCCACGCTTTCGAGGTGGTCTACTTCCACTTCCACTTCCACTTCCAAATGATGAAGTATTCTTTCGCTCAAACTTGTTTTTGTCCAACTGGGAAACCCGTCTTTTCAATTTATCAAGTCTAAATTTTGATTCAAGTTTGTGATCTTCCACACATTTGATTACATCCTTAATCGAAGTCAACTCCAAAGTATTTGCCTCATCCTGAAAAATACAATGTTTTAACAAAGTGGTCCATTTAAGATGTGTTTCATGAGGTAATTATTGTAAATGCATTACTATATGAAACTGAATTGAAAAGGTAGCTGTCCATACCGTTGCGACCTGACTGTTATTTCCGCTTTTCAATATGGTAGCAACATTATTTTCGTAGTTCCGAACATAAGAATTGAGTAGCTCAATTGGTTTAAATCTTTCGGTCAAACCAGATTCTGAAGCAAAATAAACAGCTTCCATCTCTTTGCCATTTTTTACTAATTCATCTATAATATCTGCATAAAACACTTGCTTTTGTTAGTGTTAAGTATGAAGGGAGCTCAAACTAAAAAAGTATGATGCACTGCTCAAAACTGAATCGCATATCTAATAAAGTCCTCTGATGCTTTAAGTGTGTCAAATACATATGAACCAAGTTAAAAACTGTACGTGAAAACACAGTCTGAAATTTCTCTTACTAGTTGATTTAAGGTCATCTATCCTTCCTGCTCTGCCTTATTATCCAGAAAATTTAACTCTCAAGTGCTAAGACATCTATAAGGATAGGTGTAATAGGCTAAGCTGGAATTTGAAAAAACTATAATATTAAGAAATGGAGACATTTATTAAGGGGCTGTAGAAAGTTTCCCCAAAATAAGGTGACAAACTGGCAGTGTATGGTGGATGGACAAAACTTTAAACGTGGGATTGGGACCTGTGGCTGGTGGCGTTTCACAAATTGCATATGGTGGGCTGGCATAAAATACGGTAAGGCACCGATATTTAACAACAGTGGCACTCAACACATAACATTGACCAGAATCAATATTCGAAGTAGTAATCAGAATCAACACTAAGAAATGAAGACATTTATTGAGAGGCTGTAGAAAATTTCCCCATAATGTGACAACATGGCAGTTTATGGGTGATGGACCAAACATTTCCATATTAAATGTGGGATTGGGACCTGTGGTTGGCGGTGCTTCACAAATTGCATATGGTGGCTGGCATAAAATCCATGAAGGCGCCACAACGACTGCTATTTAACAAAACTGGCACTTAACACGTGCCATTGAGCAGAATCAACAATTGAAGTAGTACTCAGAGCAATGGCGAAATACTTTCGACTCAATGAAAGCTACTTCTATAGAATAAAATACAAAATGGTCCCTTAAATTTGAAAATTTTAATAGACCTAAACCTCTTATCCATGTTCTAAGGAAAAGGTAGGGAATCCCCTTTAAGTCCACAACATCAACGGTGGAAAACATGTTATGTTAACCCATGCAAGGATATGTGAACATAATACAACTTACATATGTGAACATCAACGGTGGAATCCCCTTTAAGTCCACAACATCAACTGTGGAAAAACATCCTATGCTAACCCATGCAAGGATGTGTGAACAAAATACAACTCACATATGATACTTCTTCTCATCCCATCCCCACTATTTTCCCACGACCAATGTATCCCCCACAATTACTTTGCAGACACTTTTTCTTATTAAGATACTTTCTTTTTTCTCGTCCCATCTCTACCATAACTCCAAACAAAGTTTCAGGTTTTTCATCTTCATCCACTCTTCCCAACATCATGGCAACACCAACTTTCACTGCCAACACCAGGCTTTGAGCAAATTACACTTGGCTTGCACACTATTCAGCTTCATTCAGTTTATTTGATGTTTGGCAGATTTGATCCACAGTTGGTTAAAAAGGGGATGAAAACACACATTTATCAGTAGGTGGTGGAAGAAAAAAAACAGGAAGCATGCATTTGTTTCAAATGCAATTGGAGGTTTTAGGAGTCACCTACTCAACCTGGGTCACTGCTTGTATAGTTTTGGATGGGAAATTGACAGAATACATTCTAGTTCTGCATAGGTTTATTTGGGAGATCAGGGAATGGTGTCAGGGAGGCAGACATAACTTAGAAGAAACCGAGGGGAAAAACTGGCCAGACAACATCTGAAAATACCCGTGCTCTGTTGGAATATATAAAAAATCCAACTCACCCATATTTATTTTGCCTTAATTGCCACTAAAGAAAGGTTTTTTTTTTCCCGCATAATGACTAACTTTTGAAAGGAGTACCTTGCCTTTTGGCTAATACCAGTACATGTAGAAGACAACAGAAATGTGATATGTTCCAAATTGCATCAATCTGACCCTATATTAAAAAACAATGCTCAAGATTTTCCTCAATTCTCCAGCTACCTCTCAAATGAGGAAACCAGTGAGGATCGAGGGAGGTTGGTCCTTCTCCATGGAAGGGTACTACAGACCACACAAGCTAAACAAAACTAGGTTCTAAGGCTCTAATCTATTGACAAGTTCAAAATTTTGTAGCACGACACACTAGCTTCTTACAATAAGAGCATTGAAAAGTCACAAACACGCAAAACCTTAAAATGCTACTTCCAAACCAGAGCATAGATAATTGATTTAGGGAACATTTATATCCCAATCATTAACCATTCTAATTATATAGATAGATAGATAGATAATTAACAGAACATTCAAAAAACATAGATAGGAAACAAACCTATCATCTTGTCTCCAAATTCTAAGGAAGCAGCAACCTTAGCCATATCCCTCCTAGAAGCAAACTTCATCACCGATTTCCTCAAATACTCATCATCGACTTTCGACCTTAACCCAAAACACACAACCATCTGCAAAAACATCACCATTTCAGCAGCACCTTTCTCCGGTTCCCCATCAAGCTGCTCCTTCCACAAATCCAAAAGACTCCCAGCTCTCTCCACAATCGTTCTTGAATACACACTCGACTCCGAAATCAACCCTTGAATCAAAAGCCCACAGGCCCATCTCTTATCAGTAACACCAGACTTCCCCTCTGTTTTACACGTCAGATACTCTTCCACAGCATCCAGCACCAATCTCGGAGCATCCACAGCCTCTTTTAACGCTGCCGCTATCTCCGGCCTCAACATTATCGACTCTTTCCTCTTCGAAATTACAAACATAAGCAGAGATTCAGCGTCCATTTTCCTCGACAGCGATTTAAGCGCAGCTGCGATATTGGACGGTGGATTAGGGTTACGGAGGGCAGCGAGTGCGGCTTCTTTCTGTTCATCGATGCGTGCGGCGGCGGAGGATTCACGTTCAGGGATGGAATTTTCTTGGTTGGCGAGAGATTCTAGGGTTTCTTTGTGGCGTGATTCGAGGGATTGAAATTGGGAATCTAGGGTTTGGAATTTCTGAGAAATGGAATCTTGAAGAAAAGAGAAATGATTGTTGAGTTTTGTGAATAGGTCGGTGCATTTGATGAGAGTGTTCTTTTGAGATTCTAATTCGTTGAAAAATTGATGAACTTTGTTAGTTTCTGATGAGATTGTTGTTGCAACCAATTGAGTCGCCATTGTAGTGTTTGAAGATAGAGTGCTGTGTGAAACAAACCCTAATAAACCATTCTGAAAGAGAAACACAAGTGAGTAATGGCTTTGGTACCTTCAGACTAAGCAATAAGATGGTAGAGTAGAGATACGTAAACAGAGGCACTAAACTCAGAAAATTAGCAACTTATGGGCCCGGCTTCAAATACATGTCCTCTAATTCATATTGGAACCTCCATACATACTTACATAGGTGTGTGTCTTCTTATCAAAAAAGAAAGAAAAAACGGGTGTAGGTTTTTTTTTAAGAAGTGTGTTAAGGTTTTATTAATCTATCAGAAATGATATTTAAACATCAATTTTATGACAACTGTTGTACAATCTTCTCTCTCATACTCACATTATCTTCTTATTCTCTCTCTATTGTTTTTGACCAATAAGAAGAGAGAAAAGGTAGGTTGTCACAAAAGTTGTCACTAAAAGGTTGTTCAAATATCATTACTCTTAATCTATTCTCATTTATTTTTCAGTGAGCGTAAATTAGAAAGTTGTACATTAACGTGTATTTCACAAATTTTTAGGTATAATTTTTTTACTCCCAATTAGTTTTAGGGGGGTATTGGATTGAGATTTCAAAGGATTTTAAAAGACTTTTTTGTTTTATAAAAGTCTTGTGGTATTCAATCAAGATTTTTAAGGAATGTAAAACATTCTTGTGGTATTCAATTAGGATTTTCAAGATTTTTTAATGAGTCCAATGAAATCCAGTGGTATTCAATTGAGATTTCGCATAACTTAAAAATTGTCTGCTAGTATTCAAAACTCTACGGATTTTAATGGATTGTTGTGAGTAATGGATTTTGTGAGATTGTTTAATGTAAAATGTACTTACTAACAATCTCACACCTAGCCTTGAGACTTTTTTGTCTCCCACACATAGCCTTGAGATTTTGTAATACTCTTCCAAATTCTTTTTTTTTTTACGTTTCTTCCAAATTCTTTTTTGTTCTACTGTAACAATGGCAGGTTATATATTTTGTTTGGCAAACTTATTGTCGAAATCATCATGCATCTAACTTGCACTTTTCTTAACATAACTTGTACATTCATTAAAAAAAAGAATATATTGTATAATCTTGTGGTTAATTTACCATCTACCTATATATCAAATTATTATAAAAATCACAACTTTACGTTCATTGGTATTATAATAATTTTTCTACTTGCATTTTTCTACCTGTAACATGCATTTTTCAATCAAATTATTATAATCAATAAACTAACATAACTTATTTTTAGATCTATTTATTTTGATATTATATGTCCAGAATTTTTAAGATCAATCAACCTGCTAGTAGTATATTATCTAATAGTCTTTTTTTTGAAGAAATATTACACTCATTGATTCAATGTTTTGTTTTCGATTGATTTATAACTGTATTTTTGTTTTTGAGATTTTTTGGTCTGTACTATATCTTTAAATTTATTGACCCTTTTAAAATCTTAAAAATCCATTAAAATCCTTTAAAATCTATATCATGAATCCATTAAAATCTTGCAAAGAATCTTGATTGTAAAAAGTTTTTTAAAATCCCACAAAATCAATACAATCCAACAAAGTCTTTTAAAATCTTCAAGATTTTTTCTATCAAAACAGTCTTTTAAAATCTCAATCCAATGCAATGATGCAAGTCTGTCTCTGCCTTGGAATGTTACATGAGTGGAAACTTATATCATATGGTACGTTACATTCATCCATTTTATACTAACTCTAAATTTGTTGTCTCCGGATTAAAACCTTTAAGTGATTTGCCATTGATGTCGTATACATGTAAAATGACACATGTTTATTTAATGTGTGACATCATAGTCTTTTTTTATAAGGGAAAAATTAGGTGATAGAAATTAGTGGATGAATCGTTTTGATTCTATGTTCCAATTTCATGAATTTATTTGTCAATTGACAAAATTAAAGGATTATTTTGACTTACATTCGCAATATCAATTTATATATTTCTATGGAAGTATGAGTTGGTCTAATGTGCTTCACGCAGAAATTCAGGGCGGGTATTTGTTGTGTTAGCAAGAAAGGTTAAAAACATTTTTTTTTTTACTCTCTTTAGGTTGTTCAACTTGTCACCATGTGTAATAATCAATTTCGTCACCACGTCAACTTGTTGAAGATTACTAGAGATTACATGATGAGAGAATGAGTCTTAGTATGTGTTTGAAATACCGGTGGAAAGCTCAAAAAAGCACTTTTAGGCAAAAGCTGGAATTTCCAGCTTCATAAAATCACGCTAAAAGTGACATTGGATAGCGTGCATCGTGAAAAAAACGTGATGCCAAACACTGCTTTAGAATTTCATGGCACTCTTCATGAAGGGAATATTTCCATAAATATCTTAACAAAATCGGAAGCTAGTGATGTTGACCCTATTACTATGGTGCAGGATCTCCTAGCACTTTGTTATCAGCCCTCTTGACTGATGTCATGGGTGTGTTCTTTTTAAGGATTTACTTTCTTTTTTCTCTTTCATCTATTAAAAAAAATGATATGTTAAAAAAAAGTACAAGGAGGTGCTTCATCTCATTACAAGTTTACAACCTCAGAATGATACATATAGATTAAGTGGAGGGTAATTAACCCTTGAGCAAATATTTCAGAGGGTTCGCACATTACTCAAAATAAAGACAATGACCCGTACCCTAATGAAAAACCACTTAACCTTCGTTCTACACATATTCACTTTCTTTAAATCAACCAATGTTTAATATTGTTAGTTTTTATGGTGGGTGAGAATGGAGATCAAACATTTAACCTCTCATCACTTCACTTCTTAACTCTTAACTCTTACACCCCATGCACAAATTAAAAACTTTACTACCCTTATGAAAAATAATTTCCCCATAAGTCATAACTTCTCCATCAATAAAATTGAACTCCACCGTGCAATGGTCTCACTTATATTACAAATTAAAAATATGCATATAACCGGTGATAAACATTGCATAAACAAAAAGAAGAATCAGACTATAGGCTAAGTAATATGAAGAAAAAGAGATGCAAACATTGCTAACATAAAGTCTCAAATTTCCCTAGCTTTGCCTTAAACTACTCATTTCTTTTGATAATTAATAAATTTACAAGGATCGGCAAACCGAACAGAGAAAGATCTAGACAGGTAATCTGGTTCATCAAACACTGTCCCTTGTTCAAAATTCTGAGAATAAGTGAAAGGATCATAAGGATCCTGCTGCAAAGGTGATGATGTAGACTCAAGTAGCTTCTTCTTCTCTTTCTTGAGCTTCATCCACAACATTTTCCATCTAAATTTACTTGATCTTGTAGTTGCTGATAGAGAGTTTGTGTGCTCGATTTCATAGCAAAATCTTCCCAATTCTTTGGTCTTCCTGCTAGAATTGCACTCGCTTTTGATATCCATGGCAGCTGCTAGTGAAATAAGTAAACTGATGAGAAGTGACTAAACTTGAGAATACAAGCACATGCTATTGCATTTGATATAAGAGTGTCTACTCTTGGCCTATATAGCACTAATACAAACGAGAAATGATATTTGTACAACCATTTTGCTACAACTTTTTGACAACTTGCTCTTTCAGACTCACATGATGGTATTATTCTCTCTTTTCCTTTTTCTTTCTATATTGTTTTTGACCAATCAAAAGAGAGAGAAACAAAGTTGTCACCAAAGTTGTCATTAAATGGATGTACAAATATCATTGCTCAATACAAACACATGCTGAGTGTTGGCATCAATAATAATTTTAAAGATGAAAGTAATTGAATGGAACCCATGCATCAGTGTACGACACTAACACATGTCAGATATTAGACACATATTCAATGTGAAATCTCGGTACATATGTATGCGCAATTCTCTAGCTAAAGGTAAAGGCAATCAACTAACTTCAGCAGAAGAAGACTAATTTCTCTTTAATTAATCAGTAAGAATCAAAGCATCCAAAGCCAATACATGTTCACCAAATTTTTCTACCCTGGTTAAGTTAAGTGGATAACGATTCTATAAATTAATAGCTCTGGCACGTGATGCACGTGACAGACTGCAAATTATTGTCAAGTGGAACTGTTTTCAGAGACAACTTTATCATGTGCGGGGCTGTGTTTTGGTGCAGAAATAATTTTCATAATTTGAAGATATCATATCAATTGGAGACATAATTCTCAGTTCCCTTTCAGTTGTACTCAGTCTAGCATATGCCCAGATTTATAGCAGCATTTGCCAATTGCCAATGCAACTTCGCACAAAGCATCATTAAAATTATAATAACCACAGGTTTCAGGTTGTGATTTGAAATTTTTATTTCATTCAATTCTCTAATGATACAAGGGAGGCATATATATGGCCAATCTCAAATGCTAAACATAAAAGTATACAATACTTGCATTGCAAGTAATCCCTTAAAACTGCCACAACACTACTAAGACTAATAATTATTTCCTCTATTTTACTCATTTTTTCTTAATTCAAACCAGTGTGGAATATAAACTAGTTAAGCTCATAATACAATTTATTTTCTAAAAAAACTCAAATTCTTGATAAAATGTTTTTTGAAACCGCAAATTTTATTACCTCGGGTCTCTTTATAACTCCACTCCTTAACTCATTCACATTAACCATTATGTCATATTTATATTCCTTTGTTTCTTCGTCCATTGTTTACTTATTCTTTGCCAACAAAAATACAAAAAGAAAAGTATCTATGCGCAGAAAAGGCAAAACCACGTCTAAAAAGAACGGATATTGAAAAATAAAGTAAAAGCAAAAGGAAGAGATGTATCTACAGAGAAGAAGAAAGATACGCATATAGTTCATTTCATTTTACATTATTACATTCTCATGAATGAGATTTGTAAATATAATTAAGAAAGTGCTTTTATTAAGTAAAGAAAAAGTATCGTTTCAAAACAATAAAAATAGAGTAAATTAAAATGTCCCTCTCTCCTGCCAATAATCTAACAGTATTTTTTCCAGAACAAATACCAAATATGAGTTTTTTTATGTTCCTACCGATAATAACTTCATTAGAACAGTTACATATTGTTTTCACTAATAATTACATTAAATAAAAGAAATTCTAAAAATTAATGGACTAAATTAATAATAATTATTATTATTATTAAGCCAATTATAAATCAATGGAACATATATGTGATCAGAAGAGCCACCAGCATGAGGAAGTAAGCAATTCCTTGATCAAACGCAGTGCCTGATTATTTTAATTACAAAAAAAAATGTTATACACTTCAACAGTAGAGAAAGAAAAGAATGATGAAATAAAAATAAAATAAAAAATAAAAAAAACTGTGTTTGAAGCATTAATTACCATCACTAGAAGGAGCAGGAGCAGGTGCAGGTGCAGGTGTTGGAGAAGGAGAAAAGTCGTGAGCTTCAGAGATAGCAAAGAGTACCAAACTGAGAATTGAAAAAGAGAAAAATCTCAATGCCTTCATTTCAATCATTTTTCCAGGAAAATTGAAAGAAGAAAATTGGTTGTTAACTATAAGTGATCGAAGGAAGGAAAGGTTAATTATACATGTAGGAGAAATGGCGCCACAAGAAACGGAAGCAAGCGCGTATGATGTGATTTTGAGAACCTAACACCAATCTCAACTTTACTCGGATACAACACGTCTGCATAGTTTACATAAGTGAAATGAAATTTAATAGATAAAAGTATTTTGATAAAAAAAAAATTGATAATAGTATCTTAATAAAATTTGGCACTTATTATGAACTAGAGGGAGTATTCTTTAACATTTTATGGATACTATTTTTTCATATATATGTAATATTTGATTAATCACGTGCGAAGATATGGTTAATTTTTTTTGTCAAATAGTCTAATGGTTAAAGCTCACATAATTAAACTGTGGAGTGTACGGGGTTCGAACTCCGACCCCTACATATAATATGCAATATTCATATCAATAACTAAGTTTACGGAGATAAAATATGGTTAATTTAATCAAGGCATATGATTTATTCGGTTATATAAGTAATTAACTCAATTTAAGTTGAAATTGTGGTTACTTCGTGTAATTGAGCTAACAGAAATTTTAATTCAAATGATTTAATTCAAATAGTTAATAAATTCATATCGTAGTTGCTCAATTAGCATAGTTCTTTTCTTCATTTTAAATGTAATATACCAACGACGAATTCGGATGTTCAGTTCTGTAAGTGGTTTGCATCCGACCTTGAGCTGCATAGTACTAGTATATTACATTAAAAAACGTGCCTCTTAATTTAACAATATTGGTTATTTTGTCAAAAAAAAATGTTATTGAATATCACCCAAAAGATTACAAATGGTCATATTTTTTGTGCTCTCTGGCAACAAATTAAAACTTGGATTGGTGTGTTTTCTGTGGATCCTCATCAGGTTTTGGACCATTATTATCAGTTTGTTTATTCTTCAGGTGGTTATGTTGAAATTTGGGGCCTAACTCATCCTTACAAAACCAGTCTTATCTATCCGATGTGGGACTTGGGTTTTTCCCAATACACCCCCCTCACGCCCAGCACTCTTTTGGCTTGGTGCGTGAATAGGTTTAGGTGGCCCTTGAATTCGACAAGCTCTGATACCATGTTGAAATTTGGGGCCTAACTCATCCTTACAAAACCGGCTTGTAAGGTGAGGATTGCCTCCTCTTTATAAACTCTTCTCAAGAGTCTTATCTATCCGATGTGGGACTTGAGTTTTTCCCAATAGGTTATGCTCCAAGAAGGTCTTTTCTTCATTTGATTTTGCTTTGTGGTATTTGGGTTCTTTGAAATGAAATAAATAATAGATTGTTTGCCAACACAGCTAAAACAACAGAGCAACTTCTTGAGAAGGTTAAGATTACATCTCTCAAATGGTTGAAAGCAAAAAATGTGTGTTTTCCTTTTAGTTATCATTTGTGGTGGCAGCGTCCCCTTGCTTGTTTAGGGATTGGTTGATGTATTATTCGTTCATGTCTTTTGTGGTTTGATTGGAACTATTTTGTAACCTTGTTTTGTCTCCTTTGACACTCCTTATGCTAGGGAACAAAACTCTTTGTTAATATATCTCATTTTGACTTGTTCAAAAAAAAAAATTACAAATGGTTATTGAGAATCCATTTTGAAATTTAAGAGAAAGGGAATCCATGCTTGTGTAATGTTTTCGTTTTTTTCTTCTTATAAATAAATTATTAAATCCGTGTGAAGTTTATGAGAAATGATAATATTTAGGCTAGTTTCCCCTATCTTTTGCTAATTGTGCGATTTTGCACCCTCTATTTTTTTTTTTTGAGAGATTTTGCACCACATTTTTTGTCAATTGTGTTTTGTTCAAAATCATCATCGATAAAAGAGGGGAAAGGGGCAAAAGATAGAGTTCAGGTATGCTCCATTTAGTTAGGATCTTGGATGCAAGACATGTGGCAAGATTAAATCAAACGGTTGAGATTTAAAATAAATTATAAGAACATTTATTTAATTTAATTAATAAAAAGAGCTTCCTCTTCTCACAACCACCAGTCTTCCTCTTCCCTTTCCTCACCGACAACCTCCACCCCACCACTGCCATCGCCGTTGTTGCCTCTCTCACCCTCATCACCTGTCTTCCTTCCACCATCGTTTCTCCGCCGCCGTCGTAAGTTAGTCCATCGCCACTCTACAGTTGAGACATTCGAAATCTGTAAAATCAAAGAACAATTGAAAGAGAAATCTGAAAGAAAAAAAAATTCAGAGATGATTAATTGAGCTTGATTAAAAGGGGAGGCCATGGCAGCGATTGGTGGCTGTGGGTGGAGGTTTTACGGTCACAATAGAAGATGGAGAGGAAAACACGTAACAGGAGAACACAGAAGTTAGGGTGCTATTTTTTTTATTTTATTTTTATTAAACTAATCTCAACACTTAAATTTAATATTGCCACATGTCTTGCATCTAAATCTTAAATGGACTAAATTGAGCATACTCGACTCCAAATAAATCCTAAATTGACTAAATGGAGCACTACCTAAATGGAGCATACCTGGACTCCAAAAGATGGATTGCAAAATTGCTCAAAAAAACAGAAGAGGGGATTTCGCACAATTAGCAAAAAGATAGGGGGCAAAAGCACAATTGAACACAAAGTTGAGATGCAAAATCAAAAAAAAATATGCGGTGCAAAATCGCTCAAAAAAAAGACAGTGTGCAAAATCGCACAATTAGCAAACGATAGGAAAAAAGTGCAATTAACCTAATATTTATACAATCATTTTTAAACAACTTTTTAAGATAATTTTTTATCCCCTCTTCTTTTGAGACAAAAACAATCCTTACTTGAATTTCCTCTATTCAATTTGGATGAAAGTATGACAAAACTCTATTTTGCTTACTTGGATTTCCTCTCTTACTTGAAAGTGAGAGAAGTTCCATCAGAGACATTATGTCTTTGGGTCATAAAAGACAACATGGTCACGTATTTATTCAGATGGTCCAATATCATAATAAATCAACATTCAACTCTACCTTTGATTTTCCCTAAAAAAAAAAAAAAAAAACTATCTTTGATTTAATTCATTTGAGTTATTTTAGTGGTGTTGATTTGAGACCTATGCTCCTCTCAAAATCTCACATTTAATTATCCTCTATTCAATTTGGATGAGTTAGTTTATCTTCTTAAAAAAACTTTATTCTTTAACTTGCTAAAGACACTCGATTGTTTGATAAAAACAAATGTAGTTTCACCTATTTATATTTATGCTCACTTGGATTTCGTTTTAGTATGAGTTTGTTTAATGGTCAGGATAGGATAGAGGCAGTATATGATATAAAGTTGGATAGAGATATGATATGATAAGGACATGATAAACATTAATCCTATCATATGTTTGATGGGCACATGATAACAAATATAATATCATTATAATTAAATGAAAAAATTGTTCTCATAACTAATTAAATATTTTAAAAATGGCATGTTATTAATTATAATAGAAAATACATGCTATGATTATTTTTAAAATGACAATATTTTAAAAATGGCAGAATATAAAGATTATAAATAAGGAGTGATCTTCTAATCTCATCAGGATAATTTTTAACTCAATCTATACTCAGGATATAAATTACAAAGGAAAGTCGGGATATGATAGAAAAATGATTTATTTTATCCTATCTCTTTCGTGCATCAAACATGATATTTAAGTCGGATATGATTAATGTATCATATCCTGACTCCCTATCCTGGCCATCAAACAGATCCTAAAGGTTTTCATGGAACAGTCTGTATCGATTCTAAAGCCAAAAAATAATCTAATTTAATTATCTAAAGATAAAGTCACATTCGTTTTGGTTGGACTATTTAATTTTTCTGATTCAATTTAAACAATTTTCACCAAAAAAATATCTCAATACAGTTGATAATTATACTAATTTGAATTGGTTTTGATATAAAAACTCCTTGCTGATATGAACTTAGTCTTATGGACGAAAAATGTGATTGAGCATTAAATTAAAGGTAAATGTTTAGGGAGATATTTTTTCGGTGAATAACTAGACATTCCTAAGAAATTTGAAAGTTACCATTTTTTTTTAAAAACTATGGGAGTGTTTGTTTGAAGGTTAAGAATAACATTCCTGGAAATACATGGTTAGGGAATGATAATACACATTTTTGTTATGAGGTTGAGGAAAAAATATTTATGGAAATGAAGTATCTTCTCATAACTTCCATTATTCCCATGAATTTATTCTCGTGTAAAGAGTTGGGAATGTGCATTCCCGTAATATTCTGCATAGATTTAAAAAAAATAAAATTGTAACTTTCAATTTTTTCAGGAATGTCAAATTATTTGTCAAACACTTTATTTTTTTTAACATATATTCAGAAATCAAAATTTCATATTTTCATTTTCGGATATGTTTTTTCTGAGAATAATTTGTGTTTCCCCAAAACAAACACATCCTATGTAGAATATCATGGAAATCCACATTCTCAACTTCTTACATGGGAATAAATTTATGAGAATAAGAGAAGTTATGGAAAGTTTGTACCCAAAAAAAAAAATTATGGAAAGTTACTTCATTCCCATGAACCTTTATACCCATGATTTTTTTTTCCCTCAACCTCATAACAAACACGGGTATAATCATTCACTGATTACTATTAAACTAAATTTTAATGTTACGGTTGTGTTTATCAAGGTGTGTACACATGTTGGATCAACTCAAAAAACTCAGTCAAATCTATTAAAAAAACTCAAAATAATGGGTTGGGCTCGTTAATAGGGCGAGTATGATTTTAAAAAAAATAAAAATCCATAAAAAATAATAGATTTTAGGTAAAACTAGATTCAGACTCATTAAACTCACTTATTTAATAATATCAACATTTTTATTTTTATTTTCATATGAAAGAATTGATACAATACATCCTATATATATTGAAAATCAAAACATGATAAAGTTACAAACTAGGATCTTTCACTTTTTTGTTATTTGGATGCTAATTAATTTTATCATGCAACTTTGATTTGTTGCAAATATTTTATGATAAAATTTATTATTTGATTTTATCATTTATTAATTTATGACATTAAAATATAATGAAAACAGGTTCCACAATTTTTTAAGAAAATAATAAAGCTAAATAATCTTTATGAAAAATGTATAAGATCTCGTCATTTGATATTAAAAGTTAAAAATAAAAATTGATAACCCACCACCTAACCCAATTCGAACAAAAAATTAGTGAATACAGTATGTCCAAAGAAACCCAAAAAATTAGTGAATATGTCCAAAGAAACCCTATAATATAACATGGTTATTTTACTTGACAAAAACCCAATTAATCTTTTGATTTGACAAAATCCAACGCAAACTGACCCACCCATGGACACCCTTACGAGTATTAAATTGATAATGAAGAGATAAGCATAAATGGTAATAAATCCAGCGGCGGTCATTGATTTCCTTACCCACAAAGACATTAGGCCTTCTTCATTTACTTATTCTATTTTAAAATAAGTGATGTTTTAACCAATTACACATATTAAAGAATGGAATAAAATAGTAAAATGTTATAACAATTTATTAAATTATTCTTATTGATTATTGGTTTATTTTTCATTAAAAAATAATAGTTTGAAAGTAGTGTAACATATTATTAATTGAAAATAAAAAGTTATTATTGTATTGAAAATTAAAAGCGACATTCATTTTAAAATAATTTTTTTACTAAAACGACATTTATTTTAAAATGGAGGTAGTATATCCTAGTGAACAGATACATGCCACGCACGGAGGAGTTAGAGGCACATAACAAGGCCAGGTGGCAGAATCGGATACAGGTGGCCATTGAAAATTGCACGGCTTATACACATACTAGTTTGAGACAAGTGCCCTGCACGGGAAATGTTTTTCCAAAAATTATTTTGTATATATTAAATATCATATATTCTTTTTTAAAATATTTCTTGTGGGTTTTTTAAAAAATTGTGGCCTTATTTATAAGAAAATGTCACATCTTTTTAAGTATAGTTATTGCATAAAAAACATTTTTATCTTTCACTTAATGATTCTCTTTTTAATCTTAGTAGTGGGTGTATTTTTTTTATGAGGGTATATTAGTAAAAATATTTAAAAAGTTACTTAATTAATGATTATATTGGTGTTGGCCTAGTGATATTGGCTTAGGATCTAGGAATGTGTTCCTCCTCAAGGTCTCAGGTTCGATTCTCTCTAGTGTCAATTTGGATGGGCTAATTTAGTTTCTTAAAAAAAAATTAATGATTATATTAGTTTTGATAATTTTTTATTTTGTTTCTTATATTAAGGTCCGAAATGGGTACATCAATAATACCTTAAAATTCTAAGGAAAAAAAGGGAACATTACAATTAAAGAAGTCTTATTTTTATTTTGTCATTTTGTGTTCACCTAGAAGGTTTAGACTTTTTGTCCCCTTCTTCTTTGGGTTACTATAAAAATAGATCAAACACTTTATTTATTTTTTCACCCAAAAACTCAACCCTATGATATGTGCATATGAAAGGAAAAATTAAAGCTAATCGAAAATACGATTTTTTTAAAAATATTTTGGAAATAAAATCAAATTTTATCCTTAAAAAAAAATCAAATTTTTAATAATTGTAACGGTAACTCATGTAAATTGATAAAAAGGAGGATTATGATTGAAGTCTAGCGAACCCGCGTATATTAATCGCGGGCGCAAACCAGCAAACCCGTGCACGAAAATGAAACCATATAGCAAAAAAGGTTACGTGTTATTGATTAAAGTACCAATCCGGGTCTAAAAATGATAAATGATAAACCATGAATTTTGTAATAAAAAAATAAACCTAACATGAATTATCTCAAATAGTAAGAAATTAACGCTAGTAGAAAAAATACAAAAAATCAATTATCCCAATAATAAATTGGTTCAATGGTAAGTTTGATTCATGTCTCTTACGGAAAATATTTTGTTTTGGAGAGGAGAATCTACACCATTAAATTCAAACTATGTAGATCAACTCTACATAATACATACATGTATAACATAGCAACCTAGTTAATTTAACCCTAATAAGTCCTAACAAATAAATGAAAAATCATTAATCACATGCACAATCAAATGAACCCGTCTACGAATATTAAACTATATAGCATAAAAGTTTATGTGTGGCCCATTAAAGCACCAAACTAGGTCTAAAACTGAAAAATGAATCGATCATCAACATAAAAATGATCCATATATCATCAACTTCTTGAAGCATGTTGAAAATTAAATGTAGAATGAATTTGTTAAGTTAGATTTTTATTAAACGATAAATAAGTAATAAGGATAATTCATTTTATTTGTTTGTTGGTTTGCACATTATATTTTAAAGGATATCTCATACTTAAACTTATAATGAGGGAGGATAGTGTGATATGTAATAACATTATAATCAAACGACTTCTACCAAAGTTCTTATAATATATGTAACAATGCGAAATAGAATATGAAGAAAAAATATCAATTAAGTGAATTGGTAAGTAATTCTTATATCAATTAACTTTTCTTTGATTCTATACATATAAGGATAATTCATACAAAATTAAGCTCTTGATACATAAATGAATAGTAACGTATCTACAAATATATAATGGTATATCCATAAGGTTAGGAAAAAACCAATACATCTAATATTTAGTTTCACAACACATCAAAAGATTATGGCATATCAAAGTATAAGAATATGATAGCGTTTCATCCATATGTTTAGTAAAAGGAGAGAAACCCTTTGCTTCAAAATCCTATATAAAAAAAAAAAACTTCTCCATACATTGTTGAGTATATTTTGATACTTTTAAAAGCTTGCATCAAATCAAGGAAATTAGCATACTTCTGAAAAAGAGACGGAAGAAACAATGTGATGGAAAGTGCCTGCAAATTTAGCCTATTTATAGGACAATTAGAGAGGTAGTTTTGTTAAGTCAACTTTTTTTGTAGTAATTAGATTTTAATGAAAACGAATATGCATTAGAAACACATCATGTGACAATTTCAAATCAACACAATTCTCTCTCAATAATATTCTGCTACACAATTTTATAATAATTTTTACTGAAATTTTGCTGTACTTTTTTTCTTTAGAGTCATTTTCACCAATATTTGACTACGCGTTTTTCTAATATTTTTCTACATGTTTTTTGTCTGTCATTTTCACTGACAATTAGATTCATTCTAATTAATATTTCACTAACATTCTCTCCTTAATTTTTTTGTTGTACACTATTCTTCTATATGTTTATTTGTAGGGTAATTTTTTTGTTCAAGTGACCCTCATGGATTGTTAACTTTTATCCACCTTAAGAGTTATGTAATTTTTTATTTTGAAATAAAGAACCAATTGTGAAATAATTTTCACAACCATTAAACTCCTTTTTTTTTTTGCGACGAAACATATTTATTATTTTTTCGTTTAGAATGATTGAATGTGACTTTTTTGTTGCTGTTGTGCGTGCATGTCACATATATCAAATTTTCCAATCGGAGAGGATCAATCCATTTAAAATCTGATAAACAAATGTAAAACAACATTAATGGTAGAGTCAACTTATTGAAATTGAGAATCAGATAAAAAAATTAATGTTAAAATTGGAGAATCATAAATTATTTATGTAGAAATCTGTATACCTTACATTAGAGTTTTTTTTTTAAGGACCTTACATTAGAGTTAGAATGAGACAATGATGTCAAAGTATAAGAAAAATGTGCGATGCAAATTTAAATAACAAGTTTAAATGAGGACCGAGAAAAGGCCAATGGAAAATTTAATCTTGCCAATTAACATTGCCTTATATATAGGGTGTCATTTCACATGGGAAAGGTTAATTATTTCCCACCATGGGAAAGTTAGAGTCAATGATTAGATTAAGTGAAGAACATATTCTTAACATGCTCTCTTAACACTAGATTTTTCTTCACAATATCTTCCAACAATTTAAAAATTCTGAAAATTAATTTTCAGAAATTAAAGAAATCGAAAAAATATAAAAAAATTCAGATTTTTTTTTAATTCTGTAATTCATTTATTGAATGTTAGAATTTTTTTTTTTGAAAAAATGAAAAAAAAAATTGTTCAAAAATCTTATTTTCCAGAATTTTATTTTCCTAGAAAAATTAAAAAATTTAATTTCAAAATATTTTTTTTAAGATTTTTATTTTATTTTTCAGAATATCTTATTTTATTATGAAATTAAAAAATATATTATTTTTAGAAAAATAAAAGCTTATCTTAGTTTTCAAAATTTTATTTTTATTGAAATAAAAAAAATCCTAACATTCAATAAATGAATTACAAAATTTAAAAAAAAATTATCTGAATTTTTTTATATTTTTGAAAATTAATTTTCAGAATTTTTAAATTGTTGGAAGATAGTGTGAAGAAAAATCTAGTGTTGAGAGATCATGTTAAGAATATGTTCTTCATTTAATCTAATCATTGAATTCAACTTTCCCATGGTGGGAAAGGATTAACCTTTCCCATGTGAACACACACCTATATATAGTGTTATGAAAATTGGGAAATTTAATCATCATTTGCCAAATGGCACAATGCATATGTGGAGAGCCTATTAGAAAAGCACCATTTAATAAAGGTCAATGTAAAACATTTGCAATTATATACAGAGTAATGATATTTGAACAACTTTTTTACTATAATTTTTGAGACAATTTTATTGTGCTCTCTTTTCATTGGTCAAAAACAATGGAGAGAGAAAAAAGAAAAGAGAGAATAAGAAGATAATGTGAGTATGAGAGAGAAAGTTATACAAAAATGATTATACAAATATCATTTCTCTTATATATATATATATATATATATATATATATATATATATATAATATAGATAGATACATAGTGGTGATGATGATCCAATGCAGCATAGCACAATTTGGCTAAATCTCCCAAATCTAAAATACAACCCTTACTTAATAATCAAACACTTAAAACAATTCTTGGAAAATAAATTATTATTATTATCACAAAACAAAGAAAAAAACTTAAATGGACACAAATGTACCAAAACCTTGTGGTCACACAAAAGTTTCTTCAAAACACAAACCACTAAAGAATTTCTATTTTTTATATCTAAAATAAAATAAAAACCCTTTTAATTTAAGCCAAGCACACAATCCTTTCCCCCTTGCTTTTATTACTCTATACAATTTCATATGATCCACATATATTATTTTTCTTTAAATTAAATTGCTTAATTGGCCAAGTGAAGTGAAACACAAATAATCAAATATATATTAAGTCCAAATTCCAAAGAGAACTTAGAAGAAAAATGTGTCACGAGGGGTTTTTTCCTTTGTACACAAGATGTCGTGTATTCCGGGAGGTGCAAATAGTGGTGGACACTGTAGCAGGGGAAGAACCGGTGGTGGTGGTGGCAGGTCAGGCTCGCGGTGGAGGTGACCGGGCCGGCGAGGATGGTTCGATAAAACAGTGTGTGTGCTCTCCATCAAAGCACCCAGGGTCGTTTCGTTGCCGGCAACATCAAGCCAAGTATGTATGGCGCAACAGACCAATCAAGTAGGAAATTTTTTTTTGATAGAAAGTAGGAAAAAATTGATCAGTGATATTCAATTATATATTAATGTATCTAATTCAATATGATGTATCAATTTCATATACTTGCAAGACATGCACATTATGCTACCTCTCATCGTGACAACTAAAAATATTTTGAACCATTGATTTTACTTGTGTTTGTAAATGAATGAATGGAATTACTTTGCTAATTGCTGGTAAAATCGCTTTGTATTATGAACTTACCTTAAAAACCACTCATTGCGAGAAAGCCAAATCTAATCCAACAAACAGGATATGCCAATTCTTCATATCACAATATTGGGACTTCTTAAGGTTGCATACAAGCCAAGTTCCAAAGTCTTGCCTCCAAATAGAGTTAGGGATTTGAGGCATGTTAATTGTGTTATATATGGAAAAAAATGTGCTATTAAAAACTTTATGTTTTAGTAATTCTTAGTAAATGATTATGATGTGAATATTAAGGGGACATAATGTGTGATATGCACTAAGTCACGTCATAATTGACTAACAATAATTTAACAAAAGTATTTCATTAGAAAATAAAAATACATCAAGGGCCTGATTACAATTTTTAGTTTAAGGACCTATTTAATAATTCTTAAATAGACCAGTGAGCTATAAATTAAAAACCATGATTTAAAGAATAGAAAGAATTAGGTATTAAGATTTTAAGCTTAATAATTATTAGGCAAAATCATGTCTCCAATTATTTTAAGTTTGACCATTATTTTGGATTGCACTTTTAAGTTTTTTCTTGAAGTTATGTTCTCCTTACACTTTTGTTCTAAATGAAATATTTTGGGAGGGTGTGAACCACAACTTTTGTTTCAAACCAAGAGATAAGCGACATTCATATCATATGCTCCTGCATCAAACTTCATGCTAAAAATGAATTATTTATTATTTTTGGTTTGTGAATTTGAAACATGGCTCATGAATGAACACATTATTGAAAAAAGAAAAAAAAAACAGATACTTTGGTTCAAGAATCTAACTTATTGTGCAAGCATTTGTGTTTATATTACTTTTATCTCAATTTTATCCTAATCGAAAAAACAATGTTAATTAAAATCATCTTTTTATCTTATTTCACATTTATCATCTGATTAAATCGTCTAATTTATCAAACACTATAAATTTAATATACTATACATTCACTATAATTATATGCTATAAACTCACCCACTAATATCATCTATTTATTTTAATTTTTGAACCAAAAGAAAGTTTAATTCATCCATCATTGCCAATTTCTATATAAGATTGACGATACCTACTAAACAAAATATGATACCTCCAGTGTAGTTGGATTACGACTTAATAGTTTTTGTTATATAAAATAATTAAAAAGATAAGATAGTGATGCCAATGAATTGAATATTCAAAAGGTGAGATAAGATATTTTACAAAGGAATGGATTCAATGGATATATAAATATATAAAACAGTCCAATGGATAAGATCAAGGACTTTGTGCATACAATAAACCTTATCATGAGCAATAGATATAGGTGCAGGGCATTTGATAAGAAATTGTTTCATTCTTTAAAATGATTTAATTTTGTTGTTAGTATTAAACTTTTGCTAATGACAATCTACAAATACTTTTGTCTATACTATTAGAACTTTAACGCCTGTCCCGACTTAGTGAATATAGCCACTCACTTCACTTAAACTTTAATTAATTGAAAGAAAAAAAAAAAAAAAACATCAAGCTCATTATGCAAAGTTATCAATGCATGATATTATTAGCAAAGAAGACTATTGGAAGAGGAAAAAAATCCACACACATGAATAAAAGACAGAGCAAGTATCCTATAGTTGCAAAATAAAATGAATGCTTATTTGAAACTCAAATAGTTAACAAAACTCCATGAAAGATAACTTGTTCGAGAATGAGTTGATTATTAGATGAAATATTTCATAGTCAAATTTTACATTCATCGTCAATTCTGTACAAGAAGAAAACATTTAATTCACAAAAAATGATTTTTAAAATTAATTTTATCATTCTGTGCGGAGAGCGGTAGCCGGTTGACTATAATATGTACATGCAATAATACACATGTCAAAACAATTAAAAGTAGTTTTTTAATTGAAAAACAACGACTATTTATTAAAAGAGCAATGATATTTGTATATCCATTTAATGACAACTTTGGTGACAACTTTGTTTTTCTCTCTTTTGATTGGTAAAAAGCAATGGAGAGAGAAAAAGGAAGAGAGAGAATAACAACATCATGTGAGTATGAGAGAGAAAATTGTCAAAAAGTTGTAGCAAAATGGTTATACAAATATCATTTCTCTTATTAAAAAGTTACATGTTTAATATAAAATGCACAAATTATTATTTTAAAATTTTTGACATGTCTTTAAATTTATACATGATAGAAAAATCTATCAATTAAATGATGTTTTTCTCCGTTCACAATGTTGGACATCCTGTTTTTTGTTCTGTTTTGAGTTTCCCTTCATGTACATATTGTTTTGACTCTCATGTTCTTCTTTGATATATCTTAAGTTAGAAATGACATTTTGATTTAATAATATATTCCATTGTAGCCTTTTAAAAAAAAAAGTTTTTCTTCCCTTAAAAGAATGATATTTTATTTATGAAACGATATTTTTCAAAATATGAAAGGCGACAAACAACTTTGTAACTTGTATATCACAAATAAATGATTGTTAATATATGGATTAATCTTTCTTTCACTTTCTTATTAATATTAAATCACACATTATAACATTATTATCTGAAGAACTATATAATTCTACCGTCCTTAAAGAAAAAAGTATATAATTCTACAAATGGATCGAAGTTATTATGCTTTAGGTATCATCATGTTGATAGTAGATAACAGAACTGTTGCGAAAATCAATTCAAAACATAATTATATATAATATCCAATTTAGTAGTAGTGCGGAGTATATCGAAGGAAGAAGAAAAATATACGTAATTATAATATACATGTAATTCATAACCTTTACATAAGCTTAAAGTAGTTAATGATCGATTAACAACATATAAGCATAGACATGATGAGAAACAGAGCATCATCGTACTTACAAGGTACACAGGAAAACATATATGACTCACTGTGGAGAAACAGAAACAACAGACTTATTATGATTAGGAGGCATTGATTTGGTCCTTTTCATCCAAGGTGGAGGTGCAGATGACGAAAATGACCCTGAACGATGAAAACGACACCTGAAAGAGCCTTCGTGTGTCGTTGGTGAACATAGACACCGTCCTTTGGGAAACGACGCCGCTGCATCACCACCGATTCCACTGTCACTTTTGGGTGATGATGATGTTGAAACGATGAGCTTGATTTGAGGTTGAGATTGAGATTGAGATTGAGATTGAGATTGAGATTGAGATTGAGACTGGGAAGCCATTAATCAAGGAGGTGAAAGAGGTTCAAACAAACTTCAAAGTGGTCTAAAAAATAAGGACTCCAAACTTCATTTATATACAAGATTACCCTACTGTTACTGTTTTACTATTTGTTTTCATAAATAAAGGAATTAATCTCTTAGTATACAAACAAAATAGTTTTTTGTCATGATAAAATTATTGCTTTTTATTTTTAATAATTGTCTGAACTCATATTGTCTCCTTTTCAATTATGGTATAAAACTAATGGTGCATCTTATAATTGAGGCTCATGTAGAGACCATAGAAGTAAAGTTTGATGTAATTTTTTTCAATTACTTTTCTCATCTGTAATTTTTTTTAATATTTTACTAAATTAAATCATCACTCAAATTTTAGTTAAGGTTGAACCTATATGTGTGTGTGAGATCGAATTTATTGGATAGCTCTTAATAACTAACTAATTTCTGTCCTTCAAAACGAAGAATTAAGGTAATAAATAAAATGTTTAATTGATCTGTCGGTCCCTTAACTTATTTCTTTTATTTAATTTGATCTCATAAGTCTTAATTTTCTCAAACATGTCTATTAAATTATTTCATTTATTCAATTTGATCCAATTTTAATAATTTTAATCCTTTAAAAAAAAGACCATTGGATTATGAAGGTCTACCATATTTTATAGTGTATCATCAATACCTAATTTATTTATTTTCTTCATCTTCTTCCTCCATCTTCATCATCATTCAACCTTCATCATCGTTATAACATAAAATAAAAATCCCACCTTTTTTTCTTTCAAAAATTCACATTTCAGCTTAAACAAAAACTCTTACAAAAAAAACTTAAACAAAAACTACATTATCAAACCCCTCATCCAAAAATTGATTCAAAATAATATCATAATAACTCTCCATAAACACAGTCCCTATATTTACCAAAAAAAAAAAAAAAAATCATTAACTTTCATGAATCCAGAAATTTCCATAATCTTCAAGTAGTTAATAAAAAAATAAATAAAACTATTACACCACTGGATCTAAAACTTACGATACATATATTTTTAAGGTTAATGGTGTTTTACCCTCTGTAATATAAGTCATTTTTAGTTTTCTCCGTGTAAAATATTTTTTTTGATTTACCCCCTATTATGGGTAAAACAAAAAATGACCTATATTACGGGGTAAAACACCATTAACCATTATTATGGGTTTTGATTACTTTTTCATCAATCAAGGAATCCATTGGAAAAATCTTAGTTTTTTTTTTATACAAATTACTCTTTCATAAATCAAAACAGTTACTCTTTCATAAACTTACGATACACTATAAAAAGAGACCGCTGGAACTCCTATTTTCTGCAATACAGATTTACGTTTCATGAAATCTGGAACTCCTATTTCGCTTTTACTTCATGATTTTTCGAATTCGCCGTGTTGCAATCGTTTGTCCTGATTTTCGTTTTCGTTGATGAAGATTCACGAAGATTCAGATTGGAAGTCATTGAAGAAGAAGATGAAGATTCAAATTGATGAAGATTCAATTTTGACGAGTGGAAATAATACTGGGTTTTGATGTAGATCCAGAGTAGAAATCAACAAGGCAACATACAAGGAGATAAAAAGCAATAAATTTGAAGAATTAAAAGGAGGAAAGTTGCAGAAGTGTTGAAGAAGAAGATATTGGTTAGTGTTCTAGTGAGAAGAAGAGAATACGGTCTATGGGATTTTGGAGAGATGAAGAAATAAGGGTATAATGGTAATTTTCTTCTTCTAGATTTGGAGAAGAAGAAAGAAGGATTTGGAGAAAATCAGAAGCACAAAATTACGGTCTAAAGTTTTGATTGAGTTTTGATTTTTCTAAAATTTGGAATTAAATCTAGATTTTTTTATTTGATTTTATGAATATGATTGAAGGACGAATGAAGATGAAGATGATGGAAGAAGAAGAAAGTAAATAAATTAGACATTGGTGATACATTATAAAATCTGATAGACTTTTGTAATCCAACGGTCTCTTTTTTTAAAAGATTAAAATTATCAAAATTGGATCAAATTGAATAAAAGAAATAAGTTAAGGGACGTGTTTGAGAAAGTTAAGACTTATGAGATCAAATTGAATAAAAGAAATAAGTTAATGGACCGACAGATCAATTAAGCCTAAATAAAATGTCATACTAACTAATATATTTGAGACAATAATTAAAAAAATTACACTTTTTTATTTTTAAAAAAAAAGTGTAATTTTTTTAATTATTGTCTCAAATATATTAGTTAGCATGTCTTAAAAAAATTACACTAAAAACATTATTTTTCCACTTTTAATTAGTGTTCTAAAAACACTCGGTTTGCATTTTCCAAAAATAAATAAAATATATTATATATAATTGACAAAAAAAGTATATATAATATAAACTAATTGTTACTATATCACTAAAAAACTTTGTAGGATTTTTTTTAGAACCGAAAAAAAAAGAGATTTTAGGACTGATCACTTGTTTGAATATTATGAACCGCATTAGATAGTGGATAGGATATGGATATGACACTGAAAACGAATAGAGAAACAATAATAGATTTTTATCTCTTGGGGCTGGATCATATTGCACTAAACAACTGAAAATGATCATGTTCACCCTGTTCCATTTTTTTTTTCCCTTTATCATCATATAAAACCAAATAAAATTTTATTAAAATGTTAAAATAATCTTCAGAAGGATTTATTATTATTTAAAAACTATCAAGTATTAATGGTTACGAGTAGGAGTACCCCTGTACAGTACAAGGCCGGCCCTAGGGTTTATTAGGGTTATTTATAGTACACATCAAGGTTCAAAGAATGCAAACATTCAATTACTTTTTTTTTTATTTTTTTATTTTAAGAAATTCAATTACTTGTTATATGTAATACTTATGATTTATAATAATATGGGGCTTAATACATACGCATGTCCCTTAATTTATTTTTTCTTCTCACTTCAGTCCCTTAACTTTTAAATGTGTCAATTTGGTCCTGTAAGTTCTCTTCCGTTTACCCAGTTGATCCTTTCTGTTAACTTTTTGAAAAAAAACGTTAACTCTGCATAAGTGGCTGTCCACGTTGGCCAATCACTTGAGGACATGGCAAATCACTATCAGCAATATAAAAGGGGATGAAATGTCAAAAATTAGGGTTTTATTGATCTCATTCCTCCTTCTCTCTTCTTCTCCATCGTGAGTCTATCTATCATAGCCAAAACCTTCACTCTTGTTCTTCTTCTTTCATGACCCAGAATCCAGAAAAGGCTTAACCAAGCATCACCTTCACCTGAATGTCGAACCAGACATCAAAAACACAGTGGGTTCACGAGTAGTCTTATGGATCTGTTGGATCTAGTTTGAGAAGAAGGGGAAATCCGAGTTGTAGGTGTGGAGAACCAACTGTAGTTCAAACAGTGACTGACTTTTTGAATCATAACTATGGGAAGAAATTTTGGGGTTGCAGCAACTACAGGAATGCTTATGACAAAGGTTGCAGCTACTTTAAGTTGGTTGGTGACGATGATTTTATTGATGAAAGGGAATTGAAGATTGAAAAACAGAGTAAAAAGATTAAGAAGTTGAAGTTTGAGTTATCAAGAACAAGAAAATGGTTGTTAATGGCACTGATTTTTGGATTTGTATGGTTTGTGATTGGGTTGGTGTTAGGAACAATTTTGGGTGGATTTTATTTGAAATAGCAAAATTTGTTGTATTTTGAGTGATGATGAAAGAATGTAATGGATTGAAGAATGATTGTAATGTTTTGATTATGATGAATGAATGAACTGTTTTGATTATGATGAATTAATGAAATGGTTTGTTGATGAATGAAATTGTTGTTTAAGTTGTAATTGCATTATAGCACATAACATGAAAGTGCAGTTTATCACCTAATTGCAAATTACAGAAACCACAAAATAATCATAAGTAGTGAATCAAATGTGCATTATAACACATATTCAATAAGTCATAAGTGCATTATAGCACACAAATGCTTAATAGCACACATTTGATTAACAATCAAAAGTGCTTAATGGCACACAAATGCTTAACAATCAAAACAAATGCTTAACAATCAAAAGTGCTTAATAGCACACGCTTAAGAGTCAAAAGTGCTTAATAGCACACAAATGCCTAACAATCAAAACAAATGCTTAACAATCAAAAGTGCTTAATAGCACACATTTGCTTAACAGTCAAAAGTGCTTAATAGAACACAAATGCCTAACAATCAAAAGTCAGATATCCAAAAAAGACATTCTAAATTGCCTAATATCCAAAATTCAGATATCTAAAAAAGACATTCTAAAGTCAGATATCAAAAGTGCTTAATAGCACACAAAAGTTATTGGTCCATCACATTGGCTGAGTAGCATATCCTCCCTTCTTTCTCCTCTTGTTTCCTGTTTTTGCAGCTTGTTTTGGTTGAGTAGCAGAAACTTGATGACTAGCCCTTCTCTTCTTAGTTGAAGCACTTGGTTTCTGAGTTGGTGGCATCTGAGAAGTTGGTGGAATCTGAGAAGTTTGGGACCGAGTTGTCTGAGTTGCAGCACTTGACTCCTTAACCTTTCTCTTCCTAGTTGATGCATTTTGCTTGTGAGTAGTTTGAGTCTAAGAAGCTTGACTCTGCGTAGCTTGAGTCTGAGATAGTTGTGCCTGACTGGTTTGAGTATCAACGTGTGCTTGAGGCTATGAAGGTGGCACCTGAGAAGCTTGAGGCTGTGATGGTGGCACATGAGTAGCTTGAGTCTGAGATACTTGTGCCTGACTGGTTTGAGTATCAACTTGTGCTTGAGGCTGTGATGGTGGCACCTAAGAAGCTTGAGGCTGTGATTCAGGAGGTGGATGTGGAGGCAGTGGGCATGTTGACTTGTTGTGTCCAGATTGCTTGCACCTACTGCACTTTATTCCATATGATGCTCTCTTCATTTGTCCTTCTTCTCTGAGAAGCTCACTTACATCCAATCTCCTTTTCTTTTTAGGTCCTCCAGGTTGTTTTTTGATAGCTGGTGGTTGAAGATCTGTATATTCAGTCCTCATCCAAAGATTTTCTCCATTGGCAGGATATATCATGCTTGAATAACACTCAACATATGCTTCTTTCTTGTAGATTCCTGGTACATAGTCAGCAATGTTGTAATATTTGTGTTTCATGCAAGCAATGGGATGACAACATGGAAGTCCTGTCAAATTCCATTTCCTGCAATCACACACCATTGTCTGCAAGTTAACAGCATACTTGTCTCCAGAATTTGAGAGATGGATCACTTGGAAATCATGATCTCCACCTTGCCTAAGAAAATAAACCAGAAACATTCCACCATAAGAAAAAAAACATACAAATGAAAACTTAATCAACATACAAATGGAAACTTAATGCTTCAGAAAACACAATTAGTATACAAATGAAAACTTAATACCTTACTATCTAGTTATTTGTATAACCAGATTCCTTTTCTAGCTTCTTCTTGATATTTGGCAGAATATCACCATCATTAAACCTTGCAATTTTCTGCCTATTCTTATCCCACCTCTGCATGACATAAACTCTTATATCCTCCAACATGGAAACAAATGACTTAGACCTTGGAATCACAATCACAGAGTTAAAGGCTTCTTACATGTTGTTCACTAATGTGTCACACTTTGAGTCACCTTTAAACATTGACCTAGTCCAATTACTCCATCAGCAGTGGGACCTTCACTAGTGTTTGCTTCATTTGTTTCATTCCTAACAGGTGGAAAAGGTTGGGCCACAGGTGGGGCCATCATAGGATATTCTATCAATGGGTTAAGCTCTACAATTTCAGGTTGTGACATGGGGTGGACAACATACAAATGGACCTTATCAAACTCATATGCAATACTCTGCATCCTTCTACACCCTAAATCATTATTCAAAGCTACCATTCCATCTTCCAAACTAGGATCAAAATACCACAAAGACTTAAGACTAATATAACCTAAACCTTTTAAGGTTGATAACAAGGCAAAATAGCTGAAAAAATCTGGGTTACAGTCAAGTACTTCTTCTGGACCTACATACTCAGGGTCACTAAAACAACTTAAGTCCCAAGCATGATGCAAGACACACTCAAACAATTGGTCCATATGTTTTGAGCCATTAAGGCAGGAAAGAAAAGAACAAAACCTAATTAAATTTGTGCACAAAAATTGAAATAAATGGACCACAAACAACACAACAGTATAAAAGCATTCTTTATTTCCTTCAAAAAATTCAACACAACAGACAAAAATCAACTTTTGAAAAGGGAAAGTACAATAAAATATCAAATCCATGCATACAGAACCTTAAAACATACACAAATCATTCCAATCTGCAAAACCCTAGCAAAATTTCGAAACCCTAATCAGAACAAACATGAACATGAGTTTCATATTCGCGAAGAAGAAGATGAATTCAACGTTAAAATCCAACACAATCATACAAAACTTCAACATTTTTCAAAAACTTCAACATTTTTCGAAACCCTAATCATAAAAAACAAACACTTTTTCGCGAGGAAGAAGATGAAAGAAACCTGGATTTTGTCTTCGTTTTCGTCGTCGTTCCAGAATCAGCAACTTTTCCCTTAGATCTTCAGTTCGTTTCTTCTTATTCTCTCTTTGTTTTCTTCTCCTTCTCTCTCTACGTTTTCTCCTTCTCTCTCTATAGCTTATCAGAATTGTAACCATTATGCCAAGCTGGACTGCCACATGTTCAGAGTTAACGTTTTTTTTCAAAAAGTTAACAGAAAGGACCAACTAAGTAAACGGAAGAGTACTTACAGGACCAAATTGAAACATTTAATAGTTAAGGGACTGAAGTGAGAAGAAAAAATAAGTTAAGAGACTTGCGTATGTATTAAGCCTAATAATATGTCATTATTTTACGGTTCAAGGGGATTGTTTGAATGGACTTTCCATCAAGGTTCATTATTATGAACTTCCCTCCAAGGTTCATTAATAATGTGTTTTTCCATCAGGAGGGCAAAATTCACACAATCACGATTATTGAAGGATACAAATGCAATTAAGCTCTACATTTTTTACGGTTCTAATTAAAAACTTTATTTGTGAAAAGAAAAAAATAAATTACATCGAGATATACTACATTACTACTAAAGGGTCATTATCAAAAAAGTAAAGATTAAAATAGTTTGATTCTCCTCAATAATTTAAAACATGGAAGAGATCATGAGGGGTACCCATGACATGGAGGGAACTCATGATTTTGTTCTGCATATTGCACATGCAGTAGATGCTTATTCCATCTCAATTTAAAATGCGTACAAATAGGGTTGGCATGTAGGCAACCTAACCTAGTACTTGTTTATGCCATTATTTGCAATTTCTATAAAACTAATAAATTTTTTATTTTTGATTTCTTTCCTCAACTGCACATTTTTTATGACAATTTAATTTTCCATAACTCCAAATAAAAGTTATCTTGTGATTACAAGTTTTAGTTATAGGACCTTCTTTTGAGACTCCTAATTATAGGACCTGTATTCAAACTTTAAATCTTCACCACAATATAGGAATAACGTTAACAAAACAAAAATATTTCCTCTATAAATAAAAATAAAATGTTACCAAAAAATTTATTTTGACACAGAAAATTGATATTTTCCCCCCTCTCATTCAACCAAATCAACATTTAAATTGATTGTATTTTAATAGTGTCTACATACGATATCAACTTTTTTGATAATTTTTCCCCCTCTCCATTCAATCACGCTCCTACAGTCACACTAACAAAAGAAATGAAAAATAACAAAATTGGTGGTGGTGCATTTTTTTTTTTTTTACAAAGGTGCATTTTAAAATGTATTAAAAAAGAGAGAAATTAGAAATTGAAGACTAGGTTAATATCTCACAAGTAAAACATTAAAGGGTAGAAACAACAACTATCTCGTTAAAAACCTTACTAAAAAAGTCAATGGAATAAAACTTCAATGAGGAAAAAAGAGTTCATAGCAAACAAAAGTTTGAACTCTTAAAATATATCGGGAGAAACGAAAATCAGGTAACCCTAACCTATTTCGGTTAGATAAATCAGAAACACAAGAAATGATATAGTCTCATCATACAAAATTATTATTTTGGAGTCCAAGAAAATCAATGTTGTCTACATAAAAGTGTCTTGTCCGAAGATATGAGAAATAATAAATCACATAATTCTTGTTAACTCAAGACAATTCAGTCATCCGTTTCTTAACCTCACCAATGAGCAAGATCATAATTCTTAAAAACCAAAGCAACCAATTGATAATCTATTTCCAACCAAAGAGAGATTCATCCCTTTTTCGAAGCTATCTCAATTGCATACCTGGCTCAATTAACTCTGCATAGAAAGCAGTAAACACATTTAAATTTTTAGCAAAACAACCTACAACAACGTTGTTATCTCTAAAAATACCAACACTAGCATCTGATCTAAGACAATCTTTTGTTGTGTTGTCAATATTGCATTTGATCCAAGAGAAAATAGAAGGATGGTATATATAACCTACTGTTACCGACTAAAATGAATGTTTTTTAAAGAAAACGCAAAAACTTTTAAAGGGGAAAGTATGTGAAAAGTATGAATTTTAATTGATGAATAACTAAAGAAATCAATAACTTGGATTTTTATGAATAATGTAGGTATTTTAATTTGTAAGGTAGGGTCGCTCCATGTTTGAGTCTCGCAGTAGGCCCTTTGTAATTTGTACAGTATATGTAGGTGACGAGTCACGAGAGTAACAATCAGACAAATTTGATTAGTAAGAGACGACTAGAACCTTATTCTAGTTTCTAGGATTAAGTGGACCCTTAAAGAAAATGATTTAGTTGATTTGGTTTCTGAAAGCGAAAGATTATGTTTTTTTTTAAAGGACGAAGGATTATGATTACTTACTGGATATGTAAATTATAAAATAAATGTATATTTGTATAAAATTATAGATGTTATAACTTTAAGTAATCAATCAAATTAAATTAAAAGTTACATCTTTTACTTTATAATTCACCCCTTAATTACATTATCCACATTTTAAGCTAACGATGGAAAATGGAAATAAGCCCAACCGTGGATAAGTGCTTATAGCCTAACCTACGCAGCCCCGGTCCGACCATATTGACAATTAAGGCCACTATTTTATTAGAAACACTTTTTAAGAGTATTTTATTAAAAACATATTTAAGCCATGTTTCGATAGAGCTTATGTTAATTCATAAAATTTTACTAACGAAAATTTTATATTTATAAGTTGTTTTTTTATAAACTACCTTAACAAATTTATAAATAATACATTAATATTTATTTATTTGCATAAACTATTTTGCATAAGCTCTAAAATAAGTATCAAACGGAAATTAGACCGCTGATTAAACTTCAAAATAAACTTGTTAGGTAACATGTTAGACTTGAGATTTAACTTTTTTTTTTCTTTTTTATCAAACCATAATTAAACTTTACAAAATTTAGCTCGACCTATTATGTGCTACTAGTGTTCAAAGTGAGAAAAAAGAATCCATATATTTTTTAGATTATTTGGACCCAAAGTGAATTCATGATGAGTTGAGCCGAGTGGCCACAAGATGTGTTTTACTTTTTAAAGTTTTTTAATCAACTTTATAAATAAAATATGATTTCATATTTATTTTATTGTTTTCCATATTATTTGCATGTTTCTTATTTACACTTTCAAAATATATGATATGAATATGATAGACATTTGAATTTTTTTAATCACATCCATGTATTCATGGTTACATCCTAAAATAAAATTTAATTTTCAAATTCACCCATGAAACTAACGCCTCTTCCTTCTTTCTTCTTCCAAAATCCAAAAAACGCATCTTCCTTCTTTCCTCTTCCAAAAAACCACACTTCTCCAAACAAGATCTCTCCCTTCGATGGAGAAGACTTGATTATATTGAAATTGAATGAAACAAAATCTAAAGGAAAAAAAAAGGACCTGTTTTAAAGATGGAGAAGATTTTATTCTACTATAATTTAATCTTAATCTCAGTTTAAGTAGGTCATATAAACTGAGTTTAAGTGCACGGTTAAATTTTGCTTTAAACCCTTCAACTTTATTCAATGATTCTGAGTAATCTTATTTTAAGTATGTATACGTAAACTATGTTTCAGTAGCTTATGTAAACTAAGTTTACATCTACTTACTTAAACTGAATTTAAGTTAACCTCAACAAAGTTAATTAACAGGAGCGCGTGCGTGCTGCACCATCAAATAATCGTCATTGCAGAGAAAGAAGAAATTCACTTGTATTCAATAGAGTATGGATGAAAGATGTTTTGATTCACTTTTATTATTTTATGGAGATTGGTTGAACATCCATGATTGTTTGTGGATGAAAGTAACAACAAATTTTTTTTTGAAAGAGAAAGTAACAATGAATGAAATCAAGGTTTTAAGAAAATTTATATAAAAGAACAATTTTGGTATTATTTTTCCTTATATGAAGACCATATATCAAGACCCAATTCATAAACAAACATGCAGAGTACCTACGACTTTCTTTTTCCCCATATAACCTGAGTCTTGGATTGAGGAAGAGTTATTACCAAAGAAAATTATGTTCATAGGTACCTCTTTTTCGTGCAAAAGTCCTGTCATAATATCTAACCTTAATGATATATATGAAAAATATATTTTCTAATTATTATAGTATCTAATTCATCTTTTTCATATTTGAAAAGTATGCCATGGTAGAGTTATCACACAAAATAGAAAAAATTACAAGCAATTGCTAATTATATATGCACACACATTCTACGTGTGTTTGTATGTATAGTACATATCTACCTTGACATGAATAAGTTAGGTTCAAAGTAACGTTTTAAGAAGGTATACCCAAAATGAATTAAGATACAAGCATTTGATATTATCAACAAAATGTATAATTAGTTAACTTACCAGTCAAATTATCAAACTACCATTCTTCTACGATTTCAGCAGCCTAATTTATTATCAGATTTCAAGCTCTCATATTTGTCATCGCTAATGCATCATATTAATCACTTTTCAATCTTTGAAAAGCCTTTTCTGGTGCTACAAGAAGATTTTCTCCCTTTTTTTTTTCCCACTGATCAGCTAAGCTATGGCAAGGAATAAGAAGAGTTTACAAGCCAAACTGGTGGGTATGTCCTCCTTATTATTATTTTTTTGGTAAAATAAGAATCAGCTCTATTGAAGAATTGAATTGCTCCTATTTGGCATTAAGCTAGAACAACATGTTACACGTACCAGGACATGAGAAGCAAATAGTTTGTATAAGTAATTTATTATGTTCACATAACATCTTGTATAAAAATCTATGTTGGATTCTAAGCAAACATATTACATATTTGATTAATTATGTCATAGAAACAGCTGCTTAATGTATGGAAAATAACTTGTGTACCTCTTTAATCTGCTAACGTTATATCTATCCATTAATCAGCTTAAACTCGATACTATTAGTTTCATATGATCAAAAATCAAAATGGCATGCTTATATAGCAGAAAATTTATCTCAAGTTATTAAAATTATGCATGACTTTCCAGGTACTTCTAGGGGACATGGGAACGGGGAAGACTAGTTTGGTTCTTAGATTTGTCAAAGGTCAATTTTCGGAATACCAGGTTGCTATATGATTGTTTCTTTTCTTTATGTCTTCACATCATTATAGATGACTCAAATTATTGATAAAAAAATAAGATAATTTAATTTGAATTACCTTAAATGAATGTGTGCAGGAATCAACAATCGGAGCCGCATTTTTCACACAGGTTTTGTCTTTAAATGAAGCCACTGTGAAGTTTGATATATGGGACACAGCAGGGCAAGAACGATACCACAGTTTGGCTCCCATGTATTATCGTGGCTCTGCTGCTGCTATAGTTGTATATGACATTACAAGCATGGTAACTAAAATCCACTTTATAAGTGATATTTATGGTAGCAATTTATAGGCAATCATTTTTATTTAGCTTGTGATGATTAGTTGTTTGAAATATGTACTTGAAAGCAAAGAATTTTCGTTCGCATGACCTGTCACGAAGCTGTTCAATAAAGATAACAATAATTGATTGTCATGAATGATATATAATAGAATGTGTAATGTTTATGTTATTGCATCCGTGCTACAAATATTTTCATCTAAAAAATATCATATCAGAAGAAATAAATGGTGCATTTTCTTTCTCAGGATTCTTTTGTACGGGCAAAGAAGTGGGTTCGCGAAGTGCAAAGACAAGGTAACGGAACAGTCAAAAAGTAAATATCATGTGAACAAACTAGAGAAACATTTGTGAATATTTGGGCTATATAATGTTGATCATGCAACTTGTCACAACTTTACATTATGATTACTAATTTAGCAGTTTACTTAATTTGGATAAACTATTTCAGCAAATCCAAATTTGATAATGCTTTTGGTGGCTAACAAGGCTGATTTGGAAGACCAGAGAAAAGTTGGAAATGAGGTATTATTTCTGGTAAAATACCGTCTCAACATTATAAAATGCGGGAATATAGACTAGTTGACCCTCTCCCTTATAGACAGCTAAAGGATTTTTTTTTATACTACCATCTTTCATATGATGGTTGCAGGAGGGTGAGGAATATGCCAAAGAAAATGGCATGTCTTTCTTTGAAACTTCAGCAAAAACAGCACAGAATGTCAATGAGCTCTTCTATGAAATAGGTAAAACAATAACTTAACATCAACCCTTTTTATGTATTTTGGAAAAGAGGCAGTGTCACATGACATGTTTTAAGAACATATACACTGACTTTTGGCTGAGACATTTTTTTCAATTGCATGTTCTAAAGTTCTTGCCATTTGTTATGTTAAAGAAGACCAAACAGTAAGAAGAAATTCATTAGTTCACATCCATGCAATGCAAGAATGAGAAAAACTTAAGAGACTAATATTTGATTTTCATGTTTCTTACTTATAAAAACAAATATTTTACAGCTAAGAGATTGGCAAAAGCCAACCCTTCACGTCAAACTGGGATTAAGCTGCATGGCAGAACTCAAGAAACTAGAAGAAGACTATTTTGTTGTGCTTAAGCTTAACGGTGTGTCTTTAATATTTTATAAGACATATACTATATTGTACTCAAACTCACTCAAGAAGAACATATGTTTGTTCAGTGTACATTTTAATGTAAGATCTCACGCCCAAAGTGTACTCAGATGGTAACATTTCGTATTGACGAACTTATCAGTTCTCATTCTAAGGTCTCATAGGTAAAGCCTTTTTCTTTAAGTTTTTAATGTTGTCTTGCTCGTTTATTAAGAATTAAAGGATGATATGATTTCTAGTTTGATGGAGAAGATATATACATGAAGAAAGAAAAATACTTCAAGGAGAGCAAGAGAGACATTTTGATGAAACAGCTTAAACAAAAATAATTATGAATGCATGAGAAAGCAGGTTTGCTCAATCAAAATCTAGAAGTTACTGTCAAAAATCAGAGTTGTTGCGATGAGATGACAAATTTTTCTGATGCTAATTTTGCAAAATTGCTATACAACGCTCCAAAGTGATTCTAGCCATTTAGATACCCTCTGCAAGGATCAAATGGGGAATATTTAAAAAAGCGCTGGATCGATAGGAGACTAAATAAAAGAAATATTTTTCACAAGAAGAGAAATATGCCTTTTGAATTTGTGTTTTTAGAGATGAACAGGGGAGAAGCTGCAACACTATGTCCCACCTATGTACAATTTCAGCTGCTTAAAAGAGAAACAGAATAGAAGGCTGATTAAAATACAAAGAAAGTAGAAAATTTCATATTTGCTAACTTATGTGGAGCTTATATTTGTATATCCACCTGTTCATTTAAGAGCTACACTATTTTTCTTGTTGAAAAATTTGCGAGGATGCATTGTTGCTAGCCGGCTGGAGGGGCTGGAGTTGAAGAAAAGAAAATTACTTTCTATTATCTTAGAAAGGCTAAAATTGAGAAAGAAAAAAAAATCTAAATGCAGCCAAAGGACATAGAAGGCATCTCAAGACCAATCAAACAATAATATGACATTATTACGTTGACAAATTATACAAATACAACAACTATAAAATAATATATGTTTAAATATGCTAATAACATTGTACAAAGGGAGGAGGAGGGGATACGAGACGAGCAAAAGCTATGAAACAATAGCGTCTATCCCAATATCCTTTCAGTCTCAACCTAAAGAAAGTAAGAAAAATGTCAACTTTTGTTATAACTTACAGCTACTTTTACAATCGTGGAAGGAAAAAATGAATGGAGATTGCTTGCATCCTATAGTAGTGGCAGATTGTCAACCAACAGATAGGACCACACCCTATTATTACTTGGTACATATCCAAAGAAGTAAACATTTTGCAATAACAGCACCACCAGGTGTATATTAGATTGATGTGTGATAATCATAATTCATAATAAATGCAATTGTGCTGATTAGGGAAGAGCATTCATTCACTGTGTTTCTGTCCTTAGCCTTATCTTCCTTTCAAAGCGGCAAGCCTAGTTGCTAAATCATCACAGTCAGGTAACTTGGGATGAACATGTCGAGTTTCATACGATCTATCTGGCTGAAATGAAGCAGCGCGAACAAAATCTTTCTTAGCTTCTATTACTCTAGTTTGTTCACGAGGAAGGGAAACTGATCGTAGGGGAAGGGTAACTATTTCTGGTGTCTCATCAGATCCATCTCCATCTCCATTCTGTAGTAGTTCCCGAGTTGAATTATCCATTTTATGTTCATGGTGACTGTTTGACTTCTTTCTTACTATTTCAGGCTTTAGAATAGATGGTTTTTTGCTATAATGAATCAGTAATTTATCTATTACCCTTTCCTCTTCAGCATTTTGATGCTGCTCATCAACAAACAAATTTCGCAGACCACGTCTTGATTCACTTCGTCTCCTGCTTCTGCTCCTTGCTTTTCTCACAAGTTCAGTATCTACATTAGGGGCATCATAGTGACTAGTTCGTGATCTTGAGTGCTTTCTCCTTGTAGATTTTGCTTTTAACTTGGGGATTTCTTTAGAATCCTCACGAAAATAGAGTTCCTTTTTAGGACTGTGTTTGCTCAGTCTCTCGTGTCTACTGGCCTGCCAATCCAGGTCAGACTTATTCAAACCAATTTGGGTCCTCTCTGACATAGAAGCAGCATCAGAGTTTTCGTGAACTGAAGGACATGTAAAGAAGCCATCACTGTCGGTATGTGGAGATACTACATTGACTCCACATGTTCTGTTCTGATTCTTAGAAACATGTTTAACATATGGAGGTGGAATAACATTACTAAAGCAAGGCTTTAGCATAGGCGTTTCATCATGTTGAACTTTTCTCTCGGATTTATCAGTATCAGGTGGGCCAGCGCATGGCTCCTTCACATTACTCCTGAAACGTGATCCTATTCGAGTAGAAGTTGCAGTGTCCTGGCTTTTTCTTGGAGGGGTCATATTCCCCAAACTGTCATGCAGCTTGAAACCATCTTCAAATTTTTCCAATGTTTTGTCCTGAAATGAACGTCCAATTGGTTTTAGCATATTACCCTCCTTCCAATAGCTTCTATCACTCTTTGTAGTAGTAACCTCTTGCTTTCCTGTTAATGAATTATCATGGCCATCCTTTTTCCCAAGGACTTCACGACCATTTAATGGCTTGAATCCATTTCCAGGGAATGTGGATTTATATTGAAGCTCATGATAATCTCTGTTTAGGTCCTTTAGGATAACAGCTTCCTTGCCATTCTCCAATATAACATCATTCTTTGCATCTTTCTGGCAAAAATCCTTGCTGACTGATGATTTATCATAATCAAACAAATTGTTACAGATACTAGCACTCTGGCCCTGTACAGGTCATTTATTAAAAATAATAACAACTTTAGATACATTTTCAAAAATTCAAGTATGGTAAGAATTAGCTAAAAATTCAATCTGACACTGAAGTTAGTCAAAAATGAAAAGGAAATACAGAAAGCCGCACCTGTGCAAATGCAGAGGGTCTTGACATCCTTATTTCGAAAGCCTTGGAGTCCCAGTTGATTGAAAACTCTGATGCAATTTCCTGCATCAAGCAGACTTTCTTCTCTAATGTAGAAGACTTTGAATTCAAATTTGCAGCAAACTGATAATTGGCAACTTAGTCAGTGAGTTGAAGAAAACAGGAGAACTCGTTGATAAGTAAATTTCTAATAAAATTAAAAATATGAATAGCCACCTCTTGATTGACAAAACACTCTACGGAACTCCCATATCTCTCCTGAAATATTTGCCTAAGGTCGCGTAATTCTGGTAAATCGGAAAATCTTGCAGCAGCAAACATCAAAGATGATACCGCCACCCTACATTCCTCAGGGCAGCCACTGTAAAAGAAACAGAACCAGTTATAAAAATATTCTAACTTCTGATTTTGAAGTAAACATATAAAAGGACTATCTACTCATTATAATTTTGGGATATCTACATATAGCTTATAGGTATCCACAACAAAATTATATCTGTCAACCGAAAAACAAATGGATAGATATGTTAAAATATATTTTTGGTCTATATGCTGTTGATATGTTTTTTTTTTAACAATTTATTTTCTACAATTATGTTATTTCTGTTAATCATCATATCAAAAGAAATAACAGTGCCAAACTAAAGCATAATTCTAATCCATTATCCAAATTCCGCACAACGTAAAGGTTATTCTTGCCAAGATCACTAAAAAAAAATTCCGCACAACGTAAAGGTTATTCCGCACTTGTGGTCGTTGAATCTAAGATCGGACTGTTCAGATTTCAAACCAACGACCACAAGTGCACTGAATGCATCAAATATTAACAGCAGGGAATCTCATTGCTAAAAAAAAAATAAAAATAGCGTTCAAACTTTAGCAGCCATAATAACTCTGATGTCAAATGAAAATTTAAAATTAGAATAATAAATAAAGAAATGACATGAATATCTATCTAGGCAGAAACTAATTACCTTAACTTCTGCATCACTGATAAATGCTTCAATACAAGCTCACATGATTTCTCCACAAAACCATAACAAGATGACAAAATCAACTCAACCAAGAGTCCTTCAGCCTGTTAATTTTACCACATTGCAATCAAAACAAAACTTATTGAGATCATTTCATTAAACAATCAAAATTAATAGTACGTCTCCAATAAGCAACTGCTCAATGAAAACTAGCACGCTTTTTTCAAAGCACAACACTACATTGACCTAAGGCTTGTTTGGATTTCCTTATTTGAGTTTATCTACTGAATAAGCACTTTTGAGAGTGCTTGGGAGAATTTTTGAAAACAGGTTATTACATTCTCATAAGCTGTTTTCAACTAATTTCCATTAGTTCTCCAGGATAGCTTATGGAAATGGTTTATAGCTTATAGGAAAACATTTTGACTTAATTTATCTTTTATTATATGAAAAAAAAAAAAAAAAAAAAAAAAAAAAAAAAAGTTATATGATAAGTACTTATGCTATAAGCTGCAAAATAATTAGTTCATAAAAGGAATTACGTACCCTTCCATAGGCATTGATATCTAGACCACTGTGAAGAAGATCAGCAATATCTTTCTTAAGAAACTTCTCTGTGGCTTTTCTCTTTCTCTTAATGACTTCAACACGATTTTTGGTCATTTTGATTAACGGTTTACTGAAAAACAATAACAACAGAATAAGAGAACAAATAACATATAAATAGCAAGTAATTCAACAAAACTACGGGACAAACCATTTGGCGGAGAAGGTTTTGCCAAGTAGTCCATCCAACATGGTGGAAAATCTGGACTGAGAAGTTCAAATTGCGAAGTTAGACAATGACATTGAAAGAAAGGTTTGGTCAGAGTGTTGTAGAGTGCACAGTGGAAGAAGAAGAAGATGAAGAAGAAAAAGAAGAAAGAGTAATGGATTAAACAAATATTTGGAAATAAGAAAAAGATCTTTGTTACAACACTATGCATGCGACGATAATAGAGTTTGGCTATATTATGAATTATACCGACATAAAAAATGAACGTTAGAAGGAGTGAGTGATTTTGCCGATAAATTTGGTAAGAAGTAATGAATGAATGGCGAGTATTATTCTAAGCTAAAGTTGGTGTAATGGGTGTTATTCTGTGGGGACAAACAAACGGGCTAGGCGGGTAAGAGCCGTTATGCCTCATTTTTTTATGGTCATGTTTGAATAATAAATAAACATTAGAAAAGATTAAAGAATGTCATTTTGTTAAAAAGGATAAAAATAGAAGTATTGTATTAAAAAATGGTAGAAAGTAACTTTTTTAAAATTAAAATATTGTTGAATCTAATGCAACCCTATTATTTTCTATTTCCTTAACATGTGTCCTTAGCATAACTCATAAACATTAAATTAAGGGCCATAAACTTTTTTTTTGTAATTAATGAAAGAGGGTCGAAACCAAAAAAAAAAAAAAAAAGAAAACTACAAAACTGTTCTAATAATTGCAGGCATGCAAGTACTCAAAATGTCGTAAAAAGGATATTGTGAAGTTTCCTACGAGGAGATTTTAGAGTATGTACATCATTTTAATTTGTATTAAAATTAAAATAAGCTAATCAACTAACACATTTGTTCACGCTAAATATGCTTAAAAATAACGTGTAATTGTAAGTTGGAAATATTATAGATGCGACTGACCAAATTATGGGTGTTCCTGAATGAGTGTATTGAAATATCTTGGATACGACAAACCAAATTATGAGTTTTTCCGAATGAGTATTGTAATAGGTGATTATTGGATGTTTAGTTGGCTCAGTTGTGGGAAGAGAAGTTGAGGTGCGGTTGTAAGGGTTCTAGTCAGTTTGTTCTAGGGGTTTTGGTGCGAGCAACGGGTGATAGGCGTGTGGAAGTTGCCTTCACGGTCATTCGCGGTGGAGAGTTTGAGGATTTGACTCAAGTTTGGTTTCTGCTGTTATGTAGGGGTTTGATTTTGATGTGGACTTTGATTTTGGTGGTTAGTTTTTTATTTGATTTTGATGTGGACTCAGTTGGT
This sequence comes from Medicago truncatula, assembly GCF_003473485.1. Taxonomy (NCBI): domain Eukaryota; kingdom Viridiplantae; phylum Streptophyta; class Magnoliopsida; order Fabales; family Fabaceae; genus Medicago; species Medicago truncatula. The sequence continues at coordinate 47,700,801 of NC_053049.1, read as the reverse complement.
TGATGTCTTTATTAAGGGTTTGATGTACGATAAGTATGAATTTTCTTTATGTTCCGCATATATATGACGCCATTTGTATGTTGTTTTAGTCTTGTCGACCTCTTTTCATCATGTGCAAGGACATTGTTATTAATAAATTTTGTCCTTTCCTAACATGTTGTTTCTAACATGTTGCTCTCTGTTTAGCATTGTACGTTGTTTGGCAATTAGTTTTTGCTATAAATAGTATATTCATACATTGTAAAAACACATTTAATCATTCAAACTAACTTATTTCCTCTTTTTTTTTTATCCCTTTACCTATTATGCATTTCTAAATGCAGAGAACCCAACCAAGAGAGAAGAGACATAGTTCCTCCATCGACGTTAATAGCTTGAAGCAAATGACAATTGAGGACATTCAGTCGTACCTTGGCTAGATTCTTGTTTCATCAACAGACCAAAGACAAAGAATCACACTTTCCTTGTTTCCATCAATAAGATGAAAACCATTAGGAACGAACGAGTTCATCACGTTTTTGAGAAAACATAGTCTGGATTCAACTCTCCGAAATATCCCTATGATGATTTAATCCATCTATCCAATTTCCCCCTCTTACCCGGAAGTCATTAACCTATTATTTAATGGCTCCCATTCTAGATTGCCTCAGCCGTTGATGATGCTACCAACTTTTTCTTTAGCATGATTCAAACCAATTGTTTTCCTAGTGTTGTCCCTATCACAATACTGTAAACATAGTTTTGCAAGGCTAGTAACCGCACTTTGTGCTCAAGCTTAAGGTAGAATGGATGAGGCAGTTAGTGTGTGTCGTGCTATTGTTATGAAGCATCCTCATAGTGATGTTCACCACGGGAGGGAATGATCAATGATTGAAGGATCATTGGATTGAAAACAAGCGATGGATTCAAGGAGACCAAGGTTTGGAAAATTATTTTTAATTTAATACACGCCAATGGTGTTTTATAAATATAGTTAGCTTTGGAGAGTAAGAATAAGTTCTATTTGGCATACCATTGACGCGGGAATTTTAAGGTAATGTCCGGATTGAACTTAGGCTCACACAAATGAGATGAAATGTACCTTTTTTTTTTTTTACTAGACTAGATAAATCCAAATGTCCAAACATGACATTATATTTGTGTTACAGTCAAAGATTTTCAGACTTCACTGCACTTATATGCTATTGAACAATTTATGAGTTATGGATTAAAGTGTACTTTAACATTTGGAGGGATAAAATATTCACATTTACATTAGGGATAAAGATATGCAAAAGAAAAAGCTCATTAGCCATTCCGCAGATTGAGCTAACAAAAGTCTTCAATATGAAAAAGAAAAGCTTTAATATCTGACCAGCACCGTCCACAAAACAATCTTGAAAAATATGTATACTTTTTCAAAAAGCCAAGCAATTTGTAAAAAAAAAAATGTATTCTAAACTTTGATTATGCATGTCAAATTGATACATTGGTCAACAAAATACTTTGAGCAAAATAAATACATAAACACACCAAACACTTATTACTAATTAACATTGCAAAGAAGATTAAATAAACAATTTAAGATTCATCTAAAAAAACATTAGATGATATTGCAAGAAAAATTCAGAAACATAACAAATTAAGACCTGACTGATCTCATCTTCAGTTTAGAGTTAACACTAGCAGGTGTCTCAGGGCAACCAAAGAACTCAGAATACATTTCCACGAAGAATTTATCAACAATTTCAAGATACGAAGGACAAGTGAGCCTAGAATAGTAATGAAGAACCTCTTCAATGTCTAATATATAATCCACATTACTCATCTCCAACATTTCCAATTCTTTCAGCTTCTTTTCAACCATACTCTTAGAATTGAACATTGATGATGAATCTTGTTTGCATTGTTCTCCATCCAATTCCTCACTTTTCTCCATCTCATTCTTCTCCTTTGCATTGTTCAAAGCAACCATGTTTTCATTATGATTATGTACATGTAGTTCCTCTTCTTGCTTTGTTGTTGATGATGATAGCATAGCTTTGTTCTTTCTTCTTTTCTTTGATTTTCCTTTTTCTGAATCCCATTTCTCAGTGAAGTCACTGTAGAATTTTTCCAAGTCATTATAAGAGGAGTGATTATGAGGGGGTGTTTTGGGAATTTTTTGGTAACTTCGAGAGAATAATGACCTGAAGTTGTTTAGAGTATTTTGGAAAAATTTCTTGTATTTGGAAATTGAGGTTCTTAGCAGCATTGTGTGATTGATGAGAATGAAAAGTAAAAGTGAATCTTTTTTTCTTCTGTGTATTTTGTTTTGTGCAGAGAATGAGAAATGAAACAGGAGAGAATGAAAGTGTGTAACTGTGTTTGTTTTTTTGAGGTTGTAGAGTTGTAGTTGGTTATGTTATGTGTTCTATGTCATTGTTTTCTTTATATTACAATTGATAGAAGCAGAAGGAGCCATGAAATATTCTTTGGCTTTTTTCCTTTTCTGTCATTGGATCTCCTTTACTTTATTGTTCTCTTTTGTTTTCACACGCTCCTTTTGTTACCTGTCTTTCCATTTTGCTTCCTTATTAGGGAACCCTACAATCCACACCCAGATTCTCACTCATAATTTAGGACTAAATAGACAAATTTATTTTCCAAACTGGGAATAAAGGTCAATATGATGTAAGGATTTCACAAAATAACTGCTCCCTCCGTCCTAAATTGTATGACGTTTTGGTCATTTCATACGTATTAAATTGTGTGGGGAAGAGAAATTATGAGTTGTTTTACAAAATTATTCTTAATAAATGGTATGGAAAAGATAAATGAAATAATTGAAAGAAGAGGGAGTAATTAATAGTTAAGGATATAATAGGAAAAGTAACATTAATATTTTATTGATATTGTAAAGCGACATATAATTTGGGACAAATTTTTTTCCAAAGCGACATACAATTTGGGACGGACGAAGAAATACATTATACATATATGAAATTATAACTTGTCTCTTAAATGTGATGAGTTAAATGAACATGTGATATTTTATGTGAATCTCACCAATCATATCGTCAAAAACTTATACAACATGTTAAATTCATGTATTTCATGTCAATTACGAGAAAATCATCTTGAGATTCAAACTCGTTAAATAGCTTTTGCATCATAAATTTCACATATTTTTAATTTTATGGATGATCAACATATGATCTATTTAAAATGTCACATATTCATTTAACATGTCATATGATGCTAATAAAACTAATAATAAAAATGCAACTAATGAATTATTGCGATAGATAGAGCATCGATTTCAATTAATACAACCCCCACGATTTCAATTTTCAAAGAAGAAATTCCCGAAAGTATTTTAAAATGTAGGAATTTGTGACTTTTTTTTTTTTTTTTTAATCAAGTTTAGTTGCTTTTACTTTTGATAGTGGAGTTGGTGTGTATGTACCTCTTTGGGAGAAAGAAAGGAGCGGGGGTTGTTGAGTTGTGTCTTTGTTCAACAATCTTATTCTATATTTTATTGGGAAATGTTAACCACTGTTCCGGAACACTGCTTAAGAAGCAAATATAGTATGTACTGTATTAGAAATTGTGTTGTCAATCCCACAAAAATCAATAAAGTGTATTTTTCAATTTAAAACTTTCTTTTTTTGATTTCCTTAACCAGTACCTCGGGTGCACCGGTTAACAAGACCCTATTTTATTTTATGCAAGGATCTCTCCTAATACTAATCACGTTAATTAGTGATTTGGAAAAATTACCATACCATGTTGCGAGGTTTACTAAACTAGCCTAAACTTGGATAGTTGGATGAATCAAAATAAAAAATAAAGGCCTAGCCTATACTTTAATAAACCAGCCTATACAAGGTAGGGCGTTTCTAGATTTTTACTTTAGATTGTAGAGTGATTCAGGAAGACTTACACAGAGATGGTCATAAATTGATTGTTAACTCCAACTATACATCCGGTGTAAAAATGTATATTTGAATCGATTGTTTTATTGTACTAAAGATCCAAGTTGGTAGAGTTTTAAAGAATAAAATTAAAATAAAAAACAAAAATGTTCACAAAAATAAAGAATGAAAAATAGATACTTACTAAATCTCACTAAGCGCAAAACCTTTAAACATTCAAAAGTTACTGCGATGTTCAATTTAGGAAAGTCTCCAAAGACGACGTCATTTGATATATATATATATATATATATATATATATATATATATATATGTCAGAATCAAAGATTTATAATTGTCGATCCACAGAGACTTGGTAAATAAATCGTTCAATTATTTTGATTGTTAGTAGTGGTAGTAATAAAAGAAAATGGTTGGTTGTTTATTGAGTGAGGAGTGAAACAATCAATTGACAAATTGTGTTGGAGTTAAGCTTCATTGATTAATTCTCTCATGTATTTCTTTGATCAATTATATGCTCCTCTTATTTATTTCAATTATACTTTCACTTGTCCCCCTTGACATATTGATATCTCACAAATAATAATAGATATACCATATTCTCTAATCTCTAATATCTCGTTTGGTTAGCTAATAGAGTAGCATTATGCTTCGACGGTGTGTGTGGTTGGAAACCTAGCCCAATATTATACAACTAGCATCTACAAATGCACTACCATGTCTCTTACAAAGGAAGTCAATGTTTAACACTCCCTAAATCAAAAGATCAATTTCGAGTTTGATAAAGATACAACCAACCCATCCAATGATCCTTTGCATGGAATAGGAGGTCCTGTGAATAGGTCCAAGAGTAAGAGGAAGAAGCAAGCTTTGTAAGGTCTAATCATAAAGATAAAAGAAAAAGAAATTCAATAGACATTAGAGGCCACACCAAATTGGCTCACTTTTTAACATGAAAATGCCCTTTTCACTTTAAAAATTGCACCCCCTTTTTATATGTTAATTTTATCAAACATTGTAAATTAACTAACTAGTTTACTCACTATAAACTAACTTATACATTATTCACTATAAGCTCAGCTAGTATATGCACCCCCTTTTTATAATGCTTGCCACTTTTTTCTTTTTTTTTGGAAAGTATAGTACTTGCCACTTTTAAAAGAAGAGAAAAATTGTTTGCATCCCTTGCTTAAGGTTATATAACTAGTAATTTCTAAATTATTATTACTCACTTTATATTTATGATAATTTAAATACAGAAATATTTTTTCAACATGGATAATCCAGTAAAATTATGTTTCACTTTCTTTTATTTATGATATTTTTAATGGGATTTGTTAGGATACATCTACTAGTTTTTATTAAAGAGCGTTTGAGCAACATGCATCTTTGGGTGTATTTAACTAATTTTTAGTTATGACATACTAAAACACTTCTAAAAAAGAAGTGGGTGTAACTTAACAAACCCAATTTTTAATATATGTACAATAAGCAAATATGATAAATATTGCGAAAGATGAGAGAGCAGATGACATTGACAAATAGAGAATCGTTCTTCTCTCGTCTGTTTTTGCTCATCTCCGTTGAAAAATACATGTGCGTAAGTTAACTTACGCTTGACTATTTTGACGGGAATGAGAAAAAACGGATAGGAGAAGAGTAGTACTCTTGACAATATGGAATTGGGCCAAAGCAAACCCAGAGGAATAAACGACAAAAAGAGGTAGGGGAGCCCAGATATGCACACAGAAGGCCCATACTGAGAAACCGACGTCCAGTTAATTAATTGACCCTTTTTAGGAACAAATAGTATTAATTGCGAATGTTTGGGTATGTGTGCATTGACAGAGAGATTTGGGGCTCAAGAACCCAAAAAAATGCGACCATTAATGAGAGTGGGAAGAGAACCAAAGCAAGACATAACGGATTGACCACTAGAAAACATTCTTTAATCCGCTTTCCATTTGAAGTAAACTGACAACCAATTAATTAGGCCATTAGTATCTGTCACCAAAATGAATGTATGTGACGTCCTAGATATTGCCACACAAACGGGACCTAAACGTTTTTGTTTACTTTTCGATTCAAAATGAATATCGTTTAAAGTTTATATATATATATTAAGAAATGTATTAATTAAAAAAAAAAGTTATTTTATCAAATTATCTTAATCAATCATTAATTTATTTTTCATTAAAGAAAAAATAATACTTTGAAAGTAGAATATATGGTATTAATTGAAGAAAAATTATTATTGCATTGAAAACTGAAGGTGACATTCATTTTAAATAAATTTTTTTTTGCTAAAACAATACTCATTTTAAAACGGAGAGAGTACTAATCATAATTTACAATTCTATTGTAAGTAACTTCCCTCATTTTTTTATTGTTATATTTTTCTTAATTGTCTAAAAAACAAAATTTTTCTTAAGATTAATTAAGTAAATGGTTTCAATAAATATGTAGATTCTTTTTATTAACAAAAGCAAATTTATTGGATTTCATTCATAACCAAAGAGTATTTAGTGGATGGTTAAAAAAAGTACATAGTTCATGGTACATCATTGAAAATGGTATAAGTGTTAGAGTGATAAAGATGCTCTAGCAAAACTATGAACAAAAGAATTCAACATTGAGATACAAGTTCTCCAAACTCAGTATTGGGAACAGTAGAAATGAAAGAGCATTTATTTATTAGAGACTTAATTTTATAAATTCTAGTAAAGGATGGTTTAAACTAATTCTAGAACAAAGGCATATAAGTGTAAGTAAACTGATATACAACTCAATTTTTTTAGAGTTGATGAAAGTGGAAGAAGTTTCAGATGCTTCCTATAACTTGGCGTCACGACTTTTCCATATGTTGTTGGTGTGATGACAACCTGTCAAAAAGATCAAACGATTAACGATGTAGTTGTGAAGTTATCGACTGTGAGAAGAAAATCACAGATCAAGTTTCCTATATACAATGTAGTTTAAAAATATAAAATAAAAATGTGAAACTTGGCATTCATTTTAAAATAATGAGATAATGAGAGGTAACAAAGTCCATGTGAATGTGTCACATACATTATGCATTATGTATGTAGAATAGGGAGGGTATACAGTCCCCACAAGAAGAAATGTGAAAGATGGGAACGTTTTTGGTTTTACATTCTTCCTGCAATTGCAAACAGATCTAGTTTCTCATTCCTCTGCACTACCCATTCGTTTGACATCGACGTTACATGTACACCTTAAATTGATGTTTCATCTTTGGTTATCGTAGTAGTAGTAATGGAGAATGCAAAGGAATTGTACGGCTCCACCATCTCACAAATACACATGCCTCAAACTCAAACCTTTCACTTTCTCTTTTTATTTTCAAACAAAAGAAAAGACTCTTCGGGTATTCAAGTTACATTTTTCTTTTAACTAATTTCGAAAAATTTATAATACTCCTCTTATCTTATTAATTGATAAAAATAATTTGTAAATTTTCACTTGTTGATTGGTGATTTTCTAATCAACACAAATTCATATCTTCATTTTGTGGTGGCATGGATCATATATAATATTTTGTATGTCATCATAATCACCCTAAAAATAAAAATAAATGTTCAATATCTACATATCAGTAAATATGATGTAGACCAGTATAACTTTAAATATATGTGTAAAGTATTTATTCCACTTTTTATTTTTATTTTTAAATATCATAATTTTTCTTTGATTTAAATATAAAAGAAAGTAGAGTCAACAAAAATTGTTGTAGTTAATCTAAAATTTAGATAAAAGACATTATTTTTTGTTGATAAAACTTTCTCTTATATTTTAAATTGAAGGTTGGTGTAATTTCAAATGTTACTTTTTTTTTTTACAAGAACTTCAAATGTTAATTAAATATTTGTATCATCCTTTTAAAATATGTTTACACCGACAATGTAAAAAAATTAAATTTGTTGTTATAATTTTTTATACCGCAACATTCTTTTAAAATCTCAATCTTATACACCTTTAGTAATTTATTACATTCCTTTTGTATCTAAAACATATTTTAAACAAAAAATAATGAGTACCATTGTTTTGCATTTGTTGTTACTTGTTAGGTGGAGATTCAATATCTTTGCTTGTCATTGATATATGTACATGAACAGTCCATGATCGTTCCTTATAATCATCTTTGAAATATTTCAATATCTTTATGGATAGGTGAATTTATCAATTTTGCAAAGACAAAGAACATGATCTCCCTCACCCGACAATGTTTGATATTCCGTCCTTTGTTGACAGTTTGCTAGCGCACAGACAATGAATATACATACATTGATTGATGATAGTTATATATAGTATGAATTTGGATAACAAAACAATCTTAACATATTTGTTTTTACCAAACAATGATTTAATTTTCCTCATGCTGTTGCTGTGTATGCCAACAGCATATATACAACCAACAAGTTTTTCATTCCCTTTTTTATTTTCTGAAGTATATTTTAATTGACTTTTAAATAATTGTTCACTCACATGTTGACACTTATTTCAAATTATTCAACAACTTTTTTCTTTGACCTGACTGATACCATGTTCATTTCAAAAGAATTTAACGATTATGTTTTTCGGTGCTATTGGCTAATAATTGTTCATACAAGCTTGAGTAAAATGAGTAAGAGACTTGTAAAAAAAAATTGCTCATAAGTCCCTTAAAGTATTGTTTAAGAAACTAAGATAAGTAACCTTTGAATATAAAGTGATGTAGTTATTATTATTTTTTTTTGAAGGAATAGAGTGATGTAGTTATGATTTCCCCAAATCTTTAACTTATATTTTTAAGATAAATTTTCCCTTTATTTATCTGTAAACACGTATTATTAAACACATGTAAACATAACAAAAAAATGAAGCAAAAGACAAATTAAATCGATGTTCGTATTAGTTTAGCTTGAGTAAAATGAAGCAAGAGACAAATAAAATCGGTGTTCCATCATATCCTGGGTCTCGGTAATCCAACTTAATTGGCAAGTTTTAACTAAGACAGTTGGTTCAAATAAGAAATGCGGGATGAGACGTATATATAGTATTTATTATAAATTACATAAATTTAAATAATTAATTTTTGTTTATAATAGTGATTTGAGGGGCGTAAGATTCATCATTTACTAGTGTATTACTACCCTATAGTAAAAAGTGGATCTCTTACACTGCCAGGCCTCTCAAGTCAAATCCCATGTTGAGTTTAATAAAAATAACCTCCTAATTTCAATGGAAAAATGCACTAAATAAATTGTACTCCTACTTTTTCCCTTGTTTTCTTGGGACCCTTTGAAAACGAGCTAGATCTTTTTGTATTCTTTTGGCGCATCCGAATGAATGGAATTTCAAAAAGAGAGTAAGACAGAGCTTTGCATTTTCAATCACTTTCCTTGATTCAAATTACAAATAAAATAAAAATCCTATCTCAACCCTTTTCAAGCTTATGGCTCACAAGTCCAACCAACCATGTATGTAACAATGATCAAATTCAAATCCAAAGTCCCCTTGTGATTTCCTTTTCAATTTTTCATTGAGCAATCTTTTCCATATACGCCTTTTTAAAATATAAAACAAAGAAAAAAGCTGGCATTTTCCAAAAACAAGACAAGTCCCCTTTTTATAGGTCTTTTCACAAATTTATCCCCACCTTTGCTAATACAGTTGTTTGTCAGCATATCCCATTCTTGGAACACAATTACAAAAATGTAACCTTTTTTTAGAATAATTACAAAATATAATAAAATTGTAAAACAAACAAACAAACAAATTAAATTTGAAGAACTAAAAACTGAGCACTAAATTGATGAGTAGCAAATGGAATATCATACATTCGAACTTGAGTTAGAAAAACTAAACTAATAATATCCTTAGAAACAAAAACACAAAACTAATAAAAACAGAGAAAGAAATAAAAAACAAATAATAAGATAATTATTCTTATTTTCTTTCTCCCTTTTTTTTTTTTTTTTTTTTTTTTTTATATCAAAGCCAGTCAGAGAATAAAGCTTCCCAAATCTCTGTGTAAACTTCAACAATGATCTTGTGATGATGATGTGAATTGAGTGAAAGAAAACACTGTAAAAGATTCTCCAACTCACTTGGTGAAAATATTTGTTTCTCAACAATCATTTCCACCATTGAAGTTCTAAAATCATTGTACGGATCACTTGAACGTTTCACCACTGCGAAAGTGTCTTTGACTTTTCCGTTCAACGGAAGAACACCCATGTCGGAACTCCGGTCAGTTTTCCGGCGAGAAGAATGTCGGCGGCGAGACTTAGAGGAATCTGAAGAGAGAGACTTTGAGGAGAAAAGGGTGTCTGTTTCATCGTCTTCGTCACTGCTATACCACCAATAACTATCAAAGTTTGTGTCTTTAGCACATGAGTTGAAAGGAAAAGCTCTGTTTTTCTTCTGGGTATGTTTCTTCTTCTTTTTCAACTTCTTTTTCTTCTTCTTTTTGTTTTTGTTTTTGTTTGTAACGTTTTTCATTGAACTGTTTGTCTTTTCGTAGAAACTGAGGCTGTTCTGTTCGTGGAATGTAGTGTTTGGTGAAACAGGAGGACATGGTTTTCTATCAAGTTTAAGGTTGTTGTTGATATTGCTATTTGCACCGCAGAGAAAGGGTGATGAACAAGAAGATATTTTACGTCGTGGAAGAGAATGAGAATCTTTGAAAGATATGATATCTGAAGGGTCGTCGATGGTTTGAGAAGGTTTGGGTTTGGAAATAGGGTGAAAGGGTAGTACAGTAGTGTTGGAGGAGATGGGGGGTGCAAATAGCGGTTTTTCCATAACATCAGTTAAGTGTTGTTTGGTTTTGCAGGATCCAAATGAGGATCGGAACATGCGAGAGATTCTCATTTTGAGACGGTTTTGGTTTTCCATGAGAGAGAGAGAGAGAGAGAGAGAGAGGGAAGAATATGGGGAGGTAGGAATTAGGAAGATAGGGTGATATAAATGCATGAGAAACAGAAAGTGGAAGTCTTATTAATAATCATTTACTAGTACTAGTATTTGAAAAAAAAAATAAAAAATAAAGGGTTTGAAAAAACTTAAATTTATGCTATTTTATTTCTTGTCGTTTAGTTTGTTGGGTCTGATTTGTACAGTGAGTGAATCAATGAGAGAAATTCGATTTGGTAAACAGTGCTAATTGACCTTCTTCTGCTTCTGGGGTTTGCCTTTAAACGTGCGTGACCACCGGGTTTTTCATTACTCTCTATTTAGTAAGTGTTATGTAAGATGAGAAATTAAGAATTAAGAAATAAACAAATAAGGATAGCAAAAATAAGAGTTTTAAGGCTTCACATTGCGTGTGCGCCAAAATATATATGGTAATAACAACTTTTAATTTGATTATTATCTTTTTTTTTTAAAAATAAAAAAAAAAAATAGTAGTAGTTAATAAATATCCAACATACTACTGTATTACTTACTGTGGTAAAGTTGAGGTGAGTAACTTGGTGGCGTATAACAGAATTCAAATTTGTCACTTGTCCTTTTAGTTTTTGCTATTGCTATATACTGGATGTCTGAAAAGCTTATATATATATATATATAAGTAGTACCACCAACACAAGGGCATGGGCATAGCATAACTCTCACTTGTCCAACGTACAGGGCTATAACCCTTTGTCACTTTGCATAGCTCCATAGTACTAAATGTACTACTATGCTATTACTTTGTTTTTCAATGTTTTATACTATATCAATTTATTCATTTTTCAAATTGAACTTAATAATATTTATTTGAAGATTAACACGTACAGTTCAACTATATTTGAGAATAATCTTTGCCTACAATACAATAGATATCACGAGAAAAATATGTGCTTCAATAAAAATCTTACGCCAATCATTATACTAAAGTTATTAAAAACTTCTTTTGTTAACCTTTTTTGGTGCATATAATTTAAACTAAACAAAGTTTGTACTTATTGGTTAAGTTTGTATTAAAGTAAAGTATTCACTCACCCCATGTACTTGACGTCTAAATTTTTGAAATTGATTACCATTAATTAAGTAATTTACGAATTGTACTAATTGGTTAAGTACTAAAAACAAGTTTAACGATTGCACCTTATGATGTAGGGGACCATTATCAAGACGCTAATTGAACTAGTTAAAGGCGCTTAATGATGTTTGAAATTCAAATAGTAGAAAAATGGATCGAAGCTGGCATCTCCTTGTAACACACAATAAGAATAAGAAAAATAAATTAGCAATAGCATAGCCTTTTCAACAACAGCTTAAGAATCTTTAACTAAACTTGATTTCTTCTACGTAGCCCCGTGATAGATTGATACTATAATATGAAATATTTACTTTGAAACAAACCAGCACTAGAGTTAACTTAATTTCACATCCTTTTCATTTTTAATTCTTGATGTGGGGTAGTTAGTTTATGTCAAAGTAGCATGCATGATCCAACCAAATCGGATGACTAGTCTCAACAATGTGTCACATTTCATAAATAATAGACGTTACAATGCAAGCAACATGTAAATGATAAAGAGTTATATATTTGATGTCTTAAAGTTTTGAATTAAAATATAATTGTTTGTGACTCAATGTGATTATTTTTTGGACTTTACTTCATGATCCAACAACATTACTACGTGACTCAGTTCGTTCTTAATTTTTGTAGACATAAAAATGTTCTATATGAAAGAAAAAGTTGGAGGACACAATTTATAGAACTTGTTCTGTGTTTATTTTTCACTGAATGGAGTGGATGCATGGCGTTCAAATAACGTTTTTGATTTGAAATAGCGTGTCTATGTGCTAATTTTAATAGTGTAAGTAATTGACTTTAACATTTTATGCCTGGTAATTCAATATTTTAAGTTCTAACTTGTAATCCACGATGCCTTTTTTTTTATTTGAATCTACCTCATTGACTTGTCTAAGTTTAAATTCAACGAGTGTTTTCAAAATATAAATTAGAACATTGTTTACATTCAGACAACAGTTGTGGAGCGAGAAAAAAACTTTAGATGGGCCACAAAAATAAGCATTCACTCAAAAATTTTGTTTTGTTTTGTCAGGTAGTCTAGTGATTAGAATTCATCTTTTTCAAAGTGAATAAGTAGGATGTCAGGGGGTTCGAACCCCAACCCCTACATATAACAATGGATGTCGCTGCCAACTGAGCTATGTTCACAGACACCACTCAAAAAATATTTTAATAAGCATTAATCATAAAATTGACCATAAAAAATATTAAATTACATATTTTAAAAATTCAAAATGATTATTTACGCATTATATACTGAGATGAAGAAGAATATTTTCATAAATCACAATGTAATTTTATTTGAAAGTCAAAAATATTTTAATAATTTCCTTTATAATTTTTTTAAATTTTTTTGGTAGCATATGTGGTGGCCCACCTAAGCCCTAGAGGGACTCCACCATTGCAGACAACACAACACCAAAATTATTGATATCGTTACTTCTTTTATGAAAGTAATCGACCACTATTTTCGAATCAAGTACAACATTAACACAGTCAAACCATGACTTCTAAACTCATTTAATTACATGAATATATTCATGAGTTTTAAGCCAGAATGTTTTATGGACAAAATCAACAAAATTCAATTTGAATATGAAAAAATTGGAATCAATTCTACCTCCTCCAAAAATTGAATCAAACATGCTACACTTGTTTGTTTATTTATTTTTTTTCACTTTTTCCCTCTTCCTCAATTAATGCAAATCCCAAACTCAACTTAAATCAAGAAGCTTTGGAAGATTGTCAACTATTTTGTCGGTTAAATTTCAGTTGATTATCCTCACCTAGCTACATACTACTGACTGACTGATAGTGTAACAAACTTGCAAGCTAATTTCTTAATGGCAAGCCGACCTAATGGTTTTATTTGTTTGATTATTACTTCTTCCTTCCGTTCCTTTTTAAGTGTCTCTTTTAGAGAATTTTTTTGTTCCTATTAAACTGTCACTTTCGAAGTTAAATGCAACATTAAATGTTGTTTTACCGATATCATCCTTACTTATTTTATTGCGGAGAGAAAAATATATGAAATTAGATATTGAATGAATAAGGCTATTATAGGAAATGGGTATATTGTTGTATCAAAAGTAGTACTCCCTCCGTTCCTTTTTAAGTGTCTCTTTTGGAGAAATTTTTTGTTCCTATTTAACTGTCATTTTCGAAGTTCAATGCAACATTAAATATTATTTTACCAATATTATCCTTACTTATTTATTACGGAGAGAGAAATGTATGAAGTTAGTGCTTAAATGAATAAGGTTATTATAGTAAAAGTATGCACTGTTCTATCAAAAGTAGTACCACCTCCGTTTCTTTTTAATTGTCGCTTTGTGACATTTTACGCAAACCAAGACAATCAATAAATGTTACTACTTTTGATACAATAATTGATACTTTTACTATAATATCCTTATTCATTTAATATTTCATTTCATATATTTCTCTCTCCGCAATAAATAACTAAGGGTAATATTGATAAAACAACGTTTAAAGTTGCATTGAACTTTGAAAGTGACAGTTAAATTGAAACAATTTTTTTTCCAAAAGTGACACTTAAAAAGGAACGGAGGGAGTAACATTTATTGAATGTATTAGTTTGTATAAAATGTCTTAAAGTGACTTTTAAAAAGGAACGGAGGTAGTAATTTATTAAACAAGAATTATTTATTTTAATGAGATAGTGTCTGCGGGTACTCTACAAGCTAGTATGACAGAATTTCAAAATTATCTTTGCAAGCTCAACAACCTTCAGAATATGCTTAAAAATGGAACGGTTTTGCTTAGAGCATTAACTATAACTAATATACTCCAACCTAGTACCTTTATTTATAGCATTCAACTGAGAGAGAGAACTGAACATCCTAAATATAAACAATATATGCACATTATTGAATAATGACTCGTGACTAGAAACGCTAGGAAATTTCCCTTTCATATTGCAGCATATATATTTAAATTTCTGCTTCTGTTACATGAAACCTTAAAGCAAGAAAAATGGATTTCAATAGTAACATATATATTGGCTGTAGAAAAATAATATGATATAATGCATTATACTTCTTAGTTGATTTTGACCCTTCTTAATTCTTATTATATTTTATTGGATGTAAGAAGATAGTGGGGGCTCCCAATATTTTTATCAGTTCTCTGAATTTAGAAAACTACAAAAATTTGATAGTGTATGTTTGTTTGAGAGGAAGAGAGAGAATTAGGGAAAATTGATTTTCTAAATGTGAGATATTGGAGGTGGAGGACAAAGGTATTATTGTCACCTTTTCCCTGTTTCTATCTAAATGGATTTTATTAATCAACTTTGGCAACATGCTCGTGTCTTCCTCAACTAGTCCGGTTGTTACAAGACAACATCATAGGTTTTTTCAAGTATTATTTGGCTTCACTAACAAGTTGAGTCTTAATGAGTCCTATTCTTCACTCCCCCAAAAATAAAATTAAGGGTACGTAATAATAATAACTCCTTTTATTACATATTTGAATTTGGTAAAATTTGTCATGCATTTTAAATTTCAACCGTGTGATCTCAAATTAACAATTAAAATTAATTGAATCTGATTTTGTTATTGTTTAATTTGAGGTGTTTAATATCATATGAATATACGAGATAACCTACAACCTATGAAGCACGAACACATACGCAACATGAACATCCATACACCAACATTGATAATAATTTACGAAAATGACATAATTCATTGTAATTTTATATGTCAGTATCATATGCATGACAAACAACAGAACACCTAATTTAAAGAGTGCATGTACTTCATAGTCTACAACGTAAAACACATACTTTTCCTATGGCAATGAGTTTGGATCGAAATGTTACTTATGTCTCATAGTTTAGCGGACATGATCCATTGAGCTAAGTGAGTATTTAAATACAAGTTCAACAGTGTAAATTCAAATCTTTCATTGATGATATAAAGAGATTGTGGCCACTATGTAGTTGGAAGATATATGTATAATTGAGTGAACTTTATTACCAAACATCATTTATTTAATTTTTTGAATTGGTTGCCTAATCTTAACAATTACCCTTTAATTTACTTTAAAAAAAGACCTTAGAATCGTGAAGTCAAGGTCTTTCTCGGAAAAGCATCTCAAAGTTGTGGAAGGTTCCAAGTAGATAAGGACACATGGATGAGAGTGGCCCTTACCCTTTTATTTCAAATGCCCTACCAAGGGGTAACAGACATTATGGGATAGTTACATTCCACTTTTCAAAATTCACATGAATTCAAGAATGACAAGAAGAAAATATCACAAATTACATTGATTTCTTACTCTGATTTTCTCTGCCTATCATTATATAAAAAGGTTCTCTGAACCCAAATTTTGTTACCTTATTATATTGTCAATGAAAGCAAAGGGAAGATGTTAGTGTTTGACATCTGGTACGTGACGTATGGTCCTAATTTCTGATGTAGTATTCTCTTTTTATCTCTCTTCTTACATAATTTCATGAGCTTGTCTTTTATATTGGCTATACATACACAACACGTTGTAATTTTGTATAATGCTTCAAATTTCACACGTACCACTGAGATTGGCACAAACCATATATAGTGTGTTTGGTATGGTGACGGAGAAAATTGATTTTGGTTAAAAGTGAGTTGAATGTGAATTGATTTATGTTTGGATACACTTTATTAAAAGTGATTCTTGTGGGTTGATGTTGTTTGGATAATTTGAATCAAAATTGATTTTGAATGTGTAAAGACTAAACTATCCTTTTAATTGTATTTAAAACTCATTCTCATTAAAAATTATTTCAACTTATCATACATGAATTTTATTGGTTCCAAAATTAATTTTAAAATAATATTAATTTATGTTATTTTTAATTATTTTTTTTCAATTAGGTGATTTTTAATAAAATAATATAAGCATAAAAAGATGTAAAACAAATGAGAAATTACACAATTGTAAACTAAAATATACGTAAATTATTAATACATAATCATAGATTTTTAAATATGTATAAAAAATGGCAGGGCTCTAAAGTATATTACATATAGATAATAGATAATATAAGTTAAAATGCAATATAATATTGATAATTTACAAACTAATTATTTAGCTTATATGCTATAATGTTCGTAAGTTTGCTCTTTGTACATGTTATATAATCAATCTATGTCAGTTACTAGCAATTGCATATTTGAATTTAGTTCATTTATAGCTAGACCAATTGTATTTGTGGATTGAAGCATTTACGAAATTGTTCTTGAAACTACCAATGTTATGAGAAGGTGGCATAAGCAATTGAACCATCATAAATTATTTTATAGGTCTCATTGCAGTTCGTCCTCGTATGACTCATGCTTCGGTGCTTGTAGATCTACATCGATTTTTTTTTTTTTTTCGGTGCTTGTAATCTAATGGTTGAATCATGGTCTTGTTTCTTGGAAGTTAAAAAACAGATAGATGAAATTGTCTTGAGTAAACTAAGAATATGTTATTCATTATTTCTCATATCTTCAGAGAAGACAATCGTTGTGCCGACAACATTGCTTCCGTTGGACTCCAAAATATATGATTTGTTTGGTGGTGGTGGTACTCTTTCCCTTCTTGTGTGTTCAAAACTTGTTTAACTAAAATAGGTTAAAGCTTCTTGATTATCGTTTCTGCTAATGCATTTCAAAGGATCAATCTTTTGTTCGATTTGCATGCCATTACTGTCTAATGGGATCAAGCTCCAAGCTACTAGTCTGCTCATGTACTTGGAGAAGGGTGCATAACAAGGAACCATTGTTGAGGAAACCACTAAAGTTGCTGTCATTCTGAAGGCATAGAAGGGGAAATGGAGACTACAAAAAGCTAAGTTACTCATTCCTCAAATAAAACACCTAGGCTTTGTTCACGACACAAAGTGTTTAGTATGGTCATAGACACAAGATGGACAATGGGTTAGGGTCCTTTCAGGGGTATTGTTGCAATTTGAATTGTAGTATTATATATATATATATATGCCTTGTAACATTGTAAACTATTATTCATTCAAGTGATGTATATATGCCTTGTACTTTGTAGTCGCAGAGATATGCACACTTGATCGAAATGCATAAACAAAGACCGTGTTTATTGCCTTACGATTTATGTTTCTTTTATTCTCTTACTACAACAACAATTGTTGTAGTAACACATAGTCTCCAAATATCACGCGATGGAACAACAGTTAAGTATATCTCTTAGCTTAATATGATAAAGAAATGGTCTATGAAGGGGTAAAAAAAATAGGAGGCTGTCATTTTCCATTACCCTAATCAGAGTGATGGGGTTCAGTTAAAAGGGAAATAAAAATAAATAAAAACAGTCCCAGCAATAACTTATTTATAATATTATGACTCAAAGAACGTGTAACATGAAGGAAAACAATAGAAGAAACATATCCACAAAAGAACATACCACAACTATAGAAATGGAATTTTGTCAAATAAGAAAACATAGAAATAGATTTCAGTAAGTTGTAAAGTTGGAAATGAATATTTACTGAACTTGTAGTGGAAATTAGGGAGGTTCATGTTGCAATTTGGATCGGTTTTGAGAAGGAAAAAAACTATCTCATTCAAAGATTAAATTATATGTGAATCTCTTTGAATGACTCCTTTATAAACTTCAATTCAAATGAATTAAATGTGATTTAGTTTTTATCGATTTTTTTTACCCCTTCATAGACCATTTCTTTATCATATTAAGCTAAGAGATATACTTAACTGTTGTTCCATCGCGTGATATTTGGAGACTATGTGTTACTACAACAATTGTTGTTGTAGTAAGAGAATAAAAGAAACATAAATCGTAAGGCAATAAACACGGTCTTTGTTTATGCATTTCGATCAAGTGTGCATATCTCTGCGACTACAAAGTACAAGGCATATATACATCACTTGAATGAATAATAGTTTACAATGTTACAAGGCATATATATATATATATAATACTACAATTCAAATTGCAACAATACCCCTGAAAGGACCCTAACCCATTGTCCATCTTGTGTCTATGACCATACTAAACACTTTGTGTCGTGAACAAAGCCTAGGTGTTTTATTTGAGGAATGAGTAACTTAGCTTTTTGTAGTCTCCATTTCCCCTTCTATGCCTTCAGAATGACAGCAACTTTAGTGGTTTCCTCAACAATGGTTCCTTGTTATGCACCCTTCTCCAAGTACATGAGCAGACTAGTAGCTTGGAGCTTGATCCCATTAGACAGTAATGGCATGCAAATCGAACAAAAGATTGATCCTTTGAAATGCATTAGCAGAAACGATAATCAAGAAGCTTTAACCTATTTTAGTTAAACAAGTTTTGAACACACAAGAAGGGAAAGAGTACCACCACCACCAAACAAATCATATATTTTGGAGTCCAACGGAAGCAATGTTGTCGGCACAACGATTGTCTTCTCTGAAGATATGAGAAATAATGAATAACATATTCTTAGTTTACTCAAGACAATTTCATCTATCTGTTTTTTAACTTCCAAGAAACAAGACCATGATTCAACCATTAGATTACAAGCACCGAAAAAAAAAAAAAAATCGATGTAGATCTACAAGCACCGAAGCATGAGTCATACGAGGACGAACTGCAATGAGACCTATAAAATAATTTATGATGGTTCAATTGCTTATGCCACCTTCTCATAACATTGGTAGTTTCAAGAACAATTTCGTAAATGCTTCAATCCACAAATACAATTGGTCTAGCTATAAATGAACTAAATTCAAATATGCAATTGCTAGTAACTGACATAGATTGATTATATAACATGTACAAAGAGCATACTTACCAACACATTTCTTCCCCTAAACAACTCCTTTATCCACACCCTTATCGTGACTACCCTGTTTCTCATTATTATTGTTATTATTATCATCATCATCCTCAACGAAGAGAGTTTCCATTTCTTCTAATGTCTTGCCTTTGGTCTCTGGCATAGAAACATAATAGAAACCGGTAGCCGCCACCATAATTCCTGCCAACACAAAGAACATTCCCCCAAAAGTTATCTTCTTCGAAATGCTCAAGAACGTCATAGACACCACTCCACTTACCAACCGATTCACTGAAATTGCAATACTCGAACCTTGAGCTCTAAGCCTCATAGGAAAAATCTCCGAAGAATAAACCCAAGTAATAGGCCCAAGCCCAATAGAAAAGAACGAAACATCAGCGCAAACAGCTACAATGCACACCACAACAGCCCAAACAGGCTTCCCTGAACCCTCTAGAATCTTTGAGCCGAAACCAAGCCCAAACAACGACACAGCCATACCAAACGACCCAATCAACAAAAGAGGCCGCCTCCCAAATTTATCCAAATAAATCGCCGAAAGAAAAACAAAAAAGCTCTTTGACAAGCCCATAATCACATTAACTCCGAATAGCTTTTTCTTACCGTGAATCCCAGCAGCTTTAAAAACTTCCGGTGAGTAATATATAACGGCATCGTTTCCAGATGCTTGCATGAAGAAATTAATCCCAATAGCAGAAATCAACATACGCTTAATGGGCTTGCTGGGCCTTAAAAAAAGCTCTTTCCAAACACCTTGACCAATCCAATTTCCAGGCCCATGGGCCAAATCATTTTTGTTTTTTACTATTTCTTGAAGCCTTAGTTCAGCTTCTTCTGGAGTAGTTGAAAGTGAAAGAAGAACACGTTTGGCTTCAGAAACTCTTCCTTTGAAAACAAGCCAATGAGGAGATTCAGGCATGAAAATAACACCAAAAGCAATTAAAATCGCAGGTAGAGCTGAAATCGCAAGCATGATTCTCCAACCAAGGTTTATAGGGAGATCTGTTAAAGCGTAGTTGATTACATAACCAATGAGAATTCCAAGAGTGATGAATACTTCAGGAAGCGAAGTGAGGAAACCACGTGTGGTGGTGGGGGAGAGTTCTGCCGTATAGAGAGGTGAAATCATGAGTGCATAACCAACACCAATGCCGGCAATCATTCTACCGGTTAAGATGAAAAGGAAGGAAGGTGCAAGTGACATGAAGATAGCTCCGATTAAGAATGTGGCTGCTGCTAAGACGATTGTGTAGCGTCGTCCGATAGTGTCGGAGGTTTTTCCGGAGGCTAGTGATCCGATTAAGGAACACAAGTTGAGGCTGCCTACTAGTATTTCTTGTTGAATTCGTGAGATTTTTAGATTTTCTTTTATCAACATGCTTGCTCCACTCATAACTCCAATATCTGCAATGCATTATTATCAGTATAGTAACAATTTAATTCGATTCAAGTCCTAAAATAGAAAAACGGAAGAAATTAAAATGAATAAAAATAAATGATAAAGAAAGAAAATAGTGAGTGAGTGTGAGTGACCATAGCCGAGGAGAATGGAGTTGGTTGACGAGAGAAGAGCACAGAGGAGTGTGTATCTGTTGATACGAATTGAGGTATTTTCTTCTTTGCCATTGGAGTCCATTTTTCCGTCACTAAGGAGATTGAAACTGTCGAATGAAACTCAATAGTGAATCATATAAATAAATAAAACTCCTTTAATGAAATTCATGAACATTAATAAGTTAGATACCAAAGAAGATAAAGTGGTCGAAACCTCCTTATTAAATTCAATAAGTTGAGATTCTAGACTTGTGAGATACAGTTACTGGTTATGGTTTCAACTTGTGAGTCGCCACTTTACTAATATAAACTAAATTTCTTAATAGAATGAATAATAAATTTCTAGTGGCAAGTAGTAAAAGAGAAAGAACATGTGATCAAACCTGAAATTATAGGTCGTTTGTTAATGCAGCATAGTGAAAACTGAAAAGAGCCAAAGAAACCATGCATGCTTTGCAACCACACTCAAGGTCCTTTAAAACAAAAGGGATCGCCAATCATTCCAGGTGCGTGTCATCAACTCAACTCTGTTTTAAATTAGGGTCTTTCTGCAATGCACGCGGTATTAATGTATCAACTGTTCCAACCTTTTCAGGCTCCAATTACATGTCTTAACAAGAAAAATAATAAATGTATTTTACGTGTCAATTTCTTTCACAAAACACCTCTTTCTCATTTTGCAACATTGCCAAGATGCTCAAGTTTTGGCATCGTTGCTATCAGATTTAGACTATTGAAGTTGTATGGATGTATATATGTGTTTGGACATCTTTACCCTTTGAGAAAGTTTTTTGGAGTGAGATTCAAGTCCATTTAACACGGACCCCCGCCTTATTCATGAAACGAGGGCATTGTATTCAACAGTACAAGTTCTCAAAGAATTTAAAAAAAAAATTCCTTGAGAGCAAGCAATTCCACCATTAATTTTGCTAATTTGAGTAGATATTGGAAGTTGGAGTGTTTTCATAGTAGTCATATAAAGCTTTTAAGATGACCTAAGTTGGCAAGAAAATTGACACTTTTTTTTTTAGATAAATATTAGTGTTACTTATGTTCGTATTTTCTCCTTCATCGTGATTTAATTATTGATCATTTAACTCCTTCAACACTAAACTCAAACCGGTTGAATTACTCAACCCTAATTGACACAATTATTAGCTTTACGGTAGATATAACAAACCGAAAGACTCCATTTTGGAGCTCAAAGGAGATGAAGGAGAAGCCCCTGTGAACAAAGTGCATCAGAGCTTGAAATCTACCAAGCAAAGAAGGGAGAGACAGAGTTATCTAGGAAGCTTGAACCAAAGAATTCCACCATTACTTAATTACTAAGTTCTAAATTCTGTTCATGTGTATGGTATTTACAAGTATATACTCTTTTAATCTCATCAGGAATCAGATATTATCATTAAAACTGAAGAACATCTTGGGGGCTGAATAAAAACAAACAGTCAACCTATGAATCTATCTGTTACAATTTCTAAAACATCACAGGAAAAATTATGAAATGGTGTAAACCGTTGTTTCCAGTCTCTTCATCATAATTTACCACCTTTTCCATTTGCAGAATGAAATGGTTGAAACCATTTTTTCCAAGCTGCATCTTTCTGTTGCTCCAACCAAGACAAGAAAGCACTATCCAGCAAGCAGAACAGGTTTACATACAGAAGCTGGTACTTGACAGGAACATACCGAAAATTAAAAACCTGCACAATTGGCCACACACCACCTTCTAAAACCAAGGCTGGGAAATAATTCCTCTTCAAGTCTTCCTTCACCTCAGGAATAGTCTTTCCAGCAGACAATCCCATGTAACTAAAGAAAACAAACAAATGTACTGGACCGAAAATCAAGCCGTCCATTGCAACTTTTGTAGCTACGGATCGCGCAGTTTGTGGCATTAGTTGAAGCTTGTGACTTATGAATTTTTCCAAGCCTTCATACCTACAAGAGATGAAGGTTGGTTTGTTCAACTTCAATGTGATCATAAAATCCTTTTGCAGCAGGAAATTATAAGTTTGTTTATAATATTTAGAAGAGCTATTATCCAAGCTTCTTAGTAAACTGAATGACATGAAAGCCCTTTCAAAGCAGAACCCAACCAAAATCTTATGAAATCATCGCTACTCTTAGAATTTGGATTTGTTTAAATTCAATCCAAGAAAACAGGCTTGTAAGATGAAGGAATCATCCCCTCACACTCAAGCGGGTAGAACAACAGATTTTGTATAGGCTCTAATACCATCTTAGAATCTAGGTTGAGCCAAATTCAACCCATATAAAATTAGCTTGTAAAATGATGTAAAGTCGCTCTCAGGTCAATATCTAATTCAATGTGGAAACTCTAAACAAACTACCTTTGAAGGATTGATTTATGTAAAAGTAAACATAGACAATATCCATGACAACAATAAATGTATGAAAATGAGAAAAAAGACATACCAGAAGTGACCAACAGGACCAACAAAACCAACTCCAAACATACTAGTAACAGCAACACGTCTCCAATCGATGACAAATTTATCATCTGCTGCTTTCTGCAAATATAAATATTATTATAATTTTAGGTAGTTACAGAGAGAGAGAGAGATGGGTAGTGCTAAAAGACATACAGTGGCAGATAACTGAAGACGCTTTTTAGAAGATGAAGATGCAGCTGCTGAATGAGTGATGTACTGAGCAGTGACATCTCCAACGGCCCAAAGGACGCCGGAGGTGGCGACTTGGGTTCTCACCGGATGAACGGAGAGGCTATTCTGATACCAATTCCATGCCCTCAATATCATCGACATGGGAACCTAACTGAGATCAGATTAATTCGGTGCTTCTCGTTGGATATTAGACCAGTGTCTGTCTACCTACAAACCTTAACTTAAATTTCGTTTTAAGCGTCGAACTATCTTAACCCATTCCTAAGATATTTAAAAGAGGGTTTATTTTTTTTAAATTAATAAACTAATATTGTGTCTATCTCAGAATAAAAAATAAAATAAAAAACTGATATCAAAATAAATGAATGAGCAATGAACTCCACCAAACTATGGATTATTCAGAAGAATCTTAGCTCCATTCTTGTATAATGTGTTAGACAATATTTGATTGAATTTTACTACATACTTTCCACTAAATTAACTCTGTTTTACAAAGACTCATTTCCCTTAAAAAATCAAAAAGAAACTAATAATAATGTTGTTTATTACAACAACATATAAATTTTATTTTGGTTTTAAAGGGATTTTTTTTCAAGAAATTCTTTTTATAGATCAATGATTAATTACACATGAATATTTTGGATTGTGAGTTTCATTGCTAAATTTTTAGAATAAAAAAAAATTACTTTGTTATGTATAAATTAAAATCTAAAAAAAAAAATGATTTTATTTATATTTATATTTGTCGTAAATTTTCATTAGAGTTTAAACTTGATGAAATAAATTGTAATCATATATTCGCACAACATTAAAAATATTGACTTACATGCCAAATATCTTAAAAGTCTCACAAAAGTTAATTTGTAATTGTTTTAAACAAAAAAAAACTGTAATTGATGGATGGTGAAAATGATTTGTATACTATATATATATATATATATATATATACACTTGATAGTTTGTTTATTTATTACGTGGTATAGTTTGATTCGTGAGTAGATGCTGGCGTGGCCTAGTCCACTCCACGGATGAGCTTGTTATTGTCATTTTGTCAAGACAGCCTCAAAAAAGTGCCCCGAAATCTGATTGAGATAAATATTTGTGGATAAGAATCTTCAATGTATGCCATACACACGAAACCCACTAAAATCAATGCTATTCTTTCTTCTTCACTAATCACATTACATGCACCATGACATAATAATTGGTTTCTAACTATGTACACTCAACTTGTCTAAGAACCTCGCTTCAACTCAGATAGGTACCTCTACTTTTACCTGTCTTCATAACAATTGTAAACATTACCATTATGTCATCAAATATGTAGCATATAATATAGTTTGTTCAAGATTAATTCACTCATATATGGATTAATGTTGTGAGCTCCTTTTGTTAATCGTTGTATTTTTTTAATATGACAGTTGATGATAACATTTTCTGGTTGGTTATCTTTTGTAGTTTTGAATGAGACATGTCCTTATGATGATGATGATGATAGTAATATAGCTAGTCTTGCAGCCAGAATCCGAGGCTTTCAGAAGCAGGAGTCAAGAGAGATTTCTGAGAATCTGATCAAATCTATTCATTGTCATGGATAGCAGCCAGAAGGTAGCCCTCATGAGTAATCAAAACGCTAAAGATTTATTAGCCATTGTACTGTCATCTTTTTAACTTTTTTTCTTTTCTAGTGACAATATCAGAAAATCATCTCTGTTGCAATATGCATTTAGATGTGACCTGTAATAATCACTATGATAGTGAACATTTAGACGTTTGTAGAAATATACTACTCGAGTTACTATTTCTTGGATTCATTGATCATAATAACACTGAATTTTAGGTTACTAAGACGTGGAGTATGAAGAAAAGCTTTTCCTTCATCTTATCATAAAAAGTATAATATGCATCTAAATTGTGAAGATAGTTTAGATAGTCTCAACGAATCTTAGATAGGCTTCATTACCATCGTAGCGTTTTGTTTGGACCTAACTTAACCGCACAAAATCAACTTGCCACCTGAGAGATGTCTCCTGCTTATAAACGCTTTTTCATGTCATTTTTCATCCAATATGAGATTCTCACTCACATTTGGCAATGATATGACATCAGGTTCTCTCAGAAACTTTAGGATGATCTCAATCTCAAATTTTGTGCTCTAAGGTGCTAGATATTGAAGTTGTATTGGAGTTCCACTTTGCTAAGGTTCCCAGGCTGTTGGATGTATATATGTGCTTGGGCACTCTAATCCTTTGAGCTAGCTTTAGGAGTGTGATCCAAACTCATTTAAAACTAGAATAATTTGCGATTATCTAAATAGTAAATATGGTCATGTACTCATGTGTATATATCAAAATGTTAATATGTTTTGATTGCATAATTATCCACATCTTAGGTATTAGGGATGAAAATTCAGTTATTATAAGTGATGGCCTGCAACTTATTTGATCTTTGATTTATGCATTGGATCCCAATGACTGTCACGTGTTAGTGTTAAAGATAATCATCAAGATGTATAGAAATATTGCCTATAATCTTCAACTTTTGGCAATTCTGAAATAGGAGCTGAGGCAATACAAGAACAATCAATCAAAATCAAGCTCTAATCCAGAAGAAACATGCGATGAATCCCGCTGTCTTATCTGTATGGGGAGCAACAGTTGTCAAACGGTTATTTCAAGAACAAAACTGATGAGTACTTTGATCAGAAAAGGGAAACCGCACGAAGCTGTGACCATCTTCAATAGTTTGACTGAAGAAGGACATAAGCCAACTATTATAACATACACAACACTTGTGGCTGCCCTAACGCGTCTAAAGCGTTTCAACTCTATTCCTTCCCTTCTTTCTAAAGTTGAAGAGAATGGAGTAAAGCCAGATTCAATTCTTTTCAATGCCATGATCAATGCTTTTTCTGATTCCGGTAAGGTACATGAAGCCATGAAAATCTTTCGAAAAATGAAGGAATGCGGATGCAAACCAACAACTAGTACTTTTAATACTCTCATTAAAGGATTCGGAATTGTTGGAAGGCCTCATGAAGCCATGAAATTGCTAGAGATGATGATTCAGGATGGAAATGTGAAACCGAATGAGAGAACATATAATATTCTCATCCAAGCATGGTGTACCAAGAATGAATTGGAAGAGGCATGGAATGTTATGCATAAAATGGTGAACTCTGGCATGCAGCCGGACATTGTCACATACAACACACTGGCGAGGGCGTTTGCTCAGAATGGTGAGACAGATAATGCGGAAAGGTTGATATTGAAAATGCAGCAGTATAATAACAAAGTGAAGCCTAATGAACGAACCTGCGGTATCATAATACGCGGTTATTGTAAGGAAGGTAACATGACAGAAGCCTTGAGATTTCTATACAAAATGAAGGAGCTTGGAGTGCATCCAAATCCTGTAGTTTTCAACTCCCTTATCAAAGGATATTTAGACATTACAGACACAGATGGAGTAGAGGAGGTAAGTTCTGGTATTTGATAGTATGCATATTTGTCAGTCAACATCCATTTGATATAATGACATATTCATGGGCACCTTTGTTTGTATTTTTTTCCAACAGGTTTTGAAGGTATTATGTGTTTGATGTGTCCCTACCTAAATTTGTGTTGCTCTTTATGAATAATTTTTGAGTAAATAGACACTTTGGTCCCTGACTTTGCACCTCGCTGTCATTTTAGTCCCCTACTCAGGATAAACTACAAAATAGTCCTTGAATATGCACATCTGTTATCAGTTTAGTCCTTACCGTTAAAAACCTATGTTAACTCATGATGTGTCAATCATAGGGACCAAATTGAAAGTAAAAAAAAAAAAAATTTATTAATGATAAAAAACCAAAAAAAGAATATTTATCACCTTCATCTCTATCTTTGCAATTTCAAAGTTGTGTCTCTTTTTGAAATTTTCAATTATAATTACCTTTTTACTCATATAAGACTACAACATTAGGCAATAGAATTGAAAAATCTGTACTTTTTGGTTGCTCAAATTCAACCTTCAAAATGGCATCCCTAAACACATTCTCAATGGTCTATCTTTAATAGAACATGTTAACAGGGGAAAAAAATCAAGAATTGGTAGAAAGAAAGATGATTTCAGTTTTTGCTGCAGGTTAGGCCTTTTCTTTTGGACTCTGTAGTGGTTTTTCTGTTGTGTTTGCGATGATTAACTTATCTAGTTTTTCATCTTTAAACCCAAAAGAATAAAATCTTTATGAAGATAGAGATGAATATTCTTTTTTCTGGTTTTTTATCATGAATAAGAAATATTTTTTTTACTTTCAATTTGGTCCCTATAATTGACACATCGGTAGTTAACAGAATTTTTTAACGGTAAGGATTAAACTGATAACAGATATACACATTCAGGGACTATTTTGTAGTTTATCCTGAGTCGGGGACTAAAGTGACAGCGAGGTGCAAAGTTAGGGACCAAAGTGACTATTTACTCAATAATTTTTTCTTGACATTCCATAATTCATTTATTTATTTTTGACAGTTCCATAATTCATTTTTTTGATATAGCATATTATGGATTCACATTGCTTTCTTAAACATTATTGACGTGTTTTGGTGTTATATTTAGCTTTATAAAAAAGATATTTTACAGTTCATAGTTCATACACAACATTGATGTAGGTGTAATGTGAAATGTCCACACACAAAAAAGGGTGTAATGTGTTATACTATGATTTATGGTTAAACGTCGTTTTTTTTCTTCTTTTTCTGAGAGGTGGTTAGACATTGTTGTTGCTCAGTAATTGAACACATCAAATTATAAACCATTCCTAATGTTAACTCTTTTCAATTTCTCCCTGTGCATTACATGGGTTCATAAGACTAGCAAGATTAATACTCCAAGATATCAACCACCTATTTCGAAATTGATTTTCTATACTCGTTATATCATGCTGGCCTTTAATTAGTCAGTATCTTGATTTGTGATAAAGATAGTAACCTACCAGTAAAATCTGGCCAGGCATTGACATTAATGGAAGAATTTGGGATCAAGCCAGATGTAGTGACGTATAGCACCATCATGAATGCGTGGAGTTCATCGGGGCTTATGGACAATTGTGAGGAGATATTTGATGACATGGTGAAGGCTGAGATAGAACCGGACATCCAAGCTTATAGCATCCTTGCAAAAGGCTATGTACGTGCAGGGCAGCCAGATAAAGCTGAGGCTCTTCTGAATTCGATGACCAAATACGGTTTACAAGCAAATGTTGTGATCTTCACTACCATCATTAGTGGGTGGTGTGCCGCTGGCAAAATGGATTGCGCTCTTAGACTTTACGAGAAAATGAACGAAATGGGAACTCCCTTGAATTTGAAAACATATGAAACTTTAATATGGGGATATGGAGAAGCAAAACAACCGTGGAAAGCAGAAGAGTTACTTGTTACTATGGAAGAAAGTGGTGTAGCTCCTGAAATGTCCACCATCGAGCTGGTCGCAGATGCTTGGCGTGCCATTGGTTTTTCTAAAGAAGCCAACAGAATTCTAAATGGTTCAGAAGAAGAATCTGAATTCGATGAAAGTTTTGATAAGATACCAGGGCAGAGCTTGGATAGAATTTATAAGAAGCAGAAACTTGGTGCTTCTCAATCTAATAATCTACTACAAATGCCTGATATAGTGGTAGCTCAGCCAGAAAGAACTTCTAATAACGCCAACATAAAAAGCCAAATGATAGTTAAAACATATGGCACAGTGCGGAATGCTACCGTTTCGATGGTTTTTGTTCGTAAAAATTCATATGGAGTACAGCCATTGATTGTAAGTAGGCATCAAACTCAAAATCAGATTATTAGGCCTTTACTTGACTGTTGCAGATTAGTGTGAATACGTTGCTGAGGTGACTTTCAATTGTGGTTATCTCGTTGATTTGTGATGAAACACAAAATCATATTTTGAATATATTTATTTGTTTCATTCATGTACTTCTGAAATCAGAAATTACACTTCAGTTTTGCCATAGTGGTGTTGTAAAATTTACTTTCCAATGAAATGCACAAGATGCAAGGCTACAGAATTGTTTGATTTGTGTTACTGTGAATGAATATAACCATTTCAGTCAAATCAAATCACACTTTATATGAGGAGAGATTGAACTGTTTACTAAATTTATTGTTTGTTGATAAATTTGATTAATACCCCTAAAAAAACAATAAATAAGCCACTATAGGCCATCCACATTGGACAGACTTATGTTTTAGTAAAGTCATAATAAATATTATGTATTGGTGTGGTTTTTCCTTCTAAATTTATCATTTATTTATTTTTTTACCTAATCAAATAATTTAATTTAATCATAATTTCTAATTTAAATCAAATCAAATTTAAATTTAAATTTACAACGTCTTATCCACAGGAATTTTTTGCACTCCTAGATCAGGGTCTTGGATCCACCACTGTTGATAGAAACATATTTAAGTAATATAGCAAGACTTTATGTCCAAGAGTCATACGTCCCAAATTGTATGTCACTTTGGAAAAAAAAATTGTTCCAAATTATATGTAGCTTTACAATACCAATGAAATATTTATGTTATTTTTCCGATTATATCCTTAACTATTAATTACTCTCTCTTCTTTCAATTATTTCATTTATCTTTTTCATACCATTTATTAGGGATAATTTTGTAAAACAACTCATAATTTCTCTTCCCCACACAATATTAATTATATTTCTTAATACGTATGAAATGGCCAAAACGTCTTACAATTTAAGACGGAAGGAGTATTATTATCACATTGATCGATTGAGGGAAAGTTTTGTCACCTACTATTGTTTTATCCGTTCGAAAGAGAGTTTAACCACAATATTGTAAAATCGAATAAAGAAAAAATAGTTGAAAGTTTACTAATATTTCCATAAAAAAATATATTTATATTTTAACATTTTACACGTCTTATATGACAAATAAAAGTAAACACAATATAACCTAATGAAACCATTAATTTGAAATGGTTAATGAACTTCAATTAAGAACAAATTATTAGAAATCAAATTCAATTTTACAGGTATAATAGTTCATTCTTGAGACATACCATTTTGATGATTCAATACAAAAATTTCAAAAAGTAAATAAACACAAATAAAACCTAATCTAGCCAAATCATTTAATGGATTCCAACTAAAAATAAATATTTAGAATCTAAGTTCAATTTTATTGGTGGAACAAATTAATTCTTGAGTAACCAACATCAATGTACAATTTTGATGTTAAAAAAATCATTCCAAAAAATAAATATAAAAAATAAGGGTTAAATATGTTTTTAGTCCCTATAAATATATCAATTTTTTGTTTTAGTCCCTCTAAAAAATTTCTTCAACTTTTAGTCCCTATTTTTAAGTTAATTTTAGTATTTTTTTTTAATGAAATTGTGCAGAAATGTGTAGAATATTGTAAAAATATTTCCCAAAAAAAATTAGAATTTTTTAACAAAACATAAATTTAATATGAATTTTTAACCATAAAAAATATAAAAATTCATATTAAATTCATGTTTTGTTGAAAAATTCTAAATTTTTTTAGAAGAGATTCTTATAATATTATAAATTTTTCTGCAAACTTTTATTCAAAAATGTGAATTCTACATATGAGTTTACTTTAAAAGAGGGACCAAAAGTGAAGATAGAAAATTTTTTGAGGACTAAAAGTTGAAGGAAAATTTTAAAGAAACTAAAACGAAAAGTTGGTATATTTATAGGGACCAAAAAGATATTTAACCAAAAAACAAACTTGAGAAACAAGAAAGAAAAGAGACAGTGAGTGCATAGGGAAAAGACAAAAACCCATCTTAGCCGTACAAAGATTTTACAATATCTCAAACAGGTTTCATTTCAACTCAAACACTTAAAGTCACTCACTCACTGTTCTTGTTGTTAGATATGCCATCATCATTCTCTATCTTCCCTTCACTTCAAACCCCAAACTCCAACCATGCTCATCTCTTCAATCCAATCAAATTCCCTAAATTCCATTTTAATTCAAGAAGACTCTCTTCTCCACCACGCTCTCATCCTACCTTTCCCCATCTCTACAAAACCTCTTCAACTCTTCGCCGTAGAATTCCATGTAGTAAAGCTTTGAAAGACTCCGGCGGAGGTGGCGGCGACGGTGGTGGTGGTGACCGGGAGGTGGATAAGAAAAATGAGTCGTCGGGACCTTTTCCTGATTGGTTGAATTTTACTTCTGATGATGCGAAAACTGTGTTTGCTGCTCTTGCTATATCACTTGCGTTTCGTACTTTCATTGCTGAGCCTAGGTTCATTCCTTCCTTGTCAATGTATCCTACTTATGATGTTGGAGATCGAATTGTTGCTGAAAAGGTACTCTTTTTCTTCATTTCAATCCAAGAACTTCTTACTGGCTTTGCATTTGCTTCATGTTGTATTTAATTACTCCAAAAGACAAATGAGATAAAAACACTAAGCTATGTAGGCTGTAGCATCGACACTTTAGATTGAAGACATGTTTAGTTCAAATATTTCATTTTCAGATCGAAAATGAAAAGTATAAAGTAGCGGCGACACTTATGATTGAAGACAAGTCTGATCGAATACCGACACATGTAGTTACATTCAAATATTTCATTTTCTCAAATTATTTACGGTATCAACGTGTTTTGCGTCGGTGATTCATACAAGTTCAAGTAAATAGATATGGCCATGCTATTGTTATAGGTTTTGACATCAGCATCCAATTAGATAGACTCTCTATAATGGTGCATCTCTTTGTAGATTTTAGATGCTTCTCCATTTGAAAAACTTCACCTATTTGTTGGAATATGGGTATACTTCTATATTCAGTGGCTTTTCTGTAACATTCACAGGGATAGAGAACAAGGGGGCTGAGTTGTTGTTTTCATTTTCCAAACACTAATTTTGAATTGATTGAAATAAGTTTACATGGAATGGTTAGATTATGATGTTCGTGCGAGTATTGGCAATTTGAATGTTGATTCAGTTTCAGAACATATATTATGTTTCAAGTTTGCTGTGCATCATAGATTTTTGTTCATTGTATTTCTTAGTGCACTAATTTGATACAATATTGATTTTCATACATACTAATCGGTTAATTCTTAGTTCATGTTGTTGAAGCATATTAATTGCTGGCTTAGTTATTTACTGATAACAGTCTCATAGCTGTAGCTATTTGTTGTCTTGAGAACTGTTATTGCAAGTCTCAAAACTCAAATACTCACTGGATAGAATCATGTGGATTTATGGCTATACCCCTTTAATAGATTTGACATCAAATGTCAACTAGACTTTCTGTTATGAACTTATGATGCATCTCTTAGTAATGATAAATCCTCATGTTTTCAGGTTTCATATTATTTTAGAAAGCCGTGTGCAAATGATATCGTGATATTTAAAAGCCCTCCAGTCCTTCAAGAAGTTGGGTACACTGATGATGATGTTTTCATAAAACGTGTTGTTGCAAAGGAAGGTGATGTCGTAGAGGTATGATATTTGGAGATGAACATTCATGCTTAGCTT
This sequence comes from Medicago truncatula, assembly GCF_003473485.1. Taxonomy (NCBI): domain Eukaryota; kingdom Viridiplantae; phylum Streptophyta; class Magnoliopsida; order Fabales; family Fabaceae; genus Medicago; species Medicago truncatula. Next base: position 47,667,314 of record NC_053049.1, on the reverse strand, counting down.
TTTGTTCAATTCCTTGTTGAGCTAACGTCATTCAAGGTCTTGTCATTATCTTTTGTTTGTCGATGACTTATTTTTCCTCTTGCTTGATTAAAGTTTTTAGTGGAAGGTTAATCTGTTTTAACGATTAAGGTTTGGTTAACTGACTTATGCTCACTGTCTGTTACCTGCACTTGGAAGTTTGAAATCTGCATGAATGTAGTATATTTCATCAATATTCAATTGTAACTTCAGTCAGATTCTAACCCACTTGGGTGGATCTGGTGGTGTTGGCTTGAGACCTTGGAGTGTGCTTATCCTCAAGGTCTCACGTTCAATTCTCCCCGGCGCTAATTTGGGTGGACTAATTTAATTTCTTCAAAAAAAAAAAACTTGAGTCAGATTCTTGTTGTGTTTGATTCAGTGCCTTGGTGTATTAAATGTGAGCAATTGAATTATTTGCAGGTCCGTAATGGGCATCTAATAGTTAATGGGGTTGAGAGGGATGAGAAGTTTATCAATGAACAACCGAAGTATGAGATGAAACCCACAGTAAGTTCTACCCTTTTATATTGTACTCAGTTTTCCTCTTATTTTCTTTATTAGTCCTATGCGTAATTAATGTGCAAAACAATTTTTGGAATAATTACACATGTCATTCTTTGAGAGAATGGACTAAAAGACGAAGTTATGTCAAGAAAGCATAATCAAATTTAATATATACGCTGTGGTGGATGAGCCCTAAACAAAGGTTATGAAGATAATTTGGGCCAGGCATATGAGGGTTGGTCGTCCTATTGTGTTGTCTTGTGCTTGATTGTGTTTAAGGCGTGATCATTGAGCTCAGATCGTTTTTGTCATTGCACAAAAGTTCAGAACTAGTTGAATTTGTATTTAGTTTAATAATATTATTTGCTTTTGCAGCGTGTTCCTGAGAACTCCGTTTTTGTGATGGGAGACAACCGCAATAACAGCTACGACTCCCATGTCTGGTAAAATTTGTTTGAATTATATTATATGCATTATGTACACTATTCTTACATCTTATGAGTTATTTCCTTACAATGTTAAATGCAATTTTCTTAGGGGTCCCCTGCCAGCCAAGAATATCATAGGTAGATCAGTATTACGCTATTGGCCACCAAACAGAATTGCTGCCACAGTTGCTAAGGGAGGGTGCCCTGTTGATACCAAGCAGGAGACTCCTAGTACTACTCTAGCATCTCAATGATGAAGGCATCAACCTTTTGTCAAGCTTCATTTTAGCATTCATTGTGTACAACAGTTTGTTGGGAAAACGTTTTTACGCTCCTTCCCATTCTTTGTATTAGCTCGTGTCGTTGCCGATCAACCTTCAGTAACGAGATATTGAATCCAAATTAGCAAGACACTCACAAAAGATCATTGGTTAATGGTTGGTAATTGGGAATTGGGTGAATTTCTGCAGTAGGTAGCAATTGTTGGTTTTGAAGTTTTGCAGTAGGTAGCAATTGGATGAACTTTTTAAGAATTCTGCTCTTCACCCAGCACAAAACACTCGCGCCCTGCAGCCTTGTCAAAAATACCCTCGCGTGAGTTAACTAACGCCGCGTTAGTTAACTCACGCTAGTTCAATTTCTTTGTTGTTTCTTCTCTCGTTTTCTGCTTTCGTTTTCTAGCATCATGTGTTTGTTAACTATGAAGATTAAGTCATTTGGCCATCAATTAACTCACGTATTTCTTCTTTCATTTGAGCATTAAATTCATATAAAGATAGAGCCAAAATAAATTGATAAAAATTATAGAAACAAGCCATCAATTCATACACGTGAAGCCCATTAATTCTACAACACCAAACAAAAGCAGGGGTATTGATTTTTCAATTGCTGACAAAAGTAAAAAGCAATAGCAGATATGATTTTCAATTACTGATGAGTTTTTGCAGATATGAACTAGCGTGAGTTAACTCACGCAGTGCTTTACACATGCATTAATTAAGTAGCGTAACGTTAGGTAACTAACACATAAATTTACACCTGCGTTAGTTAACTAACGCAGGGGTATTTTGGGAAAGGCTGCCGGGCGAGAGCGAAAAGTGTTGGATGAAGAGATTTTAATTGTATATTGGTTATTTCCCAAATCCAACCTGGGGTTCACTACTTGGTCCTGATTCCGTATTGGCAAAACCCAATCCATGTACACTACCAAAAAAAAAAAAAAACAGTAATGATAGAATTTTAAATTCCTGACAAAATATACTCATTTTGAAAATAAGAACTTCCAAATAAGAATTTGAATTAACCGCTAAAATGACATTACTTCAGAAATTTCATTTATCCAAACACATTCTTTAAGTTTTGGATGAAGATGCAGTGTTGTGGTATCTTTGTTGTTGCTCTTGATGCTAACTCAAACTCAAACTTCCCATTCATCCTCACAATTAAAATTTTGCGCCTTTCTTATGGTTTTCTAATTGTCTTTCTTTTAGTCAATATAGATAGATAAATTTCTTATAATAGTTAATCTATATTATACCCAAATTAAAATACTCACAATTTATGCATTCCTTCTTTTATTGGTTATTTTTGTTGTTGTGGGAACTTTAAGGTAATAACCTGTTAGGTATTTTTGTTTGATTTTTAACGAGAATACCAATTTAATTAGGAGAAGGAGAACACACTGATGCCACAAGGTAACGCTGCATCTGTGGTTTATTAACTCAGAACAAACCACATTATACTCTAAGGGATGTGTGTCACTTGGAGGAAAAAACTAGAGGTGTGTGTTTCAACCGACAAATACAAGAAGGGTATTCATTCATTCCGTGTGTGATTGATTATCTTTTCTGGAAGTTTAACAACTTGATGCCATAGGCAAATACAAAAAGGAAGACAATTGTCAACTTGCGATTGGTCAGGTAAAACTACACAACCCTTTCACCTAAAACAACATTAATTAACAAAGATAAATTAGCAAAATTACACAGATCTGATAACAACTACATTATTATGCAGGTGGCAATTGAGGTAATTTATGTAACAATCCAAAGTCTAATATATTCTAATATCCTTTACCGATGTTTGGGTTCCAACCGCAAGTTAAAAATTTCTTTTGGGAACCCAAACATCCAGTAAAGGATATTGGAATATATTAGAGACTACTTTGGATTGCTACATAAATTACTTCAATTGCCACCTGCAGAGAATTGGTTGATGAATTGTGCACACAACAGTTCTCCCTGTAACAACTGTGTTTCTAACAGTACGCATAACTACTGCTGCAGCTCTAGCATCAAGACCAATCGTTGGTTCATTCATAAAGATAATGGAAGGGTTTGCAACCAATTCTACAGCAAATGGTAAACCTCTTTCTCTACTCGGTTGATAAGCCATCTATTCCAGGAAAGCCGACTAAGAAATTTCTCGCTAGATCTAACTCAACTAGCTCTATAACTTCCTCGATAAACATCTTGTTGCGAATTCAATGAAAAATCACACCAATAACAACTTGATGTGTGGAGCAAGAGATAATCAAGCAACCAAAACAAAGTGTATGGAACAATTAAATACAAGCCAAAAGTAGAAAACAATGGCAAGAAGAACACAAAGAAGAGAAGAACACAAAAGAATTTGTTGACCCAGTTCGGTCCAAATTGACCTAGTCTGGGAGAGACAGCAGCCCTCCGATCCACTATATGATGAGTAGCGTTACAAAAGAGAAATCAATGGGTTACAGGAATAAGTCTCCCGCCTAATTCTACCCAAAGTCCCAGCCTCTTCCCGTAACCGAGAGACTCAATCCTAATAGTGTTTCCCAAGGTGAATCAACCTTCAAAACCTAGTGTTTGTTCCAAAGAGACAAACTCTACACGTTGTTGCTTTTCTAAACCCTTGTTTCAGCCCCCTCTATCTCTCTCAAAGTTTGCTCTGATACAAGGTCTATATTTATAGTAAAAGTATAACTCATAAATTTGGAATAAATACCACACTGAAGATACTTTTTTTTTTCTCCTTCAGTGAAAGAATATTAGCATAAAAAATATAATATTCCCTTTCAAAATATATTTGCATCAAATCGTTCTTCATACAATACAAAAATATATTTATTGTCCATAAATATATTTTCAGCACAAAATATATTTGAAACAAATCTTTTATATTTTTAGCAACAATATTCTCCATCCATCAAATTTTGAGTCATACTACAACACATCTGAAGATAATAAGTAGAGTTGTAGACTGTTATAAGCTGTTTGAGTGTCATCTTAATTGATATTTTTCTTATCATTATGCATGGAGTTTAGGGACAAATAATTGATTCCTCGCTAACCACATAAAACAACCTTAATGCATGTGAAACTTGCATAATTATCTTATAACTGTCAAATGTCAAGTTTCTGACTGAATAGGTGGGGGGATATAAGAGCATATGAGAGGGTGTTAAACATGAAAATTTGTTTGATAATAACATACCTTTCTTGTTTCTATATCAACTTCTTTACTGAGCCGCAACCAAGCAGAAAACAGAAGAGATTCATAAACTGTAATATTGGGAGAGTGGATATCATTTTGTTCACAATAACCGCTAATCCGAGCAAAAGTTGCTTGGTTCTTAGGATAACCTGATATGCTAATACTTCCTTCAAGGTAACCGCTAGTTTTCCTTCCTGAAAGCACATCCATCAAAGTGGTTTTTCCAGCACCACTTACACCAACTAATGCTGTTAAAATTCCAGGCCTAAAAGCACCACTTATGTCTCTTAGTAGAGTCTGTTCTCTTCAATTCTTCATGTCTTCATTTCCTGATTATAAATTACTAATGTGACATTTGGGAGTTGTGATACTCTAATATATTTTCAAAATTATTTGAAAATTACTATTGAAGTAAGATGACTTTATTACACAATTTTTTTTCATGTAAAGTTAATTTCTGTGTTCAACTTTATTTTATTTGTCTTTTAGTGATAATAAAAATCTTTGATCACACACGTCATAAACAATATTATGCACGCACACATGCATGTACATACTCACACATACCTTTTACTCCTCAATGTTTAATCATTATGTATTTTAAGTATAAATGTCAAATCCAAATATTCACAGCTAGAAAAATACAAATGTCAAAGCTAACGATAAAATGTTCACTGAATAAAGATGTATAAATTTACATTGGGCATATTGATGTAATAATTCACATTTTCAAAAACAAGTGACAGAGGCTGAAAGGGTAAAACACCATTCCCTTCTTGAATTTTGCATTCTTTGCAGCTTTAGGAATTGAGCTATTCGTGCTGTTTCTTACTTCCATGTCAACACCTGTAGTAATCACAATTATCTTAGTGTTCATTTCCAATTGGCATGAATGATTATGGTAAATTGTATGTTAGTATAAAAAAATTACGCAGAAATCATATCAATGGTGTGCACTTGAAATAGAGATAAATAAGCTACTCGTTTTGGTTAAGGTAAAAATTATTTTAGGATAGAATCGGTGTTTCTTTTGACTAATAGCAGAGTAGAGTAAAATAATAATTTAGTCCTTCAAGTATCACTTTTCTCCTATTTAGTTCCTAAACTATATGAAAATAACAAATAGTCCTTAAATTAAATGAAATCCATTTAGTCCATGAATGATATAAAATCCGTCTCTCGAGTCCCTAGTATCACATCAGTACATAACAGTAGGCACTAACTTGATGGAAATTTTGAATTTTAAGAATAATTTATTATTTTTATATACATTAGGCACTTTAGGGATTATTTTCAAACAAAATTTATTATTTCCTTCAAACGATTCAACATTTGAAGCTGAACTTTCTGTCATATCTCCTGTTGTTTTTTCTACTGAGGAGGACTTCGTTGTGCTTTCCCTATTGTCTTCCTGTTCCACTATGATAGATTTTGAGCTTCTGAATGCTGCAATTTAATTTCAAAGTGATATCAGAGGTTTTTTTTTTTTTTATAACGATTTTTCAAATAGTTGTCCATGTTGCAAGATTGGTGGCTTTGCTTTTCTTGATATGGTTATCTAATAGGTCTCTTTCTAGTGTTCCTTTCTAATCCTCTCTTTTAATTGAGTTATAAAGATTATAATATAACAATTTAAGAAACAAGATTTTACAGATGCAAAAATGCAAAATCAAAAAAGATAAGATGGAAACTTACGGTCCAAGTAAGTTAGAGCGAGAATGAAACAAACATTGAACAATAGAGAAAATCCTATAAGAGCACGGATAGATATCCAATACCAATAGTCTTCTGTAAATATGCCTCTGGCCTTAAGAAAGGCCTTCCCAACCGTGGGTTCATCAATTCTGGGGTCAATATTAGGCTGTGAAAAGTGAAAAATCAGTAATTAATTGATAGTTATGTTATAAGGTTGAAGAACAATGATTATATCAACAAGAATAAGATCTCACAGTCACAGCACTCCATCTTTTGTCTAGAAATTCATTGATGCTTATTGCAGTCATTCCATACATCATAGGTGAAGCATAATGGCACCATATCATCCATGGTTCAATATCATCTATATATGAAGAGAAGGTTTGCAGTGGTTAGATAAAAAGAATCTATTTCACATGAAAAATTAGAAATCTCATTTAATATTGAAATATTTTTTAGTAATATTTATGGATGTATAAAGAGAAATTGCTACTTACCTCTTGAAACAGTAAATCCACTTAAAACAAAAATAACTAAAATTGTTATGGAACCAAATGTATTAGCCACAACTCTTGTCCTTCCAATTACAGCAATGAACCGGAAAAGGGGTAGGGGCATTTGGTTCACACAGAAGAATGCCAGTAGTTGACGGAAAAACCTGAAATAAGCTTTTAGATACATAATTGAAGTTTTGCCAGTAAAAAAATAGTAATTAAAATGATAGAATAATATTGCAATCAAAAATGTTTTTTCAAAGGTTTTAATCTAGAAAGCTTTTTTGATGTCATAATATTACTTTCCGAAGGTGAGATTGTCTATCAAGGTCCTCGGGAGAGTGTTCTAGATTTTTTTCAAAGTGTGGGCTTCAAATGCCCAGAAAGGAAAGAATTGCAGACTTTTTACAAGAGGTAACTTCTAGAAAGGATCAAGAGCAGTACTGGTTCAGAAGGGACAAACCTTATGAATATGTTAGTGTGCCTGATTTTGTAATCCACTTCAACAGTTACTGAATCAAATGGAATATGTCATCAAAAAGGTTATATGTTTCTGGTGCAGGTTGCAGAAGTGAGATTATCGTAGTAACATCCGTGATATGAAACATTTACCTCATAAACCTGACAATTTGGAAGGTTGTGGAACTATCCAAACCAGTTGAAATTCCATCCATAAAGAGTGCTTTTGCAGGTCCTACTAACATTTCACCTGCATTGTGTTTTTATGAATTGAGATTGAGAATTGATAAAATGAATATGATTCTATGCAATATTGTTATTATTCTATAAAGACTTGCAATTTGAGAAGCACACGACACTTACCAGTGGTTAAACGCTTATTTTGCCCACCAGATTATGTAAGATTTTTTTACCAAAATATCAGCACACATTTCCAACCCAAGAATCTATGTATTATATAAATAAATTAGATGAAAGAAAGTAGGATGATTGTTGACTAAAAATCAATCAACTTATCAGCACACATTTCCAACCCAAGAATCTATGTATTATACAAATAAATTAGATGAAAGAAAGTTGGATTATTGTTGACTAAAAATCAATCAACTTTAAAAGTAATAGCATAACCAAACCTTGAGAATATAATATGTAACAAGACTTGTTTCTTGACCTTCTATTGATGTTACTTTCATGAAAGCATCTATTTCAGGATCTGGTTTGATACCTGCTTCTTTTTCGCGTCTTGACAATTCTGTCAACATGTCATATCTTGTTCCAACTCCCAAGCAGCACCCGGAGAAGTCACTGTCTTTCTCCAAGGTGAAGATCATGCTGACTAATATAAGCACATGTTCTTTGAGGAACAAATTCTGACAGTTCATGACCATTGTAAGTGACTCTTCCTGAATCCTGATACCTGTTGAGAATTTTATGATGCATATGTTTGGCAAACTTATATAAGGAAATAGTTATTCTTTTTAAAAATTATCATGAAATCCTTTTTTTTTTCTTCTTGAAAAGAATTATTCAAAATGTTTTAAATGACAAATTATGATCACTAATGTTAGGAACATACTCAACTATTGAGTAATTAATTAATCTCATTTTGATTAGTAATGCACTAAATGAGACTCATATATTCATTGTATTAAGATTTTAGTGAATGTGATTTTGTTTAATGAGTTGTGTTTATTCTCAGTGCACCCTCACCTCTCCAACATTTTTAATTTTAAGTGTAAAAGTAATACTCCTATAAAATATGATTATGCAGTACTCATATGTTATTTTTTTAAATGTAAGGAAAATAAGAATAAAACTTTAGCAAATTATTAACCTGTAATGTTCCTTTAACTTTATCATCTATTTTCAATTAGGGTGCAGGTAATGCCGTGATCCATATGGCAAAAAATAGAAGGAATAATTCAAATCGGATATACCAACAACATAAAATCATTTAATATATTTTTGATAAACTATTTAAAAATACTCAAATAGAAGGAATACTCTTATTTTTTATAAATAAGAATTATATACTTTTTTTTTTGAAGGAATTATATAATTTTATACCTCAATTATTGATTTATTTCAAAATATAGAAATTAAGATTCTATCTAATTCAAATTCTGATGAAATTAAAATTGAAAATGTGAACTCATTAAAAAAATTAAAAACCATGATATTTTTCTTGTGTATAGAAGAAACCATGAATAATTAAAATTATTTAGATAAGATAATATATTTGTTGAATATACCTCTATTAGACCATTTACGATGGTAAAACAAATTCAACAACCCTCAACACCCACTTTTTCAATTTCCAACACTCCACATCATTTTCTCTCTTTTAATTCAACACTCATTCAATTTTTACCTCTCCAATGGTTTTTTCATTCAACACCCTACCCAGCCATCTTTTATTTCTTATTCTTATTTAATTTTATATTTTTGTTTTTATAATTACATAAAATTACAATTATCGATTATAATTAAATTAAAATGAAGAAACACTTTAACAATTTTTTTTTTTGTAAAAACAAAATTTATTTACATAATTTATTTTTATTTTCTTAACTTAAAATACAATACAACAAATTAAGTACGAGTCACACAAATAGCTTAAACATGCCAAGTGTCACAACATTATCCATTTCTCTCTTCTCTCTCCGCGTCCCAACTCACCCACGCGCCCTGTCGGCGCGTGTATCTCACGCGCCTGTTTTGAGCAATCCAAGCACGCCACGCGTCTCTGTGGGCCAGCTTTAAACATGTTGAACTTGTTCAACACCTCTCTCCTCCAACTCAGTTTTTTCCCATTTCAACATGTTGAATGGCAAATTCAACATGCCATTGCACTTGGTCTTACATTCAGAGTAGCATTGGCTAGTGTTGGCAAGGCCCTAGTTCCATCATAGGCATCTCTTTCAACTGACAAATTTTCAAACCGGACTTCAATCTTAGACCATGTACAATGGTTAAAAAATTTCAATACCCTTCAACATCCACTTTTTCAATTCCCAACACTCCACATCATTTTCTCTCTCATAATTCAACACTCATTCAATTTTTACCTCTCCAATGATTTTTTCATTCAACACCCTACCCCACCACCTTTTATTTCTTATTCTTATTTAATTTTATATTTTTGTTTTTATAATTACCTAAAATTATCAATAATAATTAAATTAAAATAATACAATTAACTATTTATTTTTTGTTTTTATAAACACCTGCAATTGTGTTTTTGTAAAATAATTTATTTTTATTTTCTTAACTTAAAATGTGACACACAAATAACTTAAGGATGTTGGTTGGAAAATTGATTTTGGTTTTGAAGATGTTGGTTGGGAAATTGATTTGGGTGTTGATAATTGTTGGGATTTTGGTAGGTAAATGGATAATCAGAAGAATTTTGGGTGTTGAATTGATTATTATTGGGATCTATTTCACTAAACAAACACTAAAACTTCAAAAGAAAAAGATTAAGAGAGTGAAAAATTTGATTTTTTTTTCTATGTCCAAATCAAATGATCCTCTCTGTTTGTAGAGAAAAAAAAATCACGAATTTTGGTAAAAAAAAAAAATTGATTTGCAATGAAATAATTGAGTCCAAATTATTAAGAAAATAAAAATCCAAGCAACTTCAACCCACACGTGTCCCTACTTTATCCAGAAAATCTTCTCTCTCCGCGTCCAACTTCAACCCACACGCCCTGTCGGCGCGTGTAGCGCACGCGCCCAAAAGAACCAACAGAAACGCGACGCGTGGCATACGGTGCAGACTTTCAACATGTTGAAATGGTTCATCATCTCTTTCATCCACATCATTTTTAATAACCCCTTCTCCAATGGTTTCAATAGTTGAAAATGGCTTTCAATAACCCCATTGTGGGTGGTAGGAATCTCATTTCCAACCCTATTGTAGCAATAAAGACATGGAAAACCAGTTAGTAGAACCTTGCTCTTGCTCAAAAAAGATGAATTAGAAAGTAAAAGCAATTCAAATCAAACCAAATAAAGTTATATCTACCATCATTCTATCCCTCATCTTGTGGAGAAAGTTCTCATTGTCTTCTTCAGCGGTATTAATTATGCTCTCAAGAATATGCTTCTTTTTTTCTAGTCCAAGCTTTGTGATATCATTTATCAACCTTTTCATAGTTACCTTTCCATTATCAAGAACTTGCTTAAATATCCCTTTTCTCATTCTATCATATGCTGGAAGCCTCCATTTTGAGCTCTAAACTATATTTTGTGATTCGTTGGTTATTCGAGGGTTAAGGGTTATATTAGCATACTGAAAAGTTTAGATGGAGTAAGCAGCAACGCCGTCAAAAACTTAACAGGACCAATGTAGCAATTTAATATAAAATCTTATATTCAGAATCGGATATTGTTTTCGCCAAACAGAATTTTTTAAAACAATTGTTTAAATTCTCGTTACGCATAACAGAAACTAGTAATTCAGAGTTCCTCGTTTTGGACTCAAATGAAACTACTCGCATGATTATATTAAATATACAACGTAAGTAAATAAAATTCATGTAACAACCTGAATACCTTAATAAGCAAACAAGAACATAGAGCAGGAATACAAACAGAAAACATGCAAGGGGACTAAATTGCACTAAAATCAAAGGACAAATCTGAATGTTATTTCTTCAGACTGGATCAGAATTCTCATGCAATCTTGCAGGACTGATTTGTTTCAATCGGAATTGAAATTACAATGAATCATAAGACTAGAGCTGAAAACGTGATACCCTTTCTAATCGGCTGTGCCTCATTATATTCTGAAATTGTAACTGAATTGCTCAAACTTGCTCAAGCTCGGAAGCCTGGAATTTCAGCACTAGTTTTACAATTCAGAAAGAAGAAAAAAGTGCTTATTTTTGCTTTTAGCTTCAGTTGAGATTTTTTTATATGAAATAAATTCCCCCCTATTACAAGTCACTAAAAATCTATAATAACAGTAGCATGTGTCCTGTACATCTACATAATCAACTACGAATTAGAGTAACGGAATAATCCACAGATATTGCTAATAGACATCTACTTTTGTGAACTTAGTTGTGTAGGATGCTGACAATGCCACCTTCAACAGGATTATTGCTCACCAGTTGCAAACATAAATTCTGCCTACGGAATAAGAAAACAAAAAGAACTAGCTCTATTAGTAGAAATATCTAAAAGTCATTAATCACCTTAACAAACATAAAAACATCTTAGGCGGCCAATGCGAATGTTTTGAGAAACAAGCCTTAGGATTGTCATCTTTGAATGATTCAAAACAATCTTAAAAATTTACATAATCAAAACACAAAACTAGTAATCTCTAAAAAATAAGTGTCAGTCTCAGACATCCAAGGAAGGATAAAGCAGCATTAACTCTCAAGCCTGGCGAAGGCGAAAGTTCTTAGGCGGCCACTGCGAATGTTTTGAGAAACAAGCCTTAATGTTATCATCACAGACGACATTATATAATTATATAAATAAATAATGTAAAAGCAAAGAGATATACTTTTCCATCCTAAAATGATCAGCAAAATATAAGAAAACAGAGCTGACAAAGTGAAGCAGATGGATAATTTGCATATAAGGGACGCATTCTTCCCATAAGCAATCAGAAACACTGCTTACAGGGCAGACGAATAGTCCCCAAAAAATTGCAAATAAATACAGATCTACTTCAACAATACAAATTTATCACTGTTTGATTGGTTGATATGAAAGTCATCAGATAGGAGCGAAAGACTAAAGATTCTGTTTAATCATAAATAGATCATTTGAACTATGCAATTGATCATCATATGACTCTCCAACCAATCAAAGATGTTGAACTTAATAATACTATTACAACAAAATAAAATGAAAATATAAAATTCCTCAGAAGGAAGGCAGTATGGTATAGTAAATCATCAATGTTCATACCCTAACACATTTTCCATCGATCTCATCATTGGAAGAAAAAAAAAAAAACTAGATCTATGTACGAAGAATTTATAATTTAAATAATGGCCTCATAGAGAAGATTAGAATTTTCCACATGAATTAATTCAGACATATGCTTGTCTATTAATTATTTTAATCATCGGCCAATTCAAACTTAACAATGAATAATAATTTCAACAAATAAAAGAAAAATGAAAAACCTAAATTGAAAGAAAAAAATAAGGGACTCAGAATATGGGTGGTGATATAACAGGATGGTCGGCAAGGCCAATTGGCCATTACGACGAACGAGACCTAATCACAATCGTCACCGTCGCCTTTCAAATTCAATCTTATTTGAAAAACTAATTAAAATCGATTGAAAACAAGTTAAGAACATGCGAGATTAAAGCAAAGGGAAAACATGAAGTTGCGGCTAGAAACCCTAATCGTAACTGTGATACAATGGAGAAGGGGTATCGAGGTGCTTATAAAGAGTACTGGGAGTGTGAACTAGGGTTTTGGCTGTGAAACTGTAGACACGTGTAACTCATTTCTAGAATGTGCGGCTGGTGCGCCTTTGCTTAACCTACGCCACCCTATATTTTTTTTTTATTAGAATTGTTGTTCACACATTTGGTTTGAGTGAGAAACACGAGTAAATTATTCAAATGTTCATCGGCAGTTAACTGCCGAAATTTTAAAGAATCGGCTGCAGTTAACTGCTGAGGAAAACTTCGGCAGTTAACTACCGAGGAATTTCAAACATGAAATTAAATAAGAAAATGCACATAAATTTTTCTTAATTAAATTTAATTCTTTAATCCTTTTAAGGAATTAAACATAATTATTTTAATGATTTATATGATTTTGTTGTCATAAATGAAGAAATATGAGAGATGAATAATATCTGCAATCGGTAGTTAATGGACCTAAAATGATGATTCAATAAAAAAATGCAACAACAAAAACGTTAAAAATGATAGAATAATTATATTTGTAATTATTATTAATTAATTTCATTGATGTCTGTCATTATTCATAGGTTTGACTGACCTATTATTACTTTATACTAATATTTCAATATTATTACTTTAATTAACATGAAAAACGCAACAACAAAAAATAAAAATATTTGTCATCGGTAATTAATGGACCTAAAATGGTGATTCAATAAAAAAAAAATGCAATAACAAAAAACATTATAAATGATAGAATAATTATATTTGTAATTAATTTCATTGATGTCTGTCATTATTAATAGGTTTGACTAACCTATTATTACTTTATAATATTTTAGATATTATTCATCCCTCGTTCAAATAATTATATCTGTAATTATTCTATTAATAAAACCTCTTTTTTTTATAGAAATAAAAGCTCTTTCCATTACTAGTAAGAAACGTGATCGAATACTGCAATTGTTTGAAACGTACAAAATAATGATTGAAACATTCAAAATCAATAAATATTATTAATGACAATTTATGGTTTTGTAAAAAAAAACAGGTTTGAGGTTTCCTCTGCAGTTAACTGTCGAAATTTTCAGTTTTCCTCGGTAGTTTACTGCCGAAGTTTTCCTCGATAGTTAACTGCAGCCGGTTCCATAATTCGGCAGTTAACTGTCGAGGGGCATTTTGGTAAATTACTTAGTGTGACACAGCCAATGCATATGTGTCAACAACAATTTTTTTTTTTTATTCTTCTGGTACAGTAAAATATTGTTTTTTTTTTAAGAGAAAAAATATAGTTTTTTAAAAGTGTTTGATCATTCGTTAACATTTCTCTTTAAAATAATGTCTATTATAGTTAAAAGCACTTTTAATCATGAGTGCCTCTTTAAAATAATATTAACAATGGTTAAATGCACCTTTAAGCGATTTTTCGGTTTTTGTTTTGTTTTTGTTTTCGGCTAAAATAATATTGACGGTTAAATGCACCTTTGAGCGTTTTTTTTAAAGTGAATAAATGGATGTTTGGGATTTGAATTTTGGCCTATGCATAAAGCAATTATCAACAATCTGTTTACCGATGTAAAAAAGGAAAATGTGATTCCAACTTGTAATTTTTGGCTTGCCCTATTTTTTGGCGTGTTGGCCTGCCTAATGAAAAAACTTTTTCTTTTTTTTTACAGTTTATTAATACAAAAATATATTGTAGTTAGCTTGGTTAGTAAGCTAAATTTCCTAAGAGCGTTGATACCTCTAAATTTTCTGTTATCAACATTAGTCTTTTTTTTTTCTACAAAAATTTATGTTACATGTTCTAAGCCACACTTTTTTATAACATGACATTGTTGAGACATTAAAATATCATTATCTTAATAACTTAACATGTCACTTGAACCACGAGTATCGACCAACACAATCATGTTTGAAGAGTCATAAGACACAAGATATGTATAGGATATAGACGCTTCCTCTATGGAAATTTTATCTAAGTTTTTTTTTACTTAAACAAATGAGAATGTAATATTTGAATATGTTGGCCGCCTAATGAATTGTAAACCACACAGAAACAACATAAATTAAGGTGTTAGCAAGTGATCAGTACTATAAAATTGAATTGGTATAACAACGGGAGACCACCACCATAATAATATGCACATGCATAACATTTGGGACTCCTGCCACCGTAGAACGTGGTAAGTCTGTACTTCCAAACTATATTTCCAAAACAATCTCTAATTTCCTATATTCTATTACACAAATGAATGTTACACTAACCATCAGAATCTAACATTTGCTCATAAATCAACAATGTAAATTAAATGCCTGCATTCGCAACACAAGTTGGTTGCATTGCCATTCTGATGGCTCCATATAAAACAACATAAGCTGCTCAATGAATAACTACTATACTTTTGCTTTCATCTTCTATCAGGTCTACTTATTTGAGCTGGAACACGTGATTCAAGTGTCGATAGGATCTGTGGCATTGACATGCCTCCAGAAACAACAATTTCTGCAAAACATGGCAAATGTTAAAAGTAAACTGGAATGAGTTCAACTATATTGTTTAGTTACTTTGTCATTTAGAATGTCCACAAACATTCACAAATAGTTATTGCTTGCAACATAAAGTGCACCAGTAACACATACTGAGGCATTCAAAGAAACTATATGTTCATAAAATATTGCAACAGGGTTTGAGTGTGTAGCACTGATTTGAAAAAGTATGAAAAATGTGTGAGCAAAGTATAAGTCTTTTCAATCATTATCCCCCAATTGTAAATCAGTGAGACCAAAAAAATCTTGGTTCAAATTTTACCACATCAACCGAATTAGCAAAGGAAGCTCCAGAAATTAGTTCACTCATAAAAAAGAAACCATCTTCAAAACATTAACGAAGTGCAAAGTAATTATCATTAGCCTGTGTTTCCTTCCATAAAATATTCAAGACTATGAGTAAGTATAAAAACTAGACAACTCACCAATTCCTTCACGGACGGATAAGGTTGGCCTAATGACATCCTTGGTGTTTACAAGAAAAATATCACCAATATAAAGATGGTTTGTGGGAACGTAGACACAGCATAACTCCTCATCTCCAGAGTAACTCTGAAAAAGATATATAAATAATTTAGTTAAACTCAACAAGTTATTCAAAGTTGCGACAATTTGCAGAAAATCTTCATTAATTAAAACTAAACCTGTTTGTCAAATACAATACATCAAATGCTTATCAATATAAATCCATGACTCCAAACTATTGATTACAAGTTAACATCCAGAAGGCAATTTGAACGAGGTTCAGAAAGTGGCAACTTACTATTAAATACATCACTATCCTTTAAAAAACAATACGGTGTTTTGCAATATTATATGGTTTTAGAGATAACCAAGAGTAGTAAAGTGATGAATAACCATATGGTTCGGTATAAAACCTCAACAACACATATATCATCATACCATCGTCATGCAAGACGTAGCAGAAAAGTCCGAAGACTCCAAAAAAAAAAATCATTTATAAGGGATTACTATATAAGGGAGACACTAAGGTAATGATACTCATAGGGTTTAACACAAACTTCATTGGACTCCACATGAAGATTACACATACAATAATGAATGGAAACTGGTAATTTATTAGAATGAAACAGGGATAAACTCCAATTGCAGAGAGAGCACTTCAGAACATTGAGAGCTTGCAAAGCTCTCTATGCCTAAAGTCCAAAGGTAACAAGTCTTATTTATCAAATTATTGAAGCACCTATTAACTTATCAATACCTCCGACCCCTACAATACAAATTAAACATTCTCAAGATGAACAATTTGTAGTTGCAGATTTGCGGAAAATAAAATCCAACCAAGGTCCCACTGTTCGGGGATAATAGAATACTGAAAGAAAATGATTATAAATTTAGTTGAACCGGTAGCCCTTGCAGCTTTACACATAAAGCTTGCCCAACTCCCTTTGTTTTCACCTTGTAAACATCCCCACCTTCACACAAACTTAGGTGTCTCCAGCATTAGGACTTCAACAACCTTCTTTAAAATGAAATTGAGCAAGGCTCCACAATTAATCAACATCATCATCACTTTCATGCCAATCACTTCATCCCATAATTTGACAGACCACTCGGTAGTCAGCCCGACCGTACCTTGTACACCCAGCTGAATAAGATTTTCTCTCCCATTCAATAACCTTGTCCTCTTCATGCCCTATTTTGTATGTACCCCTTTGGGTCTTCCATGGTCACACTCACTTCCAACTCATTCAGAGATCGCAATCCTAGTGCCTTTAACCCATAGTCGACGACAAGCTTCCCCTGAGTAGCTTCTCAAGATAGAATTGCCCCCATTGTAACTTCCATTTCAACCACTTCCACCACCACCTTCCCCTCCCTGAATCACCCAACTTGCCCCTACAAAATAAATGATCTGATTCTTCTAGCCTATGACGTAGTCCATCAATTCAATCAACCAAATTCTACAACTTCAACTCCACCTCAATTTCCTCCTTCAACCCTTTCCAGAGAATTCCTTTCAAGTAGTTTTGGTAAATACTCCTTAAAGTTTTTGCATAGAGCTCAAATTTCTATCAGAATTCCTTGATAAAAGGTGTATTAGGAACGCAAGACTTGATAAAAGGTGGATTAGGAACGCAAGACTCCTTAAAGTAGTCTTGGTCGATACTCAAAGTCGAACTGGGAGAGAAAACCTCTCGTTGATAACAACTTGGAGCATATCCTTAAGACCAACAATTACATAGCCCTTCTGTGAACAATACATATACAAAATAGAGAAACAGAGAATAGGAACAATGACGGCTAGGGTTTCAATAGAATACCATTAGCTTAACATTACATAAGGTTACTAGAGAATATATATAAAACCTAATGGACTCTAAACTAACAGGACCAATAGCATAGCCCATTATTTTATTATCAAACACCTTCCTCATTAGATGCCCTTTTAATGTGGAAGTACATTTCAAGCTTATTAATCGATCCATGTGCCTCCTCACCTCGGCTTGGTATTCCTTGCTCCCTCCTTCATTTTGACAATTTTCCCTGTGAGTTTTGATCAAACAACCTTCCTGTCTCAATGCATCCCGATATTAAACTCTCATAGCATCCCTTCAATTATCCTTGTCTGAGCATCTTGCAGTTCCTGTTGACTATGAGCAAAAACTCTCTCCATTTCCCCTTAAAATAAATTCTCCACATTTCTGCTTTTCGCCTCAAACCCTTTATCCAAGCCTTCCAAACATCCTTCCCTTTCCTTTTTGCACCATGAATTTTGGTGCTCAAGATCAAGAACTCTTATAACAGTTGATAGGGATAAACCCCAATTACAAAGATAGATCATTGCAAAACTTTGAGGGTCGATAAACCTCCCAATTCTTCGACAAATGACTGGACATCTCTCTCCACCCACATCTTATTTATAGGCAACACGCCTTATTTCTCTAATTATTCCGGTCCTCACTAACTAAATCACTAAGGGATTTTCTATCACAATTGTTGAACTTCCCGACCAGTTTCAGAGCCAAGGCTGTCCTTTGAGAAACCGATTCTCAGCCTTGCACAAAGGAAAAACAGAATGCATACCAGAAACTGATACAGATCCTTTAAATAACTAAACCACATACAATTAAATAACTGAGACAGGATTGTTCTATTATATAACTGCCCTGCTACAAAAGTTAAAATTACTTCATAACTCTCCTACCATATAACTACCATATTACTATTTCTTCTCTATTATTTTCCTGTTTCTCCTAGAGTGCACAAGCCATATGTCAGGCTTTTTTTCTGCATGATCCAGAACTTGGCTCATTGTTTGACCGAGCATTAACAATTAACAAACACCATGACATTCATACGAAAACAGTGAAATACCAAATTTAAGACGTTATGAAAAAAAAAATATGAACTTATAAGCTGCCAAATGTAGAAAATTTTCAGAAACCTGAAGGACAACGGATGAGGTAATGAATCCAAATGCATATTCACCAACACGTGGATGTCGAATGATAGCTACTTCTTTGAAGGCTTGTGAATTTTGATCTGTGGCAATACATATGTTAAAGCAAACAGTTCTTGCCCAACAATAACAACACAATAGATGTTATAGAAAAAGATGTTTTGCAAACACACCTGGTGATATAGCAGCACTAATTTGCTTAGAGGCATTATAGATATGACGAACAAGAGGCATTCGCTTGATAAACCACTCCCCAAGTCCCAGGACAGATGCACCCAGCCATGATGACATGAAAACCCCAACCAAGAAGATGAAGGTTATGGAAGTTATGAATCCAAGACCTGGCCAAGGAGTGTTAGCAATTACTTCAACAATCAACATGTATAATGCTACCATGGCCTAATGGGTCAGAGACAGACACCAAAGGCCAATAACATATTTCCCATGTAAAAAATTGTATTTCTCTGGAAGCTCTATTGCACAACACTACTTCCAATAATCCCCAAAAACAAAAAATAGCAAAACCCAAATAATATGAATGTAGCACTACAAATATTTGATCCATCCAATAAAATTGAATAGCCATAATACTGGCCTTGTGTGGGAAATAGTAAGGCGTAAAGGGAAGTACCATAAAATAGAAGCACTTACCAAAGATGTCGATTCCAAGTTGAGCATAGATTGGAGAAAAAAATCCATCCACGAAATGAATGAACCACCATGTTATGTAGAAGGTGATTGCAATTGGAAGAAGAATGACACTTCAAAAAAAAAAAAAAGACCTATCAACTAATTAAACATGACATATTAACAAAGAATTCATAACATTCAGCTGCTACTGCCATTTTATAGGTAATAATGCACATATCAGATTTGGGGGCATTTGAAATAACTTATTTATCGTATTGTGCAAAACGTTTTCAGCTTATTTTCATAAACTCCTTCAGATAATTTATTTTCATAAGTTGTCTTTAGCTTACAAATAGTTAATCCTTTAAAAAGTTGTCTACTTCTCCATCGCCTCACCCTTCTAAAACCAGTGATAGAGATAATGATGAAAATATTTCTATATTTTTCTTGGTCAGTATGTCACAAATTGAATAAGCTATATGGAGATTTATAATCTAGAACTCAAAGGTTTTGTTCAATTAGGATCCCCCTTCCCCATTAAACAAGGAGTGCCAGTTTGAATATATTACTAGCAAATAGTTTCATAAATACAACTATGATGTATGCTAACTTGTAATTCAAGACACAGACATCGATACAACAAGAAGGCGACAGATATGACATGTGGCACTAGTTTGATATATGTATGAATGCACACAGTAAGATATTGGGTTGAGTAAAGTGATACGCACCATCCAGTCATGAATTTTTTTGATGCCCAGCTCTGAACAACTTTGGAAAAAGTCTACAAATCAACAGAAAAAATCACATAGCCAAATGTCAGACAGATACTTCAGATGCATAGTCAATGAATTAAATTTCACTGAAACACATTAAATTTTCATGCAAATTCAAAGGTCCAGTTTTTTTTTTTTTTTTTTGACGAATCAAAGCTCTAGCTTGTGCTGTTGCTATAATTCTAGTATAAATCAAGTATTTATTTAACAGAAAACAGACCCAATAAAAATATTTGAACCGATAAAGAAGAAAAAGGAAAATATTTGGACAATTTAATTTGGTATGCTTATAAAAAAAAGGTAATAAAAAAAATTATGCCCTTAATTGAATTAGTAGTTCAATCAATTT
The DNA here is from genome assembly GCF_003473485.1 of Medicago truncatula. Lineage (NCBI taxonomy): Eukaryota > Viridiplantae > Streptophyta > Magnoliopsida > Fabales > Fabaceae > Medicago > Medicago truncatula. The sequence goes on along the minus strand of NC_053049.1, from coordinate 47,646,625 downwards.
AATTAGTAATTGAACTAAGAAGTTCATCCAGTTAACATAAATCATCCCTAAAATTAGTAACAATTCAAGTTAAAGAAATTCCCGAGACTAACAAATTCAATGCAAGCACGCACAAAATTGAGATTAGTCAAATGCTTCAAATTAAACAATGAACAATTAAAACCCTTAAGTACCTCGCGGCCGCTATGATGCATCGAAGAGGATGAAGCCAATGGTCTGGAGGCATCGGTATCGTCGCCGGAATTAGCGACGGGGATGAGAAGCTCTCGATCTCTATCTCTGTTGCCTATTACAGTCGACGGAGATTTGTCGTCAACCATCGCCGGAAGAATTATCAGTTACGACGTCGTTTAGAAATTTTGGTGGAAGAATTGCAGAAATGATAAATTTTTCAAAACCACTCTCTAATTCTTTTCTTCTCGGATTTTATTTTCTCTCTTTTTTGTTTATTTTAATTAATATTTATGTGAATTATTTATTTTATTTCAATCCAAACAAAAGTTTAACTTATTTTAAGTTTTTAACTATATTTCGTCAAAAAAAAATTACTGTATTTTAACTATACATTATTAAATTTTTAAAAGTTCCTAGGTTGGGATTCAGATGCTTTTGTTGACTTTTAGAATTAAGATAAAGAAGACAAAATAATGATGATGTTATATAGGTGATGAATTTGAATGGGTGCATGTGACTTGAGGGAGGTGTTCTTTGCCAACGAATATTCATCAATTCATCATAATTCAATAAAATATATTTGAACACGTAAGTCTTACAATAAATCAGATAATTTGACCAGTTTGAACTAAGGGATGATAAGTTTCAAGTCTAAGGTCAATAATCATAGTTGATTATGAAGTGTCAAAATTCATTAATTATCGATTAAACATGTTAACCATAATTTTAAATGTTATTGATCATATATTTTGGTTTTAATTTTTTACAAGGCCAAGAAAGAAAAACCGAAAACAAAGAAAATAACAATCTATGAAATTAAGTTTTCGCAGAGCCTGCTATTAGAAGTTTCGATAAATTTGATTGAGGAGAGATGGAAATGATAAGATTTGAGGAGGAAGTAAGCTTCAAGCTTTGTTAAAAATTAGCGTACCTTCTCAGATGATGTAGGCAATGCACGTGACTTGGTCAAGATTGATGAGATTCTTGATGTCTCGAATAAAAGAGGCATATTTGTGGCATCTAAGAATTGACTCTTTGAAAATGTTAACACATTGAAGAGAATTTGAAAAGAAATACAAGTTTCTTACTTTTCAAATGCTAAATGTTGAAAATCACGGATAATGATATTATCGACCCAAAAAGTAATGGCTAATGACATTAAAAATCATAGTTAATTATGTTATGTGGGTGATTAATAAACTATGATATCAAAAGAAAGATAATTTTCTTCTTTAAAAAAATGATATCAAAAGAAAGAACATGTTAAATTTTCCATCTATTTTTGTCTTTGAAACTCTAAATAATTCGAAGACTAAACTTGGCAGCATGCCTGCCTGTATAACTCATAGTATGCGTATATTATGCTGTCAAGTGTAGCTGATGAGTTGTCGTAAATAATTTGGTTGATTACTTATCAAGCAACATGGTATTATGTGGTTTGGAAAAAATTGTATTGTCGTTTGGTATCAAGGGAAGCCAAGGGATGGCAATTGGACTCAGGTTCGATGGATATCCGAAAAAATACCTGCAATAGATAGGGTAAAATCCCGCTTTCATGGGTTCGGGCTTGGGTCTGGATATTGTCCGCAAATTTAAATGGGTATGGGTAAGAGTACTATATTGTCCAGCCCCGCAACCCGCATAAACATATTTATCCAATATGATAAATAATTTATTTATTTTTGGTGTATAATTAATTAATTTATTTAGTTATTTAAGTCTAAGCGTAATCCAAAAACTACGTAATACAATAACTGATCCCTCCTGCTAGTGTACAATTTTGAAGGATGTTTTGGATGTTTTTTATTTTGTTAAATACTACGAACCATACTATTTTATGAGTTGATTTGAAAAAATTTGAACCATAATTTTATTTCAATTGTTATATTTTTATTGTCTTTTCATAGTTAAAGTGCAGATAATGGGTGGGTGCTGGTATGGGTGGGGAAGGGCACTAAATTTGTTGCCCGCGATGGTACGTGTATTTTTTTACAAACGCGGGTATGGGGAAGGGCACCGACCTTACCCATAGGGTACCCAATGTCATCCCTAAGGGAAGGATTCTTTGGGGAGAATTGTAATGTCGTGTGCTTAATATGTGCTTGGTTTAGCATAAATTAGTAGCCTAGTGGTAGAAATTCACCTTTTTAATTCTCAAATAGCAGTTTCATTACTCATATAATTTTAAGGATTTTGAGATTCCTCGAGACACTCTTTAATGATTCATTTAGTGGGGAGTTGGAGGCGCCAATTTTTTGAGTGGGAAACCAATCTTCTTAACAACTTGTTGGAAGATTTGGAAGGATTTGTGTGGGGACATGGTGAGGATAGGTGGAGTTGGAAGTTAGAGGATGATGGAGTTTTTACGATTAAGTCATTGTACAACAAGTTGGAAGGAGTGTGTGTGTTTTGGGGGGTGGGGGGGAGCGTTGGAGTGGGGGGTCAATCTATAAAAGGGTTTGAGGGCGATTTGATATGTGGCGTGGGTGATTTGGAAAGTTAGAAATGATCGTATTTTCAATGATGTATCTAAAACCATAGAAGAGCTTGTAGAGGAGATAAAGGTTTTTTCATGGCGGTGGTTGTTGGAAAGGTTTAACATTCCGGTTTGTATGTATTATGAATGGATTTGGTGTCCACCTTCATGGTGCGCGGCTGCTGTTTTCTGGCGTACCTTTCTGGTCTTGCACAGGGTGCCTTATTTGTGTTGTTTAACGGCCTAGTTTGGCTCTTTTTACTACCTTTGGGGCTGGCGTTATTGCTGTCGCCGTTGGTGTTCACAGGTTTTTCTTTTTTGGTTTGTGGTAGTGTCTTGCCTCTTTGGCTTGGTGTGGCTGTTTTGTTATTTAGTTTTTTTGTTATTTGGTTTAAGTGTTCCGTATATTTACGACGCTTTTGTATTATTTCTGTTTAGGGAGCTTTTTAGGGCATCTTGCACACGAGCTTGTTGTTAATAATATTTGCCGATTAAAAAAAAAACTATATTATGTTGGAAGGGCACAATTTAACATTTCTAAAAGTTTAAAGGTAAAATATCTGGTGCATATCCATTAAATTCAATTGAGAATGGTGAGATTTGAATAAGTTGACTCGCCAATGAAATGAAAACCACCGTAGAAACATAATATATTATTAAGCTGAAAGCAAGTAATCAGCACTACAAAATTGAATTGCTATAACAAACGGAGACCGCCAAGATATGCACAAGTACTAAATTTTAGAGCCCTACCTCAATAGAATGTTGTAACCCTGTACCATCACCCAAACTATATTTTCAAACAAACACTAAATTCTACATTCTATTGCCGGAATGAATGTTACACAAAACATCACAATTTATCGATCTAACACTGGTTCGCGGATCAACGCGTAAATTCCATGCCTGTATTTCCAACACATTGCTTGCGCTGCCATTCTGATATCTCCATGTGAAATTAGCTGTTAAATAAACAACTACTATACCTTTAACTGTCATCTTCTATCAGGTCTACTTATTTCCACCGGAACATGTGAATCAAGCGTCGATAAGATCTGCGGCATTGACATGCCTCCAGAAACGACAATTTCTGCAAAATTTAGCCAATGTTAAAAATATATTGGTGTGAGTTCAATTAGTTTTCATATATTTTGCATCTTCATTCCTTGCAACCTAAAGTGCATAAGTTAGACTAGAGGTGATAGCTACACTTGCACCTAATGATTACCGAGGCATTTAATGAATATGAATTGTTCATAAAAAGTTGCAACACGATTAAGGTGTGCTTTTTTGGTGAATTCCACAAGTATAAACAGTATGCGAGTGAAAAGTATAATTGTATATGTGATACTTATGGCTGAGTTGGGTAAAACAAGATAGTTATTACTCAGTTCATCGTCTCCCAATTCTAAATCACAAACAAAAACATCAGGCTCCAATTTTACTGCACCTCCACAGAGGAAGCTCCGAAAAGTACATCTTCATAATATTAAAATGAGTGCAACGTAATTCAGCCTGCCTTTACTTCTACAGTGTAAGGCTTAGAATAACTTTAAAAACTAGTATAACTCACCAATTCCTTCCCGGACTGATAAGTTTGGCCTAATGACATCCTTGGTGTTGACGAGAAATATATCACCGATATAAAGATGGTTTGTGGGAACATAGACACAGCATAACTCCTCATCTCCAGAATAAGTCTGTGAAACAGCGATATAATTAAGATAGTTCAATTCAACAAAAGTTTTAAAGCCGTGATAAGCAGATAATCTTTATTAATTATCACTAATTCATATGGACTCACTCGTGATTCCAAACTAAGTTAAACACCAAGTTAAGCAACAATGAAAGAAAAAAATTCAACATTGGGCTCTTAACATCGTAAAACACCAAGTTAAGCAACAATGAAAGAAAAAAATCCGAACTAAAAAGCCACTAAAGTAGAACTGTTTAAGAAACCTGAAGGACAACAGACGAGGTGATGAATCCCAATGCATATTCACCTACACGTGGATGTCGAATGATGGCTACTTCTTTGAAGGCTTGTGAATTTTGATCTGTGGCAGCACATGTGTTAACATAAACATCTCTTACCCGCCATTAGATATACATTAGCATCACAATAAAGAGTAAGATGTTGCTGTCTCCAAGAGCATAGCTCAGTTGATAAGGGACAATGCATAATATATGTAGGGGCCGGGGTTTGAACCCCGGACACCCCACTTATTCACCTTAAAGGTGAATTTCTAGCCACTAGGTTGCTTGACCAAAAAAAAAAAGAGTAAGATGTTGCCAAACACACCTGGTGATATCGCAGCACTAATCTGCTTAGAAGCATTATAGATATGACGAACAAGAGGCATTCTCTTGATAAACCACTCCCCAAGTCCCAGGACAGATGCACCCAACCATGATGACATGAAAATCCCGATCAAGAAGATGAAGGTTATGGAAGTTATGAACCCAAGACCTGACCAAGAAGTTTAACTGTTTAAGCAATTATTTCAACATATTAAATGCTACCATGGCATCCAGTAGGTAACATAATCTACACCATTATACACTTAGCAATTCAATTCTTCTTCAAAATTAAATTTAAATCTAAATATATGCCAAAAAAAAAAAATCTGCTACAAATTTGCCCTTAATAATCTAATTTTATTTTCAAATTTAAATTTAAAAAACGATAAATTAAATCAAACTAAAATAAATATTTAACAATAAAACACACACGCGCACACACACACACACACACACACAATTAAATACAAAAGAAAAAATGCAGATAGAAACAACAGCAGCAACTAATAACATATTGTTTGCACGTAAAAAATGTATAACTGATGTACCTTTAAATCGACACTATTGATCTTTGGGGGGAGGGGGATGTGTATTATAAAGTACCATACAACAGAAGCACTTACCAAAGATATTGATTCCAAGATGAACATAGATCGGAGAAAAAAACCCATCCACAAAATGAATGAACCACCAGGTAATGTAGAAGGTGATTGCAATTGGAAAAAGAATGACACTTCAATAAGAAAAAAAAAACAATGAGAAAAAATAAATAAAACAGGAATTCATAACAAATGGCAGCATAAAAACATGTCAAATAATACTATAATAGCATGCTCAGGAAAAATCCCTCCAAAAAAAAATGCTCATGAAAAAGAAAAAAGGCGTAAAAAAGGCAATCATACAAAATCAAAAAAATCTTCTAAGTTAAAATTATCATTTTTTAATCTTTCAAAGCCATCCATTGACAACAATTTCCACAAAAAGAACTAAAACACAAAGATAAGTGACCTTGAGAATGTCAAGAAGCTAAAGCAAAAACTACTCTGAAATGTTAAGACAACAAACCATGAGGCACGGACATGGTTTTCAACCCTAAGATAAATGCAAATAGACAGACAAATACTGGACAGTATTTGACGGTACATAACTTATACATGGTGAACCAGTTCACCTTGTACCAACAACCGTTAGATCTGATGTTTTGCATTCTTTACTACTCAGATTTGGTAATCACTTAAAGGATAGAATGGTAAATTTATCTCTTCTCCCCCATCTACTGAAACTGCTCCTCCCCTAACTGTTGATTTCTCTGACCACTCCTCCACCACGGCCACCAATCTCGCCATGATCTGATCAATCTAATAGTTTTATCATAAACCAATCTTCCAAACTTCTCTTACCATCATTATGCTTCCTCTATTTGCAGCTGCAGTAACACAACCTTGGTTACTTCCTCCAACCCCACACCACAGTCACCACAACAATAACATGAACAGCAAACCTATGAATGTGATCACAGACTCCGAAAAACTCTTCTATTCCATCACAGTGTGAATAATTCTCTCCACTCCCAGCTTCGCTCCAAGGGACATTCTCTTAGAACCTCTTGCTGTAATTTGTTAAACTTCTTATTGTAACAGTTATGGGCAGTAACTAAGTCAATTATGTTGTTCAATTTTAGTAATAAGAGTAGTGCTAGCAACACTCTCTAATACTCACTCTCTTATTGGCTTAAATCATTGTGGGTCTACACATTGAAAGTAGAACCCACACAAAGTGGTGGAACATACATTGATTATATCCAATAAAAAGTGAGTGTTAGAGAGTGTTCAAAAGTGAGTGTTGCTAGCATTCCTCTTACTAATAAATAGATAATGGAAAGGAGAAAGTGATTAAGGGATAGTTATTTAATGTATACGGGAGGGAGAGACCAAGCTCTCTAATTCTTCAAAGGGAGAGACCAAGACTCTCGAATTTCTTGAGAGACCAAGACTTTCAAATTTCTTGGAAGGAAACCATTTGAAGTCGTAAACCTTTATTTTCTTATCGCTAATTTTGTTTCAGCTGTATTTCTTGTAACAATGCTGATCCTCTGCTTCTGAAACAGAATTTCCAGCATTTAGTGTAATAAATTTGTTGTTGTTTTCTAAATTTATCAATATAGAAACCAGTTTCTATCAGTATTATTTCAGAACAATCTAGAAGATTCCAGCAAAGTCAATGTTCTCGATGAGTTTCTGAAGATAATCTGAAAAATGGGTTGGATTCCTTCCTTTGATTTTTCCTGGCAGAAGATGGCGGGACTTCTCAAATGATGTGAAAGTAAAGGTCCTGGCGCAGACATTGAAAATGTTACAGGCAGTGCTGATCTAGTTGCAGGGTTGGGATTGAGGTGGTTCGAGTCAGAGAGAGAATAGGAGGGGTCGGAGTTCTTCGCTTTTCTTATTAAAAAAATGTTCTGAGTTCGAAGATTTTTAATTCCCTTCCCCAATTTGCCAAAAAAGGGTATGTCCTCTACTTTCCAACTTCCATACCCTAACACTACATAACTAGCGAAATTTCTCATATCCTAGCAGAAGAGAGAGTGTAACTATCATGTAATGGTAACATTTGGTTCACGATAGAAACACATATACACCAAGAAGGCAGCATAAACTAAATGTAGATAAAGAATTAGAGGAAATGAATTCTTTTTATATCATCCATCTAAAACAAAAGCACAGTTTTCTGCAGGAAATAATAAGATAAGATGGTGAAAGATCTTTGTAGTGTGTGCACTAGTTTGACATGTAAGAAAGAAATTAGGTCATGAACTTTTTTGATATTAGGTTGAAGAAAGAAATGCTCACCATCCGGTCATGAACTTTTTTGATGCCCAGCTCTGAACAACTTTGGAAAAAGTCTACAAATTGACAGAAAGAACACATGGCGATCTGTCAGACAAATACTTCAGATAAATTCCTTCATGCAACAAAATGAATAGGATAACTAATGCCAGGCTTAGGTATTCAAATTCACAAAAACAAATAAAATTGCAATATATATGAATGGGAATTATAAAGCACCAGCTTGTACTTTTACTAAAAAAAACAGATTCAATTTACTCCTCCATATGAAGAAACTTGCAAAATTATGTTAATCCAAACCAGGTGAAACAATGAACCAATACTAGCTCTATAGTACGTATTTAAGTATTTCAGTGTTGTAAAATAGCAGCTATAGCAGCACTAGCACCATCGTTGTGTGTGTAGCATACTTTGAACAAACCGCTATTTTCCGTGATCACTTGTTGTCAATTGCTGATTGGCAATCAGCAATTGACAAATCTGGTGAATTTCGACTAGAGCTAAGAACTAGCATTGGTGCTATTAGTTCAAAGGTGGCAACAAGTTAATGTAATTATATGAAAAGCAATAGTTTCAATTGATATGTAAATCGTCTTTATAAAAGTATCAATACAAGTCAAAGAAATCCCCGAGACTAAGGGCCTATTAGGATTGGCTTATTTAAGCTTATCTACTGGCTTAAGCACTTGTGTGACTGTTTCGGAGAACTGATGAAAACAACTTACGACTTGTTTATAAGCTGTTTTCAGCTTATTTCCATAAGTTCTCCAAGATAGCTTATAAAAACATCTTATAGCTTCTACTAAAACAATTGGATTGTGTTTATCTTGTGTGATTGGACTAACTTATTACTAATGATAAGCATTTATGCTATTAGAAGCAAATTAATCAGCTTATTTCCATAAATTCAATCACTCATGCACAGAATATAGATTAATTAAATACTTTAAAAAAATCAACCGAATGAAGAACAATTGAAACCCTAACCTCGCGGCCGGCATGATGAACGGAGGAGGAAGACGAAGAAGGTTTGGAAGCATTGGAGTGGTCGCCGGAATTAGCGACGGGGATGAGAAGCTCTCGATCTCTGCCGCCGATGACAGTAGAGGAGGATTTTTCGTCGACCATAACTGGAGGAGGAAGAACCATTAACGACGCCGTTTCAAGTTTCGCAAAACTGGACAATTGTGTCCTTTTGCTTCGCTTCTTCTGCAACAACTCCGTTGTAGACTCCGTTCAAAACACCACTTTCTCAATTATTTTATTCTTCTTCAGTTTTTTATTTTTATTTTTGTTTCCTGTGGGTGGTTTTTATTTCTCTTTATTTAATTGAAAATAATACTGTAAAATATAAAATATTCAGTTTTTTTTTTTTGACAAAAAATATAAAATATTCAGTTAATAAAGGAATTTCTTCAAATCCGTGTTTTTTTAATAAAGGAATTTGTTTTTAAAATCTTATCCTTATTTTTGTTGGAATTTAACTACTTCTGTTGACTAGATGGATTTAAAATAAATAAAAGAATAGAAAATTTGGGTGATGAAATTGAAAGGATGCATGTGAGTTGAGGGAGTACGTGTGAAGTCATGAAAAAAAATGCATTTTAATTTGTGACTGTACGTACATGGCAGCCTGTTTTTTCGATTGAGATTAGTTAAATGAGTATTGTGTCTATGCTGTCAAGTGTAGTTCATGAGTTGTCTCCTTTGGCTGAACACTGTTGGAGTGTTGGGTTGCCTTGCAAAATGGTACTTTGTATAATATAACACGGAAATGTCAACAAGTTCATCTGGGATACCCGTTAAGAAAACAAATATAGTATGTGTTATATTGAAAAAAGTAAAAAAAAAATAAAAAAAATGGTATCTTCGATTTAAAACTTCATTTTTTTGGTTTTCTTAACCAATGTTTCGACGCACTGGTTAACATGACTCAATATATCTACATACATTACACATCTGGAATATTTCACAAATTCAGGGTGGAATGAACATGAAATGTGTTTGATTTAGCCTACATTGTAGAAGAAATGCATTTGATGTTTAGCTCATGCTCACTTTCCTTTTTGAGCCATTTCACCCGAGTACCTAGTTTACTACTTCTGGTAGTATATCATTTTGAAACTCATGTATTCTATCAAACAAACCCTTCAAGACCATTGAAGAGAAATTGCAGGCTAATCATGTCCTTTAGCCGATGGTAATGTTATTTTTTTTAAACAAAGTTAACCCATTTTATTAATTAAAAGAGATAAAAGACAAGGAGGAACAAAATCAAAGACTTGGTGACTAGCATAGAAAATGGCTCTAGTTAGATTATGAACTACTATATCTGCTTGTCTTTGAATAAACTTAACCTCAAAGTTACAATTCGAGACTAAAATATGTCTAATATTGATAACAATGACATTGAACTCTGATGCACCATCACTGCTATCACAAACAGCATCTACGAGGACTTGTAAGTCACTTAGAACTTCACACTTTGTAGTCCCAATTCTTGCACCCAGTTCATGACATTCAACATAGCCAATGTTTCTCCCTCATACACCAGCAAGTTATGTGAATACCACCCTATCAATGCTCGAACAGACTGACCTTCTGTTCCGCGTATGCAACAACCGAACATGTTGGGTTCTGCCCGTGAAAAAAACTTGTGTCAACACTGCAGCTGTCTGTTCTGTCCACTGTTGTTCCAGCTTCTGCTGTTGTTTGGTTGTTTTTTATCGCTTTAGATCGCACACTGCGCAAACACCCTGCCATTCAGACTACAGTAAACTTACCAAACACGGAATTTGATTGCCACTTGATCTTTTGTGGTTCCAAATCCAATCATTTCTATTATGCCAAATCCCTCACACCATCGTCAAGACTCTACAAACAATTACCTTAGATTCACGCACACAGACATCCAACAGAACCTCTCCCACTTAATTAAAACGAGATAAACGCGACTGAACCGTTGAAAGCAGTCATGCACCAGTCCAACATTCAATACTAGTCTGACATTCAAAGATCAGATGCATCTCAGTTTCGACAGATATATCACATAATTCACAGTTTTTCAGGCAAGGAACATGACGATCCTGAAGTTTGTCTCTGTGTTGGTGAGCACAGCCTACAAATTCTCCATATTAAATTACGCACTTTAGAAGGTACTTGAGCTCTCCACAAACTACCCCAATCTCCCGGTATAAGACACCTCTCTTCCTTCAAAGACCTCCGCATAATAAATCTATAACCGGAACGCACAATGCACAAACCGTTCCTCTCCTCATTCCATATGAAAGCATCAGGTTGGTCATCTATAACCAGATGAATATCCATAATAGTTTGGCTCACATCAGTGAATTTATTAAATGAATTAAATTTTGAATGTGTTTGAAACATAATTTTGAATGAAATAAATTTTGTAAAATTAATTTAGTAAATCAGATGTTTTTTGTAATACATAAATATGAGTTTGAAGTGAAAAGATATTAATTAAATGGAACTTCAGTTTTGACTCAAACAGTTAATAAATTTTAATTAAGGTCCTAAAACAATCTTTGGCCAGATTTGCCACTCTTTTGTGTGCAATTGCTTCTATCGGTATCAAGTTCAGTTCCATGACCATGTCTCTTCTCCTTTGACTTTAGCCGATTTCTCCAATACGTTTTTTGGCACTCTTCAAACGAATTTGCATCCATTTCAAAAACATTTATCAGACATTCACAAACAAAGAACATTTAAAACATGGAAAATAACGATACAAAGAAAGAGAAGAAAAAACATGGAAAATAACAGCAACAAAGTTTAGTTCTGACTGTGATCAATATTCTAAACTCAATGCACTGATTAATATGGATACCACTGTTAAAAAATTTAACAAAAAGTATTTTACAAAGAATGCTTCTCGTTGCAAAAAAATTAACTACTGAACAATCTCTATCCCGTGCCATGTGCAAGCAGCAATTAAAATAATGTTATGACTACCAAACTTTATTGTAGAACCTTAGCCTTTGTATTTCTCCCTGCGATATGAAACTAAATTGGAGCTTTTCTGAGATTTTTGCATAGCTGATAATCAATGCTACAATCAATAATATGAATTCAACTTACTTGTATAACTGAATATCAATGCTACAACCACTAATCAACTCTGCAGCCTCAAGTTCGGATAATATTGAGTTATTTTCTGTGATTTTTGTACGATTCTTGGGGAGTTCCGATCATTTTTTTGTGATTGACAAGATTCTGATATTGCAACTCCTTTGCAGACTCTTTTCTAGTAACTGATTTTGCCTGTTCCCCATTCTGCAGAGGTTTCTCATCTAATCAAAGGAAAAGAAAGTGGGAAGTGAGGGGATTAATTAGTGCAACACCAAGCTGATCCATCAATTGTGACAACATAAAAGTTAGCTGAATTCATATAAATATTATAACCAATTTGTACTCTTAACATCTATACTTTAGTGGCATATATTGTGAACGGTTAATACAAGAATTGTGAATCACTTAAAAGTTAAGAGAATACATGGAAAAGTACCATTTTCTACTAATATACAGTGTACTTTGATAATGAAAATGTTTCTACTGTTAAGTGCTTACCATTTTATTTTTGAGATTTATCTTTTGGTTAGTAATACGAGTTGGCTGTATATCATGGCCATCATATCAGTAACTTCCAGGATATTAAAATAATGAAGATTCCATATCGTCCAAAAAGTAACCTTGTAAATGTGAACTAGATACCTTTGGATGTTGTTGAAGAGTCTCCACTAACCATGTCCAATTTAGCACGTGTGATGCACAGCCATCTTCTTTCTGCTTCATCATTAAGTTCTGCTTCAATTGGAATATGCCAGTGGCCTTCTTCTGATTCCTGCAACCACAATTGTCATGTTATATTTTTCTTCTTTATCTTGTTTACATCATTACTGTTTCAACTTCAGATTTGTATGAACAGATATAATTTAACTAGTGTCACGTTCCGCCAATTTTTTTAAACAGTGCTATAGCTTTCCAGTGTATGTTACTTACCTGAATAACAACAGAACAAGGAGGCGGCATGTAAAACTCAAGACCAGCATCAGAGAAACCGAATCGTACCTAAAATTTGGAAGGAAAAAAAAACAAATATAGGGATTCAATGGTAAGTATAGTTCTAAATTGTAATCAAAGAAAGGAAAATCAAGCAAACATGCATTTATATATCATTAAACCAAAGAACAAAAATTAAACCTTTTTTCAACAAATATATACAACCTACATGATAATAAGAAAACTTTCTTTGCAAAGAGTAATGCATACCTGATGCCTTTCTTTCCACTTGGGGAAGAAGTCATTTCCCAGAAGTTGAAACAAATGATCTCTCATCTCATCATTGGAAACGAGTAAGCATTTGAATTTTATAGCTGCATACAACCAGTACCTGAAACACATGTTTGTAAATGAAACATAACATGCATAATCAGTAGAAATTATTAATATAAAATATTAATTAAAAATATATATATTCCATTTTGTTCATACCAATCATCATTTGATCCTGTGGGTGTTGCATAGAGTACATTAGCATTATTCCACCTATCAACCAATGCCTTGTTGATTGGTACATCCCTTTTGTCTCCTTTGATACGCCTATGATGCAAAACAATAAGTGGAAACTTCTTTGAAGGGAGTTTTTGGCGCAATTCATTGACAACAGCATTGATCTAAAAGTTTCACATCAGATGGAAAAAATCAATGACTGCAATTAGAACGGAATGCAAGGTAAAAAGAAAAAGGATAACTTTCCACATTCAGTAACTTGCCTTGGATGGCATGAACTTCCCTTGGCTGTAAAGACCTACATTTGCAGCATCTATCACTGCTTCAAAAGGTCCATAGTAGTCAAGCCATTTCTGCAATTCATAATTTCACATATGTCACTTCATCAATATGTAATGATGTTAGAAATATCAGTTGTGTTAATTCGACAACAAAAACTGGACAACTTTTGCAACAGAAATCTAAGTGGTTAACGCTGTTGAAATAGGTGATTAATAAATATATCAGGCGTCAAAATTCGTTAATCATTACCCAGCTACTAAACATAAATAACCATCTATTTGAACGGTGCTAACCACTTAAAAGAAGTGTCGCGAAAATTGTCTAAATTTCATCATAGGAAAAATCATTTCTCTAGAAATAACAAGCATTATTGAAGTTTCTTACTTGAAATGTCTGGAAGTTTGAATTTTTCTCATTACTTATAGCAATGGATGCAACTGACTTCGCAAAATTCTCAGTTTCAACAGGATCAAGATCAATAGTAGCCAGTTGCACTCCACAGCATTTACACATTCCATCCTTTCTTACACTGGTTTGAAGAACTTGCCATTTCCCCTTACCCAACCAACCGGTCCCATGCCATCCTCCACCGTTATTTTGCATTGCTTTCATTATCAATCCATTATCCCATTTTCTTTTTCCCACTTTTAAAGCGATTTTGCTCTTAAACCAATCAACAATCAAATCTGCAGTCGTGGTTGAAACTTTCCTCACACTACTGCGTAGTTTATGCAACACATAATAGACCCTATCACTCTTACCACCTCTTATGCTTACTCTCAAAAGTGCCTCCAACTCAGGCTCTTCAGGGTACACACCATGTTCCAACATGTGCTTTTCAACATCAAATGCTTTATCTATTTCTCCATTATTACAATAAGTAGATAGAGCAGGACCATAAGACCTTAACCTAGGATTTATCCCTAAAATCTTCATTTGTTTAACCATCTCAAAAGCCTTGTCACCATCACTCAATGCCATGGCCATTCTAGCCACAGATGTCAATGCTGCTTCATTCATTTCAACCTTACTCATACGCATATTCTCATACACTTCAAATCCTCTTTGTAGTGCATATTCCTTAACAACCTCACTCACCATTATCCCATTCCTCTTATCCCTGTCCTTATCATTCATGTCACTATCATCACTATGTGAAACAGAGACTGAATTATCTAACAATTTATTATCATCACTATCACTACAAAATCTTTCATCATCATCATCATTTCTATCTACTGATCCATTTAAATTATTAGATGAGACCTGTGCATTCAAAGTTCTAGTACCACTTCCACTTTTCGCAGGTCGAAGACCACCAATAGCTGCAGAAGAACAGAGATACAAAAGAACAGTATAATGGTGCTGCCCCAATTTTACACCTTGGGAAATTGCTGAATCAAATAAGGATAAAGCTCCCTTTAAATCCCCTCTTTTAGAACACTGATCCAAAGAAACCCGCAATTTAGCTTGTGGGGGGGTGTCCTTAATCTTCTTCTTCTTCTCGAACTCATTTTTATTCTCGTTTTCATTTTTCTTCTTTTTCTCAACAACAGTGTAACTGGTACTGTTAACTGATTTTGATTCAAAGGAAACCTTTTTGTCAGTATGAGATGAAGAAGAAGAAGAGGTTTTCTTGGAAAACCTTCTTACCGAGTTTTTGGTTGCTGTGTCAAGTGGGGGGTTGCGTGAAGAACATTGGATTGAAGGTTGTTTTCTTGGGTTGAAATTGATGGTGGTGATTGAAGGGAAGGATTCATAACCAAAATTTGAGAGTGCAAAAAGCTTGGGTATGAGAGAATGAGAGAAAGAAAGAGATTGTTGCAGTTGCAGTTGCAGCGTGAGGGGAGAAGTAGCCATTACATTTGCCTTATCATATGTGGCTGCTAACAAGTACTAACACCCAATCTAATCTTCATATACATGTTTTTTCGTGTACTTGTAAGTTGTAACAACTTTTGTTTGTCTTACAAAGATTATTTTTTAAACCAAGTTGCTCGGCTCCGGTGGCAAGGAGCTCCGTATTCGGGGAATACCGGCTTCGATTTTCAGGGGAACAACACTTGGTCAGTGCCACGAGCCGGATTAGTCGCTCACTATTGATGGATTGAAAATCGGTGCGAAAGCAAAAGAAAAAAAATATTTTTTTATAGAGGAAAACCCAAACACATCCTCTTGAGAAAATATAGCTCAATCTGGTCATTGAAAAAATTAAGGCAAAATTACAATTTTAATCCCTTAACTTAATTTTAGGTAATATTTTGGTATCTTTTTTTCATTTCAATTTCGTCCTTTTGGTCCATTTGCATATGAATTTTCAAGCTTCAAATTCATGGTTTTATTTTTTTATGGCATTTCAATCTTCAAATTTATGGTCTTCATCTATGTTTGCATAAGAATATCATATTTGAAGCTTGAAAATCTATATGAAAATCGACCAAAAGGACCAAATTAAAATTAAAAAAAGATAAAGGATCAAATTGTTATCTAAAATTAAGTTAAGGGACTAAAAGTATAATTTTGCTAAAAATTAAAAAATAGTATTAATTTGTTTCGAAAGAGATATAACTAAAAAATAAATATGTTTACACTCGTTAAGTAAAAGTAAATGATCCTAAGGGGAAGTAATAAAAATTAATTATATTTTTATAAGAGTTCAATTTATCTCTTAAAAAAAATAGTTTACTTTATATAAAAGGTCGGTGTAAAAAAGTTATTAATTTGCTTATCAGAATGATAAAGAATCTCTTCCAATTCCAATTTAACTAGAGACTCTAGCTTGAATACAAACATGAGAATGCATTCAACGATATTTAACTCATAGAAGGTTTGGTAAAAAAATAACAAATATACTTTTTTTGGTATTTATATTTGAGAAGGTCATATGGAGAAGCATCTTTTAGATGATATAGACATACCGACTTAAATAATTTGTAACCTTTTGATGACTTGAGACTAAGTTACAAGCATACTTAAGATATTTTTTTGTGCTAACCTTTTGATTCATGTGAGAATGGACCTTAATAATCTGAAGTTCGGTTAAGTCGTAAGTAAAATCGGCCCAAAAATCATCTCACTCATGAATCAAACTCGGATTCTCTTGAATGATTTGTTATTTGGTGAAGCTCGTTAACCACTTGAACTCAATCACTTGATAACATAATTGAGATATATTTCAAGCTTAAATATATTTTTTATTCTTGTAAGATATTCGCTTTTTTATAAAGTTTCTAATCAAATGTTTCGATGTTAACTCAAATAATTTAATTTAACAAACTAACAAAAATCTGATAATCAAATCAAGCTGCACTCACAGTCAAACTCCAAATTACCGGAAGAAAATGATAACATATTATCCATTTGAATATATCCTTTTTAATGAAACCTAAATATATTATATTTTACTACCTTAAACCCTATTTTTGAGCCATAGATAAACACATCTCTGGAGTGGAGATGACAGTGTCAGTGGATACTAAATTTATTTGATATTCGCTAAAATATATACGACATTAGATTAAAAATCATCATTATAGATGTGAATAGTTACACCCTACAGAGTGGACTTGTAACAACTAACAAGTAGCAGACGAAACACGATATGTCAGCTGCAACGGTTTAACACATCTCAAAGCAACCATGTATTTCCTTCCCATTCACCTGTGTTAAGCAAGGATGAAGAAGAACCTTTACATTAAGCCACACTAGTTTGATAATGATTTAGAAATACCTTCTAGCTGTGGTGATCACAGAAATGATAAAAATTGGCTTAAATTCTTCAGATATAATGCCCTTCAATAACGCATTATTAGTTTACCAAACTCATCCAAAAATAAGAAAGGCAAAATAAGTTATTCCAGAATCGTCTGGGGATAAAATGAACTAACTCGATGAGTAAGCAACATAAGTCGCATTACATGTTCGTCAAAGATATCTGTAAAGGATCCTATGTCAAAAGGCCACAAGATTACAAAAAAATGAAAACATCGACATTAGCCAAAGTCTGCCATCACATGGAAATGCTAATTGAATCAGCTAACCGTAGATCAACACTGTCATAAAGGCATGGAAATACCTGTAAAAAACAAAAGCATTGTGATAAGTTCTTTCCATTCAGCTATTACTGCAATTCAGATACAAAATGTGTTACGGACAATTATCTTACTAACTATGTGCTTTAAAAGAATAACTCTTGATAAATAAATGGTGTCGCAGTCTGGCAGTACTTACATAAAAGCACTCATGCCTGAAAATTTTGTACTTCTTACAAGTGTTAGAGGGATATGATGACTCATTTGCTATCTAAAATCATTTTCAATAGTATTTTTCATTTCTTTTCATCATGCCATGGATGGAAGGCTCTCTCGGTGGATAATTGTGAAAGAGAGAACATACATGGGTGACTAACTAGGAAGAGATACTGAAAATAGATTTTTGCATATTAAAAAATGTGTAAAATGCATTCTTCAAAGCTTATTATTCTCAATGAAAATGAAAACAGAAACTAAGTAAAGCAAAAAATCATAAATATATTTATTTTTGTTGAGTTGCAATACATAATTTCATGAAATTACTAAAAAAAAAAAATGTTTATGCTGGACAACACGTCTGCTGTGGAGTCACTTCATAATTTGACGACATTCTATAGTGCAACTATCGGTGTAATTCACAACCCTGTCGTCACTAACTATATGAGGTTGGCCCTATCTCATAATAAAATAGGGAACGAGTAAGGTATATGGTTCATTTCAGTTTTAGAGGTAGATTGAAGGCTTCAAAAATTTAAAAGCAATGGGTCAAACCCAAATGATAAGACCATTAGTGTGAAAAAAACGCACCTTGAGGAACTAAACCCCAACCAAGAGATTCAATGGATAAGCTTGAAACTAATCTCGCTGATGCGACCGCGCTATAGAACGGCAGCATTGATTCCAAGCTACTCAACTCTACCGGTAACCTAATCAACAAAATTGAAGAAAAATGATTCAAAATAATTGAATTGAATTTGAGTTATAATAAAATGAAAGATTAGGTAGGTGAGAGAGATAGAAGAGGGATTCTGACCGAGAAGTGAGAGAGACGCGTGGAACAGTTGCAGATTGAGGTTTGAGTTTGAGATTGAGATGGAGAGAGAGTGATGGTTGTTTAGTGTTGGTATTATGAACAAGAGATTGTAATCGAAATGATAACCTACACAAAGCCTTACACGACGATGTTGCCATTCTAATTCTTCTTCCTCTTCTTCAGCTCGGCACCTACGAGACACTGTCACACTGCTTTTCTTTCAAAGCCTCTTCCTTCAATGCTAGAACCATACGATGCCGTTTTACCTTGGACGAACGCCAAAAACATATTTATCCCAAAAATAAACAATTCTTTTTACGGGACAAAACAAATTAAACATATCCTATAAATATTTCAACTTTTCATTTTAGTCCCTCTAAAATTTTTCTTTAAATTTTAGTCCTTATAAAATTTTCAATCATTACTTTTGGTCTCTATTTTTAATTTAATTTTTGTATTTTTTAATGAAATTGAGCATAAATGTATCAAATATTCTAAAAAAAATTAAAATTTTTTAACAAAACACAAATTAAATATTAATTTTTAACCTTAAAAAATATATAATTTCATATTAAATTCATGTTTTGTTAAAAAATATCTAATTTTTTTTGGGAGTCATTCGTATGATATTTTGAATTTTTCTGAAAATTTTTATTAAAAAATATGAATTTTAAATATAAGTTTACTTTAAAAGATGGACAAAAGATGAAGATTGAAAATTTTATAGGGACTGAAAGTTGAAGGAAAATTTTAGAACGACTAAAACGAAAAGTTGACATATTTATAGAAAAATATATATATATTTATAGAAAAATATATATATATTTAACCCTAAAATTAAATACACCAACTTTCAATCTTAATTATTCTATCTTTCAAAAAAAATATATCTTGATCGTTGTAAAAAAAAAAAAATCGCTTTAATTTTAGTCCTTGTTTTTCTTTTTCGGGTTAAACAACTTTTTTTTATGGCATATCTTCGATAAAATCATAAAATATAATTGTTCCAACCGACTATTTTATTTTAAAGATAATTGGCTATTTAATATTGAAGGGACTATCACTTAAGAAAAAATATGGAAGGGCCTAAATATTAAAGGAAATTTCTCTCAAATAAATATATTGAAGGAAGTGTTTAGATAGACTAAAATCGAAAGTTTTTTTAAAAGAGTAAGATTGAAAATTTGTATATTCAAATTGGCTAAGTATATAACAAAAAGAAATTCTTTTACTAGCATTTGGCGTGTCTATATGTATACTCTTTATATTGCCTTAATACTTACTTCCTCCTCAATGAAATATAAGCACATACAAGGGTTGAAAAATTTGATATATATGAAATAAATTTTTAACCATACAATTTGACTTTTCAACTATCATTTTTATTTTTATTAAGATAATAGGTATAAATATTTTTTACTGTAATAATTAAACAAATACGTGAAATTCATATTTTTGGATAAAATTTTGCATAAAAATTTATAATGTCATAAAAATACCTTAAAAAAAAAAAACAAAAAAAACTGCTACTATCATTTTTTAAAAAAACATGAATTAAATTAAACTATTTGAGGGGCATTTTTGGATATTTGACGTGTCTATGAGCAATTAAAGGGCCGTGTAAAATCTTCCAAAGCCCAGTTGAATATACACCGTTGAAACAAAAGGCAAGCAAGCACCATGGTTGCCGCGGAACTCTGAAATCGCGTGTCTTAAAAGTTCAATCAATCTATCTTCTATTACCATTACCGCGACTTCAAAGTAATAATGCCTAGTAGTAGAAGTAATAATGCTAAAACTCCAAAGAATCATGGTGGAACTGGAAACAATCCCAATCCCAATACAAACTCAAACCTTACTTCTCTAGAAACTATGTATGTATATGCACCGCCCCTTTTCTCTATATCTCTGCATTCATTTCAATTTCACATTTTATATTGTTTAATCTATTCATTCTTATTGTTTTCTTATCTTATTATCATTATCACCATTGTTATTAAGTAAACTCTATTATTTTAATTTTCTTCTTTTTTTACTTTCTGCAGTTGCTATGAAGGAAAACATCTAACCAATCTGCTCCAATCAATCCTTAGGTAAAATACTTACCGCGTTTTGTGTTTGGTTATGCCGTGAAAAAATTGATTTTGGTAGAAAGTGAGTTCAACTTAAACTTATTTATGTTTGGATATTGTTAGATTATTATATCTCTAAATACATTCACAAAAAAATAAGTTTTTATTTTTTATCACTTTTGTAGAAGGTAATTGATTTTAAAGATGTCTAATTGATTATTGCATGTTCGGATGTTTTCAAGCACAACTGATTTTGCCTTCAAGATTGATTTCAAACAAGAAGTTAGAATTTGGAGCTTTTGCCTCTACAAATACAGTTGATGTTTAGCATTGAATTCAGAGTTCAACTTACTTTTACATGAATGTATCCAAACATAAATCATTTTACATGAAACTTAATTCTAGGTTATTGCACAAGCTAGAAATATAAGCTTTCGGGCAGAATTGATTTTGGGACTAGCATAACTATTTACGGTCAAATCAGGTTTGGCTGACCCAATTGTGATTCTGGGGGTACAAATACCGAACCAAACATAAGCTTAATTTTCCATGTGTCCAAACATAGGACTAATTTTCCATTTGTTGTTTCGTGTTTTAATCAAAATTTCAAAATTGCGTGCTCCATAACATTGTTTAATGAAGCCGGGGGAAGGGTAGAGGGTATGAATGAAGATTTAACAGTTGTGCAATTTATCACCTGATCTTGCAAGCGGTTATTCTGATGAGCAGGGGGGTCGAATCAGCAAGACATTTGGATGGAAGTTCTTTGCCAGAAAAGATATGGATAAAGGTTTAACTCCAACTTGATTTTCCTAACTATAAAACATATGAATGAATTTAGTAACATGTAGGAGTCTTGCACAGTCATATAACATTTACCTGGAACCTTGCAGCAACAATTTGCTATTGGGGTCAATGACGTAACTCGTGTCCTGGAGCGTATGAAACCATGTGCAGAGTTTGAAAGGTCAGCTCAACTCCTCCCTTCAATCACAAGCAATCATAAAACACCTTCAGTTAAACTTCAGGTTGATTTCTTTTATTCTGATATGAAGGAAATGTAAATTATTTATTTAGTACCTGTACCTGTTGTTACTATTTCATCGCATCATATTAAATCCTCCAGCTTACTCTATTTTTAATATTTCTACCTTTACATGGTGCTTCAAATATCCATGTACCGGTAGCTATAGTTAGGCTTTTCGTTCTTGCTGATGCTGATCCCTGCAAATTATACTAGCAATTGACAGTGTGTTTGGAAACCATTGTTTTTGCATCCACAATTTCAAACACAGTTAGTTTTCCTTGGTATAAATAACTAGTTTATTCTGTACTTAGGTAAAAGTAATATATGGCTGCTTCTGGTGTTGGCATGTAGCTTTGTTTTATAAGCAAGCCTTGAAGAGAAAATATATTCACATTTTATTTTATGATGATGCAGGCTGTGCTTGTAGCTTCTGACTGTAGCTCACGATGGCTGACAAAGCATCTTCAGAGTTTGGCTTCATCAAGGAGTGTTCCACTGATATTTGTTAAGGATAATAAAGAAGGTTCTTTGAGATTAGGTGAACTTGTTAAATTGAAAACTGCCATTACTATTGGAATTAAGGTTAGATCCTGGCCTCACACAAGATATATATTCTGTTTGGTTTTTAATCATTTTTTGTTTAAAGTGCTCTCATGAAATTATAAAAGAAAGTGATTATTTTATCAAAATAAAATAAGCTAATTCAAACATGTAGTATTTTTTTTTTTTTATTTTGTAAATTATTTTGGGTAACTACATTCCATAATAGCTTCCCTTGATGAATCCTAGTTTTCAATATCACAATCAACTCCCTTGCTTTTCAATCCTGCATTTCTATATATCAGTTTCCTTATTTTGCTAATAAGATCTGCTCAAGCACACTTGACACCATTTCTTGAGTTTAATGTGTCATGGTGAGAAGAATTCAAGAGTCCAACAGGCAACGAACCCGTGTTATTTTACCATGGCTTGAGATGTCACTATAATCTTCTAAAGCTATTTTGGTTTCATCTTTCTTTCTTTTTAGATATTGAGTTATTTATCTTTCACTGACTGCAGGTTAAAGGAAACGCTATTAATAAAATTGTCGAGGATATTATTCAAGTCGATGGATGTAGACTCCAACCTGATGAATCAAATTCAGCTGGAATATTTGACGATTTTCAACACCATGACAAAAAGGGAAACTTTGTCACAGATATAATTTAATCACTGAATTTAGGATTAACATCTATTTTTGTCCCCGTGTAGTTTTTTCTTTCTTTTTGGGGTTAAAAATTGTTTAGTTATTTGTAGCTTGCTACCTGTTACATTTCTAAAATTCTAAAGTTTGAGCAACATAATTCTTTATCATCATAGAGTATCAAGAGAAGCCTTTAAGTTGTTCTTTCTCGTTCAATAAATGGCTCCAAGTTATTAGCAGCAGCAAAGTGTCCATTTGAAAGCACTTATTGAAGGAAAGTAGTGTTGGTTTCATGGGGACAACATTTGACAATGTCATGTTTGCGTTATTGATAAATATTGGAAAATTATAGAAAACTATAAGTAATCGCCAATGAACATCAAGGGGGTGTATTTGAGATTTTAAAAGACCTTTTTGATAGAAAAATCTTGAAGATTTTAAAAGACTTTGTTGGATTGTATTGATTTTGTGGGATTTTAAAAGACTTTTTACAATCAAGATTCTTTGCAAGATTTTAATGGATTTATGATATAGATTTTAGAGGATTTTAATGGATTTTTAAGATTTTAAAAAGGGTCGTTAAATTTAAAGATACAGTACAGTATAATACTATTAGATGTATAGATCAGTTGCCAAAAAATCTCAAAAACAAAAGTACAGTTATAAATCAACTGAAAAAAAAAAAAAAAAAAAAACATTGAATCAATGAGTGTATAGATTATTAGATAATATTTCTTCAAAAAAAAGACTATTAGATAATATACTACTAGCAGGTTGATTGATCTTAAAAATTCTGGACATATGATATCAAAATAAATAGACCTAAAAATAAGTTATGTTAGTTTATTGATTATAATAATTTGATTGAAAAATGCATGTTACAGGTAGAAAAATGCAAGTAGAAAAATTATTATAATACCAAAGAACGTAAAGTTTTGATTTTTATAATAATTTGATATATAGGTAGATGGTAAATTAACCACAAGATTATACAGTACATTCTTTTTTTTAATGAACGTAAAAGTATGTTAAGAAAAGTGCAAGTTAGAGGTATGATGATTTCGAGAATAAGTTTGCCAAACAAAATATATAATCTGCCATTGTTACAGTAGAACAAAAAAGAATTTGGATGAAACGTAAAAAATAAAAAAATAAAAAAAAGGAATTCAGAAGAGTATTACAAAATCTCAAGAGTTTGTGTGAGATTGTTAGATGAGTGTATTTTAACTAAAAAGTCTCACACAATCCATTACACAAATGAATCCATTAAAATCCGTCTAATTTTCAATACCACGAGACATTTTATAAGTTCTTAGAAATCTTAATTGAATACCAACGGATTTTGATGTCTTGAAAAAAAAGTCTTAATTGTCTTGATTGAATACTACAAGATTTATTTAGATTCCATAAAAGTCTTGATTCAATACCTCAAGATTTTCTTTTCATAAAAAAGTCTATTAAAATCCTTTGAAATTTCAATTCAATACACCCCCCAAAACACATAACAAGATTTTTCACTAATAAACATAAAAAGAGGAGTTTTAGCAACACATTTTTAAAACATGTTATATTTGATTAGTTAAATTCACACGGGTTCCATCTAATCATGTTGTTCCTATATAAATATGATGGAACCCACATGAATTTAATCAATCAAATTGAGTGTGTTGAAAATGTGTGTTGTTAGCATTATTCATATAGAAAAAGACATGAAACAAATATATGTCAGCGATAAATATCATAAAAAAATATGGGATGCTATTATCGAATAAATATAAAAAGAAATATGACATGTATTTATCACTGATAAATGTAATAAAAAATAGTGGAAAAAATTGATCATTGGTAAATATAAAAAAAAATAAAGCAATATATTTTGTCACTAATAAATATATATTAAAAATCTTGTCAAAAAAAAAAATCTATATTGAAAATAATCAGGTCAAGTATTTGTCACAAATAAATATATAAATAAACACATTCCAGTTATTTGTCACTAATACATGTAAGAAAGCAATACAAGACAAATATTTATCAGTGATAAATATTAAAAACACTTGCAGGTATTTGTAACAATAAACATAAAAATATAGAACATATATTTCTCACTAATTATTTATCAGTGACAAATATTAAAAACGTTTGGTAGGTATTTGTAACAATAAAGATAAAAACATATAACATATATTTCTCACTAATAAATGCAATAAAAAAACATATACAAAAAATACATAATAAATATTTGTTAGTGATAAATATCATAAAAAATACGGGATAAATATTTGTCACTGATAAATATAATAAAAAATACGGGACAAATATTTGTTAGTGATAAATATGGAATAAAACATTAGAAAAAAATTTGTTTGTGATAAACCTGAAATAAAACACTAGGTTGATAAACAATTTTGCGCACGCAACCAATGACAACAGTTAAAATTGCCACATCAATATTTGTCACCATTTAATTTGAAGAAAAAAAAACGGACAAATATATATCAACCATATATATATAAAAACAGACAAATATATGTCCTTGATAAATATTAAAAAAAGCATTAGACACATGTTTGCTATTGAAAAATATGTATTAAAATAAAAGTAAGGGATAAGTCTTTGTCAATGATAACTTTCAAAAAATGGGACAAACATTTTTCGCTAATAAATATAAGAATATACAAAATAAGTAGTTAGCTTAAATTTTGGCATCCTTAAACGTTCTTGATAAAAGTGTGTTTATGGATACCCACGATTTAAATTACTTGATATTCCACTTTAAAAGACATTTGTCATTTGTTTCAAACATAGTTTTAAAACTCGGACCAGTCATCGACTCGGTGAGGGTATTGAGTCACTGAGTCAATAGTCGAACCATTAGGTCATTGATTGAATCACATAAAAGAATTAGATTAAATCGGTTGACTCGATTGTGTCACTTGGTCTCTATAATAAAAATCTTAGATGATTTGTTCTCTAAAAAATTTATTACACTTATAAAAAATAAAAAAAAATAAAAACACGATTTCACAAGTTCATTTTTCAAATTTATTCCATCGACTATGATACAATTATCAATCAAATACAAAAATTAATTTCAAGGACACAACTAATTTTCATAAAAGGAAATTACACTATTTTTATTTTTGACAAGAGAAATATGCTATTAACCAAAACAATAATTACAGCAAAGTGTATATTTTTTTTTGTGTTAAGAAGATTTGTATATAATTTTGCAATACATCATTAAGCTAAAATTATATATAAAAAAAAAATTAAAACATTAAATTATAAGTTGAAATGTGAATTTCAGTGTCTTATAAATAAAAAAAATGTAAATTATTGTGACCTTTTAAAATTGAATTTAATATAATAAATAACAAACAAAACTAAATCACAATTGAGCGCATGGCCACCACAAACTTCAACTACACTCAAGTCTTTTGCCCTAATTCTATTTAACCTTATCCTCGGTTCGCCACCATCACCTTCAACTTCATCGCCTCCATCGCCATCGCATAGAACTCTATTCCTATTCAACCTTTTGGGTTTTCAATCGGATATTGGATCGATGGTTTATGGTTAGGCATGGTCTTAAGTTTTTGCCTTAATTTCAGCGAAGAAGAAGAAGAAGAAAGGGTTTGTCACTTTGCTTCGTGAAATAAATGAGTCTCGATGTGGATATTTTGGTCGTTTGTTTTTAAACGTGTGATTGAGGTGATTCTACTAATTATAGCTTCGTAAAAAGAGTTTGTTTTGATTGGGACGTGTTTTGGCTTGACATTGAAGTGTATAAAACTATGATAACATGGATACCAAAACATAGTTTAGTAAATGTTGTTACGATAAAAAGACGTATACAACGTAATTTCATGTCATGTGGATAAAAATGTTTAAAAACAAAATAGAAGTTGATTATGGTAAGTGATTGACGAATAATTTTTGTATCTACAACAATTATTTATTTAACATATGTTTCGTTCACGGCCTCCGCAAGATTAAAGAGTCGTTTGATATGAAAATAAGAGGCAACAAATTGAAGATTATGCGACGACGTGATTATTTGTCAGGATTTTCCAAAATGTGATATGCTTCAAAACACACTTAGATACAAAATACATATTCCAAATTATACAGATTAACCAAAACTAAATAAAGAACAACAACATATTTTCAAATTATACAAATAAACCAAGACTAAATAAAGAAACAACATCAACGATAATAATGTGTAAGGACGTTCACATATTTGAACATTTCATTACTTCAACACAACTTACCATCTTCAACGATAAAAATGTAATCTACTCTACACGTTGAACATAAAAATTTAGTATTACATCATAAATGTTAATTATAATATGAATTAAAACATATAAATTTTTTCACTTTAACCCAACTAATAACATCATAACAATATAGTTGAAACTTTCGACTAAAGAAAAATTCAACAATAAATATTTAACATGTACTTATTAATATATGTATGTACTCATATATTTATTCATTATGCAAGAAACTTGTGTTCAACTACTGCAATATTTATGTATTTAGTCTTTGATGTTTATCATGTAATACGTGGATATTTGCATTTTATGCTAAATTAGTTAATTGTTCAAAATAAACAATTAACTAATTTAGCATAAGGTAATCAACGTACCATCTCCAATCTTTGAACTCCTACACTTGCTCCTTGCAAATTCATATCTTCATGCTCCATCTTTCAGCCCCACAAAGAAATTAAGAAAACACAAGATTAAAAATATACAAAACACACTCAAATTGAACATGAAAACTGTAAAACTGTCCTAAATTGTCATATCCATGAAAATACAAATAAAGACAGATCAAACATACTGAAACTTGATATTTTAAAACATGTATATGATGCATACACTTTAAGTGTGATTTGAATTAACCCAGAACATGCAATTATACATACATTAGAAGACGGCAAATTTTATGGTACACTCAAAATTTTGAGTGTATTGGTACATCAAATCAATAAATTAATAGTTAAATGTGTTATTTTTTGAAGAAAATTTTTATTTTCTATCATTTATAATTAAATCTTATTAACCAAAAACGTCGACGAAATAAAATAAAATATTTCTGAATTTTTAGTACTTATAATAGAGAATTTTGATTATTTTTTACAATAAAATGTAAAAAAAATTAGTATGATTTTTATAAACAATGAAATGATATTTTTTCTTATGAAATGACATTTTCTAAAATATAAATATTAACAAATAGCACTTTATTCCATAAAAATAATATTTAATTTAAATTTTTTTGAAATAAAAGTACCGGTACACCTTAATTTGCGGGTGTACCGTAGAAGTTCTCTTAGAAGACACGTTGAAGACATAATGTAGACATTTTTTTCCTTGAAAATTTTTCAACAATTTTTTAAAAATATGATAAGCGCTCATTCAATTTTTTTTTAAAAGAACATTCACTTCAATTTTTTGAAATTTATTTATTTTATATATATAAACAACTTAGTTGCAGCTTATAGCAAAATCACTTATCATTATAAGCAAAAATGAATAATTGTCATAAACTGTTCAATACTATTAATCATCATAATCTTAAGCGTAATATGAATTTTAAACTTACTGCAGTCAGGTCAACCATTTTGCCTTTGAAGCAAGAATCCACAGTGTAAAAACTAGACTAATAAAATAAAGTACAACCAAAATTACAATCCAAAATTTAAAAAAAGGAAAACTAGTTTAATGCCCAATTCAATATAACAATTCAGCTACATCTTGAGTCATCATCATGGCTTCAATATTGCATTCCTCCACATTATTTCCATCATCATCTTAATTTTTTTTTTATTAAACAACTAAACCATTATACCTTCTATCAAACATTATCATATCGAAGCATATCACAAAACCATTATACCTTCCATCAAATATTAAATGACAACATTCTGCTAAGCGTGAGTATACATTTCAGTTCATCAAAAGGTAAGTGGCCATCATTGACTGAAACAGCTAAAGTATCATATCTTTCTCAAAAAAAGTATCATCTAAAATCAAAAGCATCAACACAAATAGAAAAAACAATCATGTCTGCAGTAATAATTGCATCTAATTTTGTAGTAATAATTATATGCATTTATAACCTTCTGTGAGTTCTGCAAATCATACCATATAGGCATATACCACTAAATTGTGTATCCACCCAACTGAACAAAAAGTATATGATTTTGTGAATGGGATACTAGAATCAAACTCACCTTAATTTCAGATAAACTTCCTTCATTGATAAAGGAAAAAAAAACATAGAACATGACAAACATTTCACAATACTCCCTCCGTTTTTAAATATAAGCAAATTTTACTTTTTAGGTTCATTCAATTAATGATGTATGTGGTCCATAATATGAACCACATACATCATTAATTGAATGAATCTAAAAAGTGAAATTTGCTTATATTTAAGAACGGAGGGAGTACTTAGCAATTCTGGTGCAATACATGTCTGCAACAATAATACTTAACTCAATCTGATTTTAAAGCAGAAGTAGAAGCAAATGATTGTACTCCACAAACACAAGGGAAACTTTAACATTGATTGTAAAACCGATAAACAACATAAATAATTAGTTCGAGATTACCATTGGAATTTTCAGAAAAACCATGCATCCAACTACGAGCACAAATTAGCATCTGGACGTGTTCTGGAAATGTAGAACTTATGTATTTAGTGAGAATACTTCCTCCGATACTAAAAGAAGAGTTTGAAGCCACGGTAGTGATTGGAATGCTAAGAATGTCACGTGCCATTATGGAGAGTGTTAGATACTTTTTCGCGTTAAGCTTCCAATAACGAAGCATCTCAAAATCCTCAGAGTTTTCTTCTTCAAGCTGCATAGCTTCTTCCTCAAAATATACATCTAATTCACTCTTGTCATGGAGAGATCCACTAATCGAACTCAATGTTTTAAAGTCTTTGCAATTCCTAATGTATCAAATGCTAAACCATAATTTTAAGTAGTTTTATTCCATAACTCTTAGACAGACAACACAATCACTATTAAGTTACGTTTACTATTTATGTGCAGCAACACAAATTATAACATAGTGCAACGCTACTAAGTGCTAACAGACATGTTCAATTTATAAATATGATCAAATGTTAACCTAACAAACATGCCAAATTTATGAATATGATCATAAGCATGACTTGTTTTATATTAATGTTTGCAGTGGCTTGTCCAATCACTGCTTAGTCTATGTCTTACAGGCACAGCTACATACATTTAAAAAGCAAGCTGTCACTCACCAACAATAATTCATTTATTATTTGTAACTACTACTTATTTTCTTTTATATTCTTTAAGTTTATAGAAAAAACAACTTCTAGTCTTCTACCTTCCTTCATATTCTTTCCAACTAAAGTCATGCATACTCCTCTCTTTTGTACGGACAAAAATCCCTCTGCGTGGCCACCATAAAATCTAGAGTTACTCATCTCCACCATGTGCTTTAGCTCTTGCATCCTCCAAACTCTCTTTTCTTTTCAACTTTTTATTTACTGTTTCGTTCTTGCTCAAGTAGGGGAATGAAGTCTACTGGGTTTGAGCTTAAAACAAAAACTTTTCTCTCTTCACACAACCGAACCAACCCACCCGAAGATCCGCTATTCCGACTTATCCGAGACCCGCTCAAACTGAGTACAAATATGGTCGGAATTGGGCCTTAAAAAGACATGGTCGGTTCATCTAGCATGACAAAATTCAGGTGCGAACCCGCCCGAACCCGTTCGATGCTCTGCCCTATCAGTCATAGATAGCTATGCGTCCAACAACAACTCTGTTTAACGCAGTGCAAATTAACAGATTATAGATGATATAAAAAGTTTTTCATAAAATGAATTAAACATAATTCAATTATTATACAATCATTTATCATGTTGAATTTTTTTTTTTTTTTAAATATCAATTATATTTCAAAAAAACTTAACCCTCTTAAGTCCCACTGCCTCCCAAAATAAAGTCTCATCGTCTTGAAAGTTCTCCTAAAACCTCTTCTCAAAGAGATCAAGAGTAATGATGTGTTTATTTTGCAGCATCTTTCAATGTGTAATTTTTTTTAACATTATAATTGTGGTGAAAATCAATTTATTAGGATGTCCTTCTTTTTGTTTTAACCAATCAAATAATAAAGTTGTAAAATTTTAAAGATTATTCAAAAATTAAATTATTTTATTGGCAATGAATTATATAATAATAAAAAAAGTTTAAGCAAAGTAAGATTGGAAGAAAAAAATGCTATATCAAAACCTAGTATCTTTACATTACAAATATAAATATTTAAAAATTCCACTACTAAATTGAAAAAAGACTAAATTGTAAATGAAATAGTTCATTCAATTGGTAAAATTCGTCCAAGAAAAATGGTAAAATTGGAAAATAAAAATTCTTTTTAGTTAGGTGAATATAAATTATAATTGAATAAAAAAATGTAAAAATTCTTTTTGTCAAAAAAGAAAGTGTAAATATTTTTTTTTAAGACGAAATTGCAAAGATTCTTTCTACTACAAGTGAATATAAATTTAAGCGTTTAATGGTGGTGGGTCTACGCCTGACGGTCCAATTTTTTTTTTTACACCCATAGCCAATTAAAACATTTTTTTTAAGGAATCAATCAAAACATTTGAAATCATCACGATAGTTAATATTTTTAAGGGTAAATATCTCTTTTCGTCACTGTAATATTAGCGAATTCCGGTTTTAGTCTCTGTAAAAAAAAAAGATTTAAATTTTGTCCCTGTAATTTCAAATTCTTCCACTCTTGGTCTTTCCTTTAATCACGTCAGCACAATCTGCATAAATTACGTCCTTGTAATTTCAGATTCCTCCTGCTCTTGGTCTTTGTAATTTTAGATTCCTCCACTTTTGATCCCTCGTTTTACGTGCCATGTATGCAAATTCTACTTGCGTGGTGGAATGAGAGACCAAAAGTGGAAGAATCTTACATAGACGAAAGAGGTATTTACCCTATTTTTAATTTGGTGTGTGTTCACATGAAAAAGGTTAATCCTTTCCCACCATGGGAAAGTTGGATTCAATGATTAGATTAAGTGAAGAACATATTTTTAACATGCTCTCTCAACACTAGATTTTTCTTCACACTATCTTCCAACAATTTAAAAATTCTGAAAATTCATTTTCAGAAATTAAAAAAATCAAAAAATATAAAAAAATTCAGATAATTTTTTTTTTTAAAATTCTGTAATTCATTTATTGAATGTTAGATTTTTTTTTGAAAAAAAAATTATTTCAATAAAAATAAAATTTTGGAAACTAAGATAAGTTTTTATTTTTCTAAAAAGAAAATATATTTTTTAATTTCATAATTAAATAAGATATTATGAAAAATAAAATAAAAATCCTAAAAAAAATATTTTGAAATTAATTTTTCTTTATTTTTCTAAGAAAATAAAATTCTGGAAAATAAGGTTTTTGAAATAAAATTCTGAACAATTTTTTTTTTCATATTTTCAAAAAAAAAAAAATTCTAACATTCAATAAATGAATTACTGAATTTTAAAAAAAAATTATCTGAATTGTTTTTATATTTTTTCGATTTTTTTAATTTCTGAAAATTAATTTTCAGAATTTTTAAATTGTTCGAATATAGTGTGAAGAAAAATCTAGTGTTGAGAGAACATGTTAAGAATATGTTCTTCACTTAATCTAATCATTTAATCCAACTTTCCCATGGTGTAAAAAGATTAACCTTTCCCATGTGAAATGCCACCTTTTAATTTATATGACAATTCTAAATATTTTAATTGGTTATATGTGAAAAATTATTTTATATCATCAACCAACAACTATTAAACTCTAGATTTAAACCATTAAACTTTTTTTTAAGAAATAAACCATTAAGGTTGTACCAATTTATTATTATTTTTATAGATTCAAAAAAATGTATTTATTATTTTTTTAAAAATCTTTAAGCGTATGTCACAATAAAACAAACTAACCATCGTCATCCGACGCCATCCAAAACAAAAACTCACACAAGTCTGAAATGAAATTTAATAACAATATAAATCAATTAATCCTATTGGTCAGTTTCACATGTCACGGATCGCGATCCGCGTATCCTTCTCCACAGAAACTTATTACAACCGTAGATAGTTCCTCTTATCAACGATCACAAACTTCCCAATCTTCTAATCTAAAAAGTTTTCAATTCCCGCTTTTTCCTCATTATTCTCCACTCTATATATTCCAACAAACACTCCCTTCCCAATCACATCTCAATTGAATTTTCCTTCCCTCAATTTTCTTTATCTCAAATTTCCATATCCAAATGGCTCGTACCAAACAAACCGCTCGCAAATCCACCGGTGGCAAAGCTCCAAGGAAACAACTCGCCACCAAAGCCGCTCGGAAATCAGCTCCGGCCACCGGAGGAGTGAAGAAGCCACACAGATTCCGTCCTGGAACTGTTGCTCTTCGTGAGATCCGCAAGTATCAGAAGAGTACCGAGCTTCTCATCAGGAAGCTTCCATTCCAAAGATTGGTTAGGGAAATCGCTCAGGATTTCAAAACTGATCTCAGGTTCCAGAGTAGCGCTGTTTCTGCTCTTCAAGAAGCCGCTGAAGCTTATCTTGTTGGTTTGTTTGAAGATACTAACCTTTGCGCTATTCATGCTAAGAGGGTTACAATTATGCCTAAGGATATTCAACTTGCAAGAAGAATTAGAGGCGAGAGGGCTTAGTTCTGATGCTAATTATCTTTAATTTCCTTGTGTTTTTCTGTTAGGGTTTGGTTCATTTTAGTTTATCTTTTTGTAATCTATGTTGAATCTTATCCTGTTATGTGTTCAGAATTAAGAAAGTCAATCTATTTGATTTTGTGTTATTAATCTTGAAATAGTGAACCCTAACAACTTAAAATTGAAATTATTAATCTTATTAAGACGTACGTTCCAACCATAGATCTTGCCACTAAAACCATCTGTCCATGAGCAAATTTCAAGGAATCGTGGAGAAGCAAATCTCAAATTTGAAAGAATCAAAGATATACGAGTTCATTGTTGCTGAATTAAGCTCATTTTATAATCTAGTAAAGTTCTGCACAAAGACTGATATACCAGTTTGTGTATCAATTAACTGGATCGTTAAAGCTACACTGTACCAAATATGAAGTCCAACATTTTCAAAACTAAAACTCACCAAACCGCGCTCTATCATACATACTGCAGCTGCTCTATCCTAATAACATCTCAGTATACCAATGCTAATATGTAAAATACAAGGGAAAGAATTCTCACACTAGTTGCTTATTTCAGATTTGGCACACTATTTCTTTTAATTACTTAGCAGTAAGTGAAGTGTTGAATATTGATGATGATCACTCTTTCGTCTCATCAATGATGAGTCGAAAGAGTGAGTGGTGACAATCTTTCTGAAGAAAATCGTTGGGGATTTGCGAAGACTCCAAAACCCTAGTAAATTTTTTGGTAAGAATAGTGTTTGCAGAATGAAAAGAAACTTGATTTTAATGGAAATTTCTTTGTTCGGTAGCTGCCTCATGCGTTTAATGGTACATTCCGTTTGCAGTCAACAGTTATTTGCAATCAATTGTTGTTAAGGTGATGTTTGTGATCGCTCGTTTTTGCGACGTGAGTGACTCCTTGGCTGTGTCACACCCTTGAGTTGGATATGAGTCAATACAACAACAGTAACAAAAAATAACAACACTTGCCTTCACCTAGGCATGAATCTGGGTAACTTTTTTTTCTTCTTTCTCGGTGATATGTATACGTATCAATTTATTAGTATATTATAGCCAATAACTACACGATTGGCTTTCAAGATACACAACCTATGTTATTATTGCATCATAGAATTTTGGCCTTTAAAATAATAGACAATACATATGCAATATAAAAACAATAACATGCTGTGAGAAAGTTCTAGTTCATCTTCACAACATCTTATTGAAGAATTGTAGGCAATACGAATATATACCATATGCAGATTTTCAATTTCATTATGGTATCATTTGGAAAATGCAACTAAATCATCGCACGTAAGTTGGATAAAAAAATGGAAAAACTTACAATGCTCTCAGGATCAAACTACAAAATCCTTTCTATATTAATAATGCACAAGGCAAAAGAAATGGAAAGGAAGAAGGAAAAAAAGCCCTAGAAAGGGGAATTAGGTTACATTGTTTCTTTTATGAAATTACAATTATGTAATTTACAGGCAATGTTGAAGCTGAATAATTAATTCATATAAATATGAATTAGAACAACAAAATTGATAAAAGAAAATGGATCTTAGTTGGACTGGTTTTTCTGTAGGCTTTAACTGTAGGAATGCCAGAAAATGAAGAATGACAATGTTTTTCCATTACAGAGAACACACGCACAAAACATTCTTCTAGTTTTACTTCCAAATGGTACCTCTGCTCATCTAAGTTAGACTCCTTCTCTATCTATTGTTCGACCTTCGGCTTAATTTCCCCATTTTCCGAAACAAGACTGCAAGGGACCAAAGGTGTTGTTGATGTGACAGTGTTGCAAGGGACCGAAGGCGTTGAAGTGATGGTGTTGCAAGGGACCAAAGGTGTTGAAGTAATAGTGTTGCAAGGGATCAAAGTTGTTGAAGTGACGGTGTTGCAAGGGACCATAGGTGTTGAAGTGATGGTGTTGCCAACTGCTTTGCCAACGTTATTACAGGTGGATCCCAGTCCTTGCTGATGCGCTGCCTCAGTACTTGTATTTTCAGTTCGATTGATGATTGGGTCCTTTTGAGTCTCTAACTCACTTCTGGCTAATGAAGAACACTTCGTCTCTGAAATTAGGAAAGGAAATTAGGCACTTTAAAGTGTTACAATTAAAGCAGGCACTGCAAAATTATGCAAAAAATTTAGGCTAAAATATGGTTTTAGTCCCTGTAAAAAAAAATTGATTTTGGTCCCTGCAAAATTTTTTGTTTTTTAAAATAGTCCCTGACCCCATTTTTGTGATGATTTGCATACGAGTCACATGATGACTGAACCGATTTTGTAGTTTTTGGTCCTTGCAAAATATTTTGTTTTTTAAAAAGGTCCTTGCAAAATTTTTTGTTTTTGAAAATAGTCCCTAGGTCCTTGCAAAATTTTGCAGGGACCAAAAACAATTTTTTTTTTTTACAGGGACTAAAACCAAAACGAGGCATATTTGCAGGGACTAAAACCATATTTTAGCCTTTATATTAGTCTGTGCAACAGTGGAAGTATACAATAAATACGCAACAGAAGTAGGATTTACATAGTTATTTTAATTGACATAGCAATAGAAAGCAGGTCTAACAATGCAATCACAAGTTAGTAGCAGCTGGTTATTTAACTAACAGTATGGATATAGACTGTCCATGAGATCTGCTCTAATTCACGCTCTTTACAACTCAGTCATCCTTTATCAAAGTTCACTTGTAATTAGCGAAAACCAGAAGTTCAGAACCATTCCCTATCTTTGATGCAAAATGAATATTTTTTGAAAATTGGTATCCAATATCACATTTCTCTAAATTGAAAGTCGAATGCATCTTTTTGCGAAAGTCCAAATGCTATGAACGGGGTTCTATGAAATTTTTGTAAGGAAAAACAATAACAGTAAGAGAGAAAAATATTCACTTGCCATTTATTTCGCCCATAGTGATAACCCTATTAAGAAAATCTCTGAATTTCGTCAATACGATCCTTTCTTGCTCTGCATAGATCTCTTTCGCTCCTTGTCCATAAGGCAATTGTGAAGATGTGTTGCAAGCATGAGCCATCGACACAGTAGAGGGGGCAGCAGTCATGAACATTGTATCTTGCTCGTCACACATCAATGCTAAAGTTCCAGGAGACATTGGCCTCCCTTTTGGAACATCAGCACCATCTGAACTGGAATTTTCAGGACTGGTTTTATCAGTTTGGTTTGCACTCGAACAATCATCAGCCACAGCTTTCTCAACATCAGCTTCCTTTTGATTTGGTAATTGCTCTTGATTTGAGGAAGCAAGAGAAGTTTCTGTCTGATCATCTGTGTGCTTATCTATTAAATTTTTCTGGTCTGCGCATATTAAATATGAGTATGATATTGGTTGGTAACAATGAAAA
Organism: Medicago truncatula; assembly: GCF_003473485.1. NCBI lineage: Eukaryota > Viridiplantae > Streptophyta > Magnoliopsida > Fabales > Fabaceae > Medicago > Medicago truncatula. The sequence continues at coordinate 47,609,537 of NC_053049.1, read as the reverse complement.
TCGCCAATTGAATAGAAAAATAGAAGGTTCTAGCCCAAAAATTTCAAAAGAATACACATAAACTGACGAATCACGTTTGTAAGTGTTTCATAAATTGTTTCAGACAGTTAAACATTGAGGTATCTTAGGCACTCCATCCTAAATTTCAAATTCACCAGACAGTTATCTAATGACAAGCAATACTGACAACTGGGCAGATTTACCAAACATTTTGAGGCGCCATAGAATTAATTCCACTTCAAAATCAAAATTTGTTTTAGGTCAGAAACAAGTTCTAATTGATCAAACTTCCTTTTCTGCTTTTTCCACAGAGGAAATTGTTGTTTACAGCTCAAAAGGTTGTATTTACTATTTAGCAAATCAAACTCTCAAACTCGTTTGACTACACGTAAACAAGGCAAGTAAAAGTGAGATAAGTTTTCTTTGATAATTATCTTGCTGATTCCATTTGTCAATCCATTGAGCTTGGTGAATAATTCTGAACCTTACTGTGGCTGAAATTTTGTTAAGTTTCATATATTCTGATATGATGCAGTTCAGTCTAGAGCTATAATTTAGAGAGTTGTCAGATGTAATTTAAACAAATTTATTTATTTATTTTTGAAGAATTTAAACAAAATTCAATTTGCAAGACACAGAATTGACGATAATAGACAATGTCCGCTTATTAAATTAAGCTACTAAAATTTCTTGAGATTAATTTGGAAAGGGAAAAAGCGGGGTAAATGTGGAGAACTGAGAAAAATCCTTTCCAAATCAATATCAGTACACTCACATAAAGAAGATCCGACGAAAACACAAAACTGTATTCGCACTTCTGAAACAAATAACACAATTGATGATTAGAATTTTAAAATGTCCATATACCTGTAAGTGTTTTTGTGGCTTGTCCAGATACTAGCACTAGAACAGAGCAAAGCTCCTTCAGGTGCTGTGGTTGTATGATGTCTGCTAAAAGAGACCTTCAACAGCAATCAAGTTAATGACTAAATATATAAATCTAGTATATATGTATTATGTCATCATTTCATGAGTTTAACCAATCCTACCTGTACATAAATTTTGAAGGGCCTAATGTTGAAGGTCCAACACGAGGTACTGGGACAGGAGACAAGGATGAGGAGGGTGCTGCAGGACCTCTGACAGGATTTGCCTGATAAGCATGAAAAAAAAAATACTAATGTAGTTAGTGTATAAGTTGAGCAATATAAAAGCTCTTAATAGCTTCCACTCTCAACTGCAGGAAGCTTAAGTGAACTAGCAATTTAGCTTTTGGGTAGACTTTTTTTAGAGCAGAAGTGAACTTATCGTGGTATTAAATCAGAATTTCCAATCTCACAGTCACATACTTGATTTTTCTCCATTCATTCAATTATAATAAGATTAGAAGTTGACACTGTTTTATTTGAAGAAAATATGGAAGCTCATGCGATACTGAAGCCACGAGAAAAGACCAATTTTTGGAATGCACTCTCATTCTGAGCTTCAGTCGTCGTAGCAAAAGGTGTTTTCATTGAGAATCAGTAGGGGGGATAGGCTTGGAAAAAGCAACCAAAGAATGAGAAACCCAAGGAAATACTATTCCAATTGAAACTTAAACCCTAAACCTGAAACAAAGGGGTTAGGGTGAATTCCACTATGAGTGGGAAGCCAGAACGGGCCATCAGAGCTATTCTAATTGAAACTTAAACCCTAAACCTGCACCAAAGGGATTAGAGTGAATTCCACTATGAGTGGACAGCCAGAATGGGCCATCGCAAACTCAAATTTTTGGATGAGTGTATAATATTATATCCCTTATTGAGCAAAGATGGAAGCTTTATATTGTATTTATCTAAGCAATGAAGCTTTTCTCTCCAACAGGATAGCGTTTTGAGACAGTCTGTCTCTCTTCATGGGCTTGAGTTGAAATGAGCACATTGGACCAAATCAACGGAAGCATATATCAACTTAATAAAGACACAAGATCAAGCTTAAATGCATCTTTCAATTTAATTGAGATTTTTTTTTACTCCGAATGGGGAAATGTTACATGACTGCAAAATGCTGTCTCAATTGGATTAACTGTTCTATCCATTTCCACAGTTTAGCTAATTTCCAAAATAAACCCCTAACTGCCTGCAGTATTATCAAGTTTTACCTGTTGTCCTAGCTTTCCAAACGATGGATCCCTGATGGACGGCCAGAGTTCCGAACCTTTTCTTTTTCTTGCTACTGGTGGTGATGAATAACCAGAGGAACCAATAGCTCCAGTTATAGCAGCATTGGCTGCCTGCTGAAGATACGCCATATTGTTGTTTTGATCTCCATGGAACAAAGCCTGTCGCTCTTCACTTCCTTCAAAGTTTTTGCAATCCATGCATTTACAGTTTTCAGAACAAAGAATGTTGGCTTGGAAACATTCACAGTACTTCTTGAGGCACCCAGATTTTTTACAATGACACCCCTTGTTGTGCTTTACCAATACTTTAACTTCCCCAGTCTCCTCCTACATTTATATTGAAGTCCATAGAAACATAAAGAATAAAAATAAAAAATAAAAGATGTTTTGAGTAAGCAAAAAGGAAGGCAACACATTTTCCAACACAAGAAATACCGGCTTTAAATTTTTTTACTTATCTTGTTTATTGATTTTACAAGTATCTTAATAACAGGCTCGTGCCATGTCATAATTTCATACCATTGGAGGCCCAACTTCTGATGCAAATCCACTCTTATAGGGATGTGGTTGAAAAATATCAATAATCTGAATTACTTCATTTTAAATTGTGGGCATTTATTTATATAGACTTTATAATTTACATCCTCTTGCTTCTAATAAAAGGAAAAAATGTAAATAAGGAAACGAAAACAAAAATGCACTGGTTTCATTAACAAAGAAAACATTTAATAGAACAAAAAATTAATATATGTGGGGAGGTATCCCTTATCAACAAAAATCCTCAACGAACTAAAACAAAAGTAATAAAAAGTACTCCCTCTGTAACAAAAGATAAGCAAAAATGCGTCAAACAAAATTTGGTCCAAATAAATCAACTTTATTTGACTTAGTTTTGCTTATATTTTGTTACGGAGGGAGTAATAGACAATGGTACACAACAAATCTAGTTAACAAATAAAATATCTCAAACTGACTTCAACACAAATAATTCACAACACGACACAAACACCAACCGTTACAAAAAGTTAAACCTGCATACCTTGTTATCACGTGTTCCGTGAGGACTGCTTGCAATTTTCGGCCTAAAGGCATTTGGATTGCGTTCTAAAGTTGCTTCAACGGCTTCTCGTCTAGCCGCTTCATTGTCAACATTGTTAAAACAATTTACACAGTTGCAACCATCACAATATATCCCTGACGCAAAACATTCACAATATCTGCACATGTCATGTAAATGTTAGTTTCACATATCTTCCAATTGCAGCCCATAAGTGGCCGCAAAGGCGCAACAACAAGTGCATAGAGGAATTTGCTCACAGCTTTAAGCATCTTGAATGTTTACAATTGCACTGCTTTTGCTTCTTTGGAGTAGCATCTTTTGTCTCAAAGTTGGGTCTTGATTTTGATTTTGGAGATTCTGGTTTCCTGAATCAAATAAACACTAATTAAGCAATACAAAAAAAGGAATATTACTGTTAGCATTTTATGAAGAAGAAAAATCTCCAAAAAAGGCCATCATCTAATTTGAACCAATAACTTATACTTCGCTTTTACCCTATTAACAAGAATCTCAATTTAAAAAATAATCAAAATATACTTAATTGTCAATAACAAGAGATTAAATTACCTAATTTCTCAATCACAGAGTTGATTACACAACAATTCAATACAAAGTATATATTTTTTGCTAATTACAAACAAAAAACATTGCTAATAACTTAAATTTAAAATGAGAATAAATAAATAAATTTGAATTCAAGAATTTCAAACCATGACATGAAAAAAATTAAAAATGAAAACTTTAAGCCTAAGACTGACCCCAATTTGGTTGCAGGAAGAGGAGGAAGTGTCGGAGATGGTTGTGGGTGTTCCGGCAGAGGCGCTGTTACCGGCGTGCCACCAAAAGCGTTGAAATCGAGCTGCCTAGCAAGCTTCTTAACAGAATCCAATGGTGCGTTTTTTGGAGGGATATCACTACCCTCACCTTCACCCATTTGATCGCCCCAAAAATTCAACACACAAAAAAAATCACAAATTTCACTTCACTGAAACAATAACAATAATCACAACAATTAGTGAAGAATTAATCTTGATTAAGAAAAGAAGCTGAATTTAATTGAGTTTCAGATCCCAAAAACGGCGCGAGGGACTGTGAGATGAATCTCTGAAACTCTCTTCTTTCTCTTTTCTTCTTCTTCTTCTTCTTCTTCCTCCCTCTCTCTCACGAGCTTTTGAATTTCAATTTTTTGTAAATTTTCTACGGTGAGATCTCGTTTCAAGTTTGATCGTGCGGTTGTTGATGAAGGTTCTCATCGTAGGGTGCGAATTCATAGAACTATCGATCTAGTTTGTTTTACAGCCGTTGGATGAAAAGCTAATTTCTATGAGATAACCTAACTCCATCCTAAGGACTATTATGATCTCCTGCGCGCGGCACTCGTGTGTGAGGTGTACGTGTTGTTTGGTTATTAGTTGGTGCATGTGATTTCTGTGGGTTTCGAAACAGGAGATTCCTTTTCTAGTTAGGTTAAATTTAAAAAGGAAGGGTAATAAAAGTGCAATCAATACGGAGAATTTGGCGCTAAAATAAAGGGGTCCAAGATGTTGACTTGAGAATGTAAATAAACTTAGAGTCTCGCTAATTAGTGTCATTAAGATATTTATTTATTAAAGATTCAAAAAATGTAAATAATTGATAATTTTTATGTATAAAAAATTGTTTTTTGATGTTTTAATGCGTTGAATAAATAAATTTTTCATTTGAAACTTTTATCAAGTGTCCTTGAGAAATTTGTTAGCATTTTTTTATTAAGACTGAAGTGTGCTCCTTTTCAAAGTTTTATGTTCAATTATCTCTACTGTCAATTTGGGTGAGATAATTTAGCTTCTTAAAAAAAAAGGTTAATTAAGTTTTTTGTCCCTATAAATATCTGCAGTTTTGTTTTTAGTCCCTATAAAAATAAATCATACTTTTTAGTCCCTACAAAATTTTCTGTTAGTGTTTATAGTCCCTGTTAAATTAAAATTTGTTTAATTATGCTTAAACTTCTGAATTTTTGAAAGATTTTTTACATACATGTTCATAACATTGTAAGACACTCTTTTATAATATTTTTTTAGTTTTTTAACATGTAATGAATTAAATATGAATTTTTCTAAAAATCAAATTTTCAATATTATATTAATGAAAATTTGGACCTAATAATAAAATTTTAAATTACTTTTTTGCGGAGGAACTTTGTATAATATTTTAATTAAGTATGTGAAAAATATGTTACAAATTTAAAAGTTTAAGCACAATTAAGCAAATTTTAATTTTACAAGGACTAAAACTAGGTGTTGGTCCCTATTAAATTGAAATTTGTTTAATTATACTTAAACTTTTATATTTTTAAATGATTTTTAATAGACATGTTAAGAACACTATAATAATCTCTTTTATAAAAAATTAGAATTTTTTAACATGTAATGAATTAAATATAGTTATTTTAAAACGTCAAAAATTCATGATAAAACTAACGAAAATTTGGACCTAAAAATAAAATTTTGAGCTAATTTATTGTGGCGGAACCTTTTATAATGTTTTAAACAAGTATGTAAAAAATCATTAAAAATTTTAAAATTTTAAGCATAATTAAACAAATTTTAATTTAACACACTAACGGAGAATTTTGTAGGGACTAAAAAATGTGATTTATTTTTATAGGGACTAAAAACAAAATTGCAGATATTTATAGGGACCGAAAACTTAATTAATCTTAAAAAAAACTTATGTTGAAATATGATTATTTTTTATTTTTCTATAAACCGTGTATTCTCTTCACATAATTAAATATATTAATCTTTTAAATCGAGTAAGATTATAGATGACAAAATTGTTTTTCAAAATATTTAATATTGTTGTATTTTCAAAGCTAAATTTAAATTCAGTTCTGAAAACTTATGATTAAATTTGAAGCGACTCTTACCCATAACTCTTTAGTTACGACTCTTACTCAATTTTTCTCTTCTCGGAAACATCCTAACTACAAAACTCTCAAACACCAAAATGTTGGAGAATTGTGAACTCAAATTTGCATTCCAACAAATTAAATGCTTTTGCAATTTTTGACCATTTGAGTATCAGCTTAAAGTACAACAACAAGGCACATAGGGAGAGGGGAGTGCTTCCCCGCTCTTCATCAACCACGTCCTTAATATTATCATAGGTTTCCATCCTTATTTTTCATCACGAGCAGATTTTCATATATGTGGATCTATGGAGATCCGATCATGGTAAAAATTGTTAATTTTAAATTATATATAAGATAAGATGAATCACTGTCTACTTGAAAATTTCTCGAGAATAATAAGAATAAAAGTAACGTGATCATGTCTTATTTATTTTCAATTATGTTTTTTCTTAAAATTACTACAAAATTTGAGTAGCATTTTAAAAAAAATTATCGACAAAGTATTAAATGTCAAGCAAGTATTTTTTTTTAGAATCCACCTATATCGACAAAGTGAACGAACTAATCCGATAATATACCTGAGGTGACCGGTAACAAATCGGATCCAATCTAAAATCAATGACAGACACATCACAAGTACTCAATCTATAATAAAAGTCAAACCACCTTCGATTCGATTCTTTATGACTGGGGCACAAAAGGTAAACAAAACGAGGCATAGTGATCAATCACAAAGTCTAAATTATTTTCGTCGTTCTTTCATTTTTTAGTGGAGAACTCCTAATAATAAGAATAGTAATATATTTTTTTTAATTTATATACACCTTCCGTATATAATATTTTGGTCAAATACATCTAAAAGTCTTTTAAGTTTTTTGTTTTTCTCAAAATGATCCTTTAAGTTTCAAAAGTCCCAAAGTGGTCATTTTAGTTTTTGAATCGTTTCAAAATCATTCTTTCCATCATTTAAGGAGCAATTTAGAAGGCTTTATGATTATGGTCATGAGTTGATTAGATCAAATCCTCATAGCACAGTGTAGATCAAAGTTCAACCAACTGAACAAAGTGAAGAAGGTAATGGGGAAGAGTTTACTCATAGACCATTGCTGCCTAGCTTTCAGAGGGAAAGTATGATTCTGAAACGATTCAAAAACTAAAAGAACCACTTTGGGACTTTTGAAACTTAAAGGATCACTTTGGGAAAAACGAAAAACTTAAAGGACCTTTAGATGCATTTGACCTAATATTTTTTTTACATATGCATTTAATAATATGTTGTCATATCAATTAATAAAGTGTGACAAGTCATATGCTTAAAACTCATTCAATTAAACTCAAAAAATACGTCCCGTGAGCATAGCTCAGTTGGTAGGACAATGCATTGTTATATGTAGGGGTCGGGGTTCGAACTCCGGACACCCCACTTATTCACCTTATAAGGTGAATTCTAGCCACTAGGCTATCTGACAAAAAAAAAAAAAAACTCAAAAAATACAAAAGGATTTGTATTTTTGTGTATACAAAAAAAGAAGATTTGTTAAACATGTGTTTATTTAATGTTAATACAACCAATGCACCCTGTAGGTTTGTATGCTGTCCACGACCAAAATGTCTAACCTGCTCTCTTACAAGACCGGAATAACCACTCCATTTGCATGGCTTACACCACAGTTTTCGCAACTTCAGTTTTTGACTAGGATAGGCCTACTACATGTGTAATATGGGGGACAAGGATGGGTGGGCAGGCTGGAGAGTACTTCCCGTCCTTGCACTCTGCTAACGTCCTTGGCTCCAAGTGAGATGATAAAGTCTTGGGTGATCGCAATTTGCAACTCACAACCATTTGAATGCACTATTTTTTTTTTGGATAGGAATTTGGATATACTATTTGAGCTCACACACATATTTGAGAAAAGGTAGAAAAAAAGAATTAAATATTGTATATTTTTAAAATAATTAAATGATATGTATTTATGTGCGCGCGTTAATATAGTGTGCCAAAATATTCATGACCATCAAAGTATTTTCATAGCGTCACACACCCAAAGATACTTTGAGCATACAAGTATACTCTTTTACAATTTGCATGAGTATTATCAACCTTTAATACATCAAAATACAATTTGCAGTAAATTCACAACATTCAACTTGAACCATTTTTTTTTCTTCTTCATCTTGCATTAATTGAAATAGATAAAATCGTCGTGTTCACCCCCCACCATGTTCTATGTATTAGAGGAGGCAAAAAAGAACAATAGTTCTATACCCACTAGGCCACTACCTACACACAAGTCACAAGACATAGCTTTTGTTAATATCTAAACTAAACAAAAATAATACAATAAGACTTCAAAAATACAGAATGAATAAAAATAACAGAAACTACTAATTTAGAAGTTCAGACAGAAACCTACAACCGAATTTAGGCTGCGTCTGCAGAGCAAGTGGTATTCATTATCAGAGACAGATTGCATAGCTACACAAGAACATGCTTTGACATCAGTTCCCGCACAAATTGGATGCATCTTTAAGGACGCATGCAAAAGATATATTTAGTAGACACAGCCAATCATGATAAGGACAAAGCAAAGACTTTATGGAGTCATGATACTCGGCTCGGTGCTTGGTCCTTTATCAGTGTAGCATCCTTCCATTTCTTCCAGTTTTGATCGAGTTCCAAGAGAATAAGGATTTCAAGGAAAAAAGAACATGTCGCATTCGGCTTTCCATGTATAGTTGCATTGCAAAATTTCCACTTGGTTACATTTAAAGGTAGGAGATTATTTCGTTCATACAAAGTTCAGTGTTCAAAAAATGCTGTATTACACATCAACTACAGAGTACAGATATCATTGTTACACTAACATACAATCCATCATGCTGCTTGCTTTGCACTATTTAACCTTTAGTTCACAAAACATGTCATACCAGAAAAATAGATTTTCTTACAATTAATCTCTTGACCGCAGACTTTCCACGTATTTGGCGAGTAAAATATCAGTTGAACAACACAAATGGAAACAGCGGTTCCAAGAACATGATGTACATCGAATCCATCAAGCTCAAGGAAACTGAATGGAGAAACCCGTATCAGTTTTGGTGATATTCACAGGGCCAAAGTCATCAAAATCAGAATCAGAACCAATGTCATTGTAATCCTGCCACACACCAACAGAATCATCATCTTCTGTATTTCTGGTCAAAGGAAATCGCAACTCTGAAACAGGAACAGGAAGAGGTTCCTCGTTAAAGTACTTGTCATGAAGTAGCTCCATTGTTGTAGCCCTCCTAGCCGGATCATAACAAACCAGTTTTTTTACTAGAGCCACTTCGTCGGGGGAGCGGTTGGGGAGGCAGGCTTCAACACCAGCAGGGTTTTCTACCTTGCTAAACGAGATTATTCCGTAATCAGGAAGTTTTGAACAACCAGCCCAAGCTCTCTCATCAAGATTGCCCAAAACATTAATAATTCTACTGAGCTGGTCAATATCCGCAGTTCCAGGAAACAAGGGCTTCAGAGTCAAGAGCTCAGCAAAAATACATCCAAGTGACCAGAGATCAATTTCTAAACCATAATTAGCAGATCCATAAAGCAATTCAGGAGCCCGGAACCAGCGAGTTCCAACACATGATGTGAGACAACCATGTTCTTTATCTTCCCCCTCCATTGCTTCATAACTAAAAGAAGTTCTCATAGGATCATTATCAATATCACTTGTTGTGCACGTTGCAAGACAAGAAGTATTTCCATCCGGAATGTTTGTATTCTTGTCAACGTCATCCACAGATTTCTTTGTTTTCAGCTCATCTAAAACACTAAAATACTCTTCATGACTGCTTCCCTGCTCTTGATTTTCAAATCCTAATTGGCTTAAGTTGTTAGTGTGAGGAAAAGCTTCAGGATGATGAAGTGAACTTTCATGATTAGAACCATCCTCCTCACATGGTGGTGGATTCTCCTCAAAAGCATCAAATCCAGACTCTATGAGTATCCTTGCCTGAGAAAATTAGTCAATGAAACATTTCATTCCAGAAAAAAACCTTATACACTTCTTTGGATGCAATTGCACAACACTGGTTCAACTTAAACTCAAACTACATGATGCAATTATAGCCTAAAATACAGTGTCTAATAATCATAATAAAAAATGAATTTCCTCAAACTAAATATTACTATCCCCGATCTAGATAGAAGAAAAAATCACAAAAAACACAAAGATGAAGGAGCTCATTTAATTAATGAGATATGCTATTTAGTATTTACCTGTCCAAAATCAGCCAATTTGAGAACACCACAATCAGAAATCAAGAGATTAGAAGGTTTCAAATCACGATGAACGATCATATTCCGATGACAAGCATCAAGTCCACAAAGAATCTGAATCATCCAACGCTTCAACTCACCAACTGGAATCGGAATCCCTTCCTTAGCAGCATTGGAAATCACGGTAGCCAAATCAGTGGTAAGGTACTCGAGTACAAGAACAGCGTCTTCGTCGTCGCGCCAGAAGTATTCGTGCAAAACGACGACGTTTGGAGAGCCTTGAAGCATCTGTAACGCTTCGATTTCTCGGAATGCGGACTGGTAATCGTGGATTTCTTTGAGGGCGACTGTTAGGTCGTCGGAGAGACGACGGCCACGGTAGACGTCGGCGTAAGCTCCGGAGCCGATACGTTCCATGACTTGATATTTGGCGATTATCTCCGATCGGGTATGGATGCTCCAACTCTTAGTTGCACGACCCGGCTCCATTTTCGCCTCAAACAAAGTTTTTTCTACGTATTTATTCACTTCAATTTATCGGTCTGTCTAGGTTCGAATCCAACCATAAAACAAAGGAGTGCTAAATTTATTTATTTTAATCAAAAAACCAGCTTTGGTCCTGACCTAATGGGATAATACTTGGATGACATTCTGGTTGGTGACATTGGTGAAATTACCAACCACCACAATGTTACAAGTGTGCAAAACAACAAAAAAATCTTGTGAAAAAAAAAGAAGAAAGCCACATGTGATATTGTGGTTGGCCAATGTCACCCAAGTGCTACTCGACGTAATGAAGAATCAGCTATCTTATGATGAGGAATAGTAGCAAGTATCAACCTACATATTTTAACACACCACTCTTTTTAATGGTTAAAATTAACATGCTTTCCACCAAATTATGTGCGTTCTTGAATCCATGTAAATTTTAACCATGTGTTGAAAAATATGTGTTATTAATATTTCTCTTATTATGATTTTATTTGATTTAAAAATATTAATCTTTACATTTACATGAGTAGATGATAGCTAATTCATATCAACTAAATTTCTGTAAATGAAAATGACAAATTTTCAAAATAAAATAAATGAAAGGACTTCATTTTAAGAGTCCACCATCAATTCGAAACGATCTTAATATATATGAAAATCAAGAACAAAATATCCTCTCTTCTTATCACATGGATGCTACCCTCCATCACAACTATTAAAAAAGAAATGAAAAAAAACATTGAGAGGCCGCATTTTCCAGAATGCGACTTCCATGAAGGGGATAAAAATGGGATATTTTGATGTTTATTTTTCAAAGTGGGGCATTTTATTTTATTTTTTTAAAAAAAAGGAATATTCCGAAAAAATCTCTAAGAGATAAATTAGTAATATTTTATTTTATGAGTATTGATCTTTCATCCCGAGAGAAACTACCATTGTTGACAAATGTGAGCACCATACACTTTAATCCTCATGAAGTACCTTTTTTTTTTGAAACAATCCTCTTGAAGTACCTAAAAATAGTAGTTTAAAATAATTCAACTTATTAACTCATAAGAAATATTATCATGTATTCATGTTAAATGATAATCTCTTAGGATCTAAAGGAAATTAGGAAAAATCTTTATAAAATATAATATAAAACAAAGTGAATAAAAAAAAATAACAACACACTCATACCATTACGCAATCATAGATATAGATATTCATTCACTAATTTCAAATGTATTTTTTTAAGAATCATTGCATTAGTTGTTGTTGCTGTTGTTCTTATTCTTATTATTGTTATGTAAAAAAACACATTGCATTGGTTGTTTAACAAATACAACTAAAAGATAAATAGATGATAGCAAATAATTGCATTAAAAAAGTAGTACTTCTTAACAAAGAGAAATAAATTTACCAATACAATCACAATAAAATATAGAAGAGAAATCTTTTGTTTGCCCTAAAAAAAAAAAAGAACCTTTTTGGAGTTTTGGTTAATTAACTAGATTTACTTTTCCTTTGAATGTAATTAACTAGATATTTTCTTCCTCATATTTTGACATTTCAGATTTTGTATCAACCTCTTCATCCCAATTTTTTATATCTTCAGTACTCCCATAAGCCCAGCTACACAACAAGAAGTAAAACATATTCACCAAACTTAGAATAGTAAGGAGCCAATAGTAGTAATCATAGTGCCCTTGATTGATATTTGCTGATAACCAACTAACTTGACCTCCTCTTTGTGTCCCATTTTTAACAGACTTAACTATAATGGTAGCCACCAAATTTCCTGTCCCAAATCCAAGAGTAAAAAGTGAAACAGCAATACTAGACATACTTTTAGGAAATTGAGAGTAAAAAAACTCAATTTGTCCAATTGCACTGAATGCCTCAGCTAAACCAACTAAGCAATGTTGAGGTACTAGCCACATTGCAGACATGTTCACTACACCTTTTGGATCATTTATAAATCCTTCTCTAATTGCTTCATTTCTTCTTTTTTTCTCTACTAATGCTGCTACTAAGGTGGCTAAACATGATATTCCTATTCCAATTCCCATTCTTTGCTTTAAAGTGAGTCCTTTTCCTTTTTTTGTGTACTTTGATAACAAAGAAACTATAATGCGGTCATAAATAGCTACCCATATGGTTAAGGTGAGAATTCCAAATGCACTAAAACTTGTTGGTGGAATCTCAAAATTGTGAACCATTCTGTTCATAGTGGTTGCTTGGACCACAGAAAACGATTGTTGGCTTATTGTAACTGCAATTGTGATGCCAGTTGACCATAGCGGAAGAACTTTGATTACTGCTTTCAACTCCTCTACTTGTCTTACTGTACATAAACTCCATGGATCAATTGGCATCCCATTAGAGTCTAAATCTTTTTCTCTGTTCTTCATAATGCAAGCCTTGTTCAAGAACCTATACAAAGAATCAAATTTATGTTAATTGATAAATGTCCTTGTCCGTATAGTTTAATTGATAGAGACATTGTATTATACATGCGGAGCTGAGTTCGAACCCTGAATTCTCCACTTATTCGAAATTTTGGTCACCAAACTATTTAATAAAAATGAAGAGTTTTCAACATACATTAATTGAATAAGACAAAGTATTACCTTGCTTTGTCCGTGGGCTGAACAAGATTAGAGCCACTTTGGAAATACCACAAACCAGAGTTGTTTGGAGGCAAAGTTAAGTGTCTGTTTTTCCATGATGCAACAATGACTTGAGCAAATCCAGCAAGTAAACTCTTGTTTGGTTTCACTTTAACATACATAAAAGATCCCAAGAAAAACACGACAGAAGAAAACAACATAAGACCCACTGGTATACCAAAACCAATAACCCAACCTGCTTTAACTTGAATATATACTATGAATACCATCGAAACCATAACTGAAACACCAACTGAAACATAGTACCAATTGAAGAAACTCTTCATAATTCTCTCATTTTTTGGGTTTTTTGGATTGTTAATTTGATCAGCTGCAAATGCTAAAGAACATGGCCTAATACCACCAGCTCCAAAAGCCATTAGAGCAAGTGAAGAGAAAAGAAACAAGAATTGCATTCCTGTTGCACTTGTACATGATTCTCCATTATTGCACTCTGGTGGCCTTGCATGCCTAATGATTGCAGTTAGCCACAACACAATTAATCCCTGCAATGAATTAAGATTCTTAACCAAATTTCACCAAACCACTCACATACAAAAATTATATAATAAAATTAAAATTAACATTACTAGAAACTAAACGGTCAATTAAGTTTCAAAATTAACCTTGAACAGATTAAACCGAACGGTGGAATTAAGTCATAATTTCTAATGCTAAGTTTCAATAGAAGTATTTATAATTAGCTTACGAGAAGGTCGATGATTGTTCCCCAAGCAATAACACGAAATCGTCCAAGGCAAGAATCAGAAAGTAAAGCACCAAAAAGTGGCATAAAATTGGATCCAGCATTCCACAAGAATATTATGATAGCCGCAGTTGAAGGCTCTGCATGATACTCGTTTAGCAGGTACAAAACCATGTTCACATGAAGTCCTACATTTGCAACCTTCTCAAAAGTCTCATTTGCTAAAATATATCAATAAAAAACAAGTTAGAAAATCATAACCTTTTTGTTAGAACAATAAAAAAATATGTATACCAAAGTAAAATCCATGATTATTAATACAGTTAATATGTTATTAATATATGAAATAAGTAGTAAAAATGTCCTATATAGAAATGAAGGGGTCATCACCTATGATAAAGGGCATTGTTCTATAACCACCCTTTTTCCTTTCAACATGTTCAGTGTCTTTGTTTTGCTCCATTGACATCTCCATTTTCCTTCTACTACACAAGTCTATGTTATAAACAAAATATAATTGAGTTGCTAGTTATTCAATACAATAGAATAGATATGTTTAAAGCACTATATATACGTATATGGACAAGAATTATCTCACCTTGTTACAAGTAGACCTCGTTCTTATCTAAAAATTATTTGTCACATGTATATCATCAAGATTCTTCCATTATTGTATTGTACGGCTGGGTAATAATGTTGGAAAAATGAGCAATAATTTTTTTCTTAATAATAGAGAAAAAAACAAATTATTTGTCCATTTATTGTCATAGTGTGTGTTCAGAGAAGAGATCAATATGAGTATATGACTAATAAAGAGACAAGAAATGTCACCCTATAATAGATGATCATCACGATATTTCTTATTATTATTATTTTTTTTTTACCATTTTCGGCACTGAAATGCGCAATCAATAATGCACGTTACAGCTAGCATTGGCCATTTATCAGTATATGCATGAATTCCTTTTTGTAAGATATATGGGAATGTGTAATAAATTTATTGAGCTCAAGCAGCTGATGAACTTCACTAAAGGACAAATCATTTGGATAAATTTGAGTTTGATTACTTGAGTGGAACAATTATTGAGAACCGGAGGGTAAAAATAAAAATATGTGTGTGTTTTCTTGCTAGCTGTTAATGTGTTTTCATTTGCAATTTACTCTCAATATGTCGCCATCATTGTTTACGGTGGAAGAATAACGCGAGAGATTAGTATCACGCGAAGAATTTTGGCATCTAGTTTCAAAAACGTTATCCTATGGTTCACAGTAAACTATATAGGGAGTTTCTATGGTACACCCTTAAATTAAGGTGTACCGGTACACCTGTTTCATAAATCAATAAGCTAACGATCATTTTTATGTAAAAAAGAGCTATTTGTCGACTTTTATATTTTAGAAAATATTATTTCATAAGAAAAAATATCATTTCATTGTTTATAAGAATCATACTAATTATTTTACATTTTATTGAAAAAATAATAAATATTCACTATTATAAGTAATAAAAAATTAAAAAAAGTTGAATTTTGCTTCGCCAACATTTTTGAGAAATAAAATATTGTTATTATAACTGTAAATGATAGAAAATATTTTTTCCTAAAAAAATATATAGGTGTAGCGGTACACTCAAATTTTTCGAGTGTACCATAGAAATTGCCAAC
This sequence comes from Medicago truncatula, assembly GCF_003473485.1. Taxonomy (NCBI): domain Eukaryota; kingdom Viridiplantae; phylum Streptophyta; class Magnoliopsida; order Fabales; family Fabaceae; genus Medicago; species Medicago truncatula. The sequence goes on along the minus strand of NC_053049.1, from coordinate 47,593,646 downwards.
TATATATCTTCAAGTGGGAGTACTTTACGTTTTGCTATTTATTTATTGGGTGTTGCTAACCGGTGTCCTCGGATCACTGATTAAGGAGCAATAAATGAACATTTACATTTCTTTCTATATCCTTTTCATTTCTTAACAAATTTTTTTCTTCTTGTGGATTTTACTCAAACCAATTTTTCTTTTCGTAAATTTTTTGTGAATCATATTTTTTTTAAACTAATTCACGGAAGCCTATGCATAATTAGCAACATTTTCAATTAAAACAAAATCTAAAATAAATTAACAATTCCAAAGATAAAACACAACCAATTAAAATATCAAATACAACCTCTCAAAAAAAAATATCAAATACAAAATCATCAAATGTGTAAAAATTACAAAATATTCTTGAACACAAAATAGGATTCCATGCTTCACAAAATAGGAAATTTGATAGAGTATTGAATACACATTTTTCTTCTTTTAATTAATTGCCTTATTTATCACTTTAATTAAAGTAAAATAAATGAAATTTGGATCTGGATAGCATTCATTACCCTTATTTATTTATTTATTATTTAGAATGTTTAAGTAGAACGTAAAGGCCATAGTTTATGTCCAACGATCGATTAAATGTTGCAAAGGTTAAATCAAAAGATTAATTTATTATTTCATTTTAGTTAATTAATTGGTGAACTGGCCTACATACATATTTTTTTTTTCAAGAAACCGGCCTACATGCATGTAGACCAAAAAAGAGGCAAAAACGGAGGATAAAATTGACCAATAATGTAATAATATATAAATGTAGTACACTAGTACTCCTTCATTTTCAATTTTTTTCAGCGATGTCATTCTCAAATCATAAGTCGTTTGAAAAAAAATTGTCTCAAATTCTAAGCCTAATTGCAATATGAATGTAGATTAATGTTGCGTTTCATATTATATTTTTAATTATTTATTACTATCATTTTTTTTAAATTCTTTAATTTATTTTTCTCATATCATTAATTATGGATAATTTGTAAAATAACTCATAATTTATCTTTAACATATAAAATTAATCATATTTCTTAATATGTGTAAGATGACCAAAACAACTTATAATTTAGGATGGAAAGAGTAACAAAATAGATGAATATGTAAAAGATGACCTATAACTAGGATGTAAAGAGGAGATAGTCTTCTATGACGACAAGATCGAATTTACGGAATTTATACACACACATAAATCAACCCTTTCCCCCCCAAAAATATGAAATCATTTTTTTAATTATAAAAAAAGTACCCTATTATGTGTGAGCCTAATCATTATAAATTTTATCTTGTGACCATACAAGAATAGCTTGCAAAGAGATAGGGTGGACGAATACCAATCCAATTATGAAAGATAAAGGGAAACCAATGAGAAAAAACATAGGTGAAGGGAAAAAAGTACGGAGCAAACAAAAATTTGAAACCTTGATATACATTAGCATAAAAGATAATCAGGGAGCCCTAGCCTATTTCAGTTAAATAAATCTGAAACACAAGAGATGTCCTGCCAAACAAAACCAATTCTAAAGACCAAGGAAAGCATATTATGTGCAATATGCATTCTCTAAAGATATGAGAAATAATGAATCTAATATTCTTAGTTAACTCAACACAGTTCAACCACCGGTTTCTTAACCTCCAAGGAACCATACAATGATTCTTTAAAGTAAGAGTAACCAATTGAGAGTATGTTTCCAACCAAAGAGAAATCCAACCCTTTTTTTTGTTGAAGCAATCTCAATTGCATGCATAACTCAATAAGCTCTGCATGAAAATCAATAGATATGATTAAATTTTGAGCAAAACAACCTACAACAACATTACTTTCTCTCGAAATACCAGCACAAACAGTTGATCCAGGGAAACCTTATGTTGCATTTGATCCAAGAAACAATCGGTGGATGTATATATCCTCTTTAATCCGAGGAGAATAGGTTAAAACAAAAAATGACTTAAGAACAACATGTTCATGCATAGTTGAGAAAGAGGTCCATGTAGAGACTAGAGTGGTTGAGCAAGAAAAGTATCAGAGATCACCATATGAGAGGTCGATTTCTAAGAAATGATCTTGTTATCCAAACCTAGTTTTTATATCTACAAAACCAAATTACATCAATTAAGTTGATAATGAATTAATGATAACAATAATGATAATTTTACATTGAGGAGACAAATATATTTTACAAATATCCAGAACAACATCAATAGAAGAAGTGTCAATAACAATACTAAGAGTAGAAAAAACCAGGTCCAAAAGATTTTTCTCGCAGAAGCACAATTCCAGAAAAGATGTTGGCTAGTCCCGACTGCCTTGCCACACAAGTTACATTGAGAAACAACATTGCAACCTAGCACACATACTCTCATCCGCATGATATTTTTTAATTTTTTTTTTTGAAAAAGCCTCCGAACAAGAAGAGATTTAGATGGCTGGATGAAGAGTAGAGGCAAATTTATAAATATAAACCAAATACATTTTTTATTGATAATCTAAAATATCCTCAAACGTGCAATTGGAGAGTCACTTAGGTAACTGAGATTCATTTAAGATTTGATGTTGTTCAACATATATTTTTTCATACACATTAGTAGATAGAACCCCATACAAAGTACTTCGCAGAAAAAGTTTTTTTTTTTTTACAAATCACAGAAAAAGATTTGAATGGTTATTATTGTATTTGACAAAAAGAAGGTTAGTAAGACACTGCGAAAGTCTTAAATTGAGTGTTGTTGTTAATTGTATCATCAAATCATACATCATGCATCATATACATTTTAACACAATTTTGATGATTAATAAATATAATGTATATTTGTACTTTTAAAAATCATAGTTAATGATAATTTAAAATCCCGGTTAATTGCATTAATGAATGGCAAATGAGTTTCGGCAATTTGATATACTTAAAGAAAATATACATCTATTAAGCATGATTAACCATATATTTGAACCACTTTAATCATCTAATTTAAAATTTATCATCAAATTCATGTGTCAAAATAATACAACTATTTAAAATATAATTTAAAGAAAATATTTCATTGACTGATTGCTATACTTTTATAATGAAAAAATAAATTGAAATTTGAAAAGTATATGAAAAGTGGATAATCACTTTCTTCTGTGCCAAAATTATCACCTAACACACCCCTATGAATAAATAAAAAGAGAAGGGAAAAAGAAGAAAGGATAAAATTACAGTTTCATGCATATATAGCAAACTAATCATATATCTACATAGAAAATCAATCTATGTACAAGGCTTTTTTTATGTATAAACCTTTGAGTTTTGAGCTATATACATCCCCCAATGAACCAAAAAGGATGGTTATTATTTTCTTTTTTTAGTCAGAAAAAGGATGGTTATTATTCGAAGGATTAATGAATTTAATGTTATCAAGGAAAGTTCATCCTGTCTTCCTGTACCCGTACAATGACTATCTTCTTTTAATTCATTTCCCAAGCCTGCAATAACCAGAAATTGTCACTTTTAGTAAAAAAAAAAAAACTCTACTATTACAGTTCTATTTATATATGATTTAGAAGACAGAGTAAAACTGCTACTTGGTTGGTATATACATGACATAAATATGCAAACTTTTGGTCCCCGAGCTTAGCTCATTTGGTAAGGGATAATGCACAATATATGTAAGGGTCGGGGTTCGAACCCCGGACACCCCACTTATTCATTTTAAGGTGATTTTCTCTGTCCACTAGACTACTTGATCCAAAAAAAAAAAATGCAAACTTTTGTAATATGAAAAGTTGGCCCAACCCTCAATCTATCATCATTGTAGATTTGGAGAAAAGGGTCGTATGCTACATCAAGGCGTGAAATGAGAATATAATATAACCATTTGAAATTAAAACTTCAAGCAAAATTTTTGTCACCTGAATTTGTCCATCTGAAGTTCCAATCACCAAAATTTGTTCATTGCTGTCTAGAGCCATGCAATTAACCTTACAATTTGTACCCAACTGTAACGTGCCAACTTTAATGTGTTTCTTATCCCAAATTTCTACAACACCTCCCTTGCACCCCAAATAAATTAATTCTGAACTCACTGCCATAGCCCGCACTTCTGATCCAGTTTGCAGTGATCCAACCATGCTGTAATTGGAATTATTCCATATCTTGACGTATATGTAAAACAGTCAGTTAACTATGGTACGAACATCCAGAAAGTTAATATCAAAGAAGCTCAAATAATTTCTATGATTTAGAATTCAATATATCATGAAACCTGATGTTTCTAGCAAGAATTAAGTATTTATATATACACACAAACCATATATGTGTGAGATACCTTTATAGCAGTTCCATCCAAGGAAGAGCCAGCTGCATATATAAGTTCACCATGAACTTGCAGTGCATGAATAGGATATGCTTTCCCAAGTAATCTTTTAGAACCACTTTGAATATTACTGATAGTTCCAGTGGCCAAATGTATCTCCTGAAATATGACAATAATATTATCACAAATATGTCGAGATAACATCACATACTCAAGTTGAGATAGCATCACATTGGATTTAGGCTATGTCGTACTTCTTAAAACTTGATACCTGAACACTACTGTCGTGGCATCCACAGTATAATCTTCCATGAGCATGAGCCAAGCACTTCACGTATTTATTTGAATTTAACAACTTGGATTCTCCATTCATTGACTGAACCTGATGAAAGAGAAAAGTAATTACGGCACACAATAATGTTACTTGCTTTAGTTAATTTAAACGAACTAATTGTAATCATTAGATGGGAAGAAGATGATGAAGAAGAAGCAAATCTGTTCCGAAAACTGATGACTTGTCAATATCCCCACTTAGGGATTTAGTTTTTTGGATACTAAATCAGATAGGAAGGAAACGGTACATCATCATCCAGCTAAAGTATAATGTTCATGTCTGAGATTACTAAGTAGGCATTGATGATGAGAGGGAAGTAGTGTTATTTTTTAATTTTGCATGCGTATGGCGTACCTTGACACCAGCCCCCTGCGGAATGAAACAAGTTGTGCTATTGGTTACAACTAAATTATGAATCTGGTCCTTCATATCATGCACCTGCTCACAATGTATTGCTGCCTTTCCAATAGACCAGATCTGTTATTCAACGAAACAAAATTTTTGTTAGCAGGCTGTCTGACATTGAAACTAGAGCTGCAGAAAATTTTACTTTTGCAGTTCGGTCAAGTGAACCACTGTAAAGTCTGTCACCAGGTTCTGAAATCGTCAAGTTTGTCACAGCCTTGGTATGTTCTTGGATCTCTTGCAACAGAAGTAATTCGTTATCCTTTAATGTCCAGACCTTCAAAAGTTCAAAGTATTTTCCAGTAAGCTCATATCACGGTAAAGTTGTCATATACAGCCAAGGATCAAACATTTTGCTAATGACCAGGTAAATATGACCTGGCATTTTTAAAGCTATTGAATCTTTAAGGTAAATGGCAAACACCTTGTCATAAAAATTTACTCCTTTTTGCAACACCTAATCTTATCTATTTTCTAATGTATCTAGCTCATGCTCACACACCCAAGTCTCCCTCTAGGTAATTGCATAAATGGAGAGTTTCAGTCTGCGGTAATTTATTTTCTGGTGGTTTTAAGGAAATAAATATGTAAACAACTATAACAGATAAAATAAGAAATCTATTATCTGCCAGAGTGCTATAAAAGTTATAGTTTGTTTCAATAACTGTAATCATGAAACATTAGAATTTAAACGGCATTTGAAATCCTAAATTTTATTACCTTGATGCTGCCATCGGTATGGCCTGAAATAATTTTATCCTTGAAGCAAATGACAGACAGCACGTCTCCATTCCCTCTGCAATCTACTTGGATTATCTCTTTATGTCTCCAAATATCCTGTTCCGATGAAGAATTTTAGATAATCCACCAATACCATGCCTATACTAAAAAATGGTTTAGGAATACACCAAACTTACTGTTTTAGGCTCATTCTCATCAACCAGAACTTTCAGCATTTCAGATGCCAAGGGAGAGAATCTCTTTAGCTCTCTCAAACCTTTTAAGATATCCTTAGCGTAGGAAGCAGTTAGATCACGTAAGCCATCTGAAATTTACAATATCAAGTACAGTCATCATATTGCTGATTTTCATAAACGGCATGCATAAGTTTGAACACATAAATCAACAGAGAGGCTCATAGGTTCACCAAATATTTTCATACTTTTCAAAATAGACTAATATAGAGAAGCCAAAATAATAAGATCTTATCTAAATCTATTGAATTCTGTATGAGTAATTTATGATGCTTACAGAAACTAAAAAACCGATGATATTTTCCTTTGTAGAAAATATTTTATTTATTTATTTATTTATTATCATCTAGCTGTTCTAAATTATTTAAATCAAGGTTGTAATAATTGGCTGGGTTTCTGAAACTTACCAGAGAAATGAAGAAAGCTATTAAGAGCAAGCATAGAAAGGATTCTGTGTTCTATATCCTTAGCAGAATTTAATTTATTTACGAACGGCTTTAGCAAACAGACACGGGCTGCTCCTTGTATCCCTGTATCTGGTAGAGTGGTCAGCATGTATATGAGCCACGTAGCTGATATAAAGCATGCTGAACGTAGCTCTGGAATTCTACTCTTCATGCCATCTGCCAAAGCTTCAAAAAGTATACCAAACTCGTGGCTAACTAGAACAGATGCAATTTTTCTTTCCCAATCATCTGCTGCTCTCTCTTCTTCCTATTGATTCCGAGTATATAACAATATTTTTAAAATAATAGAACACCAAACAAACAAACAAAAAAGCTAAAATAGGAATGTCCTGGAAGCAGAAAACAGAAACTCAAAATACTTTAAAAGTTTCAAAGAACATTACTGCAGTTATTTCGATTTCTGAGAAGAAGTTGCTCATATGATCCACCTGCACATCACTTCTGGGACCTTTGTCAATACCGGCCCGTTTAAGAAGGACTTCTCTAATAAGAGGCTTTCCAGAGAAGCTGAACCTCCCTTGCAGTGACATAATTGTATCAGCAGCTGCTAACTGGGTAGTAGGGAAATCTGAGTTCCTCAGGCATGAAATAAGACTGTCTATTGCCTCTTCACGGTATATGCTCATATTTCTTGGTTCAACCTAAAAATGGCATGACGGGTGTTAACTCTATAACTGGGAAAACAGCACATTGTGTTTGATTTAAAGGTAGTAATATATAGAAAGTGTAAATAGAAATCATAAACTAGTTCCTATTTTTAAGATTTAGCTAGTACTAGTATCAGATTCCAAGATTCATACCAGAAGATCAAGTTGGAGTAAGAGACCGGCCATGACTGGACATTGATCTTGAAGGGCTGTTTGCAAATGAATAAGAAGAGTATGCATTGTACTAAAAGGCCCTTCTTCCTTTATAATATGGAGGATTCTTTCATTGAATGTTCTCCTGGAAGGAACCAATTGAAAGCTATCAGATATAAACTAAAAAGTACATTAGTTTGATGGCAAATACTATGGAAGGGGTCTAAACTTGTTAAGAATAAAAGATGGAAAGTAGTTAACTTTACTATTTGATGTTATCAATGCATCAAATTTTGTGTTTTTAATAAATATTTTCCATTTCTTATCTCTTTAACCAGTCTATTAGTACATTAGCTAGCTACTAGATACTCTCTTTTACAAAAAAAAGCTAGCTACTAGTTTGGTTAGCATAATCCCGAATACGGAACAGATAGATATACCTATTTAGCTTGATCAACTCAGAAAAAAATTCAACAATCTTGAAACGTTCTGCATCATTTGCATGGATGAAGCTCTCCATAATAGAAGAGAGCTCTGCTTTGTCAGCAATGGTGTTCCTACAAGTCCCATCCTCTTGCATGCATCTTAATAAGATCTCCACTGCAACAATCCTCTCCTCTGCCCATTCAGCTCCTAAACTGCCAACAATAGCTCCAAGTGCTTTTTCAGAGAACAAAGTCTTGACAATCGAAGATGCAATTATCTCATCACTGCTTCCAATAATCTGTCCAAGTAGAAGAACTGCAGCTGTTTTGGGATTTAAACACATGTTAACCAAGTCTTCCTCTTTCTTATTGAAAACGGCTATGAGGGACTCTACTACGGCCATCTCAGTAAGAGTCACAGTGGATGGGTTTAGGACATACAATAGCACAACAGCTTCTGTCAACCCTTTCTTGAAAAGAGCCATTATACATTCAACGTCGGTATCCACGCGTGTTAGAGTCTGAATAACAGAATTGTCTCTAGATCCCATCTCAGCCAGAAGGAAAACTGCTGCCTGAAGAACCTGGGGTTCAACAGAATTGAAAAGTATCTCCACAAACCCATTAATAATTGGAGGTTTTGATAGCATGCTGTGGATATCCACTCCCAGATTCCCTCCTCTCCACAATTTCTCTATTTGAAGAGCCGCCATTTCAGATTCCTGGAGAATCTCTGACATGTACAGGTTATTGATTGCACAGCGTAACTCGCCAATCATCCCATCAACAGTGGCCTGTGTTATGACACTATTAGGAGAAGTTGAAGGTATTTCTGTCTTCACTACTGACTCGCTATCTTTGTATGGACACTCACATGTAGGCGGGACTGAACTGGGGTTGTGTTCTTTCCAGCTAGCAACTAGTCTTTTGAGCACATAATTTGTCTTTGGTAGCTTGGTGTTTTGTAGCTTCTGGCGAGTGATAGGACAAGTTATGTTCTCTCTATTAAACCATTCCTCAATAGCTTTACGTTCATATGTCTGACCAGTCTCAAGAGTCACTGGATCATCAAATATGTTACTGGTTATTGGACAGACGAAGTCTTTAGGAGGTGTTTGTTTCCCACTTCCATGTGGCGGCGTGTTTTCATAGTCTGCCATTGGATAATCTGGGGAGCTAGGAGCAGGAAGAATCCAAGTTAAAGAAAATGCATCAGACAACAAAATATTGAAGAATGGTTTTTTAATATACGTACCCCCTGGATTCTTTGAAGATGGTTTGAATTTGTTCCTTGTTTTGGCTTTGGCTTTGTCGAGGCTCCAACAATGCTACATTTTTGTCTTTTTCCTACAGGACATATTCATCACTTAGCACTAAAAAACTAAAACAGCAAGCATAGAAAATTCAGTCCTCATTGGTTTTCCCGTTTCTTAGTGGCATCAATTACCTCATTTTCAGCTTCAGAATCCGAAGAAGAACAAAGTAAATTCTCATCTAAAGAAAATTGAGTTTCAGGGGCTGAGTTTAAATAGGCTGGTGTTGTCCAATATTTTGAAGATTTTAGGGGATGGAGGACTCTTGGAGAGACTCTTTGAGGATATAACAGCGCGAGGGAGGATATGCTGCTCGAACTGCTGCTCAAAAATTCAACTGATGTATCCCTTTCGGACCACATTGGCTGCAGGAATCAATAGAAAAGGAAAAGTAAATGAGGAAATGATCATGAAATGCATGTGCGTTAAACCATCAAACCAAAATGCAAAGAAACTCCTAGTTTTCTCCACAATCACATTTTCCTTTCTACCTAGCTACGCCAATATCAACACACCTCAGTGCAAATACAATTTTGTTTTCTAGCTATTATAGGAAACAAAGTGTCACCAAACAAAAGTCATCCGTTGGTACCGGAGAAAATCACGGACCATGACTATATGCACAAACAACTAACAGCAAATTTTGAGCAGTCCAATTTAAATTTCAGGAGGCCTTAATTAAAATCAAAGAGGCCAATAAAATTTCCAAAATTGACCTAATTCTTGTTAACTTCATTCTAGAAAATTTAACAAGAAACCAAACAAATCCTTCACAACACTGAGTTGAAGCACAAGAAATCAATCTTTAGGTTCACTTTTATGTTAAAATCCCAGTTGATAAAAAATTGAACGAACCCAATGAAATTAACACAACAAACATAAACATTTGTAAGTTGAATTGAAGAAAAGTATAAATTCGTAAACAAATAACATCAAGGACAACATTACATTATACCGTCCGTTCTCCAACTGAGGCATTTTCATTTCCTCCTTTCTATGCAATCCACCACGGTCGTTGCTGCCACTTCCTGCAGCGTTCTTCAAGATCAACAACGGTGGACTAATCGTCGAATCTTCATCTTTATTCACCAAAACCTCTTTAAAATACACAGCAAGAACCCTGCAATTCTCATCCAAAACCTCTTCGTACTCCTTCTCCAACTCCTTCAGCTTTAACGCTTGATCACTGCTCACACTCGATAACAACTTTGCATAAGGCATAAACAAATCGTTGGAAACAGAGTAGTCACCGGTGTCTCCGTCGCGGCTCGGAGTTTCAGAAGCGGATGGCAAAATCCGTGTTCTCTGTTCATCGAACCATCGGAAAACAGGGAAGAGATGAAAACAAAAAAGATGCTCGTAGAGAGACGGTGCTATTTCAGATCGAGCGAGTGAAGGATTGGAATGAAAGATTCTGAGGAGAATGATGGCAGATTCTTCGGCGTGGTTACGGAGGGTTTGAATGAGGGAGAGGAGGAAGGAGGAAAGAGGATACTCAGGGAGAGGAAGGAGAAGTTTCTCCGCGAGGGAGAGAGAGGAAGAGCGAATGGCGGAGCTGGAGTTGGAAACGGCGCTTTCGAGAGCTTCTGAGGCGAGGTTGAGTTGTTTTAAGGTTACTTGATTGGTGATTGGAGTTTCTCGGTGGAGAGTTTCAATGAGGTGGCGACGGAGTTGTGATTGATGAATAACGCCGGTGATGAATGCGGTAGTGTAACGGAGGATTTGAGTTCGTGTTGTGTTCATGGCGGTGGTTTTTGATCGGAATGGGAATGAGTGAAATGAGGTTTACGACGATGTTAACGGGAATAAACAGTATTAACTGATTCAATTTGCGGGAACGAAAGTCTCTGAACGGGACGGCAAGTTTTGAAATGACAAATTCACCCTTATGTGAAAGTAATAATCACTAATAATTAGTCAGAAAAACAACATTCCCATATTTGAAATGACGGCAAGTTTTTTGTCTAAGTAATTAATTAAACAATTAAACATGTATTGATCATGGTTTTGTTATGTAATAAAAAAATGGTGCAGAAGACAAAGTTCCAAGTGGAATAAGTAAGACTAAAAGAGTGGGATATTTTGGTAAATCTAACAACTTTGAAATGTGGCGGCAAAAATGAACAAGTGGGACCCGTTTTGCCGGCCAGCCGGCTCGGTTTGACTGTTAATCACGTCATGCGGTTTCTGGATTTTGGATTCATGCTTTTGATTTGGCAGAGATCATTTCTTATTGTTATTTTATGACGATGTAGTAGTAGTTTTTTTTGCTGGAACTTTTGCAAGTTCAACTTATTAGTAATTTTTTCGGTATAAGTCCAACTTCATTTAAGTAATTAATAATTTTTTTTAAAATTGTTTAATGACTTTTTTTTTGAAGAAAAATACTCCATCCGTTTCAAAATGGGTGTCGCTTTAGTCAATTACACACATATTAATGAATGAAATAAAGTAGTCAAATGTCATATCAATTTTACCAAATTATCCTAATCAACTATTAGTTTGTTTTTCATTAAAGAAAAAATAATACTTTGAAAGTAATGTAACGTAGTATTAATTGAAGGGTACAATTGAAAAAAAAAAGTTATTATTGCATTGGAAACTGAAAGTGATATTCATTTTGAAACAATTTTTTTGATTAAAACGATACTCATTTTAAAACGGATGGAGTAGTTTAATTAATGACTTGACTACATGCCTGGGAGGAATGAGAAATTTGAGATTTAACTTTGATCTTTGTATATTATGTGTGTTTGTTTTAGCTTTAAAAAATATAGATTATGAGTTAAAAAAATCTAGAAATTTTAAAAAAATCTGAAGCTTATTTCTGTTTGTTTACTATTATAAAAATTATTTTTTTTAAGATTTGAAGCTCTTACATTTGAGTTCCTTTTAATTTTTTGTTTTTGTATTTGAATAGTTACTTGGAATAACTTTTCATTTTGAAGCTAAAAATGATTTTTTTTAAACAAAATAGATTTTTTAAAAATCTAAAACAAACACAACAAAAATAAAAAAAGTGATTTTTTAATTAAAAAATAGATTTTTTTTTTCTTAAAAAAACCAAACAACACAGACCATTATTAATCTTATAACCATCAGCTGAACCGTATTTACAGGACAATTAAATATAGATTAGTTGACGTTTTTACCTCATATATTTTTTTTTTTAAGGAAGGAGACGTTTTTACCTCATGATGATTGATGGATGCAACAAAACAATATATTCAAATGGAATTTTGTTTTTCTTTATAGTTAAATTCAAGCTTAAACATTCTGTGTATCATAGTCATTTTGCAATTTTTTTCTTGATTCGTTTCTGTTCTTATGATACTCATTTTTAATTTAGTCTATACTCCCTCTAATCATATTTATAAATAAAATACTACTTTTTAGATTCATTGAATACATAATGTACTTGATATATATTATAGACTAAATAAATTAAGTATTTAATGAATATAAAACGTAATTTTATCTTATAAATATGACGAGAGAAAATATAGTTTATCTTTTTTCGTTTAAGTCTCTGGAAATGTCAGTGTAAATTGATTTTCCATGACGTATTTGGTAAATTTAATTTTAGATGCATCATAAATGGTACTTGGACAATTGCTATTATACTAACTTGATTGTAGATAATTAGGATGACTTCGTTTTGGGTTTACATTATACATCATGCTTTAAGAATTTTAATGAAATGAGATTGCCTACGATTTTGAATATTCGATCATCATTGGTTATTATTGTCATGTACCATGGTTCTGAAACATGGATTTTTTGTTTTGTATGAAGAACACATAGAAGAGAGATAACATAAACGTATTAGTCTCCTTCTTGGAAGATAAATTTTTGTCCTCATTCAAATGCTTATGGTGTTTAGTGTGGGAAGACTTTTTTCCTTGTGTTTAGAATCTCATGGACATACTCTGTTTTCTATTTGCTAAGTTTTTACTTACTTGATTTAAAGAAATGAACGGTAGTAATGTATAATGTGAGATGCAATTGAATACATTTATAAGACTTACATATTAATTTTTGTATTCTTCAATTTATGGAGTTGGTGGTTCTTTTTAATTTGAGTTAGTATCAGGACATGCATGTTGTAACATCTTAACGCAAGAATTTTATGATCTTAATATGACTTCTTTTAAGTAGATCATTTTTTTTTTCATTATGTGAATCGTATGTGATTTATTTTTTATGAGTCGATTAAATTTACTATGAAATTTTTGGTCTCATTTTATATATGAACTCGGTGTTGGAAAGTTGAGGTATTAATTCTCTTATGTGAAATTTGAGCATGACCAAACAGGACATATAAATTCCAAGAAGAAATAGCAAGTCAAATGATTCTCGCCTGCAAGGAATGATGATTGCACTCTCTTATTGGATCGAAAAATTAAAGAAAACTCGACATTGTGATTTGTTGTTTTTTAAAGAGGCACCCTAATTACTAAATTTTAGTTGTTTTTTCTGAGTATTATGAATATGGTCGTCGATATGAAAATGCCATTGATGAGTTTTATGGAAGTACCATTTGTACAAAATGTTCCATGAACTCGCATGTTAAGATAGTTGCGAGGAAGGTAAGACCTGAAATATGGCTCTTTAAAAACCTTGAAAAGTTCCATGAACTCGCATGTTGAGGGAGTTGCCAGGAAGGTAAGATTGGAACACGACTCTTTAAAAACCTTGAAAGTTCCATGAACTCACAGAGTTGAGTGAAAGGTAAGAACTGAAACATGGCTCTTTAAAAACCTTGAAATGTTCCATGAAATCTCCTCTTAAGGGAGCTGCGAGGAAGACACTACCTGAAATGTGACTCTTTAAAAACCTTGAAATGTTCCATGAACTCGCATGTTAGGGGAGTTGCGAGGAAGGTAAGTTCTAAAACATGGGTCTTTAAAAACCTCAAAATGTTCCATGAACTTGCATGTTGAAGGTGTTGCAAGGAAGGTAAGACCTGAAACACGACTCTTTAAAAACATCGAAATATTCCATGAACTCGCATGTTGAAAAAGTTGCGAGGAAGGCAAGTCCTGCAACATGACTTTTTAAAATCCGTGAAAGTTATGTTCCATTAAAAAAAGTAGGGTCTTGTTAACTAGTGCCCCCGAGGCACTAGTTAAGGAAACAAAAAAAGAAATATTTATATTAAAAACATCATTTTTCACACTTTTTAAATTTTGAGTACACAAGTTCCAAGATACACTTATACTATATTTTGTTTACTTAACTTGTGCCCCGGGATACTAGTTAACATTTTCCTAAAAAGTATGCCAGAAAGGGGATGTAAACACCGCTGAAAATGGTTTCTTAATAGTTTCGGCTAATGACAAATCCACTGGTAGTATGAATGGGATTACAATAAAAAATAACAAAGAACGATTGTCATCTCAAGAAATTGAAGAAATGATTAGAGAAGCTGAAGATTACCGCTTTAAAATGAGAAATTTCTTAGGAAGGCCAATGTAATGAATGCATTAGATGAATGGGTTTTACAGGTTGAGGAATGTTGTAAAGAATAAGGATATTAAATTAAAGCTCTCGTCTAAAGTAACTGACAAGATCAACTATGCAATTACAAAGACCACAAATTTGCTTGAGGATTGTTGGTTTTATGACTGAAAGATGAAAAACGTAGAAGAATAGAAAAGGAAGTTGCAGGTTGAGTGGAAATAGGAATTCAGTTTTTTATTATGGCAGAAACAGTACACTTAATAATTTAAAAAACAAAACTAAACAACACACGTTGCCAACACTTCAGCAAGTAACAACTACTTGCTCCTAAAAGGTAGGAACCACTAATTAACTGAAAAAAACCTATATAGAATAAAATAAACATAAAGAAAAGCCACATAATGCAGTCCTAAAAGCAAATAATTAACACTCCTCCTTGCTTTAGGATCTGCAAACTCCAATTTTCTGCCTTAAGAACTCAAACTTGCTAAGAGGAAGTGGTTTTGTAAATAAATATGCCAGTTGCTCTTCTGATCTGCAATAAACCAAAGTGACTTCTCCACTTTGCTGAACCTCTCTTAAGAAGTAGAACTTGATGTTGAAATGTTTAGTCTTCCCATGACATACTGGATCCTTTGAAATTGCAATTGATGCCTGACTGTCGACAAAGATTTTTGTCTTATCATTCTGCTGGATATCTAAATCACATAAAACCTTTTTTAACCATAAAACTTGATTTGCAGCAGCTGTTGCTGCTATGAATTCAGCTTCTGCAGTGGATTGTGCTACAATCTCTTGCTTCTTTGTGCACCATGAGAATATTCCTGAGCCTAGGCTGAAACAATAGCCCGAAGTACTCTTCATGTCATCAACAACTCCATCCCAATCACTATCAGAGAATCCATACAACTTGAACTCTTGACATTTTTCAAATTTGACGCCAAAATCAATAGTACCTTTAATATACCTCAGTATTCTTTTTGCTGCTATCAAATGCATTTCACTAGCACAATGCATAAATCGAGAGAGAAGACTTACATCAAATAGAATATCTGGTCTTGTTGCTGTGAGATACATTAAACATCCAATCAAGCTCCTATAATATCCTTCGTCAATTTTATCAACACCATCTTCCTTGCTAAACTTTTCCTTTTGGTTCATTGGTGTGCTAACTACTTTGCACTCCTCCATTTGAAATTTCTTCAATATTTCTTTTGCATATTTTTTTTGGCAAATGAACACCTCATTTTCATTTTGCTTGATTTCAATACCAAGAAAGTAAGTCATAAGACCAAGATCTGTCATTTCAAAAGCCTACATCATTTCTTGTTTGAACTCTTCAACCAGCCTTGTACCATCTCCGGTCACTAACATATCATCAACATAGAGAGAAACTATCAAAACATTGTTTCCCTTATGCTTCACATAAAGAGTTGACTCGGATAAGCTTTTCTCAAAGCCTATGTTCAACAGATGATCATTTATCCTACTGTACCAAGCTCTTGGTGCTTGTTTTAAGCCATAAAGAGCCTTTTTGAGTAGATAAACTTTATCTTCTTTACCTTGCACCACGAATCCTTCAGGCTGCTCCACATATATTTCTTCCTGTAAAACTCCATTTAGAAAGGCTGATTTGACATCTAACTGAAAGACTTTCCAGCCCTTTTGAGCAGCAACTGCCAACACCAATCTAATTGTATCCAATCTTGACACAAGTGCAAAAGTGTCAGAATAATCAACACCAAAAATCTGTGCATACCCTTTAACTACAAGTATGGCCTTGTATTTATTGATTGAGCAATCTGCATTTAGTTTTGTTCTAAAAATCCATTTAACTCCAATGATTTTTCTATCTTCAGGCCTATCAACTAGTTCCCATGTCTTGTTTTTCTGAATCATTGACATCTCCTCCTCCATTGCATTTTTCCACTTTAGATCTTTTAATGCTTCCTCACAACATGCAGGTTCACATATTTGCTACATTGCACCTTTGATATATGTCGGACAGCAGCCTTGCGCCTCTAATGGGAGGATCATCTTCTAATTCATTCTGACACAACTCTGTTATTTGCTTTTCAAGATGATCATTTTCAATATTGTTGAAAGATCCAATTGTTCTTTGCGGATTCTTCCAGTCCCATTGTTGATCTTCATTAAAATGCACATCTCTAGAGACAGTCACCTTTCCACTTTGAGGATGATACACTTTGTAGGCTTTGGAAACTGAACTATAGCCCACAAAGATGCCTGGAATTGCTTTCTTGTCAAGTTTGTCACACTTAACTTGTGGAACATGTGCAAAACAAACACAACCAAACACTTTAAGAAAGGATAGTGAAGGCTTATTATACCCATACCAAGCTTCAAAAGGAGTTTTATCTTTCAAAGCCTTTGAAGGAAGTCGGTTTTGAAGAAAAACTGATGTGTTTGCTGCTTCTGCCCAAAAATGTTTAGGCATCTCCTTCTCATGCAACATACATCTAGCCATCTCCATTACATATCTATTTCTCCTTTCACTAACTCCATTTTGTTGTGGCGTATATGGTGTTGTGAGTTGATGTTCAATTCCAGCTTCTTCACAAAACAAATTGAATTGTGTTGATGTATACTCCTTGCCATTATCAGACCTCAAAAATTGAATCTTGCAACCGCTTTGATTTTCCACCATTTTTTTGAACTTTACAAATACTCCAGCCACTTCATGCTTGAATTTCAAGAAAAAAATCCAGCACATTCTTGTAAAATCATCTATGAAGAGAATAAAGTAGAGACTACCTTGTAATGATGGTGTTCTTTGAGGTCCTGCCACATTAGTGTGAATGAGTTGCAACTTCTGAGAGGCTCTCCAAGTTGTTTTGGGAAATGGTAATCTGTTTTGTTTACCAAATTGACAAGCATTGCAATTTGGCAAATGATTGGACAGTATCGGTAGACCTCTCGTCATGTCTTTCTTTTCCATGTTCAACATTCTTTGAATATGACAATGACCAAGTCACTTGTGCCAAAGTTTTGTCGAACTAACATGGGTGACATAAGCTGTTTGCTCCTCATCGGTTGGATCAAATGAGAAGCTTTTAAGCCTCATTTTAACCTTTAAAATCTCTTGACCAGTTGTGTCAAAAATAGCACAATGTTGATCTTCAAAAGATACTTTAAATCCTTTTTCTAGTAACTGACCCACACTAAGCAAGTTTTGGTCAATATCAGGTACATAAAGAACATCTGAGATTGTTTTTATACCTGAAGTTGTTGAAATTAGGATGGTTCCTTTTCCTTTTGCAGCAATATAACTACCATTCCCAATTCTGACATTTGAAACTTTGGTAGGCTTTAAATCCTTGAAAAGAGTTTTATCATGTGTCATATGGTTTGTACAACCACTATCAATCAACCAACATTCTGAGCTGCTCCTCGTTGAATAACAAGATGCTGTAAACATATGATCTTCTTCATCTTGCTCAACAACTTGGGCATTGACTTCATTTTATTGAGACTTGCCTTTGCATATCACCGCTTCGTGTCCAAGCTGATTGCACTTGTTGCATTTTGCATTTGGTCTTTTCCAACATCTGAATGGCGGATGACCCAATTTTCCACAGTGCTCACAAGGAGGAAAATTTTTCCTTTTTCCCTTATCTTTGCTTTGGTTGCTTGCAGTACTTCCAACTACATGATGCTTGGCTGGTAAAGCACCTTCAGCCACATGAGCTTGCCTCATGAGCCTTCGTTGCTCTTGAGCCTGTAAAGCATGTAACACTGCTGCTAAGGTGATCTTTGACAAATCTTTTGGGTTCTCCAAGGTGGTTATTGATGCTTCTGTCAGAGTAATCTTTGATTGTCTCAGACTCTTTCATTTTCTGCATCTCAAATTCCCTCATCAAATTCAGCACTTGCATGCCTCGAATCCTCTCATCCCCCGCGTATTCTTCCTTCAAATAGTCCCAGATTTCTTTGACTGTTTTGAGGGTCATAATTCTGGTGAAAACATTTTGTGAAACACTGGAGTAAAGAACTGATTTTGCCTTTGCCTTCCGAGTTTTTCTCTCCTTGTGATATTTTAATTGAGCCATGGTAGGATTATTCGGCAGCGGAAGAACTTCATAATCCTCTTCAACGGCCTCCCAAACATCCAAAGCCTCTAGGTAAGACTCCATTCTTACTGCCCAAAGGTCATAGTTCTCCCCATCAAAGACGGGAGGAGCAACATGTGACAAACTTGTTTCAGTTTCCATTTTCACAGGTCCCGTAAGATGATAGCTCTGCTACTAATTTGTTGGTTTTATGACTGAAAGATGAAAAACGTAGAAGAATAGAAAAGGAAGTTGCAGGTTGAGTGGAAATAGGAATTCAGTTTTTTATTATGGCAGAAGCAGTACACTTAATAATTTAAAAAACAAAACAGAACAACACACGTTGCCAACACTTCACAGCAAGTAACAACTACTTGCTCCTAAAAGGTAGGAACCACTAATTGACTGAAAACAACTAATATAGAATAAAATAAACATAAAGAAAAGCCACATAATGCAGTCCTAAAAGCAAATAATTAACAAGGATAACCAGCAAAGTGAAATAGATGTTCTTGAAAATCATCTGAAGGAGCTTGAGAGTGTATTCGAACACATTATAAGAAAGTTTGTCTAGATTTTTATTCTCTCAATTGGTTTTTAAATTGTTGCAGCTGAAACTATGACTTACATGCTTCTTTTTCATATTAAGTTTAGAAGTTTTTTTTTCATTTTTATTTACGAAGCCAACCTCTCCTGACAGGCTTCCATTTAGTCTTCTTCAAGATTCTCTCCACCTTTTTCATATTATGTTTATATATTTATCTGCTTGCTTCAAAAATTGATTGGAGTAATACATTTAAAAAGTTAATCTATATTTCTGAATTAAAATCTAAAATCTTAATCCTATATTCAGCAATTGTGTAATAGGTGTGTAAATACCTGAAATGTCAATAATATTAGCATTGATGGGCATGCTGATATTAATATACCGTTAGGCGTAGAGATAAGAAAATTTGTAGGAAACTGTTGGTGCTTTATTGGCTATGAAGTCATTCTATAAGTGATACTAGTTTGTGTTTGGACATTATAATATGATAATATGATGATTAGGGTAAATGAGCATTGATTCTGTGAGTGACAAGCCACTCTTTATATCATTCTATATTTGCAAAAATCTATCTGGTGTGTTTATGCTGATTGTCAGTTACCTATCATACTTGTGTTTGCTTTGTTTGCCTCAAGTTGTTGACTACTCAACCCAAACCATAGTTTTGGTAAATACTTAATTTGGTCACTCAAATTAGGCACTCATATCAACTCAGTCCCTTATTCAATATATATTTTAGAATAGTCCCTGATTTATCAAAATATTGATCAGTTAGTCCTTCCATTAGTTTTAGTGTGTTAAAGGATGATGTGGTATGTTGAATTAGTATACACACACACACACACATACAGAACAATTACCCGTTCGGAAGCTGCCTTTCTATTCAAACAGTTTTCATTCAGCAGCTATAACCATAAAATGAAATACAGTGAGAATTTGATACGCATTCAAGTTGTAATCAGGCCGGTCGGACATAATACTCAGTCTAAAGCGAAGTGTGAGACCATTCTCTAATTTCAGTAGATGGTGAGACCATTGTCTCAGAGGTGAGAGTTGACGCCGTTATTTAAGAGGTGGGACTGAATTCACAGTTACTTTTAAATTTTAAGAGGTGAGGCCTAAAACAAGGAACTTGAGTGACCTTTCGCCCTTGTGTCGGCCTTGGTTGTAATGGAATAGTTTATCATCATATATACATTCAAGTGACAGAAAAGGTTAGCAATGCATAAAGAAAAAATAACAGAAATGGAACTAAGATTGACATGAAGGAAGGAGCCTTAAAATGAGTTCTTGTGATACTTTATATTTGTTCCATTCCATAACTCAAAATCAATTTAAGCTTCGAACATGTTCAAAAAGTTGTACATTACAAGTTTAAGCACAATTAACACTGAACCAATTATTGCTGGCTTACAACGTCTATAAATCATGGACTCAAATAAAACGAGCAGCCTTGGTGATGACTCATTCTGCATGAAGTGCAGACAAGCTTGCTGATCAGGCCTGAGAGCAGAAAATGACGCGACAGAGCTGCAAGACAAAATTCAACTCAAACTAAAGATTTTTTATGTGAAAACAAAGATAACGGGCCTGACAAGATCAATGTTATGAGATCAGTTGTTCCAGGTTGACCAAGCAAAATGCTTTCTGGTTTTACAACTCTATGAACAACACTAACTCAATGATACTATAACCTTCTTCAAGTATTTACACACCAATTACACAATGCTGGTTTTATTTGCTTGCTTTAAAAATGGTGCTTTCTTACAGGGGTAGCTCATTCCATAGGATTCCAAGCTCCTGATTTTGCACATGGCGATAGAATGGGCGGAGAATCAATTTACGGAGAGATCTCCTGTAAATGATAAGTTTAAGTTAAAACTTGTTTGCTATGTTTACAAGTTGTTGCTAGATGCGGTTGTTGTGAGTCGACTCTGGCACTGGCAGGGTGGAAGTAGATGATAAGGTGATTGGAGTTTGAGTGGTTTTTAAGAAGTTTCAGAAGGGTTAAGCATTAAACATTGTAATATGTGGGCCACTATTTTGATTTTATTTTAATTGAAATTAAGAACTGCCGGATCATTCTTCCTTTTAAATGATGCTAGTTTGTGTATGGATATTATGGTGTAACATTTTAAATGAAGCAATTTGAGTGATTAATGAACATCATTAAAGATTAATTTTTTAAGGAGTCTGATTTTGATTATTGGATGGAATAATTCTTTGTCAGACTTTACTTACCTCTCGGTCGAACTTTGGATTACTAGGGTCCTTTTTCCTAGAGAACCGAAAGGTAACACAAAAATTAGCATTGATTTTGTCATTGACAAGCCACTTCGTGTCATACTGTATTCAAAAATCTATCTTGTGTGTTTCAGGGTCGGCCCTAAGTTTTTTGATCTCCTAAGCGAATCAAGAAAGTTGGGCCCTTTTAATGATTTGAACAAAAAAGTTTTGGTAAGTGGCCACTAGTTTGTTGCAGCTGACTATTATATTTTCGCACTATTAATTAAAGAGATTTTGAGTACATGAACGGGGTTGGAAAGACTCATGCCGGTAAAAAGTTTTCTTCTTCTTCTTCTTCTTAAAAATGCATTAATAACTTAGTATACTTAATTAGACAGTAATGATACTACGAACTAACTTGTACTTAAGCTTTATACCCTTATCCGTATGGAATTCTTCACATATCGCATACCGTGAATATGTACTCGTACCGCATACCAGCACAAATTGTAAATTATGTGACTATGTAAGTGATGATGATGTGTCATGTTTGCAAGTTTAGAGAGATAGTGATGGGAGAACTTTGGAAAAAAGGAATGAGTAAATAGAGAAAATAGAGGACATTGGAAGGAGGTGGTTTTTGGAGGTTCATTTTTCTTTATAATACAAAATTCTTCCCATTTGAGGAACTCAAAAATTGTATTAGAGCATAATTTTGGAGAGTTTATATGAGTTCTTAAAATTTAAACTATATTGTTATAATATTCTTAAAATTAAAAATATTATTCATAAGTATTGATTTATCATCCAATAAAAAAATACTCTTTAAAAAAATGTGAAAGATTTATGTATTTCCCTTATATTTTCCACCCCCAAAGTCCTCTCTTCCCCTCCCCTTGCCTTCCCTCCAAACTCCCAAACAAAGTCTAAGTGAGTCATCCATTTGCTTAACAAATCAAGTCAGAGATTAAAGTTGATTTGGAAAAGCAAACCCGCTAAGCGAGCAACCAATTCACTTAGTGATTCAAGACGGTTTTAGTGATCTCAGAGACGAGCTTGAAATTACTTCACTCTAAAGAAATGTTTAATCGCTTAGTGGTCCCCATATTTTTCTTAATGAGTCTATACTTTTATGCCAAGTATAAAAGGTAGTTCAGATTCACATTTTGTGAATTGTTTCACGCATAGAAGAACCTACAAGATGGAGGAGCATCAAAACTTGGATTATAAATAAATATTTCATGCAAATTCACCTTTATTTCATTTTTTTTGAAAAGCTACCATGAGTATGTGTAGCTCATTTCCTTTTGAGTTAGGATTCTTGCTAACTATGATTTTGATATAAAATCTTGGTTTGGTTGGTTATATATAATCTCTTCATTATATAGATGAGTTGTTTATGTTCTTAATGGTTTTCCGACTTAAACTTCAAAATTGACTATTTGATTTAGAATGATTTTGACAAAGACTTTTTATCTAAGGATCTCGAATAATTTGATCTATAGATGCTATATGCTAGACATATGGTTAGACTTACGGTAATAAACCACTATTAAGTATTAATTTTATTCTAATGATTAAGTGAGTGAGACATCAGAAGTTAATTGATACATAGATCTCTCGTCGCTCCTCGGACATAAAATGTATGGTGAATGAATGTGAAGATATAACTAAAAGTGTGGGACTTTATAATCGATCAAAAGGATGCATTAGAGGAGTAAACCAAGTAACAATAGAAATTTAATCCAATATGTCTTTTAATCTGCGAAACTTTCATTACTTTATTGCATTTTAGTTTACTAGATCGCGCTCCCGTGCTATCGCACGGGTCAATTATGGTGCTTCATTTGTTGCATGGCTTAAGGGATATTTTCTATAATTCAAGATTTAAGTTGTTAGTAAAGACAGTTCTTGCAAGAAACCTCAATATGATTATGACATATCTTAATAGGTGAGTTTAAAATAAAAACATGGCTTATCATATTTGTTTTGCAAGAAACCTTGATTATGGTCATGCGATTTACCAAGTGTCACAATTTTTTTTTATGAAATAGACTGAGATTTTGTTGGAAGTTTTGTTAAAAAAAACGTGACAAAAAAAAAATAGAGTGGAGGTGGGTATGAAATAGCCTGATCTTAGATATTATTATTAGAATTGTGTTGACTAAAATGAGATTTTTTTTTGGAAGATTTGATAAAAAAAAAATGACAAAAACCAATTAAGCAAGCATAAGATATATTGATTGCAAGTTTTCTTCCTCCCAGAGATCTATGCTCCATGTGAATTTAATTAGCAATTAAATAAATTAACATACAATGCTTTTTTTTTTTTATAGATTAAATTAACATACAATGTTATAACCTAACATGACTACATGTAAATATGCAACATTAACACTGGTAACAAATGTGGCCAATGTATGAATATATAATCCACCTTTTAAGAAGGCAATGAAAGGAAAACATTAGTATACCACCTAGAAAATGCCTATTAGTAACAAAGACAAAGAGGATGTAAGTCCTTCTGTTGGCCACCATGGCAACTGTGAGCAGTGGTTCCCTAGAATCTTCATTAGCAATCTATTCCAGTTGAACACAGTTCGTGACTGTTGTAAGCAGCGCCTTAAGATATCATTACAACAACGATGTCTGAAAGAAAAACTCACCTGCACTTGAAGCAGAAGATGCTCTTGGTATTATATGCCTTCGTCTAGCATCTAAGCTTTATCTCTCACAATACTTATTGAGTTGAGTAATGATCTTGCCTAATAGTATATGAAATGCATTGAAAATTACCATATAATAACAAAACTTAACATCGAAAAGATGGTCGTCGTCACTCGATTGATAGAAGAAAATTGCCAAGGCACAAAAGACTTCCAAAGTTTAACTAAAAAAGCCTAAATCTGCATAAAAAAGCAGCAAAAAAAAAAGATAATTCTACGATAATTTTTTTCATCAACAGGAACAACAACATCAACAAAAATGAATACAGAGTCATAAATTAAATTCAATTAAAGTAATAAAAAGGGAAATCAACACATTCAAAAGGACAAATCATAGATTGAATGAGAAAAACAACACCCTCAATCTAGAACTTCCACCACAGTATTCTACCATTAGTCTACTAATATGTTCTTCGCCCACCGGTTCTCGTTTGAGAAAAAATGAAACTTCTTGCAAAGAAAAAATGAGTGTGGAAAAGATCAAAATGATAAGAACACAAACATTACTCATTAGAAGCATCTTTAGATCCATATCCATTTGATTTTCTAATTAGCAGAAAATCTACCAACTGAATTAAATAATATAAAATATAAAAAAGGAAAATTTTCTTCATAATAATATATTATACATATATTATGTTACCCATTCTTAAACTTCTCAACTTGTGGACGATCTAAATTAATGAGCAACTTTGAGTCAAACCATGCATTTGATAGATTTGGCTTATCATTGTCTACATTTAGAAAGGAAAAAAATTGTTTGAAGTCTAAACATTTGTATTAGAGTAATTTAATGAATAAGGTAGTGATGATCTAACCTGCTAGCTTGAACATGGCACTTGTTAAAATCAAGACAGTTGCACCCTTTTGTCCCTTCTGGTGTATCATAAGTAAAATATTGAAACAATGGTAAGCATGTCATAATTAGACTATTAATGAAGGTGCTGTCAGCATTATAAGATGGTTTTTTTTTTAATTAGAAAGAATGGTAGGATTTATATAAAATGGATGCATATGTTCAATACCAAACGAAATATGCAAGCAAAAGAATTAGAAAAATCAACACAGGGTGTAAAGGTAGTCAGCTGAGAACCACCACCCTTTGCCTGTGTAGCAAATTAAATGTCAAAATCAGAATAATGGAGGATTTTTGATGTTGTAGGATTTTTTGATAGATTTTGATGTTTTGAAGGTTACAAAGAACATTGCGGAGGAAGTGAGAAGTGCTTGTAACACAAATAATTTGAACATCATTCATCAAGATCAGTCTTTCATGCGACATTTTCTTAAAGTAAGCTAACAACATAACATATCATCTTACAAACTCATATTACAACTCAAAATAGAACCATGACTGTAATATTAAAAAGCATAGATAGCAAGAGGAATAACAGTCCTAATTAGATTGATATTGAGCAACTACAGATTGAGGTCAAATACATAAACAATATCAGTGAATTCAGTTTCAATCCCAAATCTCATTCAATCAACTCTACCCTATTCTCGTCAGATACCCAAACCCGATTGTGTTGTGACCCTAATCCCAAATACATTACAATTGATCAAGGGTGGCATTTAACATGGGAAAGGTGAATCTTTTCCCACCATGGAAAAGTTCACTCTAGCCATTAGATCAATTAATCTTATCATAGACTTCCAGCACTGGATTATTTATTTTACATCTCCCACCACCATTCTCTCATCCCCACCATCAGCAACATCAAACACACCACCAGCTGCTTCCACCCAACATCTCATCCCACTTCTAATTCCCATCTCTATCGTAGTTGTTGCACCTTTCCAACCCCTAAATTAATCATAGTTCTTCCAACTCTCTAACTCAGATCTGTTTCGTATTTTTTAATTTCAATTTTCTCTTCAATTATTATGTTAATTCTGAGAATCAAAGCTTTTCATCAAGGAATTGCAACTTGATACCAAGGTAGTCATAATTCACAACCTTGGTTAATTTTTTATCAAGGAATTGTAACTTTTCATCAAGGAATTGCAAATTAATTTTTCTCGCCTGCAATTTTATAGGTAAAACAAAACAGGAAGTGAAGAGGATCAATGGCATAAAGAAATTAGAAATGGGTTTGTTTCGTTGGCCATATTTCTAGACCCGATTCCAATATTCATTAATTCATTCATTCAAACATAGAACAACAAACTAATTGTGTCGTACTAGTTGTTATGCAATTCAAGAACAAACTAAACACAAAAAAATAAAGAATTGTGGCGGACAAGTTGTCACCGAAATTAAGCATTCCAAAATTTTATTTCAATTAATTAATCTAATTTCATTATCGTTATGAATTTGTTACGAATCTTCATGCATGTTTGATGTTACTGGTGGTGGGGGAGGAGAGAATAGTGGTGAAAGATGTAAAAGAAATAATATAGTGTTGGAAGTCTATGATAAGATTGTGTTCTTCAATTCATCTAATGGCTAAAGTGAACTTTCCCATGGTGGGAAATGATTCCCCTTTCCCATGTTAAATGCCACCTTGATCAAGGGGTCAGGGGTGGGGTTGAGAAATGAGTAAATAGTCAATTTCCCTTCTGAAATTGTAAGTTTCATCAATTACCCCCCTGAAATTAACAAAACTTCAATTACCCCCTGAAATTTCACAACGTTAGTCAATTTACCCCCTCCGTCAAATTTTTCTGTTAGTGAACATGACGTTTTGCAAATATCCCTGAAGTTTTGCACTTATGTGCAAAATGCCCCCCAAACTTAAAAATTTATATTATTTTTTTCTTAAAAACAAACAATTAATAGTTAAATATTAAAACTAACTATTAATTTTGGAATTTGGAAAAACTACATGCATATATACATCAAAATAGGCTCCAAAATGGGGGAAAATATGTATTTTTTAAAGTGACAATAATGGGATGATTTGTGGATTAATATTGGGGGTTGTGTAGTTTAAATGGTTTGAGCAAATTGTTGAAGGAGTTGGAGGAGTTAAAAGACTAAGATGGTGAAGGAGAAAATATAAATTTAAATCTGATTATTAATTTGTTTATAAACCTCTAAAAATAATAATTTGTCTATTAGAAATAACCATTATTGTCACGTTAAAAATACACATTTTTCCCTATTTTGATGTATATATGTATGTAGTGTTTCCAAACTCCAAAATTAATAGTTAGCTTTAATATTTAAATATTAATTGTTTGTTTTTAAGAAAAAAATAATATAAATTTTTAAGTTTGGGGGGCATTTTGCACATAAGTGCAAAACTTCAGAGGGGGTATTTGCAAAACGTCATGTTCACTAACAGAAAAATTTGACGGAGGGGGTAAATTGACTAACGTTGTGAAATTTCAAGGGGGTAATTGAAGTTTTGTTAATTTCAAAGGGGTAATTGATGAAACTTACAATTTCAAGGAGGAAATTGACTATTTACGCGTTGAGAAATCCAAATACCTACCTTTTGTGTCACATCATCGTATTTATGCATTTGCTACTTTATTAGTGGGTGAAGTGAAATGTGTATGGGTGATGAAGGATCCTTTGAAAAGTTTTGAGTTGGCTTATTAATATGGACAAGGCTTTCCTTTAGCCACTGATTTCTATTGGAAAATCAATTCAAGTTTTCATATAAGTGCAACGGAATAGAAATTCGATATGTGTCTTCAAAGAATATGAGAGATGTATCTTGACAAAACGAAGAACATGATGAATTTTGAAATAAATGCAAGGATTAGAAATTTCATGTTATTATGATATTAGCGAATATATCAAAATGAATTTTCATACCTTATATAGAGATTTCATTTACTTTATAGAGATTAAATTCAAATCATATTTTTGAAATATAAATTAAATATTGAAGTTAAAGTTTAAATAAATATAGATAACATGAATATTGTAAAAGCTAGCGAAATGGGGGGCACTTTCTTCTAAAGAGAAAAAAAACTAACGAAATGAGTGGCACTAACGTGTTTGTCTATATGTTTGTTTTAGTGTTTAATTGTATATATGTAGACATACAAATTTGGGTATATACAACAATCAAATATTTATGTCAAAATGTTTTTTTTGACATAGATAAAATAAGGTTTATAGTGTCTTATATTGTTTCTATTATAGTTAGGTTTTTCCTATTGCAATGAAATTTAACTAATTTTAAGTTAATAATTTTAATAATATTATTAAAATGATAGAATAATAAATAAATAATTTAAATGAAGGAAATGAATGAAAAATAAAAGTCACATCAAAACTACCCTAAAAATTTACACCAAAACTATGTATTTTTTTTTACAATAAAAACAATATTCATTAATTCAAATACAGTCATAAATTCAACATCGCTAAAAATGAAATGGATTAATCTGCTAACAAATTCACAACATCCAAGTTAATAGCATATGACGGTAAAATGCTTACAAACATGACAAAATTAAAGTGCTTAAAATAATCATGCTTTCAGATCTATAACATTGAAGCGTCAAAGTTATTGATTGAATATGCTTCAATGGGGTGGATATAAATCATTTGATTGAGCTAAGAAATTAAAGAAGATAAGGAGTAAAGGTTCAAGGTTCGGTCTAAGCCGAACAAATATCACAATAAGACGAGTAAGCAAACCAATTGGTGAGGGAAATTAGTGAGGGAAATTTAGTGAGGGAAAACGTAAAATCCCTCTCTAATTTCGTCACTAAATTTTGCAACCAAGGAATTTGTGAGGAATTTCATTTTTTCCGTCACTAATTTCCCTCACTAATTTTTCTTTTTCTAGTAGTGGCAATGAACAAAAGCAGTGTCATAGCAAGACAAAGAAATAGCGAAAGAGACAACTAAATATTTGCAAAAATCACTTATTTAAATGAATGAGAAGAAAAAATGATCACTACAAAAAATTTAGCATTTTGCGACACGTACTTTGTGACCCTTACCTCAAAACTGCCTCAAAGTGTACATTTGCGACGGTTTTTGCAACACTTGAGCCCAACAGCCGCAAGTTTTTTAGAAAAAATTGTGACCCTTAAGCAAACCGACGCAGCTTTTGTGTTATATCACACGTTTACTCACCTCAACATTAACGCCTGTTGGGGAACAGTCGCAAATGTACATTTGCGACCCTTCTATGACACTGAAATTAGAATTAGTTTTCTACTCGTGACTTGAGTTTTGTTTCTTTTGTCCAGCTTTCTTTCGATCACTTGAGATATCATGGTGAAAAGGACGTGATTTGGCTGTAGGAATAGAGTTCAGATTTTTCACAATGATCAAGGCAATAAAACAACACTCTTTTTTGTTGCTTTTACCGATGATGAAATCGGTAATGCTGCCATGAATCAAACCGCCACCAACCCTCAAAACACCGTCTTTGGTACATTTTTAATCCTTTTATGTGCGTGTACAATATAAAGTGTAAATTTCTTTGTCAAATTTCTATTTCTATTCTCTACTGCTTCATGTATTTAATGTTATTATTGCATTAAAGTTTATTTACAATCCATCAATGAGAAGAGATATGGTCCCAGGTAAGTGTTTGAAACGGCACAATGTCTATGTACGAATAGCACGCCTATTGAGAAGTTCATTGAAGCTAGGTTAAAACATTATTGATGGGAGTTGTTGGTACCGGTATCAATTTTCGAACCGTAGCAAAGAGACCAACTGAAAAGTAGGGAAAAAGACCGCAAAGGGAAACTAAGCCATATAGTCTTTGTTAATATAGTAGTTTTAATTTTTTTCGAGCACACCGCATTCTTGGAACAAATTAAACAATCAATATTAGAGACATTTATCATTTTAATAAGATGAAAAGTATCAAGAGCTATATAAAATTAGGTGGACAGTTTGTAAAATCAACTAACCCAATGAATACAATAACGACGTAAATAAGCCACTGCGTCCAATTAAGTTGAGAACAGAAGAGCAAAACTTATTGCTTATGTTCTCAAGATTGTCATCTTTGAATTTCATGAAGTTTCCTACAACTACTATGCTTAATTGGAAGCAGTGACTTATTTCTGTAGCTATTAGATTCATTGGGTCAATTGATTATACAAATTGGCCGCGTAATTTTATCTAGTTGTTATATTTTACATCTTGTTAAAACAATAAATACCTCTATTGAATGTTTAATTTGTTCCAAGAATGTGGTGTGCTCGAAAGAAATTAAAACTACTGTATTAACAAAGACCACATAGCTTAGTTGGCTGGCACAAATAAATGTGAACATAATTCATTCCCGTTCTGCTTCCTGCTGTCTTTTTTTCCTATTTTTCAGTTGGCCTCTTGCTGTGGTTGGGAAATTGCTACCAATACCAGCAACTCCCATCAATAATGTTTTCGCTAAGCTTAGAAGAACTTCCCAATAGGTGTGTTGTTCGTACATAAGCATTGTGTTGTTTCACACACTTACTGATGAATTCATATCTCATGCTCTCTTTATTTTCCTACCCTTGTACTTCTCCCGATCAAAAATTTTTCCTACATTTTCCAATCACCAAGGACCAAAAATTAGAGAATGATATATGTCTTTCTCTAAATTTGTTCTCAATTGAAATTTGAAACCGTCATAGTAAGTTTATGTTATCAATGGATTGAAAATTGAAGTTTTTGACTTTTTTAAGAAATAATTTCTTCATTAAGAATCTTTAAAGAGTGTCTTTATGGCACTCGATACTATTTAGATCATCCACAACAGAGCATCATAAATTGGGTGCTTAAATAGGCCACATGTGTTTACATCATTAATTTTACGGTAGTACATAATAGGTACCAATTTTCTCCAACCCAACACCTCAAAAGAAATTATTAAATAAGTTCCACAAATAATTCTATATCATTACATTTCAACAAAATTTATTTAATTTTTTAGGATTTATTAAATAGGACCAACAAAAAATGAAGAGAGAGAGAGAGAGAGTGCTTCTATAGCCACCCTTCTCCATAGGCACCCATATATTTTACTCCAAAATGGGGGTGCCTATTTAATGTGGTGCGTTAAGCACCCACCATTGTGGATGGTCTTAGAACCTTTCCCTACTCTCTAATAAACGCTAAAATTAATCATATCACTATTGGAAGGGCTAGATTCATGCAAAGCAAACTTTCTTCAAAAAAAATCACTACATTTATAAGAGTATGATTTTAGGTACTTGAAGATCAATGGCCAATGGGGATCACATTTACATATAAAACACCTATACTTCTTTAAAAGTGGAGATCAAATTAACTAACTACACAGAGGAACCGTCTTATTTTGCCGCAAGTCTCTAACAACAACACAATCAATGAACGAGGCATTTTGATCAAACATGTACAAGGTTACGAAATAAAATGAATAGCTCATACATACATGCATACATACACAAACACACGTTAACTATGAATAGAAAAAAAATCAATGCATGGAAGAAGAAGGAACCAACTCACTCGATATCAGAATTTGGAGATAAGCGGAAAAAAAAAAATTACTCTTGTTGTTTCGAGTCACCGAATCCAAACTGGTCGTGGGAGATTTGGATTCTCTCTTTCTACTCATTCTATCTTTTCCCCCATTCACCAAGTTGTATTCATCTCTCTAGGTTTTAAAGAGAATATCAATAAAGAAAAAAAAAATAGATCAAGACATAACTTGGTGAAGGAGGGAGAATGAGAGAATCAGGAGAAGGAGAGGATTCAAGGTGAATAAGAATAGAGTACCAAAAAAAAAGGGTCAACTTAAACCAATAATGATATATGATTTAGTTGAAGGTGGAGATTAAAATTATAAACGAAAAATATGTTTGGTTGAAAATTTGAAAGATTTTATTTTTTAGGGTTTAAAAACGAAATACAATATACTTATATGGATAAAAACATATTTACCAAAAAAGATTAAAATATAGGAGTATACGTATAGTTCAATCCGTCTTAGATAACTCCATTAAATAAAAAATAAAGAAAAAGATAACTCCATTAAATATTATGTGTCCAGATAGTAGTCGGGTGTAGTTTTCAAATAGTTAGGTTTGGAGCATGTGTTATCTTCCGAAGTAGGTTTTGTGTCCTTAGTCTTGTTTTGGGTCTCAAGGGTGTAGGAAAGTTAGGTTAGGTCTTCTTCTTGGTCTAACATTTTGTTGTGTGGTCTATCTGAATGGTTCAAAATGAATTAATCTCGTCGGGTTGAGTACCAACTGGTGGACATGATCAAATTCATCTTGTGGAAGTGGTTTCGAGGAAGACACTTTGTTCATTCCTGCTCCTATGAGTGTGAAATTAAATAGAACCAATTCTACATTGACTTCAATAAGAGACTAATGGAGGTGTTCGCATGGGGGCCTTGTGACCTTTTTTTTTTGGGAGTACAAGAGGACCTTAGCCCAATAGCCTTGTGACTTTGGATGTACTTGTGTTGCTTTTTCCCACAACTCGGCTAGGTTGGATGCTTTTTCTTCTATCTTGTTGTACTCTTCTATTTTTGCCATTCAAAAAAATAGATAACTCCATCAAACAAATTTGATTTGATCTGATTAAGTGTAGTTTGTCAACTAGTTTAGATTGGATTGATGGTTCAATAGAGGAAAATATTGATCATTTTTTCATTGATTGCATGTGATATTTGTGAAATACTATATGTTAAGGCTTCAATTTTACTTCAATAAACATTTTTGCGTATAAAAATATTCTCACAGTAACAATAAAGATACAAAAGTTTGTTTCAAAGAAGTTTTAGCATTCAAATGACTCATCATACAATTATTCCATAAATCTATATTTAAATCTAGCATCTGACTTCTAAATTAAGCTAATGGAATGAAAATAAATTAAAGGTTGATTATTTGCACAAATTAATGATTCTTAACAAGGGCTTGCAAATATATATACTTGCATACATTTTTATTAAGGAACCCTGCATAACATCATGAGCAATCAGCCTTAGATAATTTGATATATAGCAGATTGACTGCTCATAATGTTATACAAATTTCCACCAATTAATTGCCGCCTCTTTGTATGCTCCCAAATATTTATGAATATATGCTACACCAATTAATCTACTGAAATCCCCCACCAAAAGCAGGAGCCCAATAATCAGCTCCATTGTCACTTCCAACTTGCATTGTGCATGACACTGGAACCAAACACAATCCTCTGCTCCTCAGGTCTTTCTTTTCTTTTTCTTCACAGACCTAATTTACAATACAGTCAAAATTCACATTATTTACAAATTATTGACGGTGTTCAAGCACATTTATACACCCAACAGTCAGGGAGATTTCAAATAAACTACAAACAACTTCAATACACGCAACAATTACCTGTTCCCTAACTGCCTTTCTCTTCAGACAGTTTTCATTCAGCAGCTATAACCATAAAGAAGAAAAAAATACAATGAGAATTTGATTCATCTCAGAATAATATTCTACTAGTATATGATAACTTAAGCTGGTGACATTCTCTTTAATTGTATACTTTCTTCATGCATTTAATAACAGAATTATAAAATTATGCAAGTTGAACTTTCCAAATGAAAATTCCTCAAACTTAATGGATCCAAGGAAAAGAATACATACCTGACCAGGGTCTTCAGGGAATAAACAATTCTTCTCTCCTTGAACCTAACATTAATTATTAAATAATAATAATTACAATTAGTACAACATAATTACAAGTTAATTGGTGTGCCTGCCTGAGCTTGCACATGCAATTAGAAGACAGAAAGCAGAAAGTGATTATTCTTCTTTGTTTCATTGGGAAATGAGATTGAAACTGCTTACAACATATTGTTGTTGTTGTTTCTTCATGTTTCCTGATCCATTTCCCAAGTATGGTAAGCTAAGTGCCTGCATGATCCACGGGGAAAAAGTAAAGAGAATTTTTAGAACTTCAAAAACTAAAACTAAACGTGAAAATCATATGTACTTTTAACAGTGTCCCATCACTATTCATACCTCAATTTGACTCTGAAGGAATCTGATATAACCAATAGATTCTAATAAGACAGAGGCTGTGTCAGTCTGCAAAAGTTTAGAAACACCACACCATAAAATTATCATAAAGCAAAATTAAAGGGGATGGGAAAGATGAATTATTTAAGATTGTTTTTTATTCTTTCCGATGCAAATTTAAGATTGGTACGTACCTTCTTCAATTTTATTCCAATTTTGAGTAAAAGTTAAGTTAATGTGCAATAACATCAAGCACAAAAGTTTTTTTTTTTTTACTAGATCAAATCACATTAATACTTAGATGTGATATTTTTAATGTTCTCTCATCATAATTTCACACACATGATCCATCAAAAAGAAAAAATTTATCACACATGGACTGTGTGTTAGAATCATCTGAAAAATTTAATCCACACGAAACTCACTAAGTCCCCACAATAACTCTCACAATTGATCATTTCTCACAAATTAAGAAAAAAATTATAAATAAAAGAAAGATGAGTAGTGATTTTTCTAATTCACCCTTATATATTAGCCATTAGTTGATAACTTGGAGTGATGCACTTAATATTAATCGGGGGTACTATAAATGAAAAGAAATAAAAAATAATTAAAATTACATTGAAAACTAAAGTGACATACTTTATTTTGTTTTTTCAAAGTTATTATTATTATTGGATGGAGAAGAATGTATTGGTGAACCTAAGTTTTGTTCTAATATGAATTTAATAAATTAGGCTTGTATATATTTACCTTTCCAAATGGGGAAACGAGCTGATGAAGGGCAGTAATTCTGTCACCTAACTTCTCCTTCCTAACCTGAAAATAAAGAGAAGATCAAAGAAATAATTAAGATGTATACATGTCGTGCAAGTTGATATATATATATATATATATATATATATATATATATATATATATATATATATATATATATATATATATATATGTCGGTTATATTCTTCATCTTGAGATAAAATGTGAAAGAAAGTTTTAAAAATGACATCATGATATTGAGAACAAGACAACCAAGAAAGACAAGAGTTACAGCCCACATATGATGTTTGTGAGTGTGTGTGTTTTTGTTAAAAGAGATTTCAGGGTTGGAAGTTTGTGTCTAGAATTGTTTGCAATAGAGTATACCTTGAATGTAGATGATTGAACCCTAGCTTTCTTCAATGCCCCACCAGCTGAAGAGCTATTACACTTTTGACAAAGAAAAAAAACTTTCGTTATTTAAAATTACAAATTAAAATGTTAAAGAAAACACAGAAATTAACCAAAAAGGATATATAATTTTTGTTGCGTATATTTAAAGAAGATACACAGAGAAAAGCAAACCATTTTTTTTTTATCTATATGATACAGAAAGAATAGAAGAACCGTTTTCCAAAAAAAGTTGGAGGACAAAATCCATTTCATAAAAGTAAGATTTCAATTGACAATTGGTTGAATTAGTAAAGTTTCACAAAAATTAAATACATGTGATGTAATTAACTTGTAGAAAGAAAGAAAGAAAAAATCTAGCTTTGATTAATCATGAAATTAATATGATCTTTGTTAAATATATATATATATATATATATATATATATATATATATATATATATATATACCTGATCAGAAGATAGATCTGATGGTGGAGATCTTATATCCGTTTTAGTGTTAGAGAAATCCAACATGCTAGTACTGGTGAAACTTGTTGCACAGGATTTGGAGGAGGAAGAAGAAGGCACCGACACTATTTGAGACCAAGTAGAATTTGGTGTTCCATGAAATTCTTCATTTCCATAGACATAGTTGTTCACTGAACTTTCTTGTTTAACATGATCAACAAGAGAAGCATTTGAAGGAGGCTGACTTAGCATACTAGCCTTCTCTTCTTCATACACCACACCATTCCTATATTTTCCAAAATCATCAAAAATTAACACAAAAATCAATTATATATCTATATAGATTAGTTGATCCTTCAAAATAATCAAATCATTTTCTTGACATGCAATCATTAGGTGTACTATAAAAAGTTAAATTATGGACGGAAAAAAAAAAAGAGAACTTTTAATTCGATCGTTAAGTGTTAGAGAAACAAAAACTGAAGATCGAATTTATTTTTCCATCACTAATTTCCGTCGGTAGTTCAACTCAGCTTTACCATTCAAAAAAAAACTCAACTCAGCTTTTAATTTCTAGTGTGTGAGTGATTGAGAAAGAGAGAGGGTGTTAATTAATTACATGAGGAGGTGACTCCATGACTCAGGAAGTTGATCTTGATTTTCATGCCAAGAAGGAAGAGGAAGAGAAGATGCATGAGGATATGGAGTTTGAAAATTAGAATTAGGAGTAGTAGTTGAGAAGAAATTAGGTTGATGATGATCAGGTGCAGGAGGGCGCATGGTGTTCCACCAGTTGTTAGGGTTTCCAGCCATCATCTGTTGCACTGGTGAGCTTTGTAGATAAACACCTCTATTCATACCTTTTCTCTTCTCAATTTCCTTTGATCTCTTTCTAGCTATATCTTTCTTTCTTGATGATTCAAATAGGGTTCACCCTTTGTAGAAACTTTGATAGATGCTTCTGTGGTTGGTTAAGTAGCTATAGGGGGAAGGAACACTATTGTTGCTTGGTTCTATAATTTTTTTGATAGAATTTGAGTTAATAATAATCATGGAGTTTTAGAACCTTTTGTCTTTTGTTTCCTCTCTTTTCTTCCTTACCTTTAATTTCTTTATTGCTTTTCCTTTTTTTCTTACTTTCCTTTGCTTTTTTATTTGTATTTTCCCCTACCTAGCTCGCTTGCTTTTGCTTTATCATAAAGTGAGAACAAAAGGTGGCAGCTATTCCTCCGTAGTTAATTTAATTAGATAACCATCATATTATAACCAGTCTAACCCATCGAGTGTACGATTTTCCTTTTCTTACGACAATGATGGACGACAAAATGCTAAACACTATTTGAAAATTCACATATACAAGAAGAAGATCACAAACTCGAACATGGATATCTATGAAAAAAATGTTTAATCTAACGCTTTTAATATTGTTAGTTGAGTTAGGCGTTACAAACTATTCACAATATTATTAATTGTTTTTCGTGTGTAAGTGTGTTCAATTTTGACTTATCATCTTTATAACTAGATTAATATATTCCTTAAAAAAAAACAACTAGATTAATATATAGTAGGTCAAATGCTACTTTTGGTCCTTTTAGTTTGACATAATTCCTAAGTTAGTTATTTAAGTTTCGAAAGTTTCAATTAAGTCTTTTAGTTTCATAGAATTCTCAATTTACTCCTTTAAGTTTCAAAAGTTTCAAATAGGTCATTTTAGTTTGACAAAATTCCCAAGTTAGTACTTTAAAGGATTAACTTGGGACCCAAATAGATCATTTTAGTTTGAAATTTAAAGGACTAACTTGGAAATTTTGTCAAACTAAAATGACCTATTTGAAACTTTTGAAACTTAAAGGACTAACTTGGGAATTTTGCTAAAATAAAAGGACCTAATTGAAACTTTCAAAACTTAAAGGACTAATTTGAGAATTATATCAAACTAAAAGAATCAAAAGTGGTATTTCGCCTATATAATATGAATAGGGAGTATATATATGAAAAAACAAAAACTTAATTTTCATATAACGGTATAATTATTTATCTATCTTTTTCTCGATTTAGTCCTTTGCATTTTAAAATGTTAACACTTTTTCATTTTTTTCAATTAAGGAATATAGCTCGGTTAAATTGGGACAGAGGGAGTATATTTTAAGGAATCAAATTATTTTTCATTCGTATTCATTTAGTTATCTTTTTAATCTAACACAGTAGTAGCAGATACTTTACCTTGTTGATGATTGATACCTAAATTATTATTATTGAGATTTTGGTGAGCACTATCTAATAATTTCTCAACATCGTTGTCAAAGATAAAAGTATGTAAAATTTGCAATTTGGCATTAAAAAATCTTATAAGTTGAACCAGATAGTCAACTCAGAGTCCGAGGGCAAGATTTGAAATTCTGAACAATTGCAGAAATAAAACTGAAGAATTTATATATCAACATATATACTGTCTAGCCAAAAGTGATGAAAAAGACATTTGACGTTGATTCACATATTAGAATAACAACTTGAAAAATACAGGTGTAAATAGAGGCAATTACGAGCTTAGTTCCAAGATCTATATCTCGCTCTAATGATAATAATCTTAATTCAGTTTTTTTTATTGAAGGTCGAATTGTCATGCAATCTTGGAGAGTGAAAATCCAAAAAATTACTAGTAGTGAAGTGTTGCATGTCATCTACAACCATCAAATGTTCAAAAGTTATCAAAACTTCGACGACGAACCATCTTACTATAAGTTTCTACTTATGTTGAGCGACATAGATTAATGAGGTATGTTATTTGAACAACCACTTTTTGTATAATTTATGGGACAACCAATAATATAGAAAAAAATGTATATATATTCAAACGAAAACCAATGCAATAGTGAGAGAAAATAAGAACATATCAAAACACTTCTCTCTCTCGCGCGAAATAAATAAGTGCAACATATTTATTATAGTTTATAAACTTTTAAAGTTGGCTTTGCTTTTGTGGGTAGAAATTGCAAGTGTCGAACATGTTTTTTAACTATGAAAGTTGTGAAAAGTCAATTATGTAACAAAATAAGTGATCAGTTGCTGAATGACCGTCTTGTAACTTATATAAAAAGTAATATTCTTTTAACAATCAGTAATATTGTCATTTTAGTTCATTTTAACAAATGGATAGGAGACGATTTTAATTGTTACAACTTATATAAGAAGTAATGTTCTTTTAACAATTAGAGTAATGTTGTAATTTTAGTTCATTTTCAACAAATAGATAGAAGACGATTTTTATTGTAATTGTATTGCATCAAACAATGTTATTACTTATTTTTAATATAGTTTGCATTCTTTTTTTATTTTTATTTTTTAAAAAATTTAGCCACACATACACCGAATGTCTAGATCCGTCTTTGGAATATGGATGACTTTTTGAGCTCTTTTTAGAAGGTCAATAATCTTTAGTATTAGAAAACCAAAAGTGTCAAACAAAAATGATATAAAAACATGTTAATTGTCGGTGCACGTTTTCATCTTTTTAGTCACTTTGTTTAACACAACTTAGAGGGTTGATTGTCCTAGACACTAGCTCAATAGTTTATTTTTACATTTTTTACT
Source organism: Medicago truncatula (assembly GCF_003473485.1). Classification (NCBI taxonomy): domain Eukaryota; kingdom Viridiplantae; phylum Streptophyta; class Magnoliopsida; order Fabales; family Fabaceae; genus Medicago; species Medicago truncatula. The sequence continues at coordinate 47,554,475 of NC_053049.1, read as the reverse complement.
TGCGACTACGTTTAGGATGGGGAAATAACTCATGTAATATACCATAGACCAAATACACAAAAACGGTTTTAAACTCTTAACATTTTTTTTTTCCTTCAAAAAAAAACTCTTAACATTTTTTTATTGAGACAAAAAAATTGACACATTATTTAAGAACAAATGTTAATAGTTAGATTCATATATTTACTCATTACGACCTTCAATTCTTCATACATCAGCTCAAACCATTTGATCTAACTATTAATTAATTTAAAAAAATAATATTTGTACAACCATTTTATGACAATTTTTTAGACAACTATTTCTCATAAACTTATTATATTCTTATTTTCTCTCACTATTGCATTGGTTTTTGTGTGAATATATATACATTTTTTTCTATATTATTGATTGTCTCATAAATTGTACAAAAAGTGGTTGTTCAAATAACATATCTCATAGCAATATTATATCTTATAATTATAAATGTTGTGTTTAAGATAATTGTTTTTATCATCTAAAAAAAGGTTAGCGACATAGTTTGTTGTGTCATGCAAATGTAGATAACTTCACTCAAGATGTGTGAATGTTGATGAAGAAAAAAGTGGCATCCAATGGAATTCTCATGGATAGTTCATTTCCTTTGAAATGTATTAAAAATATTAGAAAAGAACAATGATTAACTAAACTTTTTTTTAAGGATGCGATTAACTAAACTTTATTATCCATAAAAAATACTAAAAAAATTATCATCACTCTAGTTATTTGGTGATAAAGTGGCCTAGTGATTTGGGGAAGAAGGTGAGAGTCATTGTAAGAAAATCATGGATTCAATTCATAACCTTAAAAAAATTGGTGATTAGCATTTATCCCAAACGTTTTATTCAGTTATATTATAGTAAAATATTTTATAAATATTCAAATATGAATTATCCACCACCACTTAACAATGTCTAATTTTTAACAAATGAATGAACTTTTTACTACTTGAACCTTACATATTAATCCGATCATTGTTTTTTTGAAGGAAATCTGATCATTGTTAATTTGCAATAATATGATGAGATAAGAAGGTCTTAGAGGCGGTTTGTGGGACCGGGTTGGCTGCTAAGGTTGAAAAGAGTTTCAAACAAAGGGAGCTCCTTTCTTTTTGGGCTTTTCATGTTGACAATGACTTCTAAATTTGATTTGTGTTATCTAAACAACTATTTATTTGGTAATTTATGGGATAATTATAGATTTACAAAAAGAAATAAATATTGACATAAAAAACAAAACAATAAAAAGAAAAAGTAAAAACATAATGTAAGTATAAGAGAGAAAATTGTCACAAATTAGTTGTACAAATATCATTTCTCTTTAATGTAGGTTTAACTAACGAATGTATCTGAGACACTCTTTAAAAAATTTAAAATAAGAAATTATTTTTTAAAAAAGTTAAATATTTTAATTTGTAATACATTTATTATACAAATTTTCATAAAAACTTAACATTTAAAGTACTTAATCGTTAATATTTCCCTTTAAGATTTTGGAAATCGCTCTTCGGAGTTCATGCATTTAACAAATGTCAAATGATACAAAGTAATGTTCAATAATTTTTAAATTAATTTAACCGATTTAAAAGTATTATAATTCATTTAAAAAATATTAAACGATAATTAAATATCGTTTGGTAGATGTTTATGGCCTAAAGAGTAAGGAAGCAGTTTTCTTTTGTAACATTGTAAGATATGTGACCCATCCGATAAAATACCAGAGATAGAGATTAAACTATGTAAAAATTAACAAAACAAATCTAAAACATTTGATCATTTTTCTAAGACCTAGATCAACCACTGCGTGAAATTGCGAGCAGAAAATCCAGTTTCAAAGAGTAATCATCCAAGTTTTTGGACACAAGTACTCGATCTTAGTGTGTGGGCCTTATCCATAGCCCCCTTTGTCTCCTTTCATATTCATATAAAGCAAAACGGCAAAAAAATTACACCTCTTTTCTTTCTCTCACTCTCATGCTTTTTTTAAATAAATATTTTCTCCATTCCAAAATCAATCCTAGGTCCGCAATATAATTTATTTATTTATTGAATAAAGGTCTACATCCTTATTTATTAATTTTGTTACATCTGCATCAACTTAATCTAATTTTTCCCGCTCATTTGCTTTATTAGGTTTACTATTTAACCTAACAAATTTCATCTAAAATGCAGGACACCAAGGCTTTGTTTTAGCACATAATAACCTAATAAGTGATTAGCTGACTTTTCATTTGTAAACCAAAACGTCAAAATTTATATTACCGTCTTTTAGAATACTCACACACGCTTGGCACCCCTCTCTCGGACTCTCTGAAACAGAACTGTTATCACCATTGACGGTGAGTTCATCTCTCTCTCTCTATCTATCTCCCTCCCCCTCCCCCCCCCTTATAATTAAACAAATGAAAAACATATTGCAATTACAACTTTGATTGTAAAAGTTGAGAAAACATTTGATATGGTAGAGCGCGGATTCAATTCGCCGTCAATTCTTCACTTTTCAACTTAAAATTGTTCAAGTTTCAAAGAAACACAATTCCCTTTAGCTTTCTCATTTGTCATGACTATTAACAAGAGCCAAGGGCAATCATTGAAACATGTTGGATTTTATCTTCTGACGTATGTATTTTCACATGAACAATTATATGTTGCTGTCTCAAGAGTTACCTCCAGAGAAGGATTGAAAATACTGATAAATAATGAAGATGACAAAGATATTGATGCACCGTCTAACGTCGTGTACGAAGAAGTATTTCGCAATGTTTAATGCTCCCTAATATATGATGCTATGTTGTCATTAAAAACTGTTTAGATATTAGTTGTAATGTTAAAAGTTTATTATACATTATCTCCTGGTACGGTACCTTCAGTTACTCCGATAAATTTTGTATTTGTATTCAGACTTTATAAATTCCACTCCAACATATTTCATATTATTATATACTATCATTTTATAACGGCTCATTAGACCTGTGCGGCGCACGGGTCGGCGTTCTAGTTATAATTATTTCGCTTACTTTTATTTTTGTTTTTTTATCCTTAAAACTCATACAACCACGTGAATAATTATATTTAAACATTCTTAAATATAAATATTCATTCAATATCCTATTTTATTATCTCTCATTTTTTATCACATATTAACGCATCACGTCTGTCATATCACATTTTCTTAGGTAACATTTAGATGACATTGGGGTGCTAAGACCATCTATAATAGAATATGTTTCATCTATTTAGCACCACATTAAATAGGCACTCCATTATAGAGTATAATATATGGATATTTATGGAGAAAGGTGGCTATGAAAAGCACTCTCTCTACATTTTTCGCGGATCCCATTTAATAAATCTTAATAAAATAAAGAAATTTTGTTGAAATGTAATCATACATAATTATTTGTGGGACCTATTTAATAATTTCGTTGAGGTGTTGGGTTGAAAAAAATCGGTGTTTATTAAGAATTACCGTAAAATGAGTGATGTGGATGTAGAGAACCCATTTAAGCACCCAATTTGAGGTGCTCTGTTGTGGATGATCTAATGTCACATGACATTGGTCAATCACAATGTCACAAATGACTTTCTTCTCACTCTTACAAATTTTTTTGTTTTTTGTACACCTGCGACATTGTGGTTAGCCAATATCACATGACATTGACACTCCAATGTCACCCAAATTCTATCCCATTCTCAATGCATTAAACACACAAACTCTAATAAAAACTTACTAATTCAATTCTTTAACGAGTTCGTGTAAGACATTCGTTAGCATTTAAAAAATAATAATACTAGCATGTTGTTTGGGTTATACGCTACACAATTATTCTAATTACATTATTTTCTATAAACGTGATATACAATATTGTGACTCTTGCAAAAAATATGGGTTTTCTTAGTTAGACCTGCGAGCTGCTGCATATATCATATCATAAGCGGTCTGTAAATTAACTTGGTGTGGTCACATGTGAAGAATGTTTGTTCTTGAAAAGGACAGAAAGCGTTATATAGTACTTTGTTTAATGTTTTGCCATTTGCAAGTTTGTTAAGCAATGATCATTCTTGAGTTTTTTTTTTTTTTCTTTTTCTTCGCGTGCGCATCAGAATCCCACCAAACAGTACATGATTGCCTTTTACTTACGAGTCATACGATTTTGAAATTTTAGTTGATCCCCTTCCATGACCTGTGCTGTGGGAGAACTTCATATATCATATATTGATTTCATATATCAAATATTGTTGACAAATGAGATCAAAATAGTTTATAATTATATTATTCAATATTGTTTCTATTATTTTAGATTTATTCATGTTTCAATAGTATTTAACTACAATTAGTGATTTAAATAGTATATGAAAGGAAAAAAAATAGTACACCAAATAAAAAGACACTTTGATGCTCAACATATAACAATATCTTGAGGGGAATCTCAAGTTCTATTTTTCAAGGTGCTAATAAAATCATCTATCTTGACTTTATTTGTTGTAGCACTCAAGATCATAGACGTTGCTGCTAGATTTCTTCGGAGCAAAGGTGGCCTTGACTTTCGTACTCTTAACACACCCTAATAAGCTCTGGGTCCAAGTTTTTCGTCCAAAAATATGGTTGTCAAAAGATACCATCCTGCCTTCCATCACTCATCATTGTGAAGCTACTTTGTTAAGGCCTGGCCCCGCACTGAAACTAATCTCTCTTGGGTAATCAACCATGGTCACATAATATCGATGAGGTAGTGGAATGCCGGACCTCAAACTCGAAGATTATATGATTCCCTTCGATGGAAGTAACTAAATTTACAATAACTTCATACTCTATTATACTCTAAATTTATAATAACCGAAACAAAACATAGGAGATTAAATTGATACAAATTATAGTTAGGGGATTAAATTAAGACAATCAATTAAGTTAAGAGACCGAATGATTGAATAAGCCTTAAAAAAAATTGATTTGGCCTAGGACATAGAATAAATTGGGGCTTGTATGAAGAACCAGATGAAGTTTGTCTAACTTATTTATGATATTGTCTTGTTTTTGTTTTTTGTTTTTAATTATGTTGTTGTGTTTTTTTTTTTTTTTGACAAGAATGTTGTTGTATTTATTTATTAGGCTTAATTGATCAATTGGTCCCTTAACTTAATTCTTTTTTTCGAATTGGTCCCTTAACTATTAAACGTTTCAAAATGGTCTTTTATCTTTGTTTTAGTCATCATTTTAGTCCGATTTTATTAATTTTAAACCCCTTAAAAAGAAGACTGTTGGATAAAGGAGATCCATCGGATCTTACGGTGTATCAGCAACACGTAATTTATATTGCTTTCTTCCTCATTTTCATCTTTTTCATCTTCTTCATATAACCATCATCAACATTCATAAACCAAAAACCCAGAAAAATCATGAATCAAACTCAAGAACTAACAAATACAAAAAATCAAAATCAATCTTTTCCCAACAAAATAATAGGTTCATGAATTTTCCAACTCATAAACCGTACCCTTATTTTCTAAAAACCCAACGATTGTTACATGCCATGTATGTATTCTCTAGCAATTTGAAGGTGCTTCTTGAATTGATATTGATTTCACTTTTGAATCGTTGTTTCTTCTCCAATTCAATGTTTGTGGGTTCCCCGTCTTCTCTCTTCCCAGTTTTGTCGACAATGGTAGTTTTTTTATTTGTTTAGAACAGTTTTGATTGGGAGAAGTTGTAGAGGAGACAAAAATTCTAATATTTGTATTTTTTTTATTGTGATTGTGTTTGTGTTATGATGTTAATTAGGGTTTGGAATTGATTGGAGTAAGTTTTTGTTTTTAATTAAAATTGAAAATCAAATAATATAATTAATTAATTTGGGAGAAGGTTGTAGAGGAGACGAAAATTCTATCTATCCTTATAACCAAATCAAGATGATTCGTTTATGTAATAAATAAGTGGCTTGAGAATCCGCTGAGTTGTTTATGGGTATTAAGTGGTAGATAGTTGCTTGGAAACGAAATCAGATTGTTTAATAATGTAAATGCTAGGGCGTTTTGAACCTGAAATCTGGGGGCTAGATTTAGCATTTTTGTTCTCATTAAAACTTGCAGAGGTGTATTGGAATGAATATTTATATAAATTCAAAGATCAATAATGGTGCTAAGCTTTTCTTGTTTGGAACTGCATTTTCTCCCAAGTACTAAGATATCATGTTGTTCCTCTTCTGAAATTCTTCGTTAAATTTTTTTGCTTGATATGCCTACGGCTTGCCTTTGTATCCTGGAGATGACTTGGATTGGATGGTGATAGGAGTAAGATGTAATCAGCATAATTTTTCATTTTACTCGTGATTTTTCTGGGTTTATGGTTCATGAACGTTGATGATGATTATATGAAGAAGATGAAGATGAGGAAGAAGATGAAGATGAGGAAGAAGAGGAAGAAAGCAATATAAATTATGTGTCGGTGATACACCGTTAGATCTGATGCACCTCCTTTATCCAACGGTCTTCTTTTTAAGAAATTTAAAATTAATAAAATGAGTTATGATACATAGACATCCTTAGATGGCAACACACCCTTTGACACCCACACAAAAATCTAACACGTGGTCACATGGATCCCGCACAAGCACACTTTCTCTTTTCTCTCCTCTTCTCTCTTCCTAATGTATGGGGTGTACAAGGGTGTATGGCAATAAAGGGTGTCTATGTAACATTTTCCTAATAAAATAGTACCAAATTGATGATGAAAACATAGATAAAGGACCATTTTGAAACGTTTAATAGTTAGGGGACCAATTCGAAAAAAAGAATAAAGTTAAGGGACCAAATGATCAATTAAGCCTATTTATTACTATTGTTTTTGTTTTACATTGTTGAAATTGTTATGAATAAATGATAAATGATGTTGATGTTATTGAAGTAGAATACTCCTGTTAACAATATAAATTACAAAACAGAGAAAGAGAGAACGATAACAATAAAGACGGTTAGAGTTTTATAAAAGAACAATAGTTGAATATTACAAAAGGTTATGAGAGAATATATAATAAATTTAGCGGACTCTAACTTATTAATATAAAAGTTCAATAACTTAGTCCAATACTTTATTATTTAACAACTCCCTCCATGTCAAATTGTACGTCGCTTTAGGAAAAAAAAATTTGTCTCAAATTATATGTCGCTTTACAATATCAATGAAATATTAATGTTATTTTTCCTATTATATCCAATACCATTTATTAAAGACAATTTTGTAAGGGATAATGCACAATTTGTGCAGGGGCTGGGGTTCGAATCCCAAACACCCCACTTATTCATCTTTAAGGTGAATTTCTCTAGCCACTAGGCTACTTGACCAAAAAAAAAAGACAATTTTGTAAAATAATTCATAATATCTATTTTTCACACAAAATTAATTAAGCATGAAATGCCTAAAACATAGTACAATCTGGGACGGAGATCCGACTCTTTTATGTGTAGTGAACACTCGTGAGTAGGGTGGGAAAAGAAAGTCTCCCAAATTAATCCCATTTGAGCAACAAAAAGCCAAAGCCCAAAATCTATCCTTCACGTCGCCGTCTGTACGTAGTAATCTCGTCCTCGCGCCGTCGTTTCTGTGCCGCCGCTCTTTGCACTGTCGTATTGTCTTTACTCCAGCCCCTTTTTTCAGATAAGAAAATGCTAAAAAGGAGAATTTTCCAATCAAGAAGGTGGCTTTGTAGAAGCTTCTCGAGCATTATTCATTCAGAGCCTGTGCGAGTGTGTGTTGTTGGAAGTGGACCTGCCGGTTGCTACACTGCCGAAAAGGTAAGCTAGCTTTGTCAACTTTAGATTTTGTGATTGTGAAATTTTCAAAATGAGTAATGAAATTGTGTAATTGGTTTGATTGCGTTGTGTTAGATGTTGAAGGCAAGTCAACAAGCACAAGTTGATATCATTGATAGGTTGCCTACGCCATTCGGGTTGGTTCGCTCCGGTGTTGCACCCGATCACCCTGAAACTAAGGTCTAATTTTATTACTATTATTTTTGCTGCATTCATGTATAACTGTTGAACTTCTAATTTAGTGTCGGTCGGTATAAATTGGTTTGTTTGAGCTTATTTACTACGGTTGTGAGATAGTTTGATAGAGCTTATGGAAAGCATGTTCATAATCTGTTTCAGCTTATTTCCATAAGCTCTCTAAGATATAGCTTACATGAAAACAATTTTACTTTATTTCCATAAGTTTTTATTTTTTATTTTTTTAAGAATGATCACAGATGCAGGCTATATTTGTCATGATCAGTTCTTTGGGATTAACATATAACATTTTGTGGTTTTTTGGAATGAGATGGGATTTTTGCATTCCAGAAACTAATGTGCCTGCTGTCAAATATCTTAGGGCTGGGTTAAATATTTAAAAAAAAAACATTTTTTATTAATTTGATGCTGGGTTAAGGTAGGTAGGTCATTTTGGGTTGCCATGGTAGAAATTAGAAAAGTTTCCTTTGTAGATTTATAGAAGCAATCACCAGTAAGGAGGGTTGTTTATTCAGAGGATGGTCATAATAAAAGATAGAGGAAGACCAAGGAAAACTATGTCAAATTAGTGCTAACCAATCTATCTCTGGATTTAGTACTTGGGAGGACATTATGAGTCATTTGACCCATTTACTTGACGCCACGTATTGGACAAAAGGCTTGGTTGTGTGTTATTATTGTTTGGTAATGGGATGGGGTTATCCATGTTTTTCTTTGGTGAGAGTAACTTTATTGAGCTTAATTTACCAGAAAACTTGCAACAGATTGTCGTCAACCAATTTTCAAGGGTGGCGCAACATGAACGATGCTCATTTTTTGGAAATGTGACGCTTGGATCAAACGTATCTCTTGCTGAATTGCGCAAGCTGTATCATGTGGTGAGACTTTGATTCTGAATTTGTTATGGTAATGGTGAAATGTTAATGTACATATTCGTCTGTTTTACCATCTTTTCGATAATTCGTGCATGCCTTCGAGCAGGTTGTCCTTGCATATGGTGCTGAAAGTGACAGAAGTCTTGGAATTCCTGGAGAAGTATGTTTGATCTACTGATTTGCTATTTTCCTGAATTATAACTTATAGTTTGTTACTTTTATTTAAATGCCCATTTTTTTGTCTTCTCAGAACTTAAAAGGAATACTATCAGCCAGAGAATTTGTTTGGTGGTATAATGGGCACCCAGATGGACGAAATCTTGATCCAGACCTGAAGAGCATTGATACAGCTGTAATTCTTGGTCAGGTAACTATACCTCATGTATTCTTACATGCCTTAATTTTATAGACTTTTAGTTGAGCAAATTTTATGACATTTTCTTCATAAGAAAAGACCTGTAGTAAGTGAATGTTAATTACATACTTGTGGAGTTGACTTTCCAAAATACAAAAAGTAAGTTGGTGCTATTAAACTCCCGCCATGATGGGGTACATATTAGGATCGGCCCATTGTGGCTATGTTATAAGCAGTCTTACCTTGTATTTGTAAGAGGTTGATTCCACAACTCAAATCCTAACCTATTAGATGGCTTACACATATTTGTAAGAGGTTGATTCCACAATTCAAATCCTAGCCTATTAGATAACTTACACATATTTGTAAGAGGTTGATTCCACAATTCAAATCCTAGCCTATTAGATAACTTACACATATTTAATTTTTAACTTCGATTAAGGTTTTCTCGTTAAATGGGTTTATTTAATTTCAGGGGAATGTTGCTTTAGATGTTGCGCGAATTCTTTTGCGACCTACTACAGAGTTGGCAACAACTGATATTGCCAGTCATGCTTTGTCTACATTAGAAGAGAGCTCTATCAGGTTTTTAATTGCATTATTTGAAACAACCAAATATTTTTATTGATATTCAGTATGTTATTTATCAGTAATATACTACAGGGTAGTTTATTTGGTTGGAAGACGTGGTCCAGCCCAAGCTGCTTGCACCGCAAAAGAGCTACGTGAAGTTCTAGGTAACTTTTCCATAAAATCCTATACCAGGTTTATTTTACCCATTCAGTTTTCTTATGCATATTTGTTTGATTATTTTTGGTGTTGTCCTATGGAATTGTTTGGGAAGGGACCACGTTGGCTATATGATGTGCTACATAATGATTTTCTTTGTTAGACATGGATGTTTCCTTTGTAAACGGGTACTTCTCATTATACATAGCTAGTTTACACTATCAAATTGGCTTCTAACTCTCCATTGATTTCCACGATTTCAGTCTCTTATTGGTATCTTTTTGCTAATATTACTTACTGGTGCTAGTAAAGGAAACTGTTTGAACTGAATAATGGGGTCTTGATCATTTTTTTTTGGCTTACCATCTGATATATTATATCGGTTTCTCATCCTAAGCTGTATTGGTTATAGTTACTTGAAATAAATTTACTTGCCATATACTGTTGGTCTTACACCATTTTCTCACAACATTAACCAAAGCTTCATCATTTATTTACAGGTATTAAGAATCTTGATGTTTCCATACAGGAATCTGATCTACATCTAACTCCAACTGATGAGGTATAAAATGATTCTATTTTATTTCTTTCATCGTTATTTTCCGATTGTCATCCCGAGTTTTCTATTTTGCATCTTCTACCCAGAATCTAGATGTTTTTGTGTAGATGTTTTTATAATTGAAAAAGGAAAATTGAGAATTCTTTTCACTCATGTTATCTATGTATTGATGTTGTCATTTGGCAAAGGAAGAGCTTAAGAGCAACCGAATACACAGAAGAATTTTTGAGTTGCTATCCAAGGCAGCTACCTCAAGACCGATACATGCTGGTTTAAACCAGCGTCAACTTCGTTTTGTCTTCTTCCGTAAGCCAGATAGTTTTCAAGAATCAAAAGACAGTACTGGCCACGTATCTGGCGTGCTCTTTGAGAAGACAGTTCTTAAAGGTAATTTGCGTTTTTATAAGAATTTAATTTATAATATAATATACAATTGTTTGTTTGCCGAACAATGATACAGCCTCTTTTTTTTATCTTCAATTTATTAACATTTCACCTTCCCACTTTTATTCGTCTTCTTGCTATTTCTTATATTTTTTAGATTTTATTCTTTATGTTGAACATGTTTTAGTATTTTTGGAGGCAACGATGTTGAAAGTTGTCTATTTTATGAGTGGATAGAAAATTTCCCTTGTGATTTTCAAAACTACCAATGGATGCTTCTTTGCCTTCTAATTTTCTTTTTTAACATAATACTCCCTCCGGTCCTTATTATTAGCAACAAATGACTTTTTCGGTTCATTGAATAATTAATGTACCTCGTTATAAATATAGACTAGATACATTACTTATACAATGAACCTAAAAAGTCAATTGCTGCTTATAATAAGGACCGGAGGGAGTATGATACAAAACGTTCAATAGTTAAAGTTTGGCATAAATTTATTGTGGTAACTGGTAACCCAAATGTACGTAGATACACTACTTTGATTGTTAGAAATGTTGTTTAATATGAGTTTTTGTTGAACCTTTGCTAAAGACTAGCACATTTATGCCTATGGTATTCTTGTGCAATGAATTGCTTTTGATTACTCAAATTAATTTTATAGGTGTTGGCCCTGGAAAACAAATTGCCGTTGGTACTGGAGAATTTGAAGATTTAAAATGCGGGTATACCCAAGAAACCATATTAAATTACAAAGATTTTTTTTGTAAAAAATCTTACCATTTGGCACAAAACCTTCTCTACTGGTATCATTATAATCAAAGATTCATTTGTTACAGTATTACATATCCTATATAAAGTAAAGAGATTAACATTATGTTCTGCAAATGACTGACTACAAAACCATATTAAATTACAAAGATTTTTTTTTGTAAAAAATCTTTACCATTTGCCACAAAACCTTTTCTACTGGTATCATTATAATCAAAGTATCTGCAGCCTCAAAAGATATTCATTCTTGTGATATTATCACAAAATGTTCAGAGTATTTACTGATTACATTGCCACTTGCTGGCTTGTTTGTAGGATGGTTCTTAAGAGCATTGGTTACAAATCAGTACCGGTAGATGGCCTGCCTTTTGATCATAAGAAAGGTGAATGAATAATGAGTATTCCTAATTTAATTACTTTTCGTGCGTATTCTTGTTAATTCATGATATTTATTTATTGTGACAAAACCATGTTTTGGGAAAATGGTATCCGGTAAAGATTACAGGCTTGGGAAATAAATGTTGTTTTGTTGATCCTCCGGGTTAACTGTAAAATTAGGATGAAATCTAAAATAACATTTATAACAATTTTTTAGCCTTTTATATGAAGTTTATGTTCTTTGAAAATAGTATTCAGCATTTTTTTACCAGGACGTGGTTTTGCTAATGGCTGGATTTTGATCTTGATATTGTTTGATTGACTGTGACCATATCCGACTTAGGCTCTGTTTGGTAAAAAATAGTGAATAGCTGATAATCTAGTTTATAGCGGATAAGCTAGCCGATTGAATTTGTAGTGTTTGGTAAAATTAGTAATTGAACTAGCTTATAAATATGAAATGACAAAAAATTAATATATATTTTTTTTCAAATTGAGATTACAGGGGTAAAATTGAGAGAAAATCATAAGCTATATGCTACTTGAATTAGCTTATCAAAAATGCTATTATCTAGTGAAAATAAGTTATAAGCTCATGAGAAAATGATGGTTACCAAACGACTCTTTTTTAGTCGTATGAACTAATAAGCTATAAGCTCAAAAAGGTGTCTTGCAAAGAGACCCTTAGCAGTTGATCAGAGATTTAGAAGTTTTTAAGTGAAAACAAAACAGTAGGATGGCCCAAATGTCTAACCTTAAAATCAAAATTTGTAGATTCCACTTGCACTTGTGTATTCACTGTATGTAGGTCCATGTAGATAGGACTTGTAGATGGATTCGGTTGCTCTTTTGTGATGATGCAATTTTATTTACTTTCTTTCCTCTGTTCATTGTAGATTAATGGGATTGGATCATTCAGATCTTCCTGCTTTGTAGTCTTTCCTCATGCTTTATAAAAAAAAAAAAAAAAAAAAAAAAATCATACATTGACCTAGAATTAACAAGCATGATGCTTTGGGGTATCTAGATGTGTCATCTGACAGTAGCTCATAGTTAATATATATATGATGGGTACCTTTCAGGTATAGTTCCAAATGATAAAGGTCGAGTGTTGAGTGACACTTCAGATACTGCAGTTCTTGAAGAGGGCTTGTATGTATGTGGTTGGCTGAAGAGAGGACCAACTGGAATTGTTGCGACAAACCTATATTGTGCTGAAGAAACTGTGTGTATCTCTCCCTTTTCTATCCATATTATCCCTATAACAGTTAAACTGACAGAAGTAGCAAATCATACAGTTTTCATGTTTGCATCAGAATTCTTGAAGTTGAGTCTGAGTTAGTGAGCTCAATGTGAGCTTTTAGCAATTATGTTATTACCCATTTAACTTGATCTGTATTTTAAAGGTTCGACTTCAAACATATAATTCATTTTTCTCATGTTATGTACCTGAAGTTCTTCTTCATTGTTCCTATGTGTATATTAAGAACCTTCAGCATTAATGCTAGTTAAATTAAGCTTGACCACTAATATCGTGTCAGAGCTGTGCTTCAACAGCCTCTTAAACCCTTATTTCTCGATTCCCAATTCTAAGTTCATTCAAGTTCTTCGACTTTCTAATTGCTTTGATCCTAGTCAAACTCTTGTTTTCTCATTTTCAGTTCCATGTCCCAGATCCGGGATAGTTCTCCACAATATGTCCTAGGTGTGTTCATCAAGAAGTCATTTACACCATCCTTTCCTTGTTAGATTAGTGGACAAGACAGATTATAATAGGTCCTTTCAATGGCAATTACATGGCTGAAAAATCCCCTCGAGGCAGAGGAGCTAGGATGTAGATCTTAGGTCAATATGGAAGAGGGAGAAGAGAACACCGCAAGATGAGAACATTAAATACTTATTTAATAAATAATTCTAGGGTGCTTACATAATGCTTATTTATAAACTATTCTAGGGAGTTTACTAAAATATAGCCATTTCAAGCAAGTTATTTTACAACTGTATTGTAACTTGAGTACAAGTACTTATAAGATTAGTCTAGATAAGGTCTTCCAAATGTCGACCAAATCCCACTTCACGAGGAAACATTCCGTTTTCCTCTTGGAGTTCTATTCTTCTATTTCAGCAGCATGCATATTGGATGCGATATTGGGGACACTGATTGTATGTTTCTCACTGTCGTTTTCTTGTAATAATTAAACTGACTGTCATCAAGCTGCTAATTTTGTATTACTATCACACATATAACTTCACAAACTTCATGAACCACAGTTTTCTTAGAGACCATATTTGTATTACTATCACACCAAATTTCTCATTTCAACTATGTCATCTAAGTCACACACGCTTCACTGTAAAATCCTATTTCACACTTCTAAACGCATTATTCAGGACATCATACATTGACTATGATTGGACTTGCTTAGAATTTGATTTGACAATCATGTGCCTTAATTGTTAAAATAATAACTGGTTTCATTTAGCTATAGTTCTTTGTCGTTCCATCATGCATATAAAAAACCTGTATGCAGCATTAGTATTAGTTTAATTTTTTCGCTCAACTTTTAACAACAGGGAAGGGGGAGAGGTAGCTAAAGTTTTTTTTGCTCAACTTTTAGTGTATTGTATTTTCTGCTGACAATTGACATGGTAGGTTTCGAGCATATTAGAAGACCTTGAGAAAGGTGGTTTGATTTCATCAACGGCTGCACCAAAACCAGGCAGGGACGGTCTCCTCAATCTTTTGCATGATAGAAACGTTAGGACAGTTTCATTCAATGATTGGGAAAAAATAGACTCTGAAGAAAAGAGGCTTGGTAGTTTAAGGAACAAGCCTAGGGAAAAACTAGCCACCTGGAATGAACTACTGACAGCTACCTCAGAAGGAACTGATCATTCCACGTGATACATTTTCTCATGCACCAAGAAAATACCAAATAATTGAAAGAAAGCTTTCACATTACACACTCATTGGTCAACAAGGAAGTCCTATCCAAGTGTTCTCTTCTGAAATGTTGTAATCTTTGTTGTGATTCTTTGCAGAAAGAAGCATGAGTTTTGGATTGCAGTGATAATCATGCACACTTAGCTGTTGAGCAATGATATTTGCATGGTTATTTTCTTATTGACACTTTCAATTCCCTGTATACTGTTTTGTATTAAATTAAATAAGTAATGATATATTACAAAGATAATTCACAATAATTGTTGAAAAATTGAACACTTATTTGCTCCATAGTTCATTGTACACATTAAGCAAAGTTTGCAGTACAGACTGTACTCACCTACCTATATGATATGATGCACTAAGATCTTAACATCAACCAAACTGAAGTAGACCATCACCAAACGGTCTGTTTCAGATTGAAATTATTGCCTCTCCACCATATCTTCTATAACGTTTGACTTATTTTGAAGTGGCCCACGTTGTGGACCCAAAAAGCAAAAAGAAGTGACCCAACAAAATGATTTTCTGAAGATTATGTCTGGGTGGCTCTGCCTCTATGGTTCCAACACAGCCTGTAAGGCACATGCGGTGTCCTGTGAAGGAAGAATATTCTTACATATTCTGGGTGTATCACATTTAACGGCTTATATTTTACTATGGTTCATTCAACGGTATAAATTCAATGTGTCACATGCTATGTTTGATTGGATTTAAAAATTACATAGTTATGTTTCATTGTGCTGATCCTAAGATAGTTATTCAAGATTGATTTTTGTCAAATCCATCATTTTTTTTGTCTTAACAGCGTGCAATGTAATCATTCTAAAGCAGGGTGATCAAACATTTCTCTATCTCACAGTTACCATTGATTCATTAGCATCCTAACTTTTGTATAATAAGTTCCTGACCAAAAGACAAGTCTTTTGTTTTTGTGCCTTTTTTGGGTATGTACTATCCAATATTATAAAGGAAACAAAGAAACAAGTGTGTGTTGATGCAGATGCAGTAGTAGGAGGCCTGATTATTTCATTAAACGCTCTAAAATAGGTTCCCAGTTTGGTTTTTGGTGATTCCAAGGAATCCATTAAAAACAAAGCTTAAAAAGTAAATTATCCGATTTTCATCTATTGGTTCCTATCTGAGATTAGAAAATCAAATTTCTGTCTTTACAAATGATTCAGAAGAAAGTTGAGTGGCTGAGGTGAAGTAGAGTGGACATGATTTCAATTCTATGTTATGACATGAAATATAGTCCACAAACCATGACTCATTCTAGAAAAGAAATGGGATTCCCACAATTCTCTTTGCATGGCTCTAAACTACGTCCATCATTCAGGCCTTTCAAGTGTTCCATTTTTGTCTGTTTTGTAGGGTTCTTGTATGAATTTTTTGCATACCAAAATGTATGAGATCAAACTTCTTCAAAGAAAGTTGGGTACGATATACAATATAAATGTTTATTGAAACGATCATCAAAATTGAAGAATCAATATATTGGAATACGAATCTTTAGCTCTGATCTTAGTCACATGATCGTATTTTCAATGGATTCGAGTTCTTACACTTTATGCAAAATCCATTCATATGTTAATTTAAATATTTAGTTTGTGATCCATTCAGTCAGAGACTAATCTTGTTAACCATGTATTTCACAAACCAACAAACTCCTTTATTAACTAATTATATTATTATACCAATCATTATCTCAAGCTCCATATATACTCCAGTTAAAAAAATAGGTCGGAAGTAATGGAGGCATGTCTTTCTCCAACATCAGTATCTTTATTTTTTATATTAAAACTAAATGATTAGTTTCACTTGTAACTTGTAAGTCAACACTATCACTCTTAACTTTATGGTTATGTAGATAGAATAGAGAGATAGCATAGCCCTTCGGTGTAATTAAGAAACATAGCTTGATATCTGCTTCTATCCACATGTCAATTATAACCCTAAAGTCAAATTCCACTAAGCATTGCATTTGTTAAATTTTCTTCATAAACTCATATGGCTGCTCAACTCTCAAAGTCTTCCAATATAGAATGTTCAAAGTCTTCCATAGTCTTGCACCAGCACGTCATTCACTGCTTTTCAAATATTCCTACAAAGAAAGTGTTCAATTTTACATGGTATAACGGAAAACAAGATTTTGAATTCTGGTTACGGTTGTCTGATTGCAATCAGATCCTTGACATTGAGAAAAATTGCGGACAGATGTGGTCGAAATAAGAGTAGTGATATTTGAACAACTATTTGAGACAACTTTCGTGACAACTTCTCTTGAAAGAATAAGAACATAATGTAAGTATGAAAGAGAGAGTTGTCAAAAAATTGTCATCAAATGGTTGTACCAATATAATTTCTCATAAAATTACCCATATGAATATTCTTGGTTAGTTAGTTGGGTTACCACTTTTGGTTACTTATTTACCCAGTACAGATTCATGAATGTCTCCACCCTGTGGACATAGACAGTGATTTTGATAGCTTCCATCTTTTTTAATCAAGCTCATTCTATATTGCAAAATATTATGAGCCACTTTAGGTGCTCTATGGAAAAGATAGAGTGTAATATTTTTCACCTTATTCTGAACTTTTAAGTTCAATGCCACTACGGTTGACTGATGGAGACTGGTCACTTGATTTTCTCTCATTATACATGCTGCTTAATGCTTATTATACATGAAGTCAACAACAATACAGGCAAAGTGTATATACTATTTATTTCATTTAGTGTGTTACTACAATTTCATGTTTCACAATTCTTATTTTTTTTTTTTGTCAAGTAGTCTAGTAGCTAGAGCTCACACAATTTAATTGTGGAGAAGTGGGATGTCCAAGGTTCGAACTCCAGCCCCTACATATAATATGCAATATCTCTACCAACTGAATTAAGCTCATAGGGATTGTTTCACTGTTCTAATAGCGGCTCAAAATTTAGGGAATCATTTTCAATTTTTATTTCCTAAAATTTATGTAGTTTTACTCTGTCTCTTATTTTGTACATTTTCTAAATTAGCTTTACTGAAGCAATGACACAAACATATAAACACCGAACAAGTAAAATCAAGAGACCGCGTTAAGTCAATAACATACAAAATTAGTGAGCTGCTTCCTCATATATTAATAACTTGTTGGCTCTGCAGAAAAGAACGTCTTTATGTACTAAAAGCTCTCTTTTTGAAAGATCAGGTGCTAGTGGAATTGAAGTGGTAATATTCTCTGTCCTTGTACGGTATCATGGTACACTGCACTAGCCAATTAGTAAAGCAAAATCAATCAATTAAAACAAAACAACAAATATTCAAAAAAATCACTAAATCTATGCATGGGTCCATTGCATTATATTGCTGGTGATTCATAAGTTAAATCATAGTACTTAGAGGGAGATGTAAGCCACAATTAGGTGCCAATAATTTGGATCCAAATCTAAATTATCTACATTAAAAGAAGGAAAATGCTAAAAAGTGCAGTTAATTAAAAAAAAAAAAAAACACGTAGTTGCACGCATTAATTGATCTTGATCGACTTACATCACACTTTTACTAAATACTATATAAATTATTTTTCACCTTTAATTTGAGAGTGGATAACCAAAATCAATAGATGCAATGCAATGCAACACACATTAAGTGTAAGGAATCAAAATCCCAATAATTCATTTGATGCATGCAATGGAGGGGCCCTTTAGCTTGTTGGATTGAAATTGGAATTCATTTGCAACTACAAGGTGCTGGCTTTTTGAAATATCCCACAAATTATAGTGCTAGATGACAAGATTGAATGACCTTAAGAACTCTCTCCTGTAGTAAAATTATGAATGGGAATTCCATTGAGCACAAGACTTGGATAGTGGTATGCTTAATATATCCATATAAAAATGTTTTTATTTTGGTAATCCGTTCACATGCATAACAAAAATTACAATGACTAGATTTTTCTCATTTTTTGTATATCAAACATTAGCATTCTTTAACCGTAGCCTATACTAACATGTTACTGACAATATTTCTGATTCACAAAACCCCTCCCCACTGATTGAAAAAAACAAACTAAAACAGTGGAAATATATGTAAGGATGTGATTTCTGATTGACAGTGGAAATTAGATGGTTCATTTTACCAACCTTTTAATCTTAAAAGCTAGATTATAATTGCATTTTTCCCACCGATGGTTGTAAATTACATAATCTATATATTTTGATTATGTTGACGTGAATTTTTAAAATACACATTAATTTTTTGAAACAGATTCCCTCAAGGAAATGTGTCAAGCAATTAATCTCGATTGTCCGATCAAAATCGACCATGTGGATGGTTTAATATTGATTTATTGAACACGGTTTTTAAGCTATCTAATCTAAAATTAATGAGTGAGATTGATCATAACTTGTAATCATATGGCTTTATCGCCGCGGTGAATCTATGTCCCAAAAAAATTTCCATGTTTCATTAAGCTGTGAGTCTTGGTTTCTATGATTTAGAGTGTGGTTGGATGATGAAATATTTTTAGTTTATATAACTTTAGATGATAATTCAATTTTTTTATGTAAATTCTATTGTTTGATAGATGATAAATTTAAATAATTTTTAAAATTGATATATTTTATAAAGTATTTTGTCTAAACTAAATTTGGAGAATTTCAAATACCACCTAAAATTAAGAATTTAAAACTTCTTCTTTACTTTGTACATTGTAAATCTCATATTGGTTAAAATTTCTATCCGAACAAAAAAATAAATAAAAATGAAGGAGGATCCAATTGAATTCCCTAGATAGAATTTCCAATTATCCAATTCAAAGAGTCTATTGTATATATGGAGTGAGAAAATTGTGCGATTACTAATAGGTGTCTATTTAGACTATGATTGTAAAAACCGAATCAATGACTTAGAAAAGAAAAATCAGAAGATCAAATTTAAACTAATTGATTCGTTTTTTTTCATGTTCAGATCAAAACTAAACCACTCTAATTACTTTTATAGGTTTGGAGATCGATTCCACGACATTCAAAACCCGATAATACGAGATTTGAACCAAACCAATATCATTATTTATTTTATCTCACACCATATTAGTAGTGTTATATAAAAAAAGTATTTTGAATTCATGTAACTTTTAATCATCGGAGCTTAAGTACATGCATTATAATTTATAATGGTATAAAAAATCTATAGGACTTGAAACAAAAAAAGTAGAGTTTTCTTAGATTTTTTAAGATAAGTTTATTAAATATTAGGTTAATAGGTCTTTACCCTCTCTAATATAGGTCATTTTCGGTTTTCCCTCCTTTAAAATATTTTTTTTTATTTATCCCCTATATTTTTATTTTTATTTTATTTACCCCCTAATAGGCCAAACAAAAACGAAAATTTTTTTTTTCAAGAATTTTTCGTTTTTGTTTGGCCTATTAAGGGGGTAAATCAAAACAAAAAAAAAATTACAGGAGGGTAAATAAAAAAAAAAATTTACAGGGAAAAAACCAGAAATGACATATATTACAGGGGGTAAAGACCTATTAACCCTTAAATTTTTAAAAATTTCAATCCAATTGAACTACACCAAACCAAATTGTTCTTTGTTGATTTAGTTTGAATTTCAGGAAAAAAATTTGTAAAAATCAAATCAAACCAAACCAACTATTTTTTATTGGTTCGAATGTTTTTCTTCAAATAAAACCTAATTAAATCGAAAATTTTCACCCCTATTTAAGACTGTAAAATTGGAAAAGGTACGTTGGTATTCCACTTGATGTATAATCAAATCCATGATGGGGTCAAGAGAATTGTTTTTGAAGATTCATGCTGTCTTCTACCTTTTACAACAAAAGTCTTTGGTCCGATTAAGACAACCATTTCACACGTTAGTGTTGGGCTTTATTGAAGTACCTGTGACTGTGTGAAAGCTGTAATTCTTCTTTTCACTTTTTATTTTGTGCTGTTCTTTTTGGTATGTTTTTGGCTTTTTACTAACAAAACAAAACCTGGAACACTGTAGAGTATGATCCAGCTGCATTGCATGTGATAGGTAAAAGGATGATCAACACAGTCAAAATAATGATTATTACTTTGCTTCATCATTTCCTCTTGTCTCAAAAAAGATTGAATGTGTTTGGGTTATTTTATTTTTTATATATATAAGAGGGTTAATTAGATTTTTTGTTATATTAAATCAAAGAAAAGTATTAAAGAAGAGTCTTAGCATATTAAAGAATTAAAATGCATGAATTAAATAGAGTATATATGCATGAAATTCATAGATAAATAGAATAGATGACAATAACATGCATGAAATTAAGCACATCTAATACCGTGCTGGTTGCACTTGCATGAGAGATTTCACCATTGGCACCGTAAAATAAAGCTACAATGATGATTGATAAGGATTATTACTAGTTATGGTACATAATTTGATGCCAAAATTGGATGAGATGCTTTGAGTATATATTGTTGATGAAAAAAGGTTAAGATCCTAATAAGTGCGTTTTTGAAAGCTGAGACTTATCTTATTATCTTGTTATAGCATGGTGGCATGATGGTAGGCAAAGTGCATGGCAAATTGGACCCCACAACCATCAAACATAGGAATGGAAAGATTAGGATATAGTTGAGCTTGGCCTAACAAATTTACAACCATTAAAAGCCTATTGTTACAAAACATACATTATCGAATGTGTAATCATGATTTGTTTGAGGAGAGGGGAAAATCTAAAGAAGCTAAAGCACTTAGCAATTAACAATTCTGCTGGCAGTGCTTCTTTTCTTATAGGCCATCAATTCGGAGTAAGAATTTTCATAATGGAGTGATGTCGGTCCCTTCTTAGAATTATATTGTTCATTGTTTTGTTTTGTGGATCATCATTTTCCTACTACTCTTGGATGGTGTTACTATATTGTTCATCTAATCTTTGATTGAATAATAATATAAATTGATTTTCTATTAATAGATGCAAGAATTGATTTTCTTCAAAATCATCCAAACACAAGATAATCAAATAAGAAACAACGACGTTCAGACACATTTAGAAAAATGACCTAAGCTATAAATGATCCCAACATGATCATTTTCTCGAATTTTACACATTATAAGTGTATTTTCAAACGTAGGATAAAAAATTATTCCATGTAGCAACAATTTGCCACATTTTTAGAGAGGGTAATCATTACGCGGATTTTATACCCAAACTTAAAGCAAGTTCGAATGTTGAGTTGCTCTACCATATTTCTCCTCTAGTTGATCTCTTGAACTTCCTTAGAATGGACGCGGTTGGAACTCTCTATTCTAGAGAGTAGTTCCTTCGTTTTTTCTTTCTTGCTTCTGTTCTTTTTTTTTCCTGCCTTGTAACAAAAAAATAAAAACTCGAGTCGGAATGAAACCTCAATTGATGCGCTCAAAGAGTTGAACATAGACCCGTTAATCAACCCATTAAATTGTCAATTTGATATGGTTTCCAAATTTTGTTTAGCAAACGTGAAAGGACTGGGGGTTTGCTAATTAATGGATGCAAGTAGTAAATCATATAGGAGCTCGCTAAGTTACAAACTTAAGAATGGATATAAATTAGTAAACTCCACAAATAAATATATATTATTTTGATTATATATATCAAAATTTCCACTCAAAAAACTATATATATCATAATTTATTTAAAAGAGATAAATTTCTATTGAGTATTGACTATAATTTTTTTATGCATGTATCGTCGTCGTGTCATTTTTATAGATTAATGAGTAAAAAAGTTTTAAACTATAGGTTTTTGTCAAAAAATAAAAAGTTTTAAACTATAGGCGTGTACAAATTATTAAATCCAATTTAGAAGCTATATAAACTATCCCTAAGAAAAGCTATATAAACTAAAAAATTTGATTAACTCGTGATTATCGTTTGTAAATATAATAAGATGATACACTTTCTTTTTTAATAAGATGATACACTTTCTATTATCTTGATAAATAAAATGTATTGTATTAGTGTGAGTTATATATCTCATATCGGATAGAAAAGTAAAGGTTGAACACCTTATAAATAAGAGGAGGACCCATAAATTCATTGCCTTAAAGTTTTGGATAAGAATGTGGCGTTTCTTTTACTAGTGCGGTTGCTCTAACCTCGATGTGGCGATCCCCCGAACTCACTTATGACCCAACAGAAAATACTATTTCTATTCTAGGATCAAGGCAACATCACATCAAATCAAACCTTCAACTATATGATTTTGTAAAAAACAAAAGAGATGTGTTAATTGAACATCCATACATGTGACAGCTTTTGTGACAACCAAAATTTTACAAAGAAAATGAGATAGTGGCACAAAAACCAAAGTAATAGAAAGAGAAAGTAAAAAAATAATGTGAGTATGAGAGAGAAAGTTGTAACAAAAGTTGTAAAAAATGGTTGTTCAAATATCATTTCTCAAAACAAAACCCTCTATAATTTGAGATGAATGTTATTTGAACAACTATTTGGTTGACAACTTTAGAGACAATCATAATTTACAAAGGAAAAATAAAGTATTTGCACAAAAATCAATGCATTAGAGAGATAAAGTAATAATTAAATTGTAACAAAAATAATGTGATTATGAGAGATAAAATTGTCACAAAAATTATAACAAAGTGGATGTTCAAATATCATTTCTCATAATTTAATGTCATAATTAAATCAACCAAATAAACTAACCCTCTTGATCATCTTTCTATGTGGCTGGATATCGATTTAAGCATGTTGTATTTGATAACGATTATTGGTAGTAACCACAGAAAACAAAGACGCCGTTCACTTCTCAAAGTAACGGCGTTTTGTCTCCCACCACACTACTCCATTGATCAAAAGACTACATTTTGCAAGAACAAAGCCAAACAAAAAATAGCATCCACTGCACAATAATAATACTTTTAAAAGGAAAGGAGTCTCCTTTGTTATACTTTAGATATATGAGAGTATATATATAATAATGTCATTTTTTTAAATTAAATGTGTGAATTTATTTATTAAAAAATAAAAGATTAAAGGACATAAATCTAACACAATAGAATACAAAAGACAAGAAAATATAAAATAAAATAAAAAAAATAAAAAAAACCTTACATAAGGATGTCCTTCATATATTCTTGATTATAGTCATTCTTTGTGATTGCATCACTCCAAACACCAATAATATGCATATCAGATGATGCATTACTTTGTTGATCTTCTATTTATTTTCTGGCTTGATTCTCCGTCAAATTTGTAGCATGCAATTGTACAGGAGTGTGTACAAAACTTGTTCCTCAGTGATACATAGTAATGACTTTGACCGAGACAAAATTTTAACCGGACAAATGACAATGAGATTACTCTTTTCTTCATGTCTATCATCTTTATTTTTACATGTCTTAAATCAAGCTCAACATAAGATTTCTACCTCTAATTTATTACAAACTCTAGTTTGAGAGTTAAGGCCCGGTACAAAGGCTTGCGGCCTATCATTCTCTTCAAACTCACCAAAATTTTAATGCAACACGTTAATCACCATTCCTAGAATATTTATCTAATGACCTCATCAATATTAATAAATTTACCTGCATTTACCTCATATTTTTTTTCCTTTCATATCTTCACGATTTTTTTACTCCTAAAATTTTGGTTGAGATGCCTCACTCATTTGCTTCCGCCTATCATGTCTTTAGACCAACATCTCGGGACAAAAATATGACAGAATATCTTCCTGATTTGTTTGCGGAGTTTTCTCATGTACCAAAGAGATATTCACCGTAGAATTCAGGTTTACCGATTGTTGCACTTTCGACTTTCGATACCTGAACCGTACACAAACTTGCATATCTTGTTGCAGACTCCGTCTCTTTAGGTGAAAAAAACCCTCGCAAGATCATAGATTGGGATCTTATTCGTCTCTTTGTTTGTGTCAAAAAGCTTGTTGTATGGACAAATTCCAACCTTGTGGCCATATCTTTTCCACAACCAAAACACATAACATGTAATCCTTCATATTCAAGATTAAGAACAAAACTTAAATCACTCATAGTGAATTTTGGAATGAGTTTCTTGTCAATATCTATTTTCACACAAATACGAGCCAGTCGATCACGAGATTGACTAGAAGTCAAGTGGTCTACTTCAACATATTACCTAATGTCTCCCCAACATGCCAGAGAACATTCATATTATAAAGCTTCATTGAAAGATCAAGAATCCTTACCTATTCAACAACACGTGTAGTTGGGATTGTCATTGCTCCATACAAAGGTCTCAAAAATTGAACGATCAGACAATGATTTAGTAGTAAAAGACACCATATAATCACTAAAATTAAACTAGTAAAGAATTACATAATATCTCTGAGTTCATTATTTGAAACTTTGTATTCTCATAAATACCATTATTAAAAAAACGTATTTATATTAAATCATCATATTAAAACATTGTGATTTTAATAAATAAATACTTTTTATTCAAGAACCTAAAAAAAGTCCATTATTTAATTAGTATGCTTAATAATATGCCTCATTTTTTTTTTATATTATAATTTCTTGCCTTCTTTAATGCATCTTTAGCTTTATTTTCATCAGCTTAATTGTAATTTTAGTTTCTCAAATATACGATTGTGCAATTTTAACCTCTCATCTTTCTATCCTATTTGACCCCTTGTATTTTTCTCCTTTGTGATTTATAGTCTCCACTAAATTTGCATTGAAGTGATATCATTTAACTCTTTTACAAGTTGATTTTTGACATGTTAACCATGAGAATTGGATGAAGCATGAATAAATAAATATAATGTTACCCTTAACTCAAATTTTGAAGATAATGAGATGAAGGACTACCAAATAACAAATGCGAATAATGTGAGAGCCAAAATCATTAATAAAAAATAGAGGAATAAAATTGGACAATCCCAATACTTGTGTGAACTTAAAAGTTGAACCAAGTCTTTTATTTTTACGTAGACAATCAATCCAAGAAAATATCTATAGCTTGTTTGTTATCAACTTATGATTCCTTGCTCCCGCTTTCCGCCCTCACTGTCTAAACACCTTTCCTCCAAACGCTACCCAAGGCATTTTTGTTTTGTTTCTCAAACAACACATTCTATAGTACAAATTTTTTTTAACAGCTCTATTTTAATTTCCTTTTACTTTAGAGTTTATTTAATTTTAAGTTGAATACATTATGATTATACTACCTTTATTTAACCACACCATTCATGAAGCATAATACTTCTTTTCCTTTTTGAATTATAAAATAAGAAAAGTATGCCGGTACTTTCTGTGCGTTGTCGGATTAATTGCCCACAAAAAGATTCACCTTAATTTATTAAAATCTAAAAATTAAAACCACCAAACACAACCTAAAAAACGTATTTAACACTTGAATAAATAAATGTTCCTATGTTTATGTTTTTTCTCCCTCCTTTGAATACAAACACAAATACTATACTACAATACTAGAATTTGTTTAACATAACAGAAACAGCATTTTATTTATATAAGCTACAGAGAACATTCTCTTATCTATCTTTCTCAAACATTGTTTTGTGAATTTTGAACAAAGAAAAAACAGTGTTTGTGTGTGTTTTAGAAGAAGAATAAGGTTTTTTTTGATGTCTGTGCCAGTGGAACAAGGTTATGGAGAGGTTCCTTCAATGGAAACCAAAGAGAGAAGCATTGGTTTGAACCTCAAAGCTACTGAACTAAGGTTAGGGTTACCAGGCTCTGAGTCACCAGAGAGAGAAAATGGTGGTGTGCTTAAGAGTTTGGTATCTGGTGCTAAAAGGGGTTTCTCTGATGCTATTACTGATGGTGGTTCTGGGAAGTGGGTTTTGTCTGGAAATGGTGGATCTGAAGTGGGGTTGTGTAAAGATGGAAACTTGTTCTCTCCTAAAGCTAAAGGTGTTGGTGAATGTAATAACCAACAAAACCCTTTCTCTGCTTCAGTTGTTGTTAAAGAAACTGTTACACACTCTCCAAAGCCTTTGCATGATAACAAACCACAGGTTTCTCCTCCTTCTTCAAAGTAAGATTTCTTCTTCTTATTTATTTATGTTTGTGTGATGCTAGTTTCTTTTAGTGTTTATAGTTTCTTCTGTGAGTTTACAAAATGTTGAAAACAAGAACAAATTATGTTGAATTTGATGTTTCTTTTGGCGTTGAGTAATTGAGTATGCGGATAATTCAGAGGAAGAGGTTTTTTTTTTTTCTCCCTCTCTAAAATATTTTCTACATTAATTTTTGAGTTTGATATTTGAACAGAAGTCAACTAACTCACTTGTTGATTGGCACTGGTTGGATAAACAACTTATCTTATATCTTATAAGTGCTTATGTATAGCTGTTTCTATAACAAAAGATACAATAAGCTCAAAGGGGTTTCTTTTAAGCTATAAGCTTTTTTCATAAGCTATTATGGAGAGCTTATGCTCATGTCATAAGTTGTATCTATAAGCTCTCCCAAACAGTCTCAAAAGTGTTTTTGCAAGTAGATAAGCTTAAATAAGTCAATCCAAATAGGCCTTGGTGGTTGTTGCTAATTATATTCGTAGATAAGCTCAAATAAGCCAATCGAAATAGGCCTTGGTGGTTGTTGCTAATTATATACTTATGTTAGCCTCTGGTGTAAAAGCTGGCGTTGTTACCTGTAGTTGTATGTGCTCTAGTAAATTTCGGGATTTTCTTTGTGCTAATCTTTAAAATTTCACATAGATAGTTACTTTGGTTATTCCTTAAATTTTCTTCTGCATGTTGATTGTGTGTGATTTATTTATGGGAAATGCTAACTTCAAGTTTAGAAACTAAACATAGAAGTTTATTCTTGGAAATGTTGCATTCAATATCTTAAAAGTTTAAAATTTTATCTTAAAAGTTTTTTCTTGTGCCCTTATGTATGCCCTGGGATTTGATTTTGTCCAGTTAGCCTTTTCATGTCTTCTGATGCTGAAAGGTTTTTACTCAGCTTCTGTATTCATTGATTTTCACCAACACATGATGATATAAATCTGTTTTAGCTTGATTCCTTTGTTTTGAATTTATGATCGCTGGCTTTAAAATTGATTTCTTTTTTCTCAATACTGTTTTTATGTGAATCAGGGCGCAAGTTGTGGGATGGCCTCCAATCCGATCTTTCAGGAAGAACTCAATGGTTTCACAGCCTCAAAAGAATGATGCTGATGCAGAAGCCAAGTCTGAATGCCTATATGTAAAAGTCAGCATGGAAGGTGCTCCATACTTGAGGAAAGTGGATCTGAATGGTTTTAGCTCTTATAGGGAGCTTTCTTCAGCACTCGAAAAGATGTTCAGTTGTTTTACAATCAGTGAGTTTTTATCTGCTTGTTATCGTCTTCTCAAATTCTCTGTGTGTCTTGATGTTTTCTCCGAGGCATGATCACAAATGTCTTGGTGATGTGATAGTGATCATTTTTGTAAATGTATTGTACTTTGAAGAACATTTTAGTTAAATTAGCAAAAATATTTGAAAATCACAAGGTCAAGCTAGTTGTAAATACGAGGTGTGTTTTGAATGGCTCAATAAATTCTTTACTAGAAAAAGTTCTTTATATAATTTAATTGCATATGAAAAAGAAAACGTAATGAAACAGATGTTAAACTCAAATAGTTAGCTCAGACACACACATTTTGCCTATACTTTGACCGTACAATTGTTGATGACATGAATTTATGAACATCCGTCAATGTTAGGGTTGTATAGAGTTTCAATTGAAGAGAACTGTTGCCAACACACTCTCTTTCAACCATTTTCTCTATTGTTGGTTGAAATTATGGCATAGAAAAACTATTATAGAATATGCATGTATTTATATGTCACAGGTTCTGACTGTGGTGCCAAGTGCCAACATGGTTGAGAATGAAGATTACCTATACAGTCATGCCTTTGCATGCCTTTTTTGCTTAAATAAAATGATTCTGATGATGTTTTTGTTGACAAATCCAGGTCAATGTGGCTCATATGGAGTTTCTTGTCGAGAAAAAAATCTAAGTGAAAGTAGATTGGTGGATCTCCTTCATGGTTCAGAATATGTGCTTACCTATGAAGACAAGGATGGTGATTGGATGCTAGTTGGTGATGTTCCATGGGAGTACGTCTATTTTCTTATATATAATTCATAAGACAATGTCTAATGTCTTAATTTTTCACTACATTAATTAACAATGATAATTGATGATTAGCTATGTTTGCTGAATTGATAGTTAGACTTATTTTGTCCTATGAACAATGTTAGAATCAACAAAGAGTGATTTAATTCTGATATCTGAAATGATGTTATTTTTGTTGTTTTAGGATGTTCACTGAGTCTTGCAAGAGGTTGAGGATAATGAAGAGTTCTGAAGCAATTGGGCTAGGTAAGACCAATGTTTGTTATATTAAAATCTCAACATTACTTCATGTTCATGTATGATACCTTAATATTTTTTGTCGGACTCATGTATACTCTTATTCCTGCAGCACCTCGAGCCATGGAGAAGTGTAAAAGTCGCAACTAGTGCGATGCAATGTGCCAGTTGTATACTGATCCGTAAAGATCGAAGATCACATCTACTTAGCATAAAATACCTTCTTGCTTGCTTATGTATGTATTAAGTCTATCATGTATACAAGAATGGAGCCTCATACTCCTAAACTTTATAGTAGGCCAAATATATTGATGACAATATATTAGGCATGGTGTAGACGACTACAAGTCATTTTGGTGTAGACGTTTCAAGGCTTCTTAGGTTGTTCACTTTAATCATAATCGTTATTAAGGCTGCCATTAGTATATAAATTTTGTATTTCTCTTAACTTGTCACCCTATCTCTTCAAGTTAATGTAAGTGAGCTTTTTGTTTGTCATAGAAATGTTAGAAACAAAGAACTTCATGCTTTGTTTTTTTGTTATTTGTGCCATTTTGTTTCTTATTGTCCGGTTAAGGAATTTTCTAGTTAAAACGTTTTTTTTTCTCTTTGACGTGTGATCATTTGTTTCAGTACATCCGAAGTTGTTTTTATAGTTTTATTTTTAAACATTCGGTTAAAATGGAACTACCAAAAGGAGGAACATGTTAACTTTTGAATTTTAAAAGGTGACCCTTTGTACAACAATGTATAAAAAGAAAAAATCTCAGGTATATTAAGATTTAAGAGTAATATGTAATTACACTTTTGATCTTTTTTATCACATTCACAAAAATAGTCCTCTTTAAAATTGATTTTTTGCTTCCCTCAAATTTCACATTTGTTAAATTTTTTGTCCTAGTCCAAATTTTTTACCTTAAAAATGTTGATTTTGGTTCCACAAGTGGAGATTTTTTGTTCCAAAAGTGGATATGTTTAGCCTCAGGTATTTTCTATTCATAATCAAATTTGGGACTGTAAATCATCGCTTCTGGAAAACCACCATTTTTTTAGACAAAAAAAAAGGTGGAACCAGAATACATTTGAACTAAAAATATAGATTTTAAAAAATGAGACTATTTCAAAAATATGTAATTTTTTAGTTTTTATCCCTTTATCAATGTAACAATAGCTTCTGAATCCGGTAAAAAAAAAAAAAGAACAATAGCTTAGGAGTATTCATGGGACGGGACGAGTAATGTTGCCATTCATCATACGTTGAGCTAGATGAGTTATGAGACCGTCCATGGTCCATCACTATATAAGTAGTTGATGTAGACTAGCTGTCATGTGTGACTAAAATGGTGAGTGTGAAGAATTCAGACTTTTAGCATTATGAAAAGATTCCACACATTTACGGCGGCTCAGATTCCATCAACAACTCAAGAGTCATTGGATCAAAATATTGGACGGCTCTAAATTAAAACTTTGTAAATCAACTTTAATAGCAAACTCAATTAAAACCTTTCAATGGTGGAAACCAGTAAAAAGCATACTTTGGTGGGAAAGAGAACAGCATATAAGTAAATTTAGTGTCATGCAATTACATTACTTCTCACATTAGAATGGCTATTAGTCAGACATAATTAAATTTCGAATACATATTGGTGTACAACAGTAGAAGTGTCAATGTGACCCTGTTTTCCTTGACAGCGACAAAAAATGGTCTCAAAACCGATATACAAATGAGAATCCGCCCTAGAATTTGAAAAGGTTATATCTGCTACAAAATAAATAGTTAAATATCAGTTTCTTCAGCTTCTGCAACTCACGTATGACATTTATGGAGGGCTTCTTCAGGTATCAGAACTCTGAAAACAGCATAATGATGGTTTAAGCTCTTTTCTCCCTGTAATCTGTGAACACTACCAAGGGCACCTGTTTTAGGGTTTGGAAAAGCATAAAATATCCGCCTAATTCTCTGATGGACAAGGGCCATGGCACACCTGAAATCATAGAGAAAAGCAAATATATCAGAAAACAGTGACTTATGAGGAAACATTAACCATCAGAAAGTGAAATTTGGAGAGAATATCTCCATTTCATGAGGTACAAGGCATTCAAGAAGAAAAAGAGAATCAAAATGCTACTGACAGCTAACTTCTTTTCATGACATTCCCTTTATAGACGAGTAGCAAGACTAGTTCAGACATCAAATAAATTCAACAGACAATGAAGTGCTTCAAAGTTATTGAAGAATCTCGTCTACAATCTTACATTGTGCAAGGTTCCCAAGCAAGATATATGTCATAACCAGTGCATAAGTAAGGTCGTGCAGACAGCAGATCGGAAGTTTGACTATGAATATTTAATTTATCACCGTCCTCAATGTGATTGGAAGTTTGACTATGACCATTCAATTTATCATCCTTAACCTGAAACGTCATACCAATATAAAAATAATGCTTTTTACATAATATATTCAATTGAAAATGAACAATTATAATCAAGGTAAATGCCATTGCATTTGTATCTAAATTTCCGTATTGCCAATGTTAAATTTGGTGTGAGATGCTTTATTAGACCTTAGATTTTAAGCAGGAAGAAATGTCAGCGTTCCATTACGGGTACTTTTGCAATAACCCATCATGCCCATCACCGGTTGTCATCTCTACAGGCCAAATTCCTTAAATAGGCATAATAAATCAGATGTAGGTAAACTTACAGTTGCACTTACAGTTTTTTGCCTCTTCAAAGGAGAGCTTGTAGAAGGGCTTTCGTGATCCAATTCCAAATATTTTTCTCTACTGCCCTCATTGTTGGGAAAAAGATGCCTATCCCTGGCAGCAGATGATTCTATAGCTACAATGGCAGCATGCCGCAAAGGATGGCAATAATATGAACTCTGTGAATGTGATTGCTGCTCAGCCCATTGCCAAGGATATAGACAAGCAACACTTCTATATGATTGTTTGAGATGATTGCAGGAACTTAAATGCAAGGGTTTCTCGGGATCCAAGCTATTGGAAATAGATTGAGCACTAAATAAATCTGGTTTTCTATAGCAGCTGTCGTCTTTGCAAGGGTTCCAAGCAAAAACCAGATCACGCGCAGTTGAAACTATTTGCTTTGCTGAAGGATCCACTATCACTGCAGCATTGACTACCTAGATTGATCAAATTTTAAGTAAGCGGCAGTTGAATGTGAAGTTTAATAGTATGAAATTCTAGCCTTTATTAATTCAGCAAGTGATAGAGGGGACCAAATAAAACATAGCTCAAGCTGTGGTATAATTAGAAGAAATAAAGCAACAAAAGTTCAGCCTGTCAAGTCAACGCATTTTTTCTTGTCACAAAATTGTATCAAAAGGTCAGATTTGTACACTTACCAAGCCATCAGATGTTGCCAACTCTACTGCAGATTGCATAAACTTCAAAACTGATTGTGAGTCCTCCTTGCTAAATCCAGTAATGCCCTCAATGCTGCTGTAATTTTATTAAAATGCCAAGCCAACATCATAAGCAAAGTCAACTATTATCATACGAAATTTTTTGGCAATTTAATCAAGTAAGCTTATTGACAGCAAAAAAGATGTAGAATCTCCCTCCCAAAAATAATTCAGCATTGGTTATTTATTGTAAAGATTTCACAACGAGCATAATTTTTCCCGAGTGTCAAACAAGCATGAGAGACTAAAAGATCTTGTTGCACCAGACGGTCCTCAATCTACCACATGTCCAATACTTGCACAGTCCAAATTTTTGACAAATACCCTTTGATCCTTTCCCATTTGAACTTCCTCAGTTTCTACCCATAGAACATACAGCACTTAGATTGTTACATAGAATACATCTCTTCTAAAAGTAATTGCAAATCTAATGCATTAGATGCTATAATCACAGGAAACATCATAAAAATGTAAAAAATCCTGGGTTTATTCACTAAAAGACAGAATACAATTTTTTTGAAACAGAAGACAGAGTACAA
Organism: Medicago truncatula; assembly: GCF_003473485.1. Classification (NCBI taxonomy): domain Eukaryota; kingdom Viridiplantae; phylum Streptophyta; class Magnoliopsida; order Fabales; family Fabaceae; genus Medicago; species Medicago truncatula. The sequence continues at coordinate 47,521,145 of NC_053049.1, read as the reverse complement.
TAATTACACATTCGATATTGTAGACACAACGGTGGTCAGTGGTCGCACTTTCATCTACGAAGCCTCGCTAATGTATATATTACCCGCTACCAAGCCAACTAGGCACAATGGATAACTTGTAACTCTCATCTCATGTATATAATCTTTTATATTAATCTCTCGCCATCATCCAAATCACACTTAATCAAAATGAAGGATGTAATTATTGGACTTGGAATTTCATTTAACAGTACATGCTTTAATATGTATTCCTTTCTTCATCTGATATTCTGATGACAGATGTCATATATAAGCTACTTCAAATTTCAAATACTTAAATGAAACCAACATTTTGTAATTTTGATAAAAGCCCGCAATGATATTCCAAGTAAATATATAAAATAACAAGAATTTGAAGCTTACTAAGTTCTTGGATGATATGATGTTGGCCAAAACTTGCATTGCTCTTGCCACTCTTCTTTCGATGTTGCTTCATATTTGCAGACCTAAAGTCAATTGAAGTTGATTTAGCATGCAAACTAAATAATTTGAAGACAACAAGGACCAAGTTCCCTCAGGATCCGAACCAAACTTAAATTGATCTCTTCAATAATCAATAATATTACTTTGTCTTGACATCTGGACCCTAAATAAAGTATCGGATAACCATCTAATTATCATGTTTAGTCTTAAACCTTTGCATTATTAACATTTGATAAACACATAATCAAATTAAAACTCCGCTCATGTATATACTACTGATTTTTAATGTTGAGGATTTGTTGTTTCTTTCTTTAAAATGGAAGATTTAGTTAAGAAGACATTGAGGAGCAAAAAAAGTGACCTTCAAGATTAAAATTCAATGCTTATTTTAGTACTAGTACCATAAACTAAAATATAGAATTATTTACAAGAAAATGAAAAGTAATTGACCACCCATAGTCCCATAACACTATAAACATATGATGTATCTGATGTTTATAGTGTTATGGGACCATATGATGTATCTGATGTTCAACACAATTGCAAAAATCGATAGCTTTCAGATGGCCACTATCCTGAAATTTTTATATTATATAATAGGCTTAATACATCATATGGTCCCTTAACTTATTTTTGGTTTTCAGTTTGGTCCCCTAACTATAAAATGTCTCAATTTGGTCCCATAACTCTTCTCCCTTTACCTCTTTAAAATAACATACTACATACATAAAAACTCAACTAGTTGTGACTAACCAATGAGGAATGTAAAAATTTACAGCAGGAGTGAGATAGAGTGAGAGATGAGAAGGCCTGATACTGTTTTGGTATTTTATAATTGTAAATACCTAAATTACCCACACCAAAAAGCCCCAACATTTGTATCCTAAGAGCCTTTTTGGAATTTTCTGTCTCATTATGAGGGGAGGTATTACATAGCCTGGACAGCCACTATTTTGACCACTACTGTGTGTCTTGTAGTGGCCAGGGGAAAAGCTTTTCTATGATCAAATATTTTTCGTTTGAAACTATAGGTATCTGAAAGTCACATTGGACCTCTATTGACCCGACTGAGTCAGGATGAGTGGACTGACTTATAGGGAGCAAAGCTCTCTCAACACCTATCTTATCTTATTTTCTAGTCATAAGTGATAACACTCAAATCTAAGACCTTACTTAACAGAAATCAAGCTCCGTACACATGGACCAAAAGGCATTAGTGATCAAACCATAATCTAAGCAAACATTAGCATTAACCAATGTGAAACATAAAAATAAAATAAAATAAAATAAAATAAACGAAGACCCACTTTTGTAATAAAAGGACTCAACTGATAGGAATTGATCAGCTCTTGAAGATGAGACGGCACACCATACAATTGATCGCCGCCTTCATAGGCCAGGCACAAGACCACCGATAGCTGTATTTGTCCTGTCAAACATTCCCAATGTCACCAGCAATTGACTTGGTCTATTAACCATATCGCAATCTCATATTATCAGAGAACAAAGCAATACAACAGTACATGGTTCACACTAATGTTCACAAGCAAATAAGATCTAACTCCAACTACATGGATGTAAAATCCCTTGTATTAACTAAACCAAGCTTTCTTTGCTATTCAGGGTCTGTTTGATTGAATTGACTTATCTAAGCTTATCTACTGGCATAAGCACCTGTGAGACTGTTTGGAAGAACTTGTAACATCTTCATTGGCGTTTTCAGTTTATTTCCATATGTTCTCCAGGACAGATATAAGCTATAAATAGGTCATTTATGCTATAAGCTGTTAATTAAGCTGGTTATCCAAACAGGGACTTATTTATATACCCCTACATTGTCACTATAGTATAGCAATTAGTTTAGCGATGAAAACTACCTCCTTCTAGAACTTTCTTCTGAATTCGTTTGACGTGACGAAGATTTTCGAGCGGCGCTATCTGATTCAAACGCCTAACAAGAAATTAAAACAGAGATTAGTTGACAAAGCACAGAGAGTTCATAGAAAGTAAGATTTGAAACGAAGCTAACCTAACAATTTGGTTGGCATGCTTTGGATCGATAGATGAAGCAAAAACACTAACTGCATAAAACAGAAACAAACGAAAAACCACAGTTTCAAGTCAAGAAATTCTAAATGGAAAAAACGTTTTAGAATTTTGAAGTGAAAGGTTAAGATAATGTTGACCAGTAGGTTGATTGTGAAGGTCGTGTGGCTCCTCGTCTGGGATGTGCACTATTAAGTCGTTATTTGACATTCTACGATCGCCGGCAGTTGAGGGAGGACAACGACAGGACTGATGTCTGCTAGGGCAGGAGGACGCCATTAAATTTAATTGTTATAAAAAAAGTATAAAAATAAAAAATTCCCTTGTTTATCTGAAAAATAGGCCCAGCCCCAATAGCATACATTTGGGTCAATGACATACCCGACCCAACAAGAAGAAGCTCGAAACAGTCGTATCTTCTATAGATTTTTCCCCCCACAATTAGGGATAGCAATGAACCGAACCAACTCGAAAATAGTTCGAGATTCGATTCGATAATTAATTCGTTGAAGTTGGTTCATGAACCAAATGAGTTGAACTTGAGCTATGTATAGTTCGACTCGTTTGATTCACGGGTCAGCTGGGTATATCTATATATATTATTACTTAGAATAGGCTACTTAATTGTGTTCAAGACTTAGAAATTTCACACTTAAAAAACTCTCGTCAATTTCGTTATTGTATTATTATTTATTGATGTTATTACAAAAATATGCATATATTTGTTCATCTTTACACTTTATATTTCTCACCCTTCAGTACGTGGTTTACATTTATTTGTTGTTGCATGTATATACACTAGCATAGAATGTTTACGGTTGTAAATGAATTAATCAAAAAAGAAAAAGATTGAGACTAAAGTTCTTTTTTTATGGATTACACTTGAAAAACATAGAAGCCTGAAAGAAAGAAAGAATAAACGTGAAGGAAATAGCAAAAACAAGCAAATTGCATTTCTTGTAAACGACTAGTCCCACATTGCTAGAACAATTCCATAACATGTATATCACGCATAAAACAATCAATTCTAAACAACATCATTATGTCACCCAAAAGAAGCAAAAAACAATTCACAATATAATGTTTTATTCCTATAATTTACGCATCCAATTTTCCAATTAACAATTCCCAATTCTAAAACTCTAAAACAATTAGCTTACTTAAAGTGAGTGAGAGTGAGAACAGAGAGTTGAGTCGTTTAGCAGCCAAATAGAAAGAGAGATTGAACAGTACGGGCCAGAGGCGAGAGTGAGAACTGAAGAAGAGAAGTTCTCTTCTGTCTGTCGAGGCGAGAGAGTGAAAGAGTTCTGACCTAGTCGAGCGATTTAGAAAAACTTGGCAGCAGCAATCGTAAAAACCCTTGCAGAGCTATCACAGTTTCTCAAATCGTTTTTGTATCACTTGCGATCGTTTTCTCAAATTCCCAATCGTACAGAGCAATTGCAAACAATCGTTTTTCAGCAGCATGCAAGAACGATTAAAACATCAAAAACTGAATCGGTGTCAGTTCGGTTTAATAGCAGCAATATCAAACGGTCGATTCTAAATATCTTCTCTTCTTCATGGTTATCTCACAGAGAAAAGGAAAGCGATTCTGCCGCAAAGTGCCACAGCGATTTCACAGTAACTTTAGTCGGTCAAGGATTTGGATGGATCTATTCATATCGCTGCACAGTAGTTGAAACCATAATAAATTGCAAAAAAAGAATATAAGTAAAGATACATTTTAGTCTTTAAAAAAAACAAGTTTAAAGGAGAGAAAAAGAATAAAAAATGAGATGATTATTTAATAGTTTGATACGAAAGAAAATAAAAGTAAATTCTAAACGATAAAAGTAAATAATTGTAAAAAAAAAAAAAAAAGAAGATAAAAGTAAATAAATATGTATTTACAAAATGATATAAATGTAAATAATTGTCAAAAAATTAGATATGATATAAAAATAAAAAAAGTTAATTGCAATTTTGTCTTTTCTCCCACGCTCACTCAGATTCTTGAAGTAAAGAATGGTGATGTGGTGTGTTTTAAATTACATTACATTCAATTTGATGGTTTAGAGTCATTCAAATGGATTTTAATTATATACATGTTATCAATTAAATTACAAAAATGAATTCGGAAAAAGGTTTTAGGGTATTTTCTTGCAATTTTAGGCGTTTTGATCATTCCATGTAATCATATTATACTTTGCATCACTAGACCTTGCACCCGTGCGGCGATTGCAAACAAAACATGCTATTATGTTGCAATTAATAATTTGTGGGTGTTTAGCTTCTTCAAAAAAAAATAAAAAATTCTTTGGGTGCAAATACAATGTTAAAAATAAAAGGGTTAATGGTGCTTTACCCCCTGTAATATAGGTCATTTTTTATTTTCCCCCATGTAAAATATTTTTTTTGATTTACCCCCATGTAAAATATATATTTTTTGGAATACCCCTCCTAATAGGTCATAAAAAAAACGAAAAAATTCTAAAAAAAATAAAATAAAGTCGTTTTTTTATGAACTATTAGGGGGGTATTCCAAAAATTATATATTTTACAGAGGGGTAAATCAAAAAAAATATTTTACAGGGGAGAAAATAAAAAATGACCTATATTACAGGGGGTAAAACACCATTAATCTAAAATAAAAATACACAATAAAAAAAAAACGGAACTATTCATTTTGGTACATTACGAAAAATAATAACACCATTCTCACCAGTCATCAAAATCTTCAGACCACTCCTTGATGTAACTCTGGATATTGCAACATAAACTTGACCGTGAGAGAATACGGGTTGAGGTACGTACACACCAACTTTTTTGAGTGATTGTCCTTGACTCTTGTTGATTGTCATAGAAAAACAGACTGATAGAGGAAACTGCCGACGTTGGAATTTAAACGGAATCCTTGTATCGGAATTTAAACAGAATCCTTGTATCCAAGTGTACTAAATCCTTGTATCCAAGTGTACTAAGTCAATCCCAAAATGTCACTAAATGAGTAATTTGAAAACCAATTTCTAGTATGCTGAAGCATTCCATAGCAGACCACCAACCTCAATCACTTAATAAGGACCATCACTTTATGCTTTCAATTCCACAATAGCTAGGAATTCTTCAAGGCAATTAACATCAGACCGTATACTTCAATAATCAAACCATAAAAATCTCAAGATACCAGCTAAAGTCCTAATGTATGCTGATTCTACTACACCACGATTGCAGATAAATATTTCACCTATCGTATCGCATAACACTTAAGCAGCTTGATCCAATTCCAAGACACATAAACCATCCTAACCACTGCAAAAACACCTATCTTTCAATTTAAATGTCTTCTAGTATCTTAGTCTTGCATCAAACTTACATATAGGGCATGATAACTTATTGTTTGGTTACTGCAGTGATGGTGTGGATAATGAATGGTGATAGTGAAAAGAGAAGTGTGAGAGAGGGAGATGGAACAATGAGAAAAAATGGTGGATAGAAGTTGAAAAAAAGATGGTGGATTGAAGTTGAAAAAAAATATAGATGACACACATAAAGTAACTTTTTGGAAAATGAAAAAGAAATTAAAGTGGGAGACACAGTTATAAATGCACCTTGGGGGTTTTGTAAGAGGTATCTGTGAGATTTGAATTTCAAATTCAAATTTAAAGAGCATTTTTCCCGCTACATAGGTTTAGGGTTCATATTAGGTATGCATTGTGAACCTTCGTATTATATATTAAGATTTAAAATAGACCACGTCGTGATAACATGGTGGCGTGATTGCAAACTTTGTCTGTCTCATTACACTCTTTCCTGTTTAATTTACAGTAAAAAGTGTAATTGAAAAATTAGAGTTTCTTTAACAAAATCAACCGTGAGATTCATAATAAATAAATAGATAAATAAATAAAACATAAGAGAGATTCGTAATATATAAATAAATAGATAAATAAATAAAACATAAAAATATGACATCTTTATGTCAAGGTGCAAGGGGTCAACTACTTAGTCCTCAACTAACTAGCCATAGTTTTCAGCCCTAGCTTCCCTCCCTAAACCAATATACATACTATGGAGAAAGGAAAAAGAAGCCTACAACTGACACTTTTAATTCTTCTTAGCACTCTTCCAACTTAAGATGCCAACAATATATTACATCCAACAAATTTTGTTGTTGAATATCTTTATGTAGATAAATAATAAATCCAACAAATTGCTGTTGTTGTTGTTGAATTTCTTGACATCTTATGCATGTTCACTTGATGATCTCTCTTGATTTCCATCTGTTACATATCTCTTCCAAAACCAATGGTTCTCGAAGAGAAGATAAATCTCTTCAATAGGAACTTGCTTTGTTTCCGGCAATAGAAAGAATATAAAAAGACTCATGACGAGAATCAAGCCAGCAAAAAGTAAGAAGATTCCATATTTAAGGTGGCAGAGTGATACAAGGAAGAATTGTGCAACAATGGCAGTGAAGATCATGTTAACACAGACCACAACACTTTGTGCAGCTGACCTTATCTCTAATGGAAAAAGCTCACTTGGAACCAACCATCCTAAGGGTCCCCATGATCTTCCAAATCCTAACACAAATAGGAAAATCACAATAACCAAAAAGACACTAACACCAAATGATAATTGTTTGCCATCGCCAAACCCTAGAGCCAAAACAATTGCTGCAGCTACCTGCAAATCAAAATGGTCTCATATATTAGCAATTGAACACACTGATTAGTTAAGTTCTTAAATGTAAGTTATCTCTTTAAACAAAGGAAAAAATATAGTTAAAGTTATTTATAAGTTGCAAGTTGTAAGAGTACTTACCATGCACAAGAACATTTCAGCACCAGCTTCCAAAAAGAAAGCTCTCCTACCAAACTTGTCAACATAAAACATTGAGATCAAAGTGGCAAGAACAAGTGCAATACTAGTGATGACAGAAGAATAAAGAGATGCAGCAGATCCAAATCCAAGAGTTTGGAAAAGGACAGGTGCATAGAAGAGGATGGAGTTGTTTCCAGTCAGTTGTTGGAATGCAGGAATAGCCAATGCACCAATTACAAATTGTGGTCTATTCTTTCTTAAAAGAAGGTTCTGAAATGGATTCTTGATGGCTTGTGCTTCTCTGCTTGCTTCAACAAGATCTTCAAATTCAGCATCAACATTGGGCGTACCTCTAACTCTCTCCAAAACCTTTCTTGCCTCTTCCATTTTGCCTTGTTCCACAAGACTGTTTGGTGTCTCAGGACACAACAAACCACCAATAAACATAACAATTGCTGGAACTACTGCTAAACCAAGAGATAATCTCCATCCCCATGGATGAATTCTCTCGGTTGCATAATTTACCAAGTTAGCTACCAAAATTCCCAAACAAGTTGTTAATTGAAAGAGTTGGTTCACTGCTCCTCTCACTTTTGCAGGAGACATTTCTGACAGATATAAGGGAACAGCCTAAACAATAACAACAAGAAGTTAGTTCATAACACACATGTGTGTGTGTGTGTGTTGACATAAACACATTATTTATCATTTTGAAGCATTCAAGTTACCTGGTTACCAAATCCAATGCCAACACCAAGGAGGATACGACCAATGATCAACATATAAATGTTGAGAGAAGCAGCATTTAGGACAGCTCCAATGAAGAAGCTAATGGAACCAACAACAATACTGGCTCTCCTACCTTTGTTTTTTGTTATGGAGGACGCAAAAAATGTGGAAATCAAGGCAGCAAAGTATAGAGATGAGGTGAAAAGTGTCAACATTTGATCATCATATTTACAATAATCTGTTTCTGCCAAGTGTGCATGTTTCCTCTCATACACATTTGGGAAGAATTCTTTTAAGAAATCATCCATAGAAGTAACTCCACCTGCAAGGATACACATTTGGGACTAATTTAGGTCTTCACTCAAATTTAATTGGGACGAGAAAATCCATATTTGTTTAAGGTGTCCGAGTTTCTTACACCGAACATTGGTATGCTATGTTTGGTAATTTATTAGGTAATATTTATATGACAATGTGAGAATTGACAATTGATAAAACATTCACTCTCACCTGAAACACCAAGATCATATCCAAAGAGAGAGCCACCAAGAGCACCAACAATGCAAGAAAAGATGAAGTACCCTGTAATCTTGTATTCATAAAGATGAGCCCTTTTGAGATTTCCACCATCACCAAATCCTCCACCTGCCATATTTTTATGTTTTATTTATTTATTTATTTATTTATTTTTATAGATATTCTCCTTTTGTCTCCCTTATTGTTTTTATCATATGAAAAATGAGAGACAAAAAGGATATAAGTGTTGAGATGAACATCCCTTTGTGAGGGTTTATATAGAAGAATTTACATTCCTATTTTAACCAAAAACACTCTCAAAATAGAATTGAAGAGATATGATAAGAAAACAAATTTTGATATTATTTTACGATACAAGTGCGTTGATTTTGAGCCTTATCCCTATTTGATAGGTAAAGAGAAGATCAAGGGTAATTGTTTGATATTATTTTAGGATATAACTGCGTTGATTGTGAGCTTTATCACTATTTGATAGGTAAAAGAGAAGACGGGTGACTGTTCGATATTATTTTAGGATATATGTGCGTTGATTTCAAGCCTTATCCCTATTTGATAGGTAACAGAGAAGACCAAGGGTGATTGGCGATGACATTGTTTTCATTGAATAATAATAACCATTAACAAAGTTTCTTGGATCATTTTTTCTAAGGAAGTTTCTTCAATCATTGAAATGCACATACACACTTTATCATAACAACCAACGATACAATGCACATAATTTTCTTAATATATATATATTTTTTTGAGAGAGAGAATTTTCTCAATATAGATTTTAACTATGTACTTTTTTTTTTTTTGCTAATTTCAAATATGCATTTACCTTCTTTAAAAAAAGTATTTTACACCTTTTCAAATATGACACTTTAACGTTTGAATAAAAAGGGACATTTAAGTGTTAATTAACATCTCCAATGTGTTTTTTCAAAATAAAAATAAAAAAATTTCCAATTTGAAAATGCTAAAGTGCCTTTTAACATGTAACAAATCATGTCGAAGAACCAAATAGAAAATGACACAATTTTTTTCATCCCCAGCTTCGCATCGAATGAGTTAAAGAGTACTTAAATAATGTTTAAAATCAGTGCTTAAATAATGTTTAAAATCCAATCCAATCATGCCACAACTTGCATTGAATGTGCCACGGCTTCACGTTCGTACACATTACAATATGAACATTATCCTTAAATCGTGCCACAATTTCATGCTTCCATTTCACGGTATTTTCAATGGCTTGCTCCAAACTTGAGAAATAAAATCGTGTCATGATCTTCAAACCATGTGTCACGATTTTATTGAAAAACAAACATTGAATTTTGAGTCAAAACTCAACAATACTCAACTATGTTTTTTTATTTTGTTTAAATTTCATTGGGTTAAATAAGTTATTGGTTCTTGTAAAATGTTCAAATTTCACTTTTTAATCCGTCTAAGGCTATTCATCAAGTTTTAGTCTCTCAATATTTTTCCCTACTACTTTTGATTCCTACTTTTAACTAAACTTGTGTGTCTTTCATATATTTTTAATTAAATGTTAGAGAGATGATAAGAATATTATAATAGTCTCTCACATCAAAATGTAGAATTTAAAAAAAAAAATATGAATTAAATATAAATTTCGAATGATAGATTTAAACCTTAAACTTAAAAGTTCATATTTAATTAATCCCTTGTTAAAAGAAATTAAACTTTGGTAAGATAGATTATAATGTACTAAATATGGTTACAAAAAATAATTCAAAATTTCAAAAAAGACATAAATTTACTTAAAAGCAGGGACTAAAAAAAATGACGAAAAATATTTAAAGAGGGAAATTGATGAATTTTTTTAAAAAACATTCAAATTTTTGACAAGAACTAAAAACTCGACCCTATTTATTGTTGAAGTGAAAAGAGTTGTTTGTATGAAAGAAGAGGAGAATTGTTGTTGACACGTTGCATAAGGCTGAGGCACACGAGTAATTTACGTTTTTGCCCTGCCGAGGAATTCAAAAGCCGGCTGCAATTAACTGCCGAGGAAAACAATTATGCAGACAGTGGGTTCTACATAATTCTAAAGCATTTCCAAGCCATTTTTCGGCCAGTTTTTACCTGTAATTAAACCAGAGCATTTCCAAAGGCAATATAAATCATACAACATTGAAACTCGGTCATAAACAAGAAAAATACAATATCTTTTACAATTGTCCATAATTAAATGAAACCGAAATTTGGTTCAAGTTACACAAACGTTTGAAATTCATCAAAACGTTACAAAGTGTCCTTAATTAAGTGTCCATAATTAAACAACTCATTACACATCATTAAATTAAATTCCTACTTACATTCAACGCAATTGCATATGGAACGAACATACATATATAATATATTATCTTCCACCATATTCCGAAACATAAATCTGACGTCACTATCGTCGCGAATAAACCAATGCATATAGCTTGCCGTTTTCCATGCGTATTCGTCTCTATCTTCTCCTAGGTCTATGCATGGCATTTGACCAAACAAGTAACGTGTATATTGATTTTCACCAAGATGCTCAAAATAAGTGTTAAGTTGTGCCTTCAAATCATCAAGAAAGTTCGTCAGCGTTATCATAACCTTAACCGTCTTTTTAAAAGCGGAGTACCTAACACGGCCTTCAATTTTTGCAACCTCGAACATGTCTCACTTGACAAAAGCTTTAAGAAAAGAATCATAGATTAGAACAAAATTAAATGAAATGTAATAACGAATAAATCAAGTGCGTAAACATTAATAACGAATAAATAAATATTGCATTAGTTTCACCACATAAAAGTCATATTATCATATATATCAATATAAATTACATAATGTTAATTATATATTGGCCACAGAAAATTGGCGTTACAATTTCGACCCCAAAATATACGTCGGTGTAATTTCTAAAAAAAAAAAGGACTAACACCGAAAAAAAAATCACTCATTAAAGACCAAGTGATTGGAGAAGATCAAGTGACATAGAATTTTCCTCATCTTCCGCAATAACTTCAAATTGTTGCTTTGGTTTTTTGAAAGTGTCCAAAAAAATAGGTGCCGATTTGTTTGACTCCTTTTGTAGTTTCGGCGGTTTGTTTCCACTTTCAATAGACATGAGCTTTTGGAACAACTCATGTTGATCCAAATACTCATCTTCCCAAGTCACCGCATCTTCTTTCTTGTGATTGTGCCACTCTGTAGATGATGGAGGTAGTGGACAATCATTCTTCAAATAAATAAGCACGAAATGATTCGGAATTGCCCCAAGGCACAAGATGAGAGTTTTTTGATTACCCGGCGGTGGTGGCCCTCTTAGTGGGAAAAAAAGATTCTGAGTTTCCAACTTCAAGATTTGCCAACACGACTACACACCTTTTGTAATAATTAGCAACAATGTGTCCTGTAACACTCCTATTTCTATCAAAGCAATTAAACATGCAAATAATATATTTATTCAATAAATAGAGGTTACGCCACATTCAAAATTCAAAAACCAATAAGCATGTATATAAACCTCAACAGTTGCAGCGGAATATAAACCAGAGTAATCAAAATATGTACATGTCATGAATCAATAAATTACATCACATAGATGCATCTCAAAATCTAAAACAAAACGGGTAATCTCCAACAAAACAAATCCAAAAATAACCTAATCTAGACCGACACAACAAGTCAAGATCAGAGCCGAGTCAACACCGATACCGGAGAAAGCTTCCGATATCACCAAGCACAAACTCACCAAACACTACTCCTGCACAACGTCTATCCATCCATACAGACAGGTAGGCGGTTAAAACCACTGGGGGTAAGTATTACATTATCATAATCCAAATAACAGTTAACATGAATATTTCAATATAAACATCATGCATTTGATCAATAATAATCACACATTAATACTTACATCACACCCCAATATCCCACATCAATAATCATCAATCATATGAACAATTATCAATTCACAAATATTCATTCACAATCACCAATCACATTTATCATGAATAATCATTAATCACATTTCATGAACAGTCACCAATCACATATATCAATAAGACTCATGCCATGATATGCACCTATTGACACATATATGCATGTGGTACCAAATCTCCAAAAAGGGTCGTCGCCCAAATCCAGATCTCAAAAGATCTCTGCCAGGCCGAAGCCCTATAACTAGATCTCAAAAGATCTCTGCTAGGCCGGAGCCCAATAATGAATAAAACATCATTTCATCTCGACTATGATGCATGGACATGTATAAGGACTCGATAATGCGACAACAATCCACAATTTCAACCTCAATATATAGGACGACACCCAATTATATTGATTATCTCCACACATTGCATTATCAAGAAAACATGCCCACACACAATTAAATCATAGTATTCATCAACACACATCAACATGATTATCAATAATCAACAATGTCATTCAACATCAACTATCACATATAGTTTCACCATTCAAGCATTCCTTACATTCTAAGTAAGATAACATACATATCTCATGATAAACATCATATCCAAAATATAACCATTCAACATCTTCACTTAGTTATATATACATAGTCACCACAATTCTTAGGACAATTGGTTCAAGAAACGTTTTCGACTAAAAACCATGTCAAGTGGCTACCGGCCAACATTAACAAATCCCAAGACAAAAGACAAGTTGAAAACCTTCAAACAATCTTAATCGATCACATAATCATGAAGTTAAGTCGCCTTCGGGTCATTAATGTTAACCCAAGCACAACTTAGTTCATATGAAAATCCCATTTTTCACAACCTTTCACTTTCCCACCCGAGATATCACTTTCTACATGATTAAGATGTTTGACCACTCTTGCAAGTATTACCTAAGCCTATATGAACTGTAGGTTCAACTTGCAAGCTTCATTAGTTTACAAAAATTATTTTTCGACAAAGTTGAATTCCCAAAATTTCCCAAGTTAAGACTCATTTGAAGAAATTCAAGTTTAGGCAAGCAATCATTGTTCCAGTAGGTTTTACAGGATTAACAGTAGTTAAACATGCTTAGAGAATCATTTAAGAAAACTCGGATTGACCCCCAAAGACCCGGAACAAAAGATCAAAGTGACTGAAACTGGACATGTTCGCTTAAGCGACCACCTGGTTCGCTTAAGCGAACAAGTTACAGTAGCAACTCACTTTGTTCGCTTTCTGGTCGCTGACTGGTCACTCACCAGTTCGCTTAAGCGACCACATGTTTGCTTAAGCGAACGAGTTCCAGTAGCAACCAGAAATCTTCGCTTACTTGCTCGCTCACAGTTCGCTTAGGCGAACTGAACCCAGAAAAACTATGAGTGTTCGCTTACCAGGTCGCGTAAGTGAACCTCTAAGTGAACCTTCACAGGTTTGCAGAAAAAGTTATGGGTTTGGACCCCTTTTCACTCAAAATCCCCAAATTTGATCCCTCATTACCCAAATGTGTTTCCAGAACGAATTTATAGGTCAATATGACTAAAAAGACTCACAAAGACACAATCAAACTTGAAAACACTTACATTTGGACTAACTCGTCATTTTCACCAAAACACCAACAATTCAAATTCTCATCATCAATTCATGAATATGCATACCCAAGCAATTATTCATCAACCACAACATCAATTAACAACCATAGCATCAATTGAACAAGAATCAAATCTCAAATTAACAACAACTTAGCAAAATTCACCAATTGAGCACAATTTTCACAACTTATCATTTTTACATATTTGAACATGTAATTTCACCAACAATCATATAATTATCATCAATTCATGCATACAAACGTATCATCACAGTTGGAGCACGAATTTAGCATTAATTATCCATTATACAAAAATTCATACAACATTTGAAATTTCACAAAATGATGATGATTATGATAAAGACTAACCCCCTTACCTTAGATAAAGATTAATCCCAACTTAGGCTTCACTTTAGCTCCTAAGCTCACTCCAATCTTGATTCTTCAAGCTCTCCTTCTTCTCTTTAACCCTTGTTCTTCTCTTCTCCCACTTTCTCTCTCTAGAAAATATCTTATGAAATGAATGAATGATATTTTCCTAAGACAACTCATTAGGTATAACCCTTAATGGGCCTAACCTAATTTCTAGTGGGCTTAACCCATTTCTATTCAAACCAAAAAATATTTCTACACTCCAAACGATATTTAACTAATAACGGTAAAATGTCAATAACGGTCACTAAACGGTAAAATCTCAATTTACTCTAGTAACTTAATGAAATAACTATTCTCACTAAACACTAAAAGTAATTCCCACCAAAAATTATAATTTTACCCGTTCTCACAAAATGACCAAAATACCCTTAAGTCTAAAATGACTAAAATACCATTCTAACACGGAAACCCATGAAAATGCACCCAATGATGATTAATCACACACAAACACATATATACACATAATAAAAGTAATTAAAATAAATCTAGCTAAAAATCGGGCTGTTACATGTCCCATGTCCGGAAAAGTCAACCACTTATCAACAAGATGTGCACAACTTTTAGTATTTGCGGGAGGATGTAAGCCATTTAAAATGTAGTTATAACGATCCTCACCCGCAAATACTTCAACATAATCATCTCTATGATCTATCAACTTTTGAATAAGATGTGTACGGATCATATGATGATTTTTTTCGGTCAAGCCAATGAACTCCGCTATATCCCGGAATCCACAATGTCCATCGCCAATAACATCCACCACTTTTTCAATAAATGGAAGCATGAAGCGTGACATATAATCAATAGGCCTCATAACCGGGATACCCTTAGGCTTTGGATACCGAGAAGGTGGTGGAAGTGGATTAAGCGATGTTTTACCAAGACGAGCACCTTTTTTCCTTTTATATGACGATGTTGTTGGTGATGGTGACGGTTGACTATCCAGATTTTGGGAATCAACAACCTCCCACGAAGAAGGGATCCGACTAGTCGATGTAATTTTTCCTTTAGTCCTCGCAATGTCGACTTTTTTCTTGGCTCCCTTGGTTGGTACTTTTCGTCGTGGTGGAGACATCATGGTGGTTTAAGGAAATGCCAACTGCCGCAAACCCTCTTTGACTTCAAGATTCATTTGGAAAGGGAGTTTCTTGAGACGTTCTAGAATAGCCTTCAACTCAACCTTGACACAAAAACCAACTTCATTACTTTCTTCGCCCATACATAACCTATGCCAATGGTGGTATATCTCATCCAATAAAATTGGCTTCTCTTCAAGGAGCTTAGTAGCAATTTCGCATGCACATGGTAGCTCGTAAGATGTCCTTTGAACACAACCACAAATGTCATTGTCCATGCACAATGTTTCCCTACAACGTGTCTCTTCCAAAGCAATGTTGTCCAAAGCATATCTAGACACATGACCACCTAACCCGGAGTACAAAGTGACATCTTTGAATCTATGTTCCAACACGCTAACGCTCTGACCAAAGGTTGTTTGTATCGCAGTGAACTGAAGCAACAACATGTCATATATTTTCTTCCAACAAGTACCCAAATCACCCACACTATTGTCCAAATATTTCTTCAATAAAGCATGAGCCGATTCGACCCTATTGGTGGTCCTGCAACCAAGATGCATCACATGGTCTCTCCATGCCCTCACAATTTTTTCCTTCACTTCATTCAAGGTGGTCATGGCATAATTTTTGAAAAGTGGGAAATCACTACATGAATCTTGGAACTCCACTAATGCATTTGCATATAACTCTTGAGTGGGCGATTCAACCATAGCTTTCCATGCCCTCATTATCTTCTTGCCAACATCGCGATTACTCACCTCTTTCCCATCCTTTTTTCCCAAAGGATATTTACAATCTAAGACGCACCTTTGTTTAACATTTGCTTGCACATAAAAGTAACAATTCATTGCATAACTTTCTGGGAAAACATTTGCAACCGCTTTCATCAAAGACATATCCCTGTCGGTCACAATCACCTTAGACATATTTATCTTTGACGTAAGAAGTTTACGCAACATTTTTAAAACCCAAACAAAGTTTTCCTCTTTCTCATGTGTCACAAATCCAAACCCAACCGAATATGTCAAATCGGTCGAAGTGACCCCAACTACCTCAAACGTTGACATCCTGTACATGTTGGTTTTGTAGGTGGAGTCCATAACCAAAACCGTTGGAAAATTGTTAAACAACTTAACGGATGTTGGATGAGCCCAAAAGATATCTTCGATTGTAGTACTTTCACTTTGTGTTCTTGAGTAATAAGTATAGCTGTGCTCCTCCAACTTCGAGATTAGATATTGCAACGACTTCTTGTCAGCTCTATTTGCCTTCCATATTTGTTGACGTTCATTGTACACTTGCTTCACATTTGTCATGCAATGTGGTCTTTTGTTCTTCAAATGTATCAAAATATTTCTTGGAAGCATCTTGCTCTTGGTCAAGTCACGTACAATCTTCTTGTCGTCCTCCTTTAGTCTACCGGCAAGAATGTGTCCTTCTAAAGCCGACTCCATCGCATGGTTGTGAACTCCATTAAGAATGTTCAAACCCCATTCCTTTGTTTGCTTACTTTGATATCCACTAATCATGAACAAGCATCCACATTTTCTTGAGCCCGTTTTCGCATGCTTCGATTTTTTTTTTCCGGCACATTGTGAGCTCCACTTATTTCACACACTAGGCGGAACATTGGATTGATCAAGCTTGATCTTTGTGTAACAATTGTAAATCCCGCCTTATTTTCTTGACGACGCGCCCACTCAAGCAATTCTTCTCTATCTTTCGACTTAATGTCGTCCGAAAAAAACCTAGCCGTGTCAACCTCATGGGCTTGAAGTGGGAAAACACCGGAGCCGCCAACATACTTTGAAGCTTCAACATGGACGGAAGCTCCATCAATGTTTGGTTTCGCTTCAACCTTAGACAGTTTGACATCTCCGAAAAATTCGACAAAATTTGATTTTGTCTCTCCCGGAACATCTTCCGTGTTCTCTACCATTACTATAATTAAACAACATATAAATATGAATTAACAACTAACTAATACATAAACATCAATGCCATAATGAATTAAAACAAAAAACAAAAAGAATTTTTTTTTGAAAAACTGGCAGTAGCTGCCATTTTTTCGTTGTGAAAATTTTTCACAAGAGTTCCTCGGCACCTTACTACCGAGGTTTTCCTCGGCACTACACTACCGAAGTTTTCCATGACAGAGTTCTACGTAACTAACGTAGATACTCATAACAAAACCAAAAAATGAACGGATTAAAATGTTCAATACCTGTTTTTTTAGGTCAAAAGTGTGTTGATACCTCCTATGCTTCATGCTTGAATGATTTTGGATCAAGATTTGTTGAAAAAAATATTGGATTTGGGGATTGAATGGAGGTGGTATTGAAGTTGATGATGAAAATAGTATATAGGGAGAGCAGGTGACTGTTTCATCTGATGAGACATATTCCTCGGTAGTTAACTGTCGAGGATTTCCTCGGTAGTTAATTGCAGCCGATTTTTGAATTCCTCGGCCTTATGCAATGTGTTAATAGCAATTCTTAAAAAAAGAGTTAAGCACCTACCTAAGCTGTAAAGTTTTGTTTGGGTACTAAACTAAATAATATTCCATTCCTTTCTTTTGTTGTGCTCCTCATACATAGTTCATCATCCACAACACTTCCCTCACTCACTCACACTTCACAATCATCACCGACTCGACTCAACTCAACTCAACTGCTATGGTGAGAGTAATTCCCATCGCTAGTTCTTCAATTCTACCCACTCTTTCTCTCTTCAATCGCACTCCACGAATCTCTTTCTCTCATTTTTCCACCGGTAATTTCTCCCTCTCTCTCAATTTATTCTTAATTGCAACCTTTCTTTACTTCTCATAATCATATAGTTAGTTTTGTTTTCTGAACTAAAAATTCTGTTTTTTTTTTTTTTTTTTTTGGGATTTTTTTTATTACTTAGCAGCAGTTCCACAATCGCATAATTTTGGCTTGAAAGCTTGTAGATTATTCAAACAAAATGGAAACTCTCTGAAAGTGATGTCATCTGGGAACGTGTCATCATCAGTCACTGCTGCTTCACCAGAAAATGTACTGGAATGGGTCAAACAAGATAAAAGAAGAATGCTTCATGTTGTTTATCGTGTTGGTGACTTGGATAGAACTATTAAGTATATACTATAGTATTTTCATATTCAATTTATTATATTGGAATTCTAATTTAATCATCAATTTCTGCATATTTAGTTTACTATACTCTTTGTGATTTCAGATTTTATACTGAGTGTCTCGGAATGAAGCTGCTTAGAAAGCGTGACATACCGGAGGAAAGATATACTAATGCTTTTCTCGGATACGGACCTGAAGACTCACATTTTGTTATTGAACTCACATACAGTAAGGCTCGTTTTTTATACATATTTCAATAAGCATTTCTACAGAAATAAGGTCCTATTTGAATAAACAATTAAGTTAAGTGCTTATGTATGACCTATTTCGATAAATAAAAATAAAATGAAGTCAAACAGTTTTCATATCAGTTATATCTTGGTTTAATAAGCTGTCCTAAAGAGTTCATGAAAATAAGTTGAAAATAGCTAATGAACATGTCATAAGTTGTTTTCATAAGCTGTTACAACCAGTCTCACAAATGCTTATGTTAGTAGATAAGATCAAATAAGTCAATCCAAACAGGTCCTAAATGCTAAACCAGGTTTGATATATAACTTTGAGTTCTTTAAACAATGACTTTTTGTATAAGTTCAAATTAGCTTTTGCATCTCAATATTTTCAATAGCTCTCTCGTTTAACTTCTTCATTAACATATAGTATAAGCTTATAAATACTTTTTCTTTAATGAAGAACCATAAACTTAATTGGATTGAGAAGGTTCTGTAAGTTAAAAGCTAATCCAAATTGACGTATGGGTTTTGACTATGTTGACATTCCTCTTAAGATGTTAGAATTATTAAGAATTTAGACTTTATGAAGTAGGTTTTTCATGCTTGTGCAAAGAAAGCTTCTAATTAGTATTTATTTTTCATTTAACAATAACAGATTACGGAGTTGATAAATATGATATTGGAACTGCATTTGGCCATTTCGGCATTGCTGTTGATGATGTAAGTTTTCCAAACTTTATTATCACTAGTATCAGTCATTAACATCTTGACCTCTCATACAGTGTTCATTCCTGTTGAGTTGGTGGCCTTGATCCTCAATCTCACATGATGTGGAGGTTCTGTTTTGGTCATTATTTAGGATTTTCTTTCTATTGGCCTTTTGACAAACATGATGCTGGGATTTCTGTCTATATGATTCTTTATTAGATTACAAAAACAGTGGAACTAATAAGAGCTAAAGGTGGCAAAATAACTAGAGAGCCTGGTCCTGTCAAAGGAGGCAAAACAGTAATTGCATTTGTTGAAGATCCTGATGGTTACAAATTTGAACTTTTGGAAAGAGGTCCCACTCCTGAGCCATTGTGCCAAGTGATGCTTCGAGTAGGTGATCTTAACCGTTCAATTGAATTTTATGAGAAGGTGAGGATCAATCCTATTCTGTGTCAGCTCAAGCTTCAAAGTTTTTTTATTTTATGTACACAACATTAAATCAATTACGTGGTTACCTGCCATTTAGGCTTTTGGTATGGAGCTGCTTCGTACGCGAGATAATCCAGACAACAAGGTACTATTGCTCACCTTTTTTATATATTTTTCACTGCCGTCTGCCTTTTGCTTTTATGTTCTTTTGATGTATACTTGTTTTGAAATATTGGTACACTAAATATATTTTGCAAGTCTTAGGTTTCATCTTGCTTGCTTTGATGGACCAAAGTTTTTTTTCCCAAGAATTGACACTTCGGCATGTGCTTTGTGTACCTTCTCTCACGTAATATTTTTTTTTTTTTTTTGTGCAGTATACCATAGCAATGCTTGGTTATGGTCCAGAAGATAAAAGTACTGTTCTGGAGTTGACTTACAATTATGGAGTCACTGAATATGATAAAGGAAATGCTTATGCTCAGGTAAACAGAAGTTCCTCTTTTCTCTTGTTCTTTTTTGATGGAATCTTGTGAAGAGGTTTCCAGTGCTGTAGTTACGATATGAACGTTTTTTGTGCTAAAAGAAACTACAGCAGTTTTCATTTTAAAAATAATTGAAGTGCTTTTTACCATGAATATTTATTTCCGTAGTTTCTTGCCTCTATTTGAAGATGGTTTTTTTATCAGTTATATTTCATTTCCCCCCTTTACAGATTGCAATAGGTACAGATGATGTGTACAAAACTGCCGAAGCGATTAAACTATCCACGGGAAAGCTTACTCGGGAACCTGGACCATTGCCTGGTATCAATACAAAAATTACTGCATGCTTGGATCCTGATGGATGGAAGACGGTATGTCTCTTTGAACTTGTGATTTGATTTTTTAATGAACAATTCACTCAAAGGTTTAACCTGTGGAAGGGAAGGCTTGTGAATGGTTTTGTACCTAACAGATTGCCACATGCAAGAGGTTGAAGCTTATAATGCAAACTCATTTTCCTGTGTGTTGAAATTTTTTGTATATAAAAGAATGAGGATAACAAGGATCCAACTGTTAACTATTTGGCCATAAAGTTTCTGATACTATATTAAAGACACTCTTAAAATGTGAAGCTATTTGGATATAACGCATCAATAGACTTTTTTATTCTGAAAAGCCTTATTCTTCTTTACACAACAGACCCTATTTTTGTGTATTAAATTTTAACTATTGAGATCACACATCGGCTAGAGATGTGACCAAATTAGTCCTTGTTAGGCTTGAGCAGTCCTCGTCTTTTGAGTTAGCTTTTGAGGGTGAGTTAGGCCTAAAGTCCAAATTCTAAGATTGTATCAGATTCCATTCTAGATCTGCTCTTAGGCTACCCGTATCTGTCCATGCTCCAAGTGTGGGCTTTCCCTTTAAGCAAGCAGCTTGGCACTAATTTACGAGTCTTGTTGAGGAACTCTTTACGAGCCTTCTAGGTACATATATTTGTTTAGTGTGGGCTTGGCCAATTAAGGCTAGAAGCATACCCGTTTTGCGGAGTACCGATTTTGTCCATATATACTTTTCGGCTACTCCGTTGGTTCCACGTTGGTTCTACCTGTAAGCTCCACTTCATTCTAGCTCTCTCATAAACTGTCTCTCCATTATTCTTGATCTATAGTTCTTTTTCTTTATCCAAGGTGTTGGTGGATTTTTTAACGTGGCTCCTCCCTCTCAGGTTGTCCTTGCCTTTCTTCTTATTTTCTTTGGCATCCGACTCAATATGTGTTTTCCATTAAAATCAGACAACTCCTCCATCGTCACCTAAGAGCATAATTAATTTATTCCAAACACCCTTTCATCTATTTGTTTTCTTTGCTGCATGCTTGATTGTCATGCCCACTTATGTGCTTCTGTCTCCTCTTCATTGATATCAATTACCTGACTATTCAACATATGCTTTATTTTTCTTTCAACTTTGACTTTGAAATCTTCTTATTTTGGTACCATATGATATTCAAAATAATCAATTATCAACGTTGTAATATTTTGAGATTGTAGAACATATCACAATATCCATATTGGTCTTGTGACATAAAACTTCTCAATTATCGGTTCCTTTTTAAAATCCATAAATTGGATTTTGAGTGTTATTGTGCCAAGCGCACTAGTTAAAATTTGTTCGGTATGATTTGTCTCCCAAAGTTTTTACAGGTCGCATTATTAGTTTGTGTTGTACGTTTACATTCAGTTTATTGCCTCCCTTCTGTTTGCTTTGGTGTGTGGATTCCATCTTACATAAGAACATACAATATAATATTGACTGTTTTATTTTTTATTTTTCTGGGTATAATGCAAAAACAAGCCTTATTGATCCATTTTAGACAAATGTAAGGTTTCATCTGTAGAGTGTAAAGCATGCATGTTTCATTGTGTTATTATTTTTTTTTATTTAGTACTTCTATTTGTCAATTGGAAATCTAGCACTGTTCTGTTGTTTGTTCATTTTTAGTAATCAAGCATTTGTGACTAACTTGTTTTTTCCAATCTCTAATGTTCAGGTTTTTGTAGATAACATTGATTTTCTAAAGGAGTTGGAGTAGAAGAGTATTTAGGTAGGTCATCATCACAGCAATCTTGTAAGATCTGTATCAAACCTCTGCCAAAGAATTGGAATGTCCATATGAAGAAAAAATATTGAGAATGCATCACATCCAAATTCGATTTTGTAGAAAATGTAATAATGACTCTAGCGATGATGCTTGTAACAAATGCTAGAACAGCGTAGAGTGATTGAATTACAATGCTTATAAAAAAAAGTGGTTGAATTACAAATACAGTTATTTATTCAATATATTGTTTGATGGTCTATATACATAACAAGTTCGTTTTTTTGTATCTTACGTTATTTGATACGCATGCATATAATGAACAAACAATCTTGATTTTACAATAATAAATTTGTAGTGCAATATTTGTTTCATTACAACATAAGGATCAATGTTCAAAAAATACACATAGATCAAGTTTTTGTATATTTTTAAATTATTTTAAGATTTATAGTTAGATTACTTTAGTACTCCTCTTATTTATAAATGATTAATTATTAATCAGAGAGGAGGAAGAGGTTGGAGACGACAATGTTGGTTGTGATGCTTCGAGTTGTACTGTCGGGGTGGTTTATATCGGGCATAATTAATGAATAACATACACATTTATAACTTGACCGAAAAAAACAAAAAAACATACACATTTATAAACTGTTATGATGTTATTAAAAGGATGACAGTAGTGTCATGGTGGAATCAAGAGATTACACGGAAAGCTAATGCTTAACAGCAGTAATAATTTGTCTATGAAGGCAGAACATTGATATTCCGGATCCTGTACAAGCACAGCAATTTTTATCTTCTAGAACTAGAATGGGTGGCATGTTAAAATACACATTACATATCAGCTTAATATGTAGGCAGAAGTGCTGCAGATGTGTTGGATTGTGAAGAGTGAGTGTAAGAGCTGCTTGATAAAGGCTCAGTTTGGGGCAAGTCTAAGAGCATTTAACACTAGAAGATGTAGGTGCCATAAATGTAGGATAAATGGCATCTTTGATGCGAGATTAGACAATGGAGCTTCAGAATTAAGCACATCCACTGCTTGCCTAATTGTGTTGTAGGCCTCAAAAGTATAATCTGGAGGAGCACACCATGACCATAGGCCAATAATCATCAACCTTCCCATTTCATTTTCATCAAAATCTTCACACGGCCTTGAATCAGCTGCTTCTATTAGATTACTCATACCATAGAGTTCTCAAACCCATTCTACCAAAAGCACTTGTTCTTCGCTAGCTTTTACTCAAATTGGTTTTCTTGCACATGCTTGCTATCTCCAAAGCAGCAGCACGAAAACGGTACACATCAGACTCTGCTAGCCTTGCCTCTTGTAGCAGATTCAGAAGGCAGATATCCTCCTATTGTTCCTGCTAAAATTGTTGTTTGTGACCCTTTTCCATGATCCATCATCATTCTTGCTAATCCAAAGTCACCAAGCTTAGCATTGAAATTTGAATACAACATAACATTACTTGATTTTATATCCCTATGAATCCAACATTGAATGATTAATATGAATACTCGTTACAAAAATTAAATTTAAATATTTATAAATCCATTCAAACTAAACCGCATAAAATTGATATGATGATATTTATTCTTAGAAGTCATCAAATCAACTAAACCGCGAATATTTAAAAATTTTGATCGAATGACTTTTTTTCATCCAAATATAATTCAGTAATGACTGGTTTATTTTCTATCTGCAACATGATTATGATTTCCACCGCATGCTTGTGAAGCCACAACCTTCTGGCTCCATGAATCTTTATACTCAATCTTAGATGAGAATTGATGTTCCCACTTTTGGTTTGGCTGTGCCACACGAGTAAATTACTCAAATACCTCTCGGCACTTAACTGCCGAAGTTTTAGAAATACGGCTGCAGTTAACTACCGAGGAAAACTTCGGCAGTAAACTATCGAGGAAAACTGAAAACTTTGGCAGTTAACTGCCGAGGAAACCTCAAACCTGTTTTTTTTTTTTTTTGACGAAATCCATAAATTGTCATTAATAACAAACCTTTTTTTTTTTTTTTGACAAAAACCATAAATTATCTTTAATAATATTTATTGATTTTGAATGTTTCAATCATTATTTTGGTACGTTTTAAACAATTGCAGTATTATACTTATGTGTGTATATCTTAATAAGAATAACATTTAAATCAGTGTAAAAATTAAGCATTTGAATATTATTTTGCACATTACTTAAATACAAATAACAATAAAAAAATCGTTAAAATACAACGATTTTTTTTAAGGTATAATATGTTGTTATATTTTCTACATTAAAATAATTGTGTACAAAGATTTTTTTTTATTTAAGTAATTTGCAAAACAATATTCAAATACTTAATTTTTACACTTATTGAAATGTTTTTTGAGAACTTAAATGTTAAGCCTAAAACAAAGAAAAAGGAAATAAAAGAAGAAAATTTCGTGAAAGTTCTTTGGAAATAAAATAGGCAAAAAAAGAAGAAGATCAAATGAGTAATACAATTAAAATAATTGTGAATATTTCCGTAAAAAGGAAATAAAAGAAGAAAATTCCGTGAAAGTTCTTTGGAAATAAAATATTCACTATTGTTGAAGATCAAAGCAGTTATAACAAAAAAAAAAGATTTAAAGGAGTAATACAATTAAAATAAATAAGGAAGGCAAATCATTAAAATTAAAAATGAATTATTAAGAAAAATCAATCAAAAATGACCGCGGAATATTCTCAAAGAATTAAAAAAAAAAAAAAAAACCGATTTGAGGTTTCCTCGGCAGTTAACCGCCGAAGTTTTCAGTTTTCCTTGGTAGTTTACTGCCGAAGTTTTCCTCGGAAGTTAACTGCAACCATTCAGCAGTTAACTGCCGAGAGGCATTTGAGTAATTTACTCGTGTGACATAGTCAAACCAAATGTGGGAACAACAATTCTCTTCTTACATTCAGTGAAACAAACCATCAACTTCAGCGGTAAAAGTGCAAAAAGCGTGGGCCTCACAATAATTTTATCTCTCGCATCTTTTTCTTTCTCATATGTTTCCGTCGTTCCAAACGCAGCGTTAAGTAAGAAAAAAAAACACAAAAAGGGTTTTAGGATACACACTGTTTGGAACTGGTTCCTTGTTCCTCTTGCTGCTCAAGCTTTGCTGAAACCCTAACTCTAACCTCATAACATAGATTCCTCCAGTTAAGTTAGATTGTTGATTGAAAGATGGATGCGAAAAATGGAAGAAAGCGCGAACAAGTTGAAACCCTAAAGGAAAATCACAAGAACAACAACAACAATAAAAAGCGACAACAAGTTTTCCCATACGGAAACTACAAGAGTTATTACAACTATCGAGTAATAATCTTTTCTATTCACCCCTTTTGCTCTTTTAATCAAAAGCTTCAAACTTTACATGAATGAATCAATGTGGTTTCAGATTGCTGAAGGTGTGGATGAAGACCCTCGGTTGAAAGTGTTCAAAAAGGAATGGTTTCAAGGGAAGGATTGTCTTGATATTGGTTGCAACAGTGGGATAATCACCATACAAATTGGTATTTTTTTTAACCATGTTACGAAGTTCTACAATGTTATCCTAGTAATGTCTAATTTTCATGCATGATTGGGTTGATTTTATTGATTCTCTTAGTGTATGTTTGGTTTCAATTTTGGTAGGGCTAAAATTGATTCTAAAAGAGTATAATTGATTTTGACATGTTTGGATGTTTTAAAATAAATTTAATTTTGCTTGTAGAATTGATTCAAGTTGAATCTAGAGTGTGTAGTTATTGGCTTCTACTACTGATTTTAGCCGTGAATTTATTGTTTAGTTCACTTTTACCTAAATACATCCAAACACAGATCACTTTATACATTCAACTCACTTTTAGCTAGAACCAATTATACAAAATCAATTCTCGCTACCGCAGAACCGTTCTCCTTATGTTATAGAGAAATTACATTATGTATTAATCTTATAGTTCTATTTAATTGCAAAGCTCTAAAAGAAATAAATCTTAATTCCTATGTAATAATTTTCATGTCAAATGTAATTTCTATCATGATGATCTCGATTTACCTCTCTCCCAACAGCACTGAAGTTTAACTGCCGGAGCATTCTTGGAATCGACATTGATTCTGGTAAGATTCATATCTACTCTGATCTCTATTGCAGAAGGGTATTCTTCAATTTAAAAGTTAGCTTCTCTCTTTTTATGTTACTGTCTGATGAGGCCTATATATGTGCTAAAGGTAACATATTTCTGATTTGTGTGCTCAAAATGAGACATTAAATTTGCAAATGAATCTTTAAAATGCCGAAGAACAATAACTAGCTATATGTTACTTAAACCAACTCATGCTATTAGCAAAGTCTCCTTGTAAGCTGTAATACTACAAAGCTGTATGAACAGGTGGCTAGTATGCATTATACTATGCGAAAAATCAGGGTAGATTGACACACTCAACCTCAAAAAACACTTCATCTCATATTTAAGATGCACACTTATTTGTTCCGACTCTTGAACCCTATTGGATGCTTATCAGAATATGTAGTTTTCAATTCTTTTAATACTGCTAGTAATTTGGCAACAGAGTTGGTCCTCATTTTTAAAATCCCAAATTGTTTAGTTTCAATTGTTTATTCTTTTGCTTTTCTGTGTTATGCTAGATCGAGTGGAAGATGCAAATTGGAATTTGAGAAAAACCGATAGATTGAAATCTGCCAGGAATAAACCTTCAAAGGTCTCCAAACTCAAGGACAACAGCCATACAGACCATTCAGAGAACAGTGCCACTGTATCATCAAATGTTAATACAAAAGAGATTTCAAAAGAGCCTTCTTCTTTGAAGCAAATTGATCTGGTCAATATTGTTTCTTTTGAACGAGAAAATTTTGTTCACTGTCGGCACCCACCAGGAAAGCACTATGATACTATTCTTTGGTGAGTTGGTTTTGCCTTTTCTGCTTCACTAAGTAGAACCTTTTCTTTGGGGGCATTAAGCTCTTGAGGGGAGGAAGGCAGAAATTGGCATTCCTTTTGTTTGTCTTTATTATCTTTATGTTATTTTGGTCCCTTTCTGGCCCATTGTTCAAAAGTGTTTGTCTTTGATTATCTTTACGTTCTTCTTGGGCCATTTCTGGCCCATTTTTTGGGTTTATTTCTGCTAGATAGTTTATATCCCAATTGGTTATCTTGTTGTAGTTTTTCATTGTTAAACATGAGCGCAACTGCCTTTATGTTCACCCAGCATTTACTTCTTTTTCAATTACTAAGCTGCAGACAGAAAGAAATTCTTAAGTGTCATGTGACTTACCCTTTCTTTATATACTAACTATTATCTGCAGTCTTAGTGTATCAAAATGGATACATCTAAATTGGGGGGATGATGGCTTAATTACATTATTTGCGGAAACTTGGAAGCTGCTCCGACCAGTAAGTATCATCTCCTACCATCCTATGGTTTTTTTTCCTTCTCTTAGGTCTTAACCACGTAATATAAAAGTTCAGTTGAAAAAAGAAAAGGCCATGATATGAGACCTGTTCAAACTTGACTGATTTAACATTGCATGTATTCTCTAGTGGTAACAATTAGCTAAATATATTCCTTTTCTTACAATGTAATCTTTCTTCTGAACAGGGTGGCATTTTTGTGTTGGAACCTCAGCCATGGAAGTCGTATGAAAGCAACCGTAATGCCTCAGAGGTAACAATTAGCTTGCCTTCTTTTCTGTGATTATTGATTTTTTAGCTCAAAGGGTGTACTGAGATGTGGAAACCTTTACATGATATGGCGAGCTTACTGAGTTTACTTTATTCAGCTATCTTGGATTCGTTTGTTTTGTAAATGTTGTTCATGGTGTGGTTATGTAATCAATTTCGTGAAATTTGAACCTATTTTGTTTAGGGATTTGCTTTTGAACAAAGCAAATCTTACCTTTTAAATGGATATATGTTTTCTTCTATAATTTCATTTTATGTTGGTTGAGCAATTTATGCATTATCAATATGCTAATACTTGAACTTTGTTTTTTAATTTTTTTCATAATTATTTACGAAATATAAGGTAGGGCTGTATTGAGTCATTTTTTCCCCATTATGCAGATCACTGCTGCCAACTACCGTAATATTAAGTTTCGACCTGAAGAGTTTCAGGAAATACTGCTAGATAAGGTATGTATTAAATACTTCAGGAATTATATTTTGAAGTTTGTTCTATTAATAAGTATTCCTTTTGTTTTGCTAATTTATTACAATTTCATTCAAATGCTAATGGATGATAGTTAACTTACTTGTAGATTGGATTTAGAACAGTAGAAGCAATCACTTCAGATTTGACAGGCAGCACGACTGGTTTCAATAGACCAATTTTGATTTTTCAGAAATAACGTATGCTGAAAGACATATGATGAGTGAATGTGATTCTTCCCGGTAGAGAAGTGCCTGTTATATATTGAGATTGAGATCGGTTACTAATAGACCCCAAGCTTGCATGCAATGAAGCTGCTGCTCAAGAGGATGACTGGCATGTATGGAAGCAAATTTTTGGTTGAATGAAATTACAAATTATGTCTTGTGTGTTTTGCCGTGGATTCACCAAGAGAAATGTAATATATACGGTTATACCCTATGACATGCATGTGTAACCAATAGTTTAATACTGGCCAATGGCCAGCAATGAGTTGACTTGTTTTCTGCTAACTTAAGTATCATGTCTATTTGGTGGTTGGTGTCAATGAGTGAAAGCAGTTATATAATGCTCAACCAAATCCAAAGTTGTTTTACCTTGATACTACGTTAGTATCTAGGGATGGAAAGATATTAGGTTTCATTTGAATTGATGGAAAGGAAGAGCATGAAATTATTATTTGAATTGTTTATTTATTTTTGATTTTACTTAATATTTTCTTCTCTTTGATTTACTTTATATATGTAGTTTCAGTTTACTTACTATTCTTGTTATTATAGTCGAAGGGACAGATTCGATTTTTGTTGATGGTCCTGCCTTTTTTAGATGCTTTTTCTTTTGGTCTCATGTACTAATAATAATTAGTAAATGAAAATCTACTATCTTGTTCCCCCACTTTATGGTGGTTCTAGACTTGGAAAGTGCTATTTCACTATTACACAGACTCAATAAACATCTTTCAAATGCATGCACCCAATTGTGTCTGTCCCTGCGTTTGTATAACTAGACCTTCATGGTTTACTCTAGGTGAATGGATGGTAATGATATTTTCCCTCTCCTCTTCTGTCATCTTCTCAAAACATTATGTCTCAACTAATACTTCATCCGTTTCAAAATAAATTGTTTTATCTTTTCAATATAACCTTAAGGAAAAGATCATAAATAAAAGGAAAGTTAATGACATTGATATATGCTAATTATCATAAAAACACAAAATCTAAAAATAAAAATAAAAAAAGTCGGAGTGATGCACATATTAATAAGTAGAAATACAATTGATGGGGAAAAAAAAAATAAAATTACATTAAAAATTGATAGTGACTTTTTCCTTGAGATTTTTGTGTGCAAATGTGAATTTTACTACCAAATTAATATAGGGTATATCACTTGAATCAAACTACTTTGAAGTTTGCAACATATATCAATAACTTGCAAGAAGAATATAATATAGGGTGCAAAACCACAGAAGTCAAATATAGTAAAACAGCAGTGTCATGGGGCCATAATAACACTTCAAAAGAAGGATGCGACCTTACTCAAATTTCCAAAACCAGGGTCCAATTGAATTATTATCATAATTACCTCATAACTTTTGCTTTCTACGTTTTCTTCGTTTTATAACGGTCCTCATTATGACATTTCAGGACCAGTACTGCACTCAATCCTCGTATATATAAACACCTTTGTGTAATGTTCCTCCTCATTCAACATCAACAATGGATGTCAGAGAAAACTCAAAGGAACTGCAGCAACTGCAAACCTTTGCTAAACAAGAACAATACAACATCTACCCCATGAATTTCAATGTGCTAGAGAATACAAAAGGCAACACTAACAGATGTAATTCTGTATTCTTTGTACCAGGTGAAGGATATTCTGATGTCCCTACTCATGAGGAACATTCTTTTGAGAACTACTCAGACTCCGACTCGTCAAGCGAGGTAGATGGTGATGCATCTGATGATGACTCGAGTTTGGATGAGGTGCTGCATGATGGAAAAGCAAAGAACAAAATTGAACTGTTAGCTTCAATGGTTGGAGTTGATACCAAGGAACCAGCGGTTGTGTTGACTGAAGTAGTGAGAATTCTCAAGCTCTTAAAGAGAGTGAACCAGTATCCAATAAATATTAATACTTAAAATATCCATAGAACTTTACGAATTTAGCTCTTCTAATTTGAGTATAAGTGAGACAATCACGTATTGTTATTTCAACAAACTTGTGATTTGTTATGATCTACTTCTAATATCTACTTAAATGTGTTAACCAATGGTTGATAATATTTATTTTACCTGTTCTCCCACTATGATTTTATTGATTTTCTTCTTTATGTTTCTTCACTTTTTTTTATTAAATATAAGTTTGAGAATCTTTTTCAATTTGATGGTTTTCGCTTTCTTTCTTTCTTTCCAATTAAAATGTTTTCACTGCTTAGTACCGATGGAAAGGAAATAGCTTCCTGTGGATGAAAGAACTGTCCTAGAAATTCCTTCCTACATCATCAAGACCAGCGCCCAGATCTTTATTTTTTTAAAAACTCAGTTTCCGGTCTAAAAAAAATTTATCCGGTTCAAATGACTGATTAATCGAGGGAAAATTCCACGTCTACTAGCGGGGGCTTAATTGAAGCCATATCAAAATTCACATGGAAATTGTTAGCATTAGGAGAATTCGAACCTAAGATCTAGAAAGAAGCATATTTCAATGTCTCAAGTCTACGCCACTATGACAATCCAGAAGAGAATGTGAATAAATTCGATATCTAACTTGTCTTAAAATAAAAAAAATAAAAAAATCAGCATCAACTATCCGTAATCCGTTTTCATGAATTTAATTCTCAAGGTCTTCTAAAACTCGCAAAGATATTTAATTCTCTATGAACCAACTTTGACAAGCCTTAAGACTCATCTCAACTCTACTCCACAGCATTATAGTAATTTAAGACAGATTGGTAAAAATGGAATCTTAAAGGTGCAGAGTAACGATTCACAAACATTAACATACACGCAAAATTTATATTAGCATTTACTTTGACCATACGTTTCAAGAGGCACTGATTGACGTCTTTTGGTAATTTAAATTACTTTTCTATCTTTTACAGTCGTTGTATTCCAGTATCATAATGCCATCAGTATCACTCGTAACTTTTTTTTTTGTCATTTTTTGAATAAATATTGGTGAAAACAACCCTAGGTGCCAAATGCCTCCAAACGTACGGATGTGGAATGGTTTGAGAATAATAAAATCTTGCTCGGGAGGCTATCTTGAGAGGTCTGCACTTTAATTTATTTTTTTAGACCCATCCAGACCAGCACAAAACACTGATCAGAGATCATGTCTTTTCGTAACCTCAAGGATTGAATAATGGAAAAATATATGCTATCCATAAGACCTTGTCGAACCAACATTCATATCATAGGCAACTCATGTTCAAGCTTGTCACACCATGTGGAAATAGTTCTGAAGAAATTTGAAAAATCCGAACTGCAAGACTTTCTCAAGCAAACAGACATCAAATATCCAAAGCTCATCATACTCCATGAGACCAACCTTCAACTTCTCCAACAGATTCAAAACACTTCGAGATCACAATATAATGTGTGTCCGTCCATATGCAGGGATATGGGATTGTGGAACCATCAATTGGAAATTGATAAAATGTGAATTCAATGTTTTGGCCCCCACTATCAAAGGTATCGGATGGACAGCTTATATCAGCACAAAGAATTTTACAAATTTTTCAGATAGGGGATACTTTGCACGCTATTGCAACCAGTAAAAACAAATCAAGTCATTCCCCACTTATCAATTGCTGCTGCAATCCAAATGATTAACATTTGAGCCAGAAAGAATCCAAGAATCTTACACTGAAGCAACATAACTAGGTCCTTTCTCTCCAATTGAAATCAATGACTACTTTCGCACAACCATTGAAGTCATATTAACTCATAATCTCAGTTATACCAATATTAATATTTCCTTGGCCTATTCTCATCCAGAATGCTTACGCTGACTTATTCGTCAGAAGCAGCAGCATCATGGGTATGTTCCTTAGATAGTGGCATCCATAGAAGGCAAATTTCTGACATTTTTCATCCTTCAGTATTCGGTGGAAAAGGAAGCCCTGCAACAGTAAAAGTATGGACTGATAGCTGAGCATCACCAAATTTGTTGTACAAGTTAGTTATCACAAGAAAATGAAAATATACATCAGTTTATACAAACCTTGAATCACACATGAAACAAAACTAGAATCTACACTTTCATCCCTACAATGACATCACAAATTAACCTGGGCAAGTGTCAAATTTTGCTACCTACAAGTAAAGAAGTGCTTGTTCAGCATCAGTGTTATAGTAAAATAGAACACTTAAAACATGTTGATAAAAACATAAAGTACTTAACCAGCATCAGAATTATATTTGAAAAAAACATAAACCAACTTGATAAGATTAAAGACAATCTGAAGCAGAACTTATCAATAGAAATTTTGACATAGGCAGGACAGGTTTTTATTTCTTTTAATAAAAACTTCCAAGTTTTTAAACCAAAATGATGTCTTCTAAATGATGAGATACAGATCTTGATAATTAAGTCATCCCATCACCCAAATAAAAGACAATCATGATATCATGTGAGTGTGGCATTGATGCCACCAAGAACTACCTTCAATACCTCACAAGAAACCATTATTTCAGTGACCTTTCAACCATAATTGCCAGTGTAATTTCTAACCTGGTAAGTAACAAGAAAAAATGCAACTTACCATCATGAAAGACAGATGATGTGATTAAAGAAAATTAGTCTAAATGAGAACAATTGATATTGTGAAACTCCTTCAGTTTGGATCTCTCTTATTCTAATAAATTACGCCAGCTGTAAAAGTGCAAGTGTACTGTTCCTTATTTAGACAGCAAACATGAACAAGTAAAAGGAGGAACAAAGACTATCAAAAACTGTGATTAGATATTTTTTTTTAAAAAGATCCTCTAAAAAAAAAACTATAAATACATTTGCAATTAATAATATTGTCAATCAATTCAAAATATTTAAACCAAGCTGTGTTGGCACTTATCATATGGCACATGGATAATGATCATCAAGTAACATAACAGGAAAAGGGGCTCCTTCACACACTAATGTTACATGAAACGCGAATACACAATGCTGTGTGCCACATTTGACATCTATGTACAGCACCGGGACCCAAGCCTGGATAGTCTGTATTTCATACTTCGCAATTTTTTGTAGTCAGTCACCTAAGGAAAGAAGCAATGCGTAGACGCCTCAAATAGGAGCTATGCAATTTGCCAAACTTCCAGCACGGTCACAGTCTCCATGTCCATGAATACACCACTTTAATATTCTTGACCAAACACTCTGGGAAAGATGCGATCCAACCACGTGTGCAGCTTCACATATCTATTCTTCTGGGAATTTTCATACGATTCAAGCCTGGAAATAGAAATACTACAAAATACAAATAAATAAGGATAAGTGTAGTTACAAAACTCACAGCAGCAAGAACCAGGAGTTTTTCTAAAAAAATAAACAGCATGAACCAGAAAATTACCATGCTTGACATTCATTTGGAAGAAGATATGCGCTGCAGAGATGACATCCAGCTACTTGAAGGTCCAATTTTACTGGCTTGCCCATGTCCAGTGTTGGAAGGTTCAGCAGACAAGGCAGGGTTTAAGGGGTTCCTTTTTGAAGTACCAGCAGGGGAATAAGAAGCAGAGGCCATATTTGCTTCTCCAAAAATCTACCAAAAAGAGAATAATTACTAAATACCGATCTACTCAGTTTTAGACATAATGTTTGTGCGATCTCTGAACAGTAACTTCAATGTTGCATCACAGGAAGAATGAGTTTATTAAGGCAAGATGACTTACATTCTTGTCACGAGGATTGTCAGAACTCAAGTTTCTACCGGCTGGTGATTTAAACTGAACTTTAACACCAGAACCAGTAGCATTTCCTGATCTAATTCGCTCTTCCCCATGCCCTGGATATGCATGAAAATCTGACAATTAGGTCATGACAAACAAGATATTTTGTTTTAAAAAAAAAAAAAGATATTTCATAAAGTAGAAAACTAAATGTCATTCCATCCATCTTCTAAGACAATACTAAGATGCAAAAG
Organism: Medicago truncatula; assembly: GCF_003473485.1. Classification (NCBI taxonomy): domain Eukaryota; kingdom Viridiplantae; phylum Streptophyta; class Magnoliopsida; order Fabales; family Fabaceae; genus Medicago; species Medicago truncatula. Next base: position 47,486,132 of record NC_053049.1, on the reverse strand, counting down.
GATCCGATTCAGCCAACCTTGCAGGTTGTCAACAAAACTTAATTTTGTTGCTTTTATAATGATTTTTTCTAGCGACCAACAGAAGTTATTATTTCTTGATAAGAAACATCTATAATTTATAAAATGACATAACCTATTTAAGACACTGCACACAAACCTTGATGATTGTCAACATCCATTGCGACTGCATGACGGTTACTTGCACCAGGAACTGGCTGTGGTAAAGACAATTTTAATATTATCAGAAGCAAGGGAAGATTCAAGTTGCAAAACCATTAGTAACCCCTCAGTCCCACAAAATAAATGACAAGGAAGGCTCAAAGATGTATGCACGGAGACTAAAAATCAAATATACTCACAGATAAGGAAGGCTGAACTAAATTCTTCTGTGATTGCTGATACTTTAAAATGGTCCAATCAAAAACGAAATCAAATTCATGGCCTGACATACATATAGGAAAAACAGAGGGAGGAAAAGTTATATTTGGTGTAGCGAAGATCAGAGGGAGGAAAACCATGCATGTGTTAAAATAATTAACAACTATGTATTAAATTTGAGTCCTCATTCTAGAGAAAATGAGGACTTCTCCTAATCTAACCTCCTCTCAATGTCCTTGCCACATGACCTCTTTGAAATCAAGAAGGATATTTTTTTATTCCTCTAAAATACTATTCCTTAAATTTAGCCAATCATAGGTTTTCAGTTACCAAAATCAAAACATTTTATACCCATATAATTAAAATATGGGAAATGCTAACTTGTGCCCTTAAGGCATAAGTTCAAAAGCTAAAGATAGAAGTTTTTCTTGGAACTTGTGTATTTAATGTTGTAAAAGTTTAATAATTTATAATTTCAATACAAAATTTATTTATTATTTCCTTTTTTAGTTTCTTAACTTGTGCCCTTAGGGCACAAGTTAGCATGACCCTTAAAATATTGGCAGATAAGTTAGCAAGTTACGTCTTCAGGTGTGTGAAATTTTTAGTTATAACTTGCTAGCTAACACCTACTCATTATTTCGCACATGTAAGTTAGCAAGGTATACCTTTGGGTGTATTCGACAAATTTGTGGTTATAAAAGTCGATAATAATGTCCATGCCCCCAAGAAAAAATTGCAAAAGCAATCAAACGATATGGTTCAATTCGTTTTTTATATTATTTGAAAAATGAAAACACAATCACCTTCACGAGCAAATAGGTCTCTAAATAAGCGCTTCAAGAATCCATAATCAGGCCGCTGATCAAATGTCAATGAGTGGCAGTAATGGAAGTATGAAGCAAACTCTACTGGATGAGATTTGCATAGTACCTTTTGGAAAGGGGAAAAAAAATTAGTATGCCAGTTATTTTACTTTATTCAGGGGAGAGGGGGTGCTTCACAGCACACATAAATGCATACTAACCTCGATAGGAGTTGATACCTTCTTCTGACATATTTTTTCATACTTCTGTTTCTTTGTTGCAGCCCTTAGACCTTGCCAAGGAAGGCTAAACAAAAATAGTTGCAAATTTAAAACTTAAAAGTTAGGACATGTCATTGTTGTCTTGAGAAACAACGGGTTCTGGACAAAATAGTTCGGAATGGCATACCTTCCTCTAAGGAAGTACAGAAGTACATATCCTAGTGATTCCAAATCATCCCGTCTACTTTGCTCTAAAAAATATATAGTGAATGAGAATGTGTAAACATTTATTCAAGTTGAAAGGTTAATATATTCTTCTAACTTAAGACTTACCAATCCCAAGATGAGTATTGCAACTTGCATATCGAGCAGTCCCTGTTAAGCTTTTGTTCTCCCTGTGGGTTACATTTGTTAGTCACAAAAACTAAGGTGGTGGGAATGTGAAAATAATTCATTGTCAGATGAGTGCAATTTACAAGATATAAATGTTGAAAATGAAAACAAAAATAAAAGAATGAACTAAAACTGGACATTGTAGAACTACCTGTAAGGGATGTGGCGATTGGTTGTAGATTCCCGATACCGTTTTGCTAGCCCAAAATCAATTATGTAAACCTGACAAGAACAGAAATAAATTAATGAGTTGGACCAAAATATGGTTTATGATAGAACTTGGTGTAATTTGATCCAAGTAGCCGACCCCGCTAAGTGGGATAAGGCTTGGTTGTTGTTGTTGCGACAAAAACAACATAATTACACACACAAGTGAGACCATAATAAATAGTTGATTGACGGGCAAGTTCAACTGCTAGCAATAACAAGATAGTTACCTGGTTGGCTTTCCGACCAAGTCCCATGAGGAAGTTATCGGGTTTAATATCCCTATGCAAATATCCTTTGGAATGCACATATTCTATTCTAGTAATCTGCACAAAAAGAGAGAGAAATTGAAGGAATTAGCATCAAATATATGGAATAAACATATAGTTTTGTGAAAAACATACAAGTCAGTAAGCATATACCATTTGATCAGCTAACATTAACACAGTCTTCAACGAAAACTTCCTTCCACAGTAAACAAAAAGATCTTCAAGACTAGGCCCAAGTAAATCAATCGCAAGCACGTTATCCTCCCTATCTATGCCAAACCATTTTAAGCCTGGAATGCCACCTGTCGACAAATAAAAAATCTCAATACCGCCCTAAAACAATGAAAAATTACAGAAAATAAAATATAAAAAAAGCTGCAAAATGCATACTTCCTCCTTGAAGAATATTGTAGAGCTTGGCCTCGTAAAGCAATTGTGGATGCTTTGTTTTACTATTCTCCTGCACCGAATTAGCAATGTAACGTTAAGTTTAGGTGGGATTAAGAAGCAAATTAGTAAAATAATAGATAATTGTATAATATATTAAAAGTAAAATTGGATTATGCAAATTAGAGAGTGGGTATTAGGAAAAGCGTAGCAGAAGCTTACGATTTTAACGGCGACGATTTCGAAGGTATCAATATGCGTAGCTGCAGAGAGAAATGAAAACGTTAAAGGAGTGATAAGAAGAAAGAATCGTTGTGAATGAAAAGAAGAACGGAATAGAGAGGATAGTCACCGAGGTAAATTTCACCGAAGGATCCACTTCCGATCTTGCGGCCGAGCTTGTAGCTGCCGCCAACGATGCGCTCCATGTTTAGAAGAAGGTTCCAGAATATACTGCAAGAGAGAGGGTTTCTTGTGAGTGCGCCTTCGGCAATGGACAATGAAGGAGAAACCAGAGCCACAAACCAGAGTATATTATACTGTAGAGACAAAGAGAAGCCCACGGGCCTTATACACAATAGGAGGGTATTTCCGTCATTTTATGTATTCACGAGGACTTTGTCTCTTTGATGACTTGTGTAACTGTACAACCTTTGTTTCACTCGTGTGTGTGTGTGTTCAGTGTTAACTTACTTGATTGTGTTTCACATAGGTTAAAAACAAAACTACTAACCAAGTGCTTGGACTTCGGTGGCAAGGAGCTCATTTCAAAGACGTATTTGGGAAATATCGGATTCAATTTCTAGGGGGAACAACGCTTTGCCAGTGTTCATACCTCTACTCACGAGCCGGATTAGTCGCTCACCCTTGATGGGTCGGAAAACGATGAAAAAAAAAAAACTACTGTTTCACATGACCATTAAGTCCCAACCAAATCAATAAAACCGATTAAATCCTAAATCAATAAAAAAAAAAATCAAATTCCCCTAAGAAAATAAAAAAAGAGTTCAACTTAACTCTAGTTGTCAATTGAGATAGGTACACCGATAAATTATATGTCTTATATAACTCGTTAAAAAAAAAAAATCAATTAACAGAAATATTGCATGTAATAAATAGAACTAAGGTTGGAATTTGGATATTTATTAAATTTATAGCATTAGACTGTTTGACCCAAAAAAAAAAAAAGATTTTGTATTGTAAAACTTACTCTCTTTAGTCCATATTTACAAGTAAAAATTGAATTTTTAGATTTATTCATTAATTAATATAAAAATTTATTCAATATATTATAGATCAATTCATCCAAATTTAACATTACTTGGACAATTCTATCACAAAAATAATTTTTTGTTTTTTGTTAAAGAATCTAAAAATCAATCTTATTATACACCTCTAAGTTTGACTGCAGAACTGAAGAATTGGAGGTGCAAAGATGGAGAAGATGATCGCAGTAGGCATAGTATGGGGCGCAACAAACGCTGTCATGCGCCGTGGTGCACTTCTCTGGGATGAAGCACTCAAATCCTCCAAACAACCACATCCTCCCTCAACAAATCTCTCCCAAAAAATCTCAATCTCTCTACGCAACTGGCTTAAGCTTCTCTCGATCTGGCAATACTCCATCCCCTTTCTCATCAACCTCTCCGCTTCCGCCACTTTCTTCTCCATTCTTTCTGACGCTCCTCTCTCCCTCGCCGTCCCCGTCACCAACGCCACCACCTTCGCCTCCACCGCTCTCTTTGCTACTCTCCTTGGTGAACAATCCAACCTCCCTCGCACTTTCTTTGGTACCGCTCTCATCATCATCGGCATTTGCTTATGTATCAATTCATAACTTCCTTTCTTTCTGTTTCATTTTTTTTTTATTGTAAAATGTTATGTGTAATTGGATTTACGAAATTCAAATTCAATTTTGTCATTTTTTTTTCTTCAAATTATTACAGGTGTGAGGTGTCGGCTTGTCAGTGTTAGTAGATTATATATCCATAGCTTAGGGTTCATATGTTTGATGTGAATGAGTATTTAGTTGAGTAATATGATAGAAGTGTACAACTAGCATCGTGTTCATGGAAATTTATTATCATTTCATTTATTATAAGATAATAGTAATTTGATTCAATTCAATACAAGAATGAAATCAGTAAATCACCAAGACTGTGACAAATTGCAAAGAAATGGCTATTTATGGCAAATGCTTAGATTAGAATTAGAACTAGAATTTAGGATTAGAATTGTGTTTTGAAGCATTCATGAGGGATGTGTCCGTTGAATCTTTTGTAATCTTTGCAATAGTCATAGGTCATGAAATTCTTCTTCACCCAATTCAACTGCCTTATCTTTCCATAACTAAGGTGTTTGTATACCGAAGATGTCCACCAATTTGCTTTGACATTAGAGGCACATTGATTAATGCTTGCTGCTCCATTCCACTTGCAAGCTCTTGCTCTGAAATGATGAAACCCTACTTTGAATGGTGCTTTGCTCCAATCGGTTTTCACGAGTCCGCCTCTTGTTGCCCAGTTATCTGCATTCCATAGGCTTGTATAAACCCTCATTCCTTGCTTGTTTGGATAAGCAATGCCTTCGTGTTCGTAGTTTCGGAAAACCCGTATTGGCATGCTATCAACATACCATCTGAGAATTAAGAGTGATGATAATCACATAGATCAGGCGATTAGATTTTAGATGGGTATTAACATTATAGTTCTTTGTTATGCTAATGAGGAAGTGAATAACTTACACAATTTCTGTGGGATTCCAGTGAATGGTGTAATTGTGAAAATCAGCAGTTGGGTCAAACCAGAGGTGAAATTGTTGCTCTCTGCTCCCTTTTCCTTGTGTAAATAGGTTAGTATTGACTGTGTATGGTTGTCCTGTACTGTTACCTAAGAACTCAAAATCTATCTCATCATGTTGGCTTCCTGTCGAAGATAACTGTGCGGATTTTATGTTAGATTTTACTGTTCTGGAGTACATTTAAATTTTGTCTCTTTTTGGGGGTGATTTATAAAAGAGATTATGGTTGTGTTTATAGTTCTTGTTGGTCAAGTGAACTTACATAGTAGGCTGTGACTATTCCTGCGGAATTACCAGGTATCAGCTTTATTAACATTTCAATACTTCCAAATAAGAAAGATCTCTTTGAGCGAGCAGCTGATCCTGAAATTCAAAGGCAACAACCATGTAATATTTCCAGATTAGCCAATAAACTGATGAATACATTATACATTTCTCTCAGTTTAGTCACTTTACTGCAGTTTGCATAATGTTTAGTCAGATTGCAAATGTTCAATTGCAACATTTTGAAAAGGACAATAATTTTTTAATTTCACAACTCTTATATCTTACTAGAATACAGAAACCTGTTGAAACCAAAACTGATGCATGGTAAATATAATTTTTTCACCTGAGGTTTTATCTAAGACTAGGTGAAGATCTTCACCCACAATTGATGCATGTTGAGCACCCCAGGTGAGGTACATGCTTTTTGAAAAGTTGGCATTCACCTGGATTATGTTGGTTATCATCAATGCACAGATAAAAAAAGCTACCAACATTTTTTCAAATTTGATCATGTGTACTCGAATGATTACTTTCACCTACGCGGTTTTTATGAAGTTAAAACTTGGACGATATATCATTGGTTGCCTTGGTGTTGTGTTTATATAGTTAATTGGTCTGTATTATATTGACCTCTTCATGGGATTTATCGTCATGACATTATTACTTCTAAAACGGAGAGCCTAAAGAATTTATTTCAGGATTCATAAATAAGTTGGCTCCTGATTGGGTACATCAAGTGTCTGGTTCCATTTTGTTATTTCATTTTTTAAAATTGGCACCTAGTTACCTCTCATCCATGGGGGTATTTTGATTCGTGCGCGTAAGGCTCATGGGAAGCTGGTGTGGTGATCCCATGAACATCATTTCTTGCACGAGACTATTAGGGTGTGTTTGTTTCCTAAGAAAGAATAAGGAAAGATTGTGATGGGATGGAAAGTTGATGGAAAGATCCACTTTCTCTAGTTTGGAACAACAACAAAAATGCAAGGAAAGAAAGTTTCAGACTGGGACCCACGTAAAAATGCTTTCTGCTCACTTATGCAAAGAAAGTGAAGATGGAACATGTTATTTCATGAAAAGACAAAAATACCCATAAAATCATTGTTTTTTAATCTATAATTAGTAAGTCTTATGAAAAATACCAAGTTACCAACGGACCAAATTACCAATGCGCCATCATAAACATTATTTCTTTTCTTTCAAAAAAATAAATAAACGTTAGGGTTCTTTATTTATTTATTTATTTATTTATTTATTTGAGGAAGTTAGTTATTTATTTCTATTGATGAGAGCATATTTTATATTTTTATTCTAATGTAGTATTTCATCTTTGGATAGGGTTAGTTTTGTCACTTTAAAAAATATACATCTTTCTTTCTTTTCACTTTCACTCATACCAAACACTCAAACAATCATCCCACTTTCCATTCACTTTCCTCTTACTTTCTTTCCTTTAACAATCTTTCCTCTCACTTTCTTTTGTGATCCAAACAAAGCCTTAGGGTGTAGTGCAATGAGACAAGAATATGGGAGAAACTTTTCTCACTCTCCATGTTTTTATAAAGGTGATGACTATATTAACCATCAATCAAATATGGAAAGAGTTACATAGGTTGAATTGACACTTATAAAAATTATTCATTTGTCTTTTACTATTTATGTTAGGGAAAAAATAAATTATTTTAATTGGTGTCAACTCAACATGGATAACTCTACCTATATAGTATTGATGGGTAAATAAGAAATAAATTGCCCTTTAAAAAATTATATAATTTGGGTATTTTTGGTTGACACCGCTGTACAAAAATTACATTATTTTTGATGTGTATATTGAAGTGATGTTGGGTGGATAAAATTTTCTAAACACAATTGTTGTTTGAATAAATAGTCAATTTAATCCTTAAACTATAACCCTCTCGTCAATTTGGTCTCTAAACTATTAAAATCAATTAAAAGATCCATAAACTATACTCTAACCTATTATTTTGGTTTTTATGGAGGGACAAAATTGATGGGTGGAAGTATAGTTTAAAAACCTTTAAGTTGTCTCAAGTATACCCTTTTTCATCATTCACCTTGTATACCGTATCAAGAGTTTTAATACTTTCATAAGTTGTCATATTTTTGAGATACTTGAAAGATTTTTTATTGTAATTGTTCACGACAACAAATAATATTTGTAGAACTATTTTGTGAGAATTTTTGAACAACTCTTTCTTACTTACATTATGTTCTTATTATATCTCTTCTTTTCTCTGTTGTTTTTGGCCAATAAAAAAAATGAAGGTTGTCATTTCCAAAAGGTATCACACAATAGTTATACAAATATCATTATTGATTCACAACACACATTTAAGCAAGTGGGTGATTTGAATGGGATACAAAATACAATAAAACTCATATACATCAATACATTTTTACAAGTATTCAGTCAGGTCCAAATTGATAAGTAGAGACCTATTGAACAATAATGAGCAGTGATTATTCATCTAAAAGGTGTAACTATATATCATATAAGAACGTTTTTTTTTCATAAGCATTCTTTGTATAGTTAACCAATAACACACTTGAAAATATGTTCTTATCTTTTCAAGTTTACAGATTTGCTTTAAAAATGAATAGAATTACAAAAAAGAAGATAAAAGAATAATAATAATGAATGACCGATAAATAGAGGTTATTCTACTTCTACTCGATGCGCACCCATGTTCCTGTGCTAGGTATGCCACGGTGGACAACAAAGAGCAAGTAGTATCCTGGAGGAGCAATGGCCCCAGATGGTGGCGCCGCCATCCTAACGGTGTAACTTCCAGGTTCTTGTGCAACGAGCTCATCGATCTTGAGAATTATAAGCCTCTGACCCATGGAGAAACCATGAGTAGTGAAAGGTGGTGCATACATTGTCACCTTTATATCATTAGCTGTCAACCCAGCCCCATCTTCCACTGAAAAATTTGTTTCAAATGTATTTCCATACTTTAACTCTTTTTTAGTTGCACCTTGATTAATTTGTGGCCTATACTTATTAAAAGCCTCGTCCAAATAAGGAGGAGAGAATGCTTCAACTCTAGTCTCAGTTGGATACTTATCATTATCTTTATAAGTTTCATGTGTGTTGCTTCCACTAACCCAAATCTTACCATTAGGAAGCACAGCCGAAGTTGAATGATACATTCTTGCAATTTGAGTAGGCATCATCGCCTTAAACCTCAAACCCTTAGGCTTATCTGGATTATACAACACAGGTGTGTAATTTGGCTGGTCAGCATCCCACCATGCAGATGTACCGTATTGTGCACCATTGATGAACAATAGTTCTCCATTTGGGAGGATAAGAGCATCTCCCATGGTTCTCCTTGATGGCATCATTTCAGAATCCCATTTAGGGTTAGGTTCGGTGACTGTTAACCTATTGCAATCTTGAAGAGCTGGAAGGAATATTTTCTTTTGTTCCGCTAACACGAAAGCATTATGGAGGTTTCCGCCACAAACGATGACTTCTGCCTTGGTGGTTTCAGCATTGAGGTCTATTGGGAGGAGAGCCGACTGACCGGAGGCCGGGTAGTTACGCGAGCCGCCAGGTAAAACAGGAAAGGTACGTACTACTTTGTTGGTGGTGGGGTTCAAAAGGAGGGAACGGTTGTTTGCAAAGATGAAGAGGTTTCCGTCTGGGACAAGATGGACAAAAGGGTACAAGTTGTTCTCGTCTAAGTCAGATGTTTCGTATAGGAATGGAAAAAGGTTAGGTTTTCCACTTTTTTGTCCTTCTTGTGGGATGAATTCGTAGCTAAATGATCTCCGTCCTCCTATCACCATGAATTCTCCATTTGGAAGAAGTTGTTGAGTTCCATACCTATTAATTCATTATAATCAAATTAGATCAACTGTTTGAATAAAACATCTGATCAATTAAGCTTTTATTATATAAATTATTTCTATAAGCGTTTCATATAAGTCATAATTTACTTTCATAAGCTGTCCTTAAAAGTTTATGGTAAAAATATTTTATGTACATGCCATGAACCATTTCTATAAGTTCTTCTAAACAGTAATTCAAAAGCACTTTTGTTTCAAATGGCATATATATTAAGAGAAAATATATCACAAATTTCATAGTTGAGTTGCATACCATCTATTTTCAGACAATGTCCCGTCATATTCTCTCCATTCACAGTTTTGGCAACCGCCACCATAGTATCTGATTGATTTTTCCCCCTCCATGAAACCACCAGTACTCACGAGTGTACCGTCAGGTGCAAGTCCGCCGGAGGAACACCAGGGATCTCCTCCGATCATCTAATGATATTTAGCAAATTTATTATAATTCTTTTTTTTTTCATGTTAATGAAAATGGTAAGAATATATACAGTAATAATGATGGTACAAACCTTGAGTGGTCTAACTTGATTTGTTTCAATATCGTATTCAGCTGAATGAGCAAAACAATCAACTTTATCTTCTTGTGTCCTCAACTCTTTGTATGGCACACATGGCACCCCATCTGGAAATTTGATTCTTGACACACGATAAATCAGAGCATCTATGATGATTATCTTATTTGTAGGCAACAAATTAATATGCATAGCCGATACTCCAGAATCCGGTGAAATTAGGTCCCAACGACCAATAGAAGCTAATTCGAAATCAACTTTTTTGGCCACCTCTTCTACAGGCTTAAGAATATCTTCTTCTACAGGCTTAAGATCTTTAAAAGTGGGAGCGTCATTGTCCCCGTAGTTGTTATTACCATCATCACCATTATCATATAACGGTGAATTGTTGTCGCCGTAGTTGTTATTATTATCATCACCATTATCATATGGGACTGTGAATATGCTATTCTTAAAAATCTTGTGATGATCTTTTGATTTTTTAATTTTCTTTTTAGTTTTATGTTTGGCATCCACGGCAAGGAACAAAAGAGCGAGAATGAAAACAACCTTGTAAAAATTTGTCATTGTGGATGATGAGAAACCTAAAACAAAGGAAGGATTTTGGACCCAGACACTCTTTAACGAGGCTTGTAAATTACAAGCCTCTGTTTAAGGTGTCTGTTCTTTAAAAAAGGTTCTATCAAAATAATGTATCTTGATAGGTTTTAATAGCCGTAGGGTAGAGAAATTTATGCATTTGCCAATATAGCAAATGGTTTCGACCTTTTTTTAGTGGGGACGCGCTTAGAAACCGTTGAGCTATACTGTTAAGGGATGGACGACAATATAGCAAAGCACCAAGACTATTTTGCGAGTTGTACTAAAAACAGAAAAATCCAACTTCAAATGTGTGTGTAATAATCATTTTCGGGACATCATTTGTTAAGTGGCAAAATATGTTTAAATTTTTACCAAAATACATTATGTGAGTCATAATAATTATGTATATGACTGTATTACATCAATTGCTATTAAAAAAAAGGAATTAAAAAACAATAAAGATATGATTACATATATAATGCTAGTAGTGCAACTTGTGCAAGAATGAGGATGAGATGCCATGCATATTTATGAAATTATATAAATCCTTTAGACTTTTTAATAAAATTTTATTTTCAAACTATTGTTTATAAGATGTATTTTTTTTTCTTTTTCAAAACATGCTATTGATGCAAAGTAACCATTAGTTTTTATAGATGATACCTATTCTATGTCAAGGAATTTGGTTGGCCATTTTCAGTAGGGTCTTGCCTTCAAAATGCATTTTTTTCATCCATTATCATAAAAAATTTCACAAAATAGTTGTACAAATATCATTTCTATTAAAATAAGAAAACTAGCACAAGATGTGCAAAGCTACTCCAACCAGTGGCGGAGCCGGAGCCACTTGGGGACAGGGGGCTGGCCATGGCCTACCCATTAATTACTGGAAATTACTATTTTACCCTTGCCTTAACATAAAAATTACAATCATGTCACCCTCAATTTTTTTTCCTAAAACAGGTAAACTTTTCTCCTCCCTGGATGTGATTGCGACACTGCTTTCCTCCATTCCATTTATTTGAAACTGTTTTATTAAACCATATAAATTGGTTAAAAGTGCTTCATTAAGAGTCTTAACATTATAATTATGAAAGTCTTTGTACTTCATTAACATAGTTAGAAGTATCTTAAATTGGTTGTTACTAGATACAAACTATAATTATGAGTTATATTATATATATCATTTTGATAATTTTTTTTTCTTCTTTGCATCAGAAAAGTTAAGACGAAAGTTGAAGAATTGATTCCTTTTTTAAGAGGAAGGTTGATGATATCGAAAGAGATGAAGAAGTTATAATTTCTTCATCCGAACCTGAACCCAATAGAAAACGAGCACCGTCCTTCAAAGCTTAATAGAGTAAACCCGGATGACTTTGAGAATTCTTTAGGATGTGATCCTGGAAAGTGTATTCTAATTTGGTAATATCCACCAAATCAAATAAATGCAATACGAAGAGCGTATCTAAAATGGGGTCCTTATCAAATGCATTTAGAAAATTATCCCTTGTTCGACAGAGATGTTTGAGGTAGGAACAATATTACATCAACACTCATTTGAGTTTAGTTTGATTCGGCCATCCCAAATTTTTTTGTCTGACTCCGCCTCTGACTCCAACACCATCAAACAAACAGCATACAACTTGTCTCCACATTTCCACATTGCAAGCTTGACAGATACATAATTAATATAAATCACAAAGGTCCAATATAAATACAAGACCACCCCTAACTGCATAACATGATCAACTCCTGCAGCTCCACGCCTCCACCCAATGAAGAAAACGGAAACCATACTAATGTAATCAAAGAACCAGCCTTAAAAGCAAACACTGATCATATGAGCACATAAACCGCCCCACAACACTTCAGTTCAGCTCCCTGCGAACACTACATACGCACAAGAACTGATATGAGCAAAACAGAACCAGCCACTACCAACATCAAAAGCAGTCGACGATCATATACCACGGATACAAACAAGTGGATTCAACCACCAATCGGACCATCGAAAGTTTGTGTTCAATCCCTCCCTCCCTACACATAAACCAAGACCAAGATAGGCTCTTGATATGGTCAACCACCTCTAAATAATTTGCAACCTTCCTGTTAAAAATAACATTATTTCGCTCCAACCACATGCACCAAGCCGTTGTTAACCACACTAAATGCGATACTTTTTTTACTTTTCTTACCTTTGCAAATTGGATTGAATTAATGAAAGTTGTTTACTACATCACCATCCCAAACCTTCAGCCCCCACTCCCAACCAATTAAAAATCAAGCTCCACGCTTCCAACGTCTCTGAGCAAGTTGCAAACAAATGGCTAGATGTTTCAATTTCTCTAAAGCAGCACACACACAACATTGTCGGTGAACATCTCTTATTACTTCCCTTCTCCGCAATTCCACTCTAGTTGGCAGCCTGCTCCAAATCTGCGAAGCTGCTGCCACAATAATCTTCATCATATTCAGCATCACGGAACAAATTTGACAGCACCAAATAGAATTTTTTTTCACCAAGAACCCTGCTCCTTCGTCGGGCAGCCAGCAGAAGGTATCAGAAACAGATGGTCGCGGCTGCACCTGCAGAATTTCCTACTGCAAAACAGATGGTCCGGTTGCAAATTTTTGGACCAATTCCATCTCCAAATCCACATATTATCTCACCAACATCCCATGTCGGACACCTTAACATCTCTGTTAGAAACCGCACTGAATAAATGAGGGAATCACACACAGAATGGTTGTTCTCTGATCCACCAATCTTTCAAAAAGAGATATTTTCCCCGTTTTCTACTACTTTTTTAACAACATCGGAAAACTAATTTAATTCCAATTCATCCTTTTTAAGCATTAATCACAAGTCTCGCCACCACATAATCTAAATACGAGTATTGAAGAATATATGGAGTCCAAATATCATTGTTGTATTATGTAAGGCATTTTACGTTATTAAAATTAGTATATATCCATATATAGAATTTCCTGCTTATAAAAAAAAGTAGTATAAATTTCACGTGAAGAATATGAAATGATTCTAAAGTGTGTGTGTGTTCGCTACCATGAATTTTCGCAAACTGTACACAAATCTCTTTTTAGTGTACTTGAGAATCCTCCAAGTGAATAGTGTCCAATTGTGAGGTGAGTTAGAGGCCAAATATGGACGATCTCATGGACTTATCTCAAAACCCAACAATGGAATCAGCTGATGGTTCACAGGGTTGGACCGGATACTTATGTTGAAAGTCTTTTTGACATTGGTGATTAGACTGTGTATTGTGTTGAGCACAACAACGATGGTAAAAGTGTACGTGGATGAAAAAACTTATGTTTGAGGGAGGGGGGGCATATACCTATATGAATGGACGGATGACTCATACTTAAAGTTAAATGGGAGATTGTTGTGCCAAGTATAAAGCCATGATCTCCGGACTCCCCTCAAGACCCGGCACCACTGTTAAAAGTTAGTTCATAAAATGAGTGTGCCAAACCATATATACATCCAAAAGTTTGAGAATTTAATTTGACAATGTGAGACTCTAACAACAACTTCAATGTTCATTATAACGCCTAACAAAATAAAAGTTTCCTCTATTAGTCTCATGCACTTGAGAAAAGAAGAAATGTTTCAGAAATAAGTTTTGTAGAATTTTTCAGAAGTATAAAATTCCTACTCCTATTAGCTACCATTTTTCACAGAACCAATTTTAATTGCTTGTAAATACACTATAAATGAATAACAAATTAGTCAAATTTCTGAGCTAGTTAGTTCAATGAAATAGATAGCGATGCCAAATATATCCAAGGAGATTTTTTTTGCATAATCGATTTATATATTCAAAATAAAGATTGGTACGCCATTAATGTTGTGTTTCATTAATTTGTCGAGCTTTTACAATTCTGAATTTGTAAAAAGCAGTAAAATATGAGAATCATCAATAAAGAGATAATCTGAGCTCCAAATCTAGCTCTTGAGTGTCACTTGATTCTGAACCCATGGAACTACTCCTCTTCTTCATATCTATGTTTTGAGAGTCCTACATATTTATGGAGTGACAGAAACAGTCAATTTTAAATTTACAGTTTTATATTATACACTGATAAATAAGTATACATAATTTTATGCATGTTATATAAAAAAAATTGAAAATGCTTACATATAAATTTAGAAAGGGTTGAGTTATGTTAGTTTGAGATGGATACTGGTTCTCCGAGATCACATTGCCATGTTGCCATCTGATTTAAGAAAACACTCACATATCAGAACAAATTCATACATAATCATGACAATTAAATAACATAAAATAAGAAGAAGAAAAATTTCATATATGTCAAGGATCTGAAGTGAATTTACCTTGGGTAAGAATCTCCATATGTGATATTTGTTCTTTCATATTCAGGTAGACCCATCTGCATTATTTCAGGATTAATTCTTGTATTATGTAACACATTATTATACTTCAATGAATTTTGGATAGTGCAATTTACTCTTAACTAGTAACATAAACAGTGAGGAGTGAAAATGTAAGTGAGGAACATATTCACCCATAAATCAAAAAATTAAGAATATGATTGATAAAATATCTTTCAAGTAATGTGTGTGAGACCAATTGGTATGTAATAAAATTATAAGCCTGGTTAAATTAGACATACCATATTACTATGTGGTTGGAAGGCATATGAATTAGGTGAGTAGGATGATGAATATGACATTTGTATTGCTTTTTGATCTTCCTGCATTATTTGATAGACAAAAACTACTAATCAATTGAATTTCACTATTCAAGAATAGTAAATAAAAAAAATTGGTAGCTTAGCTTTTAGCAAAAATGAAGGAGTAAGATAAATTTACATTGTAATTGAAATGAGAATGAGATGGTTGGTTGTAATTATAAGGAGTAGGTGGATGATGATAAGGGGGTGGCAATTGAGTATGTAATCTGATTTTCTCCAACTGAGCAACACCAAGTCCTCTTTGAGGTTGCTTTGGCTTATCTGAATTACTCTTCTTCCCTTTTCTTGATGAAGTATATGAAGAAGAAGAAGAAGATCCATTTCCTCTTTCATATCCAAGGTTTGGTTCTCCAAAATAATTACTACTATCCATTCTTTTTGGAGGGTGTTGGAAGAACTGCTTTCACTGGATGATGATGATAGGGAAATGAGAGATCCCCTCCACAAGTGATGTTTATATATATATATATATATATATATATATATATATATATATATAAGTTGATGCCACCTTGCTGGATTGATCAGATTCTGCATGTATAGATTTCAATGTTATATTATATATATATATATATATGCTCTCTCTCTCTCTTCAACTATATGTTCTTGCCTAAGTATAATATAAATCTCTCAACTTATGTATTTGATTATTATATATCAATCATGTTTACATTATTATTTATTATAGTTTTTTCTACCCAACTATCATATACTATATATATACTTTTGGAGACTATATGCTGTATGCAAATCAATTCTCTCTCATTTAATATGTTAATTTGTAGGTTAAATTATAAGTTGTAAGACGATGTATGGTCTTACTGAATCGGCACCGATTATAATTAAGAATTTAAATTCTTTACAATCGATTTTATGATGCAACCGACCGTAGATCGTTAAATCAAAATATAAAATATGAAAAATATTTTATATTTTGATCGAAAGATGTGCAGCTAACCAAAAATAAAGGATCCAATACCAATATAAAACATTTGACATAGATGATGTAAGAACTTTTACCTGTGCTGTTATTTGATTAGTGAATAAGAATAAAATGGTAAAAAAAGATTTAAGTAAAAGGTAAAATTGTTACACTGTCTATAGATAATCTAACAAATAATTAATAATTTACAATAAAAATTACGTATAATCTAACAATTAAAGAATTTTCAATTAAGTCAAATGAAATTGAATTCCTAAATTCAATTTAAAATTGTAGATGCCAATGTTAAAAATAATTTAATAAAACAGTATTCAAAGTATATTCTTACCATCGAAAATACTTTTAGCGCTTATTTGTTTCGTAGCACTTGCGCAGTATGACTCAATACTATTTTTATTATTAACTTATGGATCTTGTTAACGAGTGTTCTCGAGTGCCTAGGACACTCGTTAACACTTCCCTTAACTTATCAATGATATTTTTTTTAGGGGATTAACAATACTTTAAGAAACTTATTTTTCTTTTTTTAAAACGTATTTAACACTTTATTTTTTCTCTAACTTTATTTTTTCTCTTTTAAGTTGTAGTGTGTATGGGCGTCCAAATAACATTTTGCTTAATTTATCATGATTGTTGTTTTTATATATGATCATCAATCTTCCTTGAGCTATGGTGATTATTTTAGTTTAGCTGCATTGATTGATGTAAGGTAACAAAGCTTGATGTGGGTTCCACTTTGCATGTGGTTTCCTAGCACACGGTCAATTTGTCCCAGCTGATCGATAATAATAAACTTGCCTACAAAAATTAAATAACGTTTAAGCTGAAATGACATAGCTGTAAATTCTATAATTAAACAATTTATTCAGAAAAGGAAGTAGAATAAAAACTAGAAAGGACACTTTTTAGATTAAAAAGAAAGAGTCCAATGCCTTTTTTAACTAATTAAAACGACCCACAACCACAAGGTTGATTAAAATAAAAGGAGTGATTGACCAAAAAATTGCGATAATTAAAGCAATCTATACATGATTATAATAATAAAAACAATAATAATAATGTGGTTGTAATAAATAAATAAGTGGATGAGAGATCAAATCTAATTGAGCTGTTTCACGCATGATTTGTGGGTCATATTTTATGAGTTGTTTGTGAGGTGGAAAGGGAAAATTCTCCAATTTGTTGGCGAGACATGTGATGATCTTAACCCATTCAAATTAATTAACTAATCTCAACTAAAATTATGTCGTTAGCTTCAGGAGATGATGCATATATTCAAAGTATTTATAGTTACAAATAGTATATACAATAGCTAACTTTACATAATTTGGGATTTGCTTCCTTTTTTTCTTCAGTACTCTGTATTCTTAAACTTTCATTCTTTTCTATCATTTTCCCTTTTTTTCTTCTGCCTCCTACCACTAATTCTTCAGTCTTTCATGTCTTAATTAAGTTTTTCCTAGCCGTTATTGTTAGGACCCTGAATGAGAAAAGGCACGTTGATCTAAATTTTTACATTATCTAAATCACTTCAAGATTTTTTACATTGTTTAAGGTGACAATTAATCAATTATAGTTGAAAAAACTATTACACTCTGTCATAAACAATATACTTTACTTGAAGTTAAATCACTTCCATAATTTCTAAATGTTGATAATAGGTCTAAAAATTTATGGTGCAACTTCCATATTGATAAAAATAGAAAGTTTTTCAACCACCGACATAATCTCAATGCACACCTTACACCAATATCTACTAATGCTCAATCATATGTTAAATCAACATCTTGTGTACTTTTGATTGTATCAACATCTCATTGATTAGAATTGTCCACAAAGCAAAATTGATCATTATATCAAATTTCTCTAACTCAAACTTTACCGTGGAACTTTAGATTAGAGATGTATCAATATTGTAAATTGTGCACCTATAAAGGTTTTTGGGAAAGAGAAATAGAGTCTTTTTAAACCAGTTAGAACTTTTCTAAAACAACACTTTCACAATATCATCCTGATTTTGAGCTCTGCAACCACATAGCATGCTAAAACGTAATAAAGAAAACCGTGATAGAGAAAATAAATAAACGCAATTAGAACATAATAATATAATGTGAAAACTCTAAATCCAAAGGGAAAAAAACTATGATTATTGTCTAATGAAATGACGGTCTATAAAATAACATATGTGAAAATTGTTACAATACACACTCTTCAAAATAAATGTCTAACTTCATCTAACGACATTCTAAGATAAGAATATAAGAGAAAATAAAAATATTAAATACAAATTTAAAGTGTTTTTGACATGTTCATCTTGAAACTAAAAAATATAGAATTAAATATGTTTTTAGTCCTTGTATTTTGCGCTCTTTTAAAGAATATATGGTCTTGGACTCTTGATCTCCCTCTTCTTTTCCAATACCAACGATGGGAAATTTTTCCAACATGTATCATTTCAATCAATATCAATACTTGTAACACTATCTTTATTCCTCTTATAAGAAGGAAAAAATTTCATCAAGACCGGTTAATGCAAGTCATTAATGTAGTGATTTTAAAGTTTTTTTTTTTAAAGTGATAAAGTTTTTTTTATCCATATGAATCAACGCGGTACACTAAATATACTAACATTTATGCACACCGTATATCAATCACTTGTCCTCTATGTGTCTCAAGTAAAACTTAAACACATATTTTACACGAGTAAAGATCCTCTTCCTTTATCAAATTAAATTGAATATACATTTGGTAAGATAATGTA
The DNA here is from genome assembly GCF_003473485.1 of Medicago truncatula. Lineage (NCBI taxonomy): Eukaryota > Viridiplantae > Streptophyta > Magnoliopsida > Fabales > Fabaceae > Medicago > Medicago truncatula. The sequence goes on along the minus strand of NC_053049.1, from coordinate 47,466,991 downwards.
TTAACAAGATAGATTACACGAGATAATTTGAAACTATTGATATGATATTTTACTATTGATATGATATTTTACCATTTGTCAAACACATATTTTACACGAGGAAAGATCCTCTCCATTTATTTATTACTTGTTATATGAGCTCCATTAACGGATGCAATTTTTTAAAACTATTGATATGCTATTTGAACATAATCTATTTTTAATATTTGAGCAGAACTTCTAATTTTATTGAGCCGACGCTGATTACACGAGATAGATAAATCGAAGTAACCTTACTTAAATCTATACGTTTAAAATTAAATTTAAAATGATGCATTTTAAAAACTAACAAACTAAAATTTGATGCATTTTTAAGCTTAATAAGCCTTTATAACATAAAACAACGCAAATATAAATATCAAATATTGATTAATAATATTTTAGTAATTAAATCACTTAGTAGTAAAATTTATAATATATGATCTAATTAATATCATTAATGTTTTTTTTTGGTAGTGATATCATTAATGTTTTTTACGTGTATTATTCATGTTAAACTATTAATTAAATTATAATTATAATTTTGAGACCTAAGAAATGTGGGTCCAAATGACTGCCTCAATTCTCCACCCAGCCCTACCAAGAATAGTACAAATTCAATCCAACAACATGATTTTTTTTTATTTTTTTATTTTTTTATCAATTGTCCTATATAAAAATAATTTTTCATAAAGATAAAAGGAAGCAAAAGAGACGTAAGGAATATATACACACGCATATGGTATTTCCAATAGATTTCTGCACACATGCAAACCATTACATTGCAGGCAGGTGCATTATTCATTCCACACGATTTTCTTGATCTATTTTATTGTATACATTATGCACACGGGGACTTGAGCTTGCATTCTCGTCATGGATGACATGGTCACTTAAAACTTAAAATGTTGACATTTGACACTCATAATTGAAGATTATATCTCCTTCTATCTCTCATAGATCTAGTTTGTTAAATTTTGTGATATGATGAGTTCAACTACTCCCTCCAGTCCTATTTATAAAAAATATTTGATTTTTTTGATTCATTGCATAAATGATGTTTTTTTGTCTTCATTCTAGACAAGATATATTAATTACTCAATGAATCTAAAAAGTCAAAATTTTCTTATAAATAGGACCGGATGGAGTATTTATTATGTTTAATGAGAGATCAATACCCTCGGTCGTTGTTTAATTATTTAAACGGCATTATTATGAGTTGAACATAAGGTGAAAACCTAATTTGTAAACATAGACGATGATGAGGGTAGTTCAGTCTGTCATTGTTGTTCTCTCATCGGTTGTCTCGTAAATTTTCAAATGTATACATATTCTTGATCCATGTCTATATAATAATAATTGATATTGTAAATGTATATCATGTGAAGTTATTGTGTGTTTCTCCGATCGTATTGTTCGAGTTAGTATAATTGAACCTAAATCTCAATCACTTCTTGCATGACATACATCAGAGTTGAACGTGAATAATTGTTAATTTGGTAAAAGCAAAAGTATTGGATCAAAATTACGTATAGACATACATAACCTATTATAAGATGGGCGTTTCTACGGTACACCTCACAAATTGAGGTGTACCGATACTCTGCTTCATAAATTATAAATTAATGATCATTTTATGAAATAAGTTGTTATTTGTCATTATTTATATTTTAAAAAACACCATCTCATGAGAAAAAAAAACATCATTTCATTGTTTATATGAATTATATTAAATTTTTAACATTTTCATATAAAAAATAATCAATATTCTTCATTATGAGCAATAAAAATTCAAAAAAAGTAAATTTTATTTCATCGACGCTTTTGGTAAATAAGATTTAATTATTATAGTTGTCAATGATAGAAAATAATTATTTTTTCTTCAAAAAACAATCAATTTAATTATTAATTTAAAGTTTGGTGTACCGGTACACTCAAAATGTTGGGTGTACCATAGAATTTGCCTTATAAGATACATTCAGTAATTAGTAGTACATTCATAATTGTACCCAAAAAAAATAAGTACACTCATTACGAGTATAATAGGAGTGTGTACACAATGATTATATAGTAATGCGCTCTAATAAAAATATCACTCATCATAAATAGCATGTATTTGCGCTTGTCCAATCTATCATCGGTGGAGAGAAATTTGTCTGAACCTAAATCGTATGTGTGTTCATTTCGGCTGACATGTACTCCCTCCGTCCCTTATTATAAGTCGTCTTTTTTTAAAAAAATTTGTCCCAAAATTTAAGTCGTTTTATAATATCTATACCTCATTAATTAAATTTTTCCCAATTTACCCTTAACAGAAATTTTGAGCATTAACAATGAATAGTCGTTTTATATTCATGCACTTTTGACTATGGAGTAAAAACAATGAATAATCGTTTTGAGCATTAACAGAAATTGGCTACTTTTCAAAATTAGTTTTATTTTCCAAAGCACATACTCATTTTAAATAATTTTCAATTCTCTTTGCCACCGTCCCATTCATTAATAACAATGGTGCTATATTGTTAGTTCCCAAAATAAATATTGGTGGGAAAATATGGAGGGAACATTGAAATATCCAATTTTTATTCATCGGTTCTATTGTGGAACTAAAAAAAAAAAAAAAAAAAAAAAGGTTAGCATCAAAATTGAAGAAAATATAGCAACTTTTCATATGTCTATTGGTTACCGTTCCAATAATTGCATATGGAGTAATTGGGAGAGTAATTTTAGAGATAGTGGATTATAAATGTGAAGTAAAGTAGAGAGAAGAATTTTGAAATGATAAAATTTTAAATAGGGGTAATTTAGGAAATTTATTTAAAAGAACCTACAACTTTATTGTTACTAACCACCTTTTCTTAATCTTGATGATATAGTTATTTGCGACTTATAATAAGGGACGGAGGGAGTAATTTATTTGTAGGGATGTTTGTTTTAAGTTTAGTAGATTTTTTTTTAAATTTTTTTTAGATAGATGAAATGACAAAGCCATTATAAACTCACACATAAATGAAGGTGACAGAGTTCGAACCCGATCATGGTGTCTGGCCTAACAATTTTGGCATTTTGCAGTTGAGTTAGGACTTGTAGACAAATTTAGTAGATTTATTCATTTTTATGATTGTTAATTTTTCTTTTCCCGATTAATTGCTGCATATATATGGGTATGTCCATTTCGAAAAACAGATTTTATCATAGATTATAAAATCTAGAATTTTTGAAGTCACTCTATACCTTCATCTCATTCTAGATTTTAATCGAATCATCTTTTCATATTTTAGTCTATTTCCATCTTCATCATCTTTATGGTTGCTCATACTAAAACCCAATTTTTTTTAAAAAAATCAACAAATATTATTCACGACGAGCAATACAAAACAATGTACCACTCATGAGCTTAGCTCAGTTGGTTGGAACAATACATAAAATATGCAACGTACGAGGTTCAAACCCCAACCACTAAAAAAAACACTGTATTACTCGCGGATAGAAAACAAAGAGAGGACAAATACAAATGGTTCCGTATATATGTGGAGCACCAAAACCCAAATTTCATTATAGATCCAAAATTAAAATCCATAACTTTCAAAGTCACTTTATCTCTCCCTTCTCTGCTATCTTTGCGAATCAAGTAACACACACCTAATTGAAATTTTCACCTATCACATAATTGATTAACATATCCAATTGAGAAAACCATCAATTTTTACTAATACAAGATGAAGATGGTAAAGGAATTAGGTTTCCCATGAAGGAAAATAAACATTTTTTCCTCCTACTACAAATATGAACGTTCTGACATTTCTCTAATAGATTGGTTCGTTCATCACAATAATGTGATGCTTTTTCCTTCAATTATTAGGTTTTTTATTTTATTTTGGAAACCCAAATTTTCTAATGTCATTTTTCAATTTTGACGTTGAATTTGCAATTTAAGATTATTTTTTTAAATATTTTTATCTTATATATATCAAAAATTACTTATACATATTAATAGAAGGCAAGCGGGGAACAACATACATTCCCCCGTTAAGCCTTTTCGGATTGTTATTGTTGGAAATATTGTTCGAAACATAAAATAGGTTCCTTAAAAAAAAGAAGTCCGTTGGAGATGCTCATATAGCCTGGATCTCTATATCGCTTAAAGATGCTTAAGAAATATTTTGATTCCCACGGAATCCATGTTTTGCTTAGGTGGGGGGATTTTCTTAGAATATAAAACTACAATAAGTCTCCAAGGATCATATGAATATAAACAACTAGCTAGGATTATGAATTGGACCTTGGAAACAACAAGGAAATGATCTTAACCACATGCGGGGAGGAACTTCAAAATTCAACACTAGCTTGCCTTGGATATAGACCTTATTATTATAAAAATGTTATTAAGTGCATAAGGTGGCACTATATATCAATGTGATTGGTTCTCCTTTATTGTCTCTGCTCTAGTATGAGTATATATATACTAATCAATCAAGAAAACCGACATCCCCAAGTGCTGTTAGTATCTATATTGGATTTGATTCTGATCATACCAGGCATGATTAAGTTAGTATCTCATCATCTTGAATTAATTTGTTATATGTGCATTGTATTGATTAAAGTATACTGTCTGCTTAGTATTTATATGATAAAGGAAGCCTTTAAGGTATTTCCACCTAACCAGTGGAGGATAGTATGTCAGAATAAGATCCTATTTTATGTTATTATTTTTCATACAAAGCTTGGACAGCAATTTACTCACGGTGGGGAATTGATAATAGGTATATTAAGTTATGTCCTGTGAATTCCAACTTTTTGTCAATACGAACAAGAATAGGTGACAATTAGGGTACCCATGGAAGAATGGTGGGTAATTTACCCTAATCAATACACATTAGCCACATAAGCACATTTTTAAGTGGTATCCATGAACTATCTTGACCCCACCAACAAATTGCTCATTTTCATTGGTTGGTGGGTAAATTACCCACCATTCTTCAAAGGTAATCTAGAAAAAACCACGAGAATAAAGATGTGAGATAAGTACCAAAGGCAATCAACAACATTTTGTGTCACATTGTGAATTTGGAGATCATCTTCTTTTCTTTTTCTCCTTTGTTTTTTATTTTCTTTTTGGGCGATTATGATAATGGTTTCAACGTTACTCATTCATACTATATTCAAAGTTGTTTTGTGATTGTGGAACTAATATGATAGTCAATAACGACCTTCATATAAGTAGTCTCACGTCAATTTATACTTCAGATCTTATTGTCCCGTCTTCTTTTATCTTCCTGTACTACATACATATTTACCTTGAAATTGAATTGTTTTTAATAATTTTGTAGTAGTTCTTCGCAGGATTGATATTATGGTATGCGATCCGATAGCGATGTTAACTATAAGTGGGTTATGAATTCCTATTGAATTAATAAATTTTGTTGTCAATTTTAAATTATACTATTTTAAATTGTGTTCAATCACATTTAAATTATACTATCTCTATAAATCGAATCTACACCTATTCTGATACCGGATCATTTTAGATTATATAATTTGAAGTCAATATATTATAGTACGGATTATGAAATCCAAAAATCCTCCAATCCCACACAAAAGTAACACCATGATAAATACCCCCTTTCTCACTCGAAAATTTGAGAAAAGTCAGAACCCCCTAAAATTGTTAAACGTTAGTCAATTTGCCATCTTTATTAGTCAACATGACATGATGGTCGACGTCTACGTGCACTGCCACATGGTCTGACATGTCATGCCACGTCATACGGGCTAATTAATTCCTGTTTTTTTAAATTGAAAAAAAATGGATTTTTTTCGTTCCTATGAGCAAATATCTCTCAAATTTCACACTTACGCGCAAAATACCTATTGAAATTGACAAAAATCAAGTAAATTGGTCCAAGTGGCGTACAATTTTTCTTTTGCTTTAAAGGATTTTGTGTAAGGATTTAATCCTTATGAGTAGCAGTAAATTGGAGAAGAATGATATAGACTGTATCGAATGTACTTGAAGGAATTACAATGAAAAGGAAAATTGTGTGTGTCAGATGTTATGGTATAGTAGCATGATCCACATTAAGCAATACTTTCTTAACTTTTCCATCATCTGCACCAGCAAGCATTCCTTTCTTAGTAGCATAATTCAACAATATGATGCAAGTTCATAGTTTCTTTATTGGAATTCATTAAGAAAGCTATATACAAGTTCATAGTTCTTATACATAAGCTAAGTACAATAGTTATGAATCCAGTTGCAACTCAATGTCCGAAGTACATCAGATTTATGATACCATAGTTTTGGCTCCTCAACTTTACCTACATGATACACCTATAAAAAAACAACTCATAGATTCCAAGGACAGGCACCGTCCAACACAACAAACATATCCTTTAAAAAAATCATAACAAACATATGATAATCCCTAACATATGACACATAATATTTTCCTTTCAATTGTAATTCTTGTGAGGACATTTCTTCAAAAAAAAATTCTTGCGAGTACATTCAATACAATCTAAATCATTCTTCTCCAATTTGTTGCTACTCATAAGGATCAAACCCTTACACCAAATCCTTTACACTGTGTTTGGTTGCAGTGAAATAAGGGAGAGAGAAATTGGAGAGAGATATCAAACTTCTCCTGTTTGATTAGCTGAGAAATAAGGAAGAGAGAAAGAATTATGGTGGGCCCCACCACTAGTTGTATTCTTCTTTTTATGCTTTCGTTCTACACATACAGCAGCATTCTTTTTTCACACACAAAATATGTTTTTTTTTTTACTGTGAGTGATACACATAAATTGTTTTTTTTTTGTTTTTCTAAAGGAGAGTGACACACATAAATAGTTGTTACCTTGTATTAATTAATTAATTAATTAAAAATTGATTAACAAAATAAATTAACAAAGACCGTTTGAATAATTTAATTAATTTGATTATATTTTAGATTACTAAATAAAAAATCGATGACTGAATTAATTACTGAAATTTGTTATAAAAAAAAAGGTTGATATGTTTTTTAATGAAGGGGTATTTTAATATTTTCAAAAATAATTAACACTTCTCTCTCTTCTATTTCTCTTCTCTCTCTCTCTTAAACTAAACAATACCTCAAATCTAGTCTATTTCTCTTATCTTTCTCTCTTACTATATTCTCTCTCCCTTATTTCTCTCTTTTCAATTTCTTCTCACAACCAAACACACCATTAAAGCACAAGAAAATTGTTCGCCACATGGACCAATTTGCTTGATTTTCGTCAATTTTATGGAACATTTTGCACATAAGTGTAAAATTTGAGGAGTACTTGCTCATATGTGCGAAAAAAAATCCATATTTTAAAATAAAAAATAAAAAATTACCCCTATAATGTGACAATGACATGTCAGGCCACGTGACAGTACCACAAAGACAATCAACATCCACATTATGTTTAGTGTTTTTTTAAAAAAGCAAAGGGAAATTTATTTATTAGAATAAAAAGCAACTAAGAGCATATGCTAGGGTTTGGTAGGGTAGAAATAGGGAAGAGAGAGTGAAGGAAGAGAGAAATTGAAGAGAGATGGTGAATTTCTCCTACTTGGTTGTGAAGAGAAATAAGGGAGAGAGACTAAAAAGTTGTGGGTCCCACACAAAATTCTTTCTCCTCATAACCGAAAAGAAATAGAAGAGAGAAGGGATGTTTTTTTTAGTTCCTATTATACCCTCATTTATCTTTTCATTCAATTGATTTAGTATGCCTTTATTATACTGTTTTTTTTTTTCTTTCTCAAAGACCACTTTGTTTCATTCATTCATTCAAAAAAAAAAAACTTTATTTCATATGAAGTATATTTTTTTATTTTAATGTTAATGCATAGTATGTGCTATTTCGCATGTGTACGTAGCTGCTGTTTAATATTTCATAAAACATTTACCAAATATTACACATTTTTTTTTTAGAAAATACTACACTTTTATTGGAAAAAATACTTAAACTTATATAAAAATATATATTTACGTTCCTTTTAAAATATGTAGTTAAAATAATTAATGAATTTAAACAAAAGAATTAAATTAGTTTGAATGAAAATGTTATTTTAACATAGGGGCATTATAGTACTTTTAAATATAAACAACACTTCTCTCTTCTCTATTTCTCTCTTATACCAAACAATCCATCGAATCTACCCTATTTCTCACCTTTTTCTCTCTTCTCAAACTCTCTCTTACCTACTTCTCTCTTCACAACTTCTCTTCTAAACCAAACACACCCTAAAAGAAATAGAGAAGAGAGAAATAGGGGGGAGAGAAGTTGAGAAGAGATAGCGACTTTCTTTTGTTTGTTTCAGGAGAGAAATTGAAGAGAGAAAAATTGAAGAGATCGCCTCTCACGTTTTAATATTTTTTGACTATAGCTATTTAATTTTTTTTTTTTTTTTTTTGTGCTGCTGCTATGTTAGTTATTTAGTTAAAAGCTAATAACATTATTTTTCTTCGGAATAACAATTATTTCAAAACTCAAAAGATTCACAGTTTTTTTTTACACTAGATAAAGAGCGATAACAATATATTTACTTTTATAAAAAAAATAATAGATTTACAAAAAAATAAGGGTTAATATGTCTTTACCCCCTGTAATTTGAGTGAGTTCCGGTTTACCCACCTGTAAAAATAAAAGTTTAGATTCCAACCCTATAATATGAAGATTCTTCACAAAACACCCCTATAATAATAAGATTCTCCACAAAACACCCCTGACCCCGTCCAGACGCTGATGTGGCATGCCACTGTGTAATTATTTTAATTTTAATTTTTTTTTAAAACCTGACACATGTGTAATGGACGCTGACTGTATAATTATTTTTATTTTTTATGATTTTTAAAGGGTACATGTGGCATTTGTGATTTAAAAAAATAATAAAAAACGAAAAAAAAACATAAAAAATTAAATAAATTCTGGAAAAATTAATAAAAATGAAAAATATTCAGAAAAATAAAAAAAATAACGAAAAAATTAATTAAAATAAAAAATATGATTAAACAAATTTAAAAAAATCTGGAAAATTTAATAAAATAAAAATGAAAAAGAATCTGGTAAAATGAAAAAATTTTGAAAAAATTAATAAAAATTTAAAAAGTTCTAGAAAATTTTTAAAAAAAAAAAATCTGGAAAAAGTTAAAAATATGAGAAAAATATATATATTTCTGGAAAATTTAGGAACTTATTATATTTCGAAATTCATGAATAAAATAAGAAAATACATTTTATTTTTTTTTTTTAAAAAGTTCAGATTTTTCTTTCGAAATTAAAAAGTTTGTTTTTATTTTATTTTTTATACAAAAAATAAAAATATTGGAAAATATTTCAATAATTAAAAAAACATAACATTAGATCATGAAGAATATAATTAAGGGTTTCTTATTCAATAGTATAACATGACTTATATACCGGTGTCAATCAAAATCCATTGTATCTTGTTATTCATCTAGATTATATTTTCGAATAAAATAAAATTCTAGAAATAAATTTTCATAATCAAAATAACTATATAATATTATATTTTCGATTTTTTTTATAATTTTAATTTAATTCAGAATTTTGATATATATAAATTTTTTCCAGAATTTTTTTTTTTTTTAACTTTTTCCAGATTTTTTTTTTATTTTTGTGATTTTTTTCTTAAATTTTCTATATTTTTTCATAATTGTAATAAAAAAAAATAATAATAATAATACAGTCATCACGCCACATAATCAGCTATGCACAGTCATCATGCCACATCAGCTCGCCACGTCAGCAATTCTGCACAGTCACATAGGTCAGGGCTAAAATCAAATAATCTTATTTTACAGGGTTGGAATCTAAACTTTTTTTTTTACAGGGGGTAAACCGGAACTCGCCTAAATTACAGGGGGTAAATACATATTAACCCAAAAAATAAATTTAAATTTCACAGAAAGATATTTTTTAAAGATGAAGTATAATTAAGATTATATATATTTTTGTGAAGGGGCTTATTTGTCAATTCAAAATGTTATTACATTTCTCTCTTCTCTAATTCTCTTCTATCTCTCATCTACCAAACAATACCTCAAATCTATCACATTTCTCACATCTTTCTCTCTTCTCAATCTCTCTCTTTACAATTTCTCTTGAGAACCAAACACACCCTTAATGACAGACGATAAAGAATGCCAGATCTCCAAAGAAACTCAATAAATTAAAAGGGCTGATAAAAGAAACTGAACAAGCAGCAGGTAAGAGAGAATAACATGCAAATCAGGATTTCCCTCCAAACCAACGATAAAAGATGCAAGCAAAGACACCTTCTAAAAATTCGGAGACACACGAACTAGGATATTAAGATGCAACCAATAAAACATACACAATGAACACGACCTCACAGATCTGTTGCCCTTGTGAATGCACCCAGCCACAACGAGATTCAAGAGGGATCCTCTGCTAAAACATTAAAAATTGCCACAGATTTGGCAATCCAAAATAGAAGCACAATAATCGATCCTTAATAAAATCTAATAGCAAGAGCTACTATGACCAAATGGACCTAAAGAGTGTTAAAAAAACAAAAATAATTCATTCCCCAATTTATTTATTTTTTATTTTATTTTATAGTAAATAGGAAAACACATACAACAACCGGTTGCTGAAGGTTTTCTCTCCGTTGTTGTGAGAGTTTTTGTGTTTCTCTTCTTGTAAGAGTTTGTAGTGCTGGTATTCTTTCCAAGCGTGACTACGATGACATGGATGAATTTGGAAGAATTATCATTGAGTGATGATAAGAGATTGAGTTTCGACATTGAGGAAGAAGAGAGTTCCGAACATGATCCCCACCTATGTTTGGTTGGACGTTTTCTCGTTAACCGTCCTATTCGACTTAAGGAGATGAAGATACGAATGTATGAGGTGTGGCGACCGGTGAAGGGGGTGGCGGTGAAGGAAGCGCAACCAAGATTGTTCTTGTTTCAATTCTTTCACAAATTGGATATGGAGGAGATACTAAATGGCGGTCCGTGGACATATGACAGTCACTCTTTGGTTTTGGAAAAGTTGCGAATAGGGGTGCCGTTGAAGGATATACAGTTGAACTACATGAATCTTTGAATTAGGGTTTACAATTTGCCAACTGGTATGATGAAGGAGAAAGTCGGAACGGGGTTAGGGAACTATATTGGAGAGTTTTTGACATATGATGGAAATAACAATTCTAGCTTCTGGCATGAGTATATGAGGCTGAAGGTGAGATTTTATATTACACAACCATTGAAGTTAGGGAAAAGATCAAGGCGAATGGGGGAGAATGATGTGTGGTAAATTTCAAGTATGAGAAGTTAGGAACCTTCTGTTTTGTGTGTGGGGTGCTAGGACATAACGAGAACAAGTGTGAGGTTAGGTTCTCTCAGCCAGATGCTACGATTCCAAAACGGTGGTCAAACACTATTAGGGCAGATCCTTGGAAGCCGGGGGGGAGAGCATCATCAAAGTGGTTGCGAAAAATTTGGACAACCTGAGTTCAGTAGGCAGCAGGCATCTCCGACTTCTATGGAGAGGATGACCACGTGTCAGGTACTGATGGGTAAGCAGACTGGGTCTGCGCTTGTGTCAGGTGGAGTCAGCAATGGTGTGAACGAGTTAAGTACTAGTGAGAAGGATAATAATGCAAACATGGAATATCAACTTTAAAGAAAGCGTATGCGAGAGTACAGACAACATGTTGAGGATTCCACAAATCAGACAAACCAACATTTTTTATCGGCACGTCCTAGCAGCCAGGACTGCCGGGACCAATGATTATTTTGAGTTGGAACTGCCGTGGACTGGGCAGCCCGAGTGCAGTTCCAAATCTTCGAAACCTGGCCCGGGGACACAAACCAGACATTCTTTTCTTATCTGAAACGTTGGCTAATACATGAAGTATGGAAAATATTCGTGTAATGTTGGGATATGATTCATGCTTAGCAGTTGATGTGGAAGGCAGGAGCAGAGGACTGACAGTGTTTTGGAAAGATGATTCTAATTGTGTGTTAAACTACTCTCGAAATTTCATCAATCTGATTGTGGAGGATAGAGAAGCTGGTGACTGGAGATTAACTTGTTATTATGGCTTTCCTGAACGTGCCCGTCGTCGTGATGCTTGGGATTTACTTCGGGAGTTGCGGGATATGAAATCTCTTTCGTGGTGTATCATAGGGGACTTTAATGACTTGTTGTCGCAACAAGACAAAGCTGGTATTCATCCCTCACCCTAATTGGTTGTGTATAGGTTTTCTGGAAGCGGTTGATGATTGTGCATTATCTGATATTAAATTGGATGGTCACCCATTTACGTGGATCAAGAGTCCAGGTACCAATCGAGTATTGGAAGAAAGATTGGATATGGCTATGGGAAACCCTGAATGGCTGCAACGTTTTCCAGAAGTCAAACTTACAAACCTGCTTACTTCTCATTCAGATCACACTCCAATACTACTTGATATTGTCCCTTCAGTTCGTCAGATGCATAATTATTCTTTTAAATTTGAAAACAGCTGGCTTTTAGAGGAGGTTGTGGTGGATGGATGGGGTGGTACTACGGGGTTGGAGCTCGGTGATAGAGTTGTGAATTGTTCTACGAAGTTGCAAAGTTGGGGTAGGAGGAAGAGAGTTCGGTTTAAAGAAGAAATTAACCAATGTGTTCGTATTTTAGAGGAACTCCGTGCCAGCCAAATGGTAGGATGCATACACAATACGTCGCAACCCGGGAGAAACATGCTTGACTACTTGTACAGGAGGAGGCCTTTTGGAAGCAAAGAGTGAAAATGCATTGGTTGAAGGAAGGGGATATAAATACTAAGTTCTTTCATACATCAGCGATAGCCCGTGGCAAAGTGAAGAAGGTTAGTAAGCTCCGCACGGATGATGGGATAACAGATACGACACAGGAGGATATGTGTAACGTGGCACAAAGTTATTTTGAGCAATTATTTTCTGCGAATGCGGGAGTCCATGAACCGGTGTTGGACTTGATGAACAAGTGTGTTTCAATAGATGATAATATAATTCTTACATCACCTATTACAAAGCAAGAATTGCGTCAAGCCCTTTTTCAGATGCAACCGGACAAGTCCCCAGGTCCAAATGGCTTTAATCAGGCATTTTATCAGAGATTCTGGTATGTGTGTGGTGATGATATTTTTCAGGCAGTGGTTTCTTGGTTGGATCGCGGTTAATTTCCTTCAAACCTACAGAAACAAATATTTGTTTGATCCCGAAGTGCGAAAACCCGGATAATATGAAGGATCTTAGGCCTATATCTCTTTGCAATGTTTTGTACAAGATGGTGTTGAAGTTGCTCACTAATAGACTGAAACGTTGTTTGGATAAATGTGTGTTAGAGGAGCAGTCAACTTTTTTCAAGAGTCGCTCCATACTGGATAACGCGTTAATCGCTACCGAGATAATTCACTCAATGAAGAGGAAGACAAAGGGATGGAGAGGAGAATTGGCTCTCAAGATTGATATTAGCAAGGCGTATGATAGAGTAGATTGGGGGTTTCTTCGTGGTGTGCTTATGCGAATGGGATTCAGTGAGAAATGGATACAGTGGATGATGATGTGTGTTAGTTCTGTCACTTATTCGGTGCTTACGAACTTTGACAGGGTGGGTCCTATTGTACCCGGTCGAGGGTTGCGTCAGGGTGACCCGTTATCACCATATTTATTCATATTGGTGGCTGAGGGTCTCTCGACTCTGATACATAAGATAGTTAATAGCGGTGATATTCATGGGGTACAAGTATGTCGCGGTGCACCAGTAGTGTCCCATCTGTTGTTTGCAGACGATTGTTTCTTGTTTTGCAGGACCAATGTGGCGGAAGCACATCATTTACTCACTATTCTTAAAACTTATGAGGCATCATCTGGACAAGAAATTAACTTATCAAAGTCTGAGGTGTTTTTCTGTCGCAATATGAGTAGGGCAGCTCAAGAGGATTTGTCACGCATTATTGGCGTTCGGCATGTGATGGGTACCGGAAAGTATTTTGGATTACCTTCGATGATTTGTAGAGATAAGAGGTCTGTCTTTTCTTTTATCAAGGATCGTATATGGAGTCGAATCAATGCGTGGAGGGGACGAGCATTATCAAAGGCGGGAAAGGAAGTTATGATCAAATCTGTTTTACAATCTATTCCTTCATATATAATGAGTATTTACCTTCTGCCGAATTCAGTTATAGATGATATTGAGAAGATGATCAATGCATTTTGGTGGGGAAGGAGTAATAACCGAGGGATTAAATGGATGGCTTGGGAACGAGTGGCATGGCCCCAAAGAGTTTGGTGGAATGGGGTTTCGAAATTTCAAAGCTTTTAATCTCGCTATGGTAGCCAAGCAAGGATGGAGTTTTTTGTCTAAACCTGAATCTCTGGTTGCTAGAATTTTTAAATCGAGGTACTTTCCCCAGTCTTCATTTTTGGGTGCTAAACTCGATAATAACCCGAGCTTTGCTTGGCGGAGTATTTGGACTTCGCGTCAGCTACTTTTACATGGTTTTAGGTGGACAATTGGACATGGGAAGCATGTCAGCGTTATGAATGATCCATGGGTTCGAGGTGTTCACGGCAGCTGGATTCAATCCCACAAAGCCAAGGTGTGCATAGTTTGTGTGTGTCTGATTTGATAGCTAACGAGGAACGAGTTTGGGACATTAATAAGATTGAATCTCTATTTTCAAGCTATTCTCGACACACCACTGTTTGCGGAAGTTCATAATGATAGAATAGTGTGGATGATGGAACGCAACGGGAGGTATACTGTTAAGACTGGTTATAAACTGGCTATGATGGAGTTGTTACACACTGATCGGTTCCATGTTGAAGGAGAATGACATAGAATCTGGAAGGTGAATTCCCCTCATAAAGCACATAATTTATTATGGAGGATTTGCAGGGGTGTGTTTCGACGCATCTCCGACTACGATCACGTCATGTACAATGTGAGGTGATTTGTTCTTGGTGTGATACGGTTGTTGAGGATGATTGGCATGCTTTTGTGGGTTGTACGGTGGCGCGTGAAAGTTGGTATTGGGCAGGACTTTCGTCTGTGCTGCATACGCGAGTTGGAAATGAGAGCAGTTTGGCAGATTTTGTTTTTGACATATGTTGTTCAGAAAGCCGAGACATTTCTGGTCGGGTGGTTTTACTTCTTTGGCAAATTTGTGCTGCAAGTAATGATATCATTTGAAATGATGCTCATCATACTTCAAGAAGCATTGGAAGGATGGCATGTTTAAACAGAGGAATTTTCTAACCATTAATTATTTTAGTGCATTTTTGTTGGTGCATGTTTTGCAGGTATACGTAATACGTGTAGTTGTAAGTTGTAACAGACTCTAAGTTCAGCTGTGAATACATCTACTTCAATAAAAACGGCGAGTACACTATCTATTGATTTTTCTTCTCAGTTTTAATCATCAATCTCTATCTTAGAAATAGTAAAGTCACCAAAGTTGCAAAATAGTAAAAACAAAAAATCTCTTTCAACTACTGTCTTGATAATTTCCTTAAAAAAAAACTGTCTTGATAATTGTTAATATGATAAGAATAAAATTAGAAATAGAAAAAAAATGACACCAAAATATTTTATCTAACATAATTGTAAGACAACAGTTGACTATTTAAAGTAAAGAAATTAAAAAATGAATGTATAATTGTTGGCCAACATAACAGCCACCAAGTTAGACAATACTGAACTTTTAATTCACAACCAAACATGGACGACAACCATATATGATGATAGGTAAGATTGGATATTTAATTTCTAAGTCAAATCTGACTGTAATTTTCTTTGTCTTTATCCAAAATTCAATATAACCCACTCCACATCATACATTACATATCTATCAGATTAGCCGTTGAATGCAAGTTACTACCAAATTTTTATTAATTTTCATTCACAAAAAATATTTTTATTTATCCAAACGTAGTTGTAGGACTTTTCTATTGTTTGTTTTTTTTTAATCACAAGAAAACAGTGTCGAACCTACCTAGTGTTTTTTTTTAAGTGGTTTTGTGACGGGTATTTTATATTTGTTTCATAATATTTTTGGCGAATAAGTTAAGATAAGATGACTTTATTATATTTTATGAAAGAGAAATGATAAATAAGATGGACATTAATCTTGTGTATATCTTTTTTCAATTTCAATCTCTTCAAGATTTCCTAACTTTTTGGAGAGAAAATCTGCATGATTTTCGTTCTATCCTTTTCCTATACTACTTTCTTTCTCCTTTTAACTAGGATTTGTTTTTTCTCTATCTGTTTCATAAAACACTTTAAATACATTAAAATCACCATAATTATAGATGAGAGATATACACAAAATTATTGTAACTTGTATGTTACATTTACCTAATCATAGTCGCAGTTCACACCCTTTTATCCATATCTTTCCCTAATATCAATCTCTTTGAGATTTCCTACCTTTATAGAGTAAAAATCTTTGTGATTTTCTCTTTATCTCTTACCTATTATTGTGACTTTCGCATCTTAGATCTATCTAATCTAAGTTGCGGGTCACATCCTTTATACTTTTTTTGGTAAAGGGATTGGATCAATTTCCTCATTTTGCTCCAATTTAATCTCATTTTAGCTAGTAATAATTAGATTGGATGAAATTGAGATTTGCTGACGTGTATACACTAGTATATTTTTTTTTGAACAAGTGTGTACACTTGGAGTTGACTAATTGGCAGATTAACTATTATTAGTCATTTGAAAGCAAAGATTCCTTCCTTATATTAATGTGAGTTCATTTTGTTTTGTTCAGAGACAAATAGACAGACAGACACAAAAAAGAGAGAGTAATGGCTGGTGGAGGATTGACAAATGGAGGTCCAGGCAAAAGAGCTCATCTCTATGAGCACAAATTCACTGCTTATTTTGCCTTTACCTGTGTTGTTGGAGCTCTTGGTGGTTCTCTTTTTGGTTATGATCTTGGTGTTTCAGGTATATTAATTCTTCCTTCAATTCAATTCAACTGGTGTTTTTATGAATATGAGTCAAAAAATATATCTTCAACACTGGTATAATTAAACTCTTTAGATTCAATTTTTGTTTTGTTAATGTCCATTTTCATTTTACAGTCAACCCAAAGATCCAAAGTGTCTAATGACATACTTTTCCTTCAATTCAGTTGAATGTTTTGGTATGGATGAGTTTGTCAGAATCACGGTGAGCCAGTGTGATTTTGGCGAACTCATTGATAAGAAACATAACTCAATTGGTTTTTATTTCTTATGACCGGATCATCTTGTTTACTTGTCATATCACTTGCATAAGCTCATTTGATTCAATTTTTAATATGTTAATGTTGAATTTTATTTTACAGTCTCAAAGATCCAAATTATCTAATGATATCCTTTCTTGTTAATGTACAAATTTTCATTTTGTCAATGTCCATGTTCTTGTTTTTGACAAAAAAGCGCGTATTCTTGTTGTGTGTCATCATCATTGTATTACTGTATACTATGATAATAGATAATAGTACACCACAAATATTTGTATAATTTGGTGAATAAATTACATATTTTAAGGTTCACATGACGTGTTGAATTCATGACCTGTTCTGAAAATGGACAAATAGCCAAGTGCTGCAGACGTACAAGAGAAAAGAAAAAAGGCATTTTTAACTATTTGAGAAAGAGAAAATGAAATTTATTATTACTCTTAGGTCCACTTTTCTGGTTGTTTTGGGATATTCCTTGTTTTGTGCATATCCATAAAATGAATTTTGCACTTTATTTTGAACATGAAACAAACACGGCTTCTGTTTATTAATTAATTTTTTGTTGATTATTGTTATTATTAGAAAATTTCTCAAAGTTCTTTCCATATAGGATATTGGTTGCATCCCACTTGTATGTTCCCAAATTATATGTTTGACATATGCATTATCATATGACAAACTAACTTTGGAAGAAGAAAAATGACTCTAATTTGTATCCCATCTCAAGACTCATGAGCTTAGTCTGTTATAAAATGTAAATCTTCAACAGAATATGTGAAATTTTAATGTAATTTTCTAATGTAGCAGTGGACTTACAGTATAAGGTTATTTATTGCTTATGGCTAACTTAATTCAGTAATGATATTCAATTATTCATGTTCATATTGATATTGATGTAAAAAATCACCAGAAATTTACTCGGTATTTTGTCAGGTGGGGTGACTTCAATGGATGATTTCTTAGAGAAATTCTTCCCGGACGTGTACAGAAAGAAGCACGCACATCTGAAAGAAACTGACTATTGTAAATATGACAACCAAGTGCTGACACTTTTTACATCATCTCTTTATTTCTCAGCACTTGTTATGACTTTTTTTGCTTCCTACCTAACAAGAAACAAGGGGAGAAAGGCCACTATCATAGTAGGAGCCCTTAGCTTTCTTATTGGAGCAATTCTCAATGCAGCGGCACAGAACATTCCAACTCTAATCATTGGTAGAGTCTTCCTTGGTGGAGGCATTGGCTTTGGAAATCAAGTAAGCAACATGGATCAAGTTTTATTATGAACCATGTCTTTGTAGCAGCAAATATCAAACCTTAGACTTCATTCATAATATTTTTTGTAGCATTTCAACTCATACCACTGAACTATAAATTGAAAACTATAGTCAACCTATTGACATCTAAATATAAACATAATTGACATAAGTAACTAATAAAACCATGTATTGGAAGAAACTTAGTTGAAAAAGGATAATAAAACTTAATTATTTGAGAAAAAACTGATAGAGCAGTTTGTTCCCTTGTCTGATTGTGCAGGCTGTTCCATTGTATCTATCTGAAATGGCTCCAGCTAGCAGCCGAGGAGCAGTTAACCAACTGTTTCAGTTCACAACATGTGCTGGAATCTTGATTGCAAACTTAGTGAACTATTTCACCGACAAAATTCATCCCCATGGCTGGAGAATATCACTTGGTTTGGCAGGTATTCCAGCAGTACTGATGCTTTTGGGAGGTATTTTTTGTGCGGAGACACCTAACAGCCTTGTGGAACAAGGAAGGTTGGATGAAGCAAGAAAAGTGTTGGAGAAAGTTAGAGGTACAAAAAATGTTGATGCTGAATTTGAAGATCTAAAAGATGCAAGTGAACTAGCACAAGCTGTGAAGAGTCCATTTAAGGTACTTCTAAAGAGGAAGTACAGGCCACAACTGATAATAGGGGCGTTAGGGATTCCAGCATTCCAACAGTTAACAGGAAATAACTCCATTCTCTTCTATGCACCTGTCATCTTCCAGAGTTTAGGGTTTGGATCTAATGCAGCTCTTTTCTCATCTTTTATTACCAATGGAGCTCTCCTTGTTGCTACTGTCATTTCAATGTTTTTGGTTGACAAGTTTGGCAGAAGAAAGTTCTTCCTAGAAGCTGGTTTTGAAATGATATGCTGCATGGTAAACACTAAACACTATCTGTTTGTTTATTATTCTTATGTTATGTTTCATGCAACAAATTCAATAATAAATATAGATTAAATTTGATAAATAAATATAGACAACATATTTTTTTTATGGTAGATAATATTAAAGTCAAATATTTCTCCTGATCCAATGATCATTATTAACTGACATTGTAATAGATCTTAACATTGTCAGTGCATATAAACTAAATCATATCATAATAAGTTATAACCATTGTTAATTAGCTTAATTGTTTGTTTGACTTTACGATTGATATGCAGATTATTACTGCTGTGGTTTTGGCGGTAGAGTTCGGACATGGCAAAGAACTTTCAAAAGGCATAAGTGCATTTCTTGTTATAGTGATTTTCTTGTTTGTGTTGGCATATGGAAGATCTTGGGGTCCCCTAGGATGGTTGGTTCCAAGTGAGCTCTTTCCATTAGAGATAAGGTCAGCTGCACAAAGTATTGTGGTTTGTGTCAACATGATCTTCACTGCCCTTGTTGCACAATTGTTTCTCTTATCACTTTGTCACCTCAAATATGGAATTTTCTTGCTTTTTGGAGGTTTGATTGTCGTCATGAGTGTCTTTGTATTCTTTCTATTACCGGAAACAAAGCAAGTTCCAATTGAAGAGATTTATCTTCTCTTTGAAAACCATTGGTTTTGGAAGAACATTGTAAGAGAAGGAACAGATCAAGAGCAAGGAAAACCGAACGGGAAGCCAATAGCTCCTTAAAATTCTCAGCGAAGTGTAGATCGAACAAGTCTAGATTTTACTTTTCTTTTTAATCAATTGTTTATGCTTGCATTATAACTATAAATAGATTACGATGTTTTGTTAAATATTGTTGGTTTTTGGATGAATTTGGCTATGTTTAAACTCCTGGAAATATATCGAGTAAAATTATATTATTTGACGAAGTACATATTATTCAATATATCTCCATTTCTCTTTCCTTCCTTCAAATATAGAGATAGACAAAACCAGCTTGTTGTTTTACCAATCTCACCGTTACTTCTACTTATTAAACAGTAGAATGGAGACCAGCCCTTTATTCCATCCTAAAATATTCAACCAATGGAGTGGTAATAACCGTAAAAAAAACGCAGGCTTTAGGTCAAATATGTTTATCAAATTTTGATTTTAATGGAAGTAATTTTTATTATTATTTTAATCCCTTTAAAATCACAATCTTTGGTCCACAGAATTATTTTTTGATAGATAAATAAAATTTATCTGAGGTGAATAATTAAGTGTCATCTAAGATGGTAACATTATATATATATATATATATATATATATATATATATATTGTCAGATAGTTTAATAGTTAGAAAGTCACCTCTTGAAGTGAATAAATAAAGAAACTAGAGTTCCTACCCTAACCCCTCGGCATATATAATGCAATGCTAAGTTTTTTTTTTTTTTTGAAAGAATAATGCAATGCTAAGTTAAATTTGCAAGGACAAATGATAACATCATCTTCTATTACACATGTAATTAAAATATGTCGCAGATGGGGATAAAAAACAGCCTCGTCTTTGACGAGATTGTACCCAAAAAAATTTCAAAGGAAAAGAAACATGAGAACTTTTTTGAGAAGATCAAAACTATGTTTAACCTCTTTTTTTTTTTTTTTTTTTTATTTTATATTTCATTCCATCTCATCTACAAACCATTTTCCATCTTCTCTGATGTGACTCAGCTTTGATGTTGAGAACTAGGAGTTTAACTTTGAGAGTTTTCGTTGGGGGCGAGTAGTGACGATGTATGGTGTGGGATATCGTTTTTACAGTGGTCGTTTTTGTGTAGGAGTCTGATTTAGGTGGTGACATGTATTTTGATGGGTGTTGTTTCAGCGGTGTTTTTTAGGATGTTCCGCCTATATATGGCGCCTTTAGTGCATTCTCAGTTTCATCGGTCTCTATTCGTCTTGAGCAGAGACCAGGTGGTTAAATAAAATTTGTTGTTTAAAAAAAAAAAAAAAGACACATGAACATATCCTATAGCCATTGGCAACCTAGAATATTAAGATAATAATATACGAATAATAACAAAAGTAGTGCAAAGGACAGAGACAGCAGAATCAAACTTAATATTTTACTGTTAAAAGATGCACTAAGTAAGGTTCAGTTGGGAAAAAATACACTCTGATGGCATCATAATTCCAGCCAGTATCATGTTAGTAGTTTAGCAAGTTCATCAACTCCTAATGTTCCTTGCGGTACAAGGTTCATAAACCGCTCATCAAAATTTTCTTTTCTTCGAATTCTAGGACTCCTCTCCCTTTTACCTTTTGTGGCAACGGTGGTACCTTTTGTGGTAACAGTGGTAGTTTCTCTTGTCTCCGGAGTCAGAGCTTCTTGCTTGTCACTTTTTTGAACCGCAACCTTTCTATGTTTCATAAAAACAGGTCCAGGTGGAGCTGATTGTGCAAAGGAAACTGTGGTTCGATAAACATTGTCTGCATCCAAAGAATCTTTATCTAAAACAAGTGCATTGCCTTGCTCAACAGCTTGCTCCAATAGCAATGAAATTCCTTTCATAAAAGGGGCAGCTGCCCTTGGTAGCGGACTGACATCAGCAGCTCCTGAATCATTTAGCAACTCATCAGCGTGAGGATCCACTGTGCCGTAGATATTACTGTTTCTAGATCCTAGCATTGCATTTGATCCTGAAATTGAAGTAGAAAGACAATCACCAAAGCCTTTGTCATCCATTATATCCGAAGTTCCATGGCTATCACTGATAGCGTTTGAGGGGCATTCAGTGTGCCTACTATCATGTGAAATGGTCATACCTGGGCTGGTGTTGCTGCAAGATTCTGGCTCACCATAGGAATCTGTGGCAACATTTGTGGTTTCAGCTTCATAGACTTTTGTAAGTGAAGCATCAGCAACCACCGACATAGATTGCTTGCTATTTTTGGTGGGACAGGGAACCTTATCCACAGTCACATCATCTGGACAAAAGGATATGCTAGTGTCATGTGATAAATTGCTTACATGCTCCACGGGATTATGATTTAGACTTGGTGTTGAGACATCTAGGGCTTCTGACTGCAGTGTTTTGTCATTTTTGTTGTCAGCATCAGCTTTAGTGGCTTCCTTGAAGTCCTCTACGAGATCTGGAAAAGAGGACTTCCAATTCCGTCCTCTCCACATAAGTATATGCTCATTTTCGTATGAAAGCAATGTGCACGGAACAAGATCCTACAGTCAAAGAACACGTGGAAGAAAGATGTTAGAATAGAGATTTCATAATAAAAAAAAAAAAAAAAAAAAAAAACATGATACATGTCATGACAAAATAATAATAATAATAACCAAGAAGAATCCAAGTACTTTTCAACACTTGATGCAAAGTTGGTTATACCCTTAGTTTTGCTCCAATCTTTCGATAGTCACTTTTATTTAGTCCTTGACAGTTTACACGTACTAGTTCACACTCTTCAAATGCCTCTCTAACATTGTTTACAAGGTTATAATAAACACCATTTTTTCCTGTTGCAAGAAGGAATAAAATCAATTAAATAAACATGTGTATCGGAAGAATAAAAGGACAGACAGCTAGATTTAGTTCATTGTTAAACTGTTATGAACATCCTTAGAAAGATACCTAGCTTGCATATGGGAGTCAATGTCCTTCCCTTTTGACGCATTTCAGTTGCTTCTTCTAACGTTAAACCTTCTGGAACTTGCTGAATCAGCCTAGGATATACTGGAGGCACAGGTTTCCACAACATGAGAGGAAAACGCGGACGTGTTTTATGATTGTAATTTCTTCCTCGGAAAAGGTATATAACACCACCTCTTCTGTAAATGACTTTCCCTCCTGTCTTTTCCTGGCAAAACACAACATATGTCAAGAGGAATATAAACAATAAAGGTTGGTTTTATTTCCATATTTCCATTTCCCTAATCTTCATATTCACCCATCCTATGTTCCATCATCAACACCCGTGGTGGTGGACAATTGATGGATGTGACTTGTGAAATATGTGAGCAAATGATAATATTGGGAAAAATAATAATTAACCTACAATCAGTGACGGAATGAGAGGCTTGCTGTTAGGGGGGCCCTAGTCAAAGATACCAAGGCAAAGGCTAAAAATCTGTTTGTTTGATATTTGTTTCACTGTGAATGTGGGAATTTGGCTTTACGAGGAACTTGCTGCATTTTCTTCTGTTTGTGGGATTTTTGTAAGAGTTTCTCAAACATAACACCCCGACCCATTTTTCTTTAATCATTCCATAACTTAATTTTATAGAAAGAAAAGGAACGAAAACATATATTACAAAGAAGCAACACACATTGAAAAAATTGTTGGAATTTTTATGTGAAAAACTTGTTACAACATATTATAGTTGTTATTTCTTCAAAAGAAGACCTTTTGAATCAAGATGATAAACTGGTTACTCGCTATGAGGGAATAGGAAACAAACCTCCAATTGCTGGCACACATTATCCATGTCAACCGTACACACTCCTATGCACTTGATCTTACACACCCTTCGACGCTTCCAATGAGCATGTATATTATCCAACATGTTATGTATGAAACCATCTCTACCTAAAACACCAAAATTGAATTAATGCATCATAAGTGCTATCACATATGTACTCGTATATAAGCTATGCTATTTCTATGACAAAAGATAAGATAAAATAAAGTCAAATAAATTAATCTAAACATACCCAAATTGAGTTGGCGACTAGATTTCAAGGTACTTCGAACCAACTCATTAATCTCCTCCTTCGTCAACGGTTCACCCAACACTTCTTCTCTAGACATCACATACCTCGGGCTAGTCCCGGGCAAAAACGGACCGGGAGACTGAACCGGTTTAACACCCTTCTTATGTGGCGGGGGAAGAACAAAAGAATCAAACTCCTTGAGCTTCTTCTTACTCGGCGGAAGTGGAGGCCGACCGGTCCAAGGTCTGGGCATAGTAACCGGTCCAAAGGGAACAAAAGGAGGTTCACGCATTTGAACGGGTTTGGATTTAGGAGTTTCGGTGTAACTGTATTTGAATTCGAATGGAGCACCTTCGATTACGTAGGAGACTCCGTCTTCGCTAATTTTTACATTTTCGGGGGTTTTGTTTACTGGTTTTAGTTTCTGTTTGGGTATGTTTGAAAACTTAAGTGCTGGGTGTGATTGTGGGTCCACTTTGGGCTTTGATGGGTTTTTGTTGGGCTTTCCGGTGGGCCTCCGGGATGATTGGTCGGCATTGGAGGCAGAGATGGGGAAAGTGGTAGCGAGCTTCAGAGCCATCGGTGAGTAAATAAAAAGTGATTTGAATCCCTCTTTAATTTTAAGAAAATAAAAAGTGCTCCATCTAAATCACTTGTTTTTGCTAGATTGACACACCGACACTAATCAAACATTGTGTCACACCACACCGCACGCTATAACAAGGATGATTGTCAATTCTTCTATTTAAAGTTTGAAACAATTTTCAAATGCTAAAACCTGCCTTAGAACTTACCTCCACATAGTGGAAATGAGACTTCGTTCAGTAATTGTGTGACACAGTTGCAAAAATTAATGACTCTGATTGTTATATCATGTGAAACCGAGTTGAAATCTGAATTCTCTGATCTAAGTTCAACGGATAAGAGCTATTACGATGTGAATTGCATTGCATTTAAGAGAATGTATTGGATTAGGATTCTATGGAATTTTAAAAGACTTTTTAATTATGAAAAAGTCTTCTGGTATTCAATCAAAAAATTTTATCACTTAAAATAAGTCTTGAGGTATTCAAAACAAGTCTTTTTTCTCCTTTCTCTCTCCCTCCCCCTCCCTATTCTCTCCTTTGTCTCTTCGTTTCTCTATCTCTCCATTCTCTCTCTCTCTCTCTCATCCCCCCTCTCTCCCTCTCTCTCTATCTCATAAAAAAATAAAAAAATTGTATTGAGAATATTATGATAGAGAGTATGTCGTAATCATTGTTCCGCAAATCGAGTGTTAACTCTTCGAGATTATCGAGTTTGCGTTTTTAGGTACCAAAATCGTGTTAACTCTGATATAAAATCGGTTTCTGGTAAAATTGGAAGGTTTAACAAGTTTGACTGAGTTAACACTCGGTAAACTCGTGTAACTCGACCGATTTGTAATGGCTGACACAATATTTTTTTTTTGAAAGATTTGTAAGTACTGGCATAATTTTAAATATGTACAATTAAATTTTGTGGGAATAACATTTTTAACAAATAAAAAATGTGTATTGAGAATAATGTGCTATAGTGTTTTTTAGTCCCTTAGAATCTTATAAAGTCCATAAAATTCTTAAAATTTGAAAATCAATAGCAAAAGAATTTTTTATTGGTTTTATTTTTCTTTATTCAAATGCTAGAATTTATTTGTTCATTATTTTTATCATTCACGCTTGTAAGTTTGTTCTTTTTCCCCTAAAATTCATTGAATCCTTTGAAATTTTAAAATCACATTAAATCCTTTAAAATCCTTAAAAGTGAGTGTGATAAAGTCTTTTAAAATCTCACAGAATCAATCCAATCTCACACAGTCTTTTAAAATCTTAAAGACTCTTTTTATTAAAATAGTCTTTTAAAATCTTAATCCAATCTCACATAGTGCCAACAAAATTTCATTACTTCAATTTGACCGACAATATAAAAGAAAACCAAACTATTGACCATAAACAACTAAATACGGTGTGATGTGGGGTCACAACAAACAAATAAATCAATAACTTCATTTTCCCGTTAACTATATTTATTTATACCGGAATAGAAGACATTTTAAATGAGATGATTTTTAAAATGAGAGGGTGAGAGGAGTAAATAACAGCCCTTAGATCAAATTAATGGATCAAATTAAATTAATTTTAAAATGTGTTGCCATATCTCATCATCTCTCTTCTTTATTCTGCATTGTTTCTCTCACTCTTTTTCTTCGTTCCTCTTTTCTTCTTGTTTGTATCAATTCAGTGATCATGCCTTGAATTACCATGTGCCTCTCTCAATCTTGTCATCCAAACACCCTCCCATTTTATTATCATCACTGGATAAATTCATACTTATGAGAAAAACGTAATTAAAAATAAAATTATATGTATAAAATGCTAAAATGGAGATAAAAATTTAAAAACTGATTCTTTATATGCTTCACTTACTTTGACTCTACTCTAATTGTGGGTGGCTTGGCCATATTGAATTATATATTTGTTGTGATTGTGAATTTCAGTGTGTTGCTGATAATTAAAACAATTGCCCCAAATGTAAAGGTATAGTTTGTAATGGGTCACAACACAACCTTGAAGGAATATTGATAGTCCTTGAAAGCGAAATATCTCCAGAAAGGGTAGAAATCGGCTCAAATGATGTGGGTTGGGTTGGATCTGTGATGGTTCTGTCAAAACTCAAAATGGAAGAGAAGACAACTCTGAGAAACCAAAGGTCATACGGCGGCAAGAGAGATGATTGAGATATGACAGCACACTTTAAAATTAATTTAATCTGATCCATTAATTTGATCTAAGGACTGTTATTTACTCCTTCCACCCTCTCATTTTAAAAATCCTCTCATTTGAAATGCCCTCTACCGGAATAATATCAATTATTTATGCTAATTATTATAAAATTAACAAGTTGTTGTCTTTAGATTCAAAATTTAGTAACTTTAATCAAATCTGCTTTGTGGGTTTTAGTGGTTCTTTGTTCAGCTCCTGAGAAAGTTGAAGATCGCAAAACACTAAGAGGAAAGAAGAAAAAAAAACATGAAGTGGAGTGTAACAACACTTCAGTCTTCACTACACTGAGGTTAGTACTGTACTGCTCCATTTTGTCCTTTTCCTTCAAATGTCGATCAATCAACATCAACTTTATTTACTTGATCTGAATCACATCAACTTTATCTGATTATCTCAAATTCCAATTTTTTTAGGACCCTTTGATTTCTTTTCAAGCTTTCTGTCTAAAATTTACTGACTTGGGAACTTATACATGCAACTGAGTATTGGGAAGATTGAACTTTGCAAGTTCATTTTCGGAGAAAATGATGATTGAAGTGATTTTGGGGCTATCTTAGTTCTTTTGACAAGTTAACATGTTTCAATATTTTCGTGAGTTATGTCATATGGGAAACCAAAGATTACTTTTTTTGTTGGGAGCACTTGCTGTTAATTATTTACTATTTCAATCAATTTTGGTTCCATATGAAAATGAAAGAGCTCCTTGGTCTTCTTCTGATTTCAATAATGCTGTTATGGTGGAGAAAGTGAATACTCCCATTATAGAAGATGTAGGAATGCATAACCATGCAAAGAGTAGTTTAGTTTCTGAACTTGGAGTGGATAGAAATGATTTTCACATTTTACTTGGGAAGAAAGATGTTGGTAAAAATAGAAGCTTGGAGTTAGATAATGTAGGAGGTTCCAAGAAAAGTTCCATTGTAGTTTTGGCCAAGGAGAGTAAGGTTGACTTTTTAGTGAAGCCATCTTTGGAGCCGAAAAGGGGAATTTCTACAATTTCTCAGTTGGTAAAAAGTAATACTATTGATTCAAGGGAGCATGATGGAGTTGGTTTTGATGCCTCACAGAGTTCAATGTCATTGACTAATCGGACTCGTCTTGAAAGTTCTCCTCAGATTAAGAAGTTGCCTGCCTCAGATAAAAGTACTGCGGCGAATAATATTACTGTGAGAAAGATGAGGTGTAATATGCCCCCTAAGTCAAGAATGTTGATACAGGAGATGAACCATTTGCTAGAGCGCCGCCGCACTTCTTCTCGTGCAATGGTATTATTTTTGACAGTTATGAACTTTCTAGTTGCTACCTGGAAAAATTATTGTGGCGAAGTTTTGATTATTTCAACCTTGAATTCTACTTTGATTGCAGAAAGCAAGGTGGAAATCCAAACTTGATATGGAAATTTTTGCAGCAAGGTCCGAGATTGAGCATGCTCCTACAGTAACAAATGACAAGGAACTCTATGCTCCCCTCTTTCGCAATCATTCTATGTTCAAAAGGTAATCTTAATGAAGTTGTTAAAGAAAATATGAACTCAACTAAAGTAAGTTCTACTGACATATATTGGTTTTGACACATGCTTGTTTTGTTAACAATCTTTCCTAATTGTATGTTTAGGAGCTATGAACTGATGGAACTCACACTCAAAGTATACATATACATGGAAGGAAATAAACCGATCTTTCATCAACCTATACTTAAGGGGCTATATGCATCGGAGGGGTGGTTTATGAAATTGATGGAGGAAAATAAGCAATTTGTTGTGAAGGATCCTGCTAAGGCCCACCTGTTCTATATGCCATTTAGTTCACGTATGTTAGAGTTCTCCGTTTATGTACGTAACTCTCATAATCGGACAAATCTCCGTCAGTATTTGAAGGAGTACACAGATAAAATTTCAGCGAAGTATCGTTACTTCAACAGAACTGGTGGTGCTGACCATTTTCTTGTTGCTTGCCATGATTGGGTATGATGTTTGCTCTTTTATATTTTTCCCTTTAATTCCACTTGCATGATGAACCAAGATATTATTCTATTATGATGGTTGAATTAGATGCCTATTTGATGCCTTAATACATATTCATTTTGAACTCCTTACCTAGCATTGTCCTGGCCTTTTTGATGAGGGTCGATGAGCGTAACAACCTTATTTATTGGACATCTCTTTTATACAAAGTATTTGTTGGGGTATGGCTCATAATTTAGGACTCGGATCCTCTACAACTACTTTATCTCTCTAATACAACAGTTCCTACATCTTTTTAATAAGTCTTTGTTGGGTATGACTCATATAATGAAATAGACATCTTTTATACAGGGATAGTTCACGGGTAATCTTGTAAACTGGATTTTACTATTTAAACACAAGTTGTACTTTATAAACCCTAAGTTTGAATATTAGAAAGGTACTGTGTCGCTGCTCTGCAGTCAGAGATGTAGGCACAATTATTCGAACTCCATAATCAAATATCCCGTGTTCTCAGTTTGCATTTTTTTTCTTGTATCTATTTACTTTTGAACCAGGTATTCTGCTAAGTTGCTTCATCTTTTGTTTTCTACTGTAGTTTGTATGTCATTATAGAAATCACCAATGTGTGTAGTAGCATTGCTCGTTGCTTTTGTGCACATAGCTAAAAGCTTAAAACTTTTACTTCTCATGTTGTAGGCTCCATATGAAACAAGGCACCATATGGAATACTGCATAAAAGCCCTCTGCAATTCTGATGTAACTCAAGGCTTTAAAATTGGAAGAGACGTTTCTCTCCCAGAAACTATGGTCCGGTCAGTACGAAATCCTCAGAGAGATCTAGGCGGAAAACCTCCGCAACAAAGGTCCATTCTGGCCTTCTATGCTGGAAACATGCATGGCTATTTGCGTTCGATATTACTAAAGCATTGGAAGGAGAAAGACCCTGATATGAAGATATTTGGCCCAATGCCTCATGGCGTTGCACACAAAATGAATTACATCGAACACATGAAGAGTAGCAAATACTGCATATGCCCCAAAGGGTATGAAGTCAACAGCCCACGGGTAGTTGAAGCCATATTTTACGAGTGCGTACCTGTGATCATATCTGACAATTTTGTGCCGCCATTTTTTGAGGTTTTAAATTGGGATTCATTCTCATTAATCCTTGCAGAGAAAGATATTCCAAACTTGAAACAAATACTTCTTTCAGTGCCTGAAGAGAAGTATCTCAAGCTACAACTTGGTGTCAGAAGAGTTCAGAAACATTTTCTTTGGCATACTAAACCTTTGAAGTACGACCTCTTTCACATGACCCTTCACTCAATTTGGTATAATAGAGTGTTTCAAATAAATGTGAGAAAAAAATGAATGTGAGCTCTCTTAACTAGAAAGCAGAAGCACATCTGGCTAAAGAACTTAGCAGAAGAAATGATAACTTAATTATGTGAGACACTGCTTCTTAAGCTGTAGTGGCAAGAAGAACTTGAGAAAGAATATGGCAAGAACTAGGAATTTGTATTCAGTATCCTAGTTTGTTACTAGTACTGAATGTATCAAAAATAAAATGTTCCAGATCATGTCAATGTACTTAACAGTAGTTACCTTAATTATCATGAATAGTAAGAAGTAAGAACAGTTTGTGCAATAACGATTAAGCAAAATTTCTCACATTTTTTTTCCCTCTCATCTTTATCATGTTTTCCACTTCATGTAGCAGAAAGTAGCGGTCAAAGAAACATGCACATGTTGAGCACAAATTGTGCATGTCCACGAAATCCCAAGATTTTGCTCCCAAACTCTCCACGTGTCCCATCCACCATCAAAGTGAAGCAGTGCAGCGATGATCTCTGTCTGTCCTATCCAATATGGATTTTCGATACAACTATGAACTATGTCTCATTTCATGTTGTTTTTGGATTTTCAAACTGTTGTATATGGATTTCCAAGTTCTATGAAGTTGTTATTAGGCTGAGTTACGACCCGGTCGTTCTCTTTAAGACGTTTCGTGGCACTGTCCAAAAATTGTGCAAGGTAGACTATCAACCACGCCGCCTCCAGGATAAAACAAGCCCACGCCGCCTCCAGGATAAAACAAGCCCAGCTGCACCTGTGCGGTTAACTACTGCACTGTAGAAAATCGTTCGAGAATTACACCTTCAATGTGGTACTAAGACTACTCTTTTAATATTGAAACCAATATGGTACTATGACCACTCTATTATGGTGTTGAGACCACCACTCAAATATGGTGTTACCACCATTCTAATTTTTAACTTCTCCAAATATCAATATGGTATTTCAACCACTCAAATATGATGTTACGACCATTCTAACATCTAACTTCTCCATGAATTGAAGAAGAATATATATGTTTAAGATCATTCTTATTATACCGAAAAGGGACTATGATCTTAAAATATTCTTTATTCTAAAAGGACATAAATAATTGAAGGGACTATGCTCTTAAGACCATTATTGATTCCGAATGGACAATATATCGACAAGGGATTATATGGTCTTAAGAACACTCTTAATTCCGAAGCGACAGAAAGGAGTAAAAAAAGGAGAAGGACTTGTCAACACAAGTCGAATGAGGGAGAAGAGAGGAAAAACATAGGAAGCATCAACTGTGAATTTCGATGTGTGGAATGCACTGTGTGAGCTCTCTATTTATAGAGAAAGTTCACAAGTAATAAGTGAGAAACTTTGGGAGCAAGTAATTCTCATATTAGATTTAGTACAAAAATATCTCAAATTGAGTCAAAATATATCATATTGAGTACAAAAATATATTATTCAGTACATAAATATATTACTGAGTATCAAAATATATTTTAGATCATGTACTAAAATATATTAGATTGCCTTCCAAATTATTTTAGCAAAACTTGGGGACTAAAAAACACTTTCTAATAATGATTAAATTAATTATTTAATTTATCATTTCCAAAAATAATATATATTTTTTCTCTAGTGCTTACTTCGTTCAGATAACTATGTACCTCTTAGAGGTACACCCCCACTATATAAACACTACTAATGTATGTGTTCCATCCGATGTAGGACTTCCACTTTTTTCAATTCACACAACACTAGTTCTACCCAAGATGGAAATTTGTGTTTAGTCTTTTTAACTCAATTTCCACAAATCTTCCAACAGTTCAAAACCTAACAAAACTTCTGAATTTAATGAAACAGCCAAAACAAAAGTAGTATAATATAAATAAAAGTAAAAAATACCTATGGTTTGCTCCATTCCATTTTCATTGTGATCCAAAAATGTAGAAGTATATATATTATCTAGTATAAAGTTTATATTTTATTATATACACATACATACTAAAAAAAGAAAAGTAGGAGTGGTCCAACCGCTGAGTTAGAGAGATTGATACAACAAGCCAGTAGGTATATCCCTCAAAAACAACTTCTGATGTACTAATAAATCTGATTTTGTACAAAATTTATTAGTCAGTGACTCAGTCTGTATTTGCAGGGTTGCTTGTTAGTGGTACCTACCACATCTATCTAGCTTTAGAGAGTTCAAAATCATATATAGCTGGTGTTCTTTTATCAACCATGTTATGTTAACTTCAGATAGAGATTCTTCCATTTATCACAAGTATAATTAAGGAAGGTAACTCAGTACATTAATCATTTTATGATAATAACATTGTTTCTAAATCTTACGTGGTTCCTACTTTCAGGATATGATAATTTGATTTTGATCATTAATGGATGACATACTAACAAATCTTTTGAGACTCACAAGTTATATTAGTGACCGATTCTTAAAATTCATAGGTGTGTTCTTGATTTCATGATCTCTACCAAGATATAGATAGCTATTAGTTATGTTCTATTACTTTGAAGTAATATTTTCCATGATGTCAATGCTGCACAGAGGATTTGGTACTTAGAGATGCAGTTAGGTATACAGAAAATTTTGGGGCCACTCCACTGGGCAATTCATCAGCACACAATTCAAAACGTTATTACACAAGAAGCACGTCTTTGCAACCTTCTCAAGTAGGAAGTGAAAACCATGAAATCTATGGAAGAAGAGTCATTAACAATAATAGTGAACTGCTTGTAGATACCAGATCTATTGCTGTAAATGCAAGTTATGTCTCTGCTGCTGTTCCTTCACTTTTATTAAAAGGGTAATGAGCTTTTGTTCTTCATGCTTAACCATACTACTGCCATGTCTAGTGTCCAACATCGACACGTGTGATTACATTCAAATATTTAACTTTCTCAAATTATTAAGTGTCGTGTTTGGTGTCTGTGCTCAGCTATATATTAGACTAAATGTCAGATTAGAAGAAGTTGTTCATTTTCTGTTAATATTTTGAAAATCAGCATTTTGCATTTTTATAATTGTTATTGCATTATCCTCATATTTGTGCAGTTTGACACTCCCATTTCTTGGTCTACAATATGCTTGGAGTTTGGGAATGGCCTCTTGCAGATATTCTTTCTCATGCATTAGATGTGCTCAACTTCAAGTTCATAGGTAAATAAAACAACTAGGGTTGTGGAAACAAACATTTTTTTTCTTCTGAAAAATTGGGGAAGGCGAGCTGATGGAAAATATTATTTTAAAAAAATAGATTACTTATATCTGTGTTCACTTTATTTTCCTTTGTCCATTCATTATGGTCTACAGATTACTGAATACTGCTATAATATTATGGAATTTCTCAGAATTACATCTCGTGTGTTGAAAACATTGCGCGGTTCTAGTGATGATATTGGGTGGTTGCAGCATGCTCCTGGAATGCCTCCAGTACATGATGGATCTTCAAGATTCTTAGAATTGCTATCAGACATAAGGTCCCCTATTTTATTATAAGGTTTAATCTGATATAATCTGGACTAAGGATTTATTTTTTCATTCTCATTTACCTGTTGAACATCAAATATAACTTATTCATAATTTTATATTATGACATTTCTTTCTTTTTATATTCCCATATTTTTATACCATCAAATATTAAAATTCTTGTTCATCTTTTCTTGGGAAACTCTGTTTACATAGACGGTTCTTGGGTTTCGTTTTACAGGAATGGAAAGGACTCAATACCTAGTTCATTTGTTTATTTGCTGATTCCAGGTATGACAAAATCCACATCATATACCTTCGCAGTTGAGATTAACATATATTTCCTTTTTGTTAAGATTAGAACTTACAAATGTTGCAGGTCTATTTAGCAATCATGGACCCTTGTATTTTGTTGCCACTAAGAGGTTCTTTTCAAAGATGGGTCTAGCTTGCCATATTGCAAAAGTTCATAGTGAGGTAATCAATTAATAGTTTATCTAAATTAGTCAATCAGTGTGGGGAGTACCCGAGTTTGAACCTTGGCTGAAACGATTGTAGTCAGACTTTACTTGTCTCTTGACAGAATTCGGGATTACTGAGGATCCTTTCCCTTGAGAACCGGAGGGGTTAAGATATAGAAATTATTTGATCAGTTTTAACCAACAACATATATATTTTCTGAAATGCATTTAGCTTATTACGCTTTTTCCTTTTGAAGTTTGAACATTTTTCTTTACACTCAGATTTTCAAGTCTCTTTTTCACTTACATCATTCACCACAAAATTGCATCCTTCTAGTGTCTGAGTTTCAAATATATATGTTTCTCTTTTAAGGCATCAGTAGAACACAATGCCATGGAAATCAAGCAGTATATTGAGGAGATTTACTGGGGTTCTGGCAAGCCTGTTATGCTACTTGGACATAGTAAAGGTGGTATTGATGCTGCAGCTGCTTTGTCTCTATATTGGTCTGACTTGAAGGGCAAAGTTGCTGGTTTGGCACTGGTACAGAGTCCATACGGTGGCACCCCCATAGCTTCTGATATTCTCCGTGAAGGCCAGATTGGCGACAAAGAAACCCGGAGGATCCTGGAACTTATAATATGCAAAATAATTAAGGTAACCATTTCACATGCCTTGAAGTTTGTGGTTGGACTAGAGTGTACTAATTGCTCATTTTATTTGCATCTAAAAATGTTATCAGAAAGAAAACTCTTAGAACTTTAGATGATCATACGCATTGTTCTTGTTTGAAAACATAAATCAACCACAGAGGAGGACTGAGGATGGTGAATCTCTGGCGCTGGTGAACGACCTCTTCAGTGACGATGCCTGTCCAAGCGGGAAAGTACCTGCAAAAGGCACTCCAATGCTAAAGTCGATCTTAGCATAATATGATAAGGATGGTGAATGAGAGATACCTGAAATAGGGTAAACCATTTTCCTTATAAAGGAGGACTTGATTGATTAGCAGACCGACTCTATTAAGGAGGACTGAGTACACAGCCCTTCGCTAACTTGGCCGATTACTACAGTATAGTACACACACGATGAAATTTGATACTTGGGCAGGAAGTTACTTGGCTATTTTGCTCCCCTTATGGGAGAAGAATATGGTATGACTATGAGCTAATTGTTGATTGATTAAGGTGTTTTTCTTTCAAATGGACTGTTATGGTTTTGAAATCGGGTTGCTAGGAATCACATGTTACATTTTAATTCTATTTCCTCACAATTTTATGCCAGGAATCCAAAGTCCTAACTGCATCTGATTTTGGTCTCTTTTGTTGTTAATTTACAAAAACAAAAACTAATTTTGTTAATTTTAAATTCCATAAGAAAAACTTATCCTTTCTCTCCTTTTCTTTTAATTGTATGTCAGTTGTATGCTTCAGGGTGATATAAGGGCATTGGAGGATCTCACATATGAGAAGCGGAAGGATTTTATCATGAAGCACAAGCTCCCCTTGGATATTCCTCTGATCTCCTTCCGTTCTGAAGCAAGCATTACCCCTAGTGTTCTTGCAACAATGACACAGATAGCTCATGCAGAACTTCCCCGGCTCATTCTACCAAAATTTGGATCAAAGGTGTCTGATCAATTTGTCGAATCAGGACGCCAAGTTCCTGTAATGGTTCCTGTCTCTGCTGCAATGGCTGCATTTGCTCTCCACCTGCAGCTGCGATATGGTGAAAAGAGTGATGGGGTAGTGACATGCCGCGATGCTGAAGTTCCAGGATCAGTTGTTGTAAGGCCTAACATGAAGCTAGATCATGCCTGGATGGTTTACTCTTCAAATTCAAAGAAGAAGAAATCAAGCGAACCCGATGCTCGCGAAATGTGTCAAGCTATATTTACTTTACTTGTAGAGCTTGGTAAGACAGAAAGGGAAGTGGAGCAAGTCTTATAACTCCAGTTTTGGGTCCTCAAATCACTTAGTTGTGTTGTTTGTTCAGTTTTCTTTGGTTGCTTTGTTTTCAGCATTTCAGCTCCATGTTTAGCTACTATAATGCACAATTCAGTTTAGTACTCTTTTGAAACATTTTCAGGATTCTATTATATCTTTGTTAACAAGAAAAATTAACATCAACTTTAAAAAATAAAAGAAGAAAATATTTTAAAATTTAAACGTGGCCTTATTGTAAATTTATAACATCAATGCTATTCATTTGGACCATCCACCAAAATTATCCAAGGACAATAAGACTCAACTGAAAACCCATTAAAATATAAGCACCCACAATTAGCATTTAGTAAAAAGAACAAGGAGTAAAAGTTTTAATTTCAATTTTAATCTCTTAAATCTTGGAATTATGTAATTTTTATTCTCAACTTTTCAATACCCTGAATTAGATCCTCATACCAAGAAAAATGGCATCATCATCGCCATATATAATTGTGAAGCTAAAAGTGAAATGACAGCATAAATAAAATTGAGTCACTCATTATTATTATTATTATTATTATTGGTATCAACCCTCCGGTTTATGTGAAAAGAAGACTTAGATAATTTAACGTTCGATTAGAAGGTAAGTAAAGTTAGAGTTTCAACCAAAATTCATATGCGTTATTATCATCGATCCAAGGATACTGTTTTGGTGGCATAATAGCACTGCAGTGCAGGACCACCACAAGCAAATGCATGCATTAGTGGTTTGGGCCATTAATAGTTTGGTAGGACTAGGAAGCACTGCTCTAGGCCCAAAATGTAATATTATTTATTGTTCTAGCCGCACTATGCCGATGTATTGTCTGCGTGCAAATACAAATATACACAGGTGCAACTAACATAGTAGTATTACAAAATATTGCTTTCGTCTATGTTAGAGAATATGAATATGTCCTGTTTCACCTTTAAGTACGACACATCTTATTTTGATTGAGGTATTGTCCGCTTTAGATTTAAATCATATTTGTCTCTTATAAAAGGCGCCTCGTTGGATCAAGGATCGTGGGTGGTGTTCTATATAAACTATTGTTGGCCTCGATTCTCAAGCAATGTAAGAATTTAAAGTGTATTGATTCGGTCACACCTTTAGTCAAGGCAAAAGGAGAGTTTATGTGTTGATCCAAATGAAGTTGTCAATGTTCCGTTTCCACACTATTGAAGCTTGCATTTGGAGGACCATATCATATACACACCTTAAGTTCCAATGGATTGTGACCCATATTATCAATCTGAACCATCCAGCCTAGATCCAATGTTGCACCTCCGGTGTCCCTAAAACACCGATGTCCAAATGAAGGCCTAACGACCAAAAACTCTACATATTGCTTGTTCATTGACTTGAACGTCAGAGCATGTCTGCATGTACGGTTACACCACCCCTCATCTAGTAGAGAAGGATTCACGACACAAACCTCCGTCATCACAACCTCTACCAGTTCATAGACCATCAACTTCAAGTCTGAAAGGCACAATATATATTACTCCCTCCGATCTCAAATGTAAGCAACTTTTCACTTTTTAAATTCATTCAATAAATGATGTATGTGGTCTATAATATGGACCACATACATCATTCATTGAATGAATCTAAAATGTGAAAAGTTGTTTACATTTACGACCGGAGGGAGTATTGTCTAAAGTACATTGGTATCAGCCTCAAATAGAAAGCTGAAGCATATAATATAACATCTTTGGTTTCTCCATTAGAGCATGAAATTATAATTTAGACAGCTCAACAAAAAAGATACATAACAATGCTGTAAGGATATATACGAAGTTACGGAACCGCCAGGTACATGTATGAGACACGAACATGCAGCAGTACTTGATGAGATCAGAGACATACAGTAAATGATATTTGTCACCAAGCGCATAACACCAGAACCGCGAACTTTTTTTTTTGACGAAACCAGAACAGAACAATAAATTGTTTTGATTTGTAACTTTCAGAAAATATTTTTCGAAATACGTGGAAGTAAATGCAATCACTTTCAATTTATAATGGCTCCTTTCAATTAAGTTTTTTAACGTTGTTGTATTCGAGTGGAAGATGATCACATGATATCAAAATTCTTCCCTCACGAGTTTTAATATTGATGTATTCACAAGGATTAAACTTCAAACACTTGACTAATTGAAATTTAGAGACACAACATCATCGTTTAAGTGTTCTTTAGTGGTAAATTAGTAACCGAAATCTGCCTTTGTACCAAATGAAAGTAAAAATTGGTCAAAGTTAATATATGTGGTTCAAAATTTGTACATACATCAACTTATGTTGATCCATTTTTGCTTATATTATACTCTCTCCGGTCCTATTTACAAAAACAAATAACTTTTTATATACATTAAATAATTTATGTATTTGGTTTAGGTTCTTGACTAGATACATACATTATTCAATGTATCTAAAAAGTTAACTTTCTCTTATAAATAGGATCGGATATAGCATATCTCTAATATTCTTTACAAGACCATCTCTTAATTGAGGGTTTTAACATTTAAAATCAAGTACCTATTAGGCATCCATATTGGGAAGAAAACTTTTTCAGTTTTATAAAACTCGGAGTTTCACTTAAACCATCAATCTTAAGCGGTACCCATACTCTATTTATATTAAAAAATTAAAATGAAATGGTATAAAGTATTGATAATACTGGTTATTAAAAAAAGTTACTGATAGTTGATTAGTATATCTCATTTAAAAAACTTATATGAGATGCTGGATTGAATGGATCGAGTACTTATTAAGTACAACCATTAAAAAAAATATAAATAAATGATATATACACTTAAGATCAATTTAAGTATTAAAAATCAGATATCTCTATTGTGAATGCTTTAACAAACGAAAATTGAAATTCTTTCATCCAATTATAAGAAACATATAAAAAAAAATTCACTAGAAATTAACGGCAGAGTGGCATTTGTGTCGTCTTCAAAACGTAGTTCAAGTGTTTAGAATCGAGACAAGAAGTATGAGAAAAAGGTCTAGGGGTTCAAGCATGAGTCAATCTTATTTATGCACAATTTATTTTAGGGCATTGTTTTTTTTTAAATAATTTTGGGTATTTTTAATAAGTGTTTTTAGAGAATTCTTTATAGATTTTAAATTAATAAATTAATTTTTAGAAAAGTAAGATACTTCACTTATTAATGTATTAAATACACAAAAAATTGTAAAAAAATTATCATTTAAAGTGTTTAAAAAATATATTAAAGACACCTGTTAATATTTTCTTTCGTTTTATACTACTAGAATATTTGTTGAACCAAGATTCTTGATGTGATGTTTTTGCAATCAAATACTTTGCATAAAAAAAATGAGAAAAAGCACCTCCATTTCTATTAATCATTTAATTCCATGATATATAGGAAAATTTCCATCAATTTTTAGATGATATTTATTTGGAGATGTCTAACATGAACATGGTTCAACGCTGGAACTTTTTTTTTGTTGTAGATAGACGAAATGACAAAATCATTATAAAATCAGATACATAAATGGAGGTATGGGGTTCTATTTTAAGTGTATATGTTCAAATCTTGTGACAATAGAAAATCTTCTCGTAGTACAATATGAAATGAACTTTGACTGATTTTTATTTATTTTGAAACAACTTTGACTGAACTTTAGATGCTAGGAAACTCACGACCCATGACAGATCAAAACAGCTTGGAATTTCTATTTATTTATCATTTTACATCGCACGTACTCATCGTTTCTTAGTAAAAGATTCCCAGAAGTAAAAGGGATCATTATTTTGTTCATTAATGATGTCACCAACCTCTCAATCAAAAGTTTTCCACACTTTTCCACAACTTTAATTAGTTCAATGCTAGAAATTTCTGTTTGCTTATACTAGTGTATGTGTATGTACGTTTTTTGTTGTTGAAAATACTAGTGTACGTTTGTGATAGGTAACTACAGTCTATAAAATACCTTTTGGTCATTCAAGAATCATATACTAATATTAATATTAATATTAATTAATGTATACAGCACTAAGTAGATGCCAAATATCCAGGTTTGGATTTATCTCCAAGAGACACTTAGTTGAATTGTTGATTTTCCTAATAATGCTGGGACCAATATTCTTTTATAGCTCAGATTCTATATTTATCCCGAATTCAGATCAGATATCTAGTAATAAACGATGAAAACAACAAATTGTAGATTTTGTTGTTCATGTTCTGTCGTACTTTCGTTTTCCCAAGAAAAATTGGTAATCAAACCCAACCCCAGTGACTGAGTGTAAATTATGAACATTTCAATACACACAATACAACAAAGAAAAACGCCAAACCCTTCTTCCAAGAGCTCACTGAAAAGTGAAACTAGTTCCTTATCCCTCCTTGCTGTCAGATATGTGTGAGTGTGAGAATGTGAATATAGTCATAGTACCCTTTAGCCTTAAATATACTTCTTTCAGCTTGACTATACAAGATGACAAAGGAGGCTAATTTAATTATGCGATATATTACCTCTGTCCCTAATTATAAGACTCTTTTGAAAAAAAAATATGTCCCTTTTTATAAGATCTCTTTGATATTTCCAAGTACATTCATTATTTCTTTACTAACATACTCTTATTTATTTTGCATATTTTTCTTCAATCAACAATAAATATTATGTTGAAAACATAAATTAACTCTCTCTTAAGGATAAAATTGTAAAAACAATAGTAATTATATACAAATTTAATATTACAACCAACTATCTTAATCTCCGTAATTTTGGCAAAAGGCTCCTATATTTAGGGACGGAGGTAGTATTTAATTGTAGTTAAGAATATACTCCATCTGGTCCTTATTATAAGAAACATTTGACTTTTTAGGTTCATTATGTAAGTGATGTATCTAGTCTATATTTATAACAAGATACATTAATTATTCTATGAACCAAAAAAGTCAATTGTTTCTTATAATAAGGACCGGAGGGAGTATAATGCATAATCGACAGGTGTTGGAAATGAGTAATGATAATGTAGTAATAAAAAAAGGGAACCCATTTGGGTTGTCTTAGTGGTATTGGCTTGGGATCTGAGACTTCTCCTCAAGATCTCAGGTTCAATTCTCTCCGGTGTCAATTTAGATGAACTAATTTAGCTTCTTAAAAAAAAAAATGAATGCTAATGAGTATCATTGGAGTATTGATTAAAATGTTAAAATTAGTAAAAAAGTGGTGTAATTATTGATAAGATAAAAGTGAAAACTTATATTTCCAAAACAAATTTTTTATTAAAGGATTTTTTTAACCAATATCATTAGGACACTGGTTAGCAAGACACATAAAAAATAAGAGAAATAAGTAGTTAAGTTAAGAACACTAATTCATTCAAAACGAAACGTTTTAAAGAACATGAGTTCAAATCATAATTGAAACAAACATTGATGAGACTCTACTTTTATCACTCTACTTCTTAACTCTTCACCTCCAACCACTAATTCAACCCTATATATTTTATTTGTACAATCGACAACTTATTTGTTACAAAATTGCTAACAAATTTCATATTGATACTTATTAATGATTTAAAAATTAAAACAATGAATAACTTTCACATAGGAAAAAAAATTACTTTTTGATATTTCAATCTCTTGAATACAAAAATTTTAAGATAAAATTTCTATTTTAAATTTTTAATAGTGTTTTTATGACACTGGTTAACATTTTCCTAATAATTGATTTCCATTTACATGCTCCTCACAATGTTATATAATGTTGTATTAGTCGTCTAATTTTGGTTCTATAAATAATAGAACTCTTTATTTACCACCAATACGACC
The DNA here is from genome assembly GCF_003473485.1 of Medicago truncatula. NCBI lineage: Eukaryota > Viridiplantae > Streptophyta > Magnoliopsida > Fabales > Fabaceae > Medicago > Medicago truncatula. The sequence continues at coordinate 47,424,993 of NC_053049.1, read as the reverse complement.
GAGGACATAAAGAAGCAATAAAGTATTATTATATGCATCTCAATCAATCTCATGTGATAAAAATAGAAACCGGAAAGAAACATAAGGTAAAGAGGTCAATTTAGTAATGTTGATTGTGAATGAAAATAAACAGAGAGAACATGGGACAAGAGTAGTCGTATTCTAACATCATCAATTGAATAATGTGATCTCCCTAGTTTTATAGTTTTTTAATGTTGAAGAATCTAGCTGTGAAAATTACAAGAACTGAATACAAAGATATGAATATTGCAAGTTCTAATTCGAGTTTTAATATATCTAAAGTGTTTTAAAAAGAAGATCATATTTATATGTTATTCATAAGAAATAAACAAATATAATTGGAAGCATCAAAATGATCCAAAAAAAATAATTGGGATGATATAGGATATGAGATATTCCTGAATGTGTCCAGGGGGAAAAGGTATGTTCTGTTGAGGCATTATTAGCTAGCTAGAGTCTCATGTTGAATGCTCATGTCATGTCAACATGGAAAATAAATATAATTGGCGTCCGTCCAAGAAGCCTCAATTCATTCATCCCACTTAAGCCAGCCTGTGTTGGGAGTAGTAACCATATATATCTGGTTTTGTCTCTGGTCAAGCTATTTAGGGCGCACTGTCCCTTGTTACCTTCCTTCTCTTTGCCACACCCACCTTCTAAGTTTCCAACACTAGGTTTATCATTCTCTTTCCCCTTTAGACAACAATAAATTATAAAAAATAATTTAACATCGTGCATTGGCATTGTTAAAATGGTTTTAAGTTGAGAAATGATATTTGTACATCCACTTTATGACAACTTTTTAATAATTTTCTCTCTCATATACTCACATTTTCCTCTTATTCTCTCTCTGATTTTTTCTCTTTTTAACCAATGAAAAGAGAGGAAAAAGAAATTGTCATAAAAAATTATATGAAATGAGTGTTTAAATATCACTACTCTTTTAAGTTAGATCTAATCACATCTAAATAAATAAAAGTAGATGTGCATACTTTTTAAAGTATAAAACAAAATATGTTTGTTTTATTTTTCTATTTTGGGGAGTTGAAATAAATATTTGATAGATCATAGTAGATGTGCATGTACTAGTAATATGCATAATGTGGTAGCCATTCGTGTGGGGGTCACAATACATATAAGCCCCACGTTCCTTCTTTTATATCTTTCTAGCTGCCCTTCTCCTTCTCCTTCTCCAAAATAATCCTTCCAAACTTTCCTATCATTTGCTCTCCCTTTCACTTCACACACACTCCTTCTCTACTTTATTTATTTACTTGCCTCACACACTAATATCACTTTCTTCTCCTCTAACTAAATTATATATACTACTAAATAGAACAAGAGAGTTTCTTCTAGTGACTTCATCATTACTACATTAATCAATATTCCAAACCAAAAAGAAGAGTGTGAGTGTAGTTATAGTTAGTTAACCCATTTAAGCTAGAAATAGAAACTTCACTTGAAACTGTTTTTAGTTAAGACAATGGATGAGTGTAATCATCTATCTCTACCTAAAACTTCATCTTCGGCCCATTTACCTGACCCGGTTGAAAAGAGACCCAAAAGACCAAGAGAGAGCAACCACCCGGTTTACAGAGGAGTTCGAATGCGGGCTTGGGGAAAATGGGTATCCGAAATCCGCGAACCGAGAAAGAAGAATCGGATCTGGCTCGGAACGTTTGCCACGCCGGAGATGGCAGCACGAGCACATGACGTGGCAGCTCTCGCCATCAAAGGTAACTCCGCCATACTCAACTTCCCTGAACTCGCCGCTTCAATGCCCCGACCCGATTCAAACTCCCCTCGTGATGTTCAAGCTGCCGCCGTTAAAGCCGCTGCCATGGAAGTTCCCGATCAACAAACATCATCATCTACGTTTTCTCCGTCGCCGCCTTCACATTCTTTGTCTTCATCTTCATCGTCTTGTTCATTGGCGGTATCTTCCTCCGATGAACCTTCAACACCAGATGAACTTGATGAAATAGTAGAACTACCAGCATTAGGAACGAGTTTTGAATTACCCGACCCGAGTAATATGGTATTTTCAGACCCATGGCTTTATTCACACTCTTGGTATAATCTTAACAGCATTTACGATGAAAGGGATTATTTTATGGAGGATCAGATATCAATGCAACAAGAAAACAACAACTCTGAAAATATTAGTAAATATGATTCTTTCTGGTTTTGAGGGTACTTCTTTGTGGCGGCAGCAGCAGCAGCAGCATTAACGTTAATTACCCATTGGTTTTTTTTTAGCTTTCTACTACTACCTCTTCTTTTCTTTCTTTGTTTGCTTTCATTTTTGTCTTTTTCTTAGTTAGTTACATATTTAATTTTATGTGTGAGGGTCCTTTAGCAATTTTTTCACTTCAAGGGCTAAATACATTTCTTGTCTCTATCGTGTTTATTATCTGTCTTGTTTATTGCATCTTTGAGTTTAATTACCTGTGTCTTCTTCCTCATCCATTTCTGTTTTTTATTATTATGTAATAATGCTGCAAATATACATGTAGAAACTGTCACTCTTTATTATTATTATTATTATTATTATTCTACTTTTCTTTGACAGGCATAAATAAAAGGTTAAAAGCAGATTCTTTGTGTACTGTTTTATTTTTTTTACAGCTAATAAACTTTTTTTCAATCAATGGCCTACCGTATTTTTGGAAGCTGGGCTAATTAATATAGTTGGGTCATGATCCGAGTTCGGAAGACTTTCAGTAAAAGAACTGATTACTTTTAGTTAAACTAACTAATGTTGGATAATGAAGAAAGTGTGGTTTATTACATTGGGCACACAAGTGGATTCAACGTTAAACTTTTACTACCAAATCATGTGCTCAAAATTCGGACACAAGTTTAGTAGACTCCCTTAACCTCTTATCACCAAATTTTAGTTTGAGGTGGAGTGCTATTTTGAGTAATTGTTCAATTTTTCTAATTCTGTCGCGTAAATCTTAGTATGATGTTTGTTAGACAACAAATGAACATGTGTTCATGTTGCTCATAGTCATAGCTTAGCTAGGACTTTACCAATTACGATCGGCTCTTTTTTTTTTTTAATGAAATTTTAGTTTATTCATTTTGAAAGAAATAATAAATACCAAACTTAAATGTGGTTTAAATCCTTGAATCATCAGAATTGCTTGATTTTAGCCTCAAGTTTTTGCACTATAATACTTGTGGTTATAAGGAGGATGCTTGGTTGGGGGCAGAATATATAATTAATTGAAAATTATCTTTCATTTGCAAAGCGGTAGAAGCATAATTGTTACTAACCAAAAAAAAAAAAGTTGGAAGAAGCTTGGAAGACTTGCTAATTGCTATAGCAATTAACACATATAAGCCAGCAATAACTTCTTGACGCGTGATATTTTTTTTGTTTCTCTTAGCTAACTACTCCCTCTAGTCCTATTAAAAAAAAAACATTTGACTTTTTTGATTCATTGAATGATGTATTTAGTCTATATTTTTTTTCTTTTATGAAAAAAAAATTTAGGGTGAGGGGATGGTGCTCCAGTCCAAGGCAGGGAAGACCTTCGGACTCAAAAATCAATTACAAAGGTAATTACATTTACCTCCCTCCAAAGATACTACCAAGTGCATTAATTACACAATTTTTTCTTATAAATATTTTGTCAATTATGGAGTGTGATAATAAATGTTTAGTCGATAACTTGCATTTGCATGTTAAAACTTTGAAGAGTATGCCTAATCTTTGGGCAACTGAAAATAACTCAGCATGCTGGGCAAGTTTTGCAAATTGCGGTAAATTCCAAGATTAAAGCAATGATTAGAGATTTTAGTTCAATGCAAAACAACTCAGTGTTGAGCTTTCTGATTATTTTGACGTGAAAGGTTTTGCATGCAATTAGAATTTATAGATATTAATGGTGTGTCCCCCAAAAAAAAAAGATATTAATGATGTGACAACAACTTGATTAAAGATAAAAAATACTTGCTTTGTTAAGTGGAAGTACAAACAATTCATGGAGTAAACATAATGAAAAATAGCAAAGAGGGCCTCTCAAACATCGATTAACAAAGCAAATATAAAAATAATGTGTTAGAAAATGGAAAATTCAACTTAATAAAAGTTTAAAATCGTTGTTTTCATTATAAAATTATTTATACTTTAGCTCAGTTGTTAAAGACAATATTAAAGATTCGAATCATAGACACTATAAAAAAAAAAAAACTACTTATACTTTTAACTTCCTTAACTAGTGTTCCATCTTTTAACTTCCTTAACTAATGTGCATAAGAATTTGTTAGCATAACTTTAATAAAATATGCTTTGACAATTTAAACTTATTCGTTAGCATAACTTTAATAAAATATACTTTGATAATTTAAACTTAAACCAATTGGTAGAGATATTGTATTTTATATGTATGGGCTGGGGTTTGAATCTCAAACACTCCATTTCTCCATGATTAAATTGTGTGAGCTTTAACTACTAGACTACTTGACAAAAAAAACGTAAATCAATTGAGTGGAGGCAGTTTTTCAGTTTTAGGCATGCAAATTTATTTTTTTTTAAAATGTTCGCATGTGTTGGGGTATATATTAATTGTTTTCTCAAAAGTTGTATAATCAATTTTTTTAAAGTATAGAAAAAAAATACTATTTACAATATAAAATTCTACCTTTCAATTCCTTAACATATACATTTTGGGTACAAGTTAATAGGCACCTTTCTTTTATAAGTATGTCAATATTTTCCTTTAAAAAAAAATGTCAATATTTATTGAAATTTCTATTTAATTTTTATAGGTTTTGCTAACAAATTTCATATGTTAATTAAACAATTAAAGTATATATTGTATTTTAAAAATTGTGCATTTAATTCTCTTATTTTTTATTTCGTAACATGTGTCTTTAACCAACATGTTATTGTTTGCGAGCTTTTATTCCTTGGGATGCTTGCAAATTTAAAATGAAATTTCACATGCTAACAAATTTGTTTCCTTCCATGTCAAAATAATTAATTTAAGGATGAACTAATATTTTTTAATGAAAAATGCTAAAAAGTGCGTTTATAGATCAACTAGAAGAACAATAACAATAACAAATTTGGGGCAGTTGTTGGTGTGATTCTTTCACTATTGGTAATTCAATTCGTTGACAATAGTTGAGTACAGTTTTCCAACATCTGGTGTGATGTTACGACATATGTACCCATAGAAGAGTACTTGTAGTATTTTCTGAACTTTATATGATCAACGACTTAAAACTTTTGAATAATAAGATCGTCAGAAAATTTATGATCATTGAATTGACGTTGAAAACTTGGGTTGAAGATCATATTGTACTGTATGATTGTAATAAGAGTCAAGAGACATGCTAGGTAACAAGTGTACAAGTGTTGCTAGAGAGCTTGTCCCTTTAGGTTATTTGTTAAGAAAATAAATATGAAAAAAATGAAAAACTGTGTTGAAAAAAATTCTTTTTCAATTTTAATAAAGTTGAAAACTAAATTTTTAAGGGAATATATATATATTTTTTTTGTACAAAGGGGGATATTTTTTATTACTTAACAACAGCAGGAAATTTGTTAGCATTTTTATATTGAATTATTATTTTACGGTCAATGCAGGGGCCAAGATTAATGTTCGCAATGAATGAAATGCAAAACTCCAGCAAAAAAAAAAGAAAAAGAGAAATGATATTTGGACAACCATTTTCTAATAACTTTTGTGACAACTTTCTCTCTCATACTCACATTATATTTTTACTTTCTCTCTTTATTGCTTTGGTTTTTATATCAATACATATTTTTCTTTCTAAAAATATAGTTGTCAAATAACATAGCAGAAGAAGGTAAATAAAAAAGACATGAGTGGCACACAAATTGACACAAACTAGATTTAGATTAGGCATTTTGAAAACAATAGTTGTAGCCTACACTAGTTATCACCGATAAGTCTTTGCAATTGCGTCTTGCAAGCGAGTGAATTTTTTTAACCAGGTGTAGAAATTAAGAATTCAAAGATTTATTGCTATATTTTTTTTTTCTTTCTTTAGACCTGACCTAAGAATCACTTGTTAACCTTTTACATAATAATTGAGTCAATATTTTGTTCGTTTTTAAAATTAGCTTTGTCATGTAACGCCCTATTGAATATTTATGAGATATGAAGATCCTTTCGCATATGATGAATATAAACTCAATTGATACATTCTTCTTTATAAATGAATGAATGTATTCTTAAAAAAAAAATGAATGAATGTAATTTAGTTCTTTATAAATAAATAAAAAATCAATTCAGGTGATTAAGCATTTTGATTCCCACGTAGCACACCACAATTTCTAGGTGATTTATAATAGCTGTGTAATACTCCACTAAAAGTTTAAGGGAATGACTAGAGAGTGTCCTTAGGTATTTGTTAAGAGGATGAATATAAAAATATTTTATGGAAAAATGGTGAAAAGTGATAGATTTGATTTTTGAAAAGTTAAAAAATTGTTGAATTCATCAATGTTAACTTACCATTTTTTGTTTCCTTAACTAATGTCTTAAGAACACTGGTTAGCATAACCCAAGTTTAATTATAGGAAGAAAAAAAACCAATTTAGACTAAATACATATGTTAAATGTTAATCGATGAAGTTAAAAGCAAAATATTGTTTATTGAGTAAATAGTCAATTTCCCTCCTGAAATTGTAAGTTTCATCAATTACCCTCATGAAATTAACAAAATTTCAATTATCCCCATGAAATTTCACAACGTTAGTCAATTTACCCCCTCCGTCAAATTTTTCTGTTAGTGAACATGACGTTTTGCAAATACCCCCCTGAAGTTTTGCATATGTGCAAAATGCCCCTCAAACTTAACAATTAATAGTTAAATATTAAAATTAACTATTAATTTTGGAATTTGGGAAAACTACATGCATATATACATCAAAATAGGCTCCAAAATGGGGGAAAATATGTGTTTTTTAAAGTGACAATAATGGGATGATTTGTGGATTAATATTGGGGGTTGTGTAGTTTAAATGGTTTGAGCAAATTGTTGAAGGAGTTAAAAGACTAAGATCAATGGTGAAGGAGAAAATATAAATTTAAATCTGATTATTAATTTGTTTATAAACCTCTAAAAATAATAATTTGTCTATTAGAAATAACCATTATTGTCACTTTAAAAATACACATTTTTCCCTATTTTGATGTATATATGTATGTAGTTTTTCCAAACTCCAAAATTAATAGTTAGCTTTAATATTTAACTATTAATTGTTTGTTTTTAAGAAAAAATAATATAAATTTTTAAGTTTGGGGGGCATTTTGCACATAAGTGCAAAACTTCAGGGAGGTATTTGCAAAACGTCATGTTCACTAACAGAAAAATTTGACGGAGGGGTAAATTGACCAACGTTGTGAAATTTCATGGAGGTAATTGAAGTTTTGTTAATTTCAGAAGGGTAATTGATGAAACTTACAATTTCAGAGAAAAATTGACTATTTACTCATTGTTTATTTAAAGTTGAAATGGTAGGGAGTACGAAAATTATTATGTTCACACTCGTCAAATTTCTATTTAAATAGCCCCCCTCTCGCAATATTGTTCGATTTATTTTCATCTACTATTCATCGCTTTAATGTTCTTGTGGTCCACCCCTACGTGTAATCAAGATAATGTTTATAAGAATCCCCGTGAGTTTAGCTCAGTTGGTAGGGATATTGCATATTATATGCAGGAGCCGGGGTTCGAACCCCGGACACTCCATTTCTCCACAATTAAATTGTGTGAGCTCTAGCCACTAGACTACTTGACAAAAAAAAAAAAAAAAGATAATGTTTATAAGATGAGTGTTAGTATAAAACTAATGTAAGATGAAGATTCCGAATATAACATGGTGCGGTTATCATTGCCATAATGAATGATTTCCCCCTCCCCTCCTCTCCTCTTGAGAAAAATAAATAAATAAGCATAATTTGTTTTTTTAATAAGAAGCGTAATTTGTTTTCTAACTTATCAATAGCGGAAAAAATCTCTTCAAAAAAATAAATAGGGGAAAAAATAAATAAATAAAATAATCGTGCATTTGAATTTGAGTGATCATTAAACTACACGGATTATTTAGAAGAATCTAATTTCAATTTTTGAATAGAATAATTCTTAGCGAGATTTTAGTTACCTCTCAGAACGAATTTTGTGGTCAATGAATTTTAGTTAAAAACAAATTGATTTGTTATTATTTTTAACAAGGCAAATTAAATTATATTAACAAAATCACAACAATCCCTTCAGCATAAGGCTGCCATAGAGACTCCTAAAATACAAGCAGTCCAATGAGTAACAACAAAACAGTGTTAGCCGATCCCCCACTCTACGTGACACACACGAAGCAAACCACCTATCATAACTAACACCAACCTCATCCCAAATTCTCACTATCTCCCTCCACCAACAAGAACAACTCCGGCTTCCATCCTCCAACCAACCATCCAACAAATTGATTTTTTCTTAATTCTGTATATATAAGAAAAGAAGACATGTACCATGAGTTTTACACTCAAATTTAATTAAAATTGAATATTTTGTGTATTATTTTTTGTTAAGCAATCTAATGATTGGGACTCACACGTTTTAAATATGGAGAAATGAAGACTACAGAGTTTAAACTTCGACTCTTGCATAATATTGTACTTGCAACCAGGTGACGGAGCCAGGATTGTTAAAAGTATGGACAAAAAACAAATTGCAATACATTTATAGATATTTACATAAGAAATAGCAAGCAAATAATAAAAATTTCTAATGAAATTACCCAATTTATAGGGATTTATATAATAAATTCAGAAGAATTTACATAAGAAATTGTAAAAAATTTGAGCCGAACCCCGAAGGGGTCGCTAGACGGTGAAACCGCCACTGCTTACAACTATCAACTAAGTTGTGCTTACAACACTATGTGATTATTTATTTTTTTAATTGTGGTTAAAAGTGAATTTATGTAACAAATATCATGAGTTTGATCTAAAATTATCTTACACCTGAAGGACATCTGCACAGAAAGTGGATTTTAGGAGTAAACATAATTTATTTTCGGGTGTAATTATTATATTACTCATTAATAGTTAACACTTAATAATCTTAATTTGATTTTAAATTTTTCTGTAAAATAGATAAATAATGTCAACTCAAATTTGTGCTATTTTTTATTATATCATTTAATATTATTTGAAAAGGGAAATGATATTAAGAAAAAATATATACAAAAAAAAAAACATTATTCTTTATTGCCAACAAGTCGCCTGTAATTCAACATTATTAGGAGGAAACCTTATGTTAGGTAGGTCGACACAACTCAAGTCACACCATTACAAAGAGAGACTTTAATTTGGTTCCAATAATTGAGCAAAATCCTTCACCCGTATCATATCCTTGTTCAATTATTCACAATTGCTTTTGCTATAGATTCATGCTCTTAATATAAAATTGACTAACATATCATTATTTAAATAATATAAATCAAACTAAAAAACTCATGATATTCATATAATTTATTAGCATTGTTGTGATTTCCTTTCATCGGTACCCACAAGCAGTATGGAATGGAATAGTCAAAACTCCATGACCCCATTACGTAGTTGTAAGATATTATGAAGCAAAGGACCCATGGGGTTTGTATTTTAGTACAGATTTAGGTGTATTATTTTTTGGTGGTTGGAAATGTTAATATCTTAAAATTATCAATGAAAGTGTAGTGTATAGTTTTAGTATTTCTGAAGGAAAAAATAGCTGGATCCTTTGGGAGAACAGTGTGATTAACAGAAGTTATGGGGTGTACTTTTTGTGTTACGAGCAATTTTTTAACATGTTAGTAGTATATGCTAAGCTTTATTGTTGCTATACTTGCTATGCTTCGGAGAAAACATAAACTGCATTGTTAATGTATTTTGACCCAATTACATTGTACTATGATCGAGGTGTTATTCCTTGTGGAGTCACACATGCTCTTTAATTCGAAAGTTGACTTTTAATTAACAAAGGATTTTTTTTGGAACTACAAGTACAAGACTGGTATTTATACGCTAAAGTGTTTCACATAAGCTAAGTTTTGCTAGCATTAACAGTTAAACACTTACAGGTAGATGTATAATATAAATAAGGAAAAATGTTAACTTGTGCTCTTAGGGCATAAGTTAAAAGGCTAAATGTAAAGTGTCTCTTCTATCTAAGCCTCAATTTTTGCTTAAGCGTTTTCATATTTGTCTGTTGACAATGGATTAATTATGTTAATATGATTACCATGGAGTAACCATGCTAATTTGCTACTAACATTTTCTCCTAAATACATCAACTTTTGTTGATCCATTTTTATAGTATATTATTTGAGACGGAGTAGAATATACAATCAATATTAATTAATTGTGTATCATGTGTGTGTGGAAGAATTCCATGCTCTTTCTCACATGCTTCCTGCATATAGTTGCAGGGGCTTCGAAATACTAAGTCTGTGGTTTTGCTTTAATTAGCAACAAACAATTACTTATAATACTATATATTAGATGCAACAGAGAATACACACACTAGGTGGGGTGAAGTTACTAAGATCCTGGAATATTGGCTGACCTTTCAAATTAATAATTCTAAACTAGAAATTGGTTTGTATTTGATTTAAATCTCAACATACAGTCTACCTACTGAGTGAGCCAGATCGGAATTAAAAATGCATAAACAGTTTCTCTCTAGATTATTTAATTGCACCAGTTTTCTGTTCTTTAGATTTGATTCTATTATTTATTATTAATAAGCGTCAACCTTATAACAACATCATTCAAATAATGTCTTAGCTTTGTCAAACTTTGGCATAATTTGTCCACTATATGATATATATTTGGTCTTAAAAAACTATTGTGCAAATACAAAATAAACATCTCAAAACAATTTGGATTCTCTAAAATAAGTAAAATAAAATATCAAGGGTCATTATTTTAATAAATTCTTGATTATTAGTTATTACCATGTATATGCAACATATACCTTTGATTTGTTAATTAACAATTAATATTATTTATTTGACACTCTAAAATGAACTGCTCATTTTAGAAGAACTAGATCCTAATTAAAGAGACTAATGACTAATTTGTTTAAGTGGCAACAAATTTGGGATTTTGATGAACTGACCCACTTTTTTTTACAAAGCTTAAGAGAAAACAAAACAAAAAAGAAAGAAAAATTCAGCTCTATGAAACCAAGTTTCCACATAGTCTACGTAAAGTAGGTTCAAGATGTCGAATGGAGGGAAGTGGTCGATCATAACATCAATGCTAGAAGAAACTCCTAGTTTGGCAAAAAAGTTTGTACAACTATTTTCTTTTTGAACGGTGGCCTCACAGGGTTTGCCAAGAAAAATGATACGTTTTAGAGTGGTTACTCGATTAACCGATTTAAAAAGTAGCAAACGATTCCGTTAACTCTTAGTCAGGATATTTTCGACAATTTGAGATGCTTGTGAGCAATTACTAGATGTCAAAAGAGCAATTTTCTAAAATGAGTTAAGTAAACTATTAGACTAATCCGCTTTAGCATCCCTAATTTTAATCAACGCGAAAATATAATAGACAGACTGGCCCACTTTGACAATAGTAGTTGAAAGGAAGGTTCTTAATAAATAGATTCGTCATTTTCATTAAGTATAGCTTGAAAATGCAGAAGCAGCAGAAGCATTTGAGAAAGATTTTGGGGGCCTTGTATGATGAGCTTAATAATAGTCTTGTTATTATTATTAGATAAATATTTATTGTATGTAACAGTTTATGTATAAACAAAACATTTAACACAGATAGGTTCCAAGATTGAATACAATTATAGGAGATGGAAATAAGATATTTGCACGTGAAATTGTTTGTGGCAATAATTCATACAAATATGATGCATAGCTAACCAGTGCAGTGCCTTTCAGGTAGTAGTTAGGTGATTTGATGGCAATAAGTGCCACAAAAGTTTTTGTCTCTTAAGAAGGCCTATACAGTCTCATTCCCTAAGGACAAGTTTTGTACTGTAATGGGTGAATCAAGATTTGGGCCCTCTCAAACGATGGATATAAGATGTAGGGCATTCATTTTAGTTTTCCAAATTTATTAATTAATAAGTAGTAACTAAAGATGTGGCTGTATCAAAATGCAAGTTCCTTATACTTCAACACCTTCCTTTCAATTTTCAGCAGCTTAATTTGGTTCCACTTCCAGCTATTTGAAGGTCATTGCAGAAAATTTCAAAATTATGAATGTGAATTACTTTTCAATAGCTCAAAGGAAAAAAAAAAAAACAAAAAAATTAGCTTGGTTGGATTAAGTGAAGACAGTTCCCCTGCTTTAATTACAAAATTTGACCTTTGTGAAATGGAAAACTTTATACAACAACACGATATAATTGTGATTGCAATGTTTAGCACTCGATTGATTGGATGCATCGACCAAGAATTGCACAAAACATCAGCTACAATATGATTGTCTTTTGTTTGAACCTAATTCTAGCAACACTTTAGGTACACAATGAAAAAGTTTGATAGAGAAGAAAATCCTTGGCATTTAGTGGAAGTTCAAAGTGAAACGATTACGTTGTTGTCAAACTTAAAGAAACGCATTTACAACATTATATTGAACCAAGCAAAATCAGATTTGAATTATTTAAATAAGAATTCGAGTTTGAGTTTTGTGGATGATAAATATTTTAAGATGGTCGAGATTTGCCATTAAATTAAAATTAAAATTTATTTTAAAATAATTAAATATAAAAAGGTTACGGTATTAAATGATAGAAGGTTAAATGCATACAAAACTAAGCTTTAGGCCCCACATTGTTACTTGATATGTATGTGTGTATGTATGAGGGGTGAGACGTCAATTGGGTGATGTTGTGGTGCCAGTGTCAATTGACATTGGTAAACCATAAAATGAGAAATTATTTTTTTCTCTCTCTTTTATAAGAATTTTTTATTTTTTATTTTTTTTAAATAAAGGAAGACACGTTTTATAATGTAGTTGATCAATGTTACATGACACTGAAATTATAATATCACTCAAGTGTTGTCCATGAAGGATGCTATATGGCACGATAGAATTGTCAACAAATAGCAACGAAGTGGAAATCATAGAATGTGGTCGCAAGGAATACAACACATGGGAGGGAGACAATAATTACTCAAATGAAACAAAACTCATCCAACGACTTTTGGTGGTTCGTTGAATTTCGTCGGCTTGGTGGTTGTCGTACCCACCAGAATTTTCTTATATATATAGATAGATATTCTATTTAGGTAGGCGCACATAATCAATTGAAACGAACAAAAAAAAACTTACTTCGAGGCCTGCTGTAGAATAAAATTATTTGATTAAGATAAAATTATTTGATTAATAAGTCCATTTTTACGTTATTTCGTACAATATTGTACAATTTCTTTGTTTGGGGATTCTTTTATCACGCGATAAAAAATGAAATTTTAGAATGGATTGCTACCTATGACTAGATCTCGGATAAATGGAAATTTTATTGATAAGACCTTTACCGTTGTAGCCAATATCTTATTACGAATAATTCCGACAACTTCTGGAGAAAAAGAAGCATTCACTTATTACATATATATATATATAAGAATAAAAACATGGGTTTCCTAACTTAGATAATAATAAAAAGGCTTAATATATCATTTGATCCCTTAACTTATTTTTTATTTTTAATTTGGTCCCCTAACTATAAAATGTCTCAATTTGGTCCCGTAAATCTTATGCCGTTTACTATTTTGGTCATGTCCGTCAGTATTTTGTAGAATCTGTTAACTCATTTCCATGTTTCATTTAAGATTGATGATCAACGGTTGAATTTAAAAAGCACACATGGCATACCGTGGGCTCAGAACATATAATAACTCTTCTTGTTTTTTTTTTTTTTTTTTGTATGAATTTCCCATTCCCAAAATCATTCACTCCACCATAACCAAAGTTCAGATTCATTCTTTTCAAACGAACAAAGTTGTGTCACACGGAGACTCGATTTTATCATAAGCAATTCCATTCTCTTTAAAAGAAGAGTTCATAACCAGCAAGGATTCCCAATTCTAGTTACATGATCTCATAAGCCAACCATAAACGTCCATCCTTTCTACCTTCTGGAAAACCTCTCGAGGCAAGGATAACAGGGTATTTGGAAACTAATAAAAAATCATCAATCACAATATAATTTAGATGCTTTACTTATTTGAATCAGTTAGTTTCAAAAATCCTAAAATTAAATTATATGAAGCGTAAATCTAAGGGTAGTAGAGTGATATTACAAAATTAAATTAAATAAATCTGATAAAAATTAAGGGAAGTGCAGTCCTTCTTTCAAGAAAACAAGGATGAATCTTTGCTGTAAAAACAAGTAATAAATTGAGAAAGAATGTTCAATTACGAAAATTACAAGTAAATCAATTATACAATTTGTCAAAAAATCAGTACAGTTATACAAATAAAAGCTTTTGTGCAGATCTAGAATGAATAAGATTCTAAGAGGAGGAAAGAAAAACAAGAGGTTAGATATGTTTTGAACACACAGATTTATAACGGTACACGAGGTTCTTTTATAGAATTAATAGTGATTTGGATTATTGTTTGTTATGTTGCTTCTCTGAAGGGTTCGATGAAGAAGAAAGACAAGGTTTCTGTAGATTTTCATGAATTTGATAAGTGGGTTTGATTGTGAGTTAGATGATGGTGGTAGTGTTTATTCCAGATTTAGGGTCTGTTTGGTTAACCCCAAAAAAGAGCTTTTAGCTTTTAGCTTATAGCTTATAGCTTATAAGCTCGTTTGATAAAAAAAGCTCTGTTTGGTAACACTTTTTCACCATGAGCTTATAGCTTATTTCACGAGCTTATAAGCTATTTTTCAGAAGCTATTCCAAGTAACGTTTGAGCTTATAGCTTCTCACTTTTTCTTCCAATTTTACCCTTATTATTTCATTTAAATTGTATTTTTATCCATTATAATTTTTATAATAAGCTACGTAATAAAGACTACTATCCCTTTATTCCAATTTTTGTATATATATCAGCTGACATTTTTCTTTTCTTTTTTTTGAAAAAATATATACCTTCGTTTTTTTTTTTACGAAACAAAATACTATTATTCTCTATTAGTGTTACTTTTTTTTTTTTTTTGAGGTAAGTGTTATTTTCTTTATTCTCTGTTATTAGTATTACTCTATTAGTGCTACCTTTTTTTTTTGTTTTTGAGGTAAATGTTATTTTTTTTATAAAGTCCAACACTTAAATGATGATAAATATAAGATAAAATTTTAATGAATAAAATTTAATTTAATTTATAATACATAGGATATATTAAATTAATAAATTTAAAGTATTTTTTTAAAGAAAAATTAGTTTACAAAATTACAAATACTTAAATTAATGATATAATTTTTATTATGAATTAAGAATACCCTTTATGTCATTTTACATTTATCAGCTAGTTGAACAGTTATTTTTACCAAACACTTCAGTTAGCTTATCAACTAAAAGCTATCAGCTAAAAGCTATCAGCTAACTTATCAGCTATCCGCTATTTTTATCAAACAGAGCCTTAATGATTTGATTATATGGTTTTTGATTAAGTTGAAATGATGAATTTTTGAAAGGAAAAAAATTGAATTTAAAAAAAAAATGGATTTTTTTTATGAAGGTTACATGAAGATGAGGAGGGAAGAAGATGACAATAGAAGTTATAATATGTTGTGAGTCCATGGTATGTCATGTGTGCTTCTTAAATCTAACCGTTGATCACCAATTTTAAATGACACGTGGAAATGAGTTAACAGATTTTTCAAAATACTAACGGTGAGGACCAAAATAATAAACGGCATAAGAGTTATGGGACTAAATTGAGACACTTTATAGTTAGGGAACCAAATTGAAAACAAAAAATAAGTTAAGAGACCAAATGATGTATTAAGCCTAATAAAAACATGAAGGTCTAAGTTAGCAAAAGTGCATATTTTTATTTGGACAAAATTATCCTTCATCTTTACTCCCTCCGTTTCAAAATACATGTCCATTTTGGAGAAATTGCACTAACCAAGAAACCAAATAAATTTTGTTATTTTTGATGAAAATATGTGTGTTTTCTATAATACCCTTAATCATTTATTATTTCATTTTATTTTTTTCTCTCTCTACAATAAATATGCAAGGGTATTATTGACAAGATAATAATTAATGTTGCATTGAAACTTGAAAGTGACAAGTATTGTGAAACAAAATTATTCTCTAAAATGGACAAGTATTATGAAACGGAGGGAGTATTATTTAAGAAATAAGGAATAAGGAAAGAAAGTCATGTGGATATATATGAGTCAGTTTCTTTTCCTTTTCCGTTTCATTTTTTGGTCGATTCCTCCAATATATGGTATGAGTTTTTCGTTTCACCACCTTAACCTCAAATGAGCTGCAACAAAGATGAATTTGATTGCGTTAATCTCTTTTTTCTTAGTTTTAATTCACTTGCTGCTTCCCCTAACATTTCAAACAAGACCAATCTTTATTAATAAAGTCGATGATACTTCACATCATTAACATATGTACGGAAAAAAGGTTTATATATTGAATAAATTATTAATTTAGTCAATAAATATGTATATTTTTGGTTCAGTTCCTAAAATAGATTAAATTGGAGAGAGTAATGTTTTACAAACTAAAGTTAACGTTTTATTTTATGTTCATTCCTATGGCTGTTAATAATTCCTGTGTTGGATTTGTTGTTGTGTATAAGTGTGAGTTATATGTTTCACATCAGATAAAAGAGTAAAGGTTGAATATATTATAAGTAAGAGGACCCATAAACCTATTGTCTTAAGGTTTTGAGTAAGAGTGTGGTGTCCCACATCAGATAGAAGCAAGTAAAAAGCTTCTGCGCTTCCTCTTTGGGGGGAGCACGATAAAGTGATGGACTCACACTTGAGGGACAGTGTTGTTGTGTACAAGTGTGAGTTATATATCTCACATTGGGTATGAGTGTGGTGTCTCTCTTACTTATGGGGTTGTTCCAGCCTCGATGTGGACGGTCCCCCGAGCTCCCACAGTGACCCAACATGATTGACTCATTGACTTTGTTGAGACTTTAATTGAATTTTACATTAATGAACAATAAAATAATTTTGGAATTAGTAATTCGGTCATTAGATTAGATTAGATACCAATATTTAAAATAAAATAAAAAAATAAACTAAACACGTGTCGAAGTTCCACGAGGACATACATACGTCATAGTCCATAAGCTTAAATCATGGACTAGGGGAACTTGATAATTGCGATAGTGGAAACCAATTTTTGAGGAGATTGAAAATGACAAGCACTTAGCATTTGATCATCCTTTGCAAATAAATTGGAAGCCTAAAATAAAAATAATTGCACCAATTATAATTTTAACTTGTCCTTTTCTAATGATGGTTTAAAAGATAAAATTCTCTTATTAGGCATTATGAAGAATACTTATATTTTTGTTGGGGGTCATGAAACAAGCTAGTAATTCAATTGATCGAGACATTGATCAGCCTAAAAGTAAGAACAAGAAAACAAATAACTTACTTTTGCTTTATGCTTTCAATCATTTTATATTGGATTGTATTGTGGATTGATTAACTTCATGCAGACGTAGACTGAAAAAAACAAAGGCCCCACTTGCTTTTGTTATTTGTGGAAGGCATGTTTGTGGACGAAGATAGCTGCAGCTAGTAGACACCTTGTTTTTACTCTTTTAACTATTTATTTACTCTTCTTTTGGAATCCATGAAGAAAAAAAATTCAAAGTCAACTAATGCTCTTTTGGTCCCTTAAGTATTTAATTGGTATCGCTTTGATCCCTTAACTAAAAAAAGATTGTTTGAATACTTTAATTTTTTTTTAATCTCATTTTGGTCCCTTATGTAGGTTTCCGTAAAGTGTGGACACGTGTCACCTTATCATTGACTCTGAGAAATTTTATTTTACAAAAAAAAAAAAAATTTTTTTAAAAATAAAAATAAAAAATATTTTTTAATATACATATTTTATTTTTTTGTAAAAAATTCTGAGAACCAATGACAAGGTGACACGTGTCACTTTGTCATTGGCTTTGGGATTTTTTATAAAAAAAAAAAACTCATAACCAAAACGTGTTCAGGAGTTAACTTTTTTTTTTAAACCCTAACGGAAACCTAACAGAAGAGACCAAAACGAGACAAAAAAAAAACTTAAAGTATTCAAACAATCTTTTTTTAGTTAAGAGACCAAAGCGATATCAATTAAATAGTTAAGGGACCAAAATAACATTTAAGCCTACTATTATTAATGATGCTTAAGATTAATCTAGCAATGAGTAAAAAAAGGAAAATTAATCAAGCAATGAGTAAAACATAAGTAGTACTATGCATAGCATATCTATCAAGACTATTGTGGCACCGTGATGATTAATGGAATTACACTTTTTGACTCTTTTTCTTGTTTTTCATTTAAAAACATTTTACTTTAGTAAAAAAGATATACTTCAAAGAAAAAAATATACAAAGAAATTATACTTTAGTTTTAAAAAGAATATTCGCTCTTCGATCTAGCAGTTAAATTTTATTGTTGAAATTTTAATGAGAGATGAATCAAGAAATATTGGAATAGGATGACAGACAGAGGCCGGTGAAACACCGTGTGAGTAATAAACAGCGGCTGTCGGCACTGATAAGGTCACACCATGTGCACTCTCTTTATCACTATCAGACTGCCTACTCAATTTTCAACGTTCTCCTCATCCTTGAATTTCTTTACAAGACTAATTTCACACTCATAAAATGTAATTTCCAAATAAAATTTGATCTTTAAGTGATCGAGATGAGTTAGCCGGTATTGAATAATTGTCATCGAGAAGTTAAAGGTACTTGTAAACACCCTAGCGCTCAAGTTAGTATGAAAACAAAAATTGAAAGTTGTAGAAGTTGTGTATGTTGCATTTGGGATGAAGGAAGTATTTTATAGGCATCATCGATAAGGAGCCATTGGAGAGTGATAACATGTTCGTTACAGACGACAATCATCAATGTTCAACTCCACGACAATCACTAGCCGTTAAAGGCGATAAGGAATGATGAAGATCCGGAAGTAGCCGTGTCGAGGTGTTACATGGTAGAAAGAATCTAAGGCCGTATGAGTTGGACCTCACTCAATGTATTCAAACCTCAGTGTACTTTAGGCATGTGTCGAAGGTTCACGTCTTGGGTCCGTCAATAACAAAAATGCAATCGTAAAATTTAACATTTATTAAAAAAAAAAATACCAAAACATTATAGTAATTATTAATCTAAAATTATCTGTTCAAATTAAATTCACACCACTACTTCACACAAATTACATATTGTGTACTTATTTTTTTTTATATAATAATCTATTACATATAATTTATCCCCCGGATCCAACCTTTTCCTTTTTGGTTGTAGACTGGATTCAGCACCTTTTGTTGTATTTAGCCATCAACGAACACCACCTCTGGATTATATGTTCTTTCGCATCACAAACAAATCAATGTATAACTTTTAGAAGACCACTTTTTGTATTCATCTCAAATTTTAGTTTTTCAATTTTTGCGGCTTTTCCAAAATTGTTTGTCGATGAGAACGAGAGGAACTGGACCTAGTGGGCCCTATTCTACTTAATGGGCCAAAGCCCAGTTGTGAGTGACCCTTGAAAAGAAAGTACCATAATTTATTGTTGACAAAAAAAAGCAATAATGATTTACTTAAAATGGCATGTGTGGCCAAAATCACGTATTGTAATGGTATGTAATATGACACATGTTTGAAACTAGGAAAAGAGACAGGAGTGCGGTCCCTTATTAAACAAGTCATGGACTACAATTTGCGAGATAGATGGTGATGTAACTGAATGAATACAAAATACGAGAGCATCATTTTGGAATCATTTTCTTACTTGTACGTCAAATTACAAACATAATATGTGTCAAGTCTCGAACCAAGAACTACATGGTTGAAGAGTGAATTTTGCAACCAAATGATTTCTTAGGAAACTGGCAAATGTGGTAGTAAAACTGCCAACAAGGTTTGAAAAAATACATGATAAAATTACCAACAAGGGTTGGTTAAGCAAAGAGACTAAACTCACAATGTGTAGATCAAAGTTTCAATTTTTATTATGAATGTCTGCTTTTAGTGATTAATGGTGTCTCAAATATGATTATCTTTAATGGAATGAATCTATGGAAAAAGAAAAAATACACACTAAAACTAAAATGTGCGATGTTTGAAAATCACTTCTCTTTTGGAAATCTTAGCCTACCGACAAATAAATGGCAACGTATGCATGGCAGTTGAAAAAAAATTGGTAATTGGCGTACCATTACGATAATGATCGAGTACCTAGAATCTAGGATATAAATTTCGATTTGATCGTGAGTTTGAAAATATATGTCTATAGCTTAAGTATCTTTTTTTATTTCAGGTGATGTCTACAGTTTAATTTATCGAGTAGTAAAATTAACCGTATCTTTTTATTTGGTTGGAGTTTTTGTGTTTGAGGAGGGAGTATGGAGGTTGGGTGTTAGGAGGTTGAGAGAGTTTAACATTTCCCTACTGGGGAAATGGTGTTGGCGGTTGTTAGATGATATGGGTGGTTTGTGGTGTAGGGTGTTGATGGCTAGGTATGGTGTGGCGGATGGGGGCCGGAGTTGTTCTTCGTGGTGGAGGGAGATAGTTAGGATTAGAGATGGGATAGGCGAGGGTGGGGAGGGCTGGTTTGCAGGTTGTGTTAGGAGGAGGGTAGGGGATGGAGCCGATACCGATTTTTGGCCAGACTGTTGGTGTGGTAGTGTTCCGTTGTGTGTGCGTTTTAGACGGCTATATGATTTAGCTGTCAATAAAGTAATTATGGTGAGGAACATGTTCTTGTTGGGGGTGGAGGATGGTGGGGGGCATGGCAGTGGCGTCGTCGTTTATGGGTATGGAAGGAGGACCTGGTAGTAGAGTGTATGGATTTATTACTAACAGTCTCTTTGCAGGAAACAGAATCAGACAGGTGGTTGTGGTTGCCGGATCATATTAAAGGTTATACTGTTCGTGGTGTATATGACATGTTGACATCACATATTGAACAACCTCATGTTCATCAAAATATGGAGTTCATCTGGCATAAACAGGTTCCTTTAAAAGTTTCTATCCTTACTTGGCGACTGTTGAAGGATCGTTTGCCTACTAAAACAAATTTGGTAGAACGTGAGATTCTATCTGTGGAAGCTCGGTTTTGTGTAACGGGTTGTGGGCAGGTTGAAGATGTGAATCATTTGTTTTTGTCTTGTCCAATTTTTGGTGCATTGTGGTCTATGGTGCGGGCTTGGCTTGGTGTCGAAGGGGTAGATTCTCATGCTATCTCAGATCATTTTGTGCAATTTATTGAATATGCAGGTGGCTTGAAATCTCGTCGTTCCTTATTTCATTTAATTTGGCTTCAGTGTGTTTCGGTGTTATGGAATGAACGGAATGACATGTTATTTCAGAACCGTCAAAGTTCTATACCACTATTGCTAGATAAAGTAAAATCACATACCTTGTGGTGTTTGAAAGCTAGTAACATAGTCTTTATTTTTGGTACACATGGTTGGTGGTCGAGTCCGCTTTTATGTATGAGCATCGATTATCTTTGATGTAATTTTGACAGGGTTGTGATCTTTTCGTAATTGTTATGACACGTCTTGTGCTTCAACAATTACAGTGTTCATAGTAATATATTCCATTTTTGTTTCTTAAAATAAAAATAAAAATAATGGTATGCCACTCAATAATGTTTTAACGAATACAAATTTTGTAAAATCTACTATTAGATTGAAAGTTTATTACATATGAACTATTCATATAAAATTTTACGCATCATATAAGGCAAGGTTTTGTCATGTAAATGCAATAATCGTTTTTTTTTTATCTAAATTTGAAGAACAGCAATGATAAGTGAACACACTTTTCTTAACACAAAATAGACACCATGGACATTTTAGACTTTTCAGCCTTAAAGAAGGGGCATTGTTGTAAAATCCACCACACCTCCCTTCTTCCTTTCTTCCCGTTTGCAGAACTCATTCTCCCTCCCACCACCATTTTTCTCTCATCTCAGACCAACACCACCACCGTTTTCAACTCAATAATTCCCCATCTCAACTGTCCAGGTCTCCCCCTCCGTCAACTGCCATTGTCCTCTCCTCCCTCACGTCGACCGCACACCGACCACGACCATCTTCTTCTCTTTCTCGCCGGCCGCTGAGTTGTTGCGCTTTTGTGGTTCAAGATTTGCGATTTTTGGGTTCGTCGGCTGTTGCACCTTTTGGGTTCAAGATCCGGGGAGTTGAAAGCTGATGGTCGCCATTGCCGGAATGGAAAATGGTAGTGGTGTGAGATGAGATGAGAGAGAAACAACAGTGAATGGAGGGAGACAAAGGAAACATGAGAGAGTAAGAAAAAATAAGAAAAAGAAAATAAAGGAACAGGAAGATGAGAGAATAACAGAGAGAGGAAGAGAGTGAGCGTGAAAGAAAAATAATAATAAAAAAAAAAGGTATTATTAAACAGTGGAATACGGTATATGATGTCGTATTTGTGTTTGATTTTTTGTGTTTGTTTATCATTTTTGTTTGAAGAATCATAGGATCATACATTAGAGAGAGAGAGAAACAACATAACTATATTCATTGCATAAAAGCTCATCAGAAAGCATAATGATTGATAAAATACAGGGGTTTGTGTACATGAAAGTCCTATTTTTAAAGTTCAACTACACTAACGGAGTAACTAACTTTAACTAATCTTAACTATCCAACTAATACTAATAATATCAAACTCCAATTAAGTCATAACTAACTAACTAACTAATAAAAAGTATATTTAGTTTTTTTTTAACAACCTTAATTCAAACGTCTTGATAACGATTCCAGCAGTGAATGAATTCCATGTGATTTTTTTAAAAATACTAGAATGGTGGTGATATCTTCTTTCATCATTTTAACTCTTTTTTCTATAAAATTAGAGATTTTAATCATCGTCCACTTTTTATGTGAATATAATCGTCACTTTTGAAAATGCAAAAACTAAAATATTAAATAATTCGTACTGTAAGTCGTAAAAGGAGGACAAACACAAGCGATATTACTTACACGGTTGTCGTTAATAATTATCGTTTCTTACAATAACAGAGTTCTCACCAACATGCATGATATATATATTCATTTTCACCTTATTGTTTCTTCTACCAAGATAATACTGGGCAAAATGCTTCTTCAAAAAAAAAAAAAAAATACTCCGCAAAATGTTTTTGGTAACAAAATTTATACTCCCCATTGTTTGCATAAAAACAAGGACAGCAAAGAAAATTGAAAGAGTAAGATTTATCTGTGCTTTTTTTTCAGTTTAGGAAAGAAGAAAGAAGGTATGAAACCCACCTCAACTTAGTCTTTGGTTAACATACCATTAATCTTCAGGTTTATTACTGAAAAACGTGATGGATATGGGATAAATTAAAGAGCAAGAGCAAATAGCATTAAGACAGCACAAGAATGGCTTACTTCAAAAATTGGTTGCCGATAGGACATAATTAATACATAGTGTTGGCTACAAAACAAGAAACATGCAACAAGTATATATATTCATTGGATTGGTAAGCAATGGTTAGACCACATAATATTCTCCGGTGGTTTTATAATCACATCCCTTCATTGCTCTCCCAAAATGAAATCTGCATGCATGGCAGATTTTGCAGAAATTAATTGAAGTGCAACCTAAAACAGAGATTAAAGCGTGCAAAGATCTATATAAAACTTACAAATAGATATGAAAAGTCAATACTTCAAAGCTATTGTTTTATCAGAAAAGATGGAGCCAAGATACTTTTAAGAAAATACATCAGAATCGATTTGTTGAATGTTGGGAAAGACTTCCCTTAAGATGGCAGTATAGTTGGGTGACTTAGCCTGCAGGAAAGAGAGTCTGGATTAGTTCTCAAAGGAAATACATCAAGTAACTGAAGAATATTTAAGAATGAACATCATCGTGATAATTTAGGCATGTTATGAACAGAATCAACCAATATAGTATACAACATTTAAACAAACAAGACTCCACTACAAAACCGTAATTTATTATCTATTAAAAAAACATTTATTTCTCCAGCGAGACCCCGGGCGTAATAGTTAAGGAGTGCCGCTTTGCATTGAGAAAAACCATATTCATGATAAGCAGAAAGATGAAGGGAAAAAAACAGTTTGCCATCGACCTCGTAGCTAGTGATAATGGGGACTAATATGCTTTAAATGAATGACAGTGCAAGATTATGCACACTTCATGGCTAAAAATTCCCTAACTAGATCAACTGATAGTGGAAACTTTCTAAAATAAAATAAAAAACTCAGTTGAAACTGATGAAAATTCCACCAAAAGGCAAAATAAAATCCGTACACAAAGGTTATTTTCTAGGTAGATTGTGGTAAGCTTCTCTCTTGAACCAGCGACAGCCTCAGCAAATCCTTCGAGTGATTCTATTTGGTTGTCATTAAGCCACAAATCTTCTAATCTGCAATAGATTGAACGAGACAATGAAATTATCAACTCAAGGCCGGAAAATGTTTATTTATAATGAGGGAAATAGAGGAATAAACATACTGTGTTAGGTTATGAATGTCATCCACAGAGGTTAGCTTATTTGATGATACATCTAAAACCCGGAGATTGGCTAAAGATGACAAGCCTTCCATTTTTGTGATACCATTGTGGCTCAAGTATAGTTCTTCTAGAGCTATGCAACCCTGTATGCCAAAAATTTATCAGCTATAAATGAAATTAATATGAAATGAAAATTTGCACAAACCCCTAGCCCTATTTACCAATAAGTTCAAATTGATAGCAATCTCTAATTTCAATTGATGAATGGCTATTTTCTGGAAATGTGTGTCAGAATGATGAATTTTATGAGAGGACTGTAAGTTTTAAGAGGACTTGAAATATTTCCTCAACAGAATGGTGATTTATTTCTTGCTTGGATATTTGGTTCAAGAATTTCATATTCCAAAGTATAATTATCAAGTATTTATCACTCACACAAATTGGAAATGTTAAATGATCTTTCAATGGGTAGAATTGGTAATATACTTCATCAGACTGTTCCTTTAAATCACTTTTTTTTCCTCTTGCTCGTGTATTGCATCTCTCTATCTCTGTCTGCATCATCAGAATGATGACTCTTTTAACTCTCAGCGGTGTATTTTTCTTTCTGTCACGTGCCTGCGTCACAACAACCTCTGTTGTCAATAGCGGCCTAACGCGGCGCGGAGCGGCTGAAAACAGCCTAGCGCGTCAGAACACGACCGCATCGCGCGTTAGGCAAAAGCGGCTGAAAACCGGGTTTCGCGGCCGCTTTTCGTGGAGCGGGAGTGGGTCTAACGCGGCGCGTTTTCGGGTCGAAGCGAAATTACAGAATTACCCCTCACTTAAGTGACATTAGAAGGGTTAATTTTGTAATTTTCAAAGCCCTATTTCTTCACTTCATTCCATCCATCGCACAGCACAGAAAGCAGCCGCTTCTTCCAATTCAATCGTACATCACAAAGTTCTTCTCCTCTTCTCCCAATTCAATCGTACAACACTATCTCAGCTGCACTTCATCTCTTCACTTCATTCCATCATCTCTTCACTTCATCTCTCAGCTGCTCAGATCTTTCACCTCATCCATCATATCTCAGCTGCTCATCTCTTCACCTCTATTAGGTTTGTTCTTCCATCCATCTTTCTTTCTTTCTATTTTTTTTTTTTTTTCCGTTTTTGTTCAATCTTTTTCATCTTTTTTTGTTTTTGTTTTTGTTCTTTTTTAATTCCAATTTTTGTATATATCAAGGGGAAAGGGGAAAGCAAGGGGAACAAGTTTCTAAAGGAAAAGGAAAGAAAGTGGTAGTAGTTGACGAATATGATCCTGAGTTTATTACTGATTGGGGGGATGAAGAAAAAGAGGATGAAGAGGAAGAAAATGAAGAGAAAGAGGATGAAGCAGAGCACATGAATGATGGTGGAAGTGGAAGTTATGATGAAGATTTTCATGATTATTGAATTCGAAGTTTTATTTCATGTTAGTACTTTTGTTACTTTAAGCTTTAGAGGCTTAAAGTGTTTACCTTGAATTTTATTAGTATTTCTTGCAAGTATGTTCTTATGTTTTGCCTAGGACATGTTTTATTTCAAATTATGAATTGAGTAATATTTAAGTTGTTTTAGTATTTCTTTTTCAACATTATAGTATTTTAGTATTAAATATATTAGTGTCCGCGTCATGTAAAAGCGCCCGCGTCGCGCCCGCATACCGTGCCGCGTCAATTTTTGGGGTGGCCGCGTCGCGCCGCGTTTCCGCTTTGACAACAGAGACAACAACGCACATAGTATAAAAAAGGACAATGCAGTAGGAAAGAAGATCCCTAACTACCCATAGAGCAAAGCTCCTTCAGAGAAAGGTATTTCTCTGCCCAAACCTTAAAAAGGTTGAAATTGAAATTTCCGCAATGATCCCCCTTCTCGCTCTCTATTCAGTCCCTATATAACTGCTGACTCCCCTAAGTTGGATAACACACGCAGTCCTCACCCTGTGCCACATCAGCATTTCCTTTCTTCCCTCTTTATTTTTCTTTAATAAATCCCCACATTGTGGGTTTGGTGGTTCTAATACTTTCACTGCATATTTTCTAAGTGGTGGTAAATAGTAATTATATATAGCAGGAATGAGATGTAGATTTGCCTACAATTTCATACCTCAACTTTTACCAGTCCTTATAGTTGAGATTGATATGAACTTGAGGACCACGACAAATTTGGATTCACATTAGTTAGCACTGGCAGTGCTTGGCTTCCAAATTTTTCCCATATGTTCATGTTTAGATTCAAAGGGGTTAACCGGTTTGGATTAATTTTTTTTTGAAGGACGGTTTGGATTAATTTAAAGCTCATGTTATCACCGCAGTTTATAAGCTAGTATAATTTAAATTCCAGTAGCTTTTCATACAATAAATATAATCGCAAGCATATATTCCTCCAAACAAATAATTTTACAAGTGAAAGTAATTGAATAAACGAAATTCAATAATATCCCTATTCCCTGTATTCACAACTTCCAATAATTTTGAAATTCTCCATATAATACAGGGTAAATGATTTTACATGATTGAATTGAAGTAAACTGTTGTAGCTATATAATTATTTTAAAGATGTCAATCTGTTTTTTCTACCTCCATATTTAGCCAATGGTAATTTGAATTTGTTTTCCTACTTATTCAATTCTTAAATGTAATAAAGCAAGTAAAAACTCAGCATACCTCAAATCCTATCATCGAAGTAAGACGATTGCTTTGCAAACTAATCTTCTTAATGCATTTCAAACCACATAGATTCACAACTTTAATTCGATTACGTCCAAGCCATAACTCTTGCAAATTCACCAGGGTCTGCAAATTCTCCATCACCTAAAAAAAAAAAAAAACTCAACATTATAAATACAATAGCAAAAGGATAGACACAGTTAATTAACGCCATAACATTAACTAACCCGTAATTTGTTGGATCCGAGTTCCAAAATCTGCAATTGATGAAAATGTTCAATCTCCTCAATTTTGGTAACTTCATTTTTTGACACATAAAGCTCTTTGAGCGTGTTGCAAACCCTAGACACACCATGTAACGAAGCGATTTCGTTGAAAGACACATCAAAAACCAAAAGCTTCTTAAATATGCTTACATCAGGAATATTCTTTAATTGATTATCACGCAACACCAATTCCTGAATCATCAAAACAAACAAAAAAACACGTTTCATTTCAGCAATTCAAACGCATCCAAACAGAACCTAAGAGAAGAGAGAGGGAAAGTACCTCGAGAGAAGAGAGGGTGTTCCAGGAAGAGAGAGGAACAACGGCGGCGTCGGTGATTAGGTTTTGACGGAGAGAGAGATTTTTGAGATCGGAGAGTTGGGCGATGCGAGGGTCGAGAGTGGATAAACGATTGGCGGTGAGGTCTAACTCGGTGAGGTTAGAAGGTAATTCGACTGAGTCGAGATCGTGAAGCTGGTAACTGGTGAGATCCAATAGGGTTGATGATTCGTCGTCTTCTAGATCAGTAGCCGTTGTTGTTGTTGATGATTCCATTGTCACTACCTTCTCCATACACTCACTCTCCCAGATTATTATTGTTACAAAATGAAAATTAATTTTTGTTTCTCTTGACAAAAAAATAATTTTTTTAAGCTTCAATATCCTATTTAGTTAGTATTTAGCCATATTTAAGATTTGCTTGACACATTTAGTTTGGCGTAATTTACTGAAATGTCCTTTGACAGTTAAAAGTTTGTGGAAATCGGCTGCAAGCCGAGAAACCTCAAACTTTTTTTTTTTACAAAATCCATAAATTGTCATTGATAACAAACCTGTTTTTTTTTTTGACAAAAATCATATTTTGTCATTATTAATATTTATTGATTTTGATTGTTTCAATCATTATTTTGGTGTGTTTCAAACAATTGCAGTATTATACTTATGCGTATATATCTTAATAAGAATAACATTTAAATCAGTGTAAAAATTAAGCATTTGAATATTGTTTTGCACATTACTTAAATACAAATAATAATAAAAAAATTCGTTAAAATAATTGTGCACAACGATTTTTTTTTAAGGTATAATATGTTGTTATATTTTCTACATTAAAATAAATGTGCACAAAGATTTTTTTTTATTTAAGTAATTTGCAAAACAATATTCAAATACTTAATTTTTACACTTATTGAAATGTTTTTTGAGGACTTAAATGTAAAGCCTAAAACAAAGAAAAAGGAAATAAAAGAAGAAAATTCCGTGAAAGTTCTTTGGAAAAAAGAAGAAGATCAAATGAGTAATACAATTAAAATAATTGTGAATATTTTCGTAAAAAGGAAATAAAAGAAGAAAATTCCGTGAAAGTTCTTTGGAAATAAAATATTCACTATTGTTGAAGATCAAAGCAGTTAAAACCAAGAAAGAAGAAGATCAAAGGAGTAATACAATTAAAATAAATAAGGAAGACAAATTAATAAAATTAAAAACGAATTATTAAGAAAAATCAATGAAAAATGATAAAGACCGCGGAATATTCTCAAAGAATAAAATTGCCAAACAGTCAAACATTTCCTCGGCAGTTAACTACCGAAGTTTTCCTCGGCAGTTAACTGCAGCTGGATTTCAAATACCTCGGAAGTTGCCGAGGGGGTAAAAACGTCATTTACTCGTGTGGCACAGCCTTATGTAATGTGAGAACAACAATTCTCTAAGATTTTAACAAGCATCCTTAAAAAAAAAAAAATTAACAACCATTTTTTATATAACTTTCTCTCATGGTCGTGTTATTATTTTCATTCTCTATTTTCAATTATTTTTGGTGTCAATACCTCGTTTTTTTGACTAATACCTCAAATTCGTCCTTAAATTTTCAAAAATCAGCTAAATTCGACCCTAAATTTTGCGAAATATCTATTTAGTCCTCGAATTTACAAAATGTCAATCAAATCAGTCTCTCCGTTAAGTTGGTCTGTTAACGGGTGACATCTACCGTTAACCTCTTACAAAGCTTACCACGTCTGATGTCACGCAAGCAGGGACCAAATTGATTGATTTTCAGAAAATTTTCAAAGACCAAATTGATTGATTTTAAAAAAATTGCCACTGAGAAAATCGTTTTTTTCTTCTATTATACTCTAATTTTAATCCACCAAAAAAATCGCTTTTTTGTACAAATTATCTCTTTTCAATAAATTTAACGTGTTGTTCAAAAAAAAATAAAAATTAACGTGATATCTTTCTTACATAACAAACAATAGTTATTCTTCATCTCTCAAGCAAATTCACATTTCTATTTTTTTCACATAGAGTATGTCTTTACCGTTGTGTCTTCCACTATTTTTTTTTTTTTTTTAATATTCACCAAGTCTTTTATTTTTTCTATTAAAACTTTTTTTTTCTTTGCACATAAAATTTTAACAATGCTACTCATTTTATTTAAAGAATTTCAACTTTTCATTAAACCATTATTATAGGAAAACCAATGTGCTGACTTCTTGGCTAAGCTTGGAACCACCTCGAATGAGGAATATTCTACTCATATTTCTCCTCCAAGCGACTTTCTCCCTTTGATCAAAAACGACGCCATGGGAATTTTCTTCTAGGCTTTCTTTTTTTTCTCTTTTTGTCGTTTTTTTCTTAGCCTTGTAACAAAATAAAAATCTAATTAGAGAATGTTAATTAGTTTTATCGAAAAATAGGTAAGAATGGGAAATTAAGAAAATGCATAAATTGATAAATTGCTCCTTAAACTGTCTAAAAGAGGGAGTGGTGATTGTCACATGTCATGCCACCGGCGGTGAGTCGATGATTGAAGCAACCAACGTTGGCTCATGTCCCGCTTCTTCCTCACATGGCGTCGTTGTTTCTGTTCCGTTCCCCAACACTCCATTACGAGTGGAAATGACCCAGTTACAGTGATAGCTACATTGTTGTCTAACACTACTCGTATACGCGACCTGAACCAAATATACGCTCACATTCTTCTAACTCGCTTTCTTGAATCCAATCCTGCTTCTTTCAACTGGAACAATATCATAAGATCTTACACTAGACTAGAATCACCTCAAAATGCGCTTCGTATCTATGTTTCCATGTTGCGTGCCGGGGTTTTACCCGACCGTTACACTCTTCCCATTGTCCTCAAAGCTGTGTCACAATCTTTTGCCATTCAGCTTGGACAACAGGTTCATTCATATGGTATTAAGCTTGGACTACAATCCAATGAGTATTGTGAATCTGGGTTTATTAATTTGTATTGTAAAGCTGGTGATTTTGATAGTGCACATAAGGTGTTTGATGAAAATCATGAACCAAAGCTTGGTTCTTGGAATGCTTTAATAAGTGGGCTTTCACAAGGTGGACTTGCTATGGATGCTATTGTTGTGTTTGTTGATATGAAGAGGCATGGATTTGAACCGGATGGGATTACCATGGTTAGTGTCATGTCTGCTTGTGGAAGTATTGGTGATTTGTACCTGGCGCTTCAATTGCATAAATATGTTTTTCAGGCGAAAACTAATGAATGGACTGTCATTTTGATGTCGAATTCACTGATTGACATGTATGGAAAGTGTGGGAGGATGGACTTGGCTTACGAAGTATTTGCGACGATGGAGGATAGGAATGTGTCATCGTGGACTTCTATGATTGTGGGTTATGCAATGCATGGACATGCAAAGGAGGCACTTGGTTGCTTTCATTGTATGAGGGAGTCGGGTGTGAAGCCTAATTATGTGACTTTTATAGGAGTACTTAGTGCTTGTGTGCATGGAGGGACTGTTCAAGAAGGAAGATTTTACTTTGATATGATGAAGAATATTTATGGCATAACACCTCAACTGCAGCATTATGGATGCATGGTAGATTTGCTAGGTCGGGCGGGATTGTTTGACGATGCCAGGAGAATGGTGGAGGAGATGCCTATGAAGCCAAATTCAGTAGTATGGGGGTGTTTGATGGGTGCATGTGAGAAACATGGAAACGTGGATATGGCAGAGTGGGTAGCTGAGAATTTGCAAGCATTGGAACCTTGGAATGAAGGGGTTTACGTGGTATTGTCAAATATCTATGCCAATAAAGGCTTGTGGAAGGAGGTGGAGAGAATAAGATCCTTTATGAAAGAAGGAAGGCTTGCTAAGATTCCTGCCTATAGCATCACAACAAATTCAGATTGAAGAATGAAGATTCAATAATAATTTATTTTAGCATTCGGTATTTTACAATCAATTGTATTTTATGCATATATATCGATCCTGACTTACAATGTTGCTATTCAGCTATATA
Source organism: Medicago truncatula (assembly GCF_003473485.1). Lineage (NCBI taxonomy): Eukaryota > Viridiplantae > Streptophyta > Magnoliopsida > Fabales > Fabaceae > Medicago > Medicago truncatula. The sequence goes on along the minus strand of NC_053049.1, from coordinate 47,393,061 downwards.
TACACTCCATAAACAGAATATATTTCCAAAATCAATATTTTTGGATAAGAGTTGAAGACTGAAGTTAGGTTCAAGTAGCTTATAAGAAAGTAGGGGAATATGATTTGTAAATTAGCTTCTCTAATTAAAGAATAAGCACTCCTTTAAATTTTATGATTTTGTAAGGAAATGTTTAAATCTAGTGACAAAGAATTCAGAATCAGATTATGATTTGCTTGTTACAAAACCATGAATTTATAGATATACAGCATTCAGGCTTATGATGTAAGGAAATGATGCTTTTACCGGACAACAATTACAGTTCAACATAGTTGTAATTGAATGTTTTTCCTTATGCTATTTCCTCTTTTATTTGCCACTTGATGTACTGAGTACTGACTTTTTATCTCAGGAACTTAGTACTCCGTAGGCTAAATTTTAATTTTCTGTCTGAAATTTTTGTACTGAGGTCATTTTATGGGGGTTAAAATTGGAGTTCTCTAACTTCTATTACCTGAGAAGTGATATAGGAGAATAGGTATAAGATGTGGAAATCGCATGGCAGGTACCTGGGAGGTTCGAAAACAGAACACTAAGCCCGATTAATTTTTCCTTTAGCCCAAAACTTTATCTCCATGTGAGTGATTTATTGTGCCTGAAGCAAAATTCTTGAATTTTCTTCTGGAATTCAAAGCTGCCAAGATAGAGGATTTTGGCTTTATCTTGTTCCTTCAATTTCATTAAAACTTCAAATCAATTCAATCATTAGGCTCTCATTTTTTAGAGTCCTACTGCATACTGAAGGAGGAAGTATTGCTGCATAGGCATTGGGATGTTCAACCGTACCAAAATTTAAAGCTGAATGAATTTAAAGTGTCCCTGTTCAGTTTGTCTTTCTCTCAGATTTTTCGATTATTATTGAATGAACAAAAAGATTTTACCTAAGCCAATTGTGTGTTTATCTGATTATCATTATGAAGTATGACGCCCTGGCTTATAAACACAATTCCAGTGTACAAAAAAGAGTATTTCCTGTTACCTGAAAGGAAATGAAAGTGTATCACCCTCATCAATGAGATTGCATCAGCATATCAGGTTTTGCTCAATACTTGGTTTTTTTCTTGTTATGGAACTCGATACTTGTGGTTGAAACTTGAAACAAAACATCCGGCTTTGACTGTTTGCTCAGTTATAATTGCACTTCTAAATGCATATATTTGTACCGTTTTGCTTATATGCAGCATATTATAGCAACACCGGCATTACCGTGCTGACATATCCTATGATATGCAAGTTATAAGATCTGCTAATTGACAATCATCTTATGCTAATAGCCTAATACTATGATATGCAAACACTGGATAGCTATGAAAGTTAAGCTACATCAACAAAGGTGAAAATTATTGGAAAGGAGAAATGTCAAATGTAACAACTACATTGATATTAGCCTATAGAATCTTTCAAGTCCAAGACAAAGAAAGCTGCATATATAAATGAAAGCCACCGGCAAATTGTGCAGCTAGTGATCTCTGAGAAAAAGATCTGTACCTTAAAATTCCCTCTGGTTAATTACATCATACATGTTCAAAAAAAATAGATCCTCTAATCCTAGACCTAAACCTCCTTAGGACTTATTTCTTTTGTCATGGTAGCTGGCATCTACAAGACTACAGCTTTTTGTTTACAATGATGATAAACTAATTTAAAATCTAAAAAAAAAAAAACGATATTATCTCCACCTATTTCTTGATAGCAAACCTGAAGTATCAACATGAGCAGTAGTTCCTGTATTGGTTTCTTCTTCGGCTGTTGTAACATTCATCGATCCTTCCAAATTCATTTCAACATCATTATCTTCTCCATACGTGACTTCATAAATACTGATCTTTTTAAGCCAATTTACTATTGTAAAAGTTGACAAGTTTTCTTCACCACCGTCAGGCGGAACACCATTTTCATCATGAAAGCTTTGGACCTCATCTATTACACCAGTATTTGCAGCACTCTCCACCTCATTTTTCTGCATCTTGTTTCCCTTCTCTTCAACTCCAAGTTGTACTTCTTTTTCTTTGTCATTACTTTTAAACTCATTTGTTACTTCTCCAACAGAATCTACCTTTCCTGAGTCAGGAAAAGCTCTTTCATCGGGATGTGATAGCATCCCTTTCCGTCCAAAGAATTTATCTCCACATCCAGCAACAAGCTTGATTTGAAGGCCATATTTCTCTATTTCTGTCTTCTTGATTTGATATAACAGCCAGGCACAAACAGCCAAAATTAGCATCATCTTCAATACCTGTTTTACGTTAGACCCTTTTGGTTTTTGGTACCTTCCAAAAGATTGATACTCCATTCTTCTGCATTAATTCAACATGTTGCATGGATCAAATAAACATTCAGAGGATTACGAAGTCAAGTGAGTAATTTAACATGTTGATTCTGGCTGGCAAGTAATAAATTTTGCATTTGCGACAAGACTATATATATACACTAGCGCGTTAATAATTAGATTAAAAAAAAAGTCAAACAAAGACTTTTCTTTCATGGAAGAAAAAAAAATCAAGACAAAAATTGACAGAAAACTAAGAATCCAATCAATAGGGAAATATGTTGGCATATTGATTTCCAGGTATGATTTCCAACAACTCTTAACTATCATAATTCATAACAAAAATAAAAAAATTCAAGAAACGATTGTAGCTATGATGATTGATGGGAAATTGGAGAAGAAAATTGACACACAATCTTTACTCTGAGCATATAAATTAACATACAATCTTGTTACAAAGAAAATTCAATGGAAAAATAAGGAGCAAGAACTGGATTCTTAATGAGCAAGTTTACCTTTTGTTTTGTTTCGTTTTCTCAATGGAGAAAGTGGTTTCTTACTTGTCTTCCTTGTTCAGTTATCCTTTCTTGTTTGTGTTTGGTCTTTCACTCTTTTGTGGTTTTAAATTATTCTTTTTGACTAAAATCATGAAGAAAAAAATAAAGTATTTGGAAAGTACAAGAGGGTCGTTGAAGTTCCCAAAAATAGCGGTTACTTTTTTGTTTTTCATCTCCACAATACCCTTTTAGAGTCTTCATGCAAATGAAGTCAAAAAGGGTAAATTGGATATTTCAAATTATCATTGCATCACTGCTGTGCTGACCCACGACGCTTGGGGGAAGTTTCCAAAGATTAGGTGTAATCTTAAAAATATCAACATGCAAATACAAGTCATCGACTCAAATGCCTCTGTAATATGAAAGTGTTTATGTCATGTGTTGCTTAGTGGGTATTGCAATTTTTTAAATATTTTAAAAAAATTTATATTTATGATTAACAAACCTAACCTTAGACACTTGAACTAATGGAATTACCCTCATCAGTGAGCATTGCATCAGCAGCATATCAGGTTTTCTCAATTCTTGGTTTTTTTTTTTATTTTTTTATTATCATAACACATGTATTGGCGTGTGACATATCTGTACTAAATGTTGTCAATAATGGAGAGTGCAAATTGACAATCATCCAGTACTGGTTTTGAAAAGAAAATTAGTAAAAAAATAAAACTGAAAAGTATTGGAAAGGAAAGATTTAAACATAACAATTTCATTGATATTATTACTTTATCAGCCTATACAATTTTTTAGGCCCGATGCAAAGAAAGCTGCAAATCATGCAGCTAGTGATCTTTTGAGATAAATATATGTACCTTAAAATTCCTTGTGGATAATTACATCATACATGTTCTTACATTTAGAAAAAAAAGACACTCTAATTCTAGGTCCTAAATTATCTCCACTTATTTCTTGATTGCAAACCTGAAGTAAAAACATTAGTAGTACTTCCTGCATTAATTTCTTCATCGACTGTTGCAGAATTCATCAATTCATCCAAATTCATATCAACTTCATTATCTTCTCCATATGCGACTTCATAAATATTGATCTTTTTAAGCCAATTTACTTTGCTAAAAGTTGAAAAGTTTTCTTCTGTAACGTCAGGCGGAACACCATTTTCATCACGAAAGCTTTGGACTGCATTTGTTTCCTCGTCATCATTTACGCCACTCTCCACCACATTTTTCTGCATCTTGATGTTTCCCTTCTCTTTAATTCCGTTTTCTTCAATATCCTCGTCCTTCACCTTCAATGAGAATTTTGGTTTAGCATTCATTCCAACATGCATATCATTTTGCAGCTCCCTGAGTTGTACTTCTTTTTCGTTGTCATCACTCTTAAACTCATCTGCTACTTCTCCAACAGAATCTACCTTTCCTGAGTCAGGAAAAGCTCTTTCATCTGATTGCGACATTATCCCTTTCCGTCCAAAAAATTTAGCTCCACTTCCTACAGCAAATTTGGTTTGACTGCTATAGTTTTTTGTTTCTGTGTGATTGATCTGATATAACAACCAGACACAAATAGCCAAAACTATCATCAACTTCAATACCTGTTTTATGTTAGACCCTTTTGGTTTTTGGTATCTTCCAAAAGATTGATACTCCATTTCTCTGCATATGATTCAACATATCAAATTAATATTCGGAGGATTCTAAAGATACATATAAGGTGAGTATTTTAACATGTTGATTCTGACAAGTAATAAATTTTCAATTGCAACAAAAGAGAGGACAATAATCAAATTTTTTTTTTTTTTTTTGACAGAAAGTTAATCAACAAATCAAATAGAAAAATATATTGGCCATTGATAGTCCTAAATATGATGTTCGACTACACTTACTTAACTATCATAACAAAAAATAAAAAATCAAGATTATTACAAAGGAAAAAAAATAAAGAGGAAGGACTGGATTCTTAGCGAGCAAGTTTACCTTTTGTCTCCTCTTCTCGTTCTTGGTGTTCGGTGTTCTCTCTTGTTTGTGTTTGTTCTTTGACCAAAAATTATGAAAAATATACTTTGAAAGTACAACAGGGTCGTTGAAGTTCCCCAATATAGCGGTTACTTTTTTGTTTGTCATTTCCACAATACCCCTTAAGAGTGTCCGTCACACAACGAGGCAAACAAGAGTGGCAAATGAAGTCAACAAGGGCAAATTTGATATTTTGAATGAAGATTGCATCAGTGCTGACCCACGAACGATGGGCCTAATTTCCAAAGATTAGGCAAACTCTTCAAAGTTTTAACATGCAAATGCAAGTTATCGACTAAACATTTATTATGACACTCTATAATTGACTAAAATGTACATGTTTATGTCATGTTTGGCTGTGTGTGAATTGATCAAGTTTTAATAACCAAAGGTATCCTCTCCTCTTAAGGTATCATCCGTGCGTAACTGCATAGATTAATCCTAAAGTTAAATGAAATTCATTTAAGTAGTTGATCAAATTTTAAATAACCTAACCTCATGCATTGAAACTTTTTACACCACCAATAAATTTTTTTTTTGAACAAGCCAAAATGAAATTATATTACCAAAAACAATAGCAATCTCTTAGCAAAAGGTGTGCTTAAAAGACTACTACCAATATACAAGGAAACAAAAACAAGAGGAAAAACCCTCCGGTGGTTAGCCAATGCCCAAACAAGTCAAAGGACTTGACCACCACATCTGAGTTCCAAAAACAAAAGTGGCATTTTTAGCTTTCAGCCACACTAACGATAACAATTTAATTTTATCAAGCAATCTAGGAGCCTCGGTTACAACATTTTTAAACAAACGATTGTTACGCTCACTCCAAATCACCCAAGTAGTCAAAAGCCAGATTAACTGAAGAAACGATCGCCTAGCTTTGGCAAAACCTGACAAACAAGTGAACTGCACGAAGTGATTAGAAATAATGTTGGAGTCAACCCCCCACACAACCTATCCAGAGCCGCAGTTGCTCCCATAAATCCGCAAAAAACGGGCATGAAAGAAATAAATGATCTGATGTTTCAATCGAACCACACCTTGTGACACAAAGAGCAGTGTCTAACTGTAAGATACCTCTTGTTGCCAAATTTGATCTCGTCGATAACCGATCCCTAATGAGACGCCAAGCAAATATCGCCACCTTCAAAGGAACCTGATGATGCCAAACCAAATCCACAGCACTATCCGTGTTGGAGTTGACAGTCGCTGTTAACACCTCATAAGCACCTCGAACTGAATAACCTCTTATAGGGTCAGGAAGCCAAATCCAAGAATCTGAAATATCAGTAAACAGAGAAACATCAAGCAGTAAAGTCCTACACTCCTCTAAGACAATCTCCTCCCACGCCCACAACCTCCGCCTCCGACTCCACCCCTCCCCACCCCGCGCCAACCTCAAGGACAACATGTTAGCCACAGTAATATATTTTTCTACAGCTAAATCAAACAACCTGGGAAACTGCTCTCTAAGAGGCGCCTCTCCACATCACCAGTGAAACCAAAACAACGTATCAGTACCATCACCCACCTTCCTACGTGTAACGCCCTCTCTAATTATTTGATTATTTTAAATGAGTTTAGAATATACTTATATTATTTGTGTGATTTATATGATTTATTTTGATAAGTGATATTTTGTTATGATATATGTTATATATTTATTAATATAATATATATGTTATTTGATTTAAAAATGTATATATGTTATTTGGTTCAGAAATATATAAGATTCGTTATAGAAATATATACATGATTTGTTATAGAAATAAATATTATTTATCATAGAAATATGTATATGTTTTAGAAAAATATATGTTAATTGGTTTAGAAATATGTATGATTTGTTGTAGAAATATATATAATCTGTTATAGAAATATGTATGATTTGTGTTAGAAATATATGTCATTTGTTATAAAAATATATACATGATTTGTTGTAGAAATATATGTCATTTGCTATGGAAATATAAATGATTTGTTATGGAAATATATATATGTCATAGAGATATATTTGTTATTTATTATTGTTATAGAAATATTTTATATATATGTATATATTAGAATAGAATATTAATATTTGGATTTAAGAGAAAAATAAGTAGGTTAAAGATTTATATAAATAGGAGAGACCTAGTTTAGAAAAACATAACGTACGTACGACTGCTTTTGGAGAAAAGGGAGAAAAGCCAATAGAAGAGGGAGAGACCTAGAGGGGCTGCGATTTCCTGATTATAAGGTAAGGGTGGGACTAACTTTGCAATTCTATTAAGTATGTGAATCAATGGTTAAGTCTAACATGAATTAGGATGAGTTTAAGAAGAATCGGAAATTAGGTCAAATTGATAGAATTGATGATTAAACGGTGGAAACTTGTTAAAAAGATGTAGAAACTGTCCTTAGACCTTAGATAATGATTTAGATGAATTCTGGAATTGAAATTAGACTTAGAACCTTGTTAGATGATGATTTTCGTGTAGAAAGTGCATCATGTCCGAGCCTAGATTCATCGCTCGCCACGGCGAGCTATGATCCTCGCCTCGCGAGTGATGATCTTCATCGCTCGCCACGCGAGCCTTCCCCTTCGCCTCGCGAGTGTTTTGGTATTGCTCGCCATTGCGAGCAACCTTACTCGCCATAGCGAGTTAAGGCAGAGAGCATGTTAGATTTTGTGTTTCGACCTTTTGAGTTGAACCTTAGATTCCTTTGAGTACCTTTAGGTGCCTACTATTGATTAGAGAATGATTTAGAACGAGATTGAACCTAGAACAACCTTAGTTGGAAAGTTGGCTTGTACTCGCCACGGCGAGCAGATGCTCTCGCCTCGCGAGCACTTCCAGAATTGAGTGTTTTAGTGCATTGTGAGACTTGAGTTGCTTGGATTGGTTAGAAATGAACTTTAGGTACATAGCGTGACCTATTAAAGATAATGATTGTGAATTGTGAAGCTATATTGAAATGCTAAGTGTTTATAATGTGATTTATTGATTGATTGCATTACTTGAATTATTATTGAATGATTAGGAAGTTGTTGAAAATGAATTGATATTAAGCTGTTGATATGATCTGATTATGCTGTTATTGTTATTTAACTAAGTTGCATGAGTTGTTGTTGATTATCATTTGATATTGTTATATCCTGAGATGTTTATGTGTCGCCTATGTTGTTGTTGTTGGTTATGTGAAATATTTATATGCCTTATGTGGAAGATGTTTGATGTTTAAGTTGTTGATGCTTCACATTAATATTGTTATGTTGTGAATTGCAATTGATATATTGATATCTCTCTATTGTTGTGTGATTTGACTGTGCTACTGCTGTTACTTAACTAAGTGCATGATGTCTATATATATATATTATGAAATGATGACGTTTAGCTCCAAATTATTGGATGCATGATGATATGTTGATTACGATGATTACGGTGTTTTGTTGTTAAGAGTCCATGCATAGCATTTCATTGAGCTTTGTCCTCACCACGATTAGGAGCTTTGTCCTCCGCACGTTTTAGGAGCTTTGTCCTCCGCACGATAAAAGTATATTAATACTTATGATGACGATTGGTACCACATGCATATAAGTGTCTAAGTTGCATTGTCGCATATGTCGAGTCAAGGTCGTTGTTGATGAATTATCATCCATGAGTTGTTAAGTTGTCGATGAATTATCATCCATGAGTTTGTCGAGTTGTGTTCTACCCATGTGTTGTTAAAGAAGTACCTACGAAGATTGTACGATGTGAATTATATGATGTTGACTAAAATATTGCTATGTTGTTTAACATGTTGATTATGATATTGTTATGTTGCTACGTTGTTTAAGATATTGATTATGATATTGTTATGTTGCTATGTTGTTTAACATGTTGATTATGATACTGTTATGTTGCTACGTTGTTTAAGATATTGATTATGATATTGTTACGTTGCTATGTTGTTTAAGATAATGATTATGATATTGTTAAATTGTTATGATGTTGTGTATAATTGTTACTATTAAGTGATGAATATGTTGTTCTATATATGATTAATATTATTAAATGAATATTATGTTATGTTATTGATGATGATCGAATGTTGTGATTACTTGGTAATTGTTTATCAAAGATGCTATGATGTTTAAGATGATATTGTTTAAGATGTTTATGTTGAAGATTTATGATGTTGATTTTGGTGTTAGTATGTGTTGATTATATTTTCATAAGATGATGAATACGTTGTTGTTATATTAATACAAGAAGATGAATATGTTGTTGTTATATTATTATATTATGAAGAGATGATGTATATATAATTATTATTATTATTAAGTGAATATCATGCTATGTTGTTGTTATATTATTATATTATGACGAGATGATGTATATATAATTATTATTATTATTAAGTGAATAACATGCTATGTTGTTGTTATATTATTATATTATGACGAGATGATGTATATATTATTATTATTATTATTAAGTGAATATCATGCTATCTTGTTATATTATTATATTATGACGAGATGATGTATATATAATTATTATTATTATTAAGTGAATATCATGTTACGTTGTTGTTATATTATAAGAAGATGTTTATGTTATGATGTAGATAATTATTACTATTAATAAGAGATGATTATATTGTGTTGTTTTAAAGTTATTAATGATGATGATTACATGATGATATCTATGAGTTGTTAAGTGTACTTGATGATGTTTATGTTAAATTGATAAGTTGTCTTTTATTAATGAATTGATAATGAGATGTTTGATGAATAATTATTATTATGAATTAATGATGTTGTTATGTTGTATATGAATTAGGATTAAGATGTTGTTATGCTATATATGAACTATGATTATGATGTGATGATCTATGTTGGTTATGATTTGATTATTATGTGTTATATGATGATGTTTATAATGTGATGAATATGAAGTAAATGATAATTAGAAGTTGGTTGAACTATTAAGAATTATTACATGAAGAATTATTATTACTAATAGATGAAGTTATTTATGTTGTTAAATATAATTATTGAATTATATGCTTGATATTATTGTTTTGTGAAATCTCACCCCTTCTGCTTGAAAATGTTGCTCTTCGTATGAGTAACTTGCAGGTATTAATGATTAGTAGGAGTGGTGGCTCAAGTGTCCTTAGGTGCTCTGATACGTAACGGGATGGGAATTTGTTATTGCTTTCTAATCCTTACGTATTGTTTCTGAAGAGTTATGACTATGTTTTTAGAATGGATTTTTATGACATAATTGTAAAGAGGCTTTAGTGCCAAAGACTGTTTTGATTATTGAATAATTTCCGCTGCGAAGTATTAAAGACTTTTTAGTTATTGAATTTTAAAGGATAAATAGTTATTTATACAGTTTATGATTTTAAGAAAAGAAGTGTGACATTCCGTTTTTGTTAATTACTCTGATTAAATAAATGAAATTTTCACGTTGGGAAAACGGGGTGTTACACTACGCACACTATCACCAAACCAACTACCCCCTACTCCACCATCACCATCTCTAATCCTCCCCACCCCCTCCACCAAAAAGAACAACTCCGGCCCCCAACCTCTAACCTCGCCATAGCGGGCGACTAGAACACTATACCACAACCCTACTCTATCTACCAATATCCTCCAACACCATTTACCTAACAAAGCAAAATTAAACTCTCTCAACCTCCTAACCCCAACCCTCCAGACTCCTTTGAAGAACTCAAAGTATTCCAACCTATCCAAGTAATTTTCCGACGGTCCTCACTCCCCCCCTAAAAAAAATTATTCAACAAAGATTCAATGAAAGAGATTATACCTGATGGAACTTTAAAGAAGAAAAGAGCATGGATAGGCAAAGAATTCAGAACTGCTTTCAAAAGGACCAAGCGACCACCAAACGAGAGAAACCGGTTATTCCAACCTGACAATCTAGATTTAATTATGTTGGAACAAAATGTGTTTCACAATTAACCTTATTAAGTTTTGATGATAACAAGGTATTAAAAATCGTCAATTGGTTATTACTAATAATTGTTCAAGTGTACAGGACCAAAGGCTACTCAAGTTATTTCAATAGGTCTTGGAAGAACAATGGAAAGAAAAAGAAATTCTGAGCATCTGAAGAAAACTGCTCCTGAAGCTGAAGTGCTTCTGAAGTGATGACGTCATCAGAAGCAGAAGGTCATCAGAAGCAAAAGTTTTCATCAGAAGCAATATCTTCACCAGAAGCTACGTTTGATCCTTTAATCAAACTGAAGATTCAAAGTAGCTGATTCTCAATTCAGTCTTATCCAAGAAGAACGAAGAATTGAAAGGGAGGTATCAACGGATATATGGATAGCACTGAGCACTTGTCTCTCGTTAATAGAGTTGACAAAGTACAAGTGTACAACCACTACTCTGTTTTCTGTCTACGCTACAAGACAAAACAACAGCCATGCCTGCAGAATTTGTACGTTCAAGATGGGAATGAATTTGAAGCTTATTCTTCAAAGGACTACACCCAAATCAGGCAAAGGATCACTGGTGGATAATCAAAGGATTTCAAACGACTCTTTAGACGTGCTGATTATCTCAACGTCTCTTTCACGCCTCTATATAAAGGAGTGAAGGCTTGAAGATTTGAGAAAAGAGATACATAAGTTCAAAAGCGCCAAAACTCTGTCAATTTGATTCTACAAAGCACACTGAATTTCTGCACTGATTTGATACATCTTAGAAATTCAAAGTCTAGAGTCTTTACTGTATTGTATTGTGAACACCACTGATTGTATATCAAGTGTTCAAGTCAAACTCAATTCTCTGTATTTTTGTTTGATTAGAAGTCTCTTGCCTGCGTGCTTGAGCATTAAAAGTCTCTTGCTTAGTGCTTGAGCATTGGAAGACTCTTGCGTGTGTGCTTGAGCATTTTTGTGAAGTCTCATACTTAGAAAGTATTGAGCAGTTGTAATCTTTGTGATTATAGTGAAATCTCCTTGGAAGTGCAAGGGGGACTGGACTACTTCCGTGTTGTGGAAGGAACCAGGATAACTGCTTGTGTCTTTGTCTTTCTTTTCTCTGCTCTGTTCTTTTCCGCTGCAATCTGACTCTGATCATTTCATCAGGAGCAATCAAACTGCTTCAGAAGTTTTATCAGAAGAAGTATTTTTTAAGAGAAAAAGAAAACACAATTCAACCCCCCCCCCTTCTTGTGTTTTTTACCTTCAAATTATATTCACAACAGGGTCCCTAAACGAAAGACGACGCGGATTACCCCCTATAGGTAAACCAAGGTACATGAAAGGAATCTTGCCCACTTTACAACTTAACACCGAAGCCACCTTATTCAACCACGACACAGAAATATTAACACCCACTAACAAGCTTTTATTAAAATTCACCTTCAACCCCGACATGGACTCAAAAATGACAAGAGTGGCACGAAGAGCCCGAACATTAGCCCAACTTTTCTTACCTAACAACAGAGTATCATCAGCAAATTGTAAATGAGAGACATCCATCGAATTAATTGTCCAAACAGAATAACCTGAAAACAAGTGATTGTCTACCATAGCTTTCATCAAAACATTCAGTCCCTCAGCTGCCAGAAGGAACAGAAAAGGGGACAGAGGGTCCCCCTGACGGAGTCCCCTTTTAAGCGGGAATTCATCGGTAGGACTACCGTTTACTAGCACAGAAGCTGTAGCGGTACCAACACATTCTCTAATCCATTTCCTCCACAGAACAGGAAAAGACATGCACTTCAAAACCTCACCAAGGTAACCCCAATCAACGGAGTCGTAAGTCTTTTCAAAATCCACTTTAAACAGCATGAGATCCTTCTTTAACTTAAAAGCTTCATCAACAACTTCATTAGCTATCAGAATACCATCAAGGATTTGTCGCTTCTTCACAAAAGCCGACTGAGTCTCGGAGACAACACTGCCAATAACTAATCTCAGTCTATTAGCTAATAATTTCGCAATAATTTTGTTCATACTCCCCACCAAGGAAATCGGACGAAAATCATTCAAACGCTGAGGATTATCCACTTTCGAAATAAGAACAATGAAAGTTGTATTGATACCTTTTGCCAGCTTACCATTGCGATGAAACTCAGACACAAACTGCATGATGTCATCTTTTAACACAATCCAAAACTCCTTAATAAAACCAAAATTGACCCCGTCAGGACCCGAACTTTTAAAACTGTCATAGTCACAAATTGCCTCCTTAACTTCGTCAACCGAAAAAGGTTTGATCAAACCCTCACCTTCAGTCACAGACAGCGCCTGAAACTGAAGGTTAGAAACACTGGGCCTCACCACATTATGCGACATAAAATGTTGAGCAAAATGAGTGAAAATAGCATTCCTAACAGGCTCCACTCCTTCGATCCGCACATCCTCAACCAACACAGAGCAAATAGTGTTAAAACGTCGACGGGAAGACATAAGAGAATGAAAAAATTTAGAATTCATATCCCCTTCTCGGAGCCAATGGTTTCGCGACTGTTGCCAACAAATACTGGTATTAAGCTAGGGAATGAATCTTCGCCGAAATACTATATAACTCATCACATTCAACGTCTGACAGGTTCTCCACTTCCCCTTTCCCATCCAACACCGCCATACGGTCTTTAAGTTTGACTATCGATGCAGGTAAATTACGAGTATGAGACTCATGCCATTCCTTCAGGGCTAGTTTAATTTGTTTGAACTTTTCTTTTAAAACAAGGCTTAATTGCACTTTTCCCCCCTATCTTTTGCTAATTGTGTGATTTTGCACCCCCTCTTTTTTTTTTGAGCGATTTTGCACCCCATCTTTTGTCAATTGTGTTTTGTTCAAAATCATCATTAAAAGAGAGGAAAAGGGGCTAAAGATAGGGTGCAAAATCGCTCAAAAAAAAAAGAAGAGAAGGTGCAAAATCGCACAATTAGCAAAAAGATAAGGGGCAAAAGTGTAATTGAACACAAAGATGGGGTGCAAAATCAGAAAGGGGGCAAAAAGATGGGGTGCAAAATCGCTCAATAAAAAAGAGGGGGTGCAAAATCGCACAATTATCAAAAGATAGGGGGAAAAAGTGCAATTAAGCCAATCACAAATCATGAAGTCAATGAATCATGAAGACGGTCACTTTTAGGGTGCACAAATTGTTAAATTTGTGTACCCATACACAAACAAACTTTTAATCTTGGATTTACTATTTAGAAATTGAATGGCTTGGATGTGGTGATGATCTACATGTACAAAAGTTGTTTATAAGATAGTCTCAATGAAAATGATTTTTTTTTGGGATTGTGCTGTGTTTATTTATTAATTTTCTTATAAAAAGTATATTAATTTTTTTAATCATATGTGAGACATTGTCGGATATTAAAGATGAACACATCTTTTATATGAGATTTGAAAATTGATTTGTGAAACTCTAAATTCTTTTGATAAAGTCGAACAATTGGAATTTAATATTAGTTAATAACTTATATTTTAAGTATAATTAATAAAAATTGGAAGAAAAAATAAAGTCCCATAGAAAGTTTAGTAATTGTAGGCTTATTGGTGCACGTAATGTCCGGTAAAGAGTAAGATAAAACATATACTTTTTTTTCATCATAAAAAGTTAAAAAAAAATGACTCGCAAAGCAAATATAAGCTCCATAAATTGAACACCTGCATTATTTATTTTTTTGTGCAAATAAATATCTAAATAATTCTTTGTCAAAAAAAAAATCTAAATAATTCCTCAAAAGAAAATATTAATTGACTTTAACTCCATTGAGAGAGAAAAAAAAAACAAAGTTGGCAAAAAACATTATTTATGTTTAAATATATTTTATCATTGAATAAATGCATCTTTTTTGATATTATGAATAAATGCATCCTAAAAAAAATCATATCTAGATTGTCAAAAAAAAAAAAAAAAATCATATCTCTTTTAAGATCCAATTCAGAAAGTAAACAACTTTTGTAGACCACATGTAAAGTATGCCTGCCTATACATGAGATCCTAACCATTCATTTTTCAAATGATATATCAAAGGCTAAAAGAATGTTTATGTATGGGTACACAAATTTAACAATTTGTATACCCTAAAAGTCATCCATGAAGACACTATTAGAATCATGAAGACGCTATTAAAATAATGTTCAACATCCAGTCTTGTGCCATAAAAAATCAACAGAAAAATAAGGAAAAAGACCATGGAAGCATACTTTCTCTTGCTATCTTAAAAGATAGTGTGCTAAGGGCATTGCTGAGCTTTTAGGACAATATCTTAAAAGATAGCCCTTAGCACACTATCTTTTAGGACAACACTAGCTTGGTCAAACAGAGGGTGTGTGTGCTGGTATATTTTTTTGGGGTGAAATACTGGTATATTAATAGGACACATACAAAGATAGTGTGGCAAGGTTAAAAAAAAAGGGTGGATTGTATGAACTAATTAGCCTGCAACGACAGTCAGAGACCAAGGGAATTGCATGGTGCAAGGTACCAAGATCAGGTTCACCAGTTTTCGCCTAACAAATTCCATAAGGACATGTATTAAGAGTGATTAAAACGCATGCTATGTTCACCCTGTTTTTAACTACTTGGCCAATAACTACAACAACAATAAATCCTCTAAATCCCTTATACAAAGCCTTGAAAACAGCAAGGACTGAAGAAGGATCCAGTCTACTACTAGCATTTCCAACATTATGCTCAGTAATGTTGTGTGTATATAATCAATCCCGGTGACAGTAAAAGCAAATTTAAGACAGCAGGGGCCATATTGTTTCATTGTCGATGTCTCCGAGGCTGAATTAAATTGGAAAACTCTTGTTTTACAATCATATCGATGAACTTGCTCTAGAGTTCCCACAACTATGAATATGCAAAGGATTATAAACAGGTGGGGGATAAAACCTCATGGCGGAAACTCTGCAACAACACATATTGGGTGGCTCTGGCGGTGTTGGAGGGAGTGCTACTTCGTCATGGTTCCAATCTGTTGGTTTCGGTGATGGTGACTTTGTTGGGATGTTACGTTGAACATGAGAAAGCTGACTGCTCTGCGAGCCCGTTCACCTCAAGTCAATCAGTGGGGAATGTTGTATGCTGCCAATCTGAAATTGACCACCAATTCGGTGGCACTGTCCATTGAAGCACAACAACCTGGTGAAAAAGCAGGCTGGTTGTATTCTAAATTGAAGGCCCCACCTTCTTCGTGAAAGCACTGTCTGCAAGCTGTACCTCTTGCGATGGTAAGGTATTAAGAACGACGAGAGCTTTGTCTTGCTGTTTAGGCAACCCCGTTGAAATCACTAATCGGCTTCAATACTTCTAAGGTTTGGTGATTCTCTGTAGCATCGGTATCAGTTGGCAGAGGTCAATATGTTCCGCATCGACTATTGAATTCATCTCAATGATGAACATCAATTCTATTTGTTCCGTGAAAGGAAGAAAATCATTCGGAGCCGGAAGAGCAACAGCCGACAATTCTGTTCTAAAGCATCAGTCTCATCTGGCAATATGTCGATCATTCTCGCAAGTGCCTCTGTGATTATTCGGTACAGTTCAGCCCAAATTGGAGAAGCCGTGGGAGAGAAGCTCTCAATGAACGCACCAATGTAAGGTTTGTGATACTGGTGCAAATGAATAACACAAAAGCACACTAAAAATCTAATAATTCACTGGAGCCATACATTGATAGTATGAGGAGACACAATGGAAATAAACTGAATAGTAAATATGAATTATAATCCATTTAGGGAAATCTAAACAAGTGCTGATAGTGATAAATAAAATGCGTTGGCTATAATATAAAGTTAACACAAGTCTGAAATGAAAATATAGTTGTTTCCTAGGGAGCAGGCTTGACTAATTTCTATAATAGAAAATGTAAATTTATTAATCGGGAACACAAAGGCTAATGCATTATGCAGGAAATTTTTGACTAGAATGAAATGTAATCCTATCAAATGGAATGAAACATATTATCATTATATTGTTTGGATGTTTTTATGAGAATGGAAAAGAAAAAGAAAAAGAATCATCCCAAGTTCCTTAATTGAAGGGGGAAAATGCA
Organism: Medicago truncatula; assembly: GCF_003473485.1. Taxonomy (NCBI): domain Eukaryota; kingdom Viridiplantae; phylum Streptophyta; class Magnoliopsida; order Fabales; family Fabaceae; genus Medicago; species Medicago truncatula. The sequence goes on along the minus strand of NC_053049.1, from coordinate 47,376,178 downwards.
AGATATTAGATGAAATGAATTAGAATGCATCTTACTATATTCTATATCATTCCATCTTATTATTATTATAAATAACCTGTATAATGAAACAGAATATCATCCCATATAACTCCTTCCAATACATCAATCAAACATAGCCTTAAAAAGAGGATATGAGAAAAGCAATGCCACAACAACAAATACATTATTGATGTTTACCATTAGTCTATTACTAGTTGTCCAAAGATACTTGAAACTTACATTTGTTCAGCACCATTAATCACATCAGTTAATCATTGCACTAAGAACGGTAATCTTCATTGCAAACTCTGATGTAAGATACGCAACTCCACATAAACTAACATGAAGCAATTTTCATAAAGAAAAAATGCTTCCAACCTATTGAGAAACAAATAACCACTTATTCAATCACTTTCTATGTCCGACTCGTCACGTCTCCAAGTATTTTGAGCAGATCTAGCTCCAATCATAATATTTGCCAATTCTTGGATTGAACATGATGTACTCTGCCTCATCTTAGCAGCAAGTATTTCGATGTTATCCAAAAGCCCTAAGCCCAAGAGCCGATTCCTTAGCATTTCGATGGTAGTGTCATAAGGTGGTATTCCTTCATCAATCATCATCGCAAAGTACTTACATGCCTCCTCTAGCTTCCCCTTCTTCTTGCAAAGACCATGAATCATGACGGAATATGTCGAGACAGAAGGATAAAATTTCTTATCCCCCATGCATTCCCAAACTTCGGTTGCCTTGTCAAACCTTCCTATCCTAATCAGTAATTTTAGCACCATGTTATACGTATGGCGATCGGGAAAACAGACATCTTTTTCCATTCTAGATATTAACTTCAGAGCCCTATTTACCTCACAATGATCACAATGGTAAGCTTGTATTGCATTATAACTCCAAGTGTCAGGTTTTAATCCACTAGAAATCATTTCATCCAACAATTGATATGCTTCTTCCACCTTTTTAATCTTACAAAGTCGCTTTATAATACAATTGTATGTAAACACATTTGGCAAAAGGTTACATCTTCTCATTTTGTCAAGAACCCCGAAAGCCGAATGCACATTATTTGCATCACAGTAAGAACGAATGAATATTGAGTAAGTAAAAGCATCCGGCTCAACTTTCTTTGACAACATATCATTAAGAAAATCCATAGCTTCATCCACATGGCCTCCTTTGCAAAGAGCCTCTAACAAATTATTATATGCAAGTAAATCCACATGACATCCTTGCTCAAGCATTGCGTCAAACAGCTCACGGGCCTTCCCCGAATCACCAATCTTACCCCATCCATTAATCAGAATGCTGTAAGTTTTTGTGGTTAACAAGAAATGGCTTTTCACTTGATCAAAAAATTGTTGAGCCTGCCTGACATGTTTCTTTTTACACAAAGTGTACAAAAGCAGATCAACATCAATAATACTCGGCTTGATTCCAAATTCATCCATTCTAACAAAAGATCGAATTGCACCGTCTGGCAAATCAGCTCGGCTATATGCAGTGAAAATGATCCAGAAAATTTCGTTAGTGATTTTACAACTAGAGTCAGACTCCCTCGTTTCTATAAGAAAATCCCAAAGTATGGCAAATTGTTTAGACCTTCCTAATATTTCTACCAAAATGTGGAAGCTTTGAACACTATGCTGAAAACCCGGAATTGATTTAGCCCAAAGAAAGAATCTGTGAGCTGAAAATCCAAGATGATTGCATCTTTTCAAAACCTGTTCAACTAAATCTGTTGATATTTGTGTTGAAAATGGAGTTAGAGAGAGTTCTAAGTCATGGCGAGGGTGGCGGTGATCACTTACGATACGCGATATCTCATTGACAAGTTCGGGTAATAATGGCACAGAAATTTGTTGGGTTGGAAAAGAATGAATGAATTTGTGTTGAACAAGAGGGAAAAGGTAAGAGGACAGGAGTTTATGCTTAGAGAAAAGTGATTGGAAAGCCATTCAGGACTTTATTCAAACACCTTGGGTGCAATATTAGCAGTAGCTAAATTCTGCAATTGTAAAGAAAGTGAAAGTTGAAAATGTAGAACCAGGATTAAATACTGACCTAGGAATCGGATAGGTTACGTTTGGGGATTTATCGGAGAAATTTAGCTTATGCTTTGAATTGAGTTTTTCGAAGAGAGGGAAAGTTTTTCCATTCTCCACTTTCATATGTCTTTTAGTTAGAGACGAATTCACAGAGCTCCAATATCCTAGTTATTCTTTTTGTTTGACACGCAACTCGAAAGAGTCGTTAATCTTTGTTGTTGATGTTGTCAATAGGGATGGCAAAGCAGGTCTGGTTGTCCCGCATAAGTCGTTTAAAACTTGACGAGAAGAGCCGAGTCAAATTAGGCGACTGAATCTAAAATCTCACAAATAAACGAGTTGGCGGGTTGGCTGAGTATGATATATACGAAGAGAGAGAAAGTTTTTCCATTCTCCAGTTTCATATGTCTATTTAGTTAGAGACTTTTTTTTTTTTTGTGGCCGGAGTTCGAACCCGGATCTTGCATATATTATGCATTGTCCAAACCAACTGAGGCTCATGAGGAACTTTAGTTAGAGACTGAATTCTTGCGATATCTAGTTATTAAATTTTATTTTCCATGCTTTTTAAAATGCAAAATCGTTTATTAAATTATCATAATCAATTTCATTTAACATTTCTTTTTTCAACAAATAATAACACTAAATCAAGAGATAATTGTCGAACTGAGAGTTAGATAGACAAAGAAAAAGATAGTGCACAAAAGTTAAAAGATAGGGATGGCAATTGGACCAAGGTTTGATGAATACTCGTACAAAATACCTGTAATGAGTAGGGTAAAACCCCGCTTTCATGGATCCGGACTTGGATCTAGGAATTACCCGCAAATTTAATTAGGCATGGGTACGGGGTAAGACTTTGTTTGAGAGTTTGGAGGGGAATGGAAGGTTTTGAAGGTTGAAAAATATGAGGGAAAATGGAGAAATCTTTCAATTTTTTTAAAAGAGTAGTTTTTTAAATGGTTCGTGAAAATTTTGGGATGTTTTTTTGCTAGAAATAGCATCCCTCTTTTTTCAGAATGATAAATTAATGCATATGATTACTATATTTTTTATTTTAAAAATATTATATCAACATAGATTAAATTTGAAGAATTCATATAAACCCTTCAAAATCCCTCAAAAACCTCATCCAATACAATTTTTTAATTCCCCAAATGAGGAGGCTTTTGTGTTATGAAGAAAAGTTAACCCCATAAAGCCCTCCCCTCCCATTTTCCTCTATTTCTTTCTCTTATTCATTCCTTTTTTCACAAGCCTTCCCCTCCCTTCCCCTCTAAACTCGCACTTAAGAATACTGCCCAACCCCGCACCCGCATATACATATTTATATAATATATGATAAATAATTTATTTATTTTTGGTATATAATTAATTAATTTGTTTAGCAATTTAAGTCTAACCCTAAACCTAAAAACTACTTAATACAATAGTTTATCCCTCCTGCTAATATACAATTTTTGTAAGATGTTTTGAATGTTTTTTATTTTGTTAAATACCACAATTCGTACTATTTTATGAGTTGGTTTGAAATTTTCTGAACCATAATTTTAGTTCAATTGTGATATTTTTATTATCTTTTCATAGTTAAAGTGCAGGTAATGAGTGTGGATATAAGCACTAAGATGTCCATAGAGAATAGGGAATAACACTAAAGTTGTTGCCCACGAAGATACGGGCTCGGATACGGCTAATTTTTACAAACGCGAGTATGAGGAATGACATTGTAGTTCCCTATCCATAGAGTACCAATTGTCATCCCAATTAAAAGAGAACTGTCAACCGCAATATTACTAAAGAAAACTACAGACATTAATTGTAGAAAATTGCAATGCATACAAACGTCAACATATTAATATTAATCATAATTAAGGAGTTTGAATCACAAAATTCAAACTTTCGTGGAAACTCCAAATGTAAAATAAAAATGTTGCTATCTCATTACCAGTTTACACACACTAGTTAAAAAAAAATTAAAATTTGGAGCCTGAAGGAAGGGCTTTATCGGCCTAGTGATTGAGTGGACTCTGAGTAGGGAGTTAATGGTATGCGATCCGTTACTAAGTTGACCGTCAATTCAGTTGCCACATTATAGACCCGATTATTTCTTTAAAAAATACATTATAGACCCGGTTGGCACTTGCAAAATCCCACATTTGGTGTTCGTTCGTTAGAATTGATTAGAGTTAGATCCATTGTGTTGTTTTTATTGTTGTATTACATGTCACGATTGATTCACCTGAATTGAGTGGGTCAAATATTATGACTCCAATTTTTACATATTTTCCCTTTTTGCAAAAATATATACAAGCACGTAACAAATAATTAATTGGAATGTCTTCCATTTTTTTCCATGTCATTTTACTTTTATTTTTTTTTAAAAAATATTAATATATGTTGATTTTTTTTTTCATAAAGTATTAATATATGTTGAAAAAATCTGAGGCCTAACAATTAACTTCATGTACTCCTTAAAAAACTAGTATCAAGTATATATTATATAGAATGGGGCCTAAGCACATGCCTCGATGTCGATGGCCTTGACATTATCTTCCCTTGAAAAAAAAAAAAGTAGTACTCTAAGGGTACTCTTTAAGGTTTTTCAATTAAGAAATTATTCCTTAAAAAAGTTTAACACTTCAATTTTCGATGCATTAAATGTAGAATTTTCCATAAAAATTTACTATTTAAAGTTCTTAAAGAGTGCACTTAGGGCACTCGTTAACATTTTCCTAATAAATAATAATAATAATCAAAGCAATAATTAAATCTACTTAGATTGGTCCGGTAACGTTGGTTTAGAATCTTGAAGTATTCACATCTTTAAAAATTCAGGTTCAATTCTATTCGATGTCAATAATTTAAGTGGATTAGTTCAACCTTTTAAAAAAATAATCAAAGCAATGGGTCGGCTTAAATTATAAAATCAAAAATTTAACTAAATTTTTAACATAATAAATACTCTAATGTTTTTGTTTTTGTTGGTCGAAGAAATGTTCGAGATGTAATTTTATTTCACTTTTACATGTGAAATTTGCATTGGGATAATGAATTAAATATAAATTGTGTGATTCTTTTTATCTAAAAAACTAAACCTAACACCGACTCTTTCCCTATAAAACCCTTGTAAAAGTTGAGTTGTGCTCACTTCACAATTTGATTGAGCCAGCGGCGCCGTTTCTGTAAAACTCCATCTTTATTTGTCCTTGTTAGCTTGCATTTGCAGAGAATTGGTAAAGTGATCTTTCATTATAAATCTTTTTTATTTATCACTATTACATATGTAACATCTGTTCAAACACATATATAATTTGTTTTGAAAGGCGCACACATGTATACATGAATGATTGAATTTATAACAATGATATGTTAGGCGGGGTTTATCAAGTAAAATTTATTGTACTCGAGCAATATGTTATTCATTTGATTTTGTAATTTATTAGTTAAATTTGTGTGGTTTTTTTTTTCTCCTATTAAATTTTTGTATTATTTTGCCTCTATTAGATCTACAAGCGATGCAACAACAATCGATTGGAGGACTATCATATCAAGTTTTATTTTCTCGAACGAGTGTAATTTCTCCGATTAAAACCAAGAACAAGGAAGACGACATAATTTGTATTCTTTTTAATGAAGGTAAAAAAACTATGCAAGTATCCTCTTTTCAATTTTTTAATAGGGTAGCCTCATTTCATATTCACTATTATTTTCATTTTGATTTAATTTTTTAATTTGAGGAGTATTGTCTAATTTTTTTGTAGGATTTATCCTTTTAACACTATGAGGGGTAGCTTTGATCCAACATTCCTCCGTGAAGAAAAGCAACGTCAATTTCACGGTGCGATGGTCCTAAGACCAGTTGGAATATCAAAAGGATTAAAATGGACCCCTTTGTTGCCGGAATGCTAATGTCCACTTTGGACCCCCAAACCGTTCGCATAGGAGGCTTTACGTGAAAACTTCAAAATATTGGATGGAGGACAACAAGCTGGAAAAATGATTCTCATTGTTGGATTCTCCACCCTGAGATTGACACATGAGTCTAGTTTTGATAGGTTAAAATGGATTCATTTTGATCCTTTTGATCTTCCAAGTGTATTAGAACCCTCACATGTGTTGTTTACTCAATTGATGGCTGTGAAATGGCCGTTGCTTTTATTCGAAGTGGAGTCCGCATAATTTCAAGTTTACTTTTTTCACATGTAGTCAATTATACGGTATGTAATGGGGTTTTTGGTTGTATTCATGCTAACAATAGTTTAGTCTATTTATATTTCACTATACATTCTCAGAGTACATTTTGTATTCAATAAATTTTTCTCATTGTAATGAAGCCCTACCCTCCTTTGTAATTTTGTTGTTGTTGATTCTATATTAAATATGGTATCAGAGCATGGTTTGATCCACCATGAACTACATGTCATTTCGTTGTTGAATTCGAAAAGTTTGGGGATGTGTTTGCTTATTGGTTCTGTTGAAAAAATTGTGTGTCCGTTCTCTTTATTTTATTTTATTGCACTTGCTTTGTTGTGTTTGAATTTTGTCGGGCTTTTGTGTTTAAATGAAAAACCCAGATATGTTCTTCTCAAGTTTTCAGCCATTTCTCCCTAAAAATAAAAAAGTTTTCAGCCATTTGATTCGTTGTTTGGTGGGGTACAAAATTCTTCTCTACTGTTGGCTTCGCTTTACAAGTGTTTTGGGAAATTAGAGATGCAAACTATTTAGTCTTGCTACTATTAAGAGACAATAATGTTCCTTGAATTTCCACCAAAAAAATAAATTGCATAGCAAGTGCATCTTTGCTCCATTTACCAAGCCTCCATTTATCTCTTTTCACTTTATAGATATGTGACACATGGACAAAATAAAACCAAGGGCTAGGATTAAAATGTTCTCCTCATTCTATTCCACACAACTCAAACACTTAGTTCTTCCCGCATTTACCTCCTGCTGCAACAACAACCTCATCTCTCCACCGCCGCTTCCGGCGACACTGCCGTCTCCTCCAACAACCGTGTTGGGTTTCTTTGTTTGTGTCTCCTCCAAAAATCAATAGAAAACCCTCTCTCTCTCTTTTTCTATTTCCATCGCAACAAAAACTCAACAATTTTAAAAAAAAAAAAAACACAAAAAATTAAAAGAATAATCCAAAAACCCAAAAAAATAAAACGAGATCTCAGAATTGAAACTGTTGAATGCGGAAGCGGAAATGGTGGCGGTGGAGAGATGAGGTTGTTGTTGCAGCAGGAGGTGGTGGAAGGGGGAAGAACAAAGTGTTTGAGTTGTGCTGAATAGAATGAGGAGAACATTTTAATCCTAACCCTTAGTTTTATTTTGTCCATGTATCACACATCTATGAAGTGAAAAGGGATAAATGGAGGCTTGGTAAATGGAGCAAAGATGCACTCCATTTTAATAGCTTTTAATTGTCCAATCCCATCTTAGACCAAAAACATTATAATCAATCTCATTCTCTTTCGCCTCTTCCTAGAGTGTGTTTGTTTATAGTCATATCTATGGACTATATAGATAGATTAATAAATTTCTATATATAAAAAAAAAGATAGATTAATAAAAGAAACAACATAAACATTAAGAAAAATGAAAATTGGAGCAAGGCAAGACATCGTAGCAAAGAAGCTATGGAACATGGTAAGTGTATTATTTTTGGGATAGCCTTAATCAACACTCACATGTCACTCCGATCCAATAAACTCTCACAACAACTTTATCTCATTGTGAATATGAACCCCCGCCGATTCTCTCCACCACTCAAGCCGCCACTTCTTTAAGTCACGCCAACAACACAATGATGTTTCCATCATATGAAGTTTTCATTGTTCGACAACATTTCAATAAACTTGAAAAAAAAATTTAGAAAAAAACAAAGTATGTATCAAGAGAATGGTGCGTGTGCGTGTATGTACGTCGTTGTGGACTTGTGGTATATTGCAAAAACAAAACTACCCTAATTTTTTGCACGAGTACAAAAAATGCACGAAGTTTTCAGTCTAGAAGTGCAAATATCATTTCTCTTATGCTAATTGTCAAATACTTGGAGTTGGAGCATCCGTTCTACAACCGAAGAGATTTATGACTTTCAATATATGCCACTTGTCTTCAATTATTTCTGACAACAATATAAGTTGAAAATAGATGATTTTTTTTTTTTTTTGGTTACAAAGCTAAAACAAACCAGAGAAAAAAAGATGCAGAAAGAAAAAGAAAAAGAAAATAGAAAAACTCAAGCTCTTACGAAGAGAGTTTTCATAGCATCATTCCTAAGCATGTCGATGAGATCATGAGGAGAGGAAAAATGCTCCAAGAAACCAACATTAGACGAAGCTCCTAGCTTGACCAAGAAATCGGCGCTTTGTTTTCCTTCTCTAAGAGTGTGATGGATAGAGATAATAGATGATTTGACATAGAAAAGATAATCCAAATTAGAACCAAGAAGAAAACAATGAACTATAAGGACGAATTTTTCAAAAAGGTATTAATGAAGAAAATTAGATATAAAAATATTGAATTTGTCTTTATTTCGTCGTTAAACTTTTTTTTAACAGCAAAAAACTTAATGCATTTGATTTAAAATAAGAGTAGAGATACAAGATGAAATTTGAATGAAATTACAGAAATTAGCATGCCATTAAGCTACTACCCGAACTAAACTATGAACAATTTCATTAGTTTGTCTCATAATATACTTAACATTAGAGGTTTTTAAATCAGAATAAAGTAGGTACCGACAATCATAATAATTGAAGCAAAATATGAGACAACGAATGTATGACCATAGATACGGGCTACAACCACCTTTGAGTCCATCTCACAATCCACATTGACCAGCTAAAAGCCATGTATTCATTGAAGAGCAGACAACAGTCTGAGTGCCTCTCCCAAACCAACAACAAGTAACGGTGATAATCACCCCATTTTAGTCAGCACAAAACGACCATCCTAAATACAAATATAAAGGTCAACTTTGTTTAAAGCATGATAGAAAGAGACATCCATATTACAATTATAACGACTTGCACTTGGTTTGCATTATACAACCATCTCAGTGTAATGGGTCTAAGTAGGAACAGTGGTCCCCTCATAAGTTGGGCTTGACCCAACTATTGAAAAAAGTGTTCGCCCATTCACAAATCATCGAAACATATTAAACGGTATTGTTTCAAATCTTATTATTTCGATGCTTTCAAATACTCCGCAAAATTGCCTTCAAAATTTGTTTTTGACGGACATCTGGATCTTATAAAGAAGCAAATACAACCGATACAAAATTAACTGTAGAATTGATAAGAGGAAGAGAGGAGGACCAAATACCACTATGTTCGTCCTTAAACAAAAATATTATACGTTAGCTATCTATTTTTTATTTTATTTTTTAAACGCATTAACTCTAGCCGCTATATTCTGTCGATTTTTTTTTTTTAAGGATAATGCTTCATCTAACGAAAGGTATAAATACGAAAGCCACGGATTGATAAGTGCCGTAGATTAACACAAACACACGATCATGATTTGTGTGAAAGGTGGAGTTAATATTTTTTTATTTTTGTGAAATAGGACACAGTTGTATTCTTGGGAAATTCCTTCGTGGTATATAGCAGTGCTCTTTTTTTAATCAAATTACTTTGGATTTAGATACGTGGATAAGGTTGATGTTTGATGACTCAGGCATCTGCACGATCTTACGAGAATGCCAGGTTTTAAAAGTAGTCGCTGCTATTTATGATTCATGTCTCATGATAGCTGGGAATTATTGTAGGTGTTCCATTTGGAATGCTTTGCAACCGTGAGATAATGACACATGGTACCATATACAACCTGAGGAGAAAGATTGGCGTGACTGTGTTTTTCCTAAGATTTATCATGTTTATCAAAATGCAGTGCTGGTGCACAACAGACAAACACACGACTAGCAAGAACTTCTAGTTTTATCTGACAATGGGGTATCTTGCTAGTCATGTTGGAGCCATCATGTCTCTCTTACAATTGTAGTGAAAGGGATTGCAAGATGATTATGGATCTCTTGTCCTTTGAGGAATGAGATCAGTATAGACCATAGCCACATGACCGGACCAACATGTTTAGAGACATAAACAAACGTTAGAATCATGCTTTCTAAAATGGTAATTTCTTTTCCAACTTCTATGTTTCTCAAAACTCTATGATTTGTCATATTTTAAAATCTTGACATGCATTTTTTACACGTTGGATTTTAAAATCGGGATAAATTGTAGGGTTTTGAAAAACGGCATGTCGGAAAAGAAATATTCTTTCTAAAATAAATAAGAAAAAAAATGTTAAAGAGTATTCTCAAAACACTCGTTAAAAAGGCTAAAATTGAAATATTCTCTTCAGAAATAGTGAAAAAAATGTATATTCAATATTTTTTAATATTTAAAAATTGTTGTTTTTAATGCAAAATTTCTACTTTTTTGAGCTTATGGTTCCCAAGAAAAGTGGAACTGATAATTCGAAATTCGACTCAAAATATCTTAAAAACATTTGTTAGCATGACCCAATAAAAAAATAATAACATAAGGTTTATTAAAAAAGGCAAATTTTGCTCATGTTCAAGGTTTGATTATGGATCAAGCAAATTATGCAATCCTAAAAACAATTGTTTGCATTTTCCTATTTATCCTATTGATTTTTTTTGTCCTTGAACTGATCATGACCGGAACATTTATGTTTGAATATATCCATGAATTATGTGACATTTCAGAATTTTTATTTTTCCTTTCAAAAGGGATATTTTCATCAAAAATATTTTTTAGACATCAGACACAACACCCTACCCCAAGAACATTTTGTAATATTTTAAATTTTATATCAATTTTCCCTCTCTTCTGAACTCAAACACGATAAAAATTTTAAAGTGTCAAAATTATCTCGAAATATCAATGTTGTTTTTTCAATGAGTTGCAATGAATGAGGATTGTTTCAAGGACTCGTGGATCACTAAAGTGAATTCTAAAATTTATATTTCTTGCTATTATTTTGATGAGTCATAAAATACAATTTATTTTTCATAAAGTAAAATAAAAATCAAAGTCTCACCAAGTATTATATGTTTATATTTATTTTCACTGGGTTTTAAAATTTTCAATGTGTTGATGTATCACGTTTACCGTTTTTTTAGTAAATGTATCACGTTTACCTGAAATTCTTTGGATATGATATGAATTATAAAAAAATGGTTGATCATAGTGATGAAAATTGTGGGTAAATTAATATTACGCGGTTGAGATCAAATGCGTCATTTGATTGTAGCTTAGTCTCTACGGCAAATGCTAATCTTTGACTACAAGAACACAGCGCCACCCAAATCATCTCTTCAATTAATTATATGCTAACAATTGAATTGATTGATTTAGTAGTAAATTAAATATGAGCTCCTACCCATCAATTTCATGGAGACCTTCTACTACACTGCAACTTAAATTCCATGTAATGCATAAACAACTTCAACCACTTATTCTTCCTCTCTTATAGGGCGTGTGTGACCTTCCAATGATTTTCTTAATGTTCCAATTTATGTTTATTTTTGATAAGGCGGTTTGAAGATAAATAACAGAATTTGAGAGGTAAGAAGGTTTAACTTCCTTTAAAAAAAAAAAAGGGTAATGTAACTCTCTCCACTAATAAAAAAATAACAGTTGGATTATTCAATTAAAAAACAACCGTGTTGCTTGAATTGCTACACACAAAAAAAAAAAACATGTTGCTTGCATACCACTCATTTAAATAGCTTCCAACCCCCTCAAACCCCATCACACACCAAAACAAACTCTAATCATTATCTCCCTCACGCACCTCTTCCAAGAGTTTCTTTAATTTTAATTTCAATTATACGCAGACAAAAGAAACAACATAACATACTCATCATCGTAGTCTCAGAAAATGGAAATTGAAGCAAGGCAAGGCGTGGTGGCAAAGAAGCTATGGAACATGGTACGTGTATTATTGTTCATTATAAGAAAAGGCATAGCCAAGAGCAAAACAATGGTAGACCTCAATTTGATTCTCAAACGTGGGAAACTTGCTGGAAAAGCATTAATCAATACTCTCATGCTCAACCATCAACTTTATCATTCTTCCTTCACATGTCGCTCCGACAACAACTCATTCATCTCTCCATGCGAATACGAATTCAGCTGCAGAAACACTCCTGCCAACCCTCTCCGCCACTCTAGCCGCCGCTTCTCCAAGTCACGGCGCCAACGACACAACGATTTTTCCATCATGAATAATAATATTGCTGTTCAAAAGGTATTTATTGAAATGATGTTGAATAATGAAAAGGTAGAGGCTGTGGCTAATTCTCCTTTGGCGCCTTTCACGCTCGAAGACGAAGGGAATTGTCATCAAGTGGACATCGCAGCTGAAGAATTCATTAACAACTTCTATAAAGAACTCAATAGGCAAAACAGAACAATTGCTTCTTAACTTCTACCTTGTACATAGGAGTAATATTTTTCTTTGCTATGTCATCAAAATTACAGTTTCAGATTAATCGATCTCTTTGATATGCAACTTAAATTAATTTGAAGTTTGGAATTTGATACGGCAGTGACCTTTTAAGCCTATAGTAACTTTCAGGACTGGTTTACTAGCTAGGGATTGTGGATATGCTTGTTATGATTCTTGTTTTGAGTATTGCTTTGGTGTATCTGTCAAAATATTAACTTTGTTTCAGTTCACTATACTAGCAATAGTGTTGTTCAACGTTTTTCCCCCTTCTGTATTTTGGATTTTTCAGGGGTTAGCCAAAGAAGGAATAATTGTTAGCTGCGTTAAGCCTTTTTGTATTCTGAATAATTGTGAAATCTCGCTCTAAATTTGTATCGAACTTGAGTTTGAAAGGAGTCCGTAGGTTGGATGGAAGCTAGCGTTAAGCCTTTTTGTTTTCTAAGAAAATTGGCTTTTTATCATCAAGTTAGTAGATCCAACTTTTAGAGCTATGTTGGTAGGGTGGATGTTTGATGCAAGAATATCAAATCCTAAAAATCATACACTAGATATTTTTATTTTTACAAAGAAGTTATCCTAAAAATCATACACTAGAGATTTTTATTTTTACAAAGAAGTTATCACCAGGCAAATTGCACTTACTATTGCTTATGAAGCCTTATATTTGCCTCATCCTTGTAAGTTTGCATTTGTTTGATTGTAAAACAATAATCTAAGTTTGCATTCAAACCTGGCTATTTAATGAAAAATTAATATTACTAATGAATGATGTATGGAGACAACACAATAGTGCCAACACTACCGATTACAATACTCATTACAACTTTTCACAAATCGTCATACTACAAACCTTTGTCACAGTAAATATCAACACAACTCCCCTAAGCCGTTAGTGATCATCAAATCTCTACCACTTCCATCAACATATGCCATAAACTGTACTTTCTTGCATGTTGAAGTGTTTAGCTCTTCCAATTCCTTATTGGATATTCTTGGTTGAGATACCTATAATTTTGAAGGCATATTGGCACCACACCAGTCCCGAACGTATATAAATACACACCACATCTGTCAAATCATGTGCAACAACAAAAGAATAGCTCTATCAACGATTCGATATAAAAAATCAATCTAAATTAGCCACACAAAGTAATGCTCCTTGAAAAATCATGAAACCAAGCAAAGAAAGAACTTTCAAACAGTAGTTGATACCTTACAAATTGATCAAAATGGCCAAAATAGACTCAAAACCCCCAATATTTACTTATGTCAACAATACCATCATATAATGTTTACTTACAACTCAAAACAAACTGATATAGTTGCAACTTGCAATCAACATACATTTGTAGCGCGCTGCAGAATATGAGATCCGTGATTTTGCAAAGATTGTAATTGTTAGATTGATAAATTAAAAATCAAAGATACTTGTAGTCTTAAATTGATATGGTATGAGCCATGCTTGGTCCAACTGAGTTGTTCAAAATCCATAGCATATAATCTTTGATAAATATTATGAAGCTGACAACAACAAATAACCTTTATAACAAAGAAAAAAATTGTAGACTTTTCAAAAAATATCATAGACAAAAGAGAGTGATTATTGATTAACCTTTATCAGTTGACTTACACTAATAAAATTACAATAAAAAAATAGTTCCAAACTTATACTCACAAATTAAGCATGCGATTGGCAGCCCCAAGCAGTTCTTCAATGGCCATGTACTATGTCCTAAATTTGCTTCCTTGACATGCTGCTCACAACAACTAATCCACTAAGGTCCATAACTTATTTTTGTAAGGATTACCTGTAGTTTTGAGACTACACAAAATTTATATGAACATTATAAAAAGACAAACATGACATACAGTAGTTATGCAGTAGCAGTAAAAGAAACCCAAGGAAATGAGAACCAAGAGAACATAAGAAACTATCCCAAAGAAAACAAACCAAAATCAACTACACTAAAGAGCCAAACTACAACAACCTATTCTAAAAAAGCAACAGGAGACCAATACAAACAGCCAGTTAAAAAGACAGTATTTTTTTTGTAAATTGAGCCAAAACACACGAAGACCAAGGCAAAGAGAAGAAAGTAAAACCGATATGTTGCAGCTGGAACACAGAGACAAATCAGAACGCAGGGAGGAAAAAACGCCACCAGGTAGAAGCTGCAGTGCAAAAACACTGCTGCTGCACTACATTAGTCCACATGCCGAAAGCCAACTCTAAATTATGCAGAAAATCACCCCGATCTCACTCCAAATTATGCAGAAAATTACCTTGAACCAACTCTGAATAGTTAAGCACAAACATCTGGATATGAAAATAAAGAAACACATATTCCATAAGCATATATTTTGGAGTTATGCTAACCAAGGCTAATGCATAATTCAACAAAAATAGGTATCAATCAGAAGCATGAAATAGAGGAAATGAAGCAAGAAATAGAGGAAATGAAGCAAGAAATAGATGAAATAACTAACGAAGTAGTAGAAAAACAGAAAGTTTAAAGAGCAATGATTTAGAAATAGTTGACATGAAGTTTAAAGAGCAAAGGTTTAGAAACTTTACATAAAATTTTGCAGACCTCGGTATCAATCTCATGAACTTCACGTAAAGCCTAAAATATATGACATAATTCTTCTTTTATTTTCCAATTGTATCTTTTTTCTTTCAAGCTGCATAGTCATTCTTCTTTCAAGCTTCACAATGTTGAATTTGCCTAACAAAAACAGTGAGACAAAATGAAATACCTAACATAAATTCACAACAAAATGAGACAAAATGATCTAAAAAACGAAAAAAAGGGAAAAGTGAAACACGTGAAGGGGAAAGAAACCTGGCCAAATTTGTCATCAAAGCATCACTCTTTGTCATCTTCAACGTATGAATTCAAACCTAGCCACACCACCATCCATAAAATAAGGAAAAAAATAACATAATTCATACATAGCCACACCACCATCCATAAAATCTGATAAAGTAATATAACATAATAACAAACACGCTACGTCAAGTAACATGTCTTCAACTATAGAGATATCTTCCTGTCAAAGAACACTTGATTCTAAAACTCTTGCTTCATCCTATGGTAGTAGTTTTAATTTTTTTAACATAGAACACCAAACTCAATGAGATTCAAAAATCAAGTGAATTCAATGTTCTCATAGCATCTTTCTATATATTCTCAAGCTCACTTTGTAACACCAAATTCAAATTATTTGCCATGATAAGAACAAAAACCAAAACAACCACCATAAGTAACAAAAAAAGGTGAAATACACAGTTAAGCATCATGATTAAACACACAAAGAAGACATCATCTCATATTAGAAATTATATAAAATGAATTCATGCTAGGCAACAAATAATTTTGATTTTTAGACAAATATTGAATGAATTCATGTCAGAGGCTCACAACCATTGCAGCATTAAGCCAACACATTTTAGTTTTCCAGGTACAATTTTGCATAAGTAACAACATCTCATCATCCTTTATAGATAACACATTATATGCAAACATGAACACTTACATCATAGAACATCTCCAACCTCATAATATGTTGCTTACAAAGTTAGGTTAAATCTTAAGCGCATGTCGTTGTTCCACCTTCTGTTTTTGCCTACCCCAAACAACCTTTGGTTGCCATACATTCAAGGCTAAGAAACCTGTCTACAAAAACAAACCACAACAGAAAGCTAAACAGAAGATTAAGAATTGATACACAGTGTCTTTAGAAAACCAGGTTACCCACAATATAATTGTGTGGTAGCAATTACAACTCACAAGGTGTGATTGAAGCAGACATGAACACAAAATGTGCATTGTAGAGCAGTTGCACGGTCCAAAACAGTTTATTTATATCAAAATAAGCAATTGACTCAGCAACTTACGTCTTCCTATATTTGAATCCACCCCATTCCCTTGATGTGCTAAAAACCAAGAGAAGTCGAAAGTCCCTGACTATTTTTCAAGCATAGTGAGCCAACCAAACACACCCCACAGGGCACAGACTGCTATATATCCAGAAAGATATCTGTTGTTCAGTTGTTCATCCACTAATTTAAACCAGGAAATGTTCCAAAACAATTGTCCCAAACAGAGCCTTAAATAACATTATCACCCAGATGAACCACAATCAAATTGGTAAAATCTCAGCATGAGAACAAGACAATAAATTGATTAAAAGGAAATTGATAGTTTGCTGAAAGTAAAAAAAAAAAAAAAAACATATACAGCAAGAGAACAAAATTTAATAACTCAACCACCATAGAAGGGGTAATATAGCATCAATTACATTCCAATGCAAAATTAGACCTCTTTAAACAACTTATCAGAAGATTCAATAACATGTTGTGCTGTATTAATAATTAATTGGTTCAATTACAGGAATAAATTAAAATAGCATGTCATTGACACATGCAATACATGTCCCTGACCAATAAATAAAAAATTATTCCTGTATAAACAAACACATAAATACCTAGTATTCTGAACATCAGAAGCATCGTAAGACACTAACAATATAAAATGATAGAGCAAACTCTTATACAAGTTTGAAGAGAACCAGCAAAACTAAGAATTAGCCTAAACTTCAATGATCAGACTGCAACTTGTTCAGGGACTTCTAGTTGCTGTTGATGTGATTCTTCAAAGTGAGGAGGGGTTCCTGATGATGGGTGATATGGTCCTGTAATCTGAGAAGATGTTCCTGGGCCCGATGATCCGTGTGATGGAAGAGATGGCTCTGACATTGGAGGATATGGTCCCGACATTGGATGGTGTTGCCCTGACATTGGAGTAGTCAATTTTGATGGTTGATAAGGTTTCTCTGCTGTTTGCTGAGGCCCAGATTGTTGGCCAAAAGGTTGATATCCGTCAATTTGAGGTGAAGGCCCATATGGTGTATAAGGCTTTGCAGTTGATTGAGGAGATGCCCTTTGCATACGAGGGGTATGTTGGTATTGAGGGTGGTGAGGCTGCCCTGTTAAATGAGAAGGTCCAGTTGTAGGCATTTGAGACCTATTCATTGGAGGAGAAACTCCCCATGGAGTTTGATGGTGAATTCCTGTCATTTGAGGAGACAGTGGTGGGCGTTGCTGCCCTGAAATTTGAGGTGGATATCCCGAGGAAAAGTGGTTGTTATCTGCTCCAGCCATTCGAGTATCGAAGTGTGGTGGGGAATTCTGTGCTGCCATTTGGGCCAGAAATCCAGACGGTTGGTTATGTGTTCCTGCCACTTGAGAAGGTGATGTTTGGTATCGTTGATGTGCTGCCGTTTGAGAAGGAAACTCAGAAAGCAGGTTGTGTGTTCCACCAATTTGAGTATCAAAGTGTGGAGGGGAATTTTGAAATCCAGACGGTTGGTTATGTGTTCCTGCCACTTGAGAAGGTGATGTTTGGTATCGTTGATATGCTGCCGTTTGAGAAGGAAACTCAGAAAGCGGGTTGTGTGTTCCACCAATTCGAGTATCAAAGTGTGGAGGGGAATTTTGAAACCCAGAAGATTGGTTATGTGTTCCTGCAACTTGAGAAGAACGTGTTTGGTATCTCTGAGGTGCTGCCATTTGAGATGGAAACTCAGAAGGTGGGCTGTGCACTCCAGCCATCTGAGCAGAAGGCAGTGGTGGGCGCTGTTGTGGATGCCCATAAGTTGGGTTATGTGTTCTATCCAATTGAGAAGGGTACCTTGCCGGTGGTGGACGGTATGCAGGTCTTGGACGGGAATTGTATCCAATTCGGTTCGTATCTAGCAGCCTCTCAATCTCTTCGCCTTTCCCAGCATTTTTGAAAACCTTGGTCACAGATTCACGCAAGGCAGGAGTGACCCCAACACCATACCTCATAACCTCATCCAACAACTCCCGACTCTTATCCAACAAACCTTCAGCACACAGTCCCTTGATCACAACCTCATAGCAGGTGGGATCAGGCTTAGGATCTTGTCCACCCATTTTGCTCAAAATCTGAGCACACTCAATAACTTTACCATTCTTAATCAATTCATCAAAAACCCTATTGCCGAAGGTAGCAGTCACCCTCAAACCACGATCCACCATCTTGTTAAATACCCTCAAAGCATCATCAATGTTACCCACTTTCAAATATCCATCTATCATAGCAGTGTGAGTAGGCACATCCGCACTCAAATGCTTGGACAATGACTCTTGAAACAATGTGTCAGCTTCCGACATCATCCCAATCTCACAAAACCTAGAGACAATATTACGATACCCGGCAACATCCATTATAAAAGGCTTAGAATTTATCTTGGTACCAACCTTCCTAAAAGTATCAAGGGCTTCATCAAACTTACCATGCTTAAAGCACTCATTAACCATGATATTAAAAGTATCGGAATTAACAGCTTGAAAATTAGGAGGAGTGTGATTATCCAACATCTGATCAAACAATTTCCAAGCCTCCTTTTTCTTATCATGCTTAAGCAAAACCTCCAACAGAACATTACAAGTTGCAGGTGTCATCCTAAACTCGCGATCCATGAAAGACTTATACGAATCCATAGCCTCCTTATCTCTTCCCTGCTTAAAAAACCATTCCATGTAAGTAGCATTTACAACACCATCATAAACACTACACCTTCCCTTAAGCTCATCAAAAAGCTCATTAGCCTTATCCAAATTACCAAGTTCAAGAAAACCTGATATCAGGTTATTATAAACCATTGAATCAGCACCGTGATTTTTAGCCAACATCTCAACCAACAAATCATTAGCTTCATCAATCCGACCAACACTAATCAAACCTTTGGTGAGATGACGATAAGTTACAGATGAAGGACCAAAAGGAGCATGCTCGATGATGTGGCGATAAACCTCAAGAGCCACATCAACACGGCCTTCATCGCAGTGAGTGTTGATAACATTGTTGTAAGAAACGATATTGGGAACAAGGTTAGATTGGTTGAAGAAAAAGTGAAAAAGTGCAATAGCATCACTATACCTCTTGGCCCGATACATAGCAGCGATGATGGCGTTGCACGTGAACACCGTAGGCCGAGTTGATGAGAACACGGAGTGACGAGCTGCGGCGGAGGCGGCGTCTAGGTCATCGGCGCGAATTAAGGATTGGACACGGTTGTGAAGACTCAATCGAGGTCCGACCAGCGATGATGTGGAGTCTGGAAGGCGAGGGGCGTTAGGGTCACGAGGCTGGTGTTGAGGAGGAGGACGGATTGCGTTCAAGGGAGGCTCGATGCGAAGACGGCGTTTGCGACGGCGTCGCTCTGCCGCTGCTTCTTCGGCGGAGGAGAATGCGAAGGAGCGGGTGGTGATGAAGATTGGAGAGACGGTGGTGGGACGGCGGAGAGAGCGGAGGAGAAGGCGGCAGAGTGACATGATTGTGAAAATGAATGAACTGAGAACCAATTCAGTTCTCTTGCTTCTTCTACGGTTTCTAAACCCTTCAACTTAAGCCCTAACATTAACACGCGATCAAAATCTTTGTTATTTTTATTTTTATTTTTTTATAAATAAATCAATATTATTTTTTAAATGTGGGGTATGTTAAAATGTCACTTAATACTGTATTTTCAGGACTCACTTAAATCCGTTCGAAAAATATCTTGTATTAAAGTCGTTTGGATTGACTTATTTTTCTGATTATGTCAAAAAATTATGTAAATAAATAAATTTTTATATATTATTTAAAATAAAAAAAAATTACGATTGTTTGATTTTTTTTTTATGTATTATTTATTTATAAATTTGTTAAGGTAGGAGCAGTGTGATAGGGATTGCTATTGAAAATTACGATGTGAAAATTGAGAGCGTAATTTTTGCGATTCATATTGATCGCCGTCATCATCTGCTAGGGTTAGCTTTTGTTATCGTTCGGTTAGATTTATTCTTCCCTGAACGTGTTGCTTTTTTCTTCCTGAAGCGTTTCTTTTTGACCTTTGTGCTATTATCATATATATCCTCACATAATTGTTTCTAAGTTGCCCCCGTAAATCCATTATACAGTAAAAGGTATTTACATCCTATAATCATATATATTCCCTTATCAGCACACATACTCGAGAGACAAAAGGTTACGTCTTGATCGGTTGTTGATTTTTGAAGCTCGGCAAGGTTTCAAGGTCTTTTCTTTATTTAATTTGTTTGAACAAAGAGACAAAAGGCAGTTTTAGCTTATTGAGATTTTGGTTACGTCTATTTTCAATTTAATGAGTATTATTAGTTGGAATTGTCGGGGATTGGGTAATCCGAGCGTAATTTTTGATTTAAAATATCTCGTTCGGTACTACAATCCGGCTATCCTTTTCTTATGTGAGACACTAGTCCATCGAAACAAAATAGAGGAATTTCGCTATATCCTTGGGTTTGATTCTTGTTTTTCGGTTGATCGTGTTGGTAGAGGTGGTGGTTTAGCTCTTTATTGGCGCTCTTCTATTAACTGGCAAATTTTCGATTATTCAAACAATCATGTCACTGTTGAGATATTAGATGATGAAAAAGGTATTTGGAGACTAACAGGTTATTATGGTTATCCTAATGTG
Organism: Medicago truncatula; assembly: GCF_003473485.1. Lineage (NCBI taxonomy): Eukaryota > Viridiplantae > Streptophyta > Magnoliopsida > Fabales > Fabaceae > Medicago > Medicago truncatula. Next base: position 47,355,107 of record NC_053049.1, on the reverse strand, counting down.
GGTAGAAGACGGGCTGCTTGGGATTTTCTTCGACAGTTTTCTCAACAGTCCACTCGTCGTTGGTGCATTTTTGGTGATTTCAACGACATCATGGATGCTAGTGAGAAACGTGGTAGGACAAACCGTTCTAACCGGTTGATTAATGGTTTTCGTCAGGTTGTCATGGATGCTGGATTATCTGATGTCCATGTTGAAGGTTATCCATTTACTTGGTTTAAGAGTTTAGGTACACCACGTGCTGTTGAAGAAAGGTTAGATAGAGCACTATCTAACAATGCTTGGTTTGATTTTTTCCCAAGTGCCAAACTTGAAAATCTTGCAGCTCCAGCATCAGATCATTATCCTATCTTGCTTGATCGCTCTCTCGTGGTTCGGCCTCCCCGATCCCAACGCAACTTTTGATTTGAAAATGCTTGGAAGTTTGAACCGGGCTTTGAGGATATGATGAAAGAAAGTTGGATGTTACATCATGATCATTCAGTCGTTAACCATCTAAGTAAATGCGCAGAAGATATTTATTCTTGGAGTCGAGATCATTGTAATTCTTTGAAGAAAGATATTGATGCCTGTCGTAAACAACTATGTCTTTCTCGAAATAACAATATAGGCGCGGATGAAGTTCAACTGATGTCCTTGCGAAAACAAATGGCCAAATTACTTATGCAAGATGATGTGTATTGGCGTCAACGGGCAAAAACCCATTGGTACCGAGATGGAGACCAAAATACGAAATTTTTTCATGCATCAGTTACTGCTAGGAAAAAGGTAAATCGTATTCTTTCTCTTGAAGATGATCAAGGTGTCAAAATTACTGCACTCTAGCAAAGAATTATTTTTTGGATTCATTTCAAAGAAAAAACAGTAATACGGCACCTGTGGTCAATGTCATTCGTAATTCTATTACTGACATTGATAATGCTTCACTTATTGCACCATTCTCAAAGGAAGAGTTTAGAGATGTTATTTTTTCAATGCACCCAGATAAATGCCCTGGCCCTTATGGATATAATCTGGGGTTTTACCAACGTTTTTTGAGTAGTTGTAGTGAAGACATATTTAAGGATTGTTGTGAATGGCTAGAAACAGGCCAGTTCCCGACTTCTCTGAATTCATCAAATATAGCTCTTATTCCGAAGGGTAACATCCAGACCACTATGAAGGATTGGAGACATATAGCATTGTGTAACGTATTGTATAAGCTTATTTCCAAAGTGCTTGCTAACATACTGAAAATTGTCCTCCCTAAGTGTATTTCTGATACTCAATCTGCTTTTGTTCCGGGTCGGTCGATTGTTGACAATGATATGGTAGCTATTGAGGTTATTCACTACATGAAGACGAAGACGATGGGAACCAATGGTTGTGTTGCGCTTAAACTAGATATTAGCAAGGCGTATGATCGAATGAATTGGGAGTACTTAAAGGAGGTCATGATTAAGATGGGTTTTAATAATCAGTGGATTCATTGGATGTCTATGTGTGTCGAGATAGTTGATTATTCAGTTCTAGTTAATAATGAAGCAGTGAGGCCTATTATTCCAGGTCGTGGATTGAGACAAGGAGATCCACTTTCTCCCTATCTTTTTATCATTTGTACGGAGGGTCTTTCCTCTCTTATTAGAAGTGCTGAAGCTAGAGGAGACCTTAGGGGTACGACCATTTGTGGAGGTGCGCCACAAGTGTCTCATTTACTATTTGCTGATGATTGTTTCCTTTTCTTTAAAGCAGAAGAGCGTCAGGCTCAAGTGATGAAGAATATTCCCACAATGTATGAAGCGACCTCTGATCAAGCCATAAGTTTACCCAAGTCTGAGATATATTATAGTAGAAATGTCCCCGATGCTTTAAAAAATTCTATAACTAATATTATGGGAGTTCAGGTTGTTCTTGGCACCGGGAAGTACTTAGGTCCTCCTTCGATGATCGGGAGGGACCGCACTGCGGTATTTTCGTACATTAAGGACCGTGTTTGGCAGAAAATAAATTCATGAAGCAGTAAATGTTTATCTAAAGCAGGTCGTGAGGTAATGATTAAATATGTACTACAGGCTATCCTGTCATATATTATGAGTATTTTCATATTACCTACTTCTATTATTTCTACTATTGAAAAGATGATGAACTCATTCTGGTGGGGTCACGGAGGTCCAAATAACCGGGTTATCCATTGGATGTCTTGGGAGAAGTTGCTAGTGCATAAAAATTATGGAGGCATGGGATTTAAAGATTTTACTGCTTATAATCTGGCTATGTTAGGGAAACAAGGTTGAAAATTTCTGACAGAACCTGATTCTCTTGTCTCTCGCATTTACAAGGCTCGATATTTTCCTTCTCATAGTTACTTGACGACTAATTTGGGTCACAATCCTAGCTATGCCTGGAGAAGTATTTTGAAGGCGCGTTTCATAGTGCGCGGTGGGGCGCGTTGGTGTATTGGTACGGGTCACTCTATATCAATACTTGATGAACCTTGGTTGTTGAATGGGGACCGCATTGATGGAAATATTATGGGTGCAAACTTTGTGAGGGATTTTTATGGGAGTAGTCTGATGCATGTCTCGACGAAGGGTTGGAACCAGGAAGTTATTCAACAAGTGTTTAGTCCTGATATAGCCGACTCTATTATTCGAACAAGGTTACTTGATCAGGTGGTGGATGACAGATTAATCTGGAAAGCTGAGAAAAATGGTTTATATTCCGTCAAGATTGCTTACAGATTGTGTGTGGAAGAATTGGTAGATGTTTCTCACCTTCGAAGACCAGGATTTTGGTCTGTTATTTGGAGACTGAAAGTTCCGCCTAAAGTAAAGAATTTGATTTGGCGAATGTTTCGTGGGTGTTTGCCTACCCGAGTTCGGCTTCAAGATAAAGGATTGCAATGTCCCACAAGTTGTGTGAGTTGTTGTTGCCTGCATGAGGACCTTGCACATATTTGTTTTGAGTGTCCTTTTACTGTGCAGGTTTGGCGTAAGATTGGCCTTTGGAATGTGGTTCATGAGGTGTTTCTCGAAAAGAATTCAGCAGTTGATGCCATTTTCGAATTGCTACATCAGCTCTCGCAAGAACTTGGTCAACGATTTGCAGCTACCCTTTGGAGCCTTTGGGAGCATAGAAATCTCAAACTTTGGCAAGAGACCACATAAACATATGCTCTTGTAGTAGATCGGGCTTTTCACCTCATAGAGGATTGGCATGCAGCTAATGCTACTCTTCTGGTAGCTAATCGAAACAACATTTCAATAAATTCTGTTCATAATGATCATACAACAACAATAACACCGATAAGACAAGGCAATTCAGTTACAACTCGAATGTCCTCTTCTTCTACAACAACAAGTGATATGGCTTCAGACAGGTGGCAACGTCCACAGCGAGTCCATCTGAAATGTAATGTTGATGTTTCATTTTCGAATCAGCTGAATAGAACAAGTATTGGAATATGTATCCGTGATGATGAAGCTAGGTACCTTCGTGTTGGCTCAAACTATCTCGTTCTCTCCTGTGTATTCTGTTGTCGTGGGAGAAACCTTGGGTTTATTCCACGCCTTACAATGGTTAAGTGACATGCAATTTGACGACGTCGATGTCGTCTTGGATTCAAATATTACAATAGACGCCTTCCATCATCGTCAGGTTGATGTTACAGAATTTGGACAAGTAATTTCAGCATGCCAGAGTCTTTTCAACACACACTTCTCAAACTCTAAGGTCGAGTTCAACAGGCGACAAGCAAATGAGGTAGCTCACACCCTTGTCAAGGTTGCCGCATTAACCGCTAGTCCCACTTTTTATTATCGTGTACCTCGTTGTATAAACTCTTTTATTATTAATGAAACTAGCATGGAAACCCGTGCCAAGCACGAGCTAGAATTCCGTCAAACTTAAAGGAGATAAAATTGCGATGTAGCAAAAGTCAGTTAAAGTCCAACATCAGATGAAATAGTGCAAGTTGAACATCAAAAGAGTGAAAAAACTCATGCTTAAGCCTTAAAATTTTGGATGGAAATGTAGTCTCGGTTTCACATGTGGTTGCCCTTTCTCCAATGCGTCGATCCACATTAGTGTTCGCTCATCTAGAAAGTCCAACGGTGTTATGATATTTTGGTTCAACGTTTTAGGGGAGCGGGAGTGTTTTAGGTGGTGGATCACGAACACGAAGAGTGACTTTAATGGAGAGATGTTAATGTGTTCAGTGTAAGTTAATATTTCACATTGTAAGCAAGAGTAGTTGTGAGCGACATATAAATAATATGATCCACGTCGTAATGCCTTGAGACTTTGGATGAAGATGTGATATTAATCTCACTCGTGTGATTGCTCTTAGGCTAATATGATCATACAACTCAATTTAGAATCTCACAGAAGTCCCAACATTATGATAATTTGATTTCTATATTTTTTAATGTCGTTTTGTTTAATTTTTTTATCTTAAATTAATTTTAGTTTTCAAATGTCAAAAAATTATTCAACCACTGTTATATCTGATTCATTCACTTTTGATCTTTGGTGAGATCTTACAATAGAAAAATGTAGATGTGAGATAAAAAAAATACATACATGGTGTCCGGACCCCCAAACCTAACCCGAGTAAAGAAAAGGTTTAGAGACCTGCTGAAAAAGGTCCACTTTATTTTCAGCCAAAACAGATCGGAATCAACGTCAATCAATAGAAATGCCAAAATAAGGAAGAAAAAAATGTTTGTTAGACATTTTAAATTGTCGTTACATTTTTTTTTTGTTGAGGGAAAATTGTCGTTACATTTTTTTAATGAGTCTTACACTTATGGGAGATGTTGAAGTGTCAATTGTGACTCAAAGTTCTAAATTGGATGCAAGTAGATCTTGAAAAACATATAAGTGAGATGATCAATATACATAATGCTTTAAGATTTTGGGTGATGATGTGGTGACAATCTCAGTTGTGTGTTTTGCGATGATCTAACTCTCATTGCAGGCTCCCTTGAAACTCTAAACATTTTGATAAATTATTTTGTTAGTTTTTTCAACGTTGTTTGTAAACTTTTATATTAAGTTGAACTTTTTTTATGTTTTTCGCTTTCATGCAATATTTTATAATCAATCTCTATTATTTCAATTTCCTTCAGTTTTGATCTTCGTTGGGATTTCACGAGAGAATAATGTTGATGTGTTATGTTGAGTTGACAAAATACTCCTTCTGTCCCGTAATATAAGCAAAAAAAATTCATTTTCTTTGTCCCAAAATATAAGCAAAAAAAAAAAAAAAAAACTTTTATCCTATTTAATCTTGTTTTTAAAAAAAAATCATCTTTTCCAATAATTGTTTTTGTTTATTCTCATAAAATTAAATGCAAATTACATTTAATTTTATCTCTCTTTCATTTTCTCCATAACCAATAGTGAATGAAAATTGTTTTTACATCTTCCTATAAAACTTTTTTCAAAGAAAACACAAAAAACTATACTCCAAATTCTTATGTTTTAGTTTTCTTAATAAGTGTGATTTTTTTTCTTATAATTTGGGACGGAGGGGGTACATGTTTATTGGGCATTTTTAAATGTTGTGGCATTTTTTTAATTGAGTTTAATTTTTTGGTAAATTAATTGCCCAAATATCTCAAACTCCTTCAACAAACCGATAAAATTACCAGAAACTCGCTCTATTTTTTATAATCTCATGGACAAAACACACAATTCTTTTTTTTACCACTATTATATCTCTTAATCTCGAATTTATTTTTCATGATCCTCTTTACTTTTCTATCTCTATTCTCGTGAAAGATAGAAATAGAAACCACATTTTTTACCATGTTGTGCCTCCGTTTGACCTTATTTGACTATGTTGCTTGTCACATAATTATGGACACAGAGTCTCGCACTTGAGAGAGAGAGAGAGAGAGAGAGAGAGAGAGAGAGAGATGTTAATGTGTTTAATATGAGTTAAAATTTTACAATAGATGAAAGAGTAGATGATGAATAACATATAAGTAAATGACTCATATACATGTGTCTAAATATTTTGGATAAAAATGTGGTGTCAATCTCATTTGTGTAATTTCTCTTAAAAGTACCCCTCTATAAATGAAGGAAATGATTAAAAACGCCCCTTAATAAAAGCGTCACCAACCCATCTTTTTTACCAGGTTGTGTCTTCAAACTTATTTGGCTATTTCGTCTAATCATAGACACCAAGATTCTCACACTTATAGAGAAGAAGTTAATGTGACATGTGTGAGTTAACCTTTTACATTTGATGCAAGAGTAAATATTAAGCAACATATAAGTGAGATGTCCAATATACTTAATGTCTTACGGTTTTGAATGAAAATGTAGTGTCAATCTCATTTATGGGGTTCCTCTTAGACAAATGTAATGATCCAACTTATTGTAGGCTTCCTCATGATCACTTTTGGTCTTTAGTGGTATTTAACAATGAAAAAAAAATGCTAATATGTTATGTTGAGTTGACAAAATGCATGATTATTAGATATTTTAATGATTGCTAAATCAAGGTAATGATATGATGGATGATAAATGAGTTAACATAGATTTCCTTCAGGAAAGAAAAAAGAGTTACATACACATACATATAAAACAAATGGTTTCCGATAGATGAACTACATAGGAATGCAAATAAAGAAATATGATGGTTAAATTTAAATTTAAAAGGCAATAAATTCTCATCCTTAATAAATCACTAAAAAGAGGAAGTATAAATAGAAAGAGTTAATCTTCAATTTTTAATTTTGAAATAAGTTCATCTTCAATTCTTGAAATTTATTTTATAATAAGGACCAAATGAGGTAGTATAACATAGAAAGACTTGAGAGTTCATCTTTAGTTTTTGATATATTTTTTGTTTGTTTTGTTTAGGGATATCTCATGAGATAGATCAATTTCAACAATGTCAAAACTTTCTTTAAAAAATCCAATTGAATTTAAGATTATATTCAAAAACTATTCAAATCATATAATACATGTATTTTTGTCAAAAAAAATAAATAATAATACATGTTATTAGGTCAAATTAGGTCAAATTAATAAAATTATTTTTTTTAGCTATTCTCAATAAAAATAATTAAATCTTATTAAATATTTATTGATTGTGGAGATATTTATTATCATTTCTCTCATATTCAAATTCTTTTTTATCTTCTTTTATTTTTTAATTTAGTTTCTCTTTCCTCATGAAAGAAATGAACATAAACCTTCATCCATTAAATCACACTAAAGAGAGTTATGTTAATGTGTCATATGTGAGTTAAAGTTTCATATTGAATTCATCTTGGCCTCAAACCACTGCTGAGGGGTCATGCTCATGACCTCCTCCTGGCCTAACTGCGCATCAGCGTAGGCAACAGCGCCACTAACCATGTCATAGGTATCAGGCGAGCTTCTCGCCTCATACCGCTCCCACTGGTCTGCAATGATCTGCTCTTCATTTGCAGGCCTCATAATATCTCCTGGAAGAGGTGGCAAGATCTGAGGGTGAGACACCCTAGTGTACCATAGGACATAGCCATCCGCCATGTCTGCTCACCCCAATCGTTCGCCTTAAGCGTGTGAGTGCGGAAGTCGACGAACGCCTGCACAATGTAAGGCGGTCGGAGGTCTGCAACATCAGTCGGATGTCTGGGGATGGTCTGGACGTATTCGTACTGCCTCAAAACCCTCTCGGGCAAGTGACGGTACATCCTACGGACACCGCACATAATCCAGCCAGAATACCAGAAAACCTCCTCAAAGTCCTGCATCTCCCTGTGCTCCTCGTAAGGCCTCCAGCATACGTCATCAAACTGTATACGATCAAGCAGTGACCGATACGTGACCCCCTCCCCGTGACCCTTCTGGAGCTTCCACCTCGCTGCAACCGGATAGTTTTCCATGTAGTCAGTGTTGGGATCAACACTGTAAATCCCAGGAAAATGCGCCAAAAACCATGCCTGCACAAACCAAACAAATAACATTTATAAATTATCACGCACGGAAAATATAACAAAAAATAAAAATAAAAGTTAACAAAGAAATAAAGTTAACAAAAAAATAAAATATAAGTTTTCTTACGGTGAGTAGTGTCACGCTCCCCCCAAGAGCTCTGTCTCCAGGCCTACATGCATCAGCTAACTCGCCATATAGGTAAGCGACTGTCATCCCTCCCCAGGAATAATTACGCATCCCTGCGTAGCCGTCCTCCATGGTCGTCAGATATATCAACTCGATGCGCTTGTTGCTTCTATCGCCAAACAACAAGCATCCGACCAAGTAGAGAAGGTAACACCGGACGCAGTAAGTCCTAACCTTCGCCAGCTCCTCAAGCTCCTCTGGATCCTCCTTACCAGCCAATAAGTTGGCCCTACCAAGGTACGTGGTATAAAAGTCCCTCAGCCTCGAGTAACTAATGTACCCACCGTACTCCTGCCCGCAAATCTTTTCCGCCTCCTGCTGCGACACACCCAGATGCCTCATAAGTAGTGCCGCTCCCTCATGTTTCGGCATCTTCTTCCCATGACTCAACATCCGCCCCTCAATCGGAAGATGCGTGAGACATGCAACATCATCCAATGTCACAGTCATCTCCCCCATGGGCATGTGAAAGGTGCTGGTCTCAGGATGCCACCTCTCGCATAAAGTCATCAGCAGGGCATGAGGCACGGTGGAGTACCCCAAGTAAACCAAGTCATGTAACCCGCTCTGCCTAAGCGGATCCCAAAACCAATTCTCATTCCCGTTTGGGCGTCCGAGAGTGAGGATCTTGGCCCATGATTAATCGGTTTAACCACATGGAGCTTACGAACCTGAAATAATAGAAAAATAAATATAGTTTAAACAAACACACATATAAAGAAAACAATTAAACATAAAAAATAGAATTTAAAAAAAAACACATATAAAAGTGGATATAATAATTAAACAAACACACATTTAAAGAAAATAATTAAACATAAAGAAAAAGAATTAAAAAAATAAACATATAAAAGTGGATATAATAATTAAACAAACACACATTTAAAGAAAATAATTAAACATAAAGAAAAAACATTTTAAAAAATTACACTTACATTATCTGAATTATACCAAAGTGGCAACGCCACATGACTGGCATAAGAGTGGAGCAAAGATAAGTATGTCGGTCCACCAGGAAAGGGAGGGTCCACAGATAACACCTCCGGTGCAGCAGCTGCTGCAATGTCATCATCGTCTCCTACATGTTGCTGCTGTGGTATATGATCCTGGTCATATCCACCATCAGTCGCATCGTGGTGTACCTGATCCTGATAATTCAGGTACTCCACCCCAGACTGGTCAAGAAGCTGTGACGAGTCAACAACCTGTGACTCCTCAGGCTGTGTAGCCTGAGAGCTCCCTGAACCATCTCCCCTCCGACCTCTACCCCTCTTTGGGATGTGGCCGCTCTGCCTCTCCCTCCGGTGGCTCTGAGTCATCGCACACCTACCACCAATCATCTTAGATGGATCAATGGGGTCCTGATCGGCCATATCTACACAAAAAATAATAAAATTAACATCATCTTCATAACCTAATCAAACACATTAAACCTAAACTAAACATAAACATAATCAAACTCATTAAAAGCACAACAATGAACATCATTTCCATAACCTAAAATCATTCAATATAATCATCATTACAATAAAATTTATGTCCATCATTTCCATAATAACTTAAACATCATTCAATAATTAACATACACTTAATCATTTCTATACAACTAAATCATTTGTGTCCATCATAATTCTCGTAACCTAAACTAACTAAAAAATCAATATACACTTAACCAAACTATAATTAACATCATTTATATCATTTCCTTAACCTAAACTAACTAAATAATCAATAAAATTGTCATTGAGGCATTTTATCAAACACTTTGTGTGCAAAGTATAAAACATATTCAAATTGTGTTCATTTCCCACCATTCAAAGCCACATTATGATTTAAACAACATAGGCAACAACTACATTCATTTATCAATTCCTAAACTACACATGCAATCATCGAATTGTCAATTTTAAAATCAACCCTAAGCACATACAAACTACTCTAATTTTTTAAAAAAATCAACCAAAACAAATTAACATTATGATTAAAATGATTGACACAACTTACTTGTGGTAATGTGCAGTTGATTTGCTTGCAATTCGTGAAAGAAGATTTGGTGAAGATTGGAGAAAATTTGTGAATTTTGTGAAGTTTTGAAAAATGGGGAAGTCTGGTTCTACGTTCTGGTTTAGTTCAGATTTCCTCGGCAGTTAACTGCCGTCGGTTTACTAAAAATTTCGGCAGTAAACTGCCGAAGGGCATTTTCGTAAAGTACTCGTGTGGCACAGCCGAACCAAATGTGGGAACAGCAGCAATTCTCACAAAGGGGTGGATGGAAATAGGGTGTCAACGTATTTTTTTCCATAAGCCAAATAAAATGCAAAAATCAACTTTGACAAGTCAAAAATGGTATCGGCCTATGTCACTGTTAATGCCGCACGACTTGTATATTCAAGTGTTGCCATTTTAAAAAATTCTTAGGTGAACTCTCACCAAACCACAACCTGCCATACCTGCCTTAACATTTCTCTCATATCGCTTTCTCTCATCTCATGTTTATCACGTCTTCTCTAACATGCATCAAATAATTTTCATTTTTTTTACCAATATTGAAGGAATTAATGTCATATGGGAAATTAGTTGTTTTCTTTATATATAGTATAGATTTGTCTCATGTTAATGCAGTCATTGGTCACTCTGTTTGACCTCTTTTATTTTTTTTTTAACATCACATTTATTAATTGAACCATCCATACAAGAAGTATAGAATGATTGGGAAAATATAGGAAAAAAAAAATCCTAAAATACAAATATTAGTCCTCTTTTAGTTGATTTATGTTTGAATACATTTATGTAAAATGGATTAAAACAATAATTTAAGTGTTAAAATTATGTCTAGATCAAAAGCTTCAATTTTAACTTTTAGGTAGAATCAATTCTTAAAAGAGCAACCAAACTTGACATAATCAATTTTAAACCCTTACAAAAAAAAATATAAGGCGACCACCACGAGAAACCCACACAAACAACTCGGAGGTTTCGAGTTTCAACTCGAGTGTATCTATTCAGTCTAATAATATCGTTATTCGTCAATAAAGCCATATTTTATGAACAAATTTATAATTAATTTTAGTACCAACAAAGGTGAAACGAAACATAAAATAACGATGGTTAAACAACTATTTCATGATAACTTTTGTGTTTCTTCTCCATTCTCGTTAGTTAAAAACGATAGAGAGAGGAAAAATACAACATAAAATATTAGAGAGAAAATTGTCTCCATGAAAAATAATAAAAGAGTACCTTCAACAAGACAGAATATAGAATATACGTGACAACATGGACCGCAGTTCGCAGTGACATATGAGAGGAGAGTGAGCCACCTATTCATGTCTTTCCACCCAAAGACAGAGTTTATGTCTTTTTCAATCTATTTCCCTTTCTTTTATATATATATTTTCGTTAATTTCTTTAATTATTCATATCGCTATGAACCAATATTGTGTTCAAGAACAGGCTCTTTAACGGTATATTTTTTTGTTGCTGAATAATATTTATTAATACGTGCCTTCTTCTTTTAAAGTATAAAGCTCCAAGTTGATCACTAATTGAGTAAAAAAAGACCTGATCTCTAATATTATAGATTATACTGTTGGTATGCTAATCTAATAATGCAAATAAAGAAAAGTAGTAGTGCACTAATTGGTCTTTTTCTTTTAATAGAAAACGACACACACTTGCATACTAATAATAATTAACAATAATATCTTTGAATCTCTATCTATATATCTTGACTTTAGTAGCATAGCTTTCATAATTGGTGTGCCATATGTTATTGTGATCAAAGAAAATATCAGACAAAGAAAGAAACAAACAAACAAACTACTGTTATCATCAATCATTTTGGAAGAAGATGGAGAGCACACTTAAGTCCTTTAGAGATGGTGAGTCGGTGCTGGACCTCAGCCCAAGATCCGCCGTTGGTGGCGGTGTTGAGGATGTCTACGGTGAAGATTGTGCTACTGAGGATCAACTTGTCACCCCTTGGACCTTCTCTGTTGCCAGGTACTTACATCACATGACATAATAACTTCATTTACTTTTTAACTGGTTGTGTTCATTATCATGCATGCTTATATGTTATCATCAACGTTTAATGAATGCTTGGATTTATTGAATAATTAAGTCAAATCGTTAGACTATATGCTTTTTTTACAAGTTATTTGGTAGAGTTTGCGAAAATAAGCTGAAAATAACTTATGGACATGTGATGACAACCATAAACTCTCTCAAACGGTCTCATAAGATGTCAAGTCAAGCATAAGCTATAGCGGCGTCACAGCTATGTTCCGCGATACACTATGTAGTACAAACTACGAAGTATTGCTGTCAAATAGTGGCGCTATGTCACGGCAAAATTTGAATAAACCATTATTGTCCGCTATCCGGAGTTGACAACACTGAATCAATCCAGACAGGCCCTTAGAGCTTAGTCTGTTCTAGCTCTAATTAACTATTTATTTCTTCTATGAGAGTGAATTATTTCTTAGTGTAATTAGCATATTGTATAACTACCTATCTGTCTCCTCTCTGTTCTGAGTTTGTTGTTTGTGTCTGTCTACACTGCAGTGGGTACTCTTTGCTGAGGGATCCACAATACAACAAAGGGCTTGCTTTCACCGAGAAAGAGAGGGATGCGCATTATTTGCGTGGCCTCTTACCTCCCACTGTCAGCAGCCAGCAACTTCAGGTTATAGTTTGTTTGAATTTTATCCACAAATCAAGTCAATCTATGAAGATGTTGTTTTCCTTTCTTTGGTTCTCAATATATGTTACTTATTTTCTACAGGAGAAGAAGCTTATGCACAACATCCGCCAATATGAGGTTCCTTTGCAAAAGTATGTGGCCATGATGGACCTTCAGGTATGCATGCATTCCAACTCATCGCACTTGCATTAAATTAACAGCATCAACTTATATCATCTATTTTGTGACAATTAATACGTTTCACTTATATAAAAAGAAGATATGAAATTTGAAAAGTAACACAGAATCCTGTTGTTGTGGTCAACAGGAGAGGAATGAAAGATTGTTTTACAAACTTCTTATTGACAACGTCGAGGAATTGCTCCCAATTGTATATACTCCGGTTGTTGGTGAGGCTTGCCAAAAATATGGGAGCATATACAAGCGTCCTCAGGGTCTATATATTAGTTTGAAAGAGAAGTATGGATTTATTTTTCCTACATTCGTTTGTATATAATTTCAAGTACTACATTCATTGCAGGCTTATATATAGCTTTTGTTTACCTTTTGCAGGGGAAAAATTCTTGAGGTTTTAAAAAACTGGCCTGAGAGAAGTATTCAAGTTATTGTTGTAACTGACGGTGAGCGGATTTTAGGACTCGGAGATCTTGGATGCCAGGTATTTCTAAAGGAGAATTAAACTCCTAAAGCCTTGTTTGTATAAACAACTTAATTAAGTGCTTATAGTATAAACGTTCATCATATAAGTATTTATGTATAAGCTATTTCTATAACAAGATACTATAAAGTAAAAAAAAAATCATATAAACTACTATAAGTTGTTTGCATAAGTTATACTAGAGAGCTTATCGACTTGTCGTAAGCTGTTTTTATAAGCTCTTTCAAACAGTCTCAGTAGTGTGTATGTCAGTAGATAAGTTCAAATAAGTCAATTCATATAGACCCTAAGACCTTATAATTCACCATGATATTATGCTAACACTAGATTTAACTATGCTGCCTGTAAATTCAGGGTATGGGAATTCCTGTTGGTAAATTGGCTCTGTACTCCGCACTAGGTGGAGTTCGTCCTTCAGCAGTAAGCATTTTCCATCTAGTGTCTCTTCTCATTCTATCATTGTGTTCTTACATGATTTTTGTTGTTCATTCTTCTTACTTTCCTTTGTTTAATATTTCCATTTTTTCTGGTGGCTAGTGTTTACCAGTTACAATCGATGTGGGGACAAATAATGAGAAATTACTGAATGATGAGTTTTACATCGGCCTTAGACAAAAGAGGGCAACTGGGAAGGTTTGTATAACATATATGCCCTTATTCAAAATCATTTTATTATTTCAGCATATATTATCTGCATCATTTTACTTGTATTTATATATGAGGCTACATTTTATTGGTTTCTTCTTTTAGGAATACTATGACCTTCTGCACGAGTTCATGACTGCAGTGAAGCAAAACTATGGTGAAAAAGTTCTAGTACAGGTTGTTAAAAATTTCAAATTTGAATTTATGAGGCTCTTGAACCTATTTTCTCGGAGTCTGATTATTATTTTGAATGATTTGTTCAGTTTGAAGATTTTGCAAATCACAATGCTTTTGAATTGCTTGCAAAATACGGTACAACTCATCTTGTTTTCAACGACGATATACAGGTATTATGTCTTGCACATACCAGCATGTATTTCTTAATTTTTTTTAGTATGTTAAATTATTAATTAATGCACTTTCTCAGGGGACTGCAGCTGTTGTTCTAGCTGGAGTTGTAGCATCCCTGAAGTTGATTGGTGGTACCCTACCTGAGCATACATTCCTCTTCCTCGGTGCTGGAGAAGTAAGAATATAATCTGTTTTCCTTCTCATTTGTACTTGATAAGTAACAAGTGATATTCATGCTTCTTTCCATGCAGATGAAGTAAGACTATAATCTGTTTTCCCTACATTAGTCTGTCTAACTCATTTTTTGTTATGATTTCAGGCAGGAACTGGTATAGCTGAGCTAATTGCTCTTGAGATGTCAAAGCAGGTGAATTAGCTATTTGTTGTTCATATACCAGTAACACTGGTTTCTTTTGTTCATTTTTTTAATTACAAATGGTGATGTTCTTCTGTTTATTTCTACTGTTTCTGTTGCAGACTAAGGCACCTATAGAAGAGAGTCGTAAGAAGATATGGCTTGTAGACTCAAAGGTAAGAACATGATAAAATTTCATGGAAAATTTTATGTTGAAGACTTCATTTTTCAAAATTTCAAATTGGCTCTTTTTTTCTTAACTAATTTATTCTCTTACAGGGTTTAATTGTTAGTTCACGAGCGAATTCACTTCAACACTTCAAGAAGCCTTGGGCTCATGAACACGAGCCTGTTAGCACTCTCCTAGATGCTGTTAAGGTATCAAAATATGTCCTTCGATGACTCGCAGTAGGTTTCCTTTAGACATGTTCTTATCTATAACCATCTTAAATTTCAGATAATCAAGCCTACGGTTCTGATTGGATCATCAGGAGTGGGAAAAACATTTACAAAGGAAGTAGTTGAGGCTATGACAGAAATCAATAAAGTAAAATCTTATCTCACTCGCTCTCATAATGAGTATTTATACATATAATTTCAAACAGACAGTTAGAAAATATATCTCAATCATGTTTGGCCTGCAGATTCCTCTCATTTTGGCTCTTTCCAATCCAACCTCACAGTCTGAGTGTACAGCTGAGGAGGCATACACATGGAGTGAGGTAAAGTAACAGATGACCACATCTTTTCTGTAGACCCGGTTAAGAATTGGTCTTCTTTGATTCAATATTAACTTCTGCAATTTGTTTGCTCGTTTCCGTAAAAAGGGTCGTGCTATTTTCGCTAGCGGGAGTCCATTTGATCCTGTTGAATACAAAGGCAAAACTTATTATTCTGGCCAGGTTCTAAAACTTTCCTCACATTCATTACTATTTCTCTCTTTTAATCAAATCACTGTATCTAACTATTTCCTTGTCAGTGCAGTCCAACAATGCTTACATTTTCCCAGGCTTTGGTTTGGGTATAGTGATGTCGGGAGCAATCCGAGTACATGATGATATGCTTCTAGCAGCCTGTAAGTTATTAATATGAGAAACTTTGCATGATACATACAACAGTACTTGCTCATAAACAATGGTTTTAGATCTTGTATAGTTGACAAATGAATGACGAACATTTGTCTCATTTATGGTTGCAGCGGAAGCCTTAGCGAAGCAAGTGACAGAGGAGAACTACAAAAAGGGCTTGACGTATCCACCTTTCTCTGATATCAGAAAAATTTCGGCCAACATAGCTGCAAATGTTGCTGCCAAGGCATATGAACTAGGTGTGAACTCTAACTTATTCATTCATACTAGATAGCTATCTCAGTCCCAGACATGTATATTTTTTTCCTTTTAAACTAAACAAAATTGATTTCTCTCTCACTGTAGGCTTGGCTACACATCTTCCTCGTCCTGAGAATCTTGTCAAGTATGCTGAGAGTTGCATGTATTCCCCTCTGTACCGCAACTATAGGTGAACAGGGGCAATTTACTATTGACTCTGAAGCTTTTGGACGTATTAAGGATGTTGTTGGTGTATGGTGTCCTTTTATGCTTGTGAAGAATAAACGATTTTCTGCTTTATCTGAACCAATATGTTCTTTCCATTATGATATCTTATTTCATCTCATGTCATTCTAATAGCAATGTGTGTTACAAGTTGCCTAAGGCTTTGAATAAGCAGTTTTTGAAAATGAGGTCGTAATAAGCTGTTTTGAATAAGCTGTTTTTGAAAAAGAGATCGTATTAAGCTGATTTATATCAATAAGCTGTTTTGAATAAGCTGTTTTTGAAAATGAGGTCGTAATAAGCTGTTTTGTATAAATAAGTTGTTTTGAATAAGCAGTTTTATATCAATAAGCTGTTTTTGAAAAAGAGATCGTATTAAGCTGTTTTATATCAATAAGCTGTTTTGAATAAGCTGTTTTTGAAAATGAGGTCGTAATAAGTTGTTTTGTATCAATAAGCTGTTTTGAATAAGCTGTTTTTGAAAAAGAGATCGTATTAAGCTGTTTTGCTTAAATAAGTTGTTTTGAATAAGCTGTTTTTGAAAATGAGGTCGTAATAAGCTGTTTTGTATAAATAAGTTGTTTTGAATAAGCTGTTTTTGAAAATGAGATCGTAATAAGTTGTTTTGTATAAATAAGTTGTTTTGAATATGCGGTTTTTGAAAATGAGGTCGTAATAAGCTGTTTTGTATAAATAAGTTGTTTTTAATAAGCGATTTTTGAAAATGAGGTCGTAATAAGCTGTTTTGTATAAATAAGCTGTTTTGAATAAGCTGTTTTTGAAAAAAGAGATTGTATTAAGTTGTTTTGCATAAATAAGTTGTTTTGAATAAGCTGTTTTTGAAAATGAGGTCATAATAAGCTGTTTTGTTTAAATAAGTTGTTTTGAATAAGCGGTTTTTGAAAATTAGGTCGTAATAAGCTGTTTTTTATAAATAAGTTGTTTTGAATAAGTTGTTTTTAAAAAAGATTGTAATAATTTTAGTAATGTCTAAAATTAGAATTTTGAATTATTAAGAGGGCAAAAATGTCAATTTGTATGTTTAACTCCCCAAAACCCCTCAATTTGGAGGAACTTTAAAATTGGACAAATGAAACCCTTCAAAACCCCCCAAAACCTTTCCCTTGTTTTTTTAAAACTCGCAAACAAGGATTTACCACTCCATAAGCCTTTCCTTTCCTTCCCCTCCCCTCCAAAACCCAACTCGCAAACAAAGCCTAAGGAAACGGTTTGAGAAAGCATTATAGCTTCGGTTATTTGCTTGGCAACTTTGGTTTGGTGTAACGTGGTCTCTTATACCATGTATAGATAGATGGACCCTTAAGATATGGGGAATGATATTTTGATACATAAATGAATTTAATTTGTATGCATCGACGATGTAATTTTTTTTATATGCATCCCGTCAAACCACTCAAATATGCCACTTTTGTAGGTTAGTTTCTAAAATATCTCTATGGACACATTTGCCATGTTTTTGTTGGACGCACGTATAAAAAAAATTACACTATAAAAATAGTTAAAGTAAGTGTTTTTTTTTTTTGAAGAAATACAGTTAAAGTAAGTGTTAATTTGATTAAAGAGAAAAAAATTATTATTAAATTGACATCATTATAAAAATAAGGTGTTGGACAACTTCTAGGTTTTTAAAATAACTTGGTTTCTTTAAAAAGATACAATCTAACATGTTTTTTTATTACAAACAAAGAAATAGATGAGTCGTGGATATTTTTTTATTACAAACTTTGGTTTCTTTGAAAAGATACAATCTATAACATGTTTTTTCTAACATACAGAAAAAGTAAAATAATGAGTTATTATATTATAATTTCAGTGGCCACATAACATCGAAACAGTCACAGGCATTGTGGGAGGGGAAAAAAAAATTATCAACAGTCGGTAAAAGACTTGAAGAAGAAAAAAAAATATAAAGAACTAATATTGTACAATTAAGGGTCCGTTTGTATTCACTTACTTTTGAGCTTATTTTTGAACTAACATAAAGAACTAATATAGTACGATTAAACTGGTATTTACATTAATTATATAATTAAGGCTTAATTGGACTTTTGGTCCATTAAATAATTTGTTATTTTCATTTTGGTCCCATAACTCGTAAAATCAACATTTCCGTCCCTCTTATTTTGCTCCGTCAGTCAATTTGGTCCCCTCCGTTAGTTTTTTAATGTCTAAATTTTTTGATTTAATTTTAAACATTTGATTGCATGTCCATTGTATTTAAAAGTGAACTATCAGCACCTAATTTTTTTCACTTTTCATCATCTTCTCGGTTTTTTTTTTGTTTTTGAGAAATTCTCTCTTCTTGTTGTTCATCATCTCACATAACTTTCATCAACACCATCAATTTCTATCTCACCATAATCACACTCACATAATTTACTTTTCCCATTCTTTCTTCCATACCCAGATCCAAATTCAGAAACTCATATTTTCTATCAAACACGGAGGGAGATATGTTAGAGATTCGAGTGGGAAAGAGAAGAAGAAAACGAAGAGGTGTTTACAGAGGGAAAAAATGTCGGTGGCTATTTAATTTGTTATTGATTTTGATTTGAATTTTTCATTTTATGTTTCATGATTCAGATTCAACGTAAGGAGAATTTGGGGTTGTTATTGATTTAGGAGTGGGACTGGATTTTTAAATTTCCCTTCTATTTCTTAAATTGACCGTGTGTTTGATAATTGGTGTTTGTTGAAGAATAACGTGGCACATGAGATGTAGGAAAATCAAAGGAAATAGATGCAGGAAGGAGGATCCTTTAATGTGAGATGTATCCATTTCCTTCTTCATTCTCTCTCTCAGCATGACCCATTTTTTTTGGAATACCGTGGCACATGAGCTTGCTGAATTAGTGGTGTCTTTGATAATGGTGATGAGTTTTAATTGAATTAATGGTGTATGGAATTGATAGAAATCGATGATGATGATGATGATGTTGTTGTTGATTATGGTTTATGTTTCTGGGTAAATGATGAAGATGATGATGGTGTTGATGAATATGATGTTGAAGATGAAGAACAAGAGTGAGGAAGAAGATGAAGAAAGGGAAAATTAATTAGTTGTTGACTCACCATAAGATAGAATACACCTGCATAATCCAATGGTCATTCTTTTAAAAAAAAAAAAATCAAACAGTTTAAATTTAAATAACTAATAGGATCTATGGTGGACCACTCTTAAGGTTGATCCACTATAGATATTTGGGGTTAAAATTAACGGTCAGGGACCTTTTTGACTAACGGTGCAAACGTTGAGGGACCAAAATGTTGATTTTACGAGTTATGGGACTAAAATGAAAACAACAAATTACTTAGGGGATCAAAAGTCCAATTAAGCTTATAATTAATCATAGAAAGTAGAGTTAAAAAAAGAGCCCTCCAAGCCGCACAGCTCCAAGATTATTGTTTGCTGTATACATGCAGATCAGCATGTGTTTCCTTGAAGCGCTGACTGAAGTAGTCCCGGTAATATATTGGAGGAAATCTGAAAACAGATACAAGCAAGGATGTAAGACTTGTAAAGAATACTAGAGTTAGAAAGAAAGATCCATGTACAATTATTAACCATACCAGGTGCAATTAAATTCATGCAACTTAACCTTATAAAGATTGCATGTTTGAGTCCTCCGTGTCAAAATTAATAAAACTTAGGATGAAAGTAATATGAAACTGACAAAGTACTAGCATACAATATGCTGTTAAATCAGATACTAGTGTTCACTTACTTGGGAGGATTTTCATCTGATTTGCAAGTTGGCAAACACTCCACTAGACAATCATGACCAGGCTCCAAGAAATATGCAATCTGTAAACAGAAACAGCGTAGGAATGAGTAAATCACCATTGAGTTTTAACAAGTTTAGTATGTTGAAAATTGTAGAAAGAAGCATGGAGGCAGCGATTAGAAAATTAAACCGGGTTTTGAGGAATAGCCGAAAGTAAATATTTAAAAATGTTATTGAAGCTGCCAAACTCACTTAACAAATGTAACAAAGCTTTGCAATCAGCTATTGAAGAAAAAAAGAGAGAGGGACTTACAGAATATCTCTCTTGACCATTTCCTATAACTCTGTGCAATGTAGACCTGAGTTTGAATGCAAAGCAAGTTGTGAATTTTATGCTGAACACAATCTGAATTAAAAAGGATACGCTGACAAAAGAACTAACATTTGCTATAACAGTACTTCAAAAAGGAGAGGGAAATATATGTTAAAGAAAATGAACAGCATAGCTGGATAGATAAGTTTCTCACTTGAAAGTACAGTTGCTCCAGCGCTCTAGCATGTCTCCAAGGTTAACTATAAATGCTCTACAAACATAAACAATAAGATTAATGATGAAATAGTTTAGGGATCAACCTAACTACGGCAATTAAACATAAAAAGGTTTTGTCGCAAACTGGTTGTAGTTCAGGGTTAAAAACAAAAGATAAATCTCAATAATAATGCATATATTGCAAGAAGCAACTTTTTTAACTCCCTTTTTTAAACAATAAAAGCGACAGCACCGTTAGGCCTAACCCTTTCAATGGTGTCACATCCTCCCATATCTGAGGTTTAGCATCCTTATTCTTGCATATCTACAAACAAAAATGTTAGCCTTTAATTAACTAGTGAAATGTTAGTGTGATATATCAACAGAAAAATGAGTTGCTTTCTTACCTGAAGACCCTGGACATCATCTGTTGCCAACAGAGTAATCAGACCATAGTCAGTATGAGCTCCAGCTGCGTATAACCCTTGTGAGGGATCTGAAACTTTATCTTCATGTCATGACAACAACGATGACTTATTAACACAGTAGTAGAAATTGTGTAGTTTGTAATTGTACCAAGTGTAAGGGACCAAAAGAGATTACTAATTCAATACCTTGATAGTGTAGCAAGCGCAAAATGGCAATGGGCTCTCTTAGGGTTTCTGGTTTATCAAAAAAATTAGCATCCAAACCAAGTGCAAGGGCTATTATCCTTGCAAGTGCTTTTCCCACTTCTCTGTATATATCATAAACAAACAATAAATGGACAAATATTTGATAAGAAGCTTTTCTCTCTTCCATTTTCCCTCTTTTACAATGCTAATAGCAGTCGTCCTAAATAATTTTAGTCCAAATGAATAACCGATGTAGTTTTGCATGATCTATTACTTTCTATATAAACAAAGGGAGCATACATTTGGAGCTTAATAACTACACACTATCAGTCTCAGCGTAGACAAGTTGAGCAAAACTTACAATGCTCGGCGTTGGTATTCTTCCATAGTCTCCCTCCATCCAGGCAGAACATCTCAAAGGGCAGAGTTAAAATTTATTGTTGAGAACATAACAAAAAAGACTCAATTCAATCAAAGAACTTAGACTCAAATTATTAAGTACCTGATGCAGGCCATTGGTTAGGGCCATAAAAAGGCTTATGATGAAGAGAGTCATTGTCTTCAACACCAATATAGTACCCTTCTTTGTAATCTCCATGTAATTGGTTTTGAGGATCAAGAATTTCATCAAGAACAGGAGTATAACCCTTATGGCTATCGTTACGGAGAAGTTTCATCTTTTCATTGAGAGGAAGAGTGAAAAATGTGTTGCTCTGGGCAAAAACCTCGTCCATAAAGTCTTGGCTTATTCCATGATTGATAAGGTAGAAAAAACCAGAATCGGTGCAAGACTTTAGTTATTCGCCACGGAACGTAAATTAGAAAGAAATTTATGAGTGTCTTCTTACTTGTCAGTAGCAGTAGTAATAACAAACAGAAAGGATAAGAGAATGAATTTGTTTTAGTGTGTTTACCTGTTTGAGTAAATCAACGTTATGGTCGATGTTAGGATTGGAGAGGTCGATACAGTTGAGAATTGCTTGTGTTTGAGGAATCTCCTTTCCCATTTTTATTTTGGAGTACCTGTCTTCTCTGCTGCTTCTGTTGTATGTGAGATGAGATATAGAGCACATAAATTATACTACCTCCGGTCCTATTTATAAGAGAAATTTAGGTCAACAAAAGTGAATGTATTTGGACTGAATTTTTAACTAGATACATCAACTTTTGTTGACCAAAAATTCTCTTATAAATAGGACCGGAGGGAGTATCTCTTCCCCTTTATGGCTAGAATTTGGAACAGCCCATAGTACATTAAACCGACACGCCATCACCAACTCAAAAATAAAATTCCTTTTTTTTTTTTTTTTTTTGAGAGATTATTATGTATAAACTTTTATGAAAAATTTAACTCAAAAATGTGAATTTTAAATGAGTTTAGAAATGACTAAAAATGAAGATTGAAAACTTTTAGGAGACTAAAAATCGAAGTTTTTTTTTAAGAGATTAAAATGAAAAGTTAATATATTTAACTCATTATTTTAGTGTCATGTGATTTGTTAATTACTAACCAATTTTGTATGTATTGAAATTATAGCAAGGTATGAAGCTCGAGTGTGATGTGTTATGAAAAATGTGGATAAGTGCGGACTACTAAGTAAACTAAAGAAAGATGAAATTTAGGATTTAGGTTAGAAGAATTGAGAAAATCTTTCCCTTTCCCAACTAAATGCTACTTGAAAGAGAATGATGAGTCTTTTTCAAACTAAGAGTTTCAAAGAGACTTAAGATATCAGCAAATTATGCCAAATTGTTGTTTATATATAAATATTAGAGTTTTGTTCATGGTCCCCTAAATTATGAATCACATAAGAATGGATTTGTGTAACAATTTACAAAGTCTAAGACTAAATTGAAATATGCATATTTTAAGGGATTAAATTTGGAGCAGCTTACAAAGGCATAGACCATTTTAACCACAGTTAGCAATTGGCATTAACATAAGCATGAATTTGAGAAACATTAGTTAAAATATGCATATTCTTAGAGACTAAATTCAGAGTGTCATGCAAATTTAGTACCTGTACCATTTTGTTGGTTTACTCAATCCTCCAACAAACAAACTGTACACTATTTCCTTACATATTATTATATACTTATACACTGGTATTTTACAAAGAGGACAAGAGCTGCAGCGATGGAGCTGATAAAAGTGATATGGCGGCGACAAAGAGGGCAATTGCTGCAGCGATGGAGCTGATAAAAGTACAATTGAATATATGAGTACTAAAAGGAGATATGGCGGCGACAAAGAGGGCAAGAGCTGCAGCGATGGAGCCATAAAGTGATACAGTTTGAGTGGTATACATGACCACATGGAACTCGTTTATTTCCTCCTTCTTCTGAATTGTGTGAATCTTCAAAGCTTTCCATGCAAACCGAGCAAACATCCTCCTTAGTGACATCAAGAACCGCCGGTAAGCTTGAAACAAAGTTCTTCCACGCAGCAAACTTGCAGAGTGGTTCTTCGGCGGCCGCTGCAAGGGCCTCATCCAGATCAAATGTTTCCAAATCTATGGAAGCTGTTGAAACCGAATTAAGAGGCATGATGACTATAAAGATAAGTTGCTAAAGTTGTCCAATATACAACTCAACATTATGCTTATATTTAAATAATGAATAAACTAGTTGAGGGTGAAAAACGTATGATGTTTGACTATTACTGAATGACTTGAATTGTTGGTTAGTCAATTACCTTGTCCTTAATTGCAAATATTCAAAAGAAGCACAAGAGATAAATCCAAAGTATGTAAAAAAAAAAACATGTATTGAGTGCAATGGGAAAAATACAAACAAAATGGAAACAAAGTATTACAAAATGGCAACAGTTCTGGAAAATATTTTGTGCTGCCTATCATTTTTTTCAAATAAAATGTCTGCTATTACACTCTCAATTATTTTCAAAAAAAAAATAATTATAAAGCCAAAAATATATAATAGAAAAGGGGGATATTGGGGGGTGCTAAGCCTAAACCCAATAATACAAGAACACAACCATAGGATCACAAAGTTCAATTCTCAAATAAGTGCCACTGTCATTTGTTGGTCAAAAAAAGTGTCATCTGCTTTGGATTTAGTTTTTAATAAAGCCTAAAAGAACATCCATAACCTTTATAAACATTTAATAAAAGTGTGAATAAAATATGCAGCATTAAGATATGACACCTATAGTCTATAGATAGGTGATATCCTTGTAAATAAACATTATAACAGTGGAAACATAGGCAGCACTTAGATATGAAATTACAAAATGCATTCATTCCTTCACAAGTTTAACAGATGACGCCCATACTTATAGATAGATGATACAGAATAGCATCTTAAAAAAAAAATGCCGATTAAAAACCAATCCCTAAATCCAGTAAATATCTTCTCAAACCCAATAGAATTCCACAAGATTTTTTTTAATTGCTATCGTCTATATTGCAATTTAATGCAAATCCAAATTAAAACAGCACGATCCATCACCCACCCCTAATTTAAAGCCTTATTTAAAGCCATTGCTTTGCTTCCTACGTTTACCTCGTCAATATGTTCCTCCGTGTTCGCCACAGCCTTGCCACCAGTACCTTTCCTCCGCTTCTGTGGAGGATTCAGATCATTCTTGTTAATTTCCTTCAAGACTTTTTCACTTGAATCACAGGGCTTTGAAACCTCCGTCTCCTCATCCGGCTTGAGATTTTCATCACTTTTTACACTTGATTCTTCAGAACTCTCCTCCATCTGTTCAGCCTGTTGCTGGAGTGATTCTATGACACCCATCATTTCCCTGTTTACCTATTAAGAACAGAAATAAGCAAAGTAAGACCTTTTTCATGCAGAGCAAAACAAAGCTTCATATTGAATAAATTGAAATTACAAAAGTCAATAGCTTGCTTCACTAAATACTTGAAAAAAAACTTTGAACATTGTCAGATACATAAACGGTGTCAATAATTTAACAGCCTTGTGATTTGCAACAAAACTTCAAACATTATCAAATACATAGACACTGTCAATATTAAGTACCCATAGACATCATAGTAAACACTAAATTCCATGGTTAATTACATATTTTCGAAAAGAACATTTTCATGGTAAATTAGGAATACCAGTCATTTCATAATATTTGATTTGGAGAATAATAATAACTATATTCGGAAATACAATTAAAAGGAATTCAATGAGGGTTCAATTTGAAGGATAATAATCCTTTATTTGATTGGATCAAATACAAGTCCTGATTACAATATAATTATTGATCCCGTTAGAAATAAGCGATGCAATCCCAAACCTAATAATAAGGCTGGTAACACTCACTTCAAAATGAAATAAGCAGTTCTTTTCATAAACATCTATTTAAAAAAATGTGAAGAGGTACCTGTGGATTCTGAAGATAATCAGCTATGTCAGTTGAACAAGTAGGGCATTTCATAATGTTCTTTTGTGTCCGCAAAGCGCGGCCACTTTGGGATGCCCTATTCCTAATATAACTTTGGCCAGAAAAGGCACCCTCCAGGCAAGCTTTGCAGAAGTTGTGAGCACAAGGCGTAGTGAGAGGCGAAGCCAACACCTTACGACATATATTGCAACCGAACTCTGCAAACACAATGACATGGAGGCAACACTGTAATAATTGAACAAGTTCACTACTATATATTTTGTTAATAACAACAGCTTCAAATAATAATGATCTGAAAAAGAAAAGAAAAAAAGGAAACGAGTTTATATTCATCACCAGGGATCATATACCTTTCAATAGCCTATCCTTGATTTTGAAGGACACCTTTTTTGTCTTTGGCCTAACAACTTTTATTTTACTTCCATCTACGGGATCCACAATGTTCACTGGCTTCTTACTTCGAGGTGGAGGCTTCTTCCACAACCAACAGCCCTTTTCCTCCTGAAATTTAGACAAATGAACATATTGAGAGTCCATACAAAACTTATAGAACAGAAAAGTTGGAAAAAAAAAGGATAACATTTGCCTAGCAAATAATTTTCCCGAAATCTAACTTGACTATTGTGATTATCATATCTTACAGAGTACAATGATAATGTCTAGAAAACAATGAAGAAATGTAATAAACAAAAGTGAAAGAAACACTTCAAGAAATCTAAGAAAAGCAGATCAGAAGACAACACCACTTACATCAAAGTCCCATGATGGATCACCCTTTCTTTCAGTAATGTCAATTGCACCTTTAAACTCCTTAATTATAGGTAGTGGACGGGGACGGTCTCCGGATAAATCACTACAGAGCAACAAAATGAATTCAAGTGATCAAGTTCTACACGTAACACGTCCACTTGTATATATTAGTACAAACACACATACAAAGGAAAAATAAAAATTGAGGAACTAAAACCAACCTTGTCCATGGAGCTGGCTCATTGTCACACCTCACAAACAAATACCTGCAAACCTTATGACCCTATCACAGAAAGATCCCCATCAACAATAAACTTTGAACAATTGATAATCAACTCGGTATAACTCAATGTACTTAGTAGAATAAATGCAGTGATTGGTAATTAGAAACAAGAATGATACTTACTTGTATTCCAATTTTGCGCCAGCATTTCTCAATTCTATAAACCCCATCATATCTCACTCCTGCTTCCGGTGCATAAGCAGAACGTTTCTCCTTGTGGGACCTGAACCAGATAAACAAATCCATAAACAAAATTCATGACAGAGTATCACATTGAATTTGAAATTAACCAAATAAGGAATCAATCAATTGAATTGAATTCATAATCAATAAAAACGGACCTAACAACACGAACAGGATAACCTTTTCGACAACTCAGTCTGAGAGCCTCATTCATGTTCTCAAACTGTTGATCAAAAGACTGATTTTTGTTTGTACGTTTATTACCGCTGAGATCTCTCCCGCCACTTCCTGTGTAAAGGAACCACTCACCGTGGTCCTCATCATCGACATAACCACCTGAAAGTGCAACAGATTGAGCCCCGTGTGTACTCTGACCAGCAATGCCAGCCACGTGGGGTAAGTGAGCTCCCCATTGCCTACAGTCCATCCTATCCTCCCATGTATCACCAACAAGAACCCCACGGTTCCTTGTTGGATCATTCTCAGCAACAATCGGTCCAAAATGATCTTTCGGAATGGTCACAAATATCTTTCCACTGCAAGCATTAGCCTTTCCTGTTTTCTTTGCTCTCTCAGTTGTATAAGCAGTATCAGGGCGCTCATCATTGTCAACACTGTGATAAACTTTTGGAACACTACTTCCTCCAACACCACCTTGCGAACTTGCTACCTTGGCCATACGAATCGCAATCGCCAACTGTGCATTGATTCGTGGATTGCTCGCCATCTTTGCTGGAATTGCAGTCCTACAATTCGAGCAAGTTCGATTTCCTTGCTTAATCCATCTCTCAAAACACTTCAAACAAAAATTATGCCCACATGGTGTCTGAAACCAACAACAAATCAACTTCATTTTCAATTTCAAAAAATAATTATTTTAACAAAACAAAAATAAGTTTTAACATCGAATTATTCAGAAAACCTAACCAAAATACTCTTCAATTAAGATCTAATAGTTCGAATAACCTAACTAAAAGAAAATCAGTTAGGTTATTCAATCGGTTGATTTGATCTTAGAAAACAAACAATGTCACTAAAAATCACCAGAGAATCAATAATACAAATAATAATAAAAATTAAAATGTTAAAGAGAAAATGAAAGGGGGAAAATGAAAGAAACTAACAGTAACAGGTCTCTCAGGCAACTGGATGCAGAAGGAACAGTTAAGGCTACCATCGAAGATATCAAGCAAGCCGTTACTGCGTCTATTGTTTGTTTCAGCAGGTGAATTAGAAGTCCCACCAACGAGTTCTTGTCGTTTCTTCGCTTTTTCATCATCGGTAAGCGAAACATCGTTCTCAATGGCGCGAATAGCGGAAACGAGATCTCCGGCAACAGACGGAGCAGCGGAATCGCCGGCGACGGGTTGAGAACAATCGGAGCATTCCCAATCGAGGATTGAGGTTGGAATCAGAGGTAAACAAGGAACATGCCATGGAGTTGCACATGTTCGACAATGAAGGGTTTCAGTTTCTAGAGGCTTCGTTTTACACGCCATGCAAACACCATCGGCGTCACAAGGTAGCTGCTTCGCCATTTGAGTTGGTAAAATGTCACTCACTGGATTTGTAATTGGTTGGTTAGGTTTTCGTTTTCCTCTCTTTTCCTCTTCTGATTTTTTTTTTATGCCCCTATTTATAAGGAGGGAAATTTTCAAGACCTAACTCCACTTGGGAGGGAATTGCTTAGATTTTGAATTGTTTCTCTTTTTCGGTGATTTTCATCTATGCCTCCCTTTCTCTTCCTTTTCGATGTTCACTGTTTTTTTGTGAATGTTTGCTTTTTTTTTTTTTTTTGGTAAGGTGTAACTCTCGTCCCTAGCTTGCATCTGGTTGTTACAATGGTCTTGACTCGAGATTAAATTCAAAATAGTCTTTGAATGTTAACATTTATTACCAGTTTAGACCTTGACGTTGTAAACTTCTATTAACTAATGAGATGACAAATATTTTGAACTGATGTGACACAAAGACTAAATTGAAAGTAACCCAAAAACCACTTTATTAATAACCGTTGGATATCTCTCATTCTCCCTCGAAAGCAAACTTTGTCTTCTAATCTTATGTGAAGTAGATGGGAGAGAGAAAAAGAGAGATCCTCCATAACTAACGGTAATTATCACTACATTCATACGTGCATAAACTATCAATGCAGCAACTGCGCAAAATGAGTTAATAAAACTGAAGACATTTCTCCTAAATGAATTAAAGAACGCAGAAACTACTATACCATAAATTATGTAAAGTCAACAATAGCTAATGTCTAAATGAGAGAGTTAGTTAGAGAATAAGTACATTGTGAATTCTGATTTTATTTGTAGTTTTGAGAGTTACGTCTCATTGTCTTTGGCTTGAGAGTTCTTGCTTATATCTTTTTATCGATTTTGGCTTTTGAATTCGTTTCCAATTTCTCTTTTTTTAAACAAAAACTTATGGGGAAGAACCCT
Organism: Medicago truncatula; assembly: GCF_003473485.1. Classification (NCBI taxonomy): domain Eukaryota; kingdom Viridiplantae; phylum Streptophyta; class Magnoliopsida; order Fabales; family Fabaceae; genus Medicago; species Medicago truncatula. The sequence goes on along the minus strand of NC_053049.1, from coordinate 47,325,804 downwards.
TCCCTTCTTTTTATCATTTTCTCTCTATTTCAATCTAAATAAGTGGTTTTTACATAGATCTAGGTTTTTTCTTCGTGATTTCATCATCTAAGTGTGGTGGTTTGTTGTTCGTCGTCTTGTGCGGCGTTGTTTGATTTTCCGTCTTCTTGTGGTGTTCATTTGATTCATTTTGAAAGATCGATTATTCGATCAAATATTTGGGTGTCAACGTTGCAGATCCGGAGACATGAATATTCCGATCACTTTAATTTTATCATATATTTTTGTATCCATTATGCCGTTATATGCTATTAACTTGGATGTTCTGAGTTTGTTCGCAGATTCATCCTTTATGTTTTTAGCGGTGTTGAATGATGTAATCTCTCGATTTGACTGAATGGATATCATATTTTTTTGTAAAAAAAAAAACCTTGTTTTGTTTTGAAGTGTCAAAGATGTTGTCAACCAATAGCATCCATATTGTTATTACTACAATAATCAATAGATATTATGTCTCGTGACCTTCATATATGCCACCTTAAGCAATTTGTTTCATTTCTACGATTCAAATGAATTCTACAAAGAAACTGAAAGATGATAAAAATGAAGGCATTTTTCCCAAATGAATTGAAGAAATAATAAAACTGAAGGCATTTCTCTGAAGTTTATTGTCGTGAAAGTCATTGTTGGTACACACAGTATTTTAATACGATGTCATTATAGCAGGGGAACTCAATCAGTCACATTTTAACACATTCCCTTCACTTAAGCCTCTAAAGTCAACTAGTACGAACTAATAACATATCATAGTTGCTCTGATTCAACATTCCAAATGTTTAAAAAAAACGAAACAATATGCAGCATGGTCTAGATTTTTTAGCAGCATTATATCAGTCTCTCATATTCAATAGTGTTTTAATATGCAAATACTACTAATATACTCCCTCCGTTGTTTTTTTACATTTCTTAAGAAAAAATGTTAATTTAGTTAATGTGTCTATTTTATGTGTTAATATTACTAAATTGTCATTTGTTTGTATGTGTATTAAATTTAAATTTTCATATTTCAAGATAAGTTAGTAGGATTAATTAGGGGTATGTTTAGGAGAAAAAAAATGCATCTAGTAATTTGAAAAGGAGTTTACATTTAGAGACAAAAATAAAATCAAATGGATGCTTACATATAAGGACGGAGGGAGCATCAAACAAAATACATTAATATGGTCACTGACAGATCTCACTTGGTCCTTGATTGTGGATGCTTACTGTCAGTTGGGCACTGACATTGTACACTTATTGTTACGTGGGTACTTGACAATGTTGAGGCGCGATGGTGGGTGCGCAACAATTGTGGTGGTTTTGGTTTTCCGATGGAATGTGAAGAGAGAAAACAAAGTTTGCTTTTGAGGGAGAATGAGACTTATCCAATGGTAACTAATAAAGTGATTTTTAGGTTACTTTCAATTTAGTCCATATGCCACATCATTTACCTTGTCAATCCAAAACATTTGTCACCTCGTCAGTTAACAAAAGATTTTAACGTCAGAGACTAAATTGATAACAGATGTACATATACAGAGACTATTTTGTATTTAATCTTGAGCGAGGGACCGTTTTGACAACGAGATGAATAGTCAATGACCATTTACCTTTTTGTTATGGTGAATGCTGAGTAATTCTTTTTTGGTTTTGATTCTTAAAAATAACCCTGGTAATTTGATTTTTGGTTGGAATGTAAATAAGGTATGGTTAATAATTATTTTTACCGAAAATCAAACTCATGTTATTCTGAATGATTTGTTTTTATTTTTACTTTTGCGAAAGAAGAAGAAAAGAAAAAAAGCAAAGAAAAATCATGTCTTAATAAAGGACACTCCTATAACATCAGATAGTAAGGTTGAGAAATGACGTGGTAATGGTTGATGCATTATCGCAAGAGAATCTGAATGATTAGCATGTCATTTAGCAAGCATATTTGCGCAGTAGTTTCCTTCCCAAAAAATGTGATGAATGAAAGTATCTCGGTTTTTAACCAAATACACCTATTGGAAATATCACATAGTGGTGAAAGCCTCAACAATTCATTTAACACTGAATGCACTACGCGAAGAGAATAAGAATAACATGTCCGTTTCTTATAACCAACCTTCTAGCAGAGTTTAATCCTGATTGTAAGGGTGTGAATTTCTGTATGTAAAATATTGGACAAATCCACGCTATCATATAAGGCAAATTGAAAGTTTACCTCAAAATTCCTAACCAATCCACCATAACATACTTTACCTAGGTTACTTAAAGTATTGTCGTCCACATTAAGAACAAGTGCATCATTATCACTGTGTTGCCAACATGCTTCATGAGTGGGTCTAACTAAAGCGGCTGAAACAATACTGTCAAATGCTCGCTGTGAAACTTGCAAACTGCGCACAAACAACTTAAAATGTAGTTAGGAGTATCAGTTGGATACCATCAAACACCAACTTGTTACGAGTACAACATATGTTCCACATCACGTCAGAGATGTCACTCCTAATGTACCCACCGTACTCCGTACCACAAATTTTATCCGCCTCCTGCTGCGCTACACCCAAGTGCCTCATCAGTAGTGTCACTCCCTCATGTTTCAACATCTTCTTCCCATGGCTCAACATCCGTCCCTCGATCTAAAGATGCGTCAGACATACGACATCATCCAAGGTCACAGTCATCTCCCCCAAGGGCATGTGAAAAGTGCTGGTCTCGGGATGCCACCTCTCGCACAGAGTCATCAGTAGGGCATTAGGCACAGTGGTGTAGCTCAGGTAAACCAAACCATCTAACCCGCTCTCCCTAAGCGGATCCCAAAACCAATACTGATTCTCGTTTGTGCGTCCAAGACTCAGTATTTTAGCCCCATGATTAATCGGTTTTACCACATGCAGCTTACGAACCTGAAATAATAGAAAAATAAACATAGTTTAAACAATTTATAGATTAAACAATGTAAACATTTAACTAAACAAAATTAAACTTAACAAATGCAAAAATAAAACATAGCACATGTAAACCTTAAAACTTAAATAAAACACATAACAAAATAAATTTAAATCATAATTAAACATAAAGAAAAGAATTAAAAAAAAAACACATATAAAAGTTGATATAATAATTAAACAAACACACGTATAAAGGAAATAATTAAACATAAAGAAAAACCATTTAAAAAAATTACACTTACGTTCTCTAAATTATACTAAAGCGACAACGCCACATGATTGGCATAAGATTACAACAAAGATAGGTCGCCCGATCCTCTAGGAAAGGGAGGGTCCATATGTAACACCTTCGGGGCAGCAGCTGCTGCAATGTCATCATCATCTCCTACATGTTGCTGCTCTGATATATGATCCTGGTCATACCCACCATCCGTAACATCGTGGTGTACCTGATCCTGATAATTCAGGTACTCTACTTGCTGGCTCGGATCAATCACCTACGACTCTTCAAGCTGTGTAGCCTGAGAAGCCTCCTGCGAATTCCATGAACCATCCACCCTCCGACCTCTACCCTTCTTTGGGATGTGGCCGCTTTGCCTCTCCATCCCTGGCTCTGAGTCATTGCACGCCTACCACCAATCATCTTAGATGGATCAATGGAGTCCTGATCGGCCATATCTTCACAAAAAATTAAAAAATTAACATTATTTTCATAACCTAATCAAACACATTAAACCTAAACTAAACATAAACATAATCAAACACATTGAAAGTACAACAATGAACATCATTTTCATAACCTAAAATCATTCAAAATAATCATCATTACAATAAAATTTATGTTCATCATTTCCATAATAACCTAAACATCATTCAATAATTAACATACACTTAATCATTTCTATACACTTAATCATTTGTTTCCATCATAATTCTCGTAACCTAAACTAACTAAAAAATCAATATACACTTAATCAAACTATAATTAACATCATTTATATCATTTCCATAACATAAACTAACTAAATAATCAATAAAATTGTCATTGAAACATTTTATCAAACACTTTGTATGCAAAGTATAAAACATATTCAAATCGTGTTCATTTGCCACCATTCAAAGCCACATTATGATTTAAACAACATAGACAACAACTACATTCATTTATTAATTCCTAAACTACACATGCAATCATCAAATTGTCAATTTTAAAATCAACCATAACCACATGCAAACTACTCTAATTTTTTTTTAAAAATAAACCTAAACAAACTAACATTATCATTAAAATGATTGATACAACTTACTTGTGACAATATGCAGTTGATTTGCTTGCAATTCTTGAAAATGACTTTGGTGAAGATTGGAGAGAAATTGAGAATTTTAGAGAAGTTTTGAAAATGGTAATGTTTATGTTTTTGTGTGTGATTATATTCAGATTTCCTCGGCAGTTAACTACCAGCCGGATTTTTAATTCCTCGACAATTAACTGTCGAGGGGGCAAAATCGTATTTTACTCGTGTTTCTCAGCCTTATCAAATGTGAGAACAACAATTCTCTTAAAATTACGTAAGGACTAAATTTAAAAGGTTCTAATTTTATAGGGACTAAAAATATATTTAAGTTTTTTTTTTAAGTATACTCGTTCATGTATCATGTTAGGAGATAAACACACACAATTATATGAGGCATAATAATTTGAGCAATGATAAATGAACACAAAATATTTGACACAGATTCAACATCATGGATAGTTTGGACATTTCACTCATAAAACAGGGACAGTTTTGTCAAAGCCTCACGCTCCAAGGTCAGGAAATGTCTTCTTTCTCTCTCTGTCCGCCATTTTCAACAAAGGCCAGCAGGCCACCGCCAACACTTCACCGACCGTTTCTCCACAGAGTGATGGTCCTCCGTCAGACTTCGATTCCTTTGTTGCTGGACGTCTCCGGCAGAGAGTAACAGTGACTAATGTCGAAATCGGCATGAAAATCTAGATCCGTTTTCGGTTAGTCATTAAATGCAGATGTTAGTTAGATTATGAATATCTTTCATTATCTGAATTCTAATCTTCTAGAACTAAGAAAAAATTCAGAAGGAGAAGATGATGTGGTTGGTGTGAGTTTAGATGATCAATGCTTGATTGATTGTAATTATTTATTTTTAAGAAAAATAAAAATAAAGAAATAAAATTGCAGAAGAACAAGTATCTGTCATGTCACCGTGGGTGATGGCAGTGGAGCATTCCTTGGTGTTGTGTATGACACTAGAAGTGGAGCAACAATGGAGTGGTGCGAACTAGTTGCAGGGAAATGAAAAAGAAAAGAAAAAATAGAAAGGAAAATACACTATAAAGTAACAGTGTAAAGAAATGAGAAATTCCGTATAATTATACAGTGGTGTCTGTATTATGCTTAAAAAATTGTGTCCATTTATCATTTCTGTAATAATTTTGTTAAATTATATATACAAAAATAAAATTGTTTTTGTTCTATGACTCTTTCAACAAGGGAGAGAAAAATGAAGGAAAAAACTTCTTAAAAAAAGGAAGAAGTTCAGATGATTCGAATCATATCTTTTTTTTTTTGGTCAAGTAGCCTAGTGGCTAGAGCTCACACAATTTAATTGTGGAGAAGTGGAGTGTCCGGGGTTCGAATCCTGGCTCCTGCATATAATATGCAATATCCCTACCAACTGAGCTAAACTCACGCGGATTCGAATCATATCTTATAAGAGAGAATATAGTTTTATCATGTTAATTTTAGATAAAATATTTAACTGTTTAAAGAAGTAAAAGGAAAATAAATATATTTTTACTTCGGTGAATAATAAATAACCAATCCTTAAATAAAATAATATTTTTTAATTAATAAGTCTTTCTCTTTTCAATTGTCTGGCCCTGGCCCATTCTCCACAAATATTGGCGTCCTAACAAATCAAAAGCCTACAAGTAAAAGGACACCTTCCTTCCTCGGTTCCTCCTTAAAACACTTTTCTTTCTCATTGTCTCAACCAACCACAGTGGAATTGGAATCCAACCTAAAACCGATACTGTCAACCTGTCCTGTAGACAAATGATGTATAATTAAGTAATGATATTTGTACATTCATTCCATAACAATTTTAGTGACAATTTTGTTTCTCTATTTTTATTGGTCAAAAACAATGGAGAGAGAAAAATGAAGAGATAGGATAAGACCATCATGTGAGTATGAGAGAGAAAGTTGTACAAAAATTATCACAAAATAATTGTACAAATATCATTTCCAATATATATTAGGGTGTTCCCAAGATACAAAGGTTTTATATATTGATGAATACGTTGTTTTATTGTTAATATAATTTAGGAAAAAGATAGGTAGACATCATTTTTCATACACTTCTTATGTACACCCTATGTATTAGGGGCATTTGAGTAATTTTATATCATATCATCACCTTTTTTCATCTTTTCTTTCAATGTTTTTGCCACATATCACAAATGTGTGCAGGTGTAAAAGAGTATATGCCACCTAAAGTGGTTGATGTATAAGAACTCTATAATTTAACACCGACTGTTGTTATTTTTTTGTTTTGAAAGATTTCCGATTGCTGCAATATATTATAAAATAAGACACTATAAAAGGGCTATGTACATTCGTGGCAACAAGAAAATTCAGCACCTCACATGTCAAATAATATAGCCTTGTGACTTATACTGTATTATCATGCTTCCTCCTTTTGGTTAGTTCGTGCCGTGTAACAACCTCTATCTTGAATAACCACCCTTGTTCAATTTGGTCCGTTTGATCTCTCCATTTTCTCGAAGAAATCTCTACGTGTTGTCTGTATTTTGGTTACCACTATGGATAAAATTTCCATCAAGAGTGCACACCTTGCAATTGTCATGGTCAACTGCTATCAAAATTTCGCTTTCTTTCCTCGTACTTCATTTGACTTGTTAGATAAGAAACATTGACAAAATTATTTGCTGGATATTCATTCATTTTACAATGCTGTTAAAAAACGACACGTGATATCTTTCTTAAGATTCTTAGAGTGTGTTTGGATGAGGTAATTGAGAAATTTTAAAGAATTTAGAATTCTAGACAATTTAAATGATTCAATTAAATTACTTTCATTTCTCAATTCTTTTGTTTGGATGAAGTAATAAAGAAATTCATTGTCATCATTTTTGGGCAACTTTTATAAATTTTAATTTTTTTGGACCAAATTTGAAAATTGAAATTAGGGATCAAAATGTAAATTTCAAAAAATTGAGGGGTCAAATTATAATCTTTGAAAAAAATTGAGGGACCAATTTGCAATTTTTTGGGGTCAATTTAAAATTTTTGAAAAATTTGAGGACCATTAAAATGGATCATACTTAATAAATGTTGACGTAGTGTTGCGGACTGATCTAAAACTCAATCCTCACAATCTTACAACTCATTTTCATAACATTATTTTTTCCTGAATCAATTACCTGAACTCAAAAAGTCTCAACTTATTAAAATGCCCCTCAACAATTAACAAATCATTGCATTAAATGTGTCGTCCTAAACATTCCCTCAATTTCTCTTCAATAGCTCATCCTCAATCCCATGAACTCCTCCCTTCATGACGATAGGAACTTACATTCTTTGCATATAATAAACCTCCTCCCTTAATTTGAGCGTGAAATTAAACAAGATCACCTAGTTTTACACTTTTACCCAAATAAATAGTTGATAAAAAAAATAAGTTACTCCCTCCATCCTGCAATAAATGACCTGTTTAAAAATGTGTTATTTTGACCTAACTTACTTTGACCATATTTTTCTACTAATATACAAAAATAAATAATATCATATAAGATGTCGTTAGATTCGTCTCGATGAGTATTTTCAAAATATCAAATTTTTCATAATTTTTTTCAATATATTATTCAAGATATTTAAACTCAAAATTACACATTGATATACGTAACTGGATCAACTGTGTCACTTATTAAAGAATGGAGGAGGGAGTATCATTTTCTCATTAAATTCAACTAATTCAAAACATCAAATTTTACCAAACGTGCGGGTCCCCAAAATAATACAAGTGCCACATGGCCTTCTAGTAATGAGAAACAGAGTACCTTTGCTTACGTACATATACATGAATTCCCCACACGTCATAGCAGAGAAATTATTAACTACAGCGTAATTCAATGTTGCACTGTGGGGACGGTCCAATCATAAGCAAACTGTGGCTTTTAAAATTCGCAGATCAAACCATGTGCGAAGCCAGATAATCAAAAACGTGGAAGTGATACAATCATACGCAAGAGATACGTTTGAAAAGGTGGAGTCACAGCATAAGGCAGGTGAGTGCGAGTACAGACAATTACTTGCCTCGTTTCTATTCCCTGCTCAACAAATCAATTACAAATTCACAATGGATGCGTGTGCCATAAAAAAAACTCGCAACAATTTTCTTCACACGTGTCGATTTCTTACCTGTCCTTTCTTCTCCTTTTATCGTCTCTTCTTTTTCCCTCCCCCTCTCTCTTTCTCACTTAATCACTGCTCCGTTATGGAACCTTTGGACGATTCAGATTCGAAACTCGAACGAGTCGACTCTGATCAGACTTCAACTAGCTCCGCTTCAGGCATTTCCTCCGTTTTCAGCACTGACGATTTCCGTAACGGCGACATTTCCTCTATCAGTAGCGGTTCAGGCGAAATTCCAACGTGCACGGTGAACCGAGTGATTCTTGCACCTCCGTTGATAGCTATGTCCAATGAAGCGGACAAAAACGAACCTGCCGCGCCGGAGGAGGTGGTGGTGACGGCTGTGACAAGGGAGAAGTGCGTAGGAATGAATAACAAGGGAGTGAGTTGGGGACATACTTCGGTGATTGGAAGACGGAGAGAGATGGAAGACGCCGTCGCTGTTATTCCGGGATTCATGTCACGCACTTGCGATCACGTCGGCGGTTGTACTGCTCCTGGTTCTAGATCCTCCGGCGAGATCAGTCCTATTCATTTCTTCGGCGTTTACGACGGCCACGGTGGCGCTCAGGTACACACCTTTTTCCATTTTTTTAATTTATTATTATTTCGAAAAACAACAGTTTCTATTTTATTTATTATTATTATCGTATATTGTGGTGTGGCGTTATGTGTTTGTAATAAATGCATATATTTACTTTGTTTGGATTATAATTTTATTTTGTTTTTATTTATCTGGTGTTCAATTAATCTGAATATTTACTAATATTATTTCTGGAAATAAAATAAAAATGGAGAATCGTAATTGTTGCTTGTGGTTAAACTGAAACGGGAATGTAGTTGGTGAGTATGTTTGTGAGGAAGGCCACGTGTTATAGGTAGAGTGGTCCACAAAAAGAGATAAATTAATGGTCCGTTTCATTCGGTGGTGACACGTTTGTAGATACGACTGTATACGATTGTGTATAAGGCAAATTCTATGCTACATCCAATAAATTTATAAATTTGAATGTATCGGTACACCAAGTCGTAAAATTAATAATAAATGAGTTGTTTTTTTAAGAAAAATAATTATTTTCTATCATTGACAACTAAGATAATTAAATTTTATATACCAAAAGCTTTGACGAAATAAAATTTAATTTTTAAGAATTTCTATTACTCATAACAATGAATATTGGTTTTTTTTCTATGACAAAATGTAAATTTTGTAATATGATCCTTATAAATAATGAAATGATGATTTTTCTTATGAAATGATGTTTTTTAAAATATAAATATTGACAAATACTTTTTTATTTCATTAAAGTGGTTTTTAATTTATATATTTTGTGAAACAAGAGTACCGGTACACTTAAAATTGTGAGTGTACCATAGAAGTTCCCCCGTGTATGATACTCCATCCGTTAATAATAATAAATTATTTTTTCTAAACATACCCCTAATTAATCCTACTAATTTATTTTAAAATACGAAAATTTAAATTTAATACACATATATATAAAGAACAATTAATAATATTAACACATAAAATAGACACGTTAACTACATTAATAACTTTTCATAAAAAATTTGAAAAAAAAAAAAGGAACGGAGGGCTATTGTGGGCCTTTTCTTTTCTTTCTCTTTCAGAACAGATACTATTACCTGTACCAGTACGTACGTATTAGGAAGGAATAGTCATAGAGATTGGTTAGAACTACCCAGATCTCATGTTGTTTCCCTCACAGACCAATCACAAGTTCACACTTACCTATTCATCTTCAGCTTTTTCTTGGGAAGGAGGGTTGATAACATATTTTTTACTATTGTAAAAATTTTGTTAAAATCACAGAGAGTTTTACATCAAAATTTTAATCTATTAAATAAGATCGATCGAATATATGAATGAAACAAGGTTATAGTGTTTTATATACAGTAAATTTTTAAAAATTATTTTGTTAACCCTTAAAATACTAATTAAAATACATTTTTTCAACTTTTAAAATGTTGAATATACAATTTTAAATAATATTTCTTTTTAAAATTACAATAAAATTTATACATGCAAAGAGGCAAACTTTTGAAGACATACATATTTAAAATATAAAATTTAATTATTTTTTTGTTAAAAAAAGGATTGATTGGATGTGCTTAATTTATTATTATTACGAGTATAATAATGTTTGGGTGGGTGTGGTCCTGTTTGTTGGGGGAGAATGAGTTTTGGAGGAAAAGGTTGAGCCATGTGTCTGGAAGGATGAGCTTTTTTCCCAAAGAAAGGGTACGTTTTTCATATCATGACATGTGTGGGTAAGTGGGACCAATGTTTCATTATATACATAGTGGGACCTACGTTTCATTATGTACCTTTTCACCACTTTTGGCATATTATACAGGGCTGAGAGATGATTGTTGTGCTGAGTCTGCCCTTTCTAGGAAAAGTTTATTCAATTCCAACGGTTTAAATAATTTTTTTATTTTGTGCCAAAAAAATCCCATCAGTCAATTTTAAATCTTTTTTGAATGGTAGTCAATATTATATTTAAGACTTTAATATGTATTTCGTCTTTGTAATTAGGGATCGTTTAAAAATTGATCCATGCAATCGTTAATCCTTGTAAATTAGCCTTACATTGTTTAATCATTTAAAATTTCGTTCCTCGACCAACTTGATCATTGTCGCGTCACTAATCTAATGACGACGTGACACTGCTAATTGATTCATACGCACACGAAATGACCAAAATGCCCTTAGTTTTTCAATTAAACAGGAAATGACTAAAATACCCTCCTCTTTCATTTTCTTCTTCCATTGAATTCAATTCCAAAGTACCAATTTTCCATTACTCCTTTTCAATTCACTATTGCTGCGGTTCTGTGCATATATTCAATTCACTGTTGTTGTTGTTTTGAATTGGTGTAAAATGACCCTATTCTTATTTCACTTTCATCTTCCATCACCATCCCTATGATATTCATCCAAACCCAGCAAATAAAAAACCCAACATTGATTCCAGCTGACACAACCATTTTGTAACCCAAAATCAATAAAAAAATCTTTAATCTTCTTCCACTCAAAACCAATAAAAAAAGGCAAACCCATAAATCAAGTCTTCTTCCTGTAACATGAATGAAGAAGCAAACCCATAAATCAAATCAAATGATTTTCTTTTTTTGGAGAAAGAAGAATAAAACCCAGAAATCAATGTGTTGTTGTTGTTATGTATGTTGCCGTAAGCATCTTTTTCAGTTCCTCTTCTCCCTCCCTAACATCAAAAACCAATAACCAACAAACCCAACAACAAAAACAACAGAAACGTAAATGGAACCTAATTCTCCATATTCCACCACCGTCATCGTAGAAAAGTTCAAAAGCGCTACCACCAGCCCCAGCGCCGTCTTCGCCGGCTCCATCATCACCGGCTCTACGAAGAACGATGACAGGGTTGAAAGGTGAATGACTACTAGCATCACGACGGCGTCGGCGGAAGCCTTGTCAACGGGAAGAAACGGTGTCGGCGGGAAAGGACAGAGACGTTTGATGGGTAGAAGATCAGTTACACAGGAAAAGTGGGTTTGATTTCAAAGTATTGGTGATTGTTGTTTGCAGATCGAATAAGAGAAAAAGAACAGGGATGGTGTTGGTGATTGCAGATACGGCAGGAAGAAAAGGGAATGAGAAGAAGAGACGGGCGTTAACATAGCCACGTCAGTAATTTGATGGGCTTAAGACTAAATTTTAAATGATTAAACGATCCTTAATTATAAGGACGAAATACATATTAAAATCTATATTTAAAGAAAGGATATTCATATAACTACTTTAAAATAACTTATAAAATAACCATATTCTTTTCTCTTTTTAAGATACAAACAATAGTGCGAGAGAAAAAAAGAAGATAAACACACAATATGAACACGAGGATAAATTTTTTTCAAAAAAAGAATATGAGAGTGAACTCTTAAAAGTTATTTAAAACAATTTTTTTAAAGAAAATGTTATCCAAATATAATTTCTTTTATTTCTATATATTTTCACTTTTGTTACTCCAAAAACAATATTTTGTTCTTCATTATTCTTTTGTTCAAAATGATTGTACATAGTGAAAAAGATAATTGCTTTTGTACAATCATTTTGTTCTTCCCCGTCACTACTAATTATAGTTCTCAATTCTCATACTGCCACATAAATTTGACAAGATAATTGCAACCTCATCATATTTTATTTGTGTTGTACTAATCTTGAAGATTGTATTTAGTCATCATAAAAAAGATTCAAGTATTTAGTCAAAATGTAAGTTGGTCAAGCTACTAAGGATATACATCCTTCAAAAAAAAGCTAATAAGGATGTGATTAGGATCCCACAAAGTCTGGTATTATATTTCACTCTCAAAGTGACAATTTTACTATCAGTATGTAATATGTGAGTATTTTTGTAATTGATTTTTAAAACTTAAAACATTTTCATGATCTTGATTGATTAGTTGTGGAGACTTAACTCAAAAGTTGTCGAAACTTAAAACATTTTCAAAACTTTCTAACTAACACCTATCTTTTCTGAAAGTGTCCAAGAACTTATCGCATACTGTTCGAGGGTGCAGGGGTTGTGAGGATTTTAAGAGTTACATTATTTTCACACACAAGTTCGATATTAAAATTTGACAATAATTTAAATACACATTTTAAATATGTGAGTAATTATGTTAAGTAGATGGTTAATGGATACATCAAGGTATCACAACACTTTAACCATCCGCTATAGACAATTAATCATGACTTTTAACATCATTAACCATGATCGGGTGTTCAAGTACATATGAATTCATTCACCACAATTTGTGTTTAAATATACACCTAAAATATGGTGATTAGTTTTCTTAAAAAATATGGTTAATTGAGTTGAGTGAGTGATTAACGAATTGCTGCTCCATGTTAAATTCATTAACAACCAACTAAACCCAATCAATCACATATTTAAACCACGTTACCTATCTAGATCATTGTCTAATTTTGATGTTAAAATTGTGTGTAAAATATAATTTCCCTAGCTTTAAATACTTGGTTATCTGAATTCTCTCATTGATTAACTCACCCTTGAGATTTATCTGTTCTTTAGTACCGTACTTGAACTCATGGTAGCTTATAATGTTACACGTCCATTTTTCTTTTTTCCACCCACATGATGACATTGTTATTTTACATATTAAATTGAGTATTTCTTCAGGGGCATTAGATGATTTTTTTTATTTTATTTAAGTAATTCCTGTACCACAACTGTTTATTTCAGAATTATGATAGATCAAAGCTTGATGAAGAAGGGAAAGTGAGTTCTGAAAGATAGTACATAACTACTTATTAAGTTTTGATTATAGTCGAATGCATTTGTTCAACATGGCCTTTATAGCATAAAATGTCCGAATTCAGAAAACATCATCGTGAGAAGTGCATTCTTCTAACTTTTGTGGTTAATATAATCCTAGGTTGCTAAATTTTGTGCAAAGCGAATGCACAATGTTATAGCAGAGGAGTGGGAGCAAGAAATAGCAGGTGGCGCTGAATGGCAGAAAAGGTGGGAGGCCGTATTTGCTAATGGATTTGAGAGGACTGACAGTGAAATTGAATCAGACGAAGTTGCCCCAGAAATGGTTGGATCTACTGCCTCTGTGGTTGTTCTATCTGGTTGCCAGATTATTACATCCAACTGTGGTGACTCAAGGGTGGTTCTTTGCCGCAGGACTCAAACAGTCCCATTGACTGTGGATCAGAAGGTCTAGTCATAACCCATTTATCTTCTTTATTGTTCTGTGTATTCTTTAGTTTTGGTATTCCGATTCCGAATTGCGGCTATGCTGCCAATCTTAATATTGCAGCAAACTACGACACACCAACAGTTATGATACGGTTGCAGAGGCTGCAATTGTGGTTGTGGACTTCAATTTAGAAATCATGTATATGTATTTAGGAGATGATGAGTCTATTCTCAATAATAATATAAATAATATGAAAAGATAAAACATTTCACACATAATGCTTTTGAAGTTCTGAATTACTTGTAACCCATGAGAAAAGGACGACCAAAAAAGAAAAGTAAATTATTAGGAGGTCATCTCCATTATGCAGCCATATATTCAAACATTATATCTTTCTCTTCAGTGGGTTGGTTTTGAGATACCATTGTCCTTGCTTGTACAGCCTGACAGAGAAGATGAACTCTTGAGAATTGAAGGAGAAGGAGGAAAAGTCATAAACTGGAATGGAGCTAGGGTTTTTGGTGTTCTTGCCATGTCCAGGGCCATAGGTATCTTGATTTATCTTCATATATCCAATCTTTGGTTGAGAATTTACGTAATGTTGTTTGAGCTAATATTATATGCAAAATAGTCTTCTGCTATGAGCTAGGGTGTGCAAAGTGCAAACGGCTTAATCTTTAACTAAGTGGGGGGCTTTCTCAAAAGGGTTTTGTGATTATAATAGCGATCCACACTCTTTTATCTATATCAGGGAATTTCAATAGTACCCATACAATTATTTTTCGATTTTTATCTTTCCGCTTTCATGCAATTGTAACTTCCAAACGGTTCCTTACTGGATCAATAAATTTGGTTTAAAAGTAAATATCAAAATTAAAAATCAAAGGGGAGATCAAGAGAGAGAGGAAGACAAGATAAAACTGTACACAACTAAGAACAACCACAAAGTGGACAGATGAACCATCTTTCCTAGTTGGTACAATGATAACTCCATTTTTTTGTGGCACTACAAACAAATTCTAAAAATAAAGGTAACAGTTGAAGAGATACAGAGACTGGCTGCATTAGATGCCTGAAAATGGAGTGGCAGAAAGGAAGTTAAATAGTGGGATCAAAGCATCGTAAGGAGTGATTTCATACGCCACTTGATTGAAACACTATGCATAGCAATTTAATTAGCAACATTGTCATTTACAGTATTATGTGCGAACATTTTAGCATTTATCTTTAACTTCATCATTATAGATTAAATTATGTTGGGAGAGTTCAACACCTTAAATGAATTTCATTTACCTCAATTGAATAGTCTCCACACAGGGGATACCTAGGTTTACTGAAAAATTCTTAATGTTTTCATGTTTGGAGTTTGTTGATGGTTTTGCAAGTTACCTAGGTACTAGGAGCATTCACAGTGTATTTGTGTGTATGTTAAGTTTGAAATGTATGAATGTATCTGTAATTTAATTTAATCCATAATAACTGGCTGTTCCTCAATATTGTATCGACTTTGATTCTAAAGCTAGACATGAAAGATTGATTTTGAAGTTGTGTGTGCAAGGTTTTGTGAAAAATGGATGTTAATTTTTTTCCAATGATTCTTATCTTTACTTGTCCCACAAGCTATTTGATCGCATAACACATCATTAGCTTCTTGCA
The DNA here is from genome assembly GCF_003473485.1 of Medicago truncatula. Classification (NCBI taxonomy): domain Eukaryota; kingdom Viridiplantae; phylum Streptophyta; class Magnoliopsida; order Fabales; family Fabaceae; genus Medicago; species Medicago truncatula. The sequence goes on along the minus strand of NC_053049.1, from coordinate 47,310,005 downwards.
CCTAAAATCACTTGCTTCCTAAGATAATTTTCTTGCACCTCCTCATCTTGTGTTTAAATTCCTAATAATGGTGTTATTTCAGGTGATCGGTACTTGAGACCATGGATTATTCCAGTGCCAGAGGTAACTTTTACAGCTAGAACTGACGAGGATGAATGTTTGATTTTGGCAAGTGATGGACTTTGGGATGTAATGACGAATGAGGAGGTGGGAGAAGTAGCGCGGAGCATTCTAAGAAGGCGCCGCAGATCCTTATCATCAACAGAGGAAATATCTCCAACACAAGTTGTTGCTGATAGCCTCACTGAAATTGCGATTGGTAGAAATAGTACAGATAACGTTTCAATCATAGTTGTTGATCTGAAATCAAAGAGAAAACGTGTGCAAAGGCCTCCTTCAATTTCCTAAGAATACAACTGATTCTCTTCTATAGTTTTCAACCATGAGAAGGTAATGAAGCTCCTAGAGTTGATTTACAATATAAACAGAACAAATCCATTGTCATGATGGTTCTCAGTTATCACTTCAACAATTGTGTTTCTCCTAACCTCCTGTATATACAGAATTGACTGGCAAAAAGAAGTTGCTTCATGACAAGTAACAACTAGCTAGGCCTTGTTTGTTACAGTGAAGTGTTGATCGATACCCCATTTTACCCCTTTGGTCCTTGACAAGGGCAAATAGAATGAATTTACCAATTCATTTGTTGAACTTCTAAAAACTAATACTAATGGAATGAAATATGATATTGTCAGTACAAAAATATCTTCTTTCTAACTTGGAGGTATAGGATAACCATATTTCATTCAGACTGGAAAAATATCATGCCATTCAAATGTTCAGCACAAAATTAGTAATTGGACTATCGTGCCTTGACAACATGGATGTATAAACCAGAGATCGGAGTGTAATTATTATGAATTAGATTTTGAGAAAAATTGAATTGGTTAAATTTTGAATGAATCTGGCAATTTACATATCTCACGACCTTCCATGTTGAGGCACAGTTGATGTTATTTGACAGAACATTTGCATAAACTTAGGTAAACAAAAATCATGTCTAATAACTAGTAATAATAAGTTAGACACTTAAGGAATTACTAATGATATACACAAGTTCTAGCAATCACTCATCACTTCAACCGTCCTCCTCTGGTTGAAGAATGCATTTTCCGCCAATAAGGAAGTTAAAAACTTGCCTCAAATTTCCTCTGCATGGTCGAGCATTTGTTGCAAACTTACAGACAAATACAAGCCGTCTTCTCATATCCCATTTAGTGACATGTGTTGTATTGAAGGATTTACCATCATCAAAAGTACCTGTAAATAACCATGATATATATTTTTTTAAGTAGAAATGGTAGTTGATGGATCCATAGTGAAATGCATTGATTCCACATGTGAGAAATTGGATTTAGAATTAATATATTTGTAACAATAGGAAAGCTATATAAACATGTACCTTTTTCATCGAATAATGACATCAAAATTGCTAAGCAAACACATATACTAATATCTTCCCCTGAAAAACACATATACTAATATCAAAGACTCAAATAAGTTTTGTAGATACAAATATACAAGTCATTTACAACACATAACACTATTAAATAGGTCGTCCAGCGGAATGATTTAGAAGGATTAAGGACAAGCACAACAAAGACTAAAATATAAATGTCGACTACTAATTTTAAATTTAAATGAACTTTGTGCAATTTATCTTTGTTCAAAAAAAAAACTTTGTGCAATTTATCATTAGTTGAATTGGTGAAATTCAATGACAAAGTAAACTTGTTAAAATCCTTAACACAACACAAGTAGTGAATTCATGCAATTTGATATCACATAAATCCTAGTCATCTATTAGTAGAAAAAGAGATAAATACTGAGAGAGTATTCAGAGCGTATACCATCATTACAACAAACCAGAAGTCGTTTTCCCTGGCTGAGGTTGAACTTGGCGAAGCTCACAGCTTTAGGAAGATTATTTAATAAGGAAAAGCGATCAAACTTTGAATTCTGTCCGTGAAAAATTAAAATCAGTGCGAAAATTCTAACAACAACCATTCAACAACAAGAAGCATTGTTTCCACTTCATACTAACCACAATTGGAAGATGCAGATATGCTTCTGAACTGGGAAGACAGACAGTGATGGACTCATAATCACAATTCAATATGCAATCAACATCGGCTGCATCTGTAGCTGTACCAAACATGAACACTCAGCCACATAAAACATAGTAAAATAGTTTTTTACTGCTCAATCATGTTGCTAATCACAAGTAGACTGGTCTTCTGGTGTCAAAAAAATATAATTTTAAGTCAATAGGACTAGGCATGCTTCATCAAAAGAAATACTACCTCTGGCTCTAGTACTAATTATAAGCCTGCTTTGAAATTTTTTCTCTCTAAACATAAGCCCAATGTAGATCACTATATGTGTGTGTGTGCACGCATGTATTTTTAAATATGTTCTTAATTAATACTTTAAGAAATAAAAAAGATAGCCACATCTATATATAAAGAGCGGTTTCGTACATAAGTAGGTGTACACAAAATGTTAGCGTTTTAACAAAATCATGGCGGCAGCACAATTTTGTTGAAGTTTAAAAGTGCAACTTTTACTAAAATTGTGGTGACTCAGCTGTGATTGTTTATATCACCATCAATCCAAACATGTGGCAAAGAGAATTCAAAGTAGTACCACTATAGTACATCAGAATATTAATAAAGAGCATTAACTAAGTCAGCATACCAGATTGAGATGCACCAACTGCCAAATTAGTTGAACCCAACCAAGAAATTTCAGAATCTTCAGAAGACTTAGTGTCAACTTCAATATTTGAAACATCAGAAGCCAGTGATGGTTCTTCATGTGAAAGTGATTTAACTCTAATCTGAGGAGCACTCTCTCCTCTATAAACACGGCGCACCCTACCCTTTTCAACGATATCTGCAACCTTCTGGTTACACACATCAGGACCTGAATTTATAAGATCATAAACATGATTCCAAAAGAGAGGTGGAGTTAAACCCCTAGACCAACTTTCTTCATCGTCTCCTGCACCTGGTATATAATTCCAGCTAAACTCGGAGTTAGTCTTGTTGTGTTGGCTTACACCATTCGACGAAGAAGAAGCAGAGACAAGTATGATTGGAGTGAAATCCCATGAATCATGGTGAGGTACTTCATTTAACCATATGACAGTTTTCTGAGAAATCCATAGAGGACGTAATGGTTTCTTCAAGGAAGCAGAGAGGGAAGCAATGTCAGCCCCACTTGCTTTCAATTGTTCTGTCCATTCCTCTAAGTGCTCCTCAATTGAAGCCTTTTCTGTTAGGGGAACCCAAAGTGGTAGGTGCAAAGAGCAATCCCAATCAGAGTCCTCCTGTTTTATGAAAGGTAACGGCACAATTATTATAAAGGGTTCATATACACAGGCTTTAAATATGTTTATTTGTCCTCCAAATATACTACATTTAGTCCTTATAAAAGCTTTTCTTTGTTTTTAGTCCCTAAAATATTTGTTTACATTGAAATTTATCTGTGTAATATGTCCACCCAGTATGTGCTACATAAGAATTTGTTAACAAACAAATTTGCACATGAACAAATTTTATATGGACTAGCAAAAATGCAATATTTACATGAATTAAAACCAATCAAAATTGTTACATAGACCATAGACTATAAACAAAAAGTGTACTTTCATTTCATATATACAAAAAAAATATATGTAACCCTTCATAGAAACAGACAAATAAGAATTGCAAAATAAAATGTAAAAAAGGAGGAAGCATAAGACTAGTGATTCTTACACTCAATTGTGGTGCTGAAGTATCATCCATATGAAAATCTCTTATAAATTGGGCAATTGCACGATTAAGAACACAAGTCCATATGGGTATGGTTTTGGACATGCTGTCAGGGAAACGCTTTCCTTTTCTAGTAGAATCAACAATCATACAACCACCTTTCTGTGCTACCAATGTGAACAAAAGTATAAAAAAAAAAATTGCCCTTTGAAGTGTGTAAAAGAATGAGTAAACCACCAAATTTGAAATATTCATAATCTCATATATATATATATATATATATGAGATTACGTACGGACGAATTTGATGGTTTAGAATAGGAAGTATAATAGAATAGGATTGTTGTTGAATAATGAATAGTACCGGCAAGATGAGCGACATGAAGGTTGAGACGAGAAGTGGAGAAAGAACAATTGTTGGTGTGACCATCTGTGGATTTGAAGTAACAAGTGGAATGGAAATTGGAAGAGTACCAAAGGCCACAACGAAGGTTTGCAAGAAGAGGAAGTTGAGGCCATAATTGAGAGATTTCACCAATGAAAACAGAATCTTGATAGATAGATCTAAGTGCGTTGTACAAACTGTTGTCTCTTTTTTTAATGCTTCTTGCTGCTTTGTATATGCTTAGCTTCTTCGACCATTCTTCCTCTGAAACCTCCATCCAAATCTCTCTCTCTCTCTCTCTCTCTCTCTACAAAACAATGAGTATCGGCCGCAACAGAGTGGCTCACACGAACATATATATGTATGACCTGGTAGTACTAGTAACAAACGACATGATATGTACACGTCATCATTGTTTTAAAAGTACTATGTTCGTCAACGACATAGGAACATAGATAGATCCACACCACAGTTAAAAAAAATAGGTTAGTTAGTACTAGGAACTTGGATCCTCATCCTCATGCTCTAAGTTTTTTTTTGGAAAGATCCTATCAGTATTTTTATTTCTATAGGTATAAAAGAATTAATTATGTTTGGTACAAAAAAAAACACCTTTTTTTTTTACAAGTTTAAAAAAAAAAACTTAAAAAGGTGAATTCACCGGAGAAGTAAACAAAACGTGTACCATGACAACAAAAAAAGTGTACCATTATATATCTAAATTAAACAAGATTTTGTATAATTTGTATAAGTAAATTAATCTTACAATACACACAAATTTATATTTTACTATTGAATCAATAAGTCTTATCTAATCTCATTTGATCTAACAATGAGACTTATTAATTCAATGGTGAAAACAAGTTTGCTTGTGATGCAAGAGTTGTCTCACTTGTACACCATAAACTTAGCCTTAAAATTATAGTACTGAAATTCTTCATTTGTGTTCAGAAGTGAAAAATATTGGCAATCTAGTACTATTTACATCATCATGAAGACTTATCTAATTTGTTTGATTCTAGTTTTTTTGGAAAATTTATCTAACTTGGTATTACATTCATTCACACTCGTTTCCTATCATCACCATGCCATTAACCACGAGAAGGCTCTAGTAATCTACTTCCATCATTTAAAATGCATCAGAGTTTGATTATGGAGCGATGTCTATACAAGGTGACTTTCCCTTGCATGCCTCCTGTTTTATGAAACCAGTTTCTGATATTTAAAGTGACTGCTTATAGGTCTTTACCACCCATTGCGGCTCTATACAACTCGAAGAATTAGTTTGTTCTTGTGCACACACCGATTAAAAAAAATCTAAAAGAAAGTTCAAACACAACCTACATCCAAATTTCATTAACCCCAGTCATAATTTGGAATGATTCTTTTCTTTTAAAAAAGTATTTCGCATTAAAGGAGATAAGATAACCATACAAAGTCAAAAATTCATCCACAAATTCAAACAGTCTCGGTTCATTCATGTCTACAACAAAAATTAGTTCAATAGCAAAGTACAAATAGTCAACTAATTCATTAAATCATAGTCATCCAACTTGTCATTGTACTGAAGCACCTTTCTCTTTATCTTGGAAGAATCCACCCATGTAATCAAGTCTTCCATGTTTCTAGTTACAAGGTAAGCTGGGTCTGTAATTGTATTTGGACCAACTCGAACATGTCCTTGTTCAATATAAGTTACAGCTTCTTTCAGATGCTCAGCAAATTTTAGTTTCACCAAAACAGTTGAGAGCCTACGTCTGCATGATAGTGAACAAAATTTGGAGCAAATTAGGACGATGTAATGCAAAGTTGTGGTACAAAAATCAATAATTTTTTATTGCTGCATAAAACTAACAAAACGAGATTAGGGGTCAGAATCCATAACCAATGTTTCGACTTGATTAACTTAGTTGACAACAGTCCATTTCTAGCCCAAAACTTAGTTGGCCGTCACATTAGAAGAAAGGTAATTACTTAATTATAATCAACTAACGCCGCAAAAGAAAAAAAAAACTGCTGAAGAATTTCATTTTTGGTCAGCCTATTTTTCATGTATTAAATTTAGTTTACTGCAATCACATAAAATGGCACCCTTGGCCTTACTACAGTATATATACCCCTTTTCATACGACTCGGAATAGTGAACTTGCCTAGCTACAAAGCGATGATAAACCATATGTTGACCTTCATGTGACAAAATTTACCCTTAAAACTAGATAACTTAGCAAAATGTTCAAGCTACCTTAACTGTATTAAAACAACTGAAGTAAACATCTAACATTAGCATGGACACTGTGTAAACAATACTCCCAAAATTCCTAGACTTTGTCTTCTGTTTCTAGATTGTTCCTAGACTTTGAAGGCCTAAAATGTTCATTAATACCTCACCCAAAATTCATAACTATAGACGCTTTCTTGATTTCTAGATTTTCTTTATTGCTTGTCCTATTTAACTAGCCTGGCCCTGGCTTCACTTGTTTGACCACTAAATATTTTGATAATTTCAAATCCATTTGGAACTCCAGGACTATTTGTTTAAGATGACCAAGCCTCTCAGCACTCAGACATACCAACCACATGTTGGTAAAATCTGAAGTTATTCCTTATTTTTTCATATGAAAATACATTCTAATGAGCCAACAGATAAAGTTGATAACTAAATTTTCATTTAAAGCATTAAAAACAGCAATGCGTTAATTTTACCTGCAGAAGGCTGACACGGTTAAGCGTTCACATAGTGTGATGCTTTGCCTGGTTGAAATCACACCCATATTATAACTGTCATAAAAATAAAAGAATGAATGAAACAGATACGTGCGAGTATCTCAAAATTTACTTTTATCTTCTTTTTCAAACTAATATCAGCTACCAATAAGAAGCAAAAAGAAAGCAGGCACTAAACCAGAACAATCATCCTTTTTGAAATGGCAGGTCTAATTTATCATTCTAAAAAATCCTAGACAAACTTGTAAGTTATATAACAAAACTATGGTCCCCGTGACGAGAGAAACGAAGAACCATTGCAGTCAGTTCACCTATCTTCATTAGATTCCATTCGGTCACCTGTATTCAATATTTATGTCATGAATGGTTACAAAAACCACCCTGCAACTTGTATATAATTTACAACTATATTTGTAATTGAATTAAGTTAACCAAAGTTCTTAGTGTCATTCGGTCACCTGTATTCAATATTTATGTCATGAATGGTTACAAAAACCACCCTGCAACTTGTATATAATTTTCAACTATATTTGTAATTGAATTAAGTTAACCAAAGTTCTTAGTGTCATATCTACATCAATTCAGTTCAAATGAAAAAAACAGAAGCACAGATAGATTTGGGGGTGTCATGGAACAACACTAAACAATAAATTATGTCAAAAGAAAGATGGAAAACGTGAATAATTATGACATATAGCAGTAACCATAATTATGAAAACAATATTAATTACTGAAATCAAATATGTTTAAACTTTGAACTTCAAAAAGTGAACTTACAGTTTTTCCAAAAGCTTATCAGTCATATCAACTCGAAAAGGATCCTTGGGATCCATCTGTTTCACCGTGTTTACCAACTTCTGAACCATCCGGCATATACTCGAATACCTATTCCCAGTTCCACAAAGAAAATGAATCAGCTAAAAACCAAACTAAAACAAAGGAAATAACCAAATGCAAGAACAACATAAACAATATGAATTATGAAAGTACTTTTTGTAATCGTCCCGACCGGTAACATGGTAGCGCTGCATAACCATGTTCTCCCTGTGACCCCCTTCTCTCTTCCATTCCAAAAAATTCACCTTCCTCAAAAGCCTCTGCTCATGATGCTTTAGCTTCCTCATTGTTATTCACTGTCATAACAATTCATTCTATTAAGGTAAAAATACAAGGTCATGTTCAATTCAAATCAAATTATTTTCAGATAAGGTAAAAGCTGTTTTTATCAGCTATGATGAAGAAGAGCTTATGAAAATAAGCTAAAAACAGCTTATGGATAGTAAGGGATTGTCCGAAATTAAGAAAAGGGAAAAGCGAATAATAGCAATAGAAAGTGAGAACGGGAACGCACCTTGGAGGGAGGGAAGACGGTGGCTGAACGGAGACGGCGGAGAAGAATATATAGGGTTACGGGAGGTGTATGTGTTAAAGCTAGCAAAGAAGAGCGCGTTATATGATTATCTTTTTCTCAATTACTCTATTATATTCTCAGAGTTAATTGGTAAAACATTGCATTTTTTTGGGTACAAACAAAATTCTTTTTTTTTTTTTTTTTTTTTTAGAAAAGGGTACAAACAAAATTCTTAGAATGTGTTTGGATGAGTCAATTGAATTTTTTTAAAGAATTTAGAATTCTAGACAATTTAAATAATTTAATTAAATTATTTTCATTTCTTAATACTTTTGTTTTGATGAAATAAAAAAATAATTCATTGTCATTGTTTTTGAGCAACTTTTATAAATTTTAATTTTTTTGGGTTAAATTTAAAAATTGAAATCAGGAGTCAATTTGTAAATCTAAAATTTTTTGAGGGGTCAAATTATAGTTTTTAAAATTTTTGAGGGGTGAATTTACATTTTTTTTAGAAATTTATTGGGGTGAAATTGAAAATTTTGGAAAATTTGAGAACCAAAATACAAAATTTCAAAAAATATAACAATGAACAAAATAGTTAATTTTTAGGTGTCATTTGAAATTGTCTAAATTTACTTTAACAAGATACTTCAAAAATTCTTAACAAGAGAGTTTTAAAGGAATTCAAATACTTTGAGGTGAATTTAGTTGTTTAGATAATAATTTGAAGAATTTTCAAAATGTTGAAAATTTATGAAGTATTTTGTTTAAGTTAAATTTTTTAAAATTCTTCATTGTTATAATTTTTCAAATTTTGATCCTCAAATTTTCCAAAAAATTGTAAGGTTTGGTATGCACAAAAGTTAACCGAAGGTTAATGTTGTTTAAATTTAAGAATGACTACATTACTTAAAATAAGGTTAACACAAACTAAGTTTAAATGTGTACATGTAAACTCAGTGCATATGTAATCCTAATTTACTTATATACAAACCACTACCTTTACCATTTATTTTTACGGGGTACTTTTTTTTTTTCTTTCTCTCTCTTTCTCTATACTACTTCATTCAATTGGGTTTTGGAAGATGAAGATGAAGAGAAGAGGAAAAAAGACAAGAGGCGATCATATTCTAGGTTTGGGAAGGAGGAACACAAGCATTATTTTTTTTTTGTAGATAGACGAAATGACAAAACCATTATAAACTGACACACGCAAGTGGAGGTATCGGGGTTCGAACCCCGATCATGACATCAAACCTTACAATTTCGACATTTTATCAGTTGAGCTATGACTTCTAGATAAAAAAAAACTGGTATAAGTAAAAATTTATTTTATTTTAATTATACCATACTATTAACAAAGTGTGCGATTAAAGATTCTTAAAAAAAAAATGTACACTAAAAAACTATTTTTTATAAAAAAAAAAAAATTAAGTAAAATTTCGACACACTAAAGCACTATTATGATTAAGAGGAATGTATTGGATTAAGATTTTATGGGATTTTAAAATACTTTTTAATTAAGAAAAAGTCTTGTGGTATTCAATCAAGACTTTTTGCAATTTAAAAAAAGTCTTGTGGTATTCAATCAAGACTCTTTGTCATTTTAAAAAAGTCTTGTGGTATTCAAAATCATTCAAATTTCGAAGGATTGTTTAATAAATTGGATTTTGATGGATTTTGTGGGATTTTGTTGTGTAATTTTAACAAGAAAAAGTTTTTCATGAAAAGATGAGATTTCTTGAGATTGGTTTTCTTTTAAAAGTTACTATCTCTTTCCTCTCTCTCTCTCCCTCCCCCTCCCTATTCTCTCCTTTCTCTCTTCGTCTCTCTCTCTCTCTCTCCATTCTCTCTCTCTCTCTCTCTCTCTCTCTCTCTCTCTCATCTCTCATCCCCCTATCTCCCTCTCTCCATCTCATAAAAAAATAAAAAATTGTATTGAGAATATTATAATAGAGAGTATGTCGTGATCAATGTTCCGCAAATCGAGTGTTAATTTTTCGAGATTACCGAGTTTACGTTTTTAGGTACAAAAATCGTGTTAACTCTGAGGTAAAATAAGTTTCTGGTAAAATTGAAAGGTTTGACGAGTTTGACTGAGTTAACACTCGGTAAACTCGTGTAACCCGACCGATTTGTAATGGCTGACACAATATTTTTTTTGAAAGATTTGTAAGTGCTGACATAATTTTAAATATGTACAATTGAATTCTGTGGGAATAACATTTTTAACAAATAAAAAATGTGTATTAAGAATAATGTGTTAGAGTGTTTTTTAGTCCCTTAAAATCTTATAAAATCCATAAAATTCTTAAAATTTGAAAATCAATAGTAAAAGAATTTTTTATTGGTTTTATTTTCCTTTATTGAAACGCTAGAATTTATTTGTTCATTATTTTTATCATTCACGCTTGTAAGTTTGTTCTTTTTTCCATAAAATTCATTAAATCCTTTGAAATTTTAAAATCACATAAAATCCTTTGAAATCCTTAAAAGTCAGTGTGATAAATCCTTTAAAATCTTGAGTGTATAAAGTCTTTTACATAAAAAAATCTTTTAAAATCTCACAGAATCAATACAATCTTTTAAAATCTTAAAGATAAAAGGGTTAATTAAGTTTTTAGTCCCTATAAATATTCACAGTTTTGTTTTTAATCCCTACAAAATAAAATCACACTTTTTAGTCCCTAAAAAATTTCTGTTAGCATTTTTAATTCTTAAAATGCTTAAGAACTAAAAAGTGTGATTTTATTTTTTAAGGATTAAAAACTTAATTAACCCAACAAAAAATAAGGTGGCCGAAGAAGAAGAGAGTGCATCCTTTTTCCAATTCACAAAATTGAAACAAAAAAGTAACTAGGTTCTCTCTCTCTCTCTCTCTCTCTCTTCGTTCTTTGCATCTTCCTCGGCAAGATGACGAAGAAGAGAGTGCATCTGCCGGTAGAAGTAATAACGGAGATCCTGTTGAAGTTGCCGGTGTAGACTCTACTTCGCTGCAGGTGTGTTTGTAAGTTATGGTCCTCATTTTGCAGCTTCACATTTTCAAATTGCTGCAGCATCACCCAGACTTTTGTTTATAGATTATCATGATTCTGAAACCCTATCCATAGATTTTCATGCATGGCTTGACGATGATTCTGCATTTTCACCAAGGCCTGAGTTTTTGCATCCCCAAACTCGTCCTGAATTTGTAGAGGGTTTCTGTTTTTAAACTCTTACAGAGACTTCTACATATGGAATCCATCCACAGGCATCCACAAACAAATACCTGTCTCCAATTCCAATAAGGATACTTTCAAAATGCTACATGGTTTCGGATACGATGTGTCAAGCTATGATTACACGGTAGTTTTGGGGTCCTATGAATATCATCCATTGGTATCTAGTTCGATTGACTTGGAGATTTTCTCATTGAGAGCTAATGAATGGGAACAAATTGAGTTTGATTCTGATTTGCCTTATTGGAATACTGAAAGACCTGAAGGTGCTCCCAGAGTCGGGTCGTTCTTGAATGGTTCTATTCATTGGCTGGTTTATAATTATGAGACTGAAATAGATGTTATTATTGCCTATGATTTAAAGGAAAAGACAATGTCAGAGATTGCTCTTCCAGATGATTTTTATAGTGATTTTTCTCCCAACCTTTATGATTTGTTGGTACTTCGCGGACTTATCAGCGTATGGAATATGGAGATGTCTACACTTAAGATATGGGTAATGCAAGAATACGCTGTGCATTCATCTTGGACCAAGACTTTTGATTTTTCTTTTGATCCTGCTCCAGATTTTTCCCCAGTATGCTTTACAAATGGTGGTGATATTGTTGGACCAGTTGCTGATGGTGGATTAGCGAAGCTTGATGACAAAGGAGGCCTGCTAGAGTATCACTCCTATGGTGATTGTCACTTTGTAAGATCGCAGATATCGGTGTATACAGAATCTCTGCTTTCACTCCCTGATGGCACTGAGCAAGCTTAAGATGACCAGTGATAACAAACTAGAAGAATTTGATTGTGAAATATTCATATTTACCTTTTTAGTGATATCTATCTTGTATCATGAACTCTTGGTTGGAATCATAAAGCATGTGAAGTGATAGGCAAAATAGTGAAATTGCAAGAAGACATAACATAATTGAGAGTAGAGTTGATCTTTATCAGCAGCTCAAATGTTGGTTCACGAATCGCGTAGCTCTGCCGTTTCTTCCTTGCAGCTCCTTAGCGAAGATGAATTTCGTTTACTCATTTCCAGTTGTTTGTTTAATCTCTTCCACTCTATGTTTTGTTGATTTATGTTTTCTTGAACATTTGATTTTAATTTGATTTGAATGTTGTTTGTTTGATTAGTTTTTTGTTTGATTTTGCTGGAATGGATAATGCTTTCTTTATGTTTGCTTTGTTGAAATTGTGTAAGATGTTTGAATGCTTGTCGTGTTCTATTTTGGCTTTGTTATGTAACTTATGTTGCTTACACAATGAGGATCCATAAATGATTGGGACCTGAGATGAAAGGTGAGGTATATATAGGACTTTTTCCATATCTTCTTCACTCCTCACTATAAAGAACATTCAAAGGATTCTTCACAGTTTCTTAAGCAAAAGCGGGTGTTTCCTCCATCTGTTTAGTTACTAACACCTTAGCTTCATTTAGACTCATCAAATATTGTATATGGTTGTGTTAAGTTCTCTAATTTGTTGTGCTAGGATTTCTGATTGTGGACTTGAATTTTTTGGGGTTAGTAAGAGGGATAGTTGGTCAGATGGATGATGAATATTAGAAAGCAGGTCGGGGAGGTGTGGTGGTTCTAAGGAAAATGGTGTTTATTGGTTAGGGTTGATTATGTTGGAAGTGAAAGATGTGATGTAGTGTTTTTGGTGCAGTGAGATTTAGTGATGTTTTGAATCCTAAGCTGATGATTCCTTTTGATATGAAGGCCGTTGTTAGATTAGCAAAAGTTACTCCAACGCAAAAGTTACTTCAACCTGTGTTGGTAATTCAAGGACTTGTTCAATAAATTGCCGTCGTATAAGTAATTTAATGAACTATTGAACATTGGATAGTGGAGCTGGCTGTTCAATGCGTTGCTGTACAAAGGTAGGTAGCAAACCATTGAACTACACTGCACTGCTCCATCTTACTAACCCTTTTATTTCTTTTCCCTTCTCTTTAAGGACTTATATTTCTTAGTATACGATTTTTATTTATTTATTTAAAGCATGAGTGTTGATCCTAAACAAAGGATTTATTCTATTTTGCAATGTGTCAGTATTGAAAGCAATGCTAATACGCTATTTCTTAAGGATTCCCACGGAGTATACTGCAATGGTCATATTTCTTTTAGTTCGCTCTCTCTCGTGAAATGCACTATAGGTTGTGACTTTTCTGCCAAAGGTAAATTGATCCATTTTCGGCGGGTTTTTGCATGGGGAAATTGTTAAATTTCTCCATCTTATACCAATTTTGTTTTATCTGTGTTATTTACTTGTACCGCTGTGTTGTTATCTGTTATTATTTGTACCCTCTGTTTTCTTATATTTCAATCAGACCCTAATTAAAAATAATAATTTAACCTCAATTGTTTGGCTAATTCATTTACAGGTAGATTTTTTTTTTTTTTTTAACCCTCCTCTGTTGAAAAGTCTAACACCTGTTACCCAATTCCATTTTCAAACAGTAATCTTTGTATAATTAAATAATATTATGTTTTTAGAAAATTATAATTTTTTTTTCTTAAAACACGTTCTTGGTTATACTTTTTTATATGAATATCACCTGGTTCATAAAAATGATAAAATCTACATCATCAAAATTCATATTATTAGTCTTTCAAAAAAATCATATTATTGGTAATAATTGCACTTTTCCCCCTATCTTTTGTCAATCGTGCGATTTTGCACCCCCTCTTTTTTTTTTTTAACAATTTTGCACCTCATCTTTTTGTCCCCTTTCTGATTTTGCACCCCATCTTTGTGTTCAATTGCACTTTTGTCCCTTATCTTTTTGCTAATTGTGCGATTTTGCATCCTCACTTATATTTTTTGAGCGATTTTGCACCTCATCTTTTGCCCCTTTTCCCCTCTTTTAATGATGATTTTGAACAAAACACAATTGACAAAAGATAGGGTGCAAAATCGCTCAAAAAAAAAAAGAGGAGGTGCAAAATCGCACAATTAACAAAATATAGGGGGAAAAGTGCAATTAAGCCAAATAGTTATTACGGTCATCATTAGTAAGAGTTAAATTTGTTGGAGATTCAAAAGTTAAATTCGAACGAATGAGTAAATATTGTTTTACCAACATAGTAACGGAAAATAAAATAACACCGTTTTCTACATGTTACAAATCTATAAATCTTTAAAAAACTAGGTGATTTATACAATTTCAAAAAGTGTACATTAGTTTTTTAATATTAAAATCTCATTCAAGTTTTAGGTAAATATTCTAGAGCAATCATATCCATTGATATTTAGTAATATTAAATCAATGACCCTTGTTAAATTGACTTAAGTTAGGGAAATATATCAATTTGCCCATGCTAAACATTGCCTCCATTTTCATGTGCCCACATGAAATGAAATCATTTCCATTTGATGTTTTTTAATTTGAAGTCACCTTCTGTTAAATTCAAAGCATAGTTCTTACCGATTCTTAAAAGATGAAAGCTTGAAACTGAAATGAATATAACAAGTACTAATTAATTCCACCACTTCATTTTTTGACAACCAAGTACAAAGAAACTTGATTGAAATTAAATATTTAATAAAACTTGGTATTTTTGACAGCATTTTTCAGCACGCCCTTGGATGCTGAAGAAGCTGGATTGATGGCCTTTCTTATCTTAAAAACATTCCAAGCAGTGTTAGCTGCATGTCCCGCAGTTGCAAACACATGCTCTGTAGCTTCCCCAGCATTATCCCCAAACCTGCACGAATTTAAACGTCAAGAACTGCAATTTTCAGGTGTTCAAACTTATGTGTATGTAGTTGGAATTGGAGTACCTGAGTAATGGTTAATAACCTTTAAATTTGTGTATAATAAAATTTAGTTGATGATTAATGAGTTATCCAATATTGATACCAGTTTAACCACCCAACGAATTGTGTTAGCCATGTGTCTGAACTCCGTTAACCATGTAAAATGTTGTCGTATTTATGTGTCTTAAATTATTGTCTTCAAAGGGGGTACAAAGGGAAAAGTAGAATCAGCTGTTTGGATTAAGTCCAGCCTTTACCTGTTAGAGACCATTCTAGATGCAGCTTTGGAGGTGGCAGAAAGAGTTTGTTTTTCAGCAGCTTCAGCTGCATCAAGAACTTTGTCTGCAACATCAGAAGAGAAATTGCAAAGTCAAGATGATGTTGTTACTGCAACATCAAGATGAGAACAACAACATTGAGCATAAAGGGTACTGTCATAGTCTTTTTACTTGGTTTTATTTTACTTACTGACTGCATCAAGGGAAGCCAACAACACCTCTCCAGGCAACATCCTTAGGAATGCCTTTCCTGGTTGGGATTTAACCAAAGGGCCTATCACTGTTCCGCTAACTATGCCAACACCACTAAGCAAAGATTTGCTTAACTTTTCTGTCATCTTGGACAACTTCCGCACACTACATTGCAAATACAAAAGACAATTATCACTAACACATAACCATCATCCACTTGTACACTACATAAATTATTGCGTTATATATTTGTGCATTTCAGTGTCATTTTTGTATACCGTTTGAGGTTTTTATTGATCTTGTTCTTCTTCGAGGCACCGACATTCTTGTTGCTCTTACTTTCCCAGGCCACAACACCATTTTTCTTATCTGCATGACTATTTAGGATCATTTCTCCTCCTTTTTGAACCTGGTGATTTTTCCATCCCTAAATGTTCTTAGTTTACTGTGTCACCAAACGATACTTTTTTCATGGTCTTTCTGTTTTCACTTATATTCAACATTATCAGTCTTTCTTACCAGTGTCACACACACATTGTATGCATTTCGTAGCCTCAGGAAATTATAATGTTATTCATGCTTCTTAAAACAAGATGTGAAAAGCTAAACAAAAAAAATTGCTCCATTAATATTTTGACAGTAAAACAAAACCTTGTTGGTGTAAGCATTGCTGCAGATGAAGATACCCTTCACAATCTGACCAGTCCCTCCTGCAATAAGCTTTGACAGAAAATGATTGTAATCTTCAACCCTCGGAGCAAACTCCTTCCAATCAAGGTCATTCTTGTTACTCAACTTCAAGCCAGAAAAACAAGAGTGCTCTTTCAAAAACGAATCCAGTAAACTCAAGCTTCCATAACTATCTTCTGAAAAGGTCAAGCCGTAGCTAAGAGGCTCGCCATCTTTCACGGGCAACGAAAACAGGTAATGGAGAGCATCTAGCTTCACCACAGGCTCATCTTTAGTTAAAGGCCATTGAAGATCTTCTTCTACCTTTATAACTGTAGCAAGAGAAACATTTTCCTCCAAGGTTTTGATTACCATGAAATGGCCTTGAGCTAGTTCAAAAGCTTCTCCTTCATCCATCAAATGAACTTTGCATCTTGGTATTTGTATCAGAACTTCTTGTCTAAGGTTCTTGTGTCCTGCATAGTCTTCAATAGTACTGCTTCTGGGTATGGAGGTTTCCATTGGTTGCATAACTGTGGAACCATGAAAACAGCAACTCATATCCCTGCTTTGGTGCTGTTGCTTTCTTTTTCTACGGAGTGGATGTGGAAATGTTAATGAGGAACTGGAGAAAAAGGTAAAGGCCAGAAGGAAGCTTTTGCTGCTATGGATTCTTTTGTCCTTTGCTTTATTCTGTTCCTAGTGAATGGCGTTAAGTTGATATTTTATCACTTTCGGTGGAATGTATTATAAAGAAAAGTAAAATAAAACCAAGAGCTTATTGAAAAGTGTGTAATAATTGTCATAGAGGCTAATAGCATTACAGCTTGCACTGAGCCCAGTGTGAAATCAAAGACTTTTATTTTGAAAATTTTACATTTGAATTTTGTTTGAATTTCTTGTTTGCATGGGACTAATGCATGTCTGGGAGCAGAAATAATTCATGTCCAAATTTCACGTTTTTTTCTTAACTGTTCTGACTTGAGTGATTTGTTTGGTCCATGAGTAAGCGTTATGATGTGAATCACTATCTGTTTATAAACTTTGCAAATTTTGTGTACAATGTTGCATATATCACATAACTGTTACATACAATTACAAAATGAAGCCATGGGAAGGCTTGCACCGAAAAATAATATGGATTGAATGGATAATGAAAAAATGGAACTAAGATTCCTCCCACCATCTAAAACAATCAATCAATCAATCAAGAATGCACCAAAGAATAAATTAGATCAATTTGATCTACCAACACCCATGCTTCCAAAGTGAGGGAAAGAGACGGAGTTTGACGGCTGCTTGAAGCTTTCTCCTAGTTATCAAATTTTTTCGGTTGATGCCATTGAGCAAGACTTCTAGACAAAGAACCAAGGAATGAACCTCTGGCAGGCATCCCTTTCTTTCCGTATAAATGTTTCCCTCCCAAATCTGTGAAAACTGGACTCATATCTTTGCTTCTTTCAGTTCTTTCAATCTGCAGAGTATATATTCAAATACTTTTTGGTTGAGAAAATAACTTTAAAAGAAATCAAGTCACAGATGACGACATAAAGCCTTGACCAGCTTACCTTGATAATTTTTCCATGTTTTAAATAGTACCGAATACCAGACCAATTGATAGATTGTGAAAAATGAGACTTAATCGCGGACAGAGGGTATAGGAAGTTATCCACCAATAATGCAATGAATACCTGTTAAAAAAAAATAAAATTTTACTTTCTAACTTTAGCAACTCGTAATCAAGCACATTGCACCTCCCTGTTCTCATACATTTTTATTTATATTTCCATATTGGTTTTCCATTAAATATTTACGCAAGTCTCTGCATTATTTACACTTAACCTAGGAGTTCAACATGTTTATGTCAACCCTTGTTGTGGTAGGTATCCCATGTACAACCTGTGTCAGTTCATGCTTGCCAAGTTTTGTTCAATTTAGTTTTTGCCATAAATATATTTTTATATCCCTGCAAATCCTGGTATTTCCACTTACAGTCCCTGCAAAATTATGCCCTTCATTGGTCCCAAACATTTACTAAATCATTTGTTTTAGTCTCTACCATCAATCTTCATTTATTTCATGCTTATATGGCTAACGGAAATACACAACATTGTTACCACGCAGAATTAATAATGTCATATGGACTCCAACTCACTTTTACACTGAACCAACACCATAATAGGGAGTCGACCGTATGAAGAGTTGGAGGCTAAGGAGATGGGAGACTTGAAGGAGTTATGGTGATGAGTTGCTGTCGTTTCTGTACACATGGCATTATTAATTCAACGTTTATACAATGGTGTGTATTTCTATTAGCAAAGTCATTGCCAGATAACCTAAAAAAGTTATAGGGGGCTGAAAGTTGTCGTTTTTTAAAATGTCAGAAAATTTTGCAGGGATTAAAACCATATTTAAGCCTTAATCATTTTATGAATATTTAGAATATATGGAATCATAAAGCAATACATTCTTCACCTTGACTCACCATAATTACCGACACGATATAGGTATACTAGGCAATGAAGATTTACTCAGAAGGATTCAATTGTCAATACCATAGAATAAATGTACAGGACATGCATAGGATAAATATTATTAACATCTAGTCACATAAAAAACAAGCAAGAAAAGAGTACTTACAAGACACCAATTATAGGTAGCCAGAGAAAGTTGTGGTGCCTCTGGAGACAGCATGTTGCACAGTTGAACTTCTATCCTTGTCAAGTTCCACATTGAAAGAAGTTCCACAAGAGTGCATATGGCTAGGAAGGTCACCAGTGATAACCCTGAAAAAAGGCACACGTCAGGAAGAAAGAACTGAAAATGCAAGTTTAATGGAAAAGCTCATCTCAGTATTTTACCCCATTTTTATTTTCACTTTCATTTTCACAAACCCTATCTATTCATCGTAGATGCATAAATATCAGTAGTGGAGATGCAACTTGTAACAAAGGGAAAAATAGTGTTATTTTGGACTAAAATTTTACTTGTGATCATCACATCATTGAAACAAACAAACCATGCCATATATTACAGACAGACCCGATTTGTCTGTTTTATTTTAACAACCCACATGAGGTCAGAAGGTAATAAAATAGTAACATAATTAAAATTATACAAATTGCCTATTTACAAATTTTATATAACATAAAAATTCCAAACTAGTGATATTCCTGAGCGAACGAAACCGACAACAAATTTCAATTTGTATATGTAGCTTGAGAGCATATCATGAACAGAGCATTAGAGCTTCTAACACTGCAACTAAATTGAACAATAACGCATATTCAGCATCAGAATCCTCCCAAAATGTTCACATGAATCAACACTAACAACCTACCAAAAAAGGAAAAGTAGTGTGCTCACCAGCAGAAGTATAGGCCGTTTCTTCAAGTGAATATCCGTTACTATAAAATCTAAATGCTGCTGCAAGATGAATCGTTGCAATAAAAAATGGTGCTACGAATCCCCATGACAAATAGCAGTGAACACCAAACAATGCACGGTTCATCACCCAGTTAATGTTTGTTGTATATGACTCCAAAACAAATGTTTGTTTCCTCAAGTAATTCCAATATCTACACGTTTTAAAAACTAAATCATCAAATATGAAAGGAAACTTTATTTTTCAGATGATTAATAGTCACAAACCTTCCAAAATTAAGATCAGTAGCAAGGGGGTGAGGAAAGACAGCAACTGGGGGAGAAGTAATAAGTCTTTTATGAGCCCCTGCAAAAGACAGCATTATAGTAATTGTTAGAATATTAGGATTATCATTCTTTTAAGAGACTTATTGTTTTTGTAGTCTAATAAGGCTGAGAATATAATAAAATTCACTATAATAGTGGCTTACCAGATTATTATTATTATTTTTTTGACAAAAGATTAGTATTATTATAATTAAATATGGCAATTAGTGGATTCCATGTTATCTTTATTATTTCAGCAATAATTAACAACATGCAAAATAGGAACAAAAGACTATAAAAAATGGGCATTAAGTATATAGCAAGAAAAAATTTGGTCTATTCTAGTAAAATTACTGGAAACTCATTGTATCACCTTTAGGTACAAAGATCACAAATATCAAAGACACAATTTTTTATTACTGAAACGAAAATTACTTCCACAAAACACAAGTGTTCTGCAAATTGCACATGAATAAGTATTAAAATAAAACTAGATGAAAGCTCTTGTACGAATTACGATTGTCGGATATCTACGAAGAATCACCTTTTTATGGATCAACCATCGAGTAATCATTTGATACAGTTAGAGAAGTTATATACGATGACCAATGTGGTTAAACTTTATAGGATCAAAATGTTAATTACATCAATAAATTTGATAAGACAACCGAAGATGTACCAGCTATGGCTGCAAGAGTCATATCATCAGAATATCCACCATCTTTAAGTCCCGAGACTACACCATAACGATCTTGCCTAAAGTCATCGGCATGCATCTGGAGAAAAACTAACATGTTAAAATTAAGTTTTTCTTTAAAGCGACAACTAAGAAAAGGCAAAAGCTACTTGCCATCATACAGCCTCCCCAAAGAAAGAATGTTCTTCCACCAGTGGCAAAGCCCATCGAACAGGGCTGTATAATAAAACAGAAGGAAAAGGATTAAGGAAAAAAGGCTGTATAATTAAATTAAATATTGACATATTAAGGGACTGGAGGACACAGGTTAACGTTGATGTGGAATCAGCCTCTTGCAAATGCAAGGAAAGGCATGTAATAGATAAATGACGAGTCCAAACCTTTTAAATAATGATACACTATCAAAAGTCTAAATAAAAAGTTATCTAATTAATACTGCAACTTAATTCAAGTTCAATTAGCTAACTAAGCTTCATTCATACACTTTGTTTCAAAACAACTAGAAAATAAAATGGAAACCATCTCATAGACAGATTTGTGCTAAAGAGATCGGAGATAGAGGTAGATGTGTACCATATGATATTCATAGATGCAGTAACTCCCTAAACTGCCAGATGGCAAATCAAGAGGGTATCCAGTTTGAATAAATATCTGTGAAACATCAAAACAGTTAAAACCACAAAATAATTCAGGTTAGAAGAATTACTCTCATTAAACGCCTAAAATTAGAACAAGAAGAAACAAAATCAAAGTAATACCTCAGGGTTCTTCTCCATCTCACGAGTGAGCGCTCCAATTGATCCAGGATGTATCCTAACATCGTCATCCAAAAACAATACATACTTTGTGTCTTTGTGCATTTTCTCCACCCCAACCTGCCACGATGCCAATACTACGTAATAAATACTAGTGTAGTTTAAACACATCTAGCAAGGACAGTTTACCAGCCTAACAACTAAACAAAAATTTAAATGACTCGAAATTTTGATGTCAAATTATCAACAAGTTAATACAGGTGCTTTCACACTTCTATTTAACTGGCAAGTGTTATGCTAGGAAATGAGATTATGTCCTGACAGTGACCACCAATCAATGAAACAACTAAGATCATCACCGTATCCTGATCAATTGCACTTTGTATTTGAAGGGAGTATCAAAATATGTCAGTAAAATAACATACCAATTGATTGTGAATTTTTTGACTACAAGTTGTTGACAAACCAGCTACAACAACCTTAACATCAACATCATCCTGCATATATCAAAGCATGCATCCAATTTAGTGAAATGCCGATAAGATTAGAACATACAACCTATGAAAGGAATAAATTCATGCAAGGGGTCAGAAGGAACAAATCAAGCTTTGACACAGAAAGTTCACTGGTTGCAAAACTTAAATGAGTTAAAACTTGCAAAATTTGATAGCAATGATTAGAAAAGTGAATTTAGAAATGGGGGAAAATGTGGACTTATTTATACCTCAAATTCTGATATTAGTCGTGATATAGCATGGTAAGCAGGATCCTCTGTGCTTTCTACCACAAAAAGAAATTCTAGAGGGCCGCCATAAAGAGATGTTATCTGCATTTAAAAATTAATAAAAATAAACAGAATTGTAATAAAAAATTCCTATTAAAAGGAGATGCTCAAACCAAAAAGAAAAAATGGTAGAACAATTGATAACAAAATAATCTTCAAGTATTAGCTTAAATAGATGTTCAAAATTACAAGCAATTATTGTTTACTATGCAGCAAATGTGAATAATAATCAACAGTACGCCCAAAACACCAAGAAATCGTACAATTCAAATTAGAATTTGAAATTTAGGAAAATAAAAGAGAAAGTATGTGAAATAGATATACACGCATACAATTGAATTAAATTTAAAAATTCCAAGTCTAATGCATCATTCGTGGAAGAACCAACAAGACATGCACGACAGGTAAACCAAAAGAAGAAGAAAAAGAAACATCCAATAATATCCAGAGGAATTTATCCTGTGAGTTCTTACCTGACTCCTCCAGTTGTGGAGATTGTGTTCTCCAAACCCTTTCAGGGGCATGACTACTGTTACTCTTGGAAGATTGGCCTGATAGAAGTGCTCAAGCTCATTTATGTCATGACATAGGAAAGAAAGACTATTGCCATTCTGCATAGCTTCCTTCATTTGTTTTATCTCTCTGTTCCTGTAAGGGAAAAATTCAGTATTTCTCATAGGGGTGACAATGAAAGTGTTTCTGGATTCTGACACTATTGAGTAATGACTAATGAGTACCTAACATAAGAAGCAAGAGCCCACCCAAGAGCAAGTGTTAAGCAAATGAAACATCCCTGCAAAGTAAACATAACATTCAGATTTATTATTATTTACCATGATATTTCTCTTAAGCAACAAAGGTGTAGGAATACAAAACGAGATTTCAAGGGAACATGTTAATAACTATCATGCTAATATACAAAGCTTGTATTCTGATACTTGAGATTTACTACCTTCTTCATGAATTCCATTTCATTCAATAGTCATGCAATTTTGCAATTTCAATTTGATATGCAACTCATCAGTAAAACCCCTTCAACACTGTAGAACTCCCTATCCCTACAGTGTTTCTTGTGTTGCAAGTATATTCTATATGTGGAATTAAAGCCTACAAGATTTTTTACTGCAATGATTATGGATGTCAAATCTGTGAACATGACAGATGGGAAGCAAAGCAACCCCAAGCTGATACCTCCTCAACTATAAAACTGGGGAATAAAATCAGTTAAAAAGATCCCTGGGAGAAAGTAGAGATTGAACAGCTAAATCTCATGCATTTAATTAAGGATAGTTAAATATGCATATCCTACAAAGCCAAATCATTCATTCAAAAAAATTCATGGAAGTGGCAACCATATCAATAGAAATTCAGAAAGAAACTATAATTAATGTACTCCAATAAGCCTAAGCTTTTAAACCAAAATCACAATTGCAAATTGTCCACCCAAGATCTTCACTTGTGTGGCAAGGGATGGAAATAGGCCAAGCTGACTGATAGGAACCTACAGCCTCACCAATATCCAACCAAGTCGAGACATTTTAGAAGCCTATTTAGCTAAAGGGACCAAGCTCTAGGCCGCAGAAAAACAATTTCAGCAGTGAATAATATTTTTTTTATTATCTTTATCATTATTATTATATTAGAATTTGATTTCTGTTGAACCATTTTCCCTAATTTAAGCATATTAGCTTACAATAATTTTAGCACATTTAAATGTACTGTTATAAAATATAATTGAAATAGGATGTCATATAAAGTCAAACTATCTAAAATGTCATGTTAAATCTAACTTATGGTCATTGGCCGATTAGCTCGTAAGTCTCACGAAAGATAGGTTTGGTTACTTATTTAAAATGGTTAATATGAAATAGGTGTTTAAGTAAACTAACATGCAATAATAGGATTTCAAAAATACCGGACCCATGTCATAAAATAAGCCTATGACAAGTAAACAAGGCTTGGCCCTTGAGTTTCTTGATCAGATTAGACTTAGCCCTTGCAAAACCTAGCTCAGACTAGCATAATTTCGGATTTGGATTCGGTGTTGCAACTACATGACACAGTCAAATTTGTCAATCATCGGCTTTAAATCAATGGCAAAGATCATTAAACCGCATAAAACCAACCGTATATTACGGACCGTCCAATATCAAATCAACGGCAGTGATAAATTAATGTGTGGAAGTGGGTGAATTCGCAACTCCACCGGTCCCATCTTTCCAGCAACCTCAAGTACCCCCCCTTTAGTACTTGGTTCAGACATCAGATCCCAACGAAGTCACCACTTTGACTACCCATCAAAAAAAAAAAAAAAGTATAATTGGCAGCTACAACCCAGCCAAGTAGAAGTGAAAAGCAACGAAGTTTACAATGTAGTAATGAATTTAACTCTAAACAAAACTTTACAGTAATTGAATATAATAAAAAGGGAATTAGTAGTACTATTATTGAATTGAATAGAATAATATTTGAGTAGAAGTGAGAGTAATTATGTTGAAGAATTGAGAGCATAGAATGAAGAAGAGAGAAATAAAAAAAATAAAAAAAACCTGGATCTGAACGTAGACGGCGAAGGGACTACAAAAAGTTCTGCTGAGAGAGAAGAGGAACATATCCAATGAAGACATTTTTGTATTGTGCAACTCTGTAACCTCTCTATGTTGTTGTTCTATTCTGTGCGTATATGAAACGTTTATTTCTCTCTCTCTCTCTCTAAAGAGTTGAAAATGAATTCAGATAGGCAAGAGCGGCATTCGGTGAGAGAAACAAAGAAGCTGGCAACACAAGAGAGAGAAACCGAACACAACACAACAGACCAGAACAGAGTGTATTTTGTAACGCTTCACGAAACCTTTATTTTTTTCAATTTATTTACTTACCGTTTATGCTAATAATATTCTCCAATTTAGTTTTTTTTTTTTACATAAATAATATAGCAGGTCTTTCGTTTTTCTAGAAATTCTTTATTTTAATTTTGACTAACGAGGATCAGATCATTGGAGGATTTGGGCGTAATTGATGTCACACAGTTTAAGCAAACAATCATGCAAAATCAATTCGTCAAAAAAAAAAAAAAAAATCATGCAAAATCTAGTATTTAGTTTATGAATAATATTTGAAAATAAATTTGTGTATCTCCGTGAGCTTAAGTCAGTTTGTATGAGTCGGATCGGATCAATGTTTAAATCCTAGAATTTTACTCCCTAAAAAAAAAAAAATCCTAAACATTCTATTTATTTATTTTGAATGTGAATTTATAACCACTAAACTGTCTCATAAAATAAATTATGTATAACCTAATTTTAGGGGATATTGGTGTATTTAATGGCTTTGCGGAGCATGAAATACAAGAAGTTTTTGTCCCTTAAAAAAAAAATAGAAAAAATTTGTGTTATAGTCTATGGATGTGTTTGGTAAAAAAAAAGCTATAAGTTAGCTGATAGCTGATAAGCTAGCTGAAAAACAAGTTTATAGCTGATGGCTGATAGCTTATAGTTAAAAAGTTAGCTGATAACTGATAGTTTATAGTTAAAAATGATTAAAATTAAAAGTGTTTGGTAAAATTAGCTCTTTAAGTGACTATAAATATAAAATGACATAAAAGGACATGTTTGTTTAATATCATATATATAATTTTTATTACTTAACGCATTTATTTTTAAATATTTAAATATATTTCAAATTATTTTCATCTCCAAAATAATAAATGTATTTATGAATTCAATCAAATTTTTTTATTTAACAATTTTTATTTTATGTTTATGAATATTATTTAACTAAACTTGCTTCACTATTTATTATAAATTTTATATAAAACTATATATTATATGAATTATGAGCAAAGTAAAAAAAAAACAAAAAAGTTGACAAGAAAATTTAAAAAGTCATACATGGTAAACGTGGTTAGTTTAAGAAGATAGTAGATAGTTTTTTTTATTATAATAAAATAAAATAAAATTAAGAAAAGGTTAAAATGGGAAGAAAGTATAAAAAGCTATAAGCTAAAAAGCTATTTGGATTAACTTCTTAAAAAACGCTATAAGCTAGTGAAAAAAGTTTTTTACCAAACACATCTCATTTTATCAAAACAAGCTTATAAGCTAGTCCAACAAGCTATAAGCTAGCTTTTTTGTGTTACCAAACACAGCCTATAGGACTCCACACTTGTCAAAAAAAAGTCTATAGGACTGCATTAAAAAACTAAGATAGATAACTTGAAAAACAAAAAACTAAGATAGAGAAAAATTTTAAGGTTCAAAGAGATTTACATTTATTTTCATAGATTAATATATGCGACTCAAATATGAAACATCAACATACAAGACAACGACATGTATTTTTATCTCTTTTAAAAAAAAAAATAGACATGTATTTTTATCATTAGATTAACCCATCAAAGTTAAATATAATCTTAATTATTGGTCAAAAAGTTATTTTATTATTTAAATTTGATTTTTTTTATACAAACTAGTACTACAATTCAAAAATACTTTAATTATATGTTAAGATATAAAATAAATTATCATTTTATTGTTAAAAAATTAAAGAAAATCATCAATAAATAAACAAAACATGATATTATTCCTTTTTATAACCTAAAATATTTATAGTGTAACATGTGATTTCATTCAATTTGTTTAGTTTTCTTAAAAAAATCAGGTTTTACTGACGTACAATCATATATTTACGATACAAAGATGAGAGAACCACCAACTCAACTTATCATATGATTTACAATACAAATATACAATCTATCAATAACAAAATCCTAACTTCAAACTCAATTCAATTTAATGCGAGAGGAGTTTGTGTCCATTCGTGTTACCTAAATAACTCCCTATGATATTAAATATAAGCAAAAAAAGTCAAATAAAATTAATGTATTTGGAGTCCTATAAATCCTAACTCAATTGACAGAAACGTCGAAATTGTTAGGTCGGACGTCATACTAAGGTTCGAACTCCGACACCTCCACTTTATATGCGTGAGTTTATGATGATTTTGTCATTTCGTCTAAAAAAAATTAATATATTTGAATAAATTTTGAGTCAGATACATGAACATTATTTGATTTTTTTTATTTATATTTAAGATTGGATAGAGTATGACATATTCTTATGAATATACAAGAGCTCGATGAATAAGCAAAGCTCCCTCCTACCTATTTGTTTTTACTTTTTTTCTACTGTCTAGATTGAAACTATAAATGTTGAGACTATTTGTAGACAAATAGATACAAGTGGAGAGTGAGTCTTATCCTGTCATCCAACTCTTGTTTAACAAGAAAAAGATCTAAATACTCTCATATGTCTTTTATTGAAGAATTTAATAGGAATATTCTCCACGATATATACGTGCATGTTAACGATTAAAGTCGTTTCCTTTCCCTTTCATAATAAAGTACTTTTTTTAGAGGCATAATAAAGTATTCTTTCCATACAAAATTAATGTTTTTTTTCTCTTTCTGTTTTATATATGGTTTATGTCGCTTTTTTATGATTATAATGAAATTTTGAATTTGAATTTTACTGTTTCTTTATGATTAAGTCAGTCGTTGGATTGGTGGTTGCTTAGCAGGAGAGAAGATTGAAGAATGACAGCATGCATGCAAGGTGTCACGTGTTTATTCGCAATAATAACCCAAGAAGGAGTAACATATGGGCACATCCAACCAAAAGTCGACAGCACATAAATGATAAACACCTTAAATTAAAGAAACATGTAACATAGACAGAGGGTTGAAAAGGGATGGTGGTTATGTATGTAGCTGAAAGGAAATGAATGGCTGCTATGTAGTTGAAAGAACCTGTTGTGATTAACAACCTTAAAAATTGATGATGCTTTTCAAGAGGAAGGAGGCAACATGTCATGATGCTTGATGGAAGAAAGGGCCAACAAGCTGTGAAATTGAAATTACATGTTTTTCTTGAAATTCCGTTTAATTTTTTTCATTTTGCGTCTATGTTGTTGCATAAATTTTAAGATTAAATATGTTTCAGGTCTATATAAATATTCAATTTATTTTTGACCAAAAAAATATTCAATTTTTTTCGTTTTAATCCTCATAAGAATTTTCTTCGACTTTTGGTCTCTTCAAAAAAAAATTATTACTATTTTTTATCGCAACTTTTAAGTTTTTTTTTTTTTTTTTAAAGAATCGCAACTTTTAAGTAGACTCATGTGTTTAAATGATGCAATTTTTTTACAATATTATAAGAATCTCTAAAATAAATAGAATTTTTTTAACAAAATATGAATTATTAAATGCCAAAATCTTTTTAAAAAAATTCTTATTTTTGGGAAATTCTTATAATAATAATCTAAACATGATTGAAAATAGAAAAGATTCAAAACAAAAAAAAATGATTGCAAACAGAAAAAAAAAATTATATTTTTGAATGATGCACATGTGTAGCTTAAAAGCATGAAATAAAAGTGATGATTGAAAATTTTTGGATAAAAGTCGAAGTTTTTAAGCAAGAATAAAATAAAAAGTTAGAATATTTAACCCAAATTATATCACATAACTGTTACAATGAATCCATAGGAAGGTTTGCACTGAAAAATAAAATGGATTGAATGGGCAATGAAAAAATGGAACTAGGATTCCTCCCACCATTTAAAACACTCGACCAAAAATGCACCAAAGAATAATAAATTAGATCAATTTGATCTACCAACCACCATGCTTCCAAAGTGAGGGGAATATTGTTAGAAAAGGAGAACGCCATAGTGAGATTTTGTGAGGAATTGAGGAGGAGATAATGTATGATAGAAGTACAATTTCTATTGCTTGAGAGAATGCTTTGATTCTTTTTTCTTTTTTTTTTCATTCTACATGTTTGATTTACAAATGACAAGCTCTCCCCTTTGTATAGGTTCTAAGAGAGAGTTCTAGATCGTATCATTACATAATATTTTACACACTTTAAGAGAGAATTTTACATACTTCTTTGTCCTGCATACATGTAATACTATTTAAATATGGTGTATCATTCAACTTGATTCGTATAGGATATTTTGATGCCGTTTCATCTATTTTGCCAACCTTGCCTAGTTTGCTTTCTTCAAAAATTGTTTGACACAACTTCTCTTAAGGAGTAGAAAATGTCGGCAATAAGCTGGGCCAAACACTCCCATAATGCACTCAACTATTTTTTCATTAAATTTTTGAACGAAAATTTATTTGCTTCTGTCTATTTTGATTTTTGTCGAACATAAGATAACCTATTTTTCTTAGTTTTGTTGTCTTCATGTGTTTGCAGTTTTGTTGACTTCTATTTTTTTTTTTTAACACAAAAATTTGGTAACACAGTTCAGAGTAAAGTTGACTTCTATATAATTTTATACGTCTTTTCTATATTTGTTTTATAATAACTTCATTCATTTGTGCTTGACTTAGTTATCAACTACTAAATTATCTAAACTTTTTCCCCATTATCTACGGTGTGGGAAAGCAAAGAAAAAAAAGAGACATTTGTGCTTGTTATTATATTTTTAATTAAGTGACGTGTCTACTTTGGTTTGTTGTGAATAAGGTTGAAGTTTTAATTAAGTGACCCAGTACCTTGAAACATAGATGACTCGTCCCCTTTTTCTTAGGTAGTATACATACGCCAATTGTGAAAAGCTTAGCGGTGAACATGTCACTTAACTAAAAATACTATGTCATGTGAATAATTTATTCTTTACGGAATTTGTTTACTATGGCATGTTCCTTATGGAGATTTTTTTATCAGTTAATGCATTCCTGAATTCATTTTGTATATCATGTAATCTTACTTTAGGTTCGTTAGAATGTTCGAGGTCAACCAGTTGGGGAAGAAAGCCAGAGTTTTGTCAGTTATATTGGGGTCATCGTTAGTCGGGAGGTTCCAATTAGTATGGAAAATTGGAGAAAAAAGCCGAGGTTTTTTTAGTTACTTTATGTTTGTCATCGTTCATATATATACATATTCACAAAATTTGAATTTTATACAAGTGTACATTAAATGTCATTTGTAATTAAGTGTCTGAACAATACATTATTGATTTTTATTTCTATTAATGGATGACTAGTATTTCTCATAAGTATATATATTTTTTGTCTGGTCAATATCTTATTATGATGCTTTTAGTTGTAGATGTAATTTTTAAAATAAAAAAAATAAGGACTTTTATTAGCTTTTTTCTGAAAGTACTATTAAAGAGAGGATAATTAAGTTAACGCTTTCCAACGCTAAGAAACATATGTTTCAAAATAGAAAAAAAAAAAAAAAAATTATTAGCGCTTTTCTGAAAGTGCTATTAAAAGACTGCTATTTAATAGCTTTTTAAAAGCGCTATTATAAGATTCTGACCTATAATAATGGGGGCTTTCTTAGCTCTTCATAAGCGCTATTAAACGCTCAAATGAATGCTATTAAAGGAGGTATTTTGTAGTAACGTTTCTTCCTTAAAAAAAAAAATGCAATACTATTTACTACCAATCTTGTTCTACGCCTCTCTAGAACTTTCTTTGGACTACATTACTTAATCCAAAATGGATCCAACACTTGATTAGGCCAATGGACCAAATCAAGTTTGTAATCCAACAAATAGGTTGAATTTGAAAGCTGCCAGCTTGAAGCTTTCTCCTGGTTATCAAATTTCTTGGGTTGTTGGCTTTTTGCTAGACTTCTGGACAAAGAACTGAGGAATGAACCTCTGGCAGGCATCCCTTTCTTTCCCGTATAAATGTTTCCCTCCCAAATCTGTGAAAATTGGACTCATATCTTTGCTTCTTTCAGTTCTTTCTATCTGCAAAGTATACATTCAAATACTTTTTGGTTGAGAAAACAACTATATAAAGAAATTAAGTCAGAGATAACGACATAAAGCCATGACCAACTTACCTTGATAACTTTTCCATGTTTTAAGTAGTACCTAATACCAGACCAATTGATAGATTGAGAAAAATGAGACTTAATCGCAGACAGAGGGTATAGAATGTTATTCACCAGCAATGCAATGAACACCTACTCAAAAAAATCAACCAGAAGTCAAGCACATTTCAAGTCCCTGGTGGAATGAATAACATTTTTATTTATATTTCCATATATGTTTTTTCAATACATTTTGTTTTTCTACGAACATGTTTTTCAAATACATATTTACACAAGTCCATGCATATAGAAAGATTTACTCAGAAGGATACAAATGTCAATGCCATTGAAGAAATGTACAAGATGACATATATATAAGACACCAATTAAAGGTAGCGAGACAAAGTTGTGGTCCTTCTGGAGACAACATGTTGCATAGTTGAACTTCTTCTATCCTTGTCAAGTTCCACATTGAAAGAAGTACCACAAAAGTACATATGGCTAGGAAGGTCACTTGTGATAACCCACACTTCAAGATGAAAGAACTGATAAATGAAAATGTTTATTTTCACAAATCATATCTATTCATCTTAGACGCATAAATGTCAGTGGTGGAGATGCAACTTGTAACAATGCGGAATATAATTTATTTTTGGATTTATATGTCACTTGTGATCATTACAGACAAACCTGTTTTGTCTATTTTATTTTAACATCCCTCAAGATGATAACATGATTAAAATTATACAAACTACTTGTTTACAAATTTCATATTACACAAATATAATTCCACACTAATGATAACTTGAGAACATAATCATGAATAGAACATTAAAGTTTCTAATCTAACATTGCAGCTAAGTTGAAAAATAACCCAATTCAGCATCAGAATTCTGCCAAAATGTTCACATGAATCAACACTAACAACCTACCTAAAAAGAAAAATTATTGTGCTCACCAGCAGCAGAATAGGCCATTTCTTCAAGTGAGTATCCCTTACTATAAAATCTAAATACTGCTGCAAGATGAATCATTGCCATCAAGAATGATGCTACCAATGCCCATGACACATAGCAGTGAACACCAGACAATGCACGGTTCATCATCCAATTAATGTTTGTTGTATATGACTCCAGAGCGAATGTTTGTTTCCTCAAGTAATTCCAGTATCTACATGTTTTTTAAAACTAAATCATCCAATGTGAAATGAAGTGTTATTTTCGGATGAGTATAGTCACAAACCTTCCAAAATTAAGATCAGTAGCAAGGGGGTGAGGAAAGAGAGCAAGTGGGGGAGAAGTAATAAGTCTTTTATGAGCCCCTGCAAAAGACAGCATTATAGTAATTGCACATGAATAAGCATTAAGAAACTAGAAGAAAGTGCTCTTACTAATTACAATTGCGTAATCCCTATGAAGAATCAGATTTTTTATGGATCAATTATCAAGTAATCGGTTTTTCAATGGTGCAGATAGAGAAGTTAAATATGATGATCACTGTGTTTAAATATTTAGGAGTGCTAAATGTTAGCTAGGAAGAAGTCAAACGCATTTGGCGGAATTCACAAGTAGGCGCGCAAAAAAAAAAAAAAAAACCTTCACGTGTTTCGTTTGTTTGACTCCTTCGTAATGTTCATCTTCATCATATTTATATGATCAATGTGCTAATTGCATCAAAGAAATTTGATAAGAGAACCAAAGATGTACCAGCTATGGCTGCAAGAGTCATATCATCAAAATATCCACCATCTTTAAGTCCCGAGACTACACCATAACGATCTTGCCTAAAGTCATCGGCATGCATCTGGAGAAAAACTAACATGTTAAAATTAAGTTTTTCTTTAAAGTGACAACTAAGAAAAGGCAAAAGGTGCTTGCCATCATACAGCCTCCCCACAGAAAGAATGTTCTTCCACTAGTGTCAAAGCCCATCGAACAAGGCTGTACAATAAAACCCTTTTTAATAATGATACATTATCAAAAGCCTAAATGAAAAGTTCTCTAATTAATGTTGTGACTTAATTCAAATAGCTAACTATGCTTCATTGTCACACTTTGTTTCAAAAAAACTAGAAAATAAAAAGAAAACTATCTCAAACTCATATGTTGCTACAGAGATTGGAGAATAAAAAGAAAGAGGTAGATGTGTACCATATGATATTCATAGATGCAGTAACTCCATAAACTTCTAGATGGTAAATCAAGAGGGTATCCAGTTTGAATAAATATCTGTGAAGCACCAAAACAGTTAAAAACATAATTCAGATAAATAGAATTATAATTATTCTCATTAAACACCTAACTAAAAATATAACAGAAGAAACAAAAATGAAGTAACACCTCAGGGTTCTTCTCCATCTCACGAGTGAGCGCTCCGATTGATCCAGGATGTATCCTAACATCGTCATCCGAAAACAATACATACTTTGTGTCTTTGTGCATTTTCTCCACCCCAACCTGCCAAGGTGCCAATAAATACTAGCGTAGTTTAAACACATTTAGCAAGGCAAGAATATGAATGACTCGATTTCGATATCAAGTTATCAACAAGTTAAGATAGGTGCTTCAAATTTCTATTTAGATTGCAAGTGTTATGGTAGGAAATGAAATTATATCTGACCACTAGTCAATGAAACAACAAAGATCATCACCATTTTCAACATAGATTTAAATTGACATTAAATAAATGTAAGGAATTGTCAATAAAATAGTAATTTATATTTAAAAAGACTATCAAAATATACGTCAGTAAAATACCATACCAATTGATTGTGAACAAGTTGTTGATATACCAGCTACAACAATCCTAACATCAACATCATCCTGCATACATCAAGCATAAATCCAATTTAGTGGGATGCCGACAAGATTAGAATATACAACCTGAGAAAGGAAGAAATTCATGAAAGGGCTCAGAAGGAACTGAACAGACTTTGACACAGAAGTTTTGCTGGTTCCATCACGGTAACGGGGTATAAAAAACCAAACTTAAAATGAGTTTAAGGTTGCAAAGCTTAATAGCAAATGATTAAAAACATGAATGCAGAAATGGGAGGAAATATGGACTTTATTATACCTCAAATTCTGATATTAGTCGTGATATAGGATGGTAAGCCGGATCCTCTGTGCTTTCTAACACGAAAATAAATTCTATAGGGCCGCCATAAAGAGTTGTTATCTGAATTTTTAAAAGAAAAAAAGAAAAAGAATCGTAATGAAAATTTCCTATTTAAAGGAGATGCACAGACCAAACCTTTTCAGGGGAATGTGTCCTATATGACTACTGTTACTCTTGGAAGATTGGCCTGATAGGAGTGCTCAAGCTCATTTATGTCATGACAAAGGAAAGAAAGGCTATTGCCATTCTTCATAGCATCTTTCATTTGTTTGATCGCTCTGTTCCTGTAAGGGGGAAGATGCAGTCTTTCTCATAGGCGCATGACAACGGAAGCGTTTCCAGATTCTATGACATTCATTATTAAGTAATGAGTACCTAAAATAAGAAGCAAGAGCATACCCAAGAGCAAGTGTTAAGCAAATAAAATATCCCTGCAGAGCAAACAAAATATTCAGATTTATGATTATGTATCATGATATTTCTCTAAAAACAACAAAAGCCAAGGAATACAAAGCAATATTTAAGGAAACACAATGTAGATTTCCCTATTCCTACAATGTTTCTTGTGTTGCAAGTATATCATGATATCTCAATGCAAGAATTATGGATGTCAAATCTGTGCACGTGACAGATGGGAAGCAAAGCAAGCCAAGCTGATACATCAACTATAAAATGGGGAGTTAAATCAGTTAAAAAGTAGAGACTGCACGCTAAATCTCATTGCATTTAAGGATAGCTAAATACCATTCATTCAAACTTTTCAAGGAAGCAGCGATCATATCAAAAGGAATTTAGAAAGAAACTATAATTTGTGTACTCTAACAACCCCAAATTGTCAAACCAAAAACACAATTGTAAATTGTCTACCCAAGAGTTTCACTTGTGTAGAAGGGGGTGGAAATAGGTCGGACTGACCGGCATGGTCTATGTCCAGTTCAGACTTTTTCTTATTGATTAGATAAGACTAAGACTTTTTTAAAAGTCTATTTAGCTAAAAGAGAGTCAAGGTTTAGGCCACAAAACAATTTTTTTTGGCCTATGAAGCCGACCTGAACAATTTTTTTTTACTACTATTATTATGGGTGCGTTTGTTTTAACTTAAAAAAAAATATAGATAAAAAAAAAATCTGAAGTTATTTTTGTTTGCCTACTACCCCATAAAAATCCATTTTCGAAAAAATGAGTTTTACCATGTACATGTGGTACCTCCTTATTTTTGGAAGAAAAAAAAAAATTAAGAAAAACTAATCCTAATAGCTTTTCATTTTAGGGTAAAAATCTTTTTTTTTTTTATAAAATGATTTTTCTAAAAATTCTAAACAAACACTTA
The DNA here is from genome assembly GCF_003473485.1 of Medicago truncatula. Taxonomy (NCBI): domain Eukaryota; kingdom Viridiplantae; phylum Streptophyta; class Magnoliopsida; order Fabales; family Fabaceae; genus Medicago; species Medicago truncatula. The sequence continues at coordinate 47,274,396 of NC_053049.1, read as the reverse complement.
AAAATGAAAAAAGTGACTTTTTTGAAGAGAAAAAATAGATTTTATTTTGAAAAAAAAATCCAAAACAAACTGGGCCTATATATATATTTTTTTGGAAAGAAAACTGGGCCTATATTAAAATGTGTATTATGATTTCGAATAATTTCATTCATTTAAATATATAGTCTAATTCACTTGATAACTGCAAAGACGTTAATTTAATTTTGGATTCAAATCTCATAATTTTTCACTTCTCCACATCTCATGCGTGCCCTTGTAGACACTAGACTATCTAACATTTGACAACAAAAGGTATAAAATAATTTATCATTTTATTATTAAAAACATTAAAGAAAGTTAACATGTGTTTTTTAATCAAATTATGATATTATTTTTTGTAACTTTTTTTATGACCTCTTTTATAGCTAAAAAGATATACTTCGTCCGGTCATTATTATAAACAAAACTTCATTTTTTAGATACTTGAATAATTAATGTATCTAATTAATAATAAAAAGATTAGATACATTAATTATTCAATGTATCTAATAAGTAATGTTTTGTTTATAATAGTGACCGGAATGAGTACATGGTAACACGCAAATGATTTTGTTTAGTTTGTTAGTTTTCTTAAAAAAAAATCAGCTTTTAACAACTCATAATCGCATAAATATTGTTCAATTTAAGAATCGAACTCGAATTATTCCAATGGATGCATTCATTAACTTGTTGGGTTCAAAGTTCAAACAATTGTTATTTCAACTATAAATAGAGGACAATTTGGTCAAAACTTCACAACATGAGGTCTGGACTAGAGCGTTACTCTTTGTTGCACTCATTATCCACTTCAAATATCCCACTTATCTTGACTAACATATGACCCTCTCAGCAAAAACCGAAATTTTCATACCAAGACCTTGGACAAAGTAAATTTGCAGTAATGTCAATATTTTTATTGAATAACAACTGATGAATCTGTTGAAATGTATTTTACATAGATATGATATATATCAAGAAAGAAATTGAGAAAATCATTGAATAAAAAATCGTTGCAAGCAAATATTAAAGAATATTTCATCCATAACACCACCTGTGCAGCTGAGCAAGCAAGTTTATTCGTGGCGAGTTTTAGCATGGGGCAAATTGCCCCATCTTAGATCAATTTTATTTTATTTGCTATTAGTTGTCCATTCTATATTTTTATATTTCAATTTCTAGCCATATTTATTTATAATATATCAATTTTAATTTTAATTTAATGGGGACTAAATATTTTGAAAGGACAAAAACATGTCACTTTTTATAAGAACTAAAAACAAAATTCGTTATATTTATAAGGACCAAAAATATATTTAATCCTAATTAATATTAAAAAGTTTTATGGAAGGGATTAATATTACAAAGTTAGATACAAACTAAATTTATTTATTTATAAATAATGTAGTAAATATATATTTACGTCATTTTTTTTTTAGCCCAGATTTAAACATGTCTATGTTTTCTAAATAATGTAGTAAATATATATTTACGTCATATTTTTTTTTTAGCCCAAATTTAAACATGTCTACGTTTTCAAATTAAAAAAATTATTGAGAATGAGTTGGACCTATTAGATTTTTAAACGGGAGATTAAAAAATAATGTATCTACAGTTCCCGTGAGCATAGCTCAGTTGGCAGGGATATGCACTATTATGTAGGAGTCGGGGTTCAAACCCCAAACACCCCACTTACTCACTTTGAAAAATCTTAATTCTAGTCAGTAGGCAATCTGACAAAAAAAAAAATCAAAAATAATGTATTTACAAATAATTTTTTTATTTTTCTTTTGGTCAAGTACAAGTAAATTAATTTGAATCAAATTATAATTGAGTATGGCTATAAATTGGAATATAAAATGCAGGGTGTACATCTAACAGCAAATAAAACAAAATTGATCTAAGATGGGGCAATTTCACAATTGCCCCATGCTAAAACTCGCCTTTATTCGTAGCGACAATGCAATAAAAACAAGGCATGAAAGAAGAAAGAAAAAAAGAGGCAAAAATGTTGTCAGCGGGGAATGACTCAAGGAGGCATTTGAAAAATGTATGATCTTTTTTGGTGTTAACAAGGTATCATTTGCACATGTAAAGACTAATACCTCAAGTTTTGTGAGATCTAAATGGACAACAAACTATCATTGAGAGTTTGACATTTAAAAAATGTAATTTTAATATGAATGAGATTGAATCAGAGACAGCAAAATCAGAAAATGTTGGCTTATTTTAATGAATTTATGATGATAAAGGTCATATTCTATTACGATGATGGACAGTGAAGGTGCTGAATCTTCTATCCGGGGAAAAATATAGACAAATTCAACAAGGGTGGCTTAGACTGTAGTAGTTCCATAATAATATAAAGTGTAAATTCACCAAGGGTAGCTTGTACTGTAGCTCAATACACGCAGAAGTTGTTTTTAAAAGTTATTTTAAGGATCAGGAATGAAAATGGGCTACACAACACTTGTGATATCATTCCTATATAAGTTAACAAGTCATTCAAAAATTAGGAGAGTTGGTATCATGACTCTCCCTCAAAAAAAGAGCATGAGTTTGATTCTTACTGTCAGTCATTTGAGATGTAGACCAACCCTGTATAAGAACATGAGTTCGATTCTTAGAGTTTCTCCTGTGTTCTCTACGTTATCCGTCATCGACAACATAGGTTTCTGGTCACAATTCTACCGATGCAGTGTTCAATGAATCAACAAATAAATTATTTATCATAAAAAGGGCAGGTTGATCACACAATAATAACTCCAACACTTGCACCAAGGCAACCCTTCAAATTATTGACTATCGAAACTCAGAAATCTAAGTGTAGCCAATTGATTGAACAGGAAAAATGCAAGTAAACCATGCTTAGATAGAGTCAAGGGATTCAGCTAAAGTTAGGACAATAAGCAGGCAGCTAAATTCATGTTATATAGAGGCAATTGCCAAAATTCAGGACAAGAAAGAACCAGCTAATAAACTTCAGCACATAGATTCATCTTGTAACCACAATAAAACTAAATAACAACAAATAAATAAAACGACAGACTATGCATTTTCATGTTATAAATCTAAAAAATTCACATCAGAAACTTGAAGTTAAACCAATACAACTAGAATTTAACACAATATAAATCCATGAACCAATAGAACTTCAAATTGATGATAACCAAAAGAAGCCTCAACCTCAACTCACAAATTAAGTGATTCTTTCTCTTCGATTTGCAAACTGGTATCTAGTATATTGAATCATCAAGTTAAAATGCGGTCAAATTATTGAACCAACTAATCCAATATACTGAACCATCAAGTTAATATGATTATTTCTTGATCAAATGATAAAAAATAAAATAAAAAAAATAAAATAAAAAAGGAGAAACTACAGTGCATGAGACACCAAGAAAACAAACTAAATAAATTCAGGCCTTGTAGTTTCACTCAGAAATCTGTCTATTCGCGTCCGGCAAAGAATCTACAGACCTTTTACCAATTAAATGATGAAGAAGCACACCTGTTGCTACACTAACATTTAAGCTTTCCACAGCCAAAAATGAAAGGAACTCTTTACCAGGGCTCTCGCGATTTAAACCGGTACTTTCACCTTCTAATTCATCACCGGTACTTAAGTCTGAAGGAATATTACCAGCAATTTTAACCAACTGAGTACATGATCTCTCCACCAAAGGCCTCAAACCAGTGCCCTCACTGCCCAAAACAAGAATAGTCGGCGGACCAGGTTCAATCTCATTCAATGAAATCGCTTTAGAGGAGACAGAACCACCAAGAACTCGCCAGCCATTTTCGGCTGAAGACACTAAGAATTGCATCATGTTCTTGCAATATCTAAGTTCCATTAATTCAAGTGAGCCTGCACTTGCTTTGCTAACAACACCACTCAATGGAGCTGAATTCTTTGCACATAAAACTATACCAGCGGCTCCAAAAAAATATGAAGACCTAATAATTGCCCCCAAATTCTGAGGATCAGTCACCTCATCCAAAGCTACCCAAAGAGAACCCTTTCCTTCCTCAGTAGAAACAGGTTCCAATTCCTGTATTTTCACCATCTCGAGTGGCGAAGCATCTAAAACTAAACCTTGATGAGGTCGGTTATCGGTTACCATATTCAGATCATGCTTTGATTCTTCTTTTATACTTAAATTGAGCTTTTCAGCCATCTTTAGAACCCTCTCAAACCCTTTCTTATCCTTCTTCTTCCTATTGTTGCTACTCAAATCCAACCCTTGTTGCACATACAATGCATAGAATTCCCTTCTTCCAGCTGACAATGCAGCCAAAACCGGACCAACCCCATAAATTCCTTCACCAACAATCTTAGGCACAGTAGATTCAGTTGCCTCTTGCCATGTCTTTCTACTACCCCAATTCTCATTCCTATCCCATCTTCGATATTCCAGTTTTTCCAATCCACCTCTACCTCCAACCACCCCTTTAAACCTATTCTTTATGTTATCCCACCTTGGATCATCAACACCCTCCTCTACCTCATCCTCCATTTCATCATCAACTCTTTCTTCAACATTATCATCAACTTTACTATATCTATCAGCGTGTGTGTTGTTAGCGCTTCTCTTATCATCAAATTTACCATATTTGCCAAAGCGTGTATTGCTAGCAATCCTCTTATCATCAAATTTAACATATCTACTACCACGATCGTTTCTAGGCTCTCTACCATTATCAGCCAAACCATTCTTCCTTTCCCTATTAGACACACCACCTTTAGCAGAAAACGCTGATTCCCGTGATCTAGGCTTAAATTCTGAAACAGCTGGTATCTCTAACCTATCAACTGATTGTTCCCAAGAGGACTTAACACTCCCCTTCTTAACTGAATCATCTTGAATAGAGCTTCTAACATGGTTCCTTTTTGCTCTCTCAACCCTTTTATCTTCCTTAACTTCATTCGTTTCTAGCCAAGGAAGTTGTTTTTCGACACTTCTAGCGGCACAGTACCTCCTAGCAATTTCTAGCATCAATCCATATCTGGGGTTTGTAAAGATGGATTTATTATGAGAGGAAAGTGGTGAAAATTGGATATTTAAGGTGGAGAGTGAATTAAAGCATTTGGGTTGCGAAGATATTTTGGATACGAGTGGAAATGCTTGGGTTTTGGAGATATTGGTATACATTGAGATAGAAGAAGAAGTGAAGAAGTATGAATTGTTGAAATGAGAGTTTCAGTGGAAATGTCTTATCTTCGTTCCATTCAAGTGAAATTAGGGCATTTTACAGACTCCATTGACGGCGAGTAGTTATCGATTTCAGAAACAATGGAACTCAGCTAAACGACCTCGTTTCGTTTCCTTCCGTTCTTTTTAATTATTATCGTGCTTAAATAAGATAATCGTCTTTTGGGCCAGTTTTGATTTTCGTCGATGTAAAAAAAAAACTTAGAAATACATCCATGTAGAAAAAAATTTGTATTTGTTTGAAAAAGATGACTGACCCCACTTCATGTCTGACTTGGCGTGTTCATCTGATTCATAGTGAAGATCGATTATTCAATCAAAGATTTGGGCGTCAACGTTTCAGATCCGGAAGCCATGTATATTCTGGTCACTTTAATTTTATCATATATTTTCGTAGGCATTATGCCGTTATATGTTATTAACTTGGATGTTGTGAGTATGTTCGCAAATTCATCATTTACGTTTTTAGCGGTGTTGAATAATCTCTCGATTTGAATGAATGAATATCATTTTGCTTTTGTCAAAAAAAATCAATTTTCAATACATTGATTGCACAAATTTCTATAAAAACTTATTATTTAAACCTATTAAAGAGTGTTCGAGAGGCACTCGTTGACATTTTCTAAAAATTAATAATTAATAAATGAGAATATGGAAGAGGACGTTGTCTAAAAATTAATAATTAATACTTCCTCCGGTCCTATTTACAAGAGACAGTTGACTTTTTAGATACATTGAATAATGTATGTATCTAGTCAAGAACCTAAACCAAATACATAAATTATTCAATGTATCTAAAAAGTAAATTGTCTCTACCGGAGGTAGTAAATGAGAATATGTAAGAGGACGTCATCCCTTTTAAAGCACAAATTTTTTTTTTACGAGTGCCTTTATGAGTAAAAGTGTTTAAAATATGGAAGTTGTGTTTGACATGACCACAAGAGTAGAAGATAGTTTTAGGATGTCTCCAAGTATCATATGTTTAAGATTTTCTTCTAGCTATCCCTATCTCTATTGATGTGTTAGGTCAACACATGTCGTCAGTAGATTGTTGCATTATCCCTAGATTTCACGTTATAATTTCACCATTTCCTATTGATGAAGTGTGTCATGTTTGTCAAGCCCTTTAATTGCTCTCAATCGGGTAGTTTTTGAAATTAAATGTTAGTTAGTTTGAATGTTGTCCTTAGTAATAGCTCATATGTTAATGACTATGAAGGTTTACTCTCTAATTGTATGGCGTTGTTTTTTTTTCTAATGCTAGTTATGCTCTGGCTTATGTTATGAGACAAGTTAATAGAGTCGCTCATAATCTTGCTTGAGTGATTATATTACATGTTAGTTTCAGTATTTTCATCCGTCCTCCTTATTGTATTGGCTTTATTATTCTGGATGAAATGAAATGAACTATCCTCTCATAAATTAAAAAAAGTGTGTCTTGTTTGTCGTAAGGCGTGTCTGAAAACTTTTGGGGAACATTAAATTCATTATAAGGAGTTTCCCAATTTTAAGTACAAACATGACTTTGTTAAAAATGAACATTTTTAATATAATAGGAAGAAGGAGACGCATGTAAACTTTATGATTGACCCAATATATAGAAGATCAACACTTACCTACATATGTTTCGATGTAACCATGATGAATAGGAAGAAATCACGAACTTGCAAACTTCATTGGAGTTTCTCCAATTAAAAAAATCATTTAAAATGGGCTTAATTGATATGTCGGTCCTTTAACTTATTTCTTTTATTCAATTTGGTCCTATAACTTTTAACTTTCTTAAACACATCCCTTAACTCATCTGTTGTTAATCAACGTGGTCCCATCAAAATAGAGATTGTTGAATAAGAGAGGTCTACCAGATTTTATAGTGTATCACCAACACTTGATTTATTTACTTTATTCATGTTCTTCCCTATCTTCATCTTCTTTCCCATCTTCTTCATCCTTCATCATCTTTATAAAACAAAATAACAAACCCAACTTTTTTTTTTCTTTCAAAAAGCAAAAACTCAATAATTAACACCAACACCATCTTGCAAATAAAAATCAAAACTAACATCCAATTATTAATTTCATCACTTTCAAGTCTTCACCCACAAATCCAGTTCGTAGTAATAATATCTTATTGGACATTTTTGTAAAATAATTGTGTTAGATCTAATGGTAGGTCATCCACATAGGATCTCTTACCCTTCCTCTCAAACCCCAAATCCAAACCCACTGATTCCCGTTGTCAGCTGCTTCACTTCAACTGCTAACTAAACCACACAAAAGCTTCTCTCACTTCAATCTCAATTCCTCAATTTCAAAACTAACACCTATTTATCAGCCAAAACTGAAAAGCTTCTTTCACTTCACTCCCAATTCCTCGCCAATCACCAAAATCGCATGTACATTTATTCGTTCATTCTTCCCTTTCGCTGTGTTTTTTTTTTCTTTTTTTTTTTCGATTTTATTTGAATAAATCTTGCAACAGATATAGCAAAGAAGCTTTAGATTTGAGCGCAAAGCTTCTGAAAATTAATCCATAATGTTACACTTGAAACCGAATCTGAGATCGTTTGCGAACGTTTTCTTATCATGTTCACAATCAATTGCTGTTAAACATTCAATCTTTGAGATAGTATTTCAGGAATCTAGATTTGAAGGAAGCATTGGAAGGAAGCACGTTGATTGGGTTTAAAATTTTTATATTAATCTGGTTTTGAGAAATTGTTAGATAATTTGTGTAGGATTGTGAGGAACAATGTGTGGATTGATGTTGTTGGGTATACGATGAAAAGAATATTTTATAAATAAGTTTGCTGAAAAGTAGAAATATTTATAAATAAAAATCATCACGACAAAAAATAAATAAAAATGATTTAACCCAAAAATAGCTTTTACCCCATCAATATTTGATCTCAAACATCACCCACGACAAAAGGAGGATAATTTCGCGGCGAAAATAATAGATATATAATGTGGCAAATAAAAGAAGAGAGATGCCACTTCCATTCCTACGTTTCCGTTCACTCTACCGCCACTCTCACACTCACCTCCTCACCCGCCACTTCATGGCCACCTCCGAGCCCATAACCCCATCAAACACCCGCCTGGGCTGGATCGGCACCGGTGTAATGGGCCAATCCATGTGCGCCCATCTCATCCGTTCCGGTTACACCCTCACTGTCTTCAACCGCACCCCCTCCAAAGCCCAACCACTCCTCGACATCGGCGCCACCCTCGCTACTTCCCCCCACGCCGTCGCATCTCAATCTGACGTCGTTTTCTCCATCGTCGGTTACCCCTCCGACGTTCGCTCCGTCCTCCTCGACCCAAACACCGGCGCTCTCGCCGGTCTCAAATCCGGTGGCATCCTCGTTGACATGACAACCTCAGATCCTTCCCTCGCCGTCGAAATCGCCGACGCTGCATCTGTTAAAAGCTGTCACTCAATCGACGCTCCCGTTTCTGGCGGAGACCGTGGCGCGAAGAATGGAACCCTAGCAATATTCGCCGGAGGAGATGAATCAATCGTGAAAAAACTTTCCCCATTGTTTTCATCATTGGGGAAAGTGAACTACATGGGAACTAGTGGAAAAGGTCAATTCGTGAAGCTAGCGAATCAGATAACGATAGCTTCAACAATGGTAGGGTTAGTGGAAGGGATGGTGTATGCACACAAAGCGGGACTTGATGTAGGGTTGTATCTGGATGCAATTTCGACGGGTGCAGCAGGTTCGAAATCACTTGAGTTGTATGGTAAGAGAATTTTGAAGAGGGATTTTGAAGCAGGGTTTTATGTGAATCATTTTGTTAAGGATTTAGGGATTTGTTTGAAAGAATGTGAGAAAATGGGTATTGCTTTGCCTGGTTTGGCACTTGCTCAACAGCTTTATGTGTCTCTTAAGGCTCATGGTGAAGGTAATTTGGGTACTCAGGCTCTTATTCTGGTTCTCGAGCGACTTAACAATGTTTCTCTCCCACCTTCTGTGGTATGAAATCATTCAGTTACTGTTGTATAATAAGAAATTTGCTATGTTGCCAGTTTTATAGTGTGCTTGTGACTGTGATATGATGTTGAATAATAAAAATTTGGTTATTTAGTTTGATTTCTTGTGCATGCCACTATGCTATGGTGGAAAATATATACCGTTGTTGTGGTAATGGAGGACAATCAAGGAGACCTAAGGTTTTAAACAATGATAATAATCATTTATATCCTCATTCTTGTGCTGAACATGGCAGTCTAGAGTGTTTTTTAGAAGAAAATGTGGGCAATATACTGCTTTAAGTTTATGAAGCAGAGAAATAATGAATTATAATTTCAGCTGAGTCTAGTTTTAGTCGGTCAATCTTGATCATAGCCCATAATACGTGTGCTTGTTAATATGCTATAGTTTTAGTGTATCTTTGGATTGATGGTGAGATTGACCAAATTATGACGAGCCATCTGATTTTAGAGTTATTGTTGGGTTTGTAATAGGAGTCTGTACTCTTGAGAGTTTTTCATCTATTTTATTTGTGTTATGCATGACCGAAACCTCTATAAGAAGTATCCGTCCATTCAGGCCCTGGTATAAGTCTGATCTACTAGGGAACATATTGCACAGGCCAGAGAGGCTATGCTGGCTAAGAATGATAGTGCAAAATTGCTTGTCTCCACCAGATAGCTAGCCATGGCATGATGAGACCTTGCCTTGTGGGGAGTGGCGCTGCCGCTGATTGGCAATGCCACTTGGTAGAAGAGTGTGAGGGAAGTTGAATGATAACTATGGGGATTTTCATGACCGGGGTTGAACCTAATTGTTGTTGTCAATGGATCAGTGGGAAAATGAATGGCTGTCCATGGAGAATTTGGGTTACCGGTGAGGTGACCAGCAGCTGCCGCTTGAGAAGCTAATTTTCTGGTGGGCACTGTGCTGAAAAATGGGCACTAACACACTCTAGTATGCTTTTTGCATGCTAGAGCGAGCTTGATCTAAAATATTCACTGCCTTATAGTTAGACCTAAATTCATAGCAAATGAGTGATTATACATAAACATTCCCATGTGTCAAACACCATTCTACACCCCCTATGTGTCATGGGCAATTTTGTCCATTCATATAATATAAGGGGTAATTTCGTCCAAAAAAAACCTGCAACTTTCTCACCCTCACTTTCTCTTTCTCTGTTTTCTGGAAACAATGTGCATCGTCCCCATCTTCTTCATATTTTCATATATGCATTAATTTCACCAGCAAATCCTTGTTTCTTCTATCCATTAACTCTAAAATGATCATCATAAATAAATTTGTTCAATTTTATTCAAGTTCCTTGTTTCTTCCCACAAATTGTGTCTTGTTCATCTCAAATTTCAATTTCACAAATCACTGCTACTAAGTATCAAAAACAAATATTTTTTTCACAATCTTATTGATTCAAACCAACCACCACAAAAACTGTCTAACACTGGAAAAAATTAACAAAAACAAAAGTGACAAAATAAGCATCAAATAGAAGTGTTACTTTCATTGATAAAATTTTAATAACAAGAAGAATAAAAATTGAAATGTTATAACATTATTGAATCGATTATTTTTTGAGTTTTTGCAATGATTCAAGCTTCTATTGTTGTATTTGGAAATCACTTAAAAGGTTTTTTTTTTATCTTCGTTCTTTTTGTTGTTGAACAAAATTTCAGATATGACTTTATTCAAAAATTGATGGCGGCGGAGAAGTGCAGCGGCCAACGACGAGGAAGCGGTGGTGCCAGTGACGATTATAGGAAGAAGATGTATCATGAATGGCGGTTGTTGATGGGACAGTGAGTGTGAGCCGATGGTGACTGTGGTCGGAAGTAGATGCGGCCGTCGGAGGAGATCGAGAGTGATGAATTGCGGCGGTTGTTGATGAAGAGAGATATGAAAGAGTTGTGTTATGGGAGATCTGACATGTTTTATTTTATTTTTTAATGAACGCTTTATTATAATAAAATAAAATAAAATAAAGCATGACATGTTTTTTTTCAAAGGAGAAAACATGACAGTTGTTTTATTAAAAAATAAGCTATGAACTTGGCCGTTATTTTTAAGCCATGAACATGTTGTTTTATTAAAAAATAATTAAATTAATAGGGTTAAAATTGGAAGAAAATATATAAAACTACCAGCTATAAGCTCAAAAGCTACTTGAAATAACTTCTCAAAAAACGCTATAAGCTAGTGAATTTTTTTTTTTTACCGAACACATCTTATTATATCAAAACAAGGTTATAAGCTAGTCCAACAAGCTATAAACTAGCTTATTCGTGTTACCAAACACAGTCATGATGAGTTGAATTTAATGTGAAATTTTAATTGTTACAAGTCATATAGTGCAAATTAATTAAGATTGCATACCTAAATATAATTAAATAAACATTAAAAGTTACCTTATTAAAATTAATTTTTTTTAATAGAAAAATTGAATCATTTATTTGACATTTAATGTTACATTTATAATATTACATTTTTGATTGGTTGATATCTTGAAAGCGTAAATACCCTCTAAATAAGATAAGGTAGTCTAGGCCTCACCTATTATTAGTGGTAGTATTAATGATTTGTTGCACGTTCATGTAGGTGGTACGTCAATTAAATTATTTGTGGCCTATTTAATAGGTTTTACGGTTTTTTTGTTTTTGTTTTTGTAGATAGACGAAATGGCAAAGCCATTATAAACTTACACACACAAGTGGAGGTGCCGGGGTTCGAATCCCGATCATGGCATCCGACCTAACAATTTCGGTATTTTTTCGGTTGAGATAGGACTTGCAGATAGATTTTACGGTTTTTGCTTGAGAGAAAAACGTGCAACTTTAACATGGTTATATAATTAATGGGTTACCGTATATAACAGTGAAGTACGAGGGGTTACAGTAGACTTCAGGTTGTACACTAAATTACGTAGCAACTATATATATACACTTACATATGTTTATGTGTGTAATTTATAAAGCACTTAAGTTTCCTTAAGCATCCAAAAATGGTTTCTAAGACATTCACGTGCGATACTATGTTCATGTGTGTGATATACAAAGCAATTAAGTTCCATTGAGCATCCAAACGTGTATCGGGTTTCTAAGACATTCATGTCCGGTACTAACTATGAGATCAACTCTGTATCGGGTAACTGACATGTGGTAAGAGACCAATTGGTAACGGACCTGTGGTGTGTATCGGGTAACTGACATGTGGTATGAGACCAATTGGTAACAGACCTATGGTGGGCCCGAGTTACTCTTATGTATGTTTTAAGACGCCTCGGTCAATATTGATAAGTTTACTTACTCCTTATTCTATTTTTGTTCTATTTTATTTAGAGCTGTATTTATTTGTTCTTAATATTTTCTCTTCAATTTATTATATGTGATGATTTTGTGTATAATTTTTTCAACATTAACAATACTTTAGATAGTCTGGTCACTGGCGGTCTGGCGTTGTAAAGGAGATATGATGGAATCAGGTTGAGGGTTGATGATATTGTTTTGTAAAGGTTTTCCCAAAAATGCCGTTTTTATGTTGTGACCTGTTTTACAGTCAGCAGTCACTGAGTTATAGTTACGCATCCCACACTTTTTGCCACTGGGATAGTTTGTTTGTTTATTCTTTACTTTCGGTGATCTCTTTTCTGCCCCCAAGTCATGGAACACTAAAAGATATAGAAACAAATTTTTCCAACCCCATGCATTTCAATTAATATTAAGAAAACGTATTCTTACACTTAAAATATATATACATTGAAAAGTGGCCTAGGCTTATAGCAAACCACAAATAAAGTTTTGGTGCTCGTTACTTTTAGGCTAATGGTCTGATAAGATAAGAAGTAAAAGTGGCTTGGGCTCATTGCAGAGACTAGAGAGGTTCTGCTGATTGAGAATGGTGGAGCAACATTGCTTGTCTCCGCAAAATAGCTAGCCAAGGTATGTCAAGTTCTGAAAGTGTGCGGCTTGTAAGGAGTGTGAGGGCCAGTTGAAACTTGAAAGTTGCAATGGAGCATTGTGAAAATGAATAGTTGTCAACGTCCAAGGCGAATTTGGGATACCGGTGGACTGGCAGTTGACGCATGAGAAGTTTAGTATTCAGGTCTTGGTTGAGCCGGAAAATGGTGCCCTTATCTACACCATTCACTACCATAAAGTTAGACCTAAACTCGGCAAAAGTTTTTGCTTCTAAATTTACTTTATTAATATACCTTGATGTAACCTTAAAAATTATGGACCACACGTGAAACACAACACAACAAATGCGTCTGTTGTAGTAGAGCATTAACAAGAGTTGATATGGTTGGTGGTCCTGAGTTGTAAAAGAGAGGAAAGGAATCTGGTTGAGGTTAGTGATATTGATTTGTCAAAGGTCTTTCCAAAAATGCCGCTTTTATTACGTTGTGACCTGTCTTGCGAGTTATAGTTACGCATCCCTTACTTTCAGTTACACCACACCACACTCCTTCCTCTCTCCTCTGTGACACTTCAGTTTCTTTATTCTTTTACTTTACTTTTGGTAATCTCTTTTCCATCCCCAAAGTCATGGAACACAAATAATTTAGTAACAAATTTTACCAATCACATGCATTTCAGTTATAATTTAATTAATCAAGAAAACATATTCTTACATTGGAAGTTATATATACACAATGGAAAAGTACACTAATTTTTTTTCTTATCGGAATGTTTAATATTTACAAATTTTTATTGTAATACAAAAGTATTTTAACTACATAATTATAAAAATGTGTCGATTTTAAGAACAAAATGCATTTCATAAGGATGTTTGCATTAAGTTCACACAAAATGGTTGATCATTGCTTCACAGTTTCTTCATTCATTTCTCCAAAAAAATTGAATTGAATTCAAGTAGAGCATCTCTGTGTATAAAATATAAAAGACTATGCGCATGTTTTAAAAATAAAGGAAACTCTTGATTTAGAAAAGGGAAAAATATAAGAGCTTGGAATAATTTCCAGTACTAACAACAATAGCAGAAACTCTTCAGTCTTTATTAGATATTTCTGAAATGCTGTGAATCAAAAATGGGTTTGTCAATGTATAGTCCTCATTTATTTATAGTTGAAAACAGGCTACATTCCGCAAAACAGGATACACTCAAAGTTAAGTTTATAACATTCATATTATTATTCCAGAAAATAGAAGAAGCAAACCCTGCAATCAAAATAATGGGTGCCCCTGTTACCGGCCAAGGAGCACCCCCCACAGCGGACATGGTCAGCCCGTTAGTTAAAAGTCTATAGGACCAATAACTAAGGCATAGTAGCTTCTTCATGTGTTGATCTATTACTTACGCAAAACAAAAAATATCAAACTGGTATTACATGCCTTTAATTACCTTGGCAATAACATTAGGACTCTTCTACTCCCAAATACTGAGAGTGAGAAGCGGCTAGAAGCGCTGCTCCAATGCCTGAACCATCATTAGCATGCTCAACGACAACGGTTTCAGCTGCCTCATCTCCAAGCAATTCCTTCAGCGTATCCTCCAAGCAAACTCTGAATTTAGTGTAGTGTTCAAACAACCCTCCATCCAATGCTATCACTGACTTTTGCTTCTCTCCACCCTTAACTGTGTCTCTTCCTAGTTTCTTAAGGATTCCCAAAATACCAGCAGCAGCAAGGCGTGCACCGCGACTGGCTACAATGTCACAGAGTTCCACAACAATCTTCCTCATTTTTAGTGATGTATTAGAGATCTGACAAAAAGGAAATCAGTAAGAAAACTTATCCATTTGAGAGAAAATAGCACTATATAGGATGATATGTGAGGCATGAAAGTCGTATTTCAACATGGCCATCAGAGCATGCATACCTCCAATATATCCCTCAATTTGCTTCCAACCTCTTTCAAATCTGGTGTTGTGTCGTGGTGCATGGAAGACATGTCAGGTGTCCTAATATAAAAGATGTTAAAACTCTGAAAGCTCTGATACTACATAAAATAATGT
This sequence comes from Medicago truncatula, assembly GCF_003473485.1. Classification (NCBI taxonomy): domain Eukaryota; kingdom Viridiplantae; phylum Streptophyta; class Magnoliopsida; order Fabales; family Fabaceae; genus Medicago; species Medicago truncatula. The sequence continues at coordinate 47,259,199 of NC_053049.1, read as the reverse complement.
GTTGCAATGAAGATTTATGCAACTCAACAGGGTAAAACAGGTGATATAGGGCAAAGAAGGAATGAAAATAAGGAGCTCTGCTTGTATGGTTGATTAGAATGAGAATACATAGAAAGAATTGAAATCATCTAGGCCTACGTTTGCGTTCCATTTTTGCAAAACTTCCATACCAATTTGGATAAAAATGTAATATTAATGATCCAAAAAATAGGAAAATAAAAACAAAAAACGTAAGTTACTATTGGTTCTACTGTATTTTGTATACTTTCACAAAGAATAACACTATCAGTACAAACCACTTTCATTCATCCAAGCTTTTACCTAGAATCAATAAGAAGGGTGAAAATAAGAGGGAACCAAGGCTGATACTAAAATGGTCCATGGGAAGAAGTCTGAACAGAAAATGCTTTAATATTTGCTCAAACTTCTGCAAAATTCATGCAATTAATAACCAAGGCTACGTATAAAAGGAATCATTATTGACATGGTTTAGTGGCATACCTAAGTATAAAAGGAATTTTCAACTTAGGGGGAACAGTATCTCCGAAAAATTCAGCCTCTTCGGCCATCTTCAACAAAGCTCTCCGTACAATTTCCCCCAAGTACATGCCAGAAAGCAATTTCTCAAAAATCTGTGGACGATGGTGGAAGGATCAAGGATGCTACAAGTTCACATGGTTATCTAAACCAATAAAAGTAATTTGATTAATCATAATTACCTGTTCTCCAGGGTTTAAGCTTTCAGCATCAAGATCTTGATCATATTCTGTTAAAGGAAGATGTGATGATCGGAAATTACCCCATTCCATGTTTATAACCTACAGTTTTTAGAAGTAATTTGGCACTGGGTAAGTCATGACCTGCCTCTTAGTAGCATTGTAAGACAGTTTCATCACACAAGAAACTCTCCTAATTATTCATAACCTTACCATATCTCCTGATTTTGGCATAAGGCCATGCCATTTTGGAATAGCATGTGCATGTTCTACATATGCTGCATTTGTCCCAGTACCGAGAATCACAGCAGCAATGACATCCTGATTGTAGAATCTGCCTCCAGCCAATGTTCCAATTGTATCATTAACCTACATAACATTAACAAGTTAGTTTTATTTAGAGGTTAAGAAGATATCAATGATCCAAGAATTGCTAAAACTAAAAAAAAAGTGACACCATAAAACCTTGTAACTCCAAATTCAGTCAGAGACAAACTTGAAATCATCATTCTCAAATTCTTACTAGAAAAAAATAAAGAAATCCTAAAAGAGGAGAATGAGACTGACTAGAGCTGCAACACGCATATCCAGGCCAATTTTTTCCAAGGACTTGGTTAGTTCTCCCACCACATCTTCGCCAACCTACAAGCAAGTGATAGAGACCAACTGTCAGATGACCATTCAATGAGAGAATTTCTGAAAACAAAGAGAAAAATGGGCCTGTTTACTTCTAAAAACATTTTCATTTTTTAAAATTTGTGTTCATTTAGAATTCCTAACAATGAGATGAAAGACTCGTGTAGGTGTAGCAAACAAGAGAGAAAATAGAAGACAAGCTAGCAAGAATGTATTTTCAGAAGACAATGAAAACAGTGTTTTGGTATTTATCAGAATTTCTGAAAATGCTAAATCTGTTTATAAAAATTGTAAAAGAAATGGAAAGAGAAATATTGGATATATATTCTATTATGTTTACTTGTGAACAAGATTTCTCTCTTTCAAAAGAGTTTCTACGATACAATTTTGAACCATTATGAGGTAAACACTATGATATCTGGTCTCACAATATTCAACACAACAACAAAAAGAAAAAGGTAACATGTTTTTCAAACAGAGACTCATTTAAGTATCTGGACGCATCACTGAATAATCAAGTAAGTAACTGCACGAAACAATGGAAACACAAATAAAATTGAATATAACATAGTCAATGTAAAAAGAATTACGGTATCATCAATACTGAAACCCTTAGTCCACTTTATTAGAGTCCCAGATGCAATTGAGGTTTGCTTCACAGGGAACGAGAATGTAAAACCGAGCTCTCTTTGTCTGCCAGGTGGAGGATGAAAACCTTCAGGTTCTGACTCAACAAATTTTGCGAGAGCTGCTGCTATAAAATCAAATAATCCCTGTAACAAACAACAAAATCAATATATACATACATCAGAGTGTAAGCTGATTCAATACTCCTAATGATCTTCCCATAACACACTTACCTCTGAAGAACCGGTCATCAATTGAGGAGGAATTGAAACTTCATCAAACTCTTGGCTAATGACACCTTTCTCTTTTCCACCTAAATGTACACGAAGGACACGGAAGTTTGTTCCACCAAGATCTAGAGCATAATAGAGTCCTTCCTCATCCCTGCAAATAATGTGACAATGTGAAAAATTACTCAAAGGAAAAAAGCTATAAAAATCACATGTTTCATCATCCAAACTTTCATATCACAAAATCAAATGCTTTAGGAATAAGATACGACCATTCAATGTTACTGAATCATCAACAAGTGGATAGAGATCACATGTTTTATTACTGGTTTGCTAGTAAATTCCTCCCATTATAATCATGTAAATTCTTAAGTGCTACAACATTCGAATAATCTGAGTGTGTTTGGCTTTGCGGTGATAAAATCGACTTTTAGTGAACTGATTCGTAAAATTGATTATGACAGAAAGTGGGCTGAATTTACTTATATTTGAATATAAATAAGTGGGTTGAACAGTAAATTTGAGGCTAAAAACAATTGTAGAGGCAAAAATTCAAAATTCTAGCTTCAAAAAATCACAATCAATTATGTAGACAACATAATTCTTATCGAGAACATCCAAATATGTCAAAATCAATTTGCCATCTCCAAAAGTGGAATAAAAAATGTTGATAAATAAACAGAACCTCTAATCAACAACATACCTTTATATCAATCAACTATGCCAGTACCAGAATACAATCACAAATCATGGATTGGATTACATGCTGAAATCAGTTTGAGAATTGAACAAAAAAACATAACAAAAGAAAGTCAAACTACTTCTGAACAGATTTTAGTTGTTAGGATGCATATAAATGATATCATAACAAAAAATATATCAAAATTAAAATTTAAAAAAAAAAAAAAAAAAAAAATCATATAATCCACAAATTCAAGATCAAAAAAGAAGAAAAATGAAAAATCTACTGACCCAGTAGGAAGATTATCAACATAGCTGATTAACATGCTAAGCTTGCTGCCACCTTCAGATGCAAGACCAGCATGCATCTCAACATCCATAGCATCAGCCAACTGTCTAAGCTTTCCAATTGGTGTCTCACACTTTTCCCCAAACTCCTTCAAAATAGACACGCTACGTGTCCACTTTCTCGAACTTATCATACGGTGGCGCACCACAAGTGCCGCCGCGGCACAAACGGCGGCAGCACAAACAACCGCAGCTCCCACCGCGACCTTACCCATCACTCAAATCTCAATCTTAATATTAATCCAACAAAGTCGGAAACTTTATTTATAGTTGAATGAGAAAAACAAAGTTTAGATTGATTGAATTTATTTATAAAAGATTGTTGTTGTTGTTCATCTTTCTTTTCTTATTTTTTGTGCATGGTAAAGAAAATGACAGTGCAGTTACGAGTTAGGAGAAAGAAAGAGAGGTGAAATGACAGACAAACATGAATGAAGCAATCAATTAACATTAACATAAAAAAAACAAAAAAGTTTAGATCTGATTCTGTGGGATTTGGGAAATTAGTTACTCATTTTAGTTAATCACACAGCAAAAATTAAATTAGCTTAATCTTTACCTTCTTTTTAAGAAAATGACAAGCATGTGATGTACCGATATTAACCAAGCCGATAAAAAAGTAAATAAAAAATTAAGAAAAAGGTGAGACTAATCCTCAAAACAAATAACAGAGTTATCCTCAAAAGATTTACATATCCGAGTCAATATCTTGTTAAATATTTTAATATTATTTTTTAATGGATAATTACAACATTTTAGGAGATGATGACGTCCATAAAAAATATTAGTAAATTAATGATTTCTATACCAATATATAAAGAGCCAATTTTTTGGCTAGATTTTTTCTTTTCAATTTTACCTCTTTATTTAAAATATTTTATCATTTTTAATTAAATAATTAGTTAAAAAAATTAAGTAAATCTCATTAAATTATAAACAATCCACAACAATAAGAAGAATAACCAACTACTACAATAGAAATAACATTGAACCCTGTGAAAATAAATTTGAGAAATACTAGCAATACTCACTTTTGAACACTCTCTCTAACACTCATTTTTTTATTTTTAATGTGTAGATCCATATTGATTTAAACCAATAAAAAAATGAATATTAGAAAGAGTGTTGCTAACCCTCCGTATTTGAATGTAACATTTTTTTCCTTCTAATTTTACACTTTACTTCATTATTTTTTATTATATATTATTTTATAGTTTCTTATCAATAAAAGCAAAAAGAAAGACATGTTAGAGCCTATCTTGAGGGTAGTTTAGAGCAAAGAAAATTATATGGATAATTATTTATTAAGGGTTAATAGGTCTTTATCCCTCTGTAATATAGATTATTTTTGGTTTTCCTCCCGTAAAATATTTTATTTTGATTCACCCCTGTAAAAAAAAAATTGTTTTGATTTACCCCACTAATAGGCCAAACAAAAACGAAAAATTCTTGAAAAAAATAAAATTGATTTTTGTTTGGCCTATTAGGGGAGTAAATCAAAACAAAAATATTTTACAGGGGTGAATCAAAATAAAATTTTTACAGAGAGAAAAACCAAAAATGACATATATTAAAGGGGGTAAATGCCTATTAACCCTAAAAACAATATATTAATGGTCAAATACCTCTCACGATCATTTAAGTTATATGTTTATAAGAGATTAGTCCTTCAAGTTTTTTTTGTTATTGATTGGTCCTCCTTTAAATTATTTTTTGTTACACATTGGTTATGTAAGCCATAGAATGTTTACACTCTCATCCATCTTTTCAAGCAACTTCGTTAAGAAGTGGCTATAGATAATTTAACATTAAGATGGTAGGTCCAAAAGTGCTTATGATATCAAACATGATTACTTATACACATTTTCTTCTTCTTGTTTTTGAATTTCAAACCTAATTTTACATATAAATATTTAATCAACAATATTATAAATCAAGTAATCGATCAATTTTATTTTGAATAAAGACTGAATAACACACATATAAGCTCTAGTTTTGAGAACAATAAATTTGAACAAACCAATTTAACTAACCGCGAATGGTATTTGGCCTATATTAATTCATTGAATTTAAAAAGATAATTTAATTTGGGAAATGTTAACGAATTTCCTAATGACACTTTTTAACAACTTTAAATAGTAAGTTTTTATAGAAGTTGATGAATTTAATGCATTGAAAATTGAACTAATTTATTTTTTCAATAATCATTTTCTTAATTAGGAATCCTTAAAAAGTATCTTAGGACGTTCGTTAACAAAACCCATTTAATTTTGTGCAAAGACAATTTATTTGAAGAAGGTAATTTTATATGACTGTGTTCGTACGTAAACGGTGCTCCATTTCAATTTTCTGTTTTTACTTTTTACACATCTTGGGTACTCCTATTTGTTTGTTTGTTAAAATAGGATACGACAACGTCAAAACGAGCATGTGTAAGAAAAAGAAGTGTACAAAGTTACTTTTTTAATTATCCTACATTATTTATTTATTTTTAAAAATTCTTTTGTCAAAAAAGAAAACCCAACTTTATTTGGTAACGTAGGTTTAAAAAACGATAAATAGAAGTTTTTTTAAATAATTCTAAATTATATGCTAATAAGTGATTACTTTATTTGTCAAAAAAAAAAAAAGTGCTCACTTTATGGGTTTTACTTAATTTTTTTTCTTTCTATATGTCTACATTATAAATGCAGGTATAAAATTTGTTTTAGACTAGGTCAAGGCCCTCTCTTGGTATGGATCCAAGTTTTATTGACAGCTTACGCTAAGGATGGATCATAGCTTAGGCTCACATTAGGTTGCGTTTAATTTGGACCCATGAAAATATGGTTTCATGTTGGACCAATTTGATATGAGCCATGGATATATAATTTTATAATTTGTATTGACAGATTAGATACTTGGCAACCTTCTCTTCGGGTGGATGGTACAAATTTGTGGTATTTGCAGAAATACCAATATAGTTTATACTATTTGGTTTTTGTTTTAAATGTTATTGGGCCAATCTTAAAAAAAAAATATTCCATTGCCTAAATATTGGACCTGACAACGTTAAATAGCATGAGATATAAAATGATTATGAATTCAAAACAATTAAGTTCTTGAATTTAATTATATTAAATACCAAAACGTGCTGAATTTAATTATACCTCTAGTTTACATTTTATTCCATCATGGGCAAAAAAAACGTACATAATTTTTTTAATTTTTTAATGTAATTCTTAATCAATTATTTATAATAATTAATTCAACCAATGAAACACGTTAATTAATTGGGTCCTGCTAACCGGTGCCCCGGGCCATTGGTTAAGCATACCATAAAAGAGAATTATCACCATAAAAGAAAACTGTTTTTGACTTTATTATAAATTAATTATACAATTTCAATGCATTAACTACTATATAATTTTCTTTTTCATATCTTTAATCAGTGCCCCGAGGGCACCGGTTAGCATTTCCCTAATTTAAAATATGTCCAATAAATTTTTAGATTTATTTTCGTGTGTTTGGTTAATAATTAAATTCCTTAATTTAATTATATCTAATATGAAACTTCAAAGTAGTTTAGATTTCTCTTTGAATTATGTGAATTAGATTTAGATCTCTCTGGATACGTTGTAGTAGTTGAGCTAGGGTTAGGGTTAGGGTTTTATTTGTGGGAATTAGTTAAAGATTCTGATTGGATAGGTCCAAAGTAGTTTACATAGGGTTAAGGTTTGAATCATGTGAATTAGTTTTTGACTACGACTGGATAGGTCCAAAGTAGTTTACTTAGGGTTAGTGATTGAATTATGTGGATTAGATTTAGATTTCTCTGGATACGTTGTAGTAGTTGAGCTAGGGTTAGGGTTTTATTTGTGGGAATTAGTTAGAGATTCTGATTGGATAGGTCCAAAGTAGTTTACATAGGGTTAAGGTTTGAATCATGTGAATTAGTTTTTAGATAGGTTTAATGTTTGAATCATGTGAATTAGTTTTAGATTACGACTGGATAGGTCCAAAGTAGTTTACTTAGGGTTAGTGATTGAATTATGTGAATTAGATTTAGATTTCTCTAGATAAGTCAAAGTAGTTTAGCTAGGGTTAGGGTTTTATTTGTGGAAATTAGTTAGAGATTCTGATTGGATAGGTCCAAAGTAGTTTACATAGGGTTAAGGTTTGAATCATGTGAATTAGTTTTAGACTATGACTGGATAGGTCCAAAGTAGTTTACTTAGGGTTAGTGTTTGAATCGTGTGATCTTCTACATAGTAGTTGGAGATTCTGATTGGATAGGTCCCTGTAAAATTTTGGTTGTTTCCAACATTAGCGCCAGCATTCCGAATCAAGTGCCACACACATAATCTGTGATGAGCTTTTGGGAAAACCTTTCCAATCGCATTCTTCATTGACAAATCCCCATAAGTTATAACAGATATTGGACTTTTCCCACTCATTGCTGCAAAAAATTGTTCGAGCAACCACACATATGTTTCTTCTGTTTCGTTGCACACAATTGCCGCACAAAATACAATACTCTGGTTGTGGTGGTTTACCCCAGAGAACACAACAAGTGGGCACATATACTTGTTCCTCTTGTATGTAGCATCAAATGCCACAACATCGCCGAATATCAGATAATCTCGCTGAGCTACACCGTCACACCAAAACAAATGTGAAAGCCTTCCTTTATTGTCAACTATATGTTTCCAAAACATCGTTTCATCATTTGCACGCATGCTTTCAAGGAACTCACATGCGGATTTTGCATCAAGTGACGAAGTTAGTCGCATCCTTTATTGTTCGTTGTACATATCATGCCTACGAAATCCAACTCTTCCATAACCACCAGCTTCACTAGCAAACAAACCAAAAATATGGGAGGTCTTAATCCCAACTTGTCTCATGTTCCTCATTCGCCAAATGTCAAATTCTGCCATCTTTCTATGCGCCGGGAGCATACTGGCAGTGGCGGAGCCAGAAAAAAATGTCAGGGTGGACCACTAAAATTAACTATTGAAAAGTTGTTTAAAGTCTCGCAAATTAGACCTATAATTGAATTATTTAAATTTTTCGGGTGGGCCACTAAACCAATTTGCAGGAATTTGGATCAACCGAAACCTAAAACCGACATAAAATTGTATAAAATCTCGCAAAATAGACCTATAATTGAATTATTTAAATTTTTCGGATGGGCCATTACACCACTTTGCAGGAATTTGGATCAACCAAAACATAAAACCGACACAAAATTGTATAAAATCTCGCAAAATAGACCTATAATTGTTGATTTTTTAATTTTTCCGGGTGGGCCACCATGAAGGGCTCCGCCACTGCATACTGGTGAATTGGTCATCCAACAAAGCGTGATTATGAACATCGTTCATAAATTTCATGTACCACCTTCCACTTTTTGAATCAATGTGAACACGACATTTTGCTTCACAACCACATCTCACACGAGCTTTCGGTACTCGCTTTCTAGTTGATGAGCTGCAACTTTTTTTCTCTGTAAACCCTTGTCGATAACAAACAAGTGTCTGTTGAGTTAGTTCACCACTTTTGCTTCTCATTACCTTGCTTTTTCTTGCAGCAAAACCATGACAGCTAGCATACCAATTATAAAAAGTAAATGCTACAGCAACATCTACAAAATGGTATCTCCTGACATCTTCTGAACTTAATTCTTTGAAGTTAATACTTGAAATGTCTTCCAAACAATTCACAACATAAGACTCGTCGAACCTACATCTGTTGTCACCATCATTTCTACTGCCTTCAATGGTTTCCTTTGGTATTTCAGATTCATTCTCGTTAATAACATCTTCACGATCAGAATCATCCTTAAACAATGACAAACTATCCAATCCCTGCATAATAACCAATAATCAGTTATTATTTTTTCTTTTTCAATCAATTGTAAGATCTTAAACACACAAAAAAATGCACACCTGTGTCAAATCCTCCTCATCAAAAGTCGAATCAGATTGAAAATCCACCATTTTTCCAATACACGGGGAACAACTTTTAATAATAATCGGTGCTACATGGGCAGGATTTACTCTATTAATAATTTCCAAACAATAATCTATGACAACAATCCAAATTTGAAGAAATTAAGCTTTGAACAACTCTAAAAAATTACAATTTTTTTTACAAGTCAAAATTACAACCTAATATAAACTATTTCTTAGTCTACCGATCAATAAGCGTAATTAATAGTTTAAATAATAATCAAAATCTGTTTTATATAAAAAGAATTTTAGTGTGCCTTAACATAAACAACAAATCAGAAATGAAAGTCAAAACGGTACTAGTTCTTTTGGCAAATTTGAGCTATTGTAATCATAAAATTTACATCATGATCAAAGTTTTAGTGTTATGTTGCATGGTTGACGACATCAGTCTGATTCTTGCGGAAATACCGGGCTAAGCACGCAAACCACACATAACAACACAAAAAAAAAAAAATTATAAAATTAAAGTGTTTTTTACCAACAATTTAGGACAACAAATTCCCAAATAAGGACTAACCTTTGTTGCTGGAGATAGATCAAACACTCATGAAAAACTGAAATTAAGTTTTTAACCCAAATTCCAGATCTGCATCTGCATCGTTTGAGAATGAATAGGCTTTTGTGTTATTTGGATATGATCAAAGAACAACAATGGTGATTCGCTTAAGTAGAAAGGGAATTGGAGAAGATAACTGACATAAATCGAAAAGAGAATTTTTGTTGAGATTTTCACCAAGGCTTATTCAAAAGACAACTGCTAAGAAATAAGAAAGTTCAGCATCGTAAAAAGGTTTTTGTGTTTTGGTTGAGATTTTCATAGAAAGGGTAAGAAAGGTATTTTATCTACATGTATATAATTTGTAAATTTATTAACTAATGTGGAACCTGTTATGATTTATCATATATATGGGGTGAAAATATAAATAACATGTTACAGGAACAACCTGCAGTAGCCTGTATTATCAATGGGTCCAATATGAACCAAAACAATAACAGGTCCAGCCTAAATGTTTGGATCAGGCCGCTGGAGGAATACCGACCATCAGCGGCGAAGCTCGCAAAAAATTTATGCAGGGACAAACTATAAAGAAGATTTTTTATTTAAAACGAACATATATTTTTAAGGATAAAATATATTTTTAGTCACATAAATTATAATTTTTTAGGTTTAGTCCTTAATAAAAATTATTCAATTTTTATTTCAGTTTTTTAAAATTTTACAAAAACAAAGTATTTTTAATCTTGAATTTAATCTCTAACAAAAAAATGAAGGACTAAAATTAACAAATCTTAGAAACTTAACATAAAAATCGCTATTTAGAAACGTCGGGCGAAATGCGTTTCAAGAACCCAATTTCATCAATAATTGACTGTTTAATAATAGATTAATAATGTTTTTTCAAATGTAAATAAATATGTTATTTGCAAGAAACTCACTGTCCATTTAGTTTTTCAATGACTATTGTCTTGATAATTTTTATTGTTGAAAAAAGTTTCTCTATTGTTGTTATTGAGATCGGGAGTATCAAACAAATACAAATAAATCTATCAATCTTGTAGTAATTTTTTTACTTTATTATTTATGCTAATTTTTACAACGGAATTTGTTTGAGGTAGCTCAATATTTATTATTTGGAGTATCCGGATAAAAATACATACCGACCACTTTAAGATTTTTTTATTTTTTTTTTGGGTAGCCAAGGCTACCCCTCCCATATGAAGGGCTACGCCCCTGCCGACCATTCAATTTGGATTCAATGATGATTAATGGCAATCTACTCACAGATGTCCCCTCATGACACATGACACATATTCATGTAACATTTCTAGGACCAAAACCCCAAACTTTTTCGATAAACGCTAACTCATGACACGGTTCAGGTACGCTCACACTTCAAGAGGGATCAAACCCAAAATTTTTGTCTCCTTTTAAATAGAGCGTTGGAAGATTGAAGTGGTAAAAGTAAAGATAAGTTGGAAGTTACTTTTAAATAGAGGTGGAAGAAGAAAGTTTGGAAGCTCAAATCATCGTATTTAACACTGGAGATCAAAGAAAAATTATCAATCATTGTCAAACAATGATGATCTTTCCAACTGACTGAATCCTAAAAAAACACAAAACTCTATCATCATTAGACCTTTATGGAGAATCATAACGCTTTAGTGGAAAATGATTGAAGATTAGAGCTTTTGGAACACATATATGATGTTTCAATAAAACTCACGTTCGAGCACAATCAAGCCAACACCATCAAACTGACCCAATTTTTTTTTCTTCATAAATAGTTAACTTCTATGATTATAATAGAATAATGATCTTCTTTCATATCAACTTGCTCAAAGATGGTAAGTACAAGCATGTTTTAATTTTTTATTACGCTTAACTTTATGTTTACTTATCGTATTTGATTATAATTTTTTGGGGAAGGAGGCAGTGTCATTTTTTTTACCATTTTTTATGATGTGGTTTTTTCATTTATGATATATTAATGCTTATCAGGTGTATTTTTTATGATCACAAGTTGAATCAACAAAAAATAGACAATATTGGAAGCATCCAAACAGGATCCAAAAGATGTCAAAACAAGCATCTGTTATGTACTACTGCAGATTCTGTCACTCTGGGTGTTTGGTTTGTAGCTAGGCATGGCAATGGGGCGGGTTGGGGACATGTTTTACATTTCCTATACCCTGTTCTCATATACTTACCCGTTACCCTCCCAAGTGGGGATGAGAAATTGAACCCCATCCCCACATTGAATAATTTTTTTTAATAAAAATAGAAGTTTTTTTGCAACCCCTCGAAAAATATTGTAATGCAATATCCAACACTATATTCACTTTAACATTTGTTATACCGATTGATTTAGTTGCTCCTTCAAATATCAATGATAGTTTTTATAACACGACAATTATCTAACAAAATAACATAACATATCAACATGAAGTAGTTTTCTGCATTCGAGACGGATTTGGGTATGAGTTCGGGGTGGGTACCTATATACCTGTTACCCGTCCCATGCCCGTGTTTTGAAATCGGGAAAAACCCAATCTCATACGCAAACCCAGTCAAAGCAGGGAAAACCCGTTAAATTGGGTTTGGTTCGGGTGGGTAACCACGGGTATGAGTTTTATTGCCATGCCTATTTGTAGCTTATGGAATTTCTTTGATGTTGTTCTTTTAGCAATAGTTTTGTTAGTTTAATTCATTGAGGATTTGCTGTGATCTTTCTCATTGAAATCTTGGTCCTCTTTAGGCTTACCTTATGTAACGCCTTAGTTGTTATTTAATTATTTTTAGTTGATTTAAAGTCTTTTATATGATTTTAAATGATTTATGTTGATTTTTATGGTGTGGTGTATTTTATTAAATGGCTACTTTATTATTTAATAGAATAAGTCTTGAAAATAGAAATGAGATTAAGTTGTGGGGCTGTTTTGAGAATTTAGAAAATTTAGTAGATTAAGTGGAAATAAGATAAAATAGATGGGAAAATATAAATAGGAGAAAATAGGTTATAATTGTTTTTACTTACAACCAGTTTTGGAGAAAATGGAGAACAAGAGGAGAAGAGAACCAAGAGAGAAGTTGCGATCGTTTTGTTAAGGTAAGGGTGAGGCTAACTCTCAATGATTATAGTTTTATAATTCTGATTATGTTTTAGCAAAGGTTATGGTTAATTTTAGAATTTGGAATTAGGGTTAAAAGTTGTAAATTGATGATTAGATAATGGAAACATATTAAATTGGTGCAAAAACTGTGTACAGACCTTGAAAGATTCATAGGTTGATGTTTAGAATCAGTTTTAAGGTTAGAACCATGAGATTGGGTGAATTTTTGAGAAAAACTGCAATCTGCCCGTACTGATATTCATTGCTCGCCTCAGCGAGCAGCTTGTCTCGCCTCGCGAGTGAGCCATGTTCATCGCTCGCCTTGCGAGCAAGATCGCTCGCCATAGCGAGTACTAGAGAGAGAAACCTTGATTTTTAAAATGTTGTTTTAGGTCGTATGTTGGATGGTTTTGAGTGCCTAGATGTTTATGGAGAGGACTGGTCAAGTTTTTAGATCAAAAAGAGGATTAGGGAGCTTAGAAATGAGGATTTAGTAAGAAAAATGTCAAAACTTTCGAGAGCAGCAATTTTCTGCTCGCCACGGTGAACGACTTACTCGCCATAGCGAGTAGCCCATTTCCATGAGCTTGCCATAGCGAGCAGTGCACTCACCTGGCGAGTTGCACAGTGGCTGAAGCCGTATTTGTGTTTTACGTACTGTTGGGTTGGATTCTTTGGATAGAACAAATAATTATGATAAATTATGTTATTTTACTAGAGCTGTTGATTTGAATATGATTGATTGTTGAATGCTGATTTATGCATAATTTCATTTAAATAGAATATACAAGTTGTTGGATTCCATTGTCAAAAGTTGTTGTGTCACGAGTTAACCATGTTGAGGTGTAAGACATATTTAAATATGCACTGTTGAATAGTAGTTGTCGTTGTCCATGCTGTTGTTGTTGTAGTTGAGTTGTATGTTGATATACACAAAGTCGAGTCCATTGTATACTTATAAACTGTTGAGTTGAGGACTCATGTCCTGGAATGTTAATCATTCAACTGTTGAGGGCTCATGCCTTGGAATATTAATCATTCAACTGTTGAGGGCTTATGCCCTGGAATGCCTTGTCATTCAAACTGTTGAGGGCTCATGCCCTGGAATGTTTATCATTCAAATTGTTGGGGGCTTATCCCCCGGAATGCTTAGTCATTCAACACGTTGAAAATGGTACCACATGCATATTGTAGTTGTCGATGTTGTTGGTTGCATCGTCGTTGTCATCATTGTTAGTTGAGTCGTCGGTGTCGTTGTTGTCGATTGAGCTGTTGTCGTTATTGTTGAAAAGTTGTTGTCGTTGTTGTTGAATCTTGTTGTTGTCGTCGTTGTTGGTTGAATTAGTAAGTGTTATTTAAGTTGAAGAAGTATGAACATTATTGTTGAATATATGTTGCTAATTATGTTATTTTAATTAAGTTGTTAAATACAGTTGATGATTTATATATCTATTATTATTGTTTGTGAATCTCACCCCTTCTGCTTGGAAATGTTGCTCTTCGTATGAGTAACTTGCAGGTGGTCGAGTTTAAGCTGCTGTTAGATTGCTGTCGTGAGTGAACTATCTCTCACGTGTGTCTTTACGTGCTATGATACGTAACGGGATGAGAACTTTATTGCATGCTTTTCTATTCCTTACGTATTGCTTATGAATTTACATGATTAAGTTGTTAATTGGATTTTTATGAGATGTTTTGATGAGGCCTTCGTGCCAAGACTATTTTAGATGTTGAAATAAATTCCGCTGCGAAGTATAAATAATTATGTTATTGAACTTTGAAGGAAAATTAGTTAATTATTCCATTTATGTTTTAAGAAATAAAGTGTGACATTCCGTTTGTGATGAATACTATGATAATTTAAATAAAATTTTTATGTTAGGAAAACGGGGTGTTATACCTTACACGAGTTTTGCTTTGTAACATGACTTTTTGTATTTGGTTCAGATCTCTCCTGAGTTTTATTGCTTTCTTTGCTTGATAAAAAAAAAGGTGTATTTTTTATGATCTGGATATTTGGTGTGACCTAATATGTGCTGTCATATTATAAATGAATATGTCATATCATAAAAAATGACCCAAAAAGAGGACGGAGGACCAAAATCTAGGAAAAAGTTAATACGGACAAAAAACCGATTTTTAAAATAGGGAGAGCAAACTTTCATTTTAAAAAAAAATTGGTAGGACCAAAAGTCTATTTAAACCTATATTTATTTATTAAACTTTTGTTGAAATTATTAAGACTGAACTTTTAGTAATAAATTCAATTTTTTTTTTTGTGAATTATGTAAAAAAAGTTAATAAAGAATAAATTTTGTGAAAAAATTGACCAAAAAAAAAAGTGAAAAAAGAATAAATTTTGTCAATTTTTATTTTATTAATACAGTGAAGAATATTTTTTATTAAACTAAAATATTTTCGGTGATTTGGTGTCTAAGAATATACTTATCCATGGAGTAGATATAAAGATGTTAAATTTTCTTTGGACATGGTTGTTCTTGTTGTCATCCTTACCCTGAGGGTCAAAAATCTCTTTGGAAACTTTTGCCTAGCGCACATGCACTCTTCTATTGGAATTTAAACATTCTTTTTGTCTTTACCATATGATTAGAATAATCATGAAAATACCACCAATTTCACAATTTATCAATCTACGCCTATTCGTCATTATATTTTTATTTTTTGGGATAAAATTTATATTTTTATTTAAAATCTATATTTTAAATAATAAGGTTGCAAAGTATGATAAATTAATTAAGTGATTGAGTTTAAGTAGTTAATGAACTCCACCAAAGAATAATTTATTTAAGAGAACCTAGGTTTAATTCATGAATGAAATAACTTTTCATCAAAATTTAATTACTTTTTGGTAAAACTCTGAATTTTTATTTTTTTATAAGCAAAAAACTCTGAATTATTAAAAACCTATTTTCTTAAAAATCGGAAGGTTAACACCAAAATTAATGAAAACTCAACAAATTATTGCAAAATAAAAAACTGAAGATAATTAAAATGCAAAATGGTTACTCAATAAAATGAGAAGTATTTTTCTTGAGTTGACTAAAAAGTATAAACTAATTTCATAGATAGAAAAATTTAGAGAAACTAAAAACCTAAGAAATATTTTAAAAGGGCTAAAATCAAATTGATATATTTATAGGACCATTTAGTCATTTACTTATAACCCTTATTATTATCCATATAATGAGAAGCAGGCAAGAGCGCATGTTTGCCATCCTCTTCATTTGTCCATATGTATGTTCTGGATTAATCGATTATTAATTAATAAAATTAAAAGAAGATTGCATTTTTCCTTTAAAAAAAAATAATCAAAGACTATAGCACAGGAAGTGCTACATAGCCCAAAAACGAAATAAGTAAATAAATAACAAGTAAAAGACAAATATATTTAAAATATAATATACTCGTAACAATAGAAAAGGTAAATATTCTATTGTCAGGTTATAGGTTATGGTTGATTAGGCTTAGTTTTTTATTTTGAGAGGATTGATTAGGCCCTATTCTCCACTACCTTGTTAGGTTCAGTTCAGCCAGGTTTTGATTGTAATGGACAAATAATTCTGATTCGGGGGCACACCTGAAATTCGTGCATTGCTTCAATTGTCTTGTGATATTAAGGTTCCCCTCCCATTATTTTAAGATCTAAAGGAAAATACTAAACAAGCATATACAATTAATATTTTTCACGATATAACAAAACATGTATTTCCACCAAAAAAATTATAAGATTTTGATGTTTAGGTGTAATAATTAGGTATGTCATTTGAACAACTATGTTAGAACAATTTATTAAATTAAACATCTAAAAATATGTATAAGATAATGTATGCATCGACACAAAAACCAAAACAATAGAGCAAGGGTAAAATATAATAAAAGTATGAAGTGAGAATTGTCCTTAAATTTGTTTACTTGTCTTTTGTTTGATCCAAAAATTAAGTATATGTCAAAATTTACTTATCTTTTCTTTGAATCCCAAATTAACAAAGCTCATTCTCTGTGCGTTTTCTATATGTTTTCTTCCTTTGCTTAATATGATCTTGTCAATTTGGAACTTATATGTATTTTCACTAGATCGTGCTCATATAGAACAAGGGTTTGAAGTGTATTTATGATTGAAATGAGTTGGGAGAACTTGTAAAAATTAAAGACTGTGTTTTGTGGATCTGAAACAAATACATATATGTATATAAGGGTCGGTGAAAAATTAACCACAAAAATTTTCGGTGTAATATGAATCACTCAGAAAATGTAGTATTTTTTTTAGGGAAATGTCATACTGCCCCTTAAGATACAAGTTTAGAAGCCGAATATAAAAACTTAATTTTGAAAATTGTGCATTTAATATCTTGAAAGTTTAAAAACTTATTTTTCAATACAAAATTTATATTTTAATTATTTATTTTATCATTAACTTGTACCCTTAAGACACAAGTTAACATAACCCATTTTTTTACTATCAATTGACTACCATAATATATCCTCCGTTAATTGATTTTGCGATTTTTAAGCCTATCAGAAATCGGGTTTGAATAGTATCTATTTTCAAGACAATTTTCAAGACAATGCAGGGTTACCACTTACCACCAAAAAGACAATGCATGGTTGAAGCTAGATTCGGAATGTGTTACATAACGAGACTAACCGAAAGATAACTTCGGTACGTTGTAGTACAACTTAAAAATAAGGTCATGCCATCGTGTGTCCATAACATAAGTTAAGGAGTTTAAAATAAAAATTAAAAATAATTTTCATATTAAAAGGTTAACTTTTGCAACTTTTAAGACATAGAATGCATAAGTTTTACAAAAAATTTCAACATTTGATTTCTTAACTTATGTCCCAAGAACACAAGTTAATATTTTAATAAAAATAAGTAATAATAATAACAGCAATGCTATTTCTCCATATCCATTTTGTCCCGAATAGCTAACAAACATCATTTGTCCAATCAAAATTCTTCCTAGCCGCAATTCAAGGGAGGTGGTGGATCATAATTTAGGTAAAATATTGAGTATATGTTAGCTCGTGAAACGCTTGGAAAAAAAACTATCGTGATACATAGCAATGTAGCATTAATCTAATAATCATAAAATATAGATGGTTGAAGAGATACTTTACCTTTTCTTTGAGACCAAAATAGTGTATGTAGCGTATAAGAATGGAAGGATTATGTAATGAGACACAAATTTTGTGAAGAAAAAAATAAAATAAATAAACTTTGAATGGTTTTGGAGGTTGAGTGTTGAAGAAAAAGAAGTATGACAGAAACTAATTTCTAATGTATATAATATAGGTACCTACCGGCTACCGTATTCTATCATCCCAATAGCTTGCAAGTGGAAAATAGCTTCCGAGAGGTAATGACACTGGTAGGCGTTGATAGGAGTATTTTCTGTTTTTGGGGGGCTATGAGCAACATGGGGTCTAAAGAGCAAATTTCAAAAATATATCTTAAACAAAAAAAAAGGGTTGGGTATCGACCCAAAAAATAGTGCCCAAGAATATTAAAATTTATCTATTATTTTTTCCATCATATACATCTCTCATGCGCCTTATTTTGTTATTCTAAAATACATTTTCTTCGGATTATATAATCTAAACCTTTTTATGGAGATTTTTCGGATTATACAATCCGAAACACATTGAAACTTAAAAATGGTGTTGTAATTGATATCATAGGTCTTTGTTGACCACCATCCGATCGATAACGGCAAAACAATTTCAAAGATCATATGAATGGTCAACAATGATCATGATATAATGAACCACTTATAACTAAAAATAAATGAAAATTTTAGAATGAAAGAAGTGAAGAATGAATAAAAATGTTGAAGGATGCAAGACTATTTATAACCATAAAACATTTCTAAAGTTTGTTTTTTTTTTCTTTCCGAATTTTAAAAGAGTATTTACAAAATTTTACAATTTCAGAGATATTTGCCTATTTACTCCTCGTAGATAGGCAGGACCGGAGGACAGTGAAATTTATAAGCTCCAAAATTCCCTATAGGAAAAAGTCACCACAAATGGCAACACATCGTTATGACATGGAATCCAAATTTATTTGCTTCTGATTGTTTTTCTATGAGAGAGAGACAGAGTATGACTGCCTAGTGCCTAGAAGGCAAAAGTAGCACTTATATTCTGATATCATATCATAAAACCAACTTCGTAGAAATGTATTGTACAAAAATACATTCAATATAAGTGTTAGTCTAATCGGAAGATAGAAAGAAAAAAAAAATTACGTGTGCAAGTGCAATATCAGATATTGTCAAAAATTGCATATAAATGCACTTGATGTGGCCACAATTTCAAACACATTGGAATTTAAGGGACACCATATGACATGTGTGATTTACAAATACAGGAGATGAGGAAGAGTAAATAAGAAGAGCTAGCATAAAATATTCTCTTGACCTTTTATAAAAGAGAGCAATGATCGATAAGGAAAGAGGTGAAGAATTACAATGATACTCTAACCCTTCTCTCTCTGAATTTCCTTTTTCTCTGCCCCTAGTGGTTTCTAATATCACATCACATAGTATTAACATTTCTTAATTTCCTCTACATAAACTAGTTTTTTGTTTTTGTTTTTTGAGGGGAACATAAACTAGTTTTATAACACAATTCTCTTTTGTATGTTGCATACAATTCTGACTGCATAACACAATTTGAAACTCTTAAAACTCTTAATTACTAGTATGACCATAATTTTGCACCTTTCTTACAACTTAATCAAGTAGGTAGCCTAAGACTATTTTAGATTTTACTATGAATAAGAAGTTAAGAACCCATGTTTCAGTTGGATAATTTTGTTGCGACTCCACAGATTGACAATATAGGCAACTTCAGCCGGTGGTACGTGTAAATGTCTAACTAAAACTAGCCAGCTAGATATCATGCAACAACAACAATTGAGAAAAAATGGGCTTTAATAAGAAAGCCCGACAAAAAAAAATGTTCGAATTTGGAAAAATAAGTGGTTAAAAATATTCACTAATAATTGTCGAAAAAAAAAAATATTCACTAATAATATTTATTTTTTATAGGATTCACCGGCAAAATGCCGAAATTGTTAGGCCGATGTTATGACCAGGGTTCGAACCCCAATACTTTCATTTGTGTGTGTGAGTTTATAATGACTTTGTCATTTCATCTATCTAAAAAAAAAAAAAATACATGAACATCTACTTTTTTAAATAGACGATTAA
Organism: Medicago truncatula; assembly: GCF_003473485.1. NCBI lineage: Eukaryota > Viridiplantae > Streptophyta > Magnoliopsida > Fabales > Fabaceae > Medicago > Medicago truncatula. Next base: position 47,239,115 of record NC_053049.1, on the reverse strand, counting down.
TTAAATTTTCTTGCAGAACTTTTGGTTCATTCAACTACATTAATCAACCAAAATTTTCAATGTAAATTAAATTAACTATCTATGAATTGAGTTGGCTATATTTTTGCATATGATTAATCAAATTGTTGAATATTTTACGTGGCATAATTTGAGAGTTGGGACCAAATATGAGAGTGTGGCACAAGAGTACGTACGTTTGCTTCCCTTATTAGCAGAAAACAAAATGAAAAAGTGGTGCCACTGCCTACCAAATATGAGACTGTTATTGTTGTCAGATGGGGTTAGTGGGGACACCATTTTTGTGTGTCACATTCTATTCCTACACGGTACAAATACCATACAATATACAATTTACCACATTAATTAATTAGTTCTTTCTTCACTTCAAGTATTTCCAGTTTTGCTCTCATTCTCATTCTCACTCTCACTTGAAGAAGAATTTGGAGAATTATAGTAACATGTTAAGAGTAATAACAACTCAACACGACAAAGACAGATAGAAAGAGAAAGAAGGTTAGTAAAAACACTAACTACACGGCCAATTAATCCAATTGTTATTTCCCTCCAACCTATCTGTTTCATAAAATGGGATCGGATTGTAGTGCACCTCATCCGGTAATTGCGCACGCTCCCATGTGAACCAACACGTTACGTGAATACTTATTCATTGGATTATATATAAACCTGCTTAACATACATCCATCTTTGTAGGGTACAACTATGATATATATAACTCCTATGTGCACTGAAAGGCTCAAGCTTCTAATTATTCATGATGAATATTAAGAAAGTTGAACTTTACTTTAAAAAAAAATTGGGCTCGATTGCATTTTAATGAGTTAAATTCATCAATAATTGACTTTGTACTAAAACCATATGAGAAAGAAAAAACTATATAAAAATATATTTATTTTGTTGAAGAAGCTTTGATTAAATCAACTCTAACATAGGCAAGAGTTTTAAAAATATTCTTTCGAGCAAATAGGTCAATGTTTTAAAAATTTGATTGTTATGCTAAATTGATCGAATCAAGAATTAGAGTTTGATCCGGGATCAAGAACTGCAAGTCATAAAGAACCTCTAAAATTTCAGTTTTTTATTTTATAATAAAAATACTAATTTAAAGTAACTTTATAAATAATTTAGTTATGTTTTAACCAATAGATTTTATACTCCTTCAAAAAAAAAAAAAAAAACCAATAGATTTTATACTATCGGTGATCCATTAAATTTAAACAACAACTGGATGGATTGCAATGCATTAATGTTATGAAATAGATGAATTTAATCCAATCAATCAATTAATTAATAAATTATTTGTTGGTTGAATAATGGATTAATAAGTTGATGAGTTGGGTGGATTAACAGATGAAAATGCCACCCCTAAATAAAACAGTGTAGATGGAAAAGAAGAATTAGATGATGAATAAAAGGAGATGTTATGGAAATTGCAAGTAGGAAGATGTAAAGAATGTTGGATTTGTGAGAAAAAGAAGAGAATGTGCAAGGCAGCAAGGGGTAGTGCTCCGTGGGAATAGCAAGTGGGAAGAGTAAGAAGAAGCTGTGGACATTGCAAGTGGGAAGATGATACAACTTTTTATTTTTTGGACATCATATATACAGCACTTATATGCCAAATGAATATGGATGAGATTATGGTTGTTTATCAAGCAGACATCCATTTTAGTTTTGGATGTGTGAAACAATGTCACTTTAATCTTTAAATGTATTGAAATTGCAATCATATCCAAAGATAATGGTAAGTGATAACAACTTATCACCTATTCAATCACCAAAATGATTGTTTGCATGTTTGTTTGGCCTTTTTTTTGTTCCTTTGGCATAAGTTGTGGTCAAAACTTATAGTCCATTACATTTTTTTGTCATGCTCCTGCATATTTTTTCTTATATTTTTATCAACTTATTTATCCTATGGCGGATTTTATGTTTTTGCTTGTAAATTATTACTTGCATATTAATTATAATACTAACCCTAGATTTATTTTTGAAGGAATTAACGCTGTATTTATTGTTTCCCTTAAAAAACAATATATTTATTTTTATCCGGTTCAACCGAATCAGTTAAATATGACCCACATGCATGTCTTACCTATTTGCTTTGTGGTCCAATTTTTAAAATCTTAAAATATGCATTTTAAATATTGAAATTGTAAGAGTCCATTAATTTAATCCCTCATGTTTACAAAATAGCAATTCAATCCAATAAATTGGAACACATCAATCAATTTAGCTAACTTTCCACCACAATTTTTAAATTTCTATGTTTATTTTGATGCAGCTAAAGGCTAATTTAGTCTCTAATCTCTATTTAAAATGGTTTTATGGATGGGTTAAATTTATGAATATTCTTTAATTTAAGGAATTAATTTACTATTTAAAAAGTTTGAGATATTAAATTGACAGATCCTTAAAACTTTAGGGCTTGTTTACCATGTCAAAACTTTTTTCTTCTTCTTAGATTTGGACCACGGTACAATATTTGCTCTATTTATACACTGACCTCCTTCTGCAATCCTCCTCACTCTCACTAACATACACATAGTTTCGTGTGTCTATCTCCTCTCCTCTCCTCAGAGTGCACTTTACGAGAGAGAGAGAGAGAGTATCTCTGCGCGCATAATTAGTACCGCCAGTTTCACGGTCCTTCTACAACCAAAAACCCATTCACCATCCACCACCTCCATTTAAAATCATATTTGTCTTCTTCCCCTAACAAGACAAACATAATCATGGAGCAAGTGCATTTGGTAAGTGACTACACCAAACCAAATACATGTTCCTTTTCAACCATCATGGAAGAAATGAAATCCCTAATGATGCTTGCTTTTCCAATAGCCATAACAGCTCTTATTTTCTATTCTCGTTCCATGGTGTCCATGATGTTTTTAGGCTACCTAGGAGAACTTGAACTTGCAGCCGGTTCACTCGCCATCGCCTTCGCCAACATCACCGGCTACTCAGTTCTCTCCGGTCTCTCTCTCGGAATGGAACCTCTCTGTTCACAAGCCTTCGGAGCAAACCGTCCTAAACTCCTATCCTTAACACTTCAACGTTGCATCCTCTTCCTATTACTATGTTCCATTCCCATTTCCTTCATGTGGCTTAACATGTCACAAATCCTCATTTGGTTGCACCAGAACCCAAAGATCACAGCCATGGCTCACACATATCTAATATTCTCTCTCCCTGATCTCATCACAAATTCATTCATCCACCCTATACGTATTTACCTTCGTGCACAGGGAATCACTCGCCCAGTTACATTAGCCTCACTTGCTGGCACTCTCCTCCATCTTCCTCTAAATTACTTGTTTGTCTTTCACTTCGGTTTCACCGGAGTCCCAGCTGCCTCTGCAGCCTCCAACCTCTTCATTGTATTGTTCCTCATCGCTTATGTTTGGTTAACGGGCTTACACCGCACAACTTGGACAGCACCAAGTCAGGAGTGTCTCACCGGCTGGAAGCCTTTACTCCGACTTGCCACGCCAAGCTGCGTTTCCGTTTGTTTGGAATGGTGGTGGTATGAAGTAATGATCATTTTATGTGGTTTACTTGTGGACCCCACCGTTACCATTGCTTCTATCGGGATTCTAATTCAAACTACTTCATTCATTTATGTCTTTCCATCTTCACTTGGATTCGCAGTTTCCACCCGTGTTGGAAACGAGCTAGGTGCTAACCGTCCTTTCCAAGCTAAGTTATCATCCCTGGTGGCAATTTTCGTTGCTGTAATTATAGGTTTCTCAGCCACGGTTTTTGCCACAGGGATGAGGTTTCGTTGGGGCAGAATGTTTACTGCAGATGAAAATATTCTTCGGCTGACTTCTTTGGCACTTCCAATCCTTGGATTGTGTGAACTTGGTAACTGTCCTCAGACGGTGGGTTGCGGTGTTGTTAGGGGAACAGCTAGGCCAGGTGTGGCGGCGAATGTGAACCTTGGTGCTTTCTATATGGTGGGGATGCCAATGGCGGTAGTGCTTGCGTTTTGGTTTGACGTTGGGTTTCGTGGGCTTTGGTTGGGTTTGCTCTCGGCCCAGGTTTGTTGTGCTGGGTTCATGTTGTATGTGATTGCGATCACTGATTGGGATTTTGAAGCTATGCGGGCCCACTTGCTTACTTGTGTGTAGTGATGATGGGATGATGAACGGCCAGAAACCGTTGTTGACTCGTATTGTTGTTGAGCAAACGGTTGCTGAAAATTAACGCCCATACTATTGCTGATCATGGTGTAATTTCCCTAAGGAAAAAAATAATTAATAAATGATAAATTTCAAAATATTATTATTAAAAAATGTCAATAATGCTAAAATACACTTTCGACCTCCTAACTTTCAAAATCCAACGCTTGGATACGTGGCACGAATGCGAGTATGATACGATACGGCTAGGCAGATACATAATTTTTTTAAAATTTAGTATACAATACGACAAAGATATGTTAATAAAAATGCTACAATAAAACTTATATGCATGTAAAAAACTCGAGAAAAAAAAAGAATTGATTACTCTTCATTGTTAGGTAATTATAAAAATGGGAAGTTTTCGTATAAATCACATTCTATTTTCTTTGGGATGTTAAGGTATCAACAAAAATATCATTAAATGAACTCAATTTTTTTTTTTTTTTTTTATGTTATTTGATTGAATTTCCTATCTCTCGTTACCTTTACTGTTATCCATAAAAAAACATAATTTTTAAATGGTTAATCGAGTAACAATTCTACTTAAGTTGAATAATATGCATCTCCATTGAATTTTAACAACATCGTCTAACTTTTTTACCCTTCATTTTTTCTAAGATATGTGAATTATCTTTTGAATATTTGTGTGTATATGTGGAACATCTTATAAGTATCAGACAAAATAAATTTTTTCAATTAAAATAATTAATTATGATACTCTGTGAATACATATCCACAAGTATTCGTATAGTATTATCAATATATACATGTGCGTCTCTATGTTTTGCATATTCGAACTTCATAGGTAATAATACATTTTTTTGAAAGGTTCATAGGTAATACATGAAAGTTGTGTAATCAACTCTATAACAATTTAAAATTTACACTTTTAGCTTAACAAGTGCAACTATGACATTTATTAGCTAGACCCATATAATATATGACCATCCCACATTAACGGGAAGTACGTGTAGCATATAACTATCACAGTAACTCCTTCAAAAAAAAACTATCACAGTAACACTAACTCATACTTTTTTTGAGTAACTACGCACATATCATAAAAGAAAACTAGCACATCTCTACTTATCATTCTTTGAAAACATTACTTCAAAGAAGGAGTAGTTGTTATTTTCAGTTTTTAATGTAACTTTAATTACTTTTTAGTTTTTACAAAAAAATGTTTTTTTTTTTTTTTTTTTTTTTTATCATTTACTCCATCAAGAATGAAATATAAGCAAATAAAATATTTATAAAAATGATGTATTTGTTCTTAATTTTAAACTAAATACATCAATTTTTTTACATTCTATTTTTACTTAATATTTCACTCTGGAGGGGGTATATTCTCTAATTTATACATAATGTTTATGCTAATTTTGTAAAATTGTTATTATTTCTTTCTTTTTTTAATAAAAATTTCTCATTAATTTATATGAAACCAAGACATCACAAAGAGGCGTGCTATTCCATAGTAAGTTGACATAAGTTTGTGAATTGTTAAATGTCGCATCGCATTGCACTGGCTTGCGCATTTCATGAGACGTAAACCACCAAATTTAGATTAAAAACAATTGCATGATCAATTTCGAAAACGATTTTATATATAAAAGGATTGTGTTTGACATTGTAGTAAAGTCATCTAAGTGTTTTCCTATATAAGAAAAAAAAGTCATCTAAATGTTTTCCTATATAAGAAAAAAAGTCATCTATGTTCTTAGTGAAAAAAAGGTCGGCTAAGTTTTTTAAAATAAAAAACTATACTACTACCTTATAGTACGCATATCATCATAAAATATAGTATACATATTTTTTTTGGTCAAGTAAGTATAGCATATATCGTGCATACGATGTTATAGTTTTTTGACTTTTTATTGCTTGGACAAACAATTTCTTAATTACTTAATTGTAGGGTGGATGATGCAATTTTATTAATGCATATAGTATTTATTTTTTACGACATGGATCTAGTATTTGAGTAATGAACGTATTCAGTCTCACTACACACCATCAAATACCTGTTAATTTTTGTTTACTGAGATCAAATATCTATTATGATAGATAGCAAGTATAGGGTATAAGTCTCATATTATTTGAAAAAGTGAATAGTCGACGATCTCTCATATTATTCTCTCTCTAAAAAATTTTTTTTTTATTGCTTTACGATTTTGAATAAAAATATTGTGTATAATTGTTTTTGCTCCTATATGGATGATTTCCCAAACTTTGATCCAACACTGGTATCATAGTCGATGATTCAATAAAGAGTTCGATCAAATCCTTGTGTCGAAAGCCTTATTGACAATGGCGGTCAGATAACATGTTTCGTTGATTTGGTGGGTGTCAACGCCAATGCAAGCAAATGTATGTGGAAAAAAAAGCATTCGGTTCATGGAGGATCATAATGAATTAATGACTCACATTTGAATTTTGATGCATGAAATTTTTGTGTAACGAGTGTGAGATTCACATTAGAAGAAAGAGTGAATGTTCAGCCCCATATAAGTGTGGAGCTCATAAACCTAATGTTTAAAGTTTTGAACAAAGATGTATTGTCCAACTCTCTTATGTGGTTTCTCTTGACCTAATGTGTATAGTCTCCCGAACTCTCCTTTTGGCCAACATATTTAAATTATGGAAATAGAAATAGACTATTACTTTTCCCACCCTGCTGCCTTCTCGCGCACCCTTCAAAATTTCCAAAAATACCCCCGGTTCGGATTATATAATCCAGACCAGATTGTTAGTGATTTCCGAAAATTAAATCTGGACCAGATGTTATGTGCTTTTTTGTGTCTTTCTTTGATGTCAACAGTCTCTGTTGACCGTTATATGAACCCCACACAAGCTGCAATACTATTGCAGGGTTCATATGAACGGTAAACAATGACCATGACACCACCGACACCCCTAAAAAACTAAAAACATTTGAAGAAAATGGAAGAAAAGAGGTGAAGTGAAGAATGAATGTATTTGTTGAAGATGGAAGCCTATTTATAGCCTAAAACAAGTCCTAGGTCATTATTATAGTCAATGAAAACGTGTTAGTGGTTGTAACCGTCCAAACCCACATTAATGGCTCTCTTTCAAAAGAATCCACTGTTCAAGTTATCCGTATTTTACATCCCGAAACGTCCTTAACCCTACAAGAAGTGTCAACTTTTCCCTCGTTTACCATTATCGCATTAATCCGGAAAATATATTCTAGACAACATATGTGCTTTCCGGATTTTATCTTCCGGAATGCATCAGTCATGGCCGGTGGTCTGCACCACACGTTTTTGTCGGTGGTCAAGTAAAAAAAACGTGTTTTACCACATTTTTTGACTGCATTTATGGCTTCCCAACCGTCTTTGACCCACCCCTCCCTATAGATAGCCTTCCAAACCCCACCATTTCTCACACCATCCTCTCCCACCCTCTCCTCATCTTCTTCCTTCTACAACCATGATTTTCCATCGTTTGCCTTTCATAGATAAGGGTCTCGTTGAAAACTTTTAGGGTTTGTATGAACGATCAATGAGGATGGAACTGCGCTGCAACGAAGTGCGGTTCATCTGAGGGTCATGTGGGTCAGTGTGGTTCTTAGCTTGACCTTTTTGGGCGTAAGTTTGAGCACCCCCCACCTCCCTCAGGGGAATTGTTCTCTTCTTCCCGCCCTCCTCTTCCCTCCTCTTCCGGTTGCCCTCCAATAGGGAAACTACTGCTATGTCCTATCACATAACAGTGGTTAGGCTCTTAGGAGATAAGAATTAGGCTCTTAGGAGATTAGAAATAGATTTAGGATATTATGTAATAAGCTTAAAAAGCTTGAAAATTATTGCAATGTATTGTTCATATATTAATAAAATGAGTTGTTTTATGTTTGTCTCTTTTTAATTTTGTTTTTTATTTTATTTTACGAATTGTAAAGCTTAAAATTGCAAAAGTTCTGGTAAAACATTATTCTGGATTTTAAAATCCGGAAACATCTGCAAAATTCTAATGATGTAATCCGGAAAACGAAATCCAAATCAGGGATAAAATTGAAAAAAAAAAAGGGCGCGCGAGGAAAGACATAGGGTGGGAAAAGTAAATCTCATAGAAATATCCCCCCCACCCCTCACAAACATACATATTTGTTTGTGATATAGATTCTTTTGTTGGATAACTTGTGGACTCTTACTTTTCCCACCCTAAGCCTTTCCTTGCGCACCCTATTTTTTCCCAAAATACCCTTGGTCCGGATTATCTAATCCGGAACCATTCCGGAATATATAATTCGGAATATTTTGCGGTTTTTGGCACTTCATCATGCTGATGAATGAAGATGTAAGTTATGAATAGATGAATCCGGATTATACAATCCGAACACTTTAGAGAATTTCCGGATTATAAAATCTGAAAGGTGTAAATCACATCGTTGAAAGTCAACAAAAGGGGATGGTGAATGATGGTTCCAGATTATATAATCTGGAATCTCATAAATCTGACATGTTCTAATAGTAAATCGAAGTTATAATCATCAACAAAATATAATTTTGCAAACATAACATTAATCAAACATAATTAAAAATTATCCAAGATTACATAACATTAAAAATCATCCAAATGTTACATCACAAAAAATTATCGAAAATGTTCAAACATTAAAAGTAAATAAAATACAATCAATCCCTAATAACTACACACCCAGCACCTCTGCCACAACCTCTGCCACCCTTAGTAGCTCCTCGGCGACGATAAACTTTTCCATCATGCACCTCTTTCAAAGTATCCTCAAAATGCTGCCATTCCTCAGTCCTTTTCGACACGAGACCACTTCTCATCACATCATAGATGTGGTCTCTGATTGCCATTCTAGATATTACCTCTCCGCCCAGAGAATTTATACGCAAGGTCTCCATCCTCCTGAGCAGCTCGCGCATCAAGGATCTCACACTCCGATGGCCTCGACACCAGTAGTGGCATGTCATGAAGAATCATGCGTGGATAAGAATGTCGATAAAACCATTCAATATATCCATCTTCTGCCTCCACACCATGAACTGCAGGCTCTCCCAACTGCTGAGGTGTCAGCGCATAATCAAGTGCATGGCGAAAGCGGTTTGTGATCTCTGTCAAATTAACATCAATAGCTGCACTCTCAACCAGATGTCTTGGTATGGTCTGAACCCACCCAGACTGACGAAACACCCTCTCCGGCAGATATCTTACCATGCGCTCTCCGAATCTCAGCCATCCAGAGTAAAGGTTGACCCGCTCAAACTGACGTGCCTGACGGTGCTCTCCATATGGGGCCATGACAACCCTTGTCAAATCCAGCGCATCGAGATAGTTTCTGTAGTGGTCCACTATGCCTAAACCAGACAATGCTAAAAAAAGCATCGCGCGTGGATACTCATTCTCTACATACTTTTCCCAGACATCATTGCTTCCCATACTTGGGAAGTGATGAAACACCCAAACCTGCACCAAAGACAACCGCATATAAATATACAAATCATATACACTTACATTTTAAAAAATAAAATATAGTTTTTAATTTATACATGCAACAAAGTCAGGTATCCTGCCACCTGACTGCAGTTCCAACGTGCAGCATTGTTGAGCTCCTTATACAAGTGAGCTAGTGCCGCAGCTCCCCATGAAAAACCAGAAACAAGATCGAGGTCTCTAAAGTACTGCAGGTACACAACATCCACAACCCACTGCTCTTGTCAGTGAAGATCGTGATCCCCACCAAGTACAACAAATATATGCGAACAACCTGGTCCTGCAACCTCTCCACCTCCTCAGTCACACCATACTCCACTGCCAAATCCCTCTGCTCCTTCAAACGCTCCTTGAAGATCTCCTCCAAGTAGCCAAATCGGCAATGTTCACCTTTGGTCATTTTGACCTCTGTACGAGCATCAAACGTATTAGACCCCAAGTACTTCTCCATCAATTCCATCGCCTCTCCCCGTGATACGGACTCGTGGGACAGGAGCATGCCGTCAATGGGGATATGCAGCAAAGAGGCCACATCGTCAAGTGTGACTGTTATCTCCCCAAATAGAAAGTGGAAGCTGGAAGTCTCCTCATGCCACCTCTCCGCAAAGGTACAAATCAGACCATGGTCAATCATGTTGTAGCTGGTGTCCTGGAGCCAAACAAGGCCGGTGCTCTGCAATTTGTTCTCTCATCACCGTGCAGCTATGATAGGTCTGGTGTCATTATCATGCATCGCTTCTATCTTCTTTCCGTTGTTGATGCATTTTAATTTTCCACGCCACTGCAAATAATTAAAATTAATAAAGTGAGTTTAAACTCATTGCTTCACAAACAGATTTAACATTACATAAACACGCAGTTTCACAAATATCAACATCATTTTTAAAGTGAGTTTAACATTAATAAATACCTCGCCATCACCCGCCTTCCTAGCCACGTGCACATGGTACTTCCAAAGCAGGCCAGTCACATGTGGGCCACCAGGATAGTCATCTTGTGGCTCAGGGTCCACCACCTTCCCCTTCTTCTTTCACATTTGTCGTGGCTTAGCATCTTCCATTTCCTCGTCCATAGCATGCAACTCCTCCTCAAGCTCATGCTCCTCCATGTGCTGCAAGCCCACATTAGGTTGCTCTTGCTGCAAGTCCATATACTCTTGCTGCTCCGACTGATGCTCAACATCAACACGACGTCCTCTAGCACCCCGACGCCTCGGAGGAACACCACCTTCATCCTCCAGCTATTGCCTACGCGCTCTCCTACGGGAAGCATGCCCTGCCTCCCTTACGCGCCGAGTATTAGATGTTGAACCTTCTGTAACATTTAAATTAGGATAATCAAACATCACAATCAAACAACGCAATCAAATAGCACAAAAAGAAGCAAAAAAACGTTCTGTGTTTGTCCGGATGTCGAACTCTGGAAATTATCAACCTAGTCTGGAAAAACAAATCCGGATTACATCCAACCAGAATTCCCAAAAAAAAAAAAAAACTACCAAATTAACCATTTAAATGTACAAAAATCAAACTTACCTTCCATGATGTTTGACAAGGGTTGAAATGCGGTGCTTTTGAGTAACAAAACTCCAAATTTGGACAAGATTTGTGGTGTTCGGAATTTGGGATAATGTAGAGAGAGAGAGAGAGAGAGTGTGAATGGTGAAAGTGAAACAGTAAAAATTGGGGGGTGAAGTTCCTTTTATACTTCGCAGTTGTCCTGATTTTATAATCCGAAAGACATTTTCGTAATTTGCATAGGGTGTGCGAGAAGGTCATAGGATGAGAAAAGTAATAATCTAACTTGTAATGTAGACATGCAGTTCATTTGTAGGTGAAAGCAAGCCCAAAAACAACTAAGTCCTAACTATGGGCTATGGTTTCACATTACACTTGAAAAATTGCTTTTTCCCATTTGATTTTTCTCATTCTCACCTCAAATTACCAAAAATATCTTTAAGTTCACTCATGCTCGATATATCCAATGTGACTTAACTTATGTAAAAAAGTCAACGCGACTTAACTCACGTGCAAAGCCCATTTCAGATTTAGACCATCCCCAACACCTCCACACCTCAAACACACACTTATTTCCATCTTAACCTCCAAAACACCTAAAAATGTGCCATTGTAACCATTATTTTATCCAATCTATTAGTAGATGGGATTTGGACCAGTCCAAAAAACTAATGGACCTGCTCATTATATGATCTGACAAACGCCCATAACTCCGGCTTTCGTAGTTTCATACTGCAGGATAAATCCAAGGCTGGTACTTTGCTGACAATTTTACCCTATATGGATTTTACCATCCTCCAGTCCACCGTCGTGATTGTTATCCGAAAAACAGAGCATTGACACATTGCCCCCAATTTTACCCAAATGGAAACCATAGCATAGCATGGAAGTAATTTCAAAAGGGGGAATGAACTATAGAATAATGGTTACAATGGCGTTAATGGTCTTGGTCTTAGGATAGGACTAGGTGATTCCTAAACAAAGAATAGGGTCCTAATTGCCGCTGCAGAGAATATTGTTTAATTACAAGAGAGTTTTTTTCTACTTATTATGATGGACATCATGCAACTATACCATCTCTATTCAAATTGGTAGCACTGCAAAGGTCATCAATTCTCATTGAGGTTGAAACTAGAGCAGTGCCACTGCCATATATAGAACATGTTGGCAACTAACTCTGTAAAGATACATAGAGTATTAGCCCTAAAAAAAGATATAGGGAGTTTGTTTGAAAGTAAGAAATGACATTTCTTGGAATGATATTTCAGGAATAATATTTATAGAAATAAGATTCCTAATAATATGTTTGGTAAAAATTTAGATTTCCTAAAAAGATTTTAGAAATTATTTAACTAAAAAAATAAAAATGGAAATAAATGTGAGTGATAGTGGAAAATTATAGCAAGTTACAAACCTTTAAACAAACACATACAAAATAACAGCATTAGCTAAAAATAATCCGATGTTAATTTTTTCATTGGCTTGTTATTTTTTTTTTTTTTGAAGGAAGGTCTGTTTATTGTTATTAAGTTGTTAATGAAGTTCTTATTTTTAGTATAAGTATATTTTATTGATATGTGCAACTTAAATCGCAAAAGGTTATAGAGACATTTATATGCTTAGTGCAAGTTCCCTTTTGTAATGCCCTTCTTCTTTCTATTCACTTGTGTGAGTGTGAGTTTTATCGCTAGATCATTTTGAAATTTTTTTCTTCTTTGCTTAATTAAGTTTTTGGTTCCTGCAAAAATAGATTACTTTGATTTACTCCATATAATTTTCTTTCTTGGAACTTCCCAAATCATCAACTTTGGTCTTGAGTACATAGGATAGTGTGAGAGCGGACATTATCTAATCCAATGTTAATTTTTACTGGTATTAATTGTTTTTTTTTTGTGTTACTGGTGTTAATTGTTATTAACGAAGTTCTTTAAAAAAAAATGTTATTAACTAAGTGGTAAATGAAGTTCTTATTTATTTTATTTTTTTATTACAAAGAAGACTGAAAGCCGACAGATCTTATTCTTAGCTTAAGTATTTTTTAGCAGGTGTAACTTAGGTGGTGGTAAAAGATTTATACGAACACTTTATGAACACTTTATATTCCGAGTGCTAGTTTGACTCCGTAATACCCTTCTTCCATGTATTAGTGCCGGTTTTGCCGTTAAACTCTTAAAAAATATTTTTTTGCTGAATTATATTTTAGGCCTTGCAAAATAAATTACTTTGATTTTAATCCCTAAAACTCCCAAAACAATTAACTAGGGTGTTCAAAACACGATCCAGTCTTGCAATCCGTTCTTATGATTTGGGTCTAATCCGGTCAAATTACTTTTAATAGAGGGACATAAATCAAAAAAGATAAAACTTATGACTTTTTTACTCTTTTTACTATATGTAAAATCTATATATACTGGTTTACTACATCAGAAACACAATTTAATTTGTCTGTACTTTTCAGACATAGAATTAAATTTACTACTGCATCTAGCATTGCTTAGTGTTTGATATCGTGCTTAACTGCTTACTAGATTACAAACGGGCACGATAATTATTAATAGCGACGTGTTCAGAGAAATTTTGTTTTCATCTGATTGCTCCAGTCAGCAAAGTACTGGAATTCTACTCTTGTACAACAACTCAACAAGTTTGTTTTGAATCTCGATTCCTTACAATTTAAATTTAAATACATAAATTAGAGAAAATTGCCTTTTGACTTTAATGCATTAAAATGTGAATGAGAATTTGAACTTATCATATGCTTCTTTTTAGTCTTGGTTACGATTCTATTTACTTGCAGTATTTGTAGTTTTGTATATCCCTGAAGAGATATTGTACTCGCATTAGATTTATATTTGTTGAAATATATATATTAACAAGTAATATAATACAATTGATTGAGATTTATGTTTGGATCCGCGATGAATTTTAAATCACAAAGAAAAAACGAGTGTGATTTTGTAATATACTTGAATTTAAAGGATGCACGGTAATTCTCAACATACACAGAAAAACAGTCTCACTCAAACAAGGTTTTACAAAAGCATGTAATTATTTTCTTTAAAAAATGTTTTGAGATGGTGGTAATAAAAATATACTTGAAATTCGAAGTAGCAAACATGCTTGAATTTCGTAAAAAGAAAAAAAGCAAACGTCCTGAAATGTTGAACAATCATTCACCCACTAATGATGATAATATCCAAGCTAGCTACTATATATGAGGACCCTATGTTTCCCATTAGAAGCCATGATTGATTTCTAAGTTTCAGAAAAAGGACAGTAAAAACAAACAGGATAGCCAAAATTAGTACACAAATAATTGAGTAAAAAGAACAATGAAATAGAAAGAAAAAAAGATGAAGAGTAGGTGCAGTTAGAGAGCATCATAGGTGTATGTATTAGGTAGTAGTAGGGTGTTGGAGATGGAAAAAGGAACAATGTTGATTCATCTAAAAAGCTATCTTTTATTGGTTCAGCTTTAATGCATAAAAGTAACAGAACCATATTCAGAAGAAAGAAAGATGAATTATTCGATTTCTTTTTACGAGTCACACAATCACAAACTTTTTCTTTGATTTAGGGAGTTGTAAGCTGAAGAGAGAAATAGTAAGCATTTCCATGTAGCTGAGAAAATAGAAATTAAGAATACACACACATTGAAGAAATTTAGCAGAAGAAGAAGTTGATATATTTGTTATAACTATAAGGGATGGGAAGATTAACTAGGAATGCATTCAAGAGTGTGTCAGATATTTTAGGACACTGAACTGAAGTATCTATCTTTTTTAAGGACAAGTCGCTCATAGGGAGGGACAGATGAATGAATGAACATTGAACATACATATAATTTCACTGTGGGCCTCTTCTGTTTCACTTCTCTTCTTTTTCTGAGTTCCATGGACAATTTTGGGTCTTTCACTTTCCACCACTTCTTCTTTTACAACTTTTGAACTGCTTTACCTTTCAAGAATTTGATTCTTCCAAGGTGTTTCTTTTTTACTACATAAAAATTCTATTTGTTTAATAGTAACATAACATGGTTTGTTACTTTGTAAGTTGTTCATGTGTGTAATGTATAAAGCCCCACAATGCAATGTCACACTCTATATATTATATACTTCATTATTTTAATGTTGTTTGATTTTGCTTTCCATGCTTCACCCCATGTTCCAGAGGTGTGTTTTTGTCATGTAATGTAGTTTTTCACGAGGCATTTTCTTTGGTCTTAATAAACTGTGACTTGTTTGTGTTTTTGTAGGTTAATTTTCACACTTCAACTTGCACTAGTATTCTTCCAAGTCCTCAAACACTACAACCAATGGGTAGAACCATAAGGTGGTTCAAGAGTTTGTTTGGGATAAAGAAAGACAGAGATAATTCAAACTCAAATTCTTCAAGTACCAAATGGAATCCTTCTCTTCCTCATCCTCCTTCTCAAGATTTCTCAAAGAGAGATTCGAGAGGCTTGTGTCATAATCCAGCTACCATACCTCCCAACATTTCACCTGCAGAAGCTGCTTGGGTTCAATCCTTCTACTCAGAAACTGAGAAGGAGCAAAACAAGCACGCCATTGCGGTAGCAGCTGCAACAGCAGCAGCCGCAGATGCTGCTGTGGCAGCTGCTCAAGCTGCCGTGGCTGTGGTTAGATTAACCAGCCACGGCAGAGACACCATGTTTGGTGGTGGACACCAGAAATTTGCTGCTGTCAAGATTCAAACAACATTTAGGGGTTACTTGGTAAGTTTGATTCACTTTTCTTTAATTAATTATGTGATTTTACTAATGCAGTTCTAAGAAAAACAGATTTTGCTCAAATTGAACTAGTCAGATTCAAATTCTAGGCTTTTTATGTTTTAAAGTATTATTATAGCTTCAATTAGAACTAAAGAAAGTGTTAATGAACTTGGTTTGATGTTTATATATTTCTATTTTTCTTGTGGCATTGTGGAATGTGAGAGAATTTGAAATTGGTTTTTCTATAATAGGCAAGAAAAGCACTAAGAGCCTTAAAGGGATTGGTAAAGTTACAAGCACTAGTGAGAGGGTACTTAGTGAGGAAGCAAGCAACAGCAACATTACACAGTATGCAAGCTCTAATTAGAGCACAAGCAACAGTAAGGTCTCATAAATCTCGTGGACTCATCATAAGCACAAAGAATGAAACAAATAACAGATTTCAAACACAAGCTAGAAGATCCACGGTAAAATACATAAACAGATCTCATATTTTAATTCCTAGTATCACTTGAATATTTACATTTCTTATGATTGTTATTTTGCAGGAAAGGTATAATCACAATGAGAGTAACAGGAACGAGTACACAGCTTCAATTCCTATTCACAGCAGAAGATTATCATCATCTTTTGATGCTACAATGAACAGTTATGATATTGGAAGTCCAAAAATAGTAGAAGTTGATACTGGAAGACCAAAATCAAGGTCTAGAAGAAGCAATACATCAATTTCAGATTTTGGAGATGACCCTTCATTTCAAACACTTTCTTCTCCACTTCAAGTTACTCCATCTCAGTTATACATTCCAAATCAAAGAAATTATAACGAATCAGATTGGGGAATAACAGGTGAAGAATGCAGATTTTCAACTGCACAGAGCACTCCACGTTTCACAAGTTCATGTAGTTGTGGATTTGTTGCACCTTCCACACCTAAAACAATTTGTGGAGATAGTTTTTACATTGGTGATTATGGTAATTATCCTAATTACATGGCTAATACACAGTCTTTTAAGGCTAAATTGAGGTCTCATAGTGCTCCAAAGCAACGACCTGAACCAGGTCCGAAGAAGAGGCTTTCATTGAATGAATTGATGGAATCTAGAAACAGTTTGAGTGGAGTTAGAATGCAGAGGTCTTGTTCACAGATTCAGGATGCTATTAATTTTAAGAATGCTGTGATGAGTAAACTTGATAAGTCCACTGATTTTGATAGAAACTTTTCAAAGCAGAGGAGGTTGTGATCCGAGGAGCAATGCCGTGTGTCCGGTGTCCATGTCAGAGTCCATGCTTCAAAGTGGTGATTGATTAGTGAGTTTAAGAAGCATTTATGAGAGCGCTAGTAAATTGATTGGTAATTTGCAGACATATAGTGGGTAGGGAACAGGTAAGTGAAGACAAAATTGAAGGATAATTAATAACAATGATAAACTACAAGTTTGGTGATGGAATTTGTTTCCGTACATTTTCATTCATTATTATAGTCAAATGTAAGAGTAGTTAACTTCAATCGTTTTCTATATTTATTTTCATAACAGTTCTACTTCTTTTATTTGGTTAGTCAAGTTATTTTTAGGCATTTGTTAATCAGTTAAACTTTTTTTATTATGCATTTACTTTACTACACGAATGCTTGTTTCCGCGGTAGTTCACCTTCCATTGGACACTACCTTTTATTCAGAGTCATTATGCATTTGCGTGCAATTGCATAAACTAATTTTTATTTTTGTAATTGGACCTCTTATGACATGTTTTTTTTTTTATGCAAATAAGCTAAAGGTGAAAACCCTTACAAATGGGGTCAAGTATTTACCATGAATTTCACATCAAGTTGAATTTAAGCACATGGTTGTATAAGCTATAGCTACGCTACATGGTAGCTTTGATTTGGCACGTCCTCGATAATTTGGTGGTGCAATTTTAAACATGCTAAACGTAAAACCTTAATTCAATTGCAGGCTTTTAGAGCTGATAATCTAATAACAAAGTTTATGAATAGAAAATATGGATGAAGAACTTAGTAGTACGTGTTTTGTTTAGCCTCTATGATAACATTTGTAGTGACACTTTTGCAAAAAATAATTGCAATCAACTTGAAAGATTCAATTGTTAGCTTCGTTTCAACGTTGGCGTTGGGTGAAGGCACAAACAAACACATGCTTAAAACTAATTCTATATTTACTCAACAAAAAAAAAACTAATTCTATATATTATATAATTTTTGTCTTGAGAGGTGTAAATTAAAGCTTAATTTTATTTCATGGTAAGAAAATGGGTACAATGTACCTCTAAATAGTGAAACAACATCATTATTATCTCATAATCATGATACACGGACACTCAGACATCTATTCAATCACATTGAAAATTATGGTTAATTAGATGATTAATTAAATTCACGATCATATTAAACTACATGAATTAACTAATAACCATAATTTTTAATGTGAATTGAATTAACCTTTGATGGAGTCGGTACACAAATATTTAAGTCAAATGCATGAATTTTGTTCTCTATTTACAAGTTCGCCGTCTTCAGAATAGCTTCATCGATATTACCCATCAAATAAATGCTTGTTATCATGTTTATGTTATGAGTCATATCAACTAATAATATGAGACACATGTTAAGGAAATAAAAAATAAATAAAATTTGTTTTGAAAACAATTTTTTTACACTTTTAAAAAGTTATAAATATCCTTAAAAAAAGTTAATTGCATAAATTTCAAATTAATTTTACTATATTTGACTTCTTTTTTTTTTGAAGGACTATATTTGACTTCTTTTTTTTTTGAAGGACTATATTTGACTTCTTAACAATTACAAAAATTGCATATGAGATACATGATCACAATTGTAAGAGGAAATTCATTTTGAAGATTTATTCAATGATGTATTTCTATATAAAATACAAGAGTACTTGGTTTGCATTTTTCTTGTGTTATTATATGTAAATAGGCTTAAATGTTCTTTTGGTCCCTTAACTATTTAATTGGTATCGTTTTGGTCCCTTAACTAAAAAAAAGATTGTTTGAGGATTTTAAGTTTTTTTTTTAGTCTCGTTTTGGTCCCTTCTGTTAGGTTTCCGTTAGGGTTTTAAAAAAAAGTTAACTTCTGGACACGTTTCACGTTGTCATTGGCTCTGAGTTTTTTTCCTTTTTACAAAAAAAAATTATAATTTAAAAAAAAAAAATCTCAAAGCCAATGACAAGGTGACACGTGTCACCTTGTCATTGGTTCTGTGAATTTTTTACAAAAAAATAAAATATATATATTTAATTTTTTTTATAAAAGAAATATATATTTTTTTTGTAAAAAAAAAATCTCAGACCCAATGATAAGGTGACACGTGTCCACATTTAACGTTTTTTTTATTAAAACTAACGAAAACCTAACAGAAGGGACCAAAACGAGACTAAAAAAAACTTAAAATTCTCAAACAATCTTTTTTTAGTTAAGGGACCAAAACGATACTAATTAAATAGTTAAGGGACCAAAAGAGCATTTAAGTCATGTAAATACCAATGAAAAATCTCTATATTTGGATTTTGGACGATTAGCAAAGGCACAATGATTGATTTGAAAGAATTTTGAATCGAGTAATGATATATTGACATTTATTTTGGGACAACTTTTCCAACAACTTAAAAATACATACCCTATGACACATTGACATAGTGTTTTTTGGAATTTTTTTCCTTTTACTTTTACAAAAATATCCTTACATATATAGCGTTGTCAAAATAGTTATATGTTCAAATATCATTTCTTCATTAAGTGAATAATACTCACGAGTTCGAGTTATTCAAATCTCATCTACAATTAAGAAAGAATGATTGAGAATATGGTTTTCATTGAATAACTGTGGGGGGGAATCTTTAGTGTCAGGGAACACAGTTTATGTCTTCCTCCTGTTTCACGTACTATGATTGGACGTTTACTGTTATCGGTGTCCACACTTTTTTAATTGTTTTCAATTTCGAAAGTGAAGGGTGCGTTTTGCCATTTAAAAATTACCTTTCAAGGTGGACGAATGTATTGGTATGTCTAATGTGATTAAAATTGACTAAATAGTCAATTTTTCTAAAATTATAAGTTTTATCAATTATCTTCTTGAAATTAATAAAACTTTAATTATCTTCTGAAATTTCATAACGTTAGTCAATTTATCTCCTCCGTCAAATTTTTCTGTTAGTGAACATGATATTTTACAAATACCTCCCCTGAAGTTTTGCACTTATGTGCAAAATGCCCCCTAAACTTAAAAATTTATATTATTTTTTTCTTAAAAACAAACAATTAATAGTTAAATATTAAAACTAACTATTAATTTTGGAATTTGGGAAAACTACATGCATATATACATCAAAATAGGCTCCAAAATGGAGAAAAATATGTATTTTTTAAAGTGACAATAATGGGATGATTTGTGAATTAATATTGGGGGTTGTGTAGTTTAAATGGTTTGAGCAAATTGTTGACATAGTTGGAGGAGTTAAAAGACTAAGATGGTGAAGGAGAAAATATAAATTTAAATCTGATTATTAATTTGTTTATAAATCTCTAAAAATAATAATTTGTCTATTAGAAATAACCATTATTGATCCCCGTGAGCTTAGCTCAGTTGGGAGGGATATCACATTTTATATGCAGGGGCCGGGGTTCGAACCCCGGACACTCCACTTCTCCACAATTAAATTGTGTAAGCTCTAACCACTAGGCTACTTGACCAAAAAATAAAAAAAAATAAAAAATAACAATTATTGTCACTTTAAAAATACACATTTTTCCCTATTTTGTCCAAACTCCAAAATTAATAGTTAGCTTTAATATTTAACTATTAATTGTTTGTTTTTAAAAAAATAAATATAAATTTTTAAGTTTGGGGGGCATTTTGCACATAAGTGCAAAACTTCAGGAGGGTATTTGCAAAACGTCATGTTCACTAACAGAAAAATTTGACGGAGGGGGTAAATTGACTAACGTTGTGAAATTTCAGGGGGGTAATTGAAGTTTTGTTAATTTCAGGGGGGAAAATTGACTATTTACTCGATTAAAATTGTCAATTAAAAAATACTCCATCTGTTTCAAAATGAGTGTCGTTTTAGCAAAAAAATTATTTT
Organism: Medicago truncatula; assembly: GCF_003473485.1. Taxonomy (NCBI): domain Eukaryota; kingdom Viridiplantae; phylum Streptophyta; class Magnoliopsida; order Fabales; family Fabaceae; genus Medicago; species Medicago truncatula. The sequence goes on along the minus strand of NC_053049.1, from coordinate 47,218,065 downwards.
AAAATGAATGTCACTTTCAGTTTTCAATGCAATAATAACTTTTTCTTTTCAATTGTACCTTTCAATTAATACTATGTTACACTACTTCCAAAAAATTATTTTTTCTTTAATGAAACACAAACCAATAGTTGATTAGGGTAATTTGGTAAAATTACTATGACATTTGACTACTTTATTTCATTCCTTAATATGTGTGCAATTGACTAAAGTGACACTTATTTTAAAATGGAGAGAGTAATAATCAAGACAACGTAAGTCTCACATGGAATTCGCGTCCCGTAGTGAAAATAAGTAAGGGACATTTTAACCCTTGTCTCCGTGCACTCGTTAAAAAGCATAAAAAATGAAGTTTTGAATTGAAATGACATTTTCAAAATTTTTGAAGAATTAACTAAACAACTTATAATACAAATACTATTCTTCAAAAAACGCTCCAATTTTTGGATATATTCCTTTGTTTAATGGGAGTATGATAATTTAGTCCGACAATGCTTGAGAATCGAAACTAATGATAATTTATACACAACAATCAAACTCTCCAATTCAACGAGGCGTCTTTTACAAAGGATAAAATTGTGAAGGTTCACGCAGGACGAAAAACAAACAACACCTCAGAAACGCAATTCTATGAACTCGAGATCGGAACATTGGCACCTCAAGTAAGGGTCAAACCACATCACACTCGAGGAATGACATATTATTTAACATCTTAGCCTCGACTCTGTTCTACTCTTCTGATACACCAAAAATTCTCACATCGCTTGAGAGTCGGCATCAATAGTAGAGTATAAACAAGTCCCATAGTCCTCAACCAACATCTTACAAAGGATAAAATCGTGAAGGCTTACACAAAATTAAAAATAGACAAAACCTCAAAAATGCAGTGTTGTGAACTTGATGTCTTTTTTCAATGCAAAAATTGTGTAAGAGGATTTACAAATTTATTGTTGTAAAATTTGTAAGTTAATTAAGTAATATAATTAGTGAGTTTTTTTTTTTTTTTTTTTCATATTGAGTGGAGATCTCCTCTTGTTACTTTTCCAACAATTTGGTTGGTTTTGATTTATTGTGTACCGTCTCAACATATCAATTATCTTTGTAGCGTTTAATCTAATGAGATGTACTTAAATCTTATGTTACAGTTTATTGTGTACATTTTATTTAGCTTGGGTGTGACTAGCAATTAGTTTAGCTCATATGATAAAAAATTATAGAAATATTTGATATACTGGAACACAAATTGGACCCCACAATTGTATAGATTCTTTGAAATCCTAGAAAAAATATGAATGATGATAAGAAGTGTGCTAAGAACACTAGTTACAAAAAACCAAAAATATATAGTATATATACTAAGTTTTATTATCAATTAACGTGACTAATCTCTATAAAAAAACCTGTTACACACAAGATGAGTTTTTCCTTCTCTGAATTTTCTCAATTCAAAAGAGCAAGAGATTGAGCTCTTAACCATTTCCTGAAGTGACACCTTCTCTGAATACACTATTTTTATACACATCACATCCATATTTTATTAATGAATATCCTAAAGATATTATTAGCAGTTTCCTTTGTATAAAACGTTCTGAGTGTGTTTGGTGAAGTAGTTTTGATTAAGGCGCAAGTGGCTTCTTGGATAGTCATAGTACGAACTGTTGGTATGTTTCATGGTTTGGTAAGTCTGGAAAATGTTGAAAAAGTGTTGCAGAGAGTACGTAGAAACTCTTTTTTGAATCCGTACAAAATGAAAATAGGAGAATAATGAAATGTACTTGGTTAGAAGTGCTTATCGTTGTTGTGTTGGTGAAATGCAAAAATTCCTCCAAAAATAAAAAATCTACTTTAGCATGTATGTTCGTAGAAATTGCCTATAGAGGGGTAAATTGTCCATATAATTGTGTGCTATGTGATTCCGATATTAAAGATAACATGCATATCCTTTTGGCAAATGATTGAAAATGGAACTATATATATTACACAGGTTTTGAACTCATCACATTCGATGGCCAAGAACATTAGAGTTGCTGCCTGTCTGTTTGCGACAGATCGAGGTATAGCCTTTTGTTAACGGATTGACAGAATGCACAAGATGCTCATAAAATTAGTCACAACAACCATGACCGGAACTGAGTTAGTGTTTCATGGCTAAGACCTACTACATTGTGTCTGTGCTAGAGATGATCAAAGTCGCATTGTCCTAGCTCAAATTGACAAGTATTCACCAGTAACTAACTGATGTTGATGTTGATGTTGGAGGGGCCTTAGGATTACTACTTTTCCGTGAATAATAAACTTTATGTTGAGTTCTGTTGTGAATCTGATCAAAAATCACACCAATAACAACTTGATGTGTGGAGCAAGGGATAATTAAGCAACCAAAACAAAGTGTATGAAAGTTATAAATACAAGCCAAAAGTAGAAAACAACGTCGAGAAGAACAAAAGAAGAAGAAGAACACAAAGAAATTTGTTGACCCAGTTCGGTCCAATCTGACCTAGTCTGGGGGAGAGAGCAGCCCTCCAATCCACTATATGATGAGTTTCGTTACAAAGAGAAATCAATGGGTTACAAGAATAAGTCTTCCGCCTAATTCTACCCAAAGTCCCAATCTCTTCCCGTAACCAAGAGACTCCAATCCTGATAGTGTTTCCCAAGGTGAATCAACCCACAAACCCTAGTGTTTGTTCCGAAGAGACAAACTCTATACAAACCTTAGTTTTGTTGTTGCTTTTCTAAACCCTTGTTTCAGCCCCCTCTATCTCTCTCTATCTCTCTCTCCAAAATAGCCTGATACAAGGTCTATATTTATAGTAAAAGTCCTGCTTAAAATCTATAACAAATCTGCTTAAAATCTGTAACAAAACTATAACAAATCTGCTCCCAAAGATACGTTTTATTTTTATCCGCCAGCGTACCATCGTGCCACGATGAGACCCCATCGTGCCACGATTTTTCCAGTGCCTTGCCCAAAAAACTAAAACCTCCATCGTGCCACTTTGCCTTGCCGTCGTGCCACGATTCTGCAGAAACCTGATTTTAAGTTAACTCTCACAATTCTCCACCTTGACTTCAAATCAATGATGATGCCGATCATCAACCTCCTTTCTGCTCAAACCCTTGCTTCCCACTACTCCAAGTAGCTCCACAAGTTTACACCCTCAACCTCTTCAGTAATCGGAATGTCTTCCGCCTTCTCGAAGATGCTTGTAGTCCAACTACGCTAGGAATTTCAGGTAGTTCTACAAGACTATACCATAACCTCTTCAATACGAGATATCTCCCGCTTTCCTTGAAGATCTACTTGTACCCAATCACCCTTGGCTTTTAGAGTAATCAACAAGTATACACCTCAACCACTTCAGCCATCAGAATATCTTCCGCCTTCTCGAAGGTCCTTGCAGTCCAACTACACTAGGAGTTTTAGGTAGACCCACAAGCTTTCACCATAACATCTTCAACACAGAACATCTCCTGCTTCCTTGAAGATCACCTTGCATCCAATCACCCTTGGCATTCTTTTAGAGTAATCTCGCAAGCCGTGCTACATATTCTCCAACTTCATGAAGAAATCCCTTGCTCACCATAGAGCATAGCACCCAAGGTCTTCATAGTCGTACCATTACCGGTGTGTTCAACTCCACCTCACGCTGAGCGTACTCTACCTCAACTAGTAAATGCGTACATCCCACTATGTCTTCAACCTTGAAACTCCACCTCAACAGGTAGATCATGAGTATTCTTACCACCGCCTCTCCAGGCTGATGTTGAGTGTTTAACGTCTCTCCAGACGACCACCGCTCCACTAGGCATCAATCCCAAGGTGAGACACATCACCTTCTTCTTCCTCCAAACAACACCACACCATCAGAGCACCCGCATCCTCATAACCCTCAGAGACAATTTGTGCGGAGCTACCATTAATCTCCGGACAATCCTTCTTGAAGTGACTCATCTTGTGACAGTTAAAGCATTCAAACCTTGCCTTGTTTCCACTCTTTCTCCGGTTACCTCTACCTCCACCATTCCCTCTTGTGACACTTAGGCCATCACCGTGTTCATGAGTCAAGTCCTTGGACTTGGTCAACTCCTTGGTTCTCAAAGCCGCTTGAACTTCTTCCAAGGTAACAGTGCCTTCCTTGCCATAGAGCATGGTATCTTTGAACGATTCAAAAGATTTCGGTAGAGCACACAACAAGAGTATAGCTTTATCCTCATCCTCAAGTTGCACCTCAATATTCTCCAAGTCATCTAGGATTTTGTTGAACTCCGTAAGTTGCTCCATGATGGCCTTTGACTCTTCCATCCTGAATGAGTAGAGTCGTTGTTTTAGGAATTGCCGATGAGCCAAAGACTTTGTCATATACAAAGATTCCAACTTTGCCCACATCGATGCCGCGGTTGCTTCCTTTGCTACTTCTCTCAAAACTTTATCTCCGAGGCACAAGACAATGGCACTCCTGGCCTTGTCCACCATCTCGGTCTTCTCCGCTTGTGACATGGTGACCGATAACGAACCTTCACCCTTCAAAGCTTTCTCACACTTTTGTTGTATTAACACCGCTTCCATCTTTACCTTCCATAACCCGAAATCGTTATCTCCGGTAAACTTCTCGATATCCCACTTTGAACCCATGGTACTTAATTATCCTTTGACCCTTGCCCCACGGTGGGCGCCAATTGTTGTGAATCTGATCAAAAATCACACCAATAACAACTTGATGTGTGGAGCAATGGATAATTAAGCAACCAAAACAAAGTGTATGAAAGTTATAAATACAAGTCAAAAGTAGAAAACAACGGCGAGAAGAACAAAAGAAGAACAAGAACACAAAGAAATTTGTTGACCCAGTTCGGTCCAATCTGACCTAGTCTGGGGGAGAGAGCAGCCCTCCAATCCACTATATGATGAGTTTCGTTACAAAGAGAAATCAATGGGTTACAAGAATAAGTCTCCCGCCTAATTCTACCCAAAGTCCCAATCTCTTCCCGTAACCAAGAGACTCCAATCCTAATAGTGTTTCCCAAGGTGAATCAACCCACAAACCCTAGTGTTTGTTCCGAAGAGACAAACTCTATACAAACCCTAGTTTTGTTGTTGCTTTTCTAAACCCTTGTTTCAGCCCCCCTATCTCTCTCTATCTCTCTCTCTCTAAAATAGCATGATACAAGGTCTATATTTATAGTAAAAGTCCTGCTTAAAATCTATAACAAATCTGCTTAAAATCTGTAAAAAAAAAACTATAACAAATCTGCTCCCAAAGATACGTTTTATTTTTATCCGCCAGCGCACCATCGTGCCACGATGAGACCCCATCGTACCACGATTTTTCCAGTGCCTTGCCCAAAAAACTAAAACCTCCATCGTGCCACGTTGCCTTGCCGTCGTGCCACGATTCTGCAGAAACCTGATTTTAAGTTAACTCTCACAAGTTCATTACAAGACAAACCAATAAAATTGTTCACAATCGTATTAGAGTGTGACCACATCTTTATTATTGAAATGATATTATTCCCTCTTGTAAAAAGAATAAACAAAGTGTTGTTGATTGAGAGCTTAATTAGGTTCCTCACGTTAGTGGACCAAACTTATCGATCTCAAGCCCTTATTCACTGAGCCTGATCCCACCAGAGAGACCCAACATGTACAGTTAAAATTAAGGACAAATATCTTTTTCCATTAAAAAAAACGCCAATACACAAGTTGTTGAGAAAATGCTATTATGTGCATTTTAGTTTTACTACTATATTTATGAATGCAATGAGTCATGAGAATCCGGAGTTCAGTATGGGATAGGTAAAGTCTCATCAAGAATTGAAGTCAGGTTCTCTTCTACAATTTGTCATTGATGGAGCTTATTCATTTAATATATATATATACATAAAAAATTGGTCACATGAGAAAATCAATCTCATTTCCTCTCAATTCAAAAGAAAGAATTAATCCACTCAGACCCATCAACATAATTGAGTGAAATAAATGGTTTAGCCTCCTCATCAGTGAGTTCCCTTGACCATGCTACCCTCCCTGCATAGCTTGCTCCTGGTCCTGTGCATTTGTATTGTCCATAGAATACAGTCCTGATAATGGTGGTGGACCCAATAGAATAGAATGAGAACAAAAAATACAACATCAAATTATAACGCACTCACATGCGCATGCCAATGTGTCTATAGCTAAATAAGATATAGAATTGATCAAAATTTAGAATTAGGTAGCTTAGGACCAAGGCCTTTTTCTAAAACTTTATAAGCAAACAAAAACAATTAGTTTTGATGGCAGGATTCTTTTCCATTCAAAGTGCTACCTTATTTTCTTATTCTTCAGAGTGTATTTTTCTAGCACTTTGTGAGTTTGTGTGTGTATTGGAAGGTAACACATGGATTTGCACCAAACACACATGTAATGTAGAGTTGCTAAAGTGGGAATTCAAATAAGGTAGTGGTCTCTTTTCATCCTGGTTGTACATTACCCTAATTAAACTATATAGTCTTTTACTTACTCCATCAATAAATGAGATTCTTACACACACCTTTTATTTTTGGGTACATTTTTTACTCACATTTCTAGTATGATGATGGATGCTGCTGAGTCTCAAAGTTTGTGCGTATGTCACTTGGAAAAGTTGGTAGTAAAGCAACCAGGTTATTGATTTTAGCAAACATATTTTAATTAATATAAGAGAATACATAAGAAGATGAGAATGAGAATGAAAAACTTACATTTCACGGTTGGGATCACCCCAATTGTACCATCCTTTGGGAATGATGATATTGTCCATGTAAGTGTAAGCAAAGACAACCCGAGAAAAGGGACCCCAAGCCCTTCCAAGGTATAGTGCTCCTGATCCCGTGACCTTACAGTGTACAAACGAGAATCCCGTGTCTTCTAATAAACTGTTCCTTCCTTGTGCTGTTAGTGCTCCTATATTTTGTGCTATTGCATGCACGTGACACCCCTATGTTATTACCAACTTCATTAGTCAAATTTTTAGAACGATTTCATCTTGAAAATGAAAATGAAACTAATTAATTACCTCAAAAAGAGAGAGAGCATTGCCAAATATGAAATCAACAGAGCCTTCAATATAACAATCTTTATAATAGTGCCTACCAATATGATCATACAGTGTGTCCTGTGCCCCTAAGAATTTGCAGCCAAGGAACATAGCAGTATCAGCTGAAATTCTCAATGCCACTCCTTGTTTTCCAACTGCTCCTGGTTTAGGAATTGGAGCAGTATTCTGTATACATACATACATACACTCACAGTCTTAATTTTCTTGTAACAACACAAACATAGAAATGAGGCTTGTTTTGTTACTTACTTTGAATGTGATGTTCTTAGCAATGAAATAAGGTGAATTCACTGCAAAAGTTGCCGAACCATAAGTTCCTAGTGTCTGTCCTTTTGCTCCAGGATTAGGAGTTAGAGCAGTGTCACCCCATTGAACAATTGTTTTATCTGCACCTGCTCCTTGTATGGTTATGAATGATTTTAATGCAGGAATGCTAACTTTCTCTCTGTATATACACATTTTTATTTTTAAGACAAATTAAATAGCAAATAAGTGATTATCATTTATATGTCAAATGTAATTAAAATTTTGTTACAATAGTAAACACACAAAATTTTGTAAATTGTTTATAAATAGTTCATTAGCTGCAAAGTCTTCTATACTCAAATACCAATTATCAAAGCATTTAAATCACAAAAAAAGGACACTAATTTGTGATCACTTTCCAACTAGAACAAAAAAACACCAAACCCCACCTCTCACATGAACAAACCAAGGCCATAAAACAGAATGTGACAAAATTGTAATGGAATAATAACAAAAACAAAAAAAAAAGTATAATAGCACAAGTACTTACGTGTAAACCCCTGCATGAACCTTAATGACAACTCTCACTAAATTAATGAAGGGAAGGGAATCAATGGCTGCTTGAATTGATGAAAATCCTCCTTTACTTGAATGTTTATAAACGTTCAAAGTATAAGAAGGAAAAAGCTTATTTTTGGCTGTTCTAAAGACAGTATGTTTGAGACCACCAACAAATTTCACCCATTTCATGAATTGTTGTTCTGATTCTTGGACTTTGGTCATATTGGCAGACATTCCAAATCCAGTAGAAGGTTTTGGTCGAAGTCCCTTTGTATGACATTGTGTTACAATGGGATTTTGTAGAACAAGAAGAAGTAATAAAACATAGAAAATGAAATTCATGTTTGAAGTATTATTCTTAGAAAGAAAGAATGTTACAAACAAAAGAAAAATGTAGGTGGAGAATGTGATTTGGAACTATACAAAAATTGGCTTGTGTCATGGTTTTATATACAAGTTATGTTATTCAGGTGGGACCATATATTAAGTGAAGCTGAATCAGAGAATCATTTACAGAGAGATAGATAGATAGGTCACGGGTGCATTGCATCTATTGATATATGTTCAAAGAAATTAAGAGAGATGAACAATCTAAATTCTAAACCACAGGCACAGGACATGTTGCACTTTTTGTTCATAAAATTGTTCTTTTAATATTTTTTGTTTTGGTTCATGTCACTTTTCTTTTGTTGTTGTCATTTTTTGTTTGTTTTGGTGCTTCCCGTGAGTCCCTTTATTCTTGTGTGTGAATGTGAAAAGTATTCTTGTTGGGATAACATAACACTCACTTTCCAAGCTCTTTACGAAACTATATTTCACAGTAAAATTTACGTAGATCTCACCACTTTATAAATTGTTGTGTATACTAGTGATATCTACAAAATTACAAATAGTGAGAAAAATGACGTTGAAAAGATATTGTTAGGATGAATCTTGTTAGCAATGTTTAGTATGCATTATTATGCGAAGTGCTAACTTTTCGGGAGCTGCATGCTAATAGTTGGATACTTGTATATATAATTAAGTTGTTGTTGTTTAGTTGATATAGTTTTTCTATTTGAACACTTGGAATGGTTGAGATTAATTCCCAATTTTAAATTTCAAGTGGTTGGTGATTCAGAGAAGCACCGTGGGTTGAGAAGGAAGACTTGCCAGAAGTAACTAGACAAAAGACAAAGATGAGGCTATAAATTATATATAACTTACAATTATGTGTAAGAACTCACAACAAAGCATTAGTAACCACTATTTGTTTGCATTCTAAAGAACCATCAATGTACTTTCCTTTTTGCTTTCTTTTTGTTCTATTGTTGTAATTTGTAAAGAAGTGCTAATATCAAGTTCTTTTTGGTGGATTTTGGGTATCCCGGTTGAGTTCAAACTCGGACTAAGGAGAAAAACATGATATAACAACTTTTATTAACATTTGTTATTAAAACATATTTTAAATTATTTTTGGATGAATTTTTTTTACTATTATCTTTAGTCCGATTAGCATTATTGGAGCGTTAGTGTACCGCAACAGAGGGAAAATCATTTCGGCTGTATTCAAGTTCGATTTTTTAATAAAATAATTATAGATCAAACTTTACTTAACGATTAGCCACCTGTTTCTCAATTGGTCAAGACTTTTTCTCTAAAAATCAAATTACTACTAGCATATTACCTTCATTCATCAGTTCAATCCATGCCACGAGTAAGAAAATTAAAACTAGTTTCAACTTGCAAATTAAGTTCATAAAAAAATTAATGGAATTGAAAGTTGGTTATAACTTATAAGCTTTAGGGAAGGAGAAAGTAATGAAATTGTTAATTAAAGGGTCCACTAACTATTAATTAAGAGTAACATATTGATCCGTGAATGAAAGGATAATGCATGAGTCCAAACAACTAATTCCAACCAATAATGCAATTGCAACATCTGTACCTACCAGAGTCCAGACTATCACGCCGATGGTTTTATGTGCTAATCCAGTGACCTAAGCTTCGCATTCAAATTTATATGTGAATGATTTTTTTCAACATAATGAAATATTATTTTTCAGATCATCGTATTTTTTGCTGAGCTTATGATTGGTTTTTCGAAAACAAAAATTGATTCCCACTGAGTTGATTCTTTAAAATTGATTCTGACTGAAAACAAGTTAAATCAGTGGTGGAGGAAGAAAAAAAAGTTCGGATGGACCATTAAAATAAATTATAATGTATAAATATAAACTAAAGTTGTAATAAGTACATATTGGTTTAAATTTAAATATGTGTTTCGTCCCTGCAAATAGGGCTCGTTTGAATTTTCGGCGAAATCTGACTGGAAAAGGACATGGATGACTAGCCAAATTACACACGAAATGACCATTTTGCCCTTAATGAAACTACACACATGTGAAACGACCATTCTACCCCTTTCTTCTTCATTCTCTTCCATCACCACCACCACCAAACACCATGGATTTCAATGAACCCAGCAACAACAACTCTTACCCCAATTCCAGAATCACGGCTCCACCAAAATTGAAATTGAAGAATAGCAGATTTTGGTTACATGGAAGTGCATATGAAGTCGCCGTCGGAAGCTAGCTCACCGCCGTCAAACCCAACCACCACCTTCAACCTCTCTCACAGTTTGTCTCTCCCGTTACGACTCTCTCGTATCTGATCTCACGAACCACCGCGCCACCTGCCGTCACCATCGCCGCCATCCGTCGTCATCTCTATCTTCGTCCTCCCAACACAGATCTGAAGCACCTCCCTTTCATGTTGTTTTTCTGGTTCTGGTTCGGAGAGAATACAATGAATGGTGGAAAAATGGATCGGGTCGAGTGATTCTCTGGTAGGAAGTTAGAGAGAGAAAGCGGAGGAGCGAGAAAGGGAAAGAAGGGCAAGTAGAGGAGAGCAGTGGACAACATAGCAAAGAAAGTGTTGATTGAAGAGTTCGATGATGTTGGTGGTGGTGGTGGTGATGGAATCAGATCCCGTGTTGGTGTTGGTGTTGGTGAAGGAAATAAGAACGGGTGAGAAGAAGAGAGAGGGAAGAAAGAAGAAAGAATAAATAAGTCAAGGGCATTATGGTCTTTTCACTTATGTCTTGGATCATTAAGGGTAAAAGAGTCACTTCAGGTCAAAATGTTGAGTCAGCAAGGTTATGTCCCAGCCAGATGGCGCCACATCATTGTCAAGTCATTAATCACGTGCCACGTAAGCATTTAGATGTAATTAGGATCAAAAGTGATATGATTAGTAATTGCAGGGAAGGTTTAGGAGGATTGGTAAGTGTAGGGACAAAAATTCAAACGAGCCCTATTTGCAGGGACGAAACACATATTTAAGCCTTACATATTTTACAACTACTAGAAATGATGAATTTTTTTTTTATACAATACGACTGTTAGTCCCCGTAAGCTTAACTCAGTTGGTAAAAACAATGCATAATATATGTAAGGTCAAGGGTTTTAACCTTGGACACCAAAAAAAAAAATACAATACAACTGTTAACTGAGAGAATTTTCAATTGACAGTACAATATGCAGACGATTTGAAACTCATGCAAATTCGAAGGTCTATACGTCTTCACTGACATGCCAAGTATAAGCATCACAAAAATCACGTATACCACTTTTGAAATTGCCGAAAACTAAAAATGCTGAAAAATTGTTTAAAGTTTTGCAAAATAGACCTATAATTTAAATATTTAAATTTTCGGGTAGGCAACTACACCACTTTACAGAAATTTGGATCGCCTGAAACTTAAAACTGAAATAAAATTGTTTAAAATCTCATAAAATATATTTATGGTCGATAATTTTTTAATTTTTCTGAGTGGATCCACCCTAGCCCATGAAGGGCTCTGCCTCTGAGTTAAATGTAAAGTGAGTTATATTTAGATAGACTCATGTAAAAAAAGTGAGCCGAACTATAATTTTGTATATAAAAATCAATTTTAAAATCAAATTATACAAATTTTAACTTCAAATAGAATTCATGATGAAAAAAAAATCAATTCTACTCGTAGTAGTTAAACTTGCCAAAATCAATTATAGACTTTCAAAATTAGTTTTGACTATGCCAAAAGTGAACCAAATCTACACTTAAACTCGTTTAATGAAAAGTGAAGGTGTAAAAAATTAAATGACAAAAGAGCCTGAAAATGACATAAATAACTTGAACAATAGTTAACCACCGTTCGCTCTTTCACGTCGACCGTTAGTTCCAAATAAACACAAGGTCAAAAAAATCCAACGGCACTTAAGTGTCGTGGAGCATGAAATTTCATTCTAGAGTATAACTCAACTCCAGCTTGTAGTGCTTCCAAGTTCCAACTTATGGTGCTCGTATATGAAAACAAACTGGGCTCTTGAAGTTGAAAAACTAGTCCGATGTGGAAATTCCCCATAGATTTGATTAGAGAAGTTAAACATTTGACAATGTGAAGCAAGAGCTTAAAGGATCAGAAACCTTACATGTAAGGCTTTTCTTAGCAAAGGAATCAGTATTAACATGCCTGCATAGCTGGAAAAATCCTTCTTCATTTAACCCAATTACCCAGAGAGAAAAGGTTGTTCTAGAATTGTCATGCTCTAAGGCATTAAGTGTCATTGGATTTTTTTACCTTACATGTGTATATTTGGAACGGCAGCTAATTGCTGCCGCAAAAGAGCGAACAGTAGTTAACTGCAGTTAGAGTTGTTTAGGTCATTTTCAGGTGTTTTTCAACATTTTTGAAGTGTAAACAACAATTTTTTTATTTCAAAAATGGTTTTTTGAGATCTACATATGGACCTAATATTTGACCAAAAAAGTAATTTAAAAAATAAACTATGAATTTAATCTCTAATGTTTTACTTTTTCTCTAACAAAATGACAATAAATTTTTAGATGCTTTGTCCTTTCATGTAGGAAAGGATTAGCTTCGATGTTAATCGCACTCTGGTTGTCACAATATTGTGTTGAAAGTTTGCTACAATGTACTCCCAAATCAGCCAACAAATAAGGTAACCACGACAACCCGCAACTAACAAAGGATAACGTCGTATACTCTGCCTTATATAGTTTATATTTGAGGTACTAAAATCAAATGTTCTACTTAAGATAGAGAAATCAATTTAAGTACAAAAAATATTACATGGACTAAAATAAAAGTAAAAAATATATATTGTAATGGCAAATTATTTTTTATAGACACAAGAAAATTATATATTTAAATGAATTAAAACTTAATTGAAACTTGAATTTTTTACGTACCTTACAAATAGTATTAATTAATTATCCTTTCTATCTAGATTTAGATTACTTGTATCATTAGTATTAGTATTAATTAATTATCCTTTCTATCTAGATTTATATTACTTGTATCATTAGTGTTGTTAGCAAAACAAGTGTCACGTTTTGACATTGCAAATGTGTTAGATTAGAGTTAGGAACACAAAAATGTATCAGAGGAGGGAGTGTCCAAATAGCTGGCCACTCGGTGCAAAAAGAATTAAGTTAGGGGGTTAAATATAATTTTTTAAATTTCAGGGTGTGCACATGCACACCGTCAACTCTATGTGGCTCTGCCTACGTGAGCAACAGAGGTCAAAAGAACTCTGATATCATTAAAAAGTTGTTGAACATGGTGAATTGATGATGAAGAAAGTTCTAGAATCCATAATAGAAATCTAAGAAAGAACTAACTTGGGAAGAATTATTATTATTATTATTGATCTAATGATGAAAATAGTTCAAAGTACTATTTACAGTTCTCAATCTCTAACAAAATTTATATAATGGTTCCTTTTTTATTTTTGTGGAGAATCGACAAAGATTTTGAAATGTTATTTTATTTTATTTTTTTGAAACGGATTTTGAAATGTTCTTTCTTCCTATACTCAAAGCAACCTTCAATTCTTGCACACTACTAGATAATAACATAAAAGTTGTATGTCTTATTTCTATAATATTTACATCAGCATGACAAATGAAGTTTATTTAACCATCGATAAAACGGTCATTCTGTATTATCAAATTTTAGATTCAAGGAGGACCTAACTTAAATTTTGGTTATCTATATCCGTAAGTTGTGGTTGATTGTTTTGTTGCATCTAATGTAGATGATAAACCTATTTACACACCTTTTCAAAATATTGTTGGACGGAGATTTCCTTATTTAGAATCTTTCACATCATAGTCACTTGCTTTGAAAATTCTCAACTATGGTAACTTTTCAACATGATTTGCAGTTGAGAAGCATCTCTTAGAAGGAGAGACTTCTCAACTTGACCAACAAGAGTAATAGATTGATACTTAATTTTAAAAGCAATGGTAGTTTAGAAGAAAAAAATTAATGTGTGCTGTAAAGAAAAAAAAAACACAATCACATGAGTTAGTGATCATGTCTTAAAAAAACTTTAAAAAAAAAGCCCTTATGTCTCTAAAACATGTATCTCTTTGTCTTTTGTCTGCATCCGTTAATGATTAAAGACTCAAGAACAAGAATTAATTAAAGCATGGATGAGTCTATCTTCACCCCTTTACGATTTTTCTTCCACTTCTCCTTGTGTAGCTAATTTGATTTTTATTTATTTAACGTTGCTAGTTTATTTTGATTAGGCTAGGAAGGATATATATGAACTCTCTAAAATCCTGATGTAATGTGAACAATTCTTATTCAATACATGTTTATAATCACATGGTGACTATCGTCCCTTCCTCCCAATATATATAATTTATTTTAACAAATGATGTACACAAGAGTTAACATATACTGTTAATTTTATTGATTTTATAAAAATTATGACTTATTTTCCAAATAGCATGAATTTTAAAAAAAGATAGTAGTAACAGTTAGATTAGAAAAACCAATTTTTTTATGAGAATAGAAAAAACAATATTAACTTCATCTATATTGTAAAATAACTTCTAAAATATTATTTTTTTTTGCTAAACTGACTTATATTTTGAGACCGATGGAGTAGATCACCATATATATAGAAGCTGAATACTAGTTTAGGTCTTAATTAATAATATAACCTTGATTTATGTGGAATCTTGATCTTAATATTTTATGCCTACTTCAGTTTTACTTATATATATATATATATATCCTTGCCTGATATTATTATATTTTGGAAGTGTGAGTACAATATTATTTATTGAACATATATAAAATATTTGCTGATTCATATATATATATATATATATATATATATATATATATATATATATATATATATATATATATATATTGTGATCTATCTGATCTCATGATGGCATAAACTAGCTTACGAACGAGTTTTATGCCGGAGGTGCAGGATTCAACCAGTGTGCTACTTCCTTTTCCTTCTACCTAACAAACAAACTACTACTAACATTTCCACCTTTATCCAAACAGTTACACTGGAAACCCTATCACCATATGGAAAACATAAGAGTGAGGAGACACTCATGATCAATCATCTACGTGTAGAATAAGTAATATAATAATTAAGAAGATTTCATTTCATCAAAAAATATGAGCGATTCAAAATTTTCCTCAATATTTTTGTGCATGAAATGAAACAAAAAGCTCTTACAAGATTGAATTTCAAAAGTTTTTTTGTACGGCAAAGGAAGATCTAGACCCTCCAAGGAAACTCCCTCTTCTAGTTATTATACAAGCTCCTCTTGAAGCTTTTTTTTGATATTGTTGCCTTTGGAGTGCACAAGTACCGGCCAAAGCTTTTGCATGATTTCTTTTTGTTTCTGTAATTTGGTCTCTCTAATTTCTTAGAAAGATCTTCTACACTCTGCACTCTAGCTAAAGAACCAAAAGATTGTGCCTTCCCTTGATAAAACATAGACAATCCTCTCCTGCAAATGTCACAATAAATATATAGAATTGAATTAAAGTACAACAAAATATTCATATAGAATATAAAAATTATATATATAGCAAAAAAAATGCATCATGCATGAGAAATATATATTGCTTACTTCAAAGGGAGATGGTTCATAAGTTCTGATAGTTCATATAAGGGACCATTTGAATGTGATGATGATGAAGATGACAAACTAGAAGTTGAAGAGGATGCTTCTTGATCATCATCTAACTCTGATGAAGAAGATGAACACATAGAATTCATTGAATCTTCTGTAATAGATCCATTCGAAATTGAATCAGTTACATCATCATCATCCACATCTTGCTTAACAATCCAATTTTTGTTACTGTTACCATCTTTGATTCCCTTCACATTCATTTCTAGAAATATTTGTTTTGCCCTTTGTCACCTAAAGAAGAAGAAAATGGAAGAAAGTGTCTCCTCTATTATGAAATGGAATTGGCCATGATTACATGTATATGGAGTAGTTAACTTTAACAGATAAAGCATATAATATTGGGTGGTCTTATATATAGAACCTTACCAATCAATGAAGATTTGGATAATGTTGTTGTTACTTGTTTTCATAAATATATATATATATATATATATATATATATATATATATATATATATATATATATATGAGTTGGCTTTAGATAAATATAACGTATATTATTAATAATATTCTATCTTGATTAAATTTTTGTCACAGTCAGATCACGTTATATATGGTGTAAAATAAATAGCATCTCTCACATTGTTAAGATAGAGGATAAGGACTAAATAATGACAACCATATCGTGAGTCACCCCTTTTAATATTATTAACTTCTCTTTTATTTTTGCCTTGTGAAAATAGTGGACCCATTTTGCTAACTAGTAATAACTATGCTTCATAAAGCCATATCAGATAAGTGTATTCCAATTCGACAACCTAATCCATCATAAATTTCAATCTGAAAGAAAATATGATAAAGAAAAATATGGAAAAGATAGGTTTAATCCATTTAAGGTAAAAAGTGTACTTATAGCATGTTTCCTTTTCTTTAAAGAATTTTAGAATATTTCATGTCATATGTAACTATGTAAGTTACGACCAGATTTCCCATAGTATGTTGATATAATTTTAGAATTGTAGTATGTTGATATAGTTTTACGTAATATAAATTATCTCGTATTGAATTGAGATCAGACGGTCTATATTACGCTATTAGATTAAACAAATAAACGTTCTCAACCGTTTATTTAGATCAAACGATCTAGAATTGTCACGGCCGCCACAAGGATGTTAAGAGTTTCATATTGAATGCCCTAACTATAGCTGTCAAAACCGGCGGTCCGTCCCTAAACGGGCTTCGGGTTTTATCGGGTCAGACCAAAAAGCCCGGTTGGAAAAACGGGCTTGAAATATACGCCCTGCACGGGCCGTAGGCTAACGGGCCGGCCCTTATTAAAAATTACATTTTTTTTATATAAAAAAGTACTAAAAAAATACTCCTATAGATTTTTTATAAATAAATTTTTAATATGTTTAAATAATGTCTAGCACAAAAATAAATTGCAAACATTTTCGTACACCAGTCGTAAACTAAAACGGCGAGGATAACAATTTTAAATAAATTAGATACGTTATGGTTATAGATATTTACTTCCCTTAAAAAAGTTATAGATATTTATATATTTGATCTTTCAAATTATAAATAACTAAACGAGTAAATATAATTTTATATTACATTCATATGTGTTAATTCATTGAATTTTCACTTTTATTTTTTAGTTTGATAATCAACTAAGTAAAGAATTATTTGAAAAATATATATAATTTATAGGATTTTTTTGTTATGCGGACTACCCGCGGCCCGTTCGGGCTAGCTCTAACGGGTACCGGATTTTTTAGGGTCGGGCTAAAAAGCCCTATTAAAATTCGGGCTCAATATTTAAGACCCAAACCCACGGGCCGGTCCGTTTTGACAGCTCTAACCCTAACCGATTATCCTATTAGCTAGTTTTGAATAAATCTTCGCTGCATGCTTACATGATCCCTAAAATTCTGTTTACTCAGTTTTCTTAGGAAACAAACTGTATTCAACCGGCCTTTAATTTTTGTCAATGAAAAGAAAAAGTATTCAACCCACGTGCTATGCGAACTTGGGTATGAAAATGGAAACTCATGGTCTATAATACGTTGGCATATTCCAATTGGTTGAACCGTTTGCCCCCTCATCCAAACATTAATCATGCACTTTTTTTTAAGGAAGTATTCATGCACTTTTATCTACGTATTAAATCAAGTCATCACGTATATGAGATATTCTTCGTATATATACCAAATGAATTTCATTAGTTTTTTGGCTACACCAATATAAATAAGAGAAATGATATTTGTACAACCACTTTTTAACAACTTTTGAAACAATCATCTCTCTCATATCCATATGTGTTTTTATTCTCTCTCCTTTTCTTTCTCTCTCTATTGATTTTGTCCAATAAGAAGAGAGAAAAAATGGCTATCACAAAGATTGTACAAAATTAGTTGTACAAATATCACTCCTCTATAAATAAAGTGTTGAGAATCCTGTTTATTTTTAGTTGTGCATTTTAATAAACAAAAAAAAAAAAAAGTTGTGCATTTCTGCCAAAAAAAAAAATACTCCCTCCGTCCCTTAATAAATGACCTAGTCGACAATATACATTATTGACTTGATATACTTTGACCATACTTTTCTACTAATTCACAAAGATAAATAATATCATGTAAGATGTTGTTGGATTCGTCTCGATGAATATTTTTAAAATATTAAATTTTTATAATTTTTTTAGTAAAGAATTGAAGATATCAAAGATAAAACATATGCATTGGTATGTGTGTCAGAGTCAACTAGGTCATTTATTTAGGGACGGAGGTAGTACTATAGTTATGACTTATGCATCACAAGTCATCACGTATATAAGTAGTGATACATAGACCACCTTAGGTGGCATGTACCACTTGTACATCCACACACAATTTTGACAAGTGTCCTTGTGGTCCCCCACACACAAAAAAACTCACATGTATTGTCTCTCACACACTCTCACATGGAATGGTACAATGTATGTATGGAAAAAAATGTGTACATAAAACATTATCCTTTTGTTAATCGCAAGATCCAGTATATTTCTTTTTTACTCTCGCAAGATCCATTATTATTTATTGCTACCTACACATAATTTTTTTTTTTGGGATCTAAACATAATTATATTGACATGGTTCTTTATTTTCATATTATGATTCAATAGACTTTTTTTTCATTCTATTATTATTTGATGTAAAAAATAGTTATTTTTTTATGAACTTAATTAAACATTTTATTGCAAATTTAAAAAGGGTATATATGTAATATGTATTATTTATTATCATGTAAATACGGAGTGTTTTGCTAAAAAAAATGTAAATACAAAGTGTTATCTTTATTTTTATTTTTATTTTAACAAACCAAAATGGAACTTATATTAAACGACAAAAGATGCTTCTTTAAGCACAAGGTGTGTGAAGGAACAACAACAAAGTTCAAAGACAATATTTTACCAAAAATAAGAAGCAAGATAAAAACATCTATAACGTCCAGCGTCCAAGCAATCTAAAGGACGGTGTCGCCACCCAAATAACATAATAGAAACATTTACATCATTTTTCTATAGCCACCACATCGATAAATATTTGGCAATTTCTACGGTACACTCAATAAAAATTGAGTGTACCGGTACACCCATATGTTAAATGAATAGTTTAATGAGTTATTTTTTTTTTAGAAAAAATATATTTTCTATTGGTTACAATTATAATAATTATATTTTATTTCTCAAAAGTGTCGGCAAATCAAAATTCAATTTTTTTTTAATTTTTAATACGCATAATAGTGAATATTGATTATTTTTTTGGATAAAATGTTAAAAAATTAGTATGATTCAATTAAAAATTATATCATTTCTTTCTTGCCAAATCACTCAAATTGTAGCAAGTCACAATAAACGCATAAAAAGTTGTTGTTTTTACGAACCACCTGACAAATAAGCATAATGATATAAATGATCCACTAAAAAATTTGGATCAACTGTCGAGACCTCCACCCAATCACGAACCAAGTACCATAGAAAGCCAAAAAATAAACGTTTTCTTTTAAAATTTAATTACTAATATATTATGTTAATGTATAATTATTTTATTTTATTTTTTGACAATATCAATGTATAATTATTTTATACATACATGTTGTCACGTCAATTAATAAATATAAATACACATAACTTGTTATATTCATTCATTAATCAATGTGACAAAACATTGTTGAATACATGTATAGAATAATTATATAAAAACAAAATATATTAATTTAATTCTTTTTTAAATGAACTTGGACATTTTATTGGAAATTAAAATAAAAAATTGTAAATATTGAGAAGCATCTTTCTGCTGAGAATGAGGTGGATTAGTACGAGAAGGATATGACATGTGAAGATAAGAAGTGGTGGAGTGGGTAGGTCATGACGTGTTGATAATTGAGTGGCAATCAAATTGCCACCACACGGTAATATTATGTTCCAATTGCACTGACATTGCCCGGTAGGCCACACCAATGTTGTGTTTCTTTAATTAATTAAAATGATGCTCATCTCACATAATAATCTCATTTTTCTTCATTTTAATTCAATATACTCCATCGTTTCAACTTTTCAACTCTGAACATCCCATTGATTCAATAGAAATTCCATTCTCACTTGTCTCTCTCGACATCATTCACTCTTGTTTTTGTTTCCCTAATTAAGAATTGAAGTTTATAGCTAGTCTAAATTAAGAATTGTCAAAGTACTGCCTCCCAAAACCGACCACCCCCCTAATAATATATAGAGCACACTTGACATTTCTTTACTACACTTAACTATAAATAAAATGAAAAAATCCCCGTTAGAAACCAAAAAATATGTTTGTTTATAGCTAATTTTTTTTTTTTTTTTTTGGGAATTTAAAGCTGATGTTGAAGCTCAGTTTTGTTGCAAATCCAAATATGTTTATGAGCAGTACTATTTATCTAGAAAATTTTTATCAAAAAAAGGTCTCAGTCAATTAAATTTATTATTTGTTGAAAATCAAATAAGGTAATGATGTATAATTAAAAAAAGATATTAACAAATACATTATCTCAAAATTTTCTTAATACATTTTGTCGATGTATCTATCATTTCCCTTAGTCAAATGACATATTCAAAGGTTGTAATTTATCCGTGAGTGTGTAGCATAGTTTGCCTTCGCGACAAATAGCATCATTAAGGATAGGGGGGAATCAACTATTTCCAAAATAGGATGTTTTCGGTTGATGTAATTGAACCAGAAAAGGGACTCAGGAGCAGAATATGTTTTAGGATTTATATAGTTCAATTTTTTTCATACAAATGGATAAATTCAATAGTTTGTCAATTGATTTTTTTTTTACAAGACCAATTAATTATTTGATTATAATCTTTTATTTGAGAAGACTTCAATATGGAGAGATTCACCAACACAACAAATATTTGGAACGTCTTGTAAGGACATTTTGATAGTTGCAAGTATTTTTTTAATTTTTTTTTTACAAGAATAGTTGCAAGTATGATGTTATGCACAAAGTTGGCTTTGAATATGAGATCCTTACGTCTCCACATATAAACATAGTGAATGGGAAATTTTAAATTGTCTTCACTATCACACGGAATAGAATTGTCTTCATTTCAATTATTATTTTTTTTGGATGGTTTCTCTCCTTTTTTTAATATCCACGAGGTATTAGACGATCATCTTTCAAAAAAAATTGAAGAGCTATTAGAGGTATTATCAACCAAAAAAACATGTTATCATGTCTCAGTTTCTTCTTTCTTGTATAGCTTCCACTCCGTACATGATAAAGGGTATTAGACAAACATCTTTTAAAAATAAAAATTAACAAAGTGATTGAGGGTGAAGCCAATACACATAATGTGGATATTTTGGTTAAGTGGTGGATTATCTCTGATTGGAAAGAAGTATCATAAAGACCGTTTGCATGTTTTGTCAACACAACTACATTATTGTAGCAAGTTGCATTAATGTGACTAATGTCCACTAATATCAACAACATATCTTTTGGTGCGATTCCTCTATTATTTTTGGGGAAGGTACAAACCATTCATAATATTTTTAAAATGTTCCTCAGATTCAAATATTAGTTATAGTCACTCTTATGATTACTCAACCCTGTAATAAGTGTTCTACAAATAATAGAATGTCTTTCTTCAATCATACCATCCACTTTGACATCCTTAGATTTCACTCTGGAGCTTGTCATGCATTTAGTTCTAATGTTTTTAGCAATATAAAATTAACAAGTTGATGTGGTAATTTTAGGGAAAACAACAACGACAACATTCATCAGTGTAATATCTTTGTTAGTGACATTCACATTTGGTTTAGAAACTATGGATCCAACAATAGTGGAGCGAACGACAATTAACTACCGTAAGACAACGAATAGTGGTTAATTGCGATGAGTGTATTTTCTTTGAATGGTCTGTGTAGAGAGTTGAGAATCATAAATTCATTACCTCAAATTAAACCACTTCAAGTTTGATTGGATTGATTTTAATTTGACTAAAATTACTAAAAAATATTCGACTTAGATTGGATCATGAGGTCATTCGAATCGACCTACATACATGAATCACATTTAAAAATAAGAATTTAGTTTTTCTAATTCGTGTGGGTTTGAATCTACATCTCAAATTTCTTATTTTTAGCTTAAATCAATTGAATTATGCCATGCCACTCCAACTTGAAACTTCAATCAATATAAATTAAAGAAAACTAAAAAGGAAATCTTATGATTAAACAGCTTGATAAAAAGCATTCCCTTTATGTGTGTGTGCGTGTACTTACTTGAGTAAGTAACATCCTTAACCGGACAAAACAAACTCAGACTGTGGTTGCCACTGTGATGCTCCAATCTGAAGAGAGAGAAACCTGAAGAAAAAAAAAAGGGACAAGAGCCGTTACTCTCTTTCTGAGCATTATTATAACGTTAGGTGAAAAGCTTTGCGATACTCGTGAACAATAACACCAACAAATTGTATAGTATAGTAACTTCACCTTCACTTTCTCTGTTTATTCTTTTTTCTGATATAACACAGTTTAGAAGACAGCAATGGCTGCTAGGTTCAGTTTCAGCTTCATCTTTGCGGCTTCATTGTTCCTCCTTCTTCTAGGTTTGTACTTAATCTTATTCCAACCAATTTTTCTATGCTATTAATTAAATATTAATATTTATCCCAATTAGATCGACATTTCCTCTCAATTTTCTAACTTTGTTTAAGAGAATGTCGGTGCTCCTTTTAAAAAAATAAATTTGATAATTTTAATGAATTTCACTTATATGGTTAGTGGAAGAATATTCATAAAGCATTGTAATTGAGGGAGTTCCTGTATTCAATTTCAAACAAACTGTGGTGAAATGTGAAGTATGAAATGAAATATTTCAGGTTGTAGAAATTAGAATTACAAAATGGTTTTACTACAGTTGTGCCTACCTAGCTCCATGTGGTTCTTACTCAACTTTGTTAAACATATCATTACTAAACATGACTTGCTACCTTGTGGTTTGATTAGTGTCATAATATTGATTGAAAATTGTTCTGACCTCAAGTTAGATGCACCACTTTTTTGAGGTATTTTCCATTTTGAGTCTCATGAGTCATCACAATTTTATCCTTGGTTAAAAGGTGTCTCAATGAGTTGACAAAGTGAATGTTTATAAACTATACTTAGCTCGATTTCTAAGTAATGTGAGACTTTTTGTTTATTGGAACAGTTTTTTTATTAATTGTTTAGACATTCAGATATCATATAAACTTGTAGAGCTAGCATTTTATGTCTTACTCTTTCTTTTTCACACTCAAAGAACCAATGAATTCGTTGTCTTTGTAATTCTTAATTTTTTTTTAAATCTGTTGAAATTCTTTGTCAGACTGTTGCTCAGGAAGTTTCATTGGGATCTGCTATGGAAGAAATGCAGATGACCTCCCGACACCCGACAAGGTGGCACAATTGGTTCAACTTCATAAAATCAAATATGTCCGGATTTATGATTCTAATGTACAGGTCCTAAGGGCCTTTGCAAAAACCGGAGTTGAACTTATGATTGGTGTTCCAAATTCAGATTTGCTCTCATTCTCTCAATTCCAATCTAACGCCGACGCTTGGATCAAAAACAGTGTCCTTCCTTACTATCCAGCCACAAAGGTCACATACATAACTGTTGGTGCTGAAGTCACAGAAAGTTCCTATAATACCTCTTCATTGGTAGTACCTGCAATGAACAATGTACTTACAGCACTCAAGAAACTCGGGCTTCACAAAAAGATAAAAGTTTCCAGTACTCATTCCCTTGGAGTTCTGTCACGATCGTTCCCTCCATCAGCTGGGGCTTTCAATAGCAGCCATGCACATTTCCTGAAGCCAATGCTAGAATTTCTTGCTGAAAATCAATCGCCTTTTATGATCGATATATATCCTTATTATGCTTACCGAGATTCACGGAATAAAGTGTCTTTGGACTATGCCCTTTTTCAGGCATCCTCTGAAGTTATTGATCCAAACACTGGTTTGTTGTACACAAACATGTTTGATGCACAGATTGATGCGATTTATTATGCACTCATGGCATTAAATTTCAGAACAATTAAGGTCATGGTCACGGAAACAGGTTGGCCTTCCAAAGGGTCGCCAAAGGAGAAGGCTGCAACTCCTGATAATGCACAAACATATAATACTAATCTCATAAGGCATGTTATAAATAATACGGGTACTCCTGCGAAGCTGGGACAGGAGCTAGATGTTTATATTTTCTCGTTGTTTAACGAAAATAGGAAGCCCGGTTTAGAATCAGAGAGGAACTGGGGATTATTTTACCCTGATCAGACAAGTGTCTATAATCTGGATTTCACCGGACGAGGTGCGGTTGATATGACTACGGCTGCAAATGTAACCCGGTCAAATCGCACAACATGGTGCATTGCTTCAAGCAAAGCCTCGGAAATTGACTTGCAGAATGCTTTGGATTGGGCTTGTGGTCCTGGTAATGTGGACTGTACTGCTGTCCAGCCTAGTCAGCCTTGTTTCGAACCGGACAATCTAGCTTCGCATGCATCCTATGTTTTTAATAGCTATTACCAGCAAAACGGGGCCTCTGATGTTGCTTGTAGTTTTGGGGGTACAGGTGTAAAAATTGACAAGGATCCAAGTATGTTCATTACAACTCTTTCACCAATTCAGCTGTTTTGTTCTCTTTTATACAGGCTGTTTTTTGTTCAGAAACTATTGCATACATATATTAAATATGATTTGAAGAAAGCTAGTCAAAATGACATCCGTTTTAGTATAGAAAAGCACTAGAGTTTGTTGATGGATATGTTTTAGAGTTTAATTACAATACAGTATCGGTGTAAAAAGTGTTTTTATGTCGACAAATCACAACCAGTCATACATGTGACTTTAGAAGTAGTTATTATTAAAGTCAAAGTTTTTTGATGATTTGACGATTGTTGGTGTAGATTGTTTTTTTTGTTACTAAAAGACCAGTTGTTTTCATTTTGCAGGCTACGACAACTGCATCTACATGCGAGATGGGTAAGTTCAACATAAAACATTTTATGTTGTATGTTCCTTTTATTTTGGATGAACTTAAATTATACACGTAATTAGTACTTACTATTAAGGCCAAACATGACATTTTGGTTTTTCTTCCTTTGTGTTTTTGCAGCAATAACAAAACTTCGGGAGGTAACACAAGGGCGATGTCGTCAACTTCATCCTCCCAACAAAAAGGAATTTGTTACTCTTCAATTTCTATTTATCTTCTTGTAACTTGTCTCTTCATTCTATTGAATATTGAACAATCCTGACAAGACGAGCTTGATTGTCGAAAGTGCAGCATGATTTTGCTATGTTTAGATGTATGCTGCGTTTTGGCGTGCGGGAGAAGTAGTGGTTTGTTGTAAAGCTTTTCATACTATGCCAGAAATCAGATAAGTGTAAAAAAATCATTTGCTGTTGTAAAATAATTAGAGCAGTGATAGGTCTAAACTTCTTGCTACTAGTTTTATGTGCCAACAAGGTAAGCCAAAACAGCAAGCAAGATAAATGACTTTTCTGTGATTCATTTTATCGAGTCTTTTATCAGATTGTTCATAGGTATGTCGCAGCTGTTCGTTACCGCCTGGTGTTTCCAGATTATCGCAAGTGTTGAGGGATAACAAGATATGGAAGTTTAGGTCCAATTTTGTAGTTGGCCTTTAGGGAGTTTCCGTTTGATTGCTTGCTCCATTGAGCATGGGTGTTTCAAAAGGGGGAACTAGTGATAAAATTAACATTTCCAGTCCATTGTGATTTGCTTCACCTAGATAGATAGAAGTAGTTTTCAACAGAGTGATACTAATAATTTACAATTCTGAACAATTCAAACCTGAAATCTTATTTAAAGAAAATAAAACTTGTTTAATTTGAATATAAAAGGAATCGTTATTCCCATAAAAAAAATATAAAAAAAAAAAAAAAAAAAAAGGAATCATTATTGTTCACTATTTTCTTTTAGTATTTTGTTTTGGAAAATGTATCAATTACTTTGTTCTTAATAATAAATAAAGTATAAATTGTAATTTCTCTATTGTGAAATCTTCATTATAGAATTGGCTTGCATAGAGTGATAATGATGAGACTTAATAATAAGATATTGGACTCTCTTTTGATGACATAGGATATTAGACTTTTGTTTTTGCCAAGTAATATAGCGGTTAGAGAATTTCACCTTAAAAATGAATAAATAAGATGTTTAAGGTTCAAACTTCGACCCCTTACAGGATACTTTTAACATCCAAATGCAGTTTTCAAATTGCAAACCGAACATACTTGCACAATATTTAGATATCATTCTTTTTCCCAATTATGGTATAGGCATTCAGTCAAAAACACAATTGATTGTATAGGTATTTGTCAAAATATCATTGATTCAGTGTACTCCATGCCATCAAACTGGTGGTCACCCACTGCCAAGCTTGTTGACTAATCTCATCCCATTCATTTATACCATTGATGATGTTTATAGTTAGTGCATAAACTGTTGGTTCGCCTAAGATATTTTTCTTAAACAAATAAACAACATATGATTGTATTTTGTTCGATAAAAACGATTAAAATTTTGAAAATATTGAAAAACATAACAGAATGAACTAGTGTTATGTTTGTAGATCTTGGTAATACAAGCAATGAGCTACATGTGTATTTAATCTTACCCTTATACATTTTCCTCTCAATTTTCCCAATTTGACACCGCTATTTATAGGTCCACCATGTCATTTTGTTTATGTGATTGAGAAAGGGAAATAATGTTAACTTCTTTTTTTTTTTTGAAGAAAGAAATGATGTTAACTAATCAAACGAAATAAAGAAACAGTCCTAACATCACCTCAGATTTAAAGCAAGTAAAGGACTTGTACAGAAAAAAGAAAGTAAAGGACAACCTACACGAATGACAACTGCTTCAAACTCAAAGGAGCACGAATGGCCCTTAACCGCACACGAGTTAACTTCGTGGTACACATTAACTGATGATGTTTCCCAGTCATAAAGCTAGAGATTAGAAATGATGATATCCTTAAGAATATGAAGCAGGAAAACATTGTCTTTTGAACCGGACTGAACCATGCAACAATATGACTTTTCTACAGTGACTTAAACATGAATGAAGACAACATTTTGTACTTTTTGATTCTCTGAAATGTTCTTTATTAAAGCTGAAACCTACAAACGAAAATCAGGTATCCACTCGGGCGCAATCCCTGTTGTAGCTATTCTACTTAGTTTATTCTTATAAATCTGAAAGAACCAAGTTATGTGAATGGATTGCGCTCATATATGTTTTACTTGTCAAGATCAAGAAGCTCTGAGAAAATACCGCAACAAAGCTCATATTTAGTTTAGGAATAAAACAAGTTGGGATTTACAGACCACAATCCTCAATATTGTAATGCTTTGAACAAGTCGGCATGCATAAGTTATCATGATACCGTCTCCTACGAGGATATAGAGAAAGATTAGCAACAACCTGGCTTACAAGACACTCTG
Source organism: Medicago truncatula (assembly GCF_003473485.1). NCBI lineage: Eukaryota > Viridiplantae > Streptophyta > Magnoliopsida > Fabales > Fabaceae > Medicago > Medicago truncatula. The sequence continues at coordinate 47,190,182 of NC_053049.1, read as the reverse complement.
CCACGTATGGAAATACTTAATTCTATTATAAGCCGAAAGAGACTAATTTGCATTATGAAAAAATAAGCTGGAACATGGAGGTATAAATATTAAGGCTTTTTGCCAGATAGATAAGAATCTGCAAAGAATTCAAAAATATGCCAACCAATATACCATAGCATTAGAATTTAAAAGCACTTTAATGTATAAGGTACCCACTAAAAAAGTACAAGGACAAAGATTATAGTCATCATTTCTCAAGCACCAAACACTTCTTTGCCACACGCAGATCCAACAACTTTATGAAATCCAAAATATTATTACACTGCAATCAAGTATTCCATTCGAGGTCGACGCAAAAACTTGTACAGAAGCCAATGAAATATGAACTATAATAAGACATAGGAATAGGATTAAAGACCCTGTTCAACAAGATAATCACCAAGCCTTTCAACTACCATGTTGCACTGACCGGGAGTCATTGGTTCATCATAAATGCCAATGACCAAGGCCATATTGGTCTTCTTAACAGTAACACCACCAGCACCCTGGGATAATATAATGCCCAAAATAAGTATTCAGAAATTATCTAAGCAAGCTATTGTGCAGGTAACACAGCAGATATATGTTCATGTTTTACCATTGAATAAAAAAAATTGACCATAAGACTTATATCAAAATTGAAGGTCATTTTTTATGCAGGACAATACCAATAAACAGCATTTAACTGTTCAAAGGTATCATACAATAATATGTTCACTCAGATGTTTCAACCTCAATTTGAAAGATTAAAATAAAAAACTGTAAATTCTGATTTGATTGAAGCACAAGCATTGCCAATGATAAGGTTGCAACCCACTTTCAAATAGATTTTCAATTTTAATTTGATAGAGAAAATGGTAAGAGTTAAAACCCATTGTGATTTCTGAAATTGTAAGTTTCTCTGAGAATAGTTGCTGAAATTCCTAAATTGACAACAACAACCCTAAAATAGTAAAATGACATTCATTTTAGTCACACATTTTATGGTAAGCACTTAAAGTTTTAGCTTATCAGTGGCAACTAGACACTTCAAATATAACATGTTAGCTTATCATGAACTGAAATTTACAATTACAATTTTGTTTGTCAATTCCTTAAGTTCAAAGACCAACATGCCAACACCCTACAATTAAATTGACCAATTTTGAGATTCAATCGAACGATATATGATTATCTTTACTATAGCATAGCATAGCATTACACTACATTACGAATTTATGCAAAATTAAATAAAATAAAATAAAATCAAAAGAGAAGCAACAGTATATACCTTCTTCCCTCGAATGACAGCTCCAGGTTCACCTTGAATCACCATATATTTAGTACCACCAATATGTAATCCAGTTGGAGCAAGAGTTCCAGGCTCATCGAAGTCTTTATTGATAGCATTTATCTCCTCAGGCTTGAACTAATAATAAAAACAAAACAAACACCAACAAATTACAAATAAGAACAAATCAACTAATTTCAAAACAGATCTGCGTTTATTACACTTCACAACAAAAATTGTATACTGTTTAGGCACAATGTATAATCAAAACGACATAGGTTCCACTTAATTAATTAATTAAATAATTTGTTAATTATCAGAAAAAGAGCAACAGTTTCATTCAATTCAATTCAAGTCAAGTCAAATTATCTTCTCTGCTGAATCGGATCCTAAGTAAAGAACTTGATTTGCATGCGGATCCTTAATAATGAATGTAAGGTTAATTTACAATCGCAGTAACAGAGATCGGAAAATCTAGAATAATTGATAAACAAAAGAATGAAACTCACAAAAGTAAGAAATTAATTAATGAAGCGATGAATCGAGAAAGAAAAAGAAAAAATGAAGAAAATAAATAGAAGATCGATCGATTGATGAAAGTACCTGAGGGAAATTAGCACTCTGAGCCCAAACGCTACCGTCTACACCGAGGATAGCAGCATGAGTGAGATGATTACCTTCAATGTCACAGAGAAGGTGATCATCAACATAAGTTTGCCACGACATGGTTCAAAGATTTTCTCAGGAAAATGAAGAAGAAGAAAGATTTTCTCGGGAAAGTTTTTTTTGTTTTGGGTAAGGAGTAGTAGGAGCTGCGTTGAAATCACGGAGCTAGCTATCCTTTAAAAATCAGTCTAAAGAGGGTGTATTGAATCAAAGTTACGAGAATACCCTTTTCGTTACCCTATTTTCGCTGTTTCTGGCTGGCGCATAATGGAAAATGAAAAAGGAAAAAAGATATTATTATTTATTCATGATCGTGATTCCCTCTCAACAAAATTAATATCACAAAGAGAGAGAGAGGACAACCGTTTTTGAAAGAAATTCAAAAAGATAAAGTTTTTTTTTTTATTTTCTTTTCTTCAAGGTTCAACAATGTCACTTTTATCATTAAAAAACCTTTTTTCTTTTTCCGTTTCATTTCCCTTTCAAGCACCGTCTTCTTTTTATCTTGTTATATAAGTCTAAGACGGAAGTATAAGATACCAAATAAATTATTCATACGTTGCGTTGCGGTTTTTTATTTTGATTAATGTATTTTATTTAAATTCTCATGTTTATGAGACCCGTCAATTTAATTTTAAGGGTATATATATATCAGCAATAGCAAAAGATTTAAAGCTATATAAAAAATTGGTCATGTTTTGACTTAAGAAGATTAGTGGTTAATAAATTTCATCATGTTGAGAAGAATTTGAGTATAAAAATTTCGGTAGAAAAGTTATTGGTCAGATTTACCTCCGTTCAAACTTTGGATTATAAGGATCTTCTTTTTTTAAGAATCGAATGGTTAACACAAAAAAATTATCATGTTTCCAACAATGAATCAGTTGAAACCGGGAAGAGATATTGAGTATTGACCTCTTAAAAAGTCCCTATTTCGTAGTGATAAAAACATATCTCCGTGAGCTTAACTCAGTTGGTAGGGATATTTCATATTATATGCAGGAGTCGGGGTTCGAATTTCGGACACTCCACTTCTCCACAATTAAATTGTGTGAGCTATAACCAATTAGGCTACTAGACCAAAGGAAAAAAATATATATTTAACCAAAATTAAAATTTACTTCACAATAATTAAATACTACCATAACAAATGAGATGGCATCAATGGGTTTTTTTATTTTAATTTTTAGCAAACATTTTATTTTGCAGCTTATAGCATAAACGCTTATCGTGATAAACATTTATGTGTAAGTTATTTCTATAACATAAATAAAATAAAATTTAATTGTTTTATGCGCCGACGCCTATTTGTTTGGATGGAGGATCATGTTTTGGAATGTAGTGTTGTGTTGAAAGACTATTTTTTAGTGGTGGATGTTTCAGACACTTGGTTGCGGCATCTTGATCCAGGTGAAGGTCATACAGTTAAGGGAGTTTATCACTAATTAACTCATGTAGTTGAAGCGATTCCTTTGGAGAACAAGGAGATTATCTTGAACGAAATGATTCCATTGAAAACATCTTTGTTTGTTTCGAGGTCATTTCTCAAAATGTTGTCAGTGAAGGGTAATTTGATTCGTTGGGGCATGACTCATTTGGCTTCTTCACTTTGCTTAGGTGGTTGTAGAAATGATGAAACATCTAATTATTCGTCACTTTGCATAGGTGGTTCTGGAAATAAATCTTAAAGTGGCTAGGTATCTATAGTGTTTTGTTATCGATGCTCAGGTTCATGCGTTTCAATTTTGTAGCAAATAGCAGTTGGACATTGTTTACAAGCAGCTTGTTGTGGGATTGCATGGAAAGAAAGAAACAATAAGGTGTTCGATGAGAAGGAGATAACTGTCGTGTTTTTGTTTGATAAAGTTAAAATTCTTATTTGGTGGTGGTTGAAGGTTAAGAAAAAAGGTTTCACCTTTGATATGAATCATTGGTGGAATAATCTCATGTCTTGTTTAGGGATTAGGATTAATTGATGTGCTTGTTGATTTTAGTTTGTTATATTTGAGACTCTTTTGTCATGCTTTGAGTGCGCTTTTCCAATTTAAGCACTGTGTTATTTTATGATATATCTTTTGGCTTCTCCAAAAAGGTTTAATTATTTTTGTATAAGCTACAAGCTGTTTTTATAAACTAGTTTAAAGAGCTTATGAAAATAAGCTAAAACCAACTTATGAAGATGTCCTAAACTATTTTCACATTCCTTTACTTTAAGTCATTACAAGACTGACCTACATTGTCAAGTTGTTAGTGTTTTTCACTAAAATGCCCATACCCACCTGGAAACCCATAACTCTCTCAAGACCTTTTATGTCCATAATTTGTAATTATTAATGAAAAACAACATCTATGATTAATTTCTTCTAAATGTTGTCTCAGAGAGGAATTTCTAAACGTGGTTGGAGGAGGGCTACTGAATACTGATCATTATGATTAAATTCCTAACATCTGCATTAGAGTCAGAAAAAGTTATAAATATGCACAAATAGGACCCCTAATAATAAATCTCCATGGAACAAGAAAATGCATTTTGTTTGCAAGCCATTCAATAAGATTTTATTATGATTGACGACAGAGTTAAACTTACAAACAATAGACAACTTTTAAAATCTCAAATTGTTATTATCTGCAACAACTCCCGATTCAGGGTTGCAATGTGAAATACAGACCATATAAAAATGAAAAGATAAAAAAAAAAAAAAAACAAAGAATAGTTTCCAATTAAGAAACAGATGATGAAATCATCATAGAGTCCCGTGTCTACAGGCCCTGATCAATGAGGTAATCTCCCAACCTCTCAACAACCATGTTGCATTGTCCAGGAGTCACAGGTTCCTCATAAACACCAAAAACTAGAGCTTGACCGGTTTTCTTTATGGTGATGCCTCCAGATCCCTATCAAAATAACAATCACACATATCATTTTTGTCTTTAATACACAACGTGTACTTAACACGGTTTTGATACCATGTTAAATGGTCTTGAATATCATTCTGAAACAACTCGAAAATATTGGCAACATGAGACTTAAATACAACCTCAATAATATGAATACTAGAAATTTGTGTGCGAAATTGAATAATTTACCTTCTTCCCACGGATGACAGCACCAGACTCTCCTTGGATGACCATGTATTTGACTCCTGCAAGGTGCAAGCCCGTAGGAGCAAGATGACCAGGTTCGTCAAAATCTTTCATAATATCAGTGTTCTCTTGAGGCTTAATCTGAAAAATAATCATAAATAAAAATTGATTAGAGCAATTTCACTTGATCATAATAGTAATATGTGCACCTCCTAATCAAAATCTAATCTTCAAATACGCAATGAATGACCAAGAATAGTTTCATGTGGGAATGTAATGATGAATATACCTGAGGGAAGGAAGAGCTCTGAGCCCAAACAGAGCCATCATGGCCAATGATGGCAGCGGCAGATAGGTGGTGTCCGGTGCCATCAATATCACACATCAAATGTTCATCAACGTAAGTTTGCCACGACATTTTGTCCTTCAAAATTTGTTCCTTTTTTCTTCTTGTTGTGTAGTGTTGTTGTAATGTAATGTAATATGATTGTGACCTTCAAATATTGTTTTTAAATAAGGGTTGGAATGGAATTGGATGATGGGTGAGTGATGATGCACGCTTTACCTCCATTCAATTGTTGCCACTCATTTACCTTCTCCTTCATTTTAGGACTCAACTAACTACTCTCTCTATTTACTATTCCTATTCTTATCTCTCTCCCGAAATAGATTATAGATCATCAACATGACTATTACTCAATAATAATAAAAAAATATGTGTATTTTGCTTGTTACCTAAAATGAAGAATGATGCGCACCATTCACCATTCTTTCTAACTCTTGCATACTTGAAAGAAATCTATTTTTGCTAAGATGTATATTTTTGGTCATTCGTCATACTAGATATATCTGAATATTATTCAACATCAGGCCTTTTGGAATTCCTAAATATCGTATGTTCATTAAGTTATAGTATTAATTCCCCTAAAAAAAATTGTCAAAAAAAAAAAATTCCCCCAAAAAAAGTTTTAGTACTAATTAAGTCATGTGTGTACGAAGGAGATATTTTTTTTTTTAAGGGAAAGGACATAATTTTTTTTTAAGGAACTTTTTTTTTTTTTAAGGATAAGGAACTTTTATTATTTTTTTTAAGAGAAAGGACATAATTTATATGCACCGTCTGTATAACTTTTTTTTTTTTTTTTTGGGTCAAAGTATAACTTTTTTATATGTGCACCTAATCTTATATCTCCACATATATAGGTGTTTGTGAAGATATTTTAAAAAACTACAATAATCAAAATGTTATCGATCTTAATCATAGTATGATTCTATTTCTTATTTTCTTTAAAAAAAATAGTATGATTTTATTTGATGCAAATATAAAAAATATTACATTGTATAAAAATTGATCTCACATAAAAAAAATGACAATTCTTATAGAACGTGAAAGGTTGAAATGAATCAACTTTTAATAGATAAGTAAAAAAGATCTCATTCTTATAATTTTAGAACGTGAAAGGTTGAAATGAATCAACTTTTAATAAATAAATGATCAAAATGAACATGTATATAAAAAATAAGCAGCAAAACAATTTTTTATTTTTTTTGGTCGATGAAGTCACAATCTTCACAAGAAACTCACATACAACTCTCAAGGTTTTTTTCCTTAAAAAAAAAAAAAAAAAAAAAAAACTCTCAAGGTTTTAGACTCAAATTTAGTGAATGTATTTAGCTTACAATATTAGCATGTGCCGCTTGTCAGTTGGACTATGCCGCACGGACAAACAATTATTATTTTGACCAATATGTTGGTGAGATTATAGGCTATTGAGGTAAATTGTACCTTGATGTATATAATGTATGATATTTGATTCTCTCGTTTCTCAACTTAAAATTCGATCTACATTATTTGTTTTTTTAAAATAAAAGTAATGATCAAGGGAACGTTTACGGTACATCCGTAAATTAAGGTGTACCAATACTCTTACTTCAAAAATCTATAAATTAACTATTATTTTTATGAAATAAAGAGCTATTTGTTGATATTTATATTTTAGAAAATATCATTTTATAAAAAAAATATATCATTTCATTGTTTATAAAAATCATACTAATTTTTTTTACATTTTGTTGTAAAAAATAATCAAAATTCTCTATTATGAGTACTAAAATTTAGAAAAATTAAATTTTATTTCGTCGACGTTTTTGGTAAATAATATTTAATTATTATAATTATAGGTGATAGAAAACAATTTTTCTCTTCAAAAAATAACACATTTAACATTAATTTAATGATTTGGTGTACCAATACATTCAAATTTTTGGATGTACCATAGAATTTGCCAATCATCAATGGATGGTTGTATGAAGATAGATTGCTGAGTAAAATTTTCGAGAAAAAAAATTATATAAAAGGGAAATGCTGAGTGAAAAATATGATTGCATGGCCTGACGCCTGACACGCAATGGCATGCATACTTTGCAAGTTACGGCAATCTCTAGATGGCTCTGAAAATACGGCAATCTCTAGATGGCTCTGAAAATAAATTGTACTTCTTCCGTCCCGCAATAAATGATCTATTTGAAAATTTGTAATTTTGATCTAGCTAACTTTGACCATATTTTTCTACTAATATACATAGATAAATAATATCATATAAGATATCATTAGATTCGTCTCGATGAGTATTTTCAAAATATCAAATTTTCATAATTTTTTCTAACATATTATTCAAGATATTTAAGCTCAAAATTATGCATTGAAATGCGTAATGGAGTCAACTGTGTCATTTATTAAGGTACGGAGGGAGTATATTTTAATAGTCGTTTTACAATTATAATGAAAAATAACACTATTAGTTTTAGAATGCTAGTTTAAACTATTTAATAATACAAATTTGAAAGAGAAAAATCATATATTCTGTAGAAAAAGCTACCATGAGAAATAGAATCCGAATAAAGAAATATTTATAACTAAAAAAAAAGGGTTAGGGTAAAATAAAATTCATTGCATATACATTTTCCTTTCAACGAGTCCTGAGTCATGGACCTTGTATTCATAAAGAAAGAGACTAGGCAAACAAAACAAAAAAAAAAACACAACCCAATATTTATGAAGTAAAAAAAAAAGTGGACGTTTGGTTCGGGGGTTTTGATGGTGAGGGGAGAAAAGGGGAGGGAATATTTTAAATTTGTTGTGTTTGATTCAATTTTTAGAAGGGGAGGGGAGGGAGAGGAAGGGGAGTAAAATCCCTTATAAGTTCATTTATTGCTCCCCCTCAAATTGGAGTTTTTTTGGAGAGGAGGGAAAGAAAGATAAATGATTTAATGCAATTTTAATTATATTGACATAATTATTCTCATATTCATTTTTAAATGACAAAATTGTCCTTATTAAAAATTTAAGTGTTTCAATATATTGCTTATTACCCTTTTTCTTAACATGTCTATATCATCCTTTTTTTTAAGTAGAACCACATTTTCTTTTCTTCTAATATTTTTTTTACGAGAATTCTTTTTTTTTTTTGTACTAACGTTTTTCTCATTTTTTTATTTAATATTTTTTTAATTGTATTATATATTAAAACATTATCGACAAATTTTGTGCGGGATTTTTATAAATCAGTTCTAACAATAAATTTTTTAAAAATATTTTTATATTTTCGTAGATTATTTTATAAATATATTTTATAAATCAGTACTCTAATATTTATGAATACCCAATATCTTGTCAGAAGTTTTGTGTATTATTATTTATGGCGTTTACGGTTACTAAGTTGTCATGTTTAATTTTTTATGAAGTGAATAATTTAAAAATCGTTATGCTATTTTAATATTAGAGGGATAAAAAAGTAATTTAGTTTTAAAATTCCTCCCCTCCCCTTGTGAACCAAACATAAAATCCCTCCCCTCCCTTTCCCCTCCTATCATTTGAACCAAACATATATTTAATTGAAATATCTCCCCTTCCCTTCCCTCCCTTTCCCTCCCCTCCATTAGAACCCCTCCCCTTCCCTCCCCTTCGTTGAACCAAACGGACCCTAAATATGTAATCCATATTGACCAACAAGAAAATATAATCCATAACCACAGAAAAATTTAAAGTTTTTGCGCCTAAAAAAATTAGATTGGATTGTAATTGTAGCTAAACAACTGTATGCAAATCCTCTTCAAATAGGGGGGAAAAAAATGATATTTTGACATGAAAATTTTGATGTCAAATACATGTATTTTGGTTTTTATGTGTATTTCAAGATGTGTGTAAATTGTATAAGATTAAAATTAAGAAGGTGATAGAGATACACATATCCAGTGTCTCGATAACAAATGCAAGCATGGAGAAAAAAGCGAGCATCAGAGCATGTATTCTAATTACCGAACTGCCTTTCATACCAAATACAGAAGTGTACAAATCTTGTAAAAAACAAATGCAAGATGAATCCAAGATTAACATTTGACAACTAATTTAATTCACAAGTTTAATCCCAGTCTTTCTTACAAGTAAATCTCCCAAGAAAACTATTCAATTTATAAGGCTCCTCAAAAGAAAGTATGCATTTAAATGAACTGTCAAGGTTCATACAGTGTTCTCATTCAAATTCACAAGAGATGTTTGGCTCAATATGTCTGGTGTCAGGTCACTAATCTATATAAGGGAAGATGAAACAACTGGTTAGGAAAATTCACCCCCTTTCATTATTGCATCTACCCATTAAGTCGATAGGATCTTCCCCTGAAAACTCCTGAACTGCTTTCTTGTTGAACGTTATTAACAGGCTGGCCACGTGTAATTGGTGGGGCTCCAATTCTCCATCTTGCAACCAATTTATGTCTGGAAAATAACAGTTAAGAACACAACAAAACTAGCTGCCAGCTTTTGGTCAAATTTTGTACTGTAAGAAGTTAGAAATCATTCACCAAAGACATGCTGCAAAGCCAATGTGAGAAACAGCTATTGGCATATTTGGATGGAAGAATTTTAGAGTGGAATTTTACTGCAACATTTCCACTATTTCTCACTAAAAAAAATATAAATGGGGACAAGGTACTTTATGGTTGAGTCAACTTCATGAATCATGATCATGTCTATAATATTAGAACACCCCATCCCACTTCCCCAAAAAATAATTAAGGCTTCATAATTGTACAAAGTAGAAAAGGTTTTAAATGACAGCAACATATGCTTAACGCCTTATGCAACAAACGACAAAAAGGATACACCCACATTGGAGTCTTCAAAATGTTTTTTCCACCAGCTAGTGGATGCAACACTGTCAAGAAGTAGTACAGATGTCCTGCAATGATACCTAACAGATCAGGCATTAGAGCTGAACCAAAAATGACATCCAAAGCAAGCATCGCCCACGGAAGATAGAAGGCCTGAAGAAAAAAATTAACAATTAGTTCCTAATTTCCTATAGCCGATGAATATATGCTTCATCCAGCTCGTATAAGTTGTAACATATGCATAAAAACAACAATATTGAAACATACCTTCAGTGCAACAAGTCCATATAAGTTGATTTGAGCGTTTGGAAATTCTCTACTCCATACATAAAGGAGCATAAAAACAAGTGATATTGCCAAAAATGGGGTCCAAAAAAAGGGGATTGCAGACAAAACCTAGATTAAAAAGAAAGAAACGACATTAGCGCCCCAAGTAAAAAATGAGTCCGTCAAGAAATCAACCAGGAGCGGGAATGGTTGTTTCACTAAAATCAACTTTTTTGACAGTATTTTCGGAACTTCCTTAATTGATGTTTCAAAAACCAAACTATATGGTTCAATCGGTTGTGAACCAACAGTGTTACGGTTAGGTTATTTGACCAGTTCGACCAGGTTTTGTCTCGGTTCAAGTAGCTTGAAGTAGTTGACCATGACCCGAAGGTCTTGCCCGTTCGGTAAAACATTGTGCTTGCCTTTTTTTTTCTAATCAGCAAAGTTAATAGAAAATTTGAGCTTTCATTGACATCACCTAGGGCCGGTTTGGATAAACACCTTACTTGTAGCTTATAGCACAAGTACTTATGCATAAGCTATTTTAATGACAAAAGATAAAATAATATTAAACTTCTTTTGTATATACTATAAAAAAAATTATAAACTATATTGGAGAACTTATGAAAATAAGTTGAAAAAAGCTTATTAAAATTGTTGTAAGCTGTTTTCATAAGATCTCCAAAACAGTCTCACAAATCTTATGCTAGTAGATAAGCTTAAATAAGCCAATCCAAACAGGCTCTAGACGTCTTTTATCTTCCTTAGTCTCCCTCTTACCACTGGCCATTTCTTATAATCAATCAGTCATTACTGACTTAATGAAACCTCATCATGCATAGTTTATTTATCATCCTCGCAGCCATCATCATCCGTGAACCTCCGCAATAAAAAATTTCCTACTAATTGCTAACTTGTATAAACCAATCACTTAAAATGCATAACTACGTCACTACGTATATATAGTATTCTTAAATAGACATGGAGCATCTTCCACAAGTAGACATGTAAAAACATAAAAGTAGATCAAATATGGTTTTTCATCTTCTTTTTTTATCTAACAAGAGGTGTGCTGTCTTTTCTTTGTCAATTGTCATAAACTAGAGCCATGAGAATAGACACTCAAGAATTAAACTTCCAGCGTTTTGAAGGAAAAAATATCACATAAATAATCATAAGATGAAAAGATATGTGGATGATCTTAGATACCAATAGTGCAAAAGCTCCAAATATCATCATCCACAAGAAATCAGCAGTCCGTCTGTCGAATGGTCCCTTCTCAAGTTGGACACCATACCTTACTCTGTCATGTAATTATGGGATGGGGAATTAGTTCAAGTTAAGTAAAAGTGGAAATTGCACGTTATCTATTAATAACTTACATCATTAAAAGACGGATACCGAAATTGATGGAGAATGGTCCGAGGAAAAAGAAGTTTGTGAATAGCCTCCAAACCTACAGATGGTGTGATGTTGCATAAGATGTATTAAACAGTTTGAATGGAAACGAAAAAACATTAAAATCATCACACAAGGTTGTCAGCCGCAAGTTAAACTTCAGTTGACTACTTATCAACCAAAATATATCCCCATACAATTTACATTAATACATTTTCCATGTCCATATTTACAATCTATGTTCTGCCAAAGGATTAACCTCCTGCAATCTAATGAAAACCCTAAATCCCTGACACCTCACCTCTTTCTCCATATGTATCAGATGATAAATAGCAAAGTGTCTATCAGTAAATTGGTAATTAACAAAGCAGTGAGGAGCTAGGAGATGCTAAAGATTAGAGATAAATTTTCTACAGCAGAGTGGCAGACTACAAAGAAGCACATAGCATTTCTACGGACCCCAAACAATTAACAGACACGCACAAAGCAAATGTAAACAGCATAAAATGAATTGCTGACATCAGAAGAGAAAATGTAAACAGCATAAAATGAATTGGTGACATCAGAAGAACTTGTTTATGCAGAAGCACGTGATATTGATATGCAATTACAAAGAACCACACAAATATAGAATAATCTGGTTGGCAACTGCAGATACAGTTATGTTACAAACAATTCGGACGTGAAAGCAAGTAAAACGATGCAATGTTTCTAGTATTTGACTAATAATGAATACAAAAAATATCATCTATCTGTTCTAGACATAAAAAAAATTCGCACCGCCAAAGGCATGCACATAGGGATTCAAAAAATAGAAGCTTTAGAATGAATTCAACACTTTACAAAAGCATTGACATCACATTCCTCTTTCTTAGTCACTAATACCAATGATCTCATGGAATTCTAACCTGAAAACGAAAGAAAACTCGTTCGTACAATAGTGCAATGTGAACTGGATTATATAATCCAAGTTGGTAAACTGCGGTAGCCACCAGGCAAGCTGTGCCATAAGCCTTGCTTATAGGTGGAAGAGATTTATAAAACCTGAAACAAGACAATTTTTATATACATTAACAGCTATAACACTTGCCTTTAACAAAATTACATATATATACATGATATTGGTTATAGAGGTGGATTATAACGGAACATGTAAACATAGAGCCTGTTTGGATTGACTTGTTTGAGCTTATCAACTGGCATAAGCACTTGTGAGCCTTTCTGGAAAGCTTGTGAAAACAGCTTATGTCATGTTTACAGGCTGTTTTCAGCTAATTTACACAAGTTATCTACGTTACCTTATGAAAACAGCTTATAACTTATGCGAAAAACTATTTATTCTATTTTATTTCATCTTCTGTTATGGAAATAGGTTATACGTAAGCGATTAAGCTATAAGCTGCAAATTAAGCTGATTATCCAAACATAGCATAGAAGTATGATTTCTGCTGATGATACTAAAGTTGGAAGGATCGAAAATAAGGCTTAGAAAATAGAAAAAAGCAGTTATACACAAACATCTAAATTAACTCAAATGATATAGCTTAAGGAGGAAAACAAAATTGGATACAATGTGAGAGAGAAAACGTAATTCAGGATTATGATAATACAATGGATTCATAATCTTCTACTTAAATTACCGATGAATTTGAAAAAGAAGAGCGTGATTGAGAGACTTACTCGCCGGGAGAAGACATTGTGGAGCGATGATGAAGATAGCTGAAACGAAACCCTGATTTGGTAGTTGAGACTTCTGAATTCTGATTTTCCCTTCTGAAATCGTCTCTCTCCCAAAAGACCCAAAAGCTTCTGCCTCGCACGTGCCTACCAAAGCCCGTAAATTATCCAAACTTCATGTGGGCTAAGTGATGGGATTTTCTTGCTGATTAGCAAACTTCCTATTCACACTTCCCATATTTACTCCCGCACCCTCTTTTGAATTTTTGTTTTTGAATTACCATTGTACCCTTCTCAGGTGACACATTCCTCCACCATTTGATTTATCATTTTTTTGCTCCATTCAACCATTTATAAAGAGTCTTCTACCGCATTCCTCCACCACTCCCAACTGTTAAACTTTGATGATTGCATTAATATATAGGCATTTCTTCATCTATGTGATTGTTTCAACTTCTTATGTTATTTGCCAATGTTCTTAGATTCAAGAGATGAATTACACTGACAACACGTTCTCTAACACATTCTTTTATTAGTTAAAGTTCTTGAATTTCATTGGATTTATCTGAGTCCAACATGAATTAACGGATTTTATTTAAATTTCAACCAATTGAAAAAAGTGTGTAAAACAAATTATTTCTATAAATTGTGTCAAAAAAAAAACGTATTGCTATAATTTATGCGAGTCCTAAATGATTTAACATATTTCATTTGAATCTCAACCAATTGAAGAAAGTGTGTAAAACAAAGTTTTTTTTGGGTTAGGAACAAAGTATTTTTATAAGTTGTGTAAAAAAAAGTATTGCTATAATTTATGTGAGTCCTAAATGATTTAAGATATTCCATTTGGATTTTAACCAATTGAAAAAGTGTATGTGTTTCTATAAATTGGTCAAAAAAAAGTGTTGCTGTAAATCCTCTTCAATAATATTTTATGGCGGTATGAATCTATATGCCCAAGTAATATCATGAATTAATCGTATAAAAACCATGATAATGTATAAAATAGAAATGCTTACAATACATATTTTAACGTATACTTTTCAATACACTCTTTTTGATTGGTTAAAATTCATATGGGACCTGCTAATTTTGTACATGACCCACATGATTTGGTGGGGCCATGTGAATTTTAATCAATCAAAGAGAGTGCGTTGGAAAGTGTGTGTTGCTAGCATTCATCTTTAAAAATACCTTATACCTTATTTCACATTTCATTTTAATTTTTAGATCTTACAAGGTGTTAAGCAACTCTAGTGTCTCACATCATAAATGAGTGTATTAAAGAGTCTCACATCAAATGAGATATGGTATAAGAATGTGTTTATAAGTCGAGACAATTTTTACCTTATAAATCGATTTTATGAGATTGTATTAGACTCAATAACAATTTTTAAGAATAATTTTTGAATCCAAATTTATCCTATTTAATATGACTAGTTAGTGGAGTCCATGTATTAAAATAAATCCTACCAATCGATCACTTATATTTATCTCTATTGTAAAAGGATAGTAACCAAAGAGCAAATCCGTGCTCATATTTTTGGTGGCGTAGAAAAGAAACAAACATCAAAACACATTAAAAAGATGGGGCCGCAGAAACAACCCATAGATAATGGGATGGCGCACCAACACGCTTGCCTCCCATGCACCGATGATATACGCAGGTAGTAGAGAGCTCCACTTGTCTGTAAAAGAGCTATGGTCACCCTCAACTGGTGCCCACAAAAAAGACAGAGACATTAAGGGTGTGTTTGGTTGTAAGAAGAAAGTGAGAAGAGAGACATAGGTGAGATAGAGTATGAGAAGAGAGAAATAGATGAGAACTGATAGAACATGCACATACATAATTGAGAGAAATATTAGAATGATCTCTACACACTCACACTTATAGAGGAAACTACAAAAGAATGATAAAACTCTTCTATTATTGAATATGAGAGATATGAGATGTGTGCTATACAATCTATATCAACTGAATACAAAAGCTAAGTACTTATAGGCTAAGTTGAGTAACTTGCACTACAAGCCACTAACAAACTAACTAACTAGTTAGTTACTAACTAACCAACAAGCATAGTTGGATCTATCCATAACTAACTAACATTAGAATATGAATTATACTTCAACACACCCCCTTAATTCAGATTCTACTAACATCTTAAATTGGAACAAACTAAAATCACGAGGCTTTTTCTTCTTAAGCCTTGCTACATCATTCATACTGCTACTAGCTAGATTCTTCATAATCTACTTGTGCTTCTGATAATGATTGTGAATCAGCATCTCTTGCTTCTAACTATTGTAGAAAACTGAACTTTCTGCTCCAATCCTTTCTGCATTTCTAAAACTTCAGAATGTTTCACCTGCACAATTTTTGCACTTCAGAATGTTCTCAAATCAATGAACATTTCTTCACTAGAATTGGTTTGTCATGATGCTTACAAGTTGATCCTTTATCGGCTAAATATCAGCTTCAATGTCATCTGAACACTCTGACAACCACCACCATTCTGATTAACATTCTGAACTTCACTAACATTCTGAACTTACCCAGAATTTCCATTAACCTTCTGTCATGAACAGAACCTGAATTTTATGCAACAATTCCATGTTTCATCACATAGAAAATCTTGTATTTCAAACTGAATACTTCAATGAAACAAGCAACTTGAACAAACTTTGATAACCTGAATATGTCAACAATTCCACGCATAAATTCAACACCTTCTTGTGCTAACTCAGTCACTTTTTCCTCATATGACTGAACAAACGCTTTCATAGCTGATCGTGTAATCCACATGAACGTCTTAATCACACAATCACCTTTATCACTTGAAACAACAGCACCCATATCCATTTTTGATGCATAATTCGATCTAACTCTCTTGATAGTGATAGAACCCCTCTTTCTTGGATTCTTTACCTCTCCGGCATAAACCTCACAACCAAGACTGAATTCTCAAGTGAATAACAACGAAACATCATAACATGAATTCGTCGTTAAACATTGCAACCTCCTTGCAATTCTTCATAAAACTGAACAATACTTAAAATTAAATATGAACAAGAATAAACGTTGTAACCTTGTTCTTCTTCTTCTTCTTCAGTTTCTGAACCAGTTTCGTGATTTTCATTATGTTTCCCCTCCATCTCCATGTTTCTCTCCTGATCACTTCTTTCTTCTTCAGCTCCTTGTAGAGCTTTGCTTGAAACAACTCCTCTTTGAGCTTTCCACGCCTTATTTGCACTTTGGGTAGAAGAAATCTACACTTTTGGTAGAAGAAATTCAATCTGAATTCACTTTATCCATACTTTTATGGACCAAGAACAGAGCCTTATTATCTCTTTCTTCTGAATTCGCTTTATCCACACTCTCATGGATCTTGAAAAGAGCCTTTTTATCTCCTTTCATGGATTTCTCGCAGGAAGCCTTCTCTTCCTCTTTTTGAATACCACTTTGGATCTTTTCTAGCAATCTCTGCAAACCAAAGATTTCTTGTATCCTCACTACCCACTTCTCCCATTTCTTGACTTGAGAAAACTCCTTTTCAAAAGCCATTATTGACACCACATGTATCAATAACCAAGTGCTAATAACATATGCATAAACCATTACCACCTCTGCCTTGTTGCTTAGTTGATAATGAATTGCATTCTCTTTGCGGAAGCTATGCCTAAAACCACATGGATCATGAACCAGAGGCTCTGATGCCACTGATAGAACATGCACATACATAATTGAGAGAAATATTAGAATGATCTCTACACACTCACATTTAGAGAGGAAACTACAAAAGAATGATAAAACTCTTCTATCATTGAATATGAGAGATATGAGATGTGTGCTATACAATCTATATCAACTGAATACAAAAGATAAGTACTTATAGGCTAAGTTGAGTAACTTGCAATACAAGCCACTAACAAACTAACTAACTAGTTAGTTACTAACTAACATTAGAATATGAATTATACTTCAACAAGAAATAAAGTAGAACTGATGGGTTGTTTTGTTGAAGAGAGAAATAGAAGAGAAAGAGATGCTACTATTTTTTGAAAAGATAAAAATATCCTTCAATAAAAACAACATATAATTTATGATTAATTAATTTTTTTACAAATTAAATTAATTTATTAACCAATTTAATTAAATCTATCAACTAACTATCATTTCCACTAAAAAAAATACTATTATTTTTATATTAGATCAACATAGATATCGATAATAAAAAAAACATTTGATTTTTCAGTATTAATTAAATATCTATAATAAAAAAACATTTGGTTTTTCGGTATTAATTAAATATTCAATAACAAATACTATTATTGCCACCCCAGAACCTTTCTTTATTATACACAGTCTAAGCAGTATGCTATATGGAGAGAAAAGAAATAATAGCGACTAGGGCATAACGAACAAGACCATTTTCATTCATGTTTTTTTTTTTTGTCTTTTATGACATAGTGGGAGGATAGAATTGGAAAAATATTAATAAGTAGCATCTCTCGTGTTTCTTCCTTCCCTCAAGTGAGAAGACTCTAAAAAAGTGTGGGGGCCCACATATTCAGCCTCTCTCTTCTCTATTTCTCACCTCTATCAAATAAGAGAAGTGTTGGATTTCTCTTCAACCTCTCTCTCCCCTTTTTCTCCTCTACCAAACATAGTGTAAGAAAATAGACACTCATTTTAATTAATGAAAGTGTCACAACAAAAATTCATGCAAACCAATGTTGTCAAACTCAAGAGTTTGGTTAAACTCAAATTCAAATTCAGATTGTAAACTTGCAAAGTTTATTTAATATCAAAGCAACGTATATAGATAATATAATATCATAAAATAATAATAATTCAAATTTCATCTCTATAACAAAGCATGTGTATATTTTTTTATAACCACAGAGGATTTTATCCAAGAGAACACAAAGATATTCCAATTCCATTCTAGTAACAAGTAACAATGTGGACAAGATTGGAGGGAATTGAATCAACAATTTTAGAATTTGAAAGTGTTCCAAGCATGAGGTGAGAGATGAGGAAATTTGGTGGCGGCAGAGGTTGCGATGATGTTGAAGAAGAAAGCTAGAAATTACACGGGGATAACAATGCTTTAACAATAGCTAAATAGCCAATAAAAGGTGGCAACCTGAAATTAACTACGTCAGTATCACATCATTGTCACGAGGTTAAAGATAGTCATCGTACGAGAATTTAAAATAATAAATTTTTGAAGGATTGAAAATAAAACTAAAAAAATTTAAAAGGACTATTTATTTAACCAACCATTTAAAATTTAATAATTTCTATAAACAAAACGGCAACATGCATCATCTTTTTAATCATTATCCCGGGAAAGCATCCAAATAAAAAAGATGCGTAAAGAGTGAGAACTTAGAATAGAAGTGTTTCTTAAGCTGAAATTGAATTGAACATTCCTACTCTACTAGTTGTTCTACAATGGATCCATGCCCCTTTGTTCGTCTCGTAGTAGAATCCCTCACTCTCAAACTACTTTCCTCTCCAACTAAACCACTCACACTTTCCAACGTTCACCCCTCCACCACTCCATGCTTCTGCAAAATCCACATCCATTCTTTCCCTTCCCACACTGCCCTCCTTCCACTCTCCTCCACCTCCTCCCCTCTCCTCATTCAACAACCTCCGCCCCCGCTTTCCACCTTGACTATGCTGCTCTCCATCGTCTCTCCGGCAAACTCCTCACTCTCTCCATCTTTGTTTACAACGGCCCAATTGGCCGCAACTGTGGCGTCCGCAATGCCAAGCTACTCGGTCGTGTCCTTCTTCCCATTCAATTACCTACCTCATTCTCTTCCCCCAATACTTTCCACAATGGCTGGTTCAAACTGAACCATGAAATGGATGATAAACCTTCACATTTGCTACACGTTATGGTCCGGTCTGAACCGGATTCGCGATTTGTGTTTCACTTTGGTGGCGAACCGGAATGTAGTCCTGTTATTTTCCAGATTCAGGAGAATATCAAACAACCGATTTTTAGCTGCAAGTTCAGTGTCGATCGCAATTACAAACCCCATTCCCAGTAAGTCATTCTTTCATTTTAATTTGCTTAAACAAGTTTAGTTCGGTATTTTAAAATTAAAATCTAAAGATTATATACCATCTGATTAAAATACCATGACTGCATGAAATGAAAGTATCTACTGTATTTGTGTTTGGATATTTTGCAAAATTATTGGTGGGTGGGAGGTCCTCCTTCAACTAAATTATTTCATTTTCATGTTTCTTTCCTCGTTGGCAGACATCATCACTTTCTGTTGTTTTCTTTCCTTTTTCTGTTCAATTGAATGAATGAACCATGAAAACTGGCACTGACCACACACCACCAATATTTCATTTTCGTACATTTTTTTCTTCTTCTATGGTGTGGGCGAATTTTGGAATGGAAAATTTGATTGACAATGACACTTTATTGTTGCTAATATCTACCAATATACTTTGCAAATAAAAATATCTACAAGTAAATGTATGAAAATTGTTATGAATTTGGACTCAAAACTCACACCAATACAAAAAATGATGTGTGGAGCAAAGGAAAGTAGTAACCAATTTCAAAGTAAACACAAGCAACAACAATAACAACACCACCTAGATCTAATCTAGTAACCAAAGTGAAAAGCTCAAAACCACAAGCAAAAGATAAAGGGAGAGAAGAGAGGAACAAACACACCAAAGATTGTTGACCCAGTTCGGTCCAACTTGACCTAATCTGGAGGAGAGATTGATCTCTCAAATCCACTATCAATGAGTTCTTACAAAGAGATACAAATGAATTACAAGAAATTAGTTTCAACAAGTTCACAAAGAACAACCCTAATTTCTACCCATTTTCCCAATCTCACCAATGAACAAGACACTCAATGATTTTCACTCACCCAAGGTGTTTACAATGTTTCCCAACCCAAGAGAACTCTAATCAAAGACCCTCAACCCTAAAGTTACCTCCTTTGATTTCCCAAGTTTCTCTCTCTTCAACCTCTCATTCAAAATCTGCAAAGAACACTTATATAACAGTCTTCAGCTGTCAAAATCGTGTCACGTTTTCCCAAATCGTGACACGTTTGGTGCGTACGATCCAAGGTACGATCAACCTTATCCTGAAAACTTGCCCAACAAGTCGAAAATCGTGTCACGTTTTTCCAAAATCGTGTCACGATTGGACACCCTGCAAAACATGCTCACGGCATTGCGAAATCGTGTCACGATTCTTCACTTTCACCAAACTAAATTTTGAAGGCATACACAACAAAAATAAAATAAAAACAAGTGGATTTTTTTTTTTTTTTGGTTTTTAGTATAAACAAAATCACACGTATATGTATACCACCACTAGCTGTTTCAAAGTTTTCATAATTCAAATTTTAAGTTTTTTAATTTTAATCTTTTCAAAAGTTTAATAATTGTATTGGTTGTTGTAAGTACAACGTTATTAACTAATGATTAAAGAAAAAGACAATCTTAGGTGAGACGATTTACTGCCTCCTTCATTTGGAACACTGATATCTCTTATTTTTAATTGCCTTTCTTTTTCTTAATTACTTGCTTAGGTTGTTTCTTGTAATTCAAGAATCCATTACTCAAATTTACCTTTTCAGTTTTTTTTCCCTTTTACTATTGCTAATTAAAACATGTCCCTTGCCTTTCTCTTTTTACCTGGGATTCCGTTGACAGCATGTAGCCGCACAGTAGAGTTTGATTATCCTGCGGATTACCATCATAGAATCACTCGGTTGAAAATTTGTTATTCAACTTTGGTGATACTCTGGCACACCGAAAATACAAGAGTCTGATTCTCCTGTCACAGTTTAACAATTTCATTATGTTGTTACACTCGAGAGGCATTTGGATACATAGCTTAATAAAACACTTACTCAAAAACACTTCTATACTTATGTGTAAGTTGTTTCTACAACCAAAGCTTATAATAAGCTATCTATAGAATATCATGCTTGTTACTTAATAAGCTATCTATAGAAGATCATGCTTGTTACTTCAATCAATTAAATGTTTTTTTATATTTTATTAACCAACTTGAAAATTCAGGCCTCTTTCGTCGGATTCTACAAACAATAATTCAAGCAGATGGAGAAGACCATTGAGAGGTGAAAGAGAACAGCGGACAAGGGAATGAGAGAAAGGGTTGGATGATAGTAATTCACGATCTATCAGGCTCGCCCGTTGCTGCAGCATCCATGATCACACCATTTGTTCCATCCCCCAGCTCAGATCGGGTGTCACGATCAAACGCAGGCGCGTGGGTTATTCTCCGCTCAATCGGAGGCTCCACTGTGAGTAGCTGTAGCTGGAAATCATGGGGTCATCTCGAGGCATGGCGAGAGAGAGGTCCTATCGATGGCTTGGGCTACAAGGTAGAGCTTTTCTCTGACAATGGACCTGTTAATGCAATACCAATTGCTGAAGGCACAGTGAGTGTGAAAAAAGGTGGTAAATTCTGCATTGATTCTGCAATATTGGGTTCAAAGTGGTTACCGGGTGAAGGGTTTGTGATGGGTTCAACTGTGAGTGGTGAAGGAAAAGTAAGTAAACCTGTTGTACAAGTGGGGGTACGGCACGTGACTTGCATGCCTGATGCTGCTCTCTTCATTGCTCTCTCTGCTGCTATTGATCTTAGCATGGATGCTTGCAAATTTTTCTCGCATAAACTTAGAAAGGAACTTTGCCCTGATCAACAATATTATTCTTTTTCATAACTTCCATCAAATGAATTTGGTTGATTTTCAATTCTTGGAGGTTGTTCTTTAACCACTGATTTTGTCTAAGTACATATTGTGAACATTCTTTTGGTTCAATTTGGGATTGGAGTGCTTGAAGCTTTAGCTGCTATGGTTTGTTGAAGTTTTTTAGTCACACAGTTACAAAAAAGATCATATATCATATGTTTACAAACTGCTAGTTTGAAAAGACTTGGTGTTGGGTTTGGCCTACAGCTTAAAAGTTAGGGGAGTGATTGCAATTCATGGTGTTGTTCGATGCAAGTTTGAATAGAAGATTTGAACTGTACAGAAAGATTGAATGCAAATCATGTTGATGATTTCATTGTCTTTTTTTTTTCTTTCCTATTTCAAATGTTTAGACTGTGACTTTTTATGTTGCTTCCATTGAATCCATGGAATAGTTTCAAAACAACTGTATGTAAATTTTCATGGTTTAGTTCATTTTCACACTTCTCAAGAATGTTGAAGTGTCTCACAAACTTGTACAAGCGTAAGTGCTGCAACATCTGAAGAGGGTATTAATTCAGTTACAACTTTGTTACATAGTTACTAACCATAGTTGGTGCCACTAATTATGTTATGAGCGGCTGCTTGTATTCATGCGTCCATGTAAGAATCATAGGGCATCTCTGTGGGTAGACTTTGGAGAATAATCTTGGAGTAATCTTAGGAAACACTTTGAGGTGTGAAGTGAGGAATTCATGTAAACTCTCTACATGACAAAAGAATATTAGAGAGACTGAGAAATCAAAGGAAGAGTGAAAATAGAGGGTCGAAAGGGATTTAGAGATTTTTGTTGGGCTGTTTCTCAACAATGGAAAGCAAGGGACCATGTAAACTTTATTGTACTGGTTTGTTTATGCTCATAGTGGATTCATTGTTGCTCTCTGTCCGGTGGAGTATGTCTTTAAAGCTGAACCACATAAAAAATTTGTGTTCATCTTATTCTCTTGTCTTTGTTTTTTCTTTTTGCGTTAATGTTTTTAATTTTTTTTTCTTTCTGATTTTGTTAAAGCATCTGGTTTTGGTTTTGGCTGTGTTTTGTGCATCTGCAGGTTTATCATGTTTGATTGGTTTCAGACCATTTCATTCTACAACAAATAACAGGTTAGAATATATTTTCTTAAGTGAGAGATGTCAGCATTGGAGGAATGCAACAAAATCAATCCTTCTACCGGCAGCGGCAGGATACAATAACTAAGAATTTTTTTATTCATACTACCACACTTCATAGAGAGTAATAACTTAATTCCTTATTAAATGTTAATGAAACAGTGTCCTCTGCAACTGAAATAACATCTATGATTATGAAGTGCCCACCAGATATTTCAAACACATTGTTCACAAACCATTATCAATGTATAATTATATTCAACAGGGAAATGCCAATTTTATTTAGGAAGATCAATTCCATCTATTCCGTTTCCTTGGTTGTGTGTTCTAATAGACTCCAATATTTTTTTTCATAGAAACACTATGCCTGCTGCAAAGTGAGGATTCAAGTATATTTTTTTTTTGCTTTCGCACCGGTTTCTGACCCACCAAAGGTGGGCGACTAATCCGGCTCGTGTGTAGAGGCATGCGCACTGGCCAAGCGTTGTTCCCCCTGGGAATCGAATCCGATATTTCCCAGATACATTTTTGGAAGGAACTCCTTGCCACTGGAGCCCAAACAACTAACCATTCAAGTATTAGTCTAAATAAAAGTTTTAGCGGTATTAACCTGTCACTGTTCATGTTAAAGAAAAAACGTACTACTATATATATCTTAAATCTAACAAACTTTTACCCGCAAAAAAAAAAAAAAAAAAAAAAAAAAACCTATTAGGACATATCATTTGAAGTGCAGACCTATCCTTATTCTTATTTGCATACTCTTAAAAAGATTAGTTTCCATAGTTCATCACAAACTATAGTTACCTAACCTCAATTATATGATTCAATTGGCATGAGGGAAAGTCAATCCCCAATGTTGGGTTTTCCTGTGACTTAAGTGCGGTTTCATTCTTAGAGGAGTGGAAGTTGATTTTAGAGGTATAAAATCGATTTTGACTTGTTTAGAGAGTCTCGATTACAAATGATTTTGTTGGGAAGACATAGAGAGCGTCGAGAGCAACAACTAACCAAAGCTCGACCACAAAAAAATGAGACGTCACATCTCTACTCAAAACCTTAAAACATTATGTGTCATCTCTTTTATGTATCAAATGTCATTGTGGGATTAATCACTCAAACTTAAACTCTATGATATCCCCCTCAAGTATGAGTTAATCACATACAATAATTGGAGTTATGACTATATTTTCTCTTTCCATTACTATAATTTTGAAAGTTTTTAAAGTGAATTGGATCCACCATATGTCACATTATTATATTTAGGGTCAATACCTCAAATAACCCCTCAAATTTGGGTAAGGTCTAAAAAGAACCCTTGTAAAAATAAAAAATTCAAATTTCACCCCTGTAATTTTGGATTCTTCATATTTTATCATTATCCTGTTAAAAATTCTTTAGGCGAAGTATGAAAATTGTCCCTGTTAAATTTGTGTTTTTATTTTTATAGGGCTATTTCATATCTCACCTAAATTACAAGGGTTATTTGAGGTGTTAACCCAATATTTATATTCTCAAAACTTTGGTGATAAAAAAGATGGAGATGGTTAAAAATATGAGGGTCTTGCCCATATAATTGATCCAAACACTAGGAACTTTGTATGATTAGTATCATAAGACAATGTACCAACTTAATTTGAATATATAAGAGACATAATTTATATATCCAATGTCATAAGATGTTGGATGGAGATATGAAGTCTCCCACTCTTGTGGTCTTGAAACATTGGTCCTGGTTGATGCTGGACTCTCCAACATATTTCGACTCCAGCATTGATTTGCTATTTTTATTTCAGTAATTGATGATCAGTTTATAATTGTGGTGTGTGAGGTACGTAGTTAGTTTGTGGAAAACAAAAAGCTATTGTATCGTTTACCTTCAAGACAACAAGTGTATGTAAGATATTGTGTTCTGAATCAGACACTTTGTTCTTTTTCTCTTGTTGTCTATCTGTTCCCTTTCTCTTCTTAATCATTTAACAACAATCTTGTTTGCAAATCAATTCATTCAAAATTAATTTTTGTCATTGCAAATGCAAACACACACTTGGCAACTTACATTGTTATCAAGTATTACCACTCAAAAGTCACAAGCAATCGAATAGGAA
Source organism: Medicago truncatula (assembly GCF_003473485.1). Taxonomy (NCBI): domain Eukaryota; kingdom Viridiplantae; phylum Streptophyta; class Magnoliopsida; order Fabales; family Fabaceae; genus Medicago; species Medicago truncatula. Next base: position 47,164,631 of record NC_053049.1, on the reverse strand, counting down.
CTTATCCTATGGGGGGGAATGAATCTGATTCTGAAGGTGTAATCTAAACAACCCATCATACTTGAACAGATTAAAGTAACAAGATCAATAAGCATGTCACGTGGCACAAATATTATACATCATAAAAAACACACAACTCTACTGCCCACAAAATCAAGGCAGATCATATCCGTGAACCAAGTATAGCTCACTAATATAATATGTGTAACAAAAATTAAAAAAATAAAGTAAACTTAACAGGCTATATGGATTAAATTGGTAGCATTAACTAATATAATCTATAAAAATGTCACTACTACCACTAAATAAAACAGTAGCTATCATCATGGAGATGATGAAGGAATATTTGTGTACTTAGAAGTACTTGCAGCCAAAGTACCACAAATAAGAGGTTTTGGGGTAGGAATTCTAAGACAATTCAAATTACCACCAGGGATCACTGAACACTCAGGTTGAGGTTTCTGCATATTCCTACCAGGAATGCAGTTATCTGAAAAATCAAAACCAACATTGAAAAGCCTTGAACATTCTTGACTAAACCCAGAAAAGAAATTAGAAGTAACAGTTAGATTCAACAAGCTTCTCAATGAACATATCACATCAGATATATCACCAGAAAGATTGTTATGTGCCAAATTAAGAACTTCAATATCTTGCAAACATGATATTGTATCTGGCAAATGACCTACAAGTGAATTGAAACTCACATCAAGAACTTGCACTTCTGTGAATATACCAACACCTTGAGGTATACAACCTGTTAACTGGTTATTAAGAAAAAGAATCTCTTTTAGTTTAGGACTCATGAAACCAAAGCTTGTGGGAATGTTTCCACTCAACATGTTGTTAGCTAAATTGATCACTGATGCAGGTGAGTTACCAAAGCTTTGAGGTATTTCACCACTAAATTGATTGTTGTTGAGAAATATTGCATCAAGTTTCTTGTTGAAAAGCTCTTCTGGAAGTGACCCTTTGAAGTTGTTGAATCTAAGGTCTAAGTAAATTAAACTTGGCATGTCTAAAGTAACTATAGGAAAAGAACCAGAAAGTTGGTTGTTGCTAAGGTCTAGTTCTTGAAGAAATATGAAGTCTTTGAATGTTTCAGGAACTGTACCTGAAAATTTATTAGTGTTGAGGTGGAGAAGTGTTATAGCAGATAGTAAAGAGAGTTCTTTAACAAGTGTTCCTTGGAGATTTGCATGGTTGAGATCTATTCCTGCAACAAAAGGAGTATTACTAGTAGTGTCACAAAAGATTCCTTTATAAGAACAAACATTAGGACCAACCCATGTATCTAAAATCTTTAAAGGGTCATCAGTGATTGAAGATTTCCAAGCTTGAAGAGCTTTGTAGGCATTGTTTAGATTTGACACAGATGATCCTGAAGATCCTGGGATGTTAGGACCATCATTGCCATTGCCAATGCCAATGCCAATGCCAACACCAATGGCTATACCAATGGCAGCTTTTGCTGGATTTGGGAGAAGGAGAAGAAGGAGGTGGAGAAAAGACAGAATCATGGTCTTCTCCATTTTGGGATGTAGATACAGAATGATTCTAAGGTTGTTTTGTTTTAGCAAAGTTTGTTTCTTTTTTAAGGGTTTGAGTAAAGGTTGTTCACTCACTTGCTGGAAGACAGACAGATAGTCACAGAGTGATGGATTGATGGGGCCAATTGGTTTTTAAAAGTGTCATGTTTTCTCATTTGTCACTTTCTCTTTGGTTTATGTAATGTTAATGCCTTTGATTCTACGCTTTGTGCTAACTTTTTTAGCACACAAGATGTCGACTTCTGTTGATTTAGATTTGTGAAGTTAAATTATTGAATGAGTTCAGTGTTTATTAGATTTAGATGATTAATTGAAAGTTTGAGTCAGTATTAAAGCAATTAAGTCAATTTTCATGTTTATTAGTAATATATTTTAAACTATAAAATACAAGTAATTATTTGTCTTTTCTGTTATAGAGAAAGTAGCTGTGATAAGCTGTTGTGCATAAGTAACCATTAATGTTACTGCTAAGCTTTTCCAATATAAATCAAAGATACTACATATACCAATAGCTTTCTTGCTGCTTTTCACGTCGGTAGAAATTAATAAACAATGGATGGTATAGTATAGTATAGACAATGGTGAAGGCTGTGGATGCTACATGATCATAGACAATAGTGCTGTGCAGGGGACTCAAGAATCATAGACTTTCTTATAGTAGCCTGTTAGCCTTTGTAGCTTTTCAAGTCGGCAGAAAGAAAAAATAAATAAATAGATAGACTGGTGAGGCCTGTATGCATGCAGTGGTGTCCATAGTATTCTTCTTGTACACAAATTTTGACACCAATATCTATATTAAACTTACTATTTCATACACTGTTACGTATATGGTATCCAATTTTTTATGTCAAGACATGATTGCTCATTTGATAGTATTGTAAAGTGTGTTTAATAATTTTGATTAGAGTTACTTCTAGTTAATGTTTGAATAAAATAAGCATTTTTGTGTCATTATCAATTAATCTGTTTCTTGCGCATAGTTTACCATTGAAAGGGACACAAAAGATTTGACTGCAACGACAGGGGCACATTATTATTTTCTAGTCTCCTTTGATTTGTAGACTGTAGTTTGTACAGCATAATAGCAGTATTTGTTTAAGAGCCTGTACCTTAATTGATGCACATGAGTTAGTTGGAACCTTGTGAAAAGTTTCAAGTAGATTTAACTTTAACTTCTAAAATAATTGAAATAGTTTGACCAACATGTACACCTTAATGGGTAATGTAAAGTTGAGTTTGGTTGTTAAAGGAAAAATAAAATAAAACATGTGGGCATTCATTAAAAACGGCGTAGAAAAAGTAACATAATTAGGCGCCAGTGCCTATTATTACTTCCTAGCATTTTAAAATAATTTGGTGTTTGAGGTGAAAATTTTGTGGAATTCTATGTTGAGCTGGAACATCCATAGTTAAAAGTTCTATTGGGATGCAATGTTCAATTTTCGTTGCCTAATAAAATGATGGGAGAATGGTCAAGAAATCAATGCCATTTTTGTCTACAAATGGAAAACAGCTAAGTTCCATGACCAAGCATGGCTATTGTTTCGCGAAAACAAGGTGGTCGAAAAAGAGGAAAAATATCCCTCTTTTACCCTTTCCAATTGTCCCTGTCCTACAAAAATGGAATGTCTCAGAACGTTGTTGAATTTGATAATGGTAGCCACCAAACGTGTTGCACGTTTTATAATGGTGATGCTACTCATCATCAACCACACCCACTTTTTTGTGTTCTTTTTTGAGAAATTGAATAATTCCTCCCCAATCACGTCGAGGATGATATACACAAGTTAATTATTTAAATATAGAAATAACTTACTATTAGAATTTGTGCATCATATTTAATATTTAACTTTTTAATAAATTGAATGCATAAAATTTTAAAAATTATTTTTTCTTTTGAGTTTCTTAACATGTGCAATAAGAGCACAAGTTAACATTACCTTTAAAAAATAGGTTCAGTCTAATTCAACCTATAAAACCAACTTGGGATTGGATCCTCTCCAACTATAGAGATTTTCACATGAGGAAATCCCACTCCCTACCTGCATGTAAGATGAGAGAAATATTTCACCCCTCTTAAAAATCTTATCAATGAGTGGTTGCATGAGTGTCTCTTTCGGTGATTATCGCAATTTAGTCCCTAACAATGAAATCAATCATTTCCTTGTCAAAAAAAATAAAATGAAATCAATCATTTTAGCCCCCGTCTTAAGCAACGAGAGATATTTATCTCACTTATTGAGTTAAGGGATTAAATAAGCTCAAAATCTAGATTTCAAACCTAGTCAATGAAAGAAAATAATAACATAACAATTAACATATTAACATTAATTTTTTTTTTTGCTTTCGCATCGGTTTCCGACCCATCAAAGATGGACGACTAATCCGGCTCATGCGTAGAGGCATGCGCATTGGACAATCGTTGTTCCTCCTGGGAATCGAACCCAGTATTCCCCAAATACGTTCTTGAAATGAGCTCATTGCCACTGGAGCCCAAACAACTTGGTTACATTAAAAAAATATTTAAATTAACATATTTTTATCCTCAACTTGGCCTTATAAGTTAAGAGACCAAATAATTGATCAAATTTATCAATTTTAATGTTATTTTTCTTTTTGAAATATTATCAATTTTAATGTTGATAGAGCAAATCATGATAACTTGCCTAATTTAAGGGATCATGAAAATCTTTTAAAATAAATTGGGGGAAAAAATATATTTAAGCTAACTCACAAGTCTCCACGTCTATGCTACGTGATTTTCTCTATTAAGAAGATGCAGTCCAAAAAAAAAACGCAAAAACAAATAATCCTATAATATTCTCTCAAGAAAAAAACCTATATTAGACTTTTTTTTAAGAAATAATCTTAAATTATTAGATATATTTAAATAATATACTCTTTCCGTTCATTTTTATGTGTCGTTCAACTGTGTATTCAGCGTCCCTATTTAACTGTCGTTTTAGTATTTTAAAGTTACGATTTGTCAATTACACGTTTTTATCAATTATTCTTATATTTTTCAATAAAATTAATTAATGTTACATATTTGAAAAAAAACATATTTTGTTTTTTTTAAACAAAGTTTGTTTGTTATTTTTTTTTAAAACAAAGTTTTTTTTGTTATGTTCAAGTTTAAACAAAATTTTGTTACTTATAAGAATGGTTTCATGAAGAGTTAAAATTCTATAAATAAGAAAAGTAGTAATTGTTAAAAAGTATATAGTACATATCTGAGAGGAAAAAAAAAAAAAACATATGAATGTTTAAAAAAAAAAGAAAAAGTGGAAGACTTGTTGAAATTTGATTTAAGAAAAATGCTAATAACACTCTCTTTTGAGCATTCTCAATGTAGGACCTACACTTTGGAAATGGAACCCACATAAAGTGGCAGGACATACATTGATTTTACCTAATAAAAAAGTGAGTGCTAGAGAGTGTTTAAAAGAGAATGTTGCTAGCACTTCTCTTAATTTAAAATAATTAAAGAGAGAGAGTGTGCAAAATATAAGAACTTGAAAATAGACTCTAACTAACAATTGTTTTTTACTAGAGAAAGATAATGTATTAAATTTCGTGAAAAAGAAAGTGTATAAATTTATTGATGGAATAAAAGAAATATAATAGGAAGAAAATAGGGAAAGATACACTTTTTTTGAGGGAGCTTCTAAACTGCGGTTAGGAAATTGATTTTTTTGAAAAAAGTTAATTTTAATTTTAATGTTTGATTCATTTTTAAATTGTTGATCACTGATTCATGATCAATAGTAATTTATCTAATAATGTTTTTATCGTTGACATCTTTAACATGCAATCAGAGTTGATGATATTATGTGATAGTTTTAAGTGTTACATTTTGTGGGGTGTTACAGTTAAAATAAGGTAGGATAAAATTAGATTAAATGTATTCTTCTTAGTCTGATGAATTGATGATATTATATGAACTGAACTTTTAATACCATTGTACAAAGAGTGGGGTATTAATCACAACACTTTTGATACTATATCGTTAACTTCACCATAAAATTTTCCTTCTTTTAATCTGATATTAATATTCTAAAAAGATACTTAATAGTCAATTACCGATAATGCACACCCTCTATATGCCACATTACATTAGAACCAAGAGGGTATATTAGGTAGTAAAACCTTATTCCGAGGGCATTCCTACTCGGGACATTTCTAGTTTCTACTCTTTCGACTCTACTAACACTTTCCACACCGTCTCTTCCAATTTCCCTGTTTTCTCCTCTCACATCAATTTTCCATTTATCGCTAATTTTCGATTTTGCGTCTAATCGATTCCAAATTTAGCAATAAGGTAACTATGATTACTTTCATTGATTTCATTATCCTTTCCTTTTGAATTTTTAGGGTTTTAATTTATATTAAATGCATATGATTATGTGAATCTGAATCGTGGTTGTGTTTTTAGGGTTTCAAAACTTTTTGTAATTTTCCGTCTGCGATGAAGATCGAGGAATTAGAGGATGCAGAGTGTAGTAGGGATGAAGAAGAGAATTTTGAGAGGCAAATTGTTAGGGTTGATGCAAAGAGAGCGTTGGTAGGTGCAGGTGCACGGATCTTGTTTTATCCAACACTTCTATATAATGTGCTTCGTAACAAAATTGAAACTGAGTTTCGGTGGTGGGATCAAATTGATGAGGTTTTGCTCTATCTGAATCTTCTTTTTATGATTTTTTATTTTTTTATTTTTTTTACTTTTCGTTGTTTTGATTTTGAACTAGTGTATGTTTGGGTTTGCGGTGACAAAAATTGATTTTGATTGAATTGATCATGACTAAAAAGTGAGTTGAAGGTAAACTGATGTGTGGTTTTGGATACACTCATGTAAAAAGTTTGTATCTAAAAATCAATTTTAGAATCACAAGCTACAAATCATAGTTTTCAAGTATAATCAATTCTACAGGCAAAATCAATTTTACTTTAGAATCAATTCTACACCTTCAGAATCAATTTTAGTGTAAGATGGTAACGAAAATTTACTTTATTTGCTGAGAATGAATTATTGATATTTTAAAAATGAACTGTTAGTTAGGATGACCTTGTTATGGATGTTTTCTGATTGGTGTTTGTGGTGTGATTTGTTGTTTTATTGAACATTTGTTTGTTGTTATTTCTAGTTTTTGTTGCTGGGCGCAGTCCCGTTCCCTAAAGATGTTCCTCACTTGAAGAACCTTGGTGTTGGTGGTGTAATTACTTTGAATGAACCTTACGAAACTTTGGTACCATCGTCGTTGTATCATGTAAGTGGTATCCCGTTTTGCTTTTTAGATTGTCTTGTCTTTGCATTTTGTAAGCTAATTGTATGTTACGAAGGAAAATTTCAATTAGGAATTTGTGGAAAGAGTATATATAGTTGGTTTGCGTTAAATTAGTACGGGTATAATGAATTTTGACATCAGCATGCTAGTTTCATGATGTCTTTGCTATGTTTGTATTTGTTTAAAACTATCTCTGATATGTTGGTTTACTTGCTTATTTGTTTCAGGCTCATGGAATCGATCATTTGGTAATTCCCACTAGGGATTATCTCTTTGCCCCTTCATTTGTGGATATCAGCCGGGCTGTGCAGTTCATTCATCGTGGGTTTTTTATTTATATTTAATTTTGGGAAGGGGGGTAAATGCATCAATCAATGTAGTTCTTTGTTATTTTTGTGTCCTAAAAAGAAGTTTTGGGTGTCTATGCGTCTTATTTTCGTATTTTGGTACAGATAATGCAACTTGTGGTAAAACAACTTATGTTCACTGTAAAGCTGGGAGGGGGAGGAGTACAACAATTGTGCTTTGTTATCTGGTAAATTCCTGATATTTCACACTGAAAGTTGTGGCATCTGTTGAAGCTTTGAGGTGCTGATTGATTTCCATGTTGTTTATTCATGTTTTTTCAGGTTGAATACAAGCATATGACACCTGTTGCTGCCCTGGAGTACGTGCGATCTCGAAGACCAAGAGTGCTATTAGCACCGTCACAGTGGAAGGTATAACCCCGTTCTTTTGTTGTTGTTGTTGGCCCTTTTACTTTCTAGAAGGCCAGTGATACCATATAATAATTGTTAAACTTTTATGGTAATGATTTCTCTCTTGGGCATTAAGTTTTTGTATAATCTCTGCATGTATTATAAGCAGGCTGTTCAAAATTATTACAAGCAAAGACCTTGTCCTTTACCATGCTCCCCCTCTGGGGATGCAGTTCTCAAACACAAAGACCCTGTTCAAAACTACAACAAGCAAAGACCTTGTCCTTTGCCACACTCTCCCTCTGGGGACACAGTTGTCATAACCAAAGATGATCTTGAAGGCTATCATAGCACATCTGATACTAGTATAGAGCTGGCTATTGTTCCTAAAGTGCCAAAGACCAAGCCCATGATAGCAAGACTATCCTGCTTGTTTGCATCCTTAAAAGTATCTGGTAGTAGTGTACCAATGACAAGACGACTGCCAGTTTCTGAGTCACGTGCTTGCTAAGCCAGCTTGACACCTCGTATGTCAAGCAGGTGGCCTGTACAGAAGACAATACTGGAAATAAGTGAATAATTTCCCACGAAGTCGGTGCAACTGTGTTACATGAAGAGAGGGTGCATAGAAAGATAGAGGGAAGATGATGTTTACAAGTTAAAGTGGAACATCATGTAGTTTATCTTGTACATATATTTACTTTTGCACGTTTGTTAATCCAAGTGAAATCCTTGTTCAAGTTTAAAGTATTAATGGTGTGAAATCTATAGGATTGTCTGGTGGTGGCTAAATGATTACTTGTCTTAACTCATGCAATTTCTTTACACTTTCCTAATTTGTACCAAAGCTCAATAGGCTGTTGCAGATTGGTGCACCTGTCTTTTGCATCAGCTTCAGTTGCACTTGGAAAAACAGCTGATTAGAGAACTTTTTTTACCCCCCCCAAACGAAACAGTGTCTTTTCCCTGTCTGGATGAGTAAATCCTGATGGAAGTGGTTTTTACTTTTTATGATTCATAGGAGATGGGGAAAAAAGCTCACTGCGAATGGGTGTGTAATTTAAGATAAAGTGCTCCTCACTACTATACTATAAATCTAGTTAAACTCTCTGTTAACATTACTCCTTACTATAATCGGTACGACTAAATCGTGTGAATTATACTCATTTTATGACTGTTTGAATTATACTAAGATCTATGCTTGGTTTTGAGTGACCGGGTGAACTACTATCTGGTAGGTGCTAGTTTGTTTTTTGCGGCTGGTGGTAGCCCACAAATGCACGGTAGTGCCCCACTCTAAGATGGAGCTTGTTACGTGAGGTAATTGCTCTTCTAGATTTAGTAATGAACACGAGCAAAGTGCAGTTGAGCCTGTAATCATAAGTAAATAAAATTTTGTTCAAATTGTAGTTCAACTAGTAAACATGATACTCTTATTTTCCCTCGTATCTACTTGGATTTACCAGAAATGAAACGAGTGATTTGCCAAAACAATTGGAAATTGTTTATGTTCCTTCTAATGCGTGCCCATCCTTCTAACTTCTGGTACGTTATGAGCTAGGTAGTATTTATGCAATCATGTGGAATGGATGACATACTATCTGCACCTCCATAGTTCAAATGTTTCAACGCCAAACATTTATATTTAATGGAGACCACGTTTCACTTGCTCAAAATCCATTAAGATTTGTAGGAAGACCCATACTACACCTCCATAGCAGCAAAACCTCTTTCTTGAGACATCTATCTTATAAGATCTTCATAGCTCCTCGTAGCTCACCATTAGAGCGACGGTACACCTCCTAGCACCATCTGTATTATCATGATTTGTAGGCAGTGTTAATCTCATGATCCGCTCAAAGTTATGGACCATGGACCAGCCTGTGAGTTTGAATTCACGTTTATATTTTCAGGTTGAAAAAGTTATATATATAATTTTTTTTATTAATCTAAAATTCAATTTTGACATTGTTAGCATAACCTACACTTTTCCCGTAAAAAAAAAAAAAGAAGCATAACCTACACTATTAGATTGAAATATCAATAACTAGATAAACAACACGACATTGAGACAACTCTTACTATTATTTTTATTTTTGTTCACTTGTTTTTGTAATGACTTCACACACATTCATTGCTTAAAATTTGTAACTATATTACACCATATTACGTGAAAAAGTACAATGACATTTTGAATAAAAATTTAAGGATTTTAAAATAAATGAAATTAATGACTAGACTTAATTTGGTCAAATTTAAAAATAGCATAACTCGATTGGATAAAATTTGTTTATGTTAAATAGGGCTTAAAAATTATTGAGAGGCCAATGTCCAACAAATTAAAATCCAAGTTAAAGTGTAATCAATTAATGAAATTAAACAAATGAAATGCAGAGTGGGGTCTGAAAAATAGAAGCAGACACACAAAGTTGGGGCCCTTGTGGAAGAATCTAAAAAAGGTGGATAGGAGCCATATTATGTTTATATGTTATATTCGTTTCTGCACTACTACCATTCCTCCTGCGACTTCTTTATGGGACCAAATCTCTGGCATACCAAGAAGCCATATAAAACTGCTAGTAAAAATGCTATCTCTGGCCATATATGCCCCCTTCAAAAGTATCCAAAATCTTCCATAAAAGTATAATAACTGAATATCACCTTTTTTAGGCCTTAGTTTAAATTTTGAATACAGTGTTAAAAGGTATATTTTCAATTTCAAATTAAACCAATCATGTAATCCGATCCTATTGCTGTTTATTTTAATTAATTATTACATCAATTCTTAAGACTTAAGATTCTTCAACCATTTGATTGTAAGAGATCCAGCAAAGTTTATAGGTATTGTTTCACATGATCATCCAAACTATATGTGCAAATCACTAATATTTAATTAATTTAGATATATAAAATAGTGTGATATGTCTTTTTCATGCACTCAGGGAAGATAGGAGTTCGACGTATACAGTAATTTTAAAAGAGGTAGTACACTGACATATATAAAAAGAACCTAAAAAGTTTATTCTTGTCTTCTATTTCTCTATTCAATATTCCATTGTCTTTAATAGTTATTCCCTTCAGAAACTACCTATGAAGTTACCCCCTCCCCCGTTTATCTTGATTTTTTGCTTTATTGCATGCATGTCCTTTGAGAGAAAAATAAAGCATTAATAACATGTTACATGTCCGTCAAAAATACTATACAATAGCTAATAATACAGCAGGAAATTAAAAGTTCGAATCTAATGAAGAATAAAGCAAATAAAGATGTGTCTGTCTCCTAGTTAGTACCACTCTCTTCTCTTTTCTGAAAAACAAATTAAGAAAATTAAAAGAACCTTGCATATGTAAATTTATACATGTTGTATTCAAAATTAAAGATTACTGAAAATATTCGGATAGGAAAATTTGAAATCAACTCCCTCTACACGTAGATGCCTTCAAACATTGATAAGAAGTTAAAATTCAAAACAGAAAAGATAGTGTGTGTCGTTTGTGCCCTATGGTCAGTGAATGATGGACCCATAAAAACTAAAAGATATTCTTGGAACTCATCCCCTAAAGTTAAATTTCTTTTTATCAGGAAAATATCTCAGCACCAGTAAAAGCTCCAAGGAAGTTGCAATTTACTGCTGGCCTGGTTCCAGTACCGTACATGGTCGTAGCGTAAAGAATGCTGACCATAACTTGATAAGCGTGCATATTTGAGATAAAACTAACTCAAACTATTTTTTGCAAATCAAAAAATAAAACCCTAAAAAATATCGATACTTAATTCGTTGCATCCTTCAATTCAAATAGACCAAATATCAAAGTTTAAGATACATAGGCATGATTTGCTTAAAAAATATAAGAGCAATGACGATATTTGAACATCCAAAAAGCAAAACCTATTTGACAACCATTATAAAAATACACAATTTATAACTAATGATGTGACTATAAGAGAGATATAGGTAATTAAAAAATAAAATAGTAATTATAACCCATTTTAGACTATTTTTGGAAGGATCATATTCGACATGCCCATTTTTAAAATATATAATTACAACTTTTTTTTTTGTTAAATTTCATTGATATTTTTTTTCAATTCTAATTAATTTTATTGTTGAATTTCATATTTTTGCATTTATTAATTGTTTAAAATATTTTAAATATAAATAAAATGTAAAAATTACTAACATAAAATGTTTAATTATCGGTCAAAATAAGAAATGAAATAAATTAAAAGATCTCTCCAATTTTTTCTCCATCAAAATTTAGTGACAAAGTTAGTGGTATTTTTCATATTTTTTTCTCTAAATTTTCTCTATGATAATTTTATTCTAGCATTGACAAATTAGTGTAAAATTCAACTTAGACTATCTTAATTTTATAATGTACAATTCATAAAAATATCTTTCAAATAAAATATTTAAAATGTATTTTAAGGATAAATTAAAAATATGAGAGCTTATATTCATGAATTAAATAAAATTAAATAATTTTTTTTAATTTTAAAAAATTTAAATAACAAAAAATTCTGCGGTATAAAGGAAGCCACGTTGGTTCTTGAAATTCCATTAGTTCTTAAGGTTCCACGTGAAGTTCTTGATAATAAATTCTGAAAGATAAAGTAAAAGTTAAATGATTCCTCTCTAACCTTTAAAAACATGAAAAAAATTACTCAAAACACATAAAAAGCTAGAGTTTGGCACAAACTAATGTCTTTTACTTAAATTTCATAAAATTCTTATATTGCAAGAAAAATATCTCAATATCGCTTGGCACAAAACTTGTCCAATCACGAACTTGTTTTGGTGCAAAAGTCTTATCATCTTCTCTTATGCTGTAAATAACACTACAAAATCTCATGATAATACATAATAAACTCATGATAACACATATATTGTTTACAATATGCACAAACTCAATGGTATATTTTTTTTTTTTGATGTGAAAAAAAAAATGAACTTATACAGACAACTCTTTTTGACAAAACTTATACAAACATCTTAAAATGATAATAGAATAAATATAAATAATATGATGGATGATATAATAATAATAATATTATAATAATGATATTAATGTAGGGATGATTTTAATGCAGTAGAAACTTTGAGTCTTAGGTCGTTCTCCCTCAATGTGGTGCCACGAGGGAGAGCAGCTTTGCTTGTTTTCTTTTCTTTTCTTTCCTTTTTTTTTTTCTTTTCTTTTTTCTTCTTTGATTTTTCTTTCTTTTCCCCTTTGTTCTTTGTCACTTTCTTTCCAAAACTTGTTCCGTTGCACACAGTTAGTGTTTCCAATGAGAAAAATGAGAGGCACCGAAGTTGATAAACCGGAAAAGAAAGAAAAAAGAGAAAAAATAACTAAGGATGGATATGATGATTACTTTGGCTTTTGTTGGAAAGTGAGTTGAGGTATGGTTCAAGCATGAATGATGATGACAATGATGTTGTCTTTTGTTTATTTTTGTTGTCTCCTTCATTCTAATCATGATGATGATGGTTGTTGTCATGAGGGTCGACTGGCCAGTAAGAAGAGTATTTCAACCACTCAGCTTCTTGTTGGTTTCTAATAGATGACTCCTGTAAGAAGAAATGTAATGAAGATCATCATCAAAAGAAGATTAATTAGCTAGGGTTAGCTTTTTCAAATGAAAAATAAGTATATAGATATTCATTTCAAACTCTGAGGAATATTGTACACAGAAAACAATGCAATGAAAATTGACTGGTCCTTTTTTCCACGTCAGCATAGTCAAAAGCTAATATTGAGCATTTTATACAAACAAGACAAAGGAATGCAAAAATACATGATTATGTCAATGTCACTAGTAGTACTGTATCATCTTTTTACAAAAATGCAAATATATATGATCATTGTATTTCATTATTTCCTATCATGCAAAGAAATTAAATACTACTAGTGTGTTGAGATATACAATTATGAAAACATTTTAAAGATATAAAGATAATAAAGATGAAGATGAAAATAGGTTGTTTTAATTTCTATAAATAGTATCTTTAATTTCTTGACCCTCTTTTCTCTTTTTCCCTAGTGGGCATTATTATGAGAAATAAACAAAGTTGATATCTATATTTCCGAGTCAAAAAGTTAGTTTCTGACCTCTTTGATATCAGACGACGTTGAAGTGCACCCCATAATGACTTCCTCCAAACCAGACGCAGACCTTCCACCACCTAGTTTATGATGTTGTTGCTGCTGCTGCCATGTGGATACATATTATACATCAATTTTCAACATATCAATCAAATTCTAAGTAATCATTGTGTTTGATCCATAGATGACAATTGACAATCAAAAAGTGATTAGACAGTTTCATGCTTGTTATTTGGCAACCACATACATTTATAAAACCTTTCCCACTCCTAGTATAGATCAATGAATTTAGCTTAGCTTGTGCATAATACCATGCACAATCAACCCATTTTGGTTCAACATATTGAGTGGCCCATTAATTGCACTAAATTGAGAGAGCTCTTTTCTCACTTTCCACATGTATTTGGATGAGTAAATTCTAAAAAGTCACGATCTTTTGTCTTGTAAATGAACAAAACCGAACAAATACTATTTTTTTTTTTTTTTTTTACTGGAAAGAACAGGTTGTGAATTTAAAGAAATCATGAAGTAAAAATAGTTCTCTTTTTAAGGATCTATCACAACGATTCAGGTCTCACATCAAGTATATTGATGATTCTACAACCACAATGTCATTAAATAAAATCGGGCATTTGCCCCAAATGTTTTTTTATAAAAAGACATCAACTAAACTTTTATTTTGCCACGATAAATAAATAGGTGTTACCACATTCTCTTTTAAAAATCTAAAAAAGTTGCTTATATTAATCATTTTTTGAGATATTTTAGTACTAATAAAACTTTAATAATTTGACTCACGGTTAAACTTTTTGAGAAAGAAATCAGTAATTTTCAATTGTTTATTTAAAGACTAATTGAAAATTATTAAAAAAAACGCCAAGACAAAATTGAAAATTATCGATTTCTTCCTCAAAAAGTTTAACCGTGAGTCAAATTATTATGATTCATAAAAATACTATAGACTAATTTTTTGCCCCCGCTATAGTTTTTTTTCGCAGCGATGCAATCGCGACTTGAATTATGTCTCAATTGTTTACATAAAGAAAATTAAAGAGAAACAACTACAAGAAGAATATTTAAGAAGACTAAATTGGAATGGATGATGAATAATACATACCTGAAAATTTTCATTTTGTTGGAGCATGATTGTTGAAACATGGTAAGAATTGTCATCAAGGATGATGGTGGATGTATGGTGGAGGGGAGGTGGAGAGATGATAGTGGAGATGGGATTGGAAGGCCTACTTATATGGAAAGCTGCGTTTGCACTAATCTGTTGGTGCACATGATGATCATGTTGCTGTTGCTGTTGCTGATGATGTTGTTGTTGTTGTTGTTGTTGATGATGATGTGCTAATACATGATGCTGTCTTTCATGCACTTCCTGATCACATGAGCCTCCTGATGCTTGCATTTCTCTTGTTGTAGAACCTTCTCCTATTCCAACCTACAATATATATAATGGTTGTATCAATCATCATCAAAACTATATTTATTTATTTATAATGTTACATTTTCTTTTCTTAGCTAGGTGGGTAAACCAACGTTGGTTAGCTAGCTACTGACACTGATTTATCATCCGGTCAGGTCCATACAAATTTAATTTTGCGGTGTATGCAAGCAATGTTTATTAATCATGTCAACACTCGATCTACACATTCCTTAACCCTTAATTTCATGCATGTTCTTTCATCTTTTTGTGCAAAAGCGTATACTTACCAACCGAACGTTGAAATTTCATATAATTATAAAGTTAATAATGTATAGCTGCTAGTGAAACATCACGTTCATTTCTTTAGAAATTAACGTGCCTATACATCCATGTTCCAATCAAATGCTATGCTTTATTGAAATTTAAATTACCAATAAAAATTAGAGGAAAAAAATTATCTCTAGTGGGTTTAATGAACGATGATTTATATGAAACACTTGCACATATTCCGGACACAAAAGTAAGACATTGATGCAAGCCGTAATTTGAAAAAATAAAAATGGTTGATTGTAACTATATATGTCGGTGTCAGACATGAACATGTGTCAAACACTAGACATATCTTCAATCAGAAGTGTCTTACTGTATAATATATGTAACTTACTTCATCATAGCTTTTTCGAAATGGGATGAAGCCAAAATGATCAGATTTAAGGTGTTGAATATCCAAAGCATTTGTGAAGCTTGTTAAAGGACTAGGGACACCAACAACAGCAGACATTTCATCTCTATGAATCTGAGTAACAATTTCCTTAGAAGAAGAACTTCCACTTCCACTATCTCTTCTTCCATTGATATTATAATTAGGTTCTCCACCACTTCCTTCACCAGTTGTTGTTGTTGCACTAATTATTCTTTGATTATTATCAGACCAATTACACTGTCTTGGCTGTGTCTGATAAAATATCTTTGAAACAACAAGCTCTCCTTCTTTCTCTTCTTCATGTTGTCCAAGATGGTATTGATGCATCACCCAATTCGTCTTCTCGGGTTTTCGATTCTTTCCGAAGTTGGTGTAGAGAACAAGAATTTTCTTGCAACCTTTTTGTTTACCATTAACCATAACAGGTCTGGTCTTACCAGTTTTGTGCCATCTTGTTTCTCCTCCTGTACTTCCTTGTAAGTCACACTCTTCGGTTTGAATCTTTCTCCTCTTTCGTGTTCCTGTTGTATATGCCTTTGATGGTCTATGGAAAAAGTGTCTGCTTAATCCATCTCTTGTCACTCCTGAAAAATTCATTGCCAAAATCAAAGTTAGGTGACTTAATTAGGTGAACTATATTATATATAAGACAAATTAAACCCTCTTGCTCAAGTTTATTTCTTATAAATATAATAATAAATAAATATCTAAGAAGCTATTTTCTTAGCTAGTGTCGACATATATATATAAAAAAAAAAAAACCTAACTGAGAATTTAAATTTAAATTTATGATTAAATATATATTTCATTAATTGTTTGTAGTAATTGAAATAATGAGAATTAATTAATTAATAAACCTGGAAGTTTTTCTGGATGGGTGTAACAAATTCCATCTTCTCCTTCAATAGTGAGAATGAATTCATCAATCAAAGGGTGTGATTTCTGCATGTTCTTTGACTCAACTTTGGCTTCAAGATGTTCAATCAATTCTTGATCTGTTGGATCAAATTTCACTCCTGCTGGTAGACCTAGCCAATCCTGTTAGTTCCATTGAAATTCAAATTAAAAATAAAAAGCAATTAAAGGGAGAGAAATCAATAAGGAGAATATTAGAAAAAGACGGAGAGAATATAATTAAAAGAAAAAAAAGAAGAAAACCAACTTTAGTAATAGCTACCTAAATGAGAAAAGGGATTATAAACACCATTAAATTATGTCACCATAGTTTTAAAGGTTCACCGCGACCGCGATTACTATACGTACCGGCTTGCCTTGATCAAATTTGTGTCCACAGCGAGGGCAGTGTTTGGATCCACACAACTGGTGCTCTTCCAGCTTAGAATCTATGAGATTAGAGCTACTAACGTTGCTCATCTTATTATTCATCATCTTTTTTGATGAAACTTTATTAATATAATACTAAGAAGGTCTTTGTGTTGAATTGGAATTCTTTTACTATGAAATAGTTCTCCAACACCTCTTAGCATAATCACCCTCAAGAGCTTGATATATTAGATCAGACTTCAAAGCTCAAATTCTCCTACAAAATCAATAAAAATATTAAGAATATTGGATGATGCAAGAAAGACATGAGCACAGACTATGATCATGTAGAAATTAAAATTTGGAAAAAATAATTCTCAAGCATACATACATATATATATATTGATGTGACTGAGAATATAAAAGAAATGGATCCATACAATTAACTGTGTAGGATAAGGATGATAACTAGTATGCAGTTACTTACAAGGAAAGTGATAGAAAGAAAGAAAAAAAAAGGAAGAAACTGTTAGAATAAGGTTGAGGTGGTAGATAGATAGATAGATATAAACTAAGGTGGCTTTAAAGAAGGAATAAAACACCAGAATTTGCTCTCTACTTTAACTGACTGAAGGCAAGGCAGTGAGAGAAGAAAAATAAAGGAAAAGTTGTCTGTTTGTTTTCTATACTCACACATACCATACCTTTATTTAAATCCTATGAATATGATATATAATTTTGTGAACCGCGTATATAAAGCCGGTTTATGTGATAAAAAGAAAGAGAGAGAGATGCTATCAAACAAACAAAACCCGGTTGGTTTTTTCTTCACTCTTCTATACTCTCCAATAGTAGCACTCTTGCCAGCCAGCCACCCTTGTATCTTTATTTGAAGAATAAAGGGGGTGCATATGATATGTACTCTATCTAAATGTATATCCTTTCTATTTTTAATAAATTTTAATAGAAAAAATTAAGATCGGTGAGTTGGATCGAAATATGATTTATGATAGGTTATTATGACGTAATTTGATTTATGTAGTTGATTCAACTTAGTGAAATAAAATTTTGTGATTATTGTCATTTTTTTATTAACTCTCTTCATTTCTTTTTTTTTTTTACTATTATAAAATTCATTTATTTATTAAAAATGGTTAGTGTGTATGTCTAAACTTCACTTCTTTTGGAGATCCATTTTTAACAAAATCATCAGGAAAAAGATATAACATCTCTAATTTATATGAATTAGAGAAAGGGAAGAAAAAAAAAAGGAGATGTATAACAAAGACCGCAAGACAAAAAAAGTATTAGAAAATGTAAAGATTATTATTTGAAAGTTGAAACTATATTTGTCAAAAAAATAAATTGAAACCGTATAATAATTAAAAGTTTAAAGGTGGTTGGTTGACGGTCTAAAACAAGTATAAACAAACAGTCAATTAAAACATTTAGAATGCTACATCAATTCATATTTTTAATTTATGTGGCAATTCAAAATCTTTTGATTGATTATGTGTGCAAAGTTGTTTTGGACTATCAACTCATCACTATTAAACTCCATAATTAAACCACAAATAGCTACAAAGATATTACTAATTAATAAAACTAAGTCAATTTAGTGTTTTAAATATCACTATCTCCATCCCTAAAAAAAAAAATCACTATCTCTAAATATAGTCTCAAACAAATTTATTTTTTCTTTCACTAATATGAATTTTCTTTTAAAGTATATAAAAAGCTAACATGACAACTTTCAAATTACTTACTCCTTAAAAAAAACTTTCAAATTACTTTCCACGGCAAGAAAACATAAATTTAGCTTCATGAAATTAGCGTCAAACCAAATGTCGATATTTATAGCGTCCATTTTGGCGTCCAAAATACCAACACTAAATTCATTTTTGTACTTTAATATGTTGGAAAAGTGTGCAGACACTGTATGCGTTTGATTCAAAAAACAATAATACTATACAAATACATGACATAACAGTACAAGGTAAGACAAGACTAAAGTATAATGGAGCGATAGGTATATGATATTTTTTATGTTGGAAAATAAAAAAATATGTATTTTGTTATATATATATTTTTTTTTATACTCTTGTACTCTTGACAAAAAGTTGTCACATGGTTTGGTGAGAGACACAAATCGTTTTTTTTTTCTAGTCCTTTGATGTATGTTTTGTCGTGTCCTATAATCAGTTTCTAAGTCAAGCAGGGTATAAAAAAGTTGTCCAATCTAGTCTTCCGTTTTTTAGCAAATCAAATGCACATTATAGGTTACATAGTTGGATGCACATTTCGGTTTGATTCAGGTATATGAGAATGTTAGCGAGTGCTTTTAGAACATTGGTTAGAGTACTAAATATAGTAAGTTTTTATCAATAAGTGGTGTAATTGACAAAAGTAACCAATTGTATTTTGAAGATAAAATTTCCTTTAATGAATTCTTTAACCAATGCCCTTAAGGCATTCGTTAGCAAAACCCTCCAGTATAAAGAAAAAAAGGGTCAAATAGATAAAATCTTTATAAGTTTGGTTTGATTTGGTTTTCAATGTTTTTCAGAAGTGGAACAAAATTAAATTTAACAGTGATATTTAATTTGGTTCAATTGATCGGTTTGTCTGAATATACAATTAAAAATAATACTTTTGCTCGGTATTACCAACTTATTATTATTATTATTATTATTATTATTATTATTATTATTATTATGGATTAAACAAATTCATAAATACTTACATTAGAATAACTTGAAATTTTCAACTGACATAGAGTTATGAAAAAAGTTAAAAACAAAAAAATTAATTCACAAAAGCATAAAAATCATCAAAAACAAAATGAGTTAACTATTGTATACGAGTTAGAGTATAAATGAAAAGTATAAAATTTATATATATCCATTAAAGCGATAATAATTGAGAAATGTGAATTATAATCTTAGTAAACTTAGTAAATTTGATTCATTGTATACGAATATTGTTTTGATGTGAGGTTGCTAGTCTGAGCAAACTCAAAGTGGGTTTTCTAGACCTATCAGTTTGATTCATTGAATTCAAAGTTGATAACTAAGAACTGAATCAATCTCGTTTGGTTTTGTTTAGTTCGATTTTTGAATCAAACTAAAAAAGATGGATAATTTTCTATTTGGTTTGATTTGATTTTTTAATTTCATCGATTTTTTGAGAACAACTTACAACCTTACACTATAGGTCCACTAATTTTGGATGATAAGAAAATGAATTGGACGCCAAACAAATTTTTTTTTAAGTAGCCTTACAATTTTTTTTTGTCAAGTAACCTAACGATTAAAAAAATTCATTTTACAATTTTGTTTTTGTCAAGTAACTCCTATATATATATATATATATATTATGCATTATCACTTAAAAAGTGAATTAGACTCATGGAGACATCAATATATAGGGATTCGAACTCCAACCTATATATATATTATGCATCAATCCATTTTGTATTAAATTGAAATGGTTTATATTAGAAAACAATAGGGGAAATAAAATTAATTGATGCTCAAAGTATAGAGGAAAAGCGGAGCAATTATCTTAATGGTAAGTGGAGTAATTAATGAAATCGGATTCATCTGTATATATTCACATGTACTTATGATTCAATATCTGTATGTGCCTTGTAGTTTCTTTCTAAGAGGAGGGGTATTTTTCTTTTTTGAGAGGAAAGAAGGGGTATTTATGAACCTGTAATCTTTCAAAAAATGAACCTATAAATAGTGTATTTTTTGTTTTCTCAAAGTATGCTCTACGCGCATTTTTGAAATAGTTTACTTTTGCTAAAAATTTCACATGCATAACCAAATATTGAATTCATTATCACATATTTATGAGACTTGAACTGCTTATAAATCACTTGAAACTCCACCAATTTGCAATAAATATTTAAAAATATTTTTAACAAAATAATTGTAATATAACATTGAATTTTTAAACACAAAAAAAAAAAACATGATTTTTCTTCTAAAAAAAGATAACTAAAAGGGAACAGTACTGGAACGAGGGTGTAATGTATTTGCAAACAAGTCAAGAGGCAAAAAAAAAAAATCTAAACATCAAAGAGAGGACAAGCGTAATTTTCAAGTCAATATTGGAAATGAGCAATTTAATATTGTTATGGTTTTATGGTTTTTATCATCAATAGAAACAGTTTAATAATTTTCTGTCTCAACAGAAATTTATCAATTTCTCATTTCACAGTTTATTGTTACATGTAAAAACTCACTTTCGGTTAATACGTGTCAGTGAGGCAAAGCTTGGAACAAAAAGTAATAATAAATTCACAAAATGAGCCTAATTACATTCTAATTATTTTCATATATATAAAACCGATAAATGTCAGAGAGAGAGAGAGAGAGAGAGGGAAAAGGATGATAGAAACTCACATGGGTTTTGAGCTGGAGTGCTGATGATGATGCTTTTGGAATGAATGTTTTGTGCAGAGAGAGAGAGAGAGATATGAGGGCAGGGGGCAATACTATTACTATTAGGAGGTTGCTTGGTAATCAAGGAAAATGAGCATACGTACTTGATGGACCACCACCTCCTCCTCTTCTTATTTATTAACTTAATTATGTATCATATACAAATTACTACATTTTTAAAACATTAATATATATATATATATATATATATAATAAATAAAGACCCTCTAAAAACAAATATATGTTGTTTTGTTTAAGCAAACTAGTTTACTATTTTTGTGGGGCAGGGGATAGGGGATACAGTAATATTAATCGGATTTACTGGATACAAATTCTATGTACAAATCATTTTTATAATGAAACACAGTAAAAATTTACTATTGTGTTTTATCATCTTAATTTTATACAACTTTTTTTTTTATGAAAGAATCTAATGGCAAAACTTACACATATTTAATGTAAAAAAGAGGGGTATTACATGCATGTACGAACTCGCTCTCAGTATATCAAACCTCTCGCAATTATAAATTGAGTTGTGTTATCGAGATTATATAACTGTATTTTTTAAAATGATAATATGATATGAAAAAATAAATGGCTTCTGTTAAAGGTTAATGTAAAACTAATTACCACCAAGAGTGTATGTTTACCAGCAAGATACATTTTTAATTTCTCTTTTTCCATAAACTTTACCCCTTGTGTTATTTCTATTCGAGGGTAGTATAAAGTATTGGTACACATCTTATAATGTAGTTTCACATAATATATGTAAGAAAGAATAAAGAAAAGGGCCTCAGCATCATGTGGGTCCTGCATCAGCATGAAAAATCTTTGGCCCTCATAAAGTATCTTAATCAGATGATGGTTAGGCTTCACGTTTATAACTAATTCTATGGTTTGCAGTCAAGAGAAAAATCATGGAGGGACCCTTATGATGTTATTTGCAGTATAATAAATAGATCGATATGATTGCCTCTTTCTCTTTGCAAATTGCCCCTTCCCAAGATCTTAATTTTCACTTATAAATAAAGGAATACATATTTCATTTGACATAAATCTCTCTTAGATAAATTTTGAAGAATGAAAATAAGAGAATCAAATTGCTTTTGATTATCTATTTAAATTGATCTATTGTACTAAACCAAACCAATGGAGCCCACATATCTTAATAGAGCTCTATATATCTACTCATTATTCTTTCCCTCATCTTTGTTTGCAATTGCATTGCATACATATTCCTTTGTTTATGATATTTGTCACTATTATATTAGTATATGGTTTGGTTGACACAGTGATCCAAGGAATATAATCCCGTATACTAATTTTAGTGATTATACTAGAAAAGCATAGATTTAATTTTATACACATCCGATTATTCTAAATACACAGCCAAAAAAAATTCCAACATACTCTTTTTTCCGCATAGTTCATCTTTAAGGATATTTCTTTCTTTTTCTTGACAAGTTTAAGGATATTGCTTAAATAGTACAATTCTTGGTACGGGTGGATATGTATATTCGAGATAACAAATTTTGAAGATTTGGCTATTTCATCTTAGTATTTTTTATCAGAATTACAACTTAGTTTATTTGGCAACAATTCTTCTAGCACTTGTTTTGGGACATATATATATTTTTATATTATCTTTTTTTTATGTCGGTAGGCAAACTAACAAGAATCATTATAAATTCAATTTTGGTAATTCAATTTAAGATAAAATTATCGACCATCCAAACAGAGGCCACTGGCCACATCGCACTTCACTTTCCTTAAAATTTGGGTCATAGGATGACATAGATTTCTAGTTTCATAATAATAGAAAATATTTGAAAATATTTTTTCACAAAATATCAAACTAAGGCTTTGTTTGGGAGTTTGAAGGGGAAGGGGAGACTTTGGAGGGTGAAAAACATGAGGGAAAATGAAAAAATCTTTAAAAAGAAATTAATTTAAAAGTGTAGATTTTTAGAGAATGATAAATTAAGGTTTATGATTACTCTATTTTTAATTTTGAGAATATTATAACAACATAGATTAAATTTGAAAAATTCATATAAACCCTCCTTCAATACAATTTTTTAGTTTCCCAAAATGAGGAGAGTTTTGTATTATAAAGAAAAGTTAACCCCCCAAAACTTTCCCCTCCTATAAAGAAAAGTTAACCCACCAAAACTCTTCCCTCCTATTTTCCTCTATTTCTTCCACTTGCTCATTCAATTTTTCTCAGACCTTTCCTTTTACAAACTCGCAAACAAAGCCTAAATAATTCGCAGTACAAGTTATTATTGTTAAAATTCGGTGATGACCATAAAAAGTCTTTTACTCAAAATACACACAAAACAAGTCATTTTCAGATATTTCAGCATTACATGGAGTATAAATTCAAAACAAACTAAAAACACCAACAAAGACTTGCATCTCAAAACGGACACTGATAGAATAATCAAAACACAAATATGTTATGGTGAATTTTGAGGGGGCACTTGGAGGCCGATTATGCAACAAAGGTCACAACCATAGATTAAAAGGCAGGGGATGAGGGTGTCCAATCGCATATATACATCAAACACTCCAAAAACCTAAAAAAATGTGAAATTCTAATACAACTTCAATATCGACCCTCACGTCAAGTGTGAGTCATGTGCTATATTCCTACATTACAATATGTAATCAGATGTTCTTACTCTATTTGATACCATGTTAAATTGGTTTGAATCTTATCCCAAAAGTTAGTTTAAAAAATAAGAGTGTTCAAACAAATTTATACCTCAAAGAATATGAATAGCATGAGACTCTAATACAACTTCAATAACTACAAACACATATATTTTCTACTTGATGACCTAGCATGCTTTGATTCAGCTAACTCCATTGAGTTTTAGGACCTTGTTCTTGATGAGTTAAAGGTATAAGATTCAAAGTAATCAGCTATTGATGTTGGTTGAAAATATATATAAGTCTCACATTGCTTAGAATTGTAAAAAAAAAAAAAAAAGGGAGACCAAGACTATATACAGACAGTGTTTCTTTTATTTTAAAGTATGATGAGGTGGGAATGCGGTGAACTATAGTTCATTCTGGAATAGATTATTAGGTTGGAAAACACCTTGAGTAATAAAATCGTCGGGTCTCTTGTTCAAGGCATGAGACTAGAAAAAACAGATCAATTTTAGATGAACTGGGTGTGGTGTGCGTTCTTCTTTATCTTATTTTTATATCTATGGTATGTTTTGTCACTTTGATTATTTGTTGCTACTAATTTTTTTCTAATTGAAAAAACGATACACAATGATTTCTGAAATGCATATTTTCTATTTTGATAAAAATAATTATTCAAATATGAACTTCCTTGTACTTGTCAAAAATCATCCTTGTACCTAACAAAAAACCATCCTTGTATTTTTTTTTAAATAATTAATTATATTATCATAATCAAAATTCTTTAAAAATACTTTTGATAGAAATCTAAATAAGAGTATTTTATTTATCCTTTTTTGAGAGGAATATTTAATTTATATTTGATTAGGATTTAATTTATACTGTAACATAATATATGACAACTCACTTTTTTCTCTTAAAAAAACGTATACAATGCAACAATAACAATGATAAATTGATAATCATTTCCCTCAGGAAAAAAAACGATGATAATCATGCAACAGTAACAATTTGATCGGCGATGTATCTATGAAAAGAAACCATTAGGTAATATTTTCAAAGAACTTAATGGTATAAAATTTGATTTTGATTCCAACAGTACAAACTTCAAATAAAATTTTCAACATCAACATCATTAATAAGATAATAAGAATTATTATGTTTTATATCATTTTAATATGCTTACCCAAACCTTTCCAAACTCAACCAATTTTGATTTACAAACTAATAAAAAAAAAGTTGCTATAATGATAAAAAAAAAAAAAAAAAAAAAAAAAAAAAATAGAAACTGAAAATGCAAAATTCATCTCTCCAATTCCGTAGCTAAGTGTTAGAAACGCAAAATTTAATAATTAATTTAATATATTTTTTCATTTGTAATTTTTGTTTTTGCGTTTGTAATTTTTGTTGTTATTTCAACTTTTTGTGGTAGTGACTAAAAAAGCCTTAAAAGACTTCTTGCTAGACTCAAAGTTTGATAGTGTACACCCAAAATGCCACATCTAACTATGAAATAAAACAAAATCTTACAAAACTCTCAAGTTGTTTTCGGTTTTCATTATAACCAAAAAATCATACTTTTTTTAGGGAAAGAAATCATGTATACTTCTCTAGCTTTGGTTGAGAACTTCTAATAATTTTGTCAAGGAAACAACATGATCTCATTTCTCATCTCATATGATTAAGTCTATTGTTATTAGTGAGCGCAAATGTTGAAAATAGGTAAGAAATTTCTGAAAAGGATATGACTTACTTTCAACTTTGATATAGAAAAGGTGTGGACATGTGAAAAATTATCCACTTATTTTGGTCTGACCATCTTTTCAACGTTCCTTGTGAAGTGTAATTCTTTATTGGGGGAAAGGTCTCGAAAATTTTACTACCACATTGTGGTCGAGCACTCAACTTAGTAATTTCTTTCTTCTTTTAATGATATGATTTGGGTTTCTCATCCACGAATATGTGACTGGATTAGGTCAAGAACTATCTATCGATGACTCCAAAAGAATGAAAATAATTGGCAAGTACATTAGTGGGTATGCCCGTTGATAATATGATAAAGAATTGTGTTTTTCTTTTCAAAGATGGAAAAGTATGATGTTGATGTGTTTATTGATTGATAATTGATAGCTTTCTTCAATTTTACTCGTCAAAATGTTGTTTTGACCATTTGGACAGCTTCAGAATAAGTTTTAGGAAAAGCAAGAAGAATTCTTAGTCCCTTAGACTCTTTTATTTTTTGTTATTAAGAGGTAGTCCCTTAGATATATTGGGTGGGAAAATGGTAGAATATATTTCCAGCAACAATAATGATGCTTTTACTTACACACATTAATGGTGTTTATATGTGTAAATTTTCGTAAGATAGATCAATGTTGAAACCAAATTAATTCTACTCCTTATATTTAAATATAAGTACATTGATTTTATTTTTTTTAATACAATAGCTATGTTTTTCTTCTATATTAGAAAGAATGACTTAATTAAGTGAACATAGTTCAATTGATATGGACTATGCAAGGTAAGAGTTCGAACATTGGATTATCCATTTATTCACTTTTTGAATGAATTTTTAACCTACTTAACACAAAAATTAAACAATGACTTAAAAAAATGACAATAAATGGTTAAATAAGTTGGTTAATTGGTTGATTATAATGAGATAAAAAAAAGTATTATTATTATAATAGAAAGAGAACAAGCAATTGGATGAAAAAGTTCCCCAAAAAAATGAAGGAAAAAGTTGATCATTTAGTAGAGCTTGCACAATGAAGCTTTTTGTTTGATGATCCAACACACTAGCAATTTTTTTTTTTTACATATAGTTAAATTATTAAAGAGACATAGAGATTGTACGGTTATAGTTTAGTTCAAATACTCTTACCTCCAATTTTGTCTTTTTTGTGTTAATTGGGTATCCTCAGTACGTAACTGCGGAAACTTCGTTTGAATATTTTAAAATTTTGTTTAAATAAGTTTTTTATTTTATTTTATTTTTCCTAATCAACATGTATAATTTTTAAAAATTCTTATACATGTTATAGTATTGATATTTAAATTTTAAAAGTTGGATAAAAGTTTAAGGTTCGATCTTATTCATCCAATTTTTAAAGTAAAGAAACTTGAAAATCTAAAATTTTGTCGGGAGATACGCATCCTATTTTCAAAGTAATGAAACTCTGAAAATATGAAATTCAGTCAAGAAATAAGTAAAATAAAATAAATATTATTCGGATTAGAGATCAAACATGAATACTCCTGATCAACTATTTAATTTAAAATTTAATCTAAAATTGACAGGTTTACTTTAAATTTAAAATTTTAAGTGTTAATTTTTTTTTTATGTAACCAAGTATCATCCGCGCACAACTATGGATACTAATTCCTCGAACCTTGTAGAACCCAAATGAACGACATACTCTCCCTAAGAGTTTTAATGTTGCTGCATGCTCAAGACGGAATTCGAACTCATGTCGAAATCATGACATTGGTTGGACTAAAAGAGACTCGTGTCTTCTCATATAAGTGATCATAATTAATATAACATTAAGGTTAAATTATAAAATTAATTTTAAATATTTGGTAAATCATACATAATTGATTTTTCCATCATATATGTTAATCACCAAAATACCATCGACTATATCCATGACACCATCATTTCTTTTAGTTGTCCTTCATCTATTCTTTTGTATTCCTCTCTTTTCATATCCTATTTTATTCTCTTTTTGCACAAACTCTATCTTAAACTAGGTTATTATTCCTCACACGAAAACAAAATTTAGAGTGTTATCTAATGATGAATATGTAAGAAATGAGAATATTTGGCAGTTGCAATCACAAGTGTAGGTTTGTAAAAATAACACGCCTTTTCTATTTAGAATCAAATGTTAATAAATTTGTAAAATCATTTCAAGGGTGAAACCGATACAAAACTTATTTTAATTTCCTATTTTTATATTCTTTATTTTGACTGAGTTTGACAATTTCTAACCTTGAGTACTTTTATTTTTAAAATGATATTTATACAACTATTTTAAGACAAACTATCCCATACTCTAATTATGTTCTTACTCTCCCTCTCCTAAAAATTGTTACAAGATAGTTGAATAAATATCACTACTAATCATAAAGGCTAAAAAAATTTGAGCAAAATACATTCATCCATATATATATATATATTTATTTAACTCAAAACATATTGATCAATAAATATGATATGGTCGTACATGGAATTTTCAGTCCGAATAATGCAGCATTGCTCAGCTTAGAAAACGAAATAAAAATTTAATGATTGTGTACCAAAAAATAACAATATACGCAGATGTTTTCTGCGCACATTCACAAATTTATTGACAACAACAAGGATATATAAGATTTGGACTTAATTATACATTTTTTAGTCGTACAAGAAGAATCGATATGATGCATAAAATAGCAGTCTACAGTCTCACTTTGAACGGAACTTACTGCTCACTGATTCGTAGCTTGGAACGTATAAAACTGCAAAGCATAAAGAGACAATGTTACAACAGAAGACATTAAAAATCATAGTTTTTCTTTAAACATAAATAAATCAAATTACCGTCTCCATATGATGCCATTGTGAGAGGTGACGAAATGAGTTTTTGAGAAATTGAAGCGATGTCCTTCAAAGTTACTTCGTCCACTGCTTTCAAAAAATCTTCCACAGGTTTCCTGAGTAAGGACAATTTTTTGTTACAAATAATAAAACTTTTCAAGCATGCAACAAATGCGAGCAACAATTGAAATTTATACTAAAATTAATAGCTTCCAAGTACTTTTTGGAATGACATTTAGAAACAGTACCTTTCACCATATGTCAAAACTTGTCTTCCTATATCTTCTGAAACAACCATCTGAAAACACATCGAGTACCGTACGGATCAGATAGTAATAAAGAAAAAGAAGCATCAAAACAACAACAACAACAATAATCATAATAATAATAATGAAAGCTCAATAAGAAAAGAAAATAGAGTTTAAATGAAAAACAAATTTTTCGCAGTAATAGTTCCAAGTAAATATTCATTTGAGATGGATTTACATACTCTGGATTCCAAATTCATCAAAATGGCAGATTTCGTAGCTTGTTTGGCACGATCTAGTTGTACCTGATCGACTGCAAACGAAAGCCAAAAGAATTAATGTGACTGGAAGGCTACAAATTTCAACGCGATAATCAAGACGAAAAATACTAGCCAACGACTATAACAGTGTACCTTGTCCAGAAGTAGCAACTGTGAGAATCTCATTAGCTGCAATATCAATGGCTTTTGACACAAAATCTGAACCCTAATATGTAAATGAGAATAAGGTCATTGATGATAAAAGGTTAATAAATGCTAATAAAAACTCTGCAGACGGTGATTATCTAGAGAATAGATCGCAGACATCAGGTGGATATACAAGCTCAATGGTTCCAGACAATTTTACCATGAAATAAAAAAATAAAAGTAAAAAACAAATATGTTTGTTTACACTGATCAAAGGCAAGAGTCCCTTAATTGCCCTAACTAAACATAGCAGTTAGTTTGTTAGTTACAGATATGATTGAGGGTTTCCACTAAAAGAATATTAGCTGAAATCTATTGTCTAATATGTTCAGTTTAATACATACAAAAAGGATCAAATTTAGGACAAGAAAAAACTTCGGTGACAGGATAAAAATATAAAGTAAAAAATAAATAGTGTTAATTTTCACATAGTTAATAACTTAAGTTGAAAAGGTTCTCGTTCATGTACAGAAAAAGTCCCTCAAGTTCCAACGGAGACTTTCCACTTTTTTTTTTTTTTTTTATCAAGTAGCTTAGAGGCTAGAAATTCACCTCTTAAAGGTGAATAAATGGAGTGTCCGGGGTTCAAACCCTGGCACATGCATATTACAATGCATTGTCCCTACCAATTGAGATAAACCCACGAGGGACCACCTTCCCACGTTTTACCTACTACAAAAAGGGCACGCTATACTTTTACTGAAAGGTATGTCATTGAATGTAATTGTAACCTTAAATGCTACACTTTTCTTAATAATCATTTTCCTTTAAATATTAGTAATATATGCAAAAGTAAAATAACTCCAACCAAGGCAAAGAAAGCAGCATATATCAATAGAATAATTGTAACAGTGAATAAACACAGATTTGAGACAGTATTCATAGAAGGATCACAAGCTGTAGTGATCAATTGAACAACACTTAAAACACAAAACTAATTAAATATCAATTAAAAACAGACAAATAACCATTTCTTCCATACTTTATTATAAATATTCAGTAATATCCCTGATAAAATAACACCAGAACAGATGTCCCTATTTACTTTTTTAGGCAAAACAGATGACTTGATTTACGTCTACGAAAAACAGATTCCCTCAAGTTTCATATGGGTGCGGATAACCTGAACAGCTTAGGTCCAGCTCCTATACACTATATAATTGTAACAAAAATATGAATAATTGTATATATTTATCTTAGTGATTTACAGTATGTCTTAATCTAGATTGGACCTAAATTGTACAAAATCTCATTTAGACTAAATAAATGAACCACGGATAATAAGCTGAAGACAGCACAAATATGTCCAAGCATTCCTATAAACCAACCAAAGCCGACATACACACTAAGGCATCAATATTTGTTAATCATCAATACTTGTGATTGGAGGGAACTTGAATTTTAAGTGATTGTTGAATTATCTCAGGACTCCTAAACACATTGAAGTCAGGGTTATGGTCTGCTTTAAGGTTTTACTTAAAGTTTCCTTATTCCTTTAGTTACATTACCTATAAACATTGATCCACATGAAAATTCCAATATTTCCAAAAAATTTGATTTCAATATGGGTAAGATTCAGAGGGACTTACTGTTGTGACTTGGATACCAAAAATGCCGGTATTGTTGTAAATATTGTTGAATGCCGATATCGAATGAACTTGTGGATACTCGTTCAGAACACGAAGATCTGCAAGTGATAAAAACAAGGATGTTAAGGTGACAATATTTACAAAATAATACATATTTTATATTTCTTAGGGGGCAATATGATTCTTAGTTGCAAAAGTTCTATGTAAAATCCAGACCGTCACAAATAATATGGAGTCATATACAGGACTTTTATATGTAACTGACTAACTAGGCACAAGTAGCTTAATTTTTTTAAATGGCATTAGTAGTTTAAATCTATGTTCCAAGCGTCAACTAAAGAACCAGAAAAGACAGAATACATCTAGATAACTTACACAGCCGCGAATACATCCCTTTACCAGGCCCACCAGCTGAGAATGATCCACCGCCTCCCAATAGCATCTGAATTATGTAAGATAATAAAGTCAGATGCTGACTTAATAGAAACCATAATAAATATAAACATATTTCAAGCCACCTTACAAAATGGAAAAGAAGACAAATAAAAGATAATCAGGACCTGAAGAACAGTCAAAACCATAGCATCCTTCAAGTTATGCCAGCCGCCAGGAAGTTCAAATGCAAGAGCAAAATGGGTCCTCTGGCAATTAAAGGAATGTTAGACTTGACATATACTTGAGCCCTAACTGCAAAAATAGAGATATAAACAGAAATACAAAGAAAAATATATTTTTTGATGCATACCCCTGTTTCACTTTGACAACGATAATCACCGCCTGTGTATACTGATTTTGGGTCTTCAGGACGTGGAACACTGGGTAAATCGGACAAAAGAGGTTCGGCAATGGATAACAATTCCTCATGCTCAACACCAGAAGCTGCAAGTACTATTCGAGGTGCAGTATAATTTTCCTGATATTTTACAAAATTAGATGTCTCATTATAAAGTTATTAAAGACCAGTTAAAAAACAGATTTTTGAGAGACAACTTAAACTATATTATACATAAACATCAACTTTGTATCATTGACGACTTACAGCAACAAATTCTTCGAGAAGTGTGCCATTTAGTCTATTTACGGCTGACTCTGAGGCTAAAAGAGGATTAGCCAAGGCACCAGCAAAACCAGCAGAATGAATTGCTTCCAATAGCAAGTCTTGAGGGTTTTTGGAAGCTTCACCGATCTCAGCCTTCACTTTCAGAAGCTACATAAAATTGTGGTATTAACAAGTTATTAATAATAGCAGAAAAATCAAAAGGTCGTGACAAATGTTAAGCATCAGGAAGGTGCGGAGTCACTATAAACCTGTCAACCTTTATACAACACTGCCCATATGAACCATGCTTGCTTACTCTTAAACATATTCTAATAAACTAATATTGACAGCAGCTTTTCATCATTGTATAAAGCAATTAAAATTAAATATATAAATCCGATAAGGGTATAGAGTATCTAAGCAGATTGTCTTATTAGATACAACTTCTTTTTCAACGCGAAATAGTATGTTGATTATAATATATAAATTCAATCACACGTATAAGTTTAAACCAGTAGAACTAGCTCCAGATACCGTGGTTCGATAAGGCAAGCCAAAGACAGAGCGCTGGTAACTATATACTTGAGGCACCCGTCTTTAAGGTTCCTAAAAGATTAACTATCACCATTTAAAGTTTAAACCACACACCAAACTATGGGGTATGCAAACTAAAGGGTAATTTGAGACAGGAGATGCATATTTGAAGACCAAATAAAACCCAACAACACCATCACATAAAAACACAAATAGGAATTGTGAATTTTTGATGTAGGCTATAAAAAACAGCTGGACCAATTAAGCAAGAAAACACAGGGACAAAATATGGCTGACAAAGGCAGTTTCATCGACTGAAACACACTGCTAAACATAACTTATTTATAAAAAAGATAGCATAGAAGCTCACTAGTTTTTCAGTTATAATATTATTTTATTGCTCTAATTCAACTTTCCAGTCGCCCATTAGGCTTTACTATCACACATGCATTCATATAGATTCTTTTGGGGCCTCCTATAGCTCACTACTGCTAAAGCTACTTTTCATTTATGTTCATGCTAACTAAAACTAAAGTCTATATCAATTTTCTAATATATCTCTTAGAATCATGGAAGACTACTTTCTGCTTTTTGATACTTTCTCATAACAAACTTCCAAGTTCCAACTTTGCATTCAACTCTTATCTGTGTGATGATTACTGATTAAACAATTTTTCCTTAAAGCAGTGGGTTTGCCTGATGTCTTTTGGCATTTCGGGGTCGACACCTCAAAACGACTTACACTTTCCAGTTCCAACAGAAATGCTCTGAGTTGTGCACTAAACAATCAGTAAAAACATTCTAGAAGTCCTCATAAAGATTCATGAAAGGTACCTGCTCATTGACCTCCCAATCAAGAAATGCAGGGTTCCTCACAATATCAACAAGCAATTCCACCATTTCAGGAACATAGGTCTTCAAAGCATCAAATGTGTAACCCATTTGCTCTCTAGATGCTGAGGCCTGCACATTGCCACCAATAGCCTCCACCTCACGAACCACACGAAAATGACTCCTGTTTACAGTGGTCTTGAAGGCCATCCGTTCGAGCAAATGTGTAGCCCCAAAAGTTAATGGGGTCTCATAGATTGAACCACAGTCGACATATAGACCTATTGAAGCAGCAGGAGACTGAATAACAAGAATAATGGGTGTCAATACTTTTAAACTAATTCGAAACTAAAAGCGGCAATCTGTTTTGAACAAATACATTTGACAAATGTGACAGTTATTATGGAACAGAAAGAGTAACACATAATAACGACCAACAGTTAATTCATACCGGTGATGTTTCAGAGGCGACTTTAACTCCATTTGGGAGCGTAGTAATTATGGTTTTCCCGGGCGCGACATGATCAGGCAATGGAGCGGGAAGAGTAACACCGGGAAGTGGGAAATCTAGAGGGGGCGCCGAAGGAGTGGATGATCCGGTGAGCCATCCAAACAAACCACCTAAAGCAGATGAGGATTGTTTCGGGGAAACAGAACTTGAACTTGCAAATCGGGTAGTGGCAGGTACTCTATTGCACGAACGAGCCTAAACTCATTGATTAACCATGATAAAAAAAATAAAAACTATTAGATAATTAACCTTATGACAAATGTTAAATCTAAAAACGAAATTAAATCAATATTACATGCTAATCAAATAATATTGAATGCATAAACGACCTAATTCGAATCCTATATAGCAGTAATCAGCAAAAAAGATTCATGAATTTGTGTATAGGGAAAAATGAATTAAACTGAATTAAAAAAATTGAAAATATTTGGGGAGGATGAGATCTAGGGTATGAAATTGAAAAGTACTAACCCTGTAAGCTCTAAGGCGTGAAGAAACGTTTCTGTACATGGTGAATGAATCGAACGATAGAGAGGACAGTAAGCAGAGTTTGATTCGTTTTAGGGCGGAGAAGAAGTAAGAAGAATCGCACTCTTCTACCTATTGGACTGTCAACCTTTTTTTTTTTTTTGGTAAAACAGATATGGACTAGTACACAAACACATCTTCATGATTTGATTTACACACCTCCTTGTTGTTACAAAAACACCCACCATATTTTGAAACAAGAGTAGTGTTATTTGAACAATCAAATGAGACAACTTCTTTTTTCTCTCTTTTCATTGGTCAAAAATAATGGAGAGAGAAAATGAGTATAATGCGAGTGTGGGAGAGAAAGTTGACAGAAAGTGGTTGTACAAATATCATTTCTCTTAAAACAAATAAGGTAGGGACGTAGGGTACTATATTACTCATCTTTTACCTGTGGTTTGAAAAATATATGTATTTGGACCTTGATACGAATAGCAACTTCAATAATTGTGCTTGTATTTGATGGGACCTAAGTATCGTACATTTTATTTTTGAGGTAACCTAAGTATCGTACATGTTATCCACACTTTAACTAACATAAATTAATCAATAATCCACATTTTAAAAATAGAGATATTTTTTATCAATGGGGAAAATAAAATTACAAGATTGAAAAGAAAAATAGGATCTAATGAAAAATACCCTCATTGTATCAGCTAAGCAGATGTTAGCCAATAAAGGAAGGCAAAAATAGAAAAGTGCAGTCTCATTATCAAACGCAACTCTAATTTTAGTGAACTAATTGGCACAAGCGTTTCATTCCTACAAGGTGTGAACATGAACAATGTTCCAATCCCTAGTCGGCAGATATCTAAAGTAATCAACAATCGCAACATATGGGTGGGTATGCAAAACTTCCTCTTTGATGAATTTTAGCACGAAAAGATAATCTGATTCACAAATTATATCTTTATAGCATGAGCCCATGCTAGATCGAGACCGTGATATATAGCCTGAAGCTCAACATTAATATTAGAGACTAATTTATATATATTACTGTAAAACTCATTGACATTTTAATACTATGTTCTTTCTTCTTCAATTTGTTATGGGTTTTCTTTGTGGTTGGAATTATGGATTCTAGAGATTTGCAATTTTATGATGCGTTTTCTTTACTGACGATGTTTCAAATGTCTCACAATTTTCGTTAGTGGTTGCATGCCTTATTCTCTCAGTTTCAGTGTAGGTTGTTGCTCACCTCTTCATCCTAAGCGTGCTGCATATCCCTCGATCCGCCAAACAACCACGCCTCAACATCGTCATCACAACCACAATAAAAAAATAAAAAAATAAACTTTGTGCAAGCATTGACAAAGATTCGTAACTTCTTATTAAGTTGGCTACTTAGGCCTTGTGTTACGGGAATGACATAACTATCGACATATCCAAAAAGGAATACCTGGTTGGATTAGAAAGTTAAAAAAATAATTGTATGGTCATGTGATCTTAAAGAATGGCGATCCTTCTTTGAAGAGAGAGGCTTTGCAAACCAAGTTATATGACCTTTGGAAGTCGAACGAAACGTTGAGAATGATTTCTCTTGGCAATGGATTTTATGAATTCACTTTATCCTTTGTAGAGGATGTGCGAAGTGTTTTCAAGAATGTCTCAAGGGAATCACAATCTAGGGTTTTCAAGGTTGTTTCAATAGGAACCTAACTTTAACCCCATTAAGAATAATCATACCACAACTTAAACTTGGGTTCGAATTCTAGGCTGATCTAGAAATATAGTCAGCATTCTAGGTACTCTTTTATGCATGGATTCATCCACAAATAAGTCAATGTTTGATTGTTGTTTTGGTTATTATGCAAGAATCATCATTGAATTTGGTTTGTGTGCAAAACCAAATTAACCACTTGTTGTTGAAAGCAACATCGTTATTTATAAATGTATATTGGTTAAATGAATAAAGATATGTGTCCAATATATGATACTTTTTAAAAGAAACTATGACATTAAATAAGGGTTAAATAAGTTTTTTGTTCTTAAAAATATAAAGAATTTTTATTTCGGCCCTTATAAATAAAAATGGGATGTTTTCGCTCTCAAAATTACACAAATCGTCTTTTAACTTAATTTCATATAACACTTTCGTAATATATATATATTTTATGATGTTGAATTTACAAAATCTCACATATTCACGCGTTTCTAATTCCTATCCTTTCGCACCCGCATCACTAATACGTATTTGGGTTCACATTATAAAGGAATAGTCAATTTCCCCCTTGAAATTGTAGGTTTCGTCAATTACCCCCCTGAAATTGCATAGCGTTAATCAATTTACCCCCTCCGTCAAATTTTTCTATTAACTGTTTACGGTTATGATCAAATACCCCCCTGAAATTTTGCACTTATGTGCAAAATGCCCCCTAAATTTGAAAATTTATATTTTTTTTAATCCTTGACTCGAAAGATATTAAAGGCAAACAAATTAACAATTATTGATCATATAAATATATATGGAATGTATGTTTATGCAGCTATTGGTCATATAAATCTTTAGGGAAGATATGTTACTCTCATGTGTTTTAAATATATACATATATAGAAGACTTTTTTTTACACACTTTGGTAATTATGTTAGAGTATACAGTCATAAAATACACAAGTCTTTGATAATTGTGTGTCCATATGTTAATATCTGCAGAAGGAAGAAGAAACAAAGCTTCTTGATAAATATGAAATATGAATGAAAATGTTGCACATGACAAAAACATGATTTCTTTGGCATATATTCATTCATTTTCTTGTGAATAGAATTTTTATGACAATAGGTACAATATTCTACTTGAAGAACTAAATGTATGATTTTTGGTAAGAAAAACAAATCTAAATTTTTAAGTTTAGGGGCATTTTGTACATAAGTGTAAAATTTCAAGGGGGTATTTGATCATAATCGTAAACAGTTAACAGAAAAATTTGACGGAGGGATAAATTGATTAACGTTGTGCAATTTCAGAGGATAATTGAAGTTTTATTAATTTGAGGAGAAAATTGACTATTTACTCCATTATAAAGGAACGAAGGCTGAGTTCTATATACATCAAATATTTCAATTTAGTCACATTGAATACGAACAAATTATATATAGTGTTCTCGATAGATTGAGAACTGGCAAGGAAGTGGTACAAAGAATTTGATTTATTTCATCATCTGTTATATAAAACAGACACCAAAAAAATACAGAGGAAGATAGTAAATCAAAGAATCATAATAAATTAAAACAACAACAAACAAATGTTGGAATGTTTTATTATTTAATAATATTCCAATATCATTATATGGGCAAATATCGTAATAATAATTATATTAGTTATTTATCAATTGTGAGCCTTAATTGATTAGTGATCAAATTAAGTAATAAGGCTAATTAGATTTCTATTTTGGATAATTAATTATTTAATTAGTTGATATGGACTCAACATGAGTGGATGTCCGATGGCCCATTAACGGAATAATGGGAAACCCTAATCGCCATCCAATATAAAAGAGGTTATGGTCCCCAATATACCGAACACGGCAATACTCTTTCTCCCCATCTGAAGAGAACTTGAGGCATAAAGGTACCGGTTGAGGAAGAACCAAATCAGCCGCCGCTAACTCTATTGTGTGTTTCAGATCATCTCCTCTCTTTGGTTATCGTTGTTGATGAGAGGGTGGCTACAAAAGCTTTATCAAGGTATTCCTAATACCCTAATTCTTAATATCTTGATAAATCAAACATGTCGTAGATCCGATCATAATCATGTTCAATGTTTTGTTTGCTTCCGCTATTGATTCATAATTGTTGAACATGTATTATGAAATCTGTTTTTAATTAAGACCTAAATTTCCATCAAGTGGTATCAGAGCCACTTCATGTTTGATTTATTGGGATTGATTGATTTTCCAAATTTTGTTGCTTTGACCTAATTATAATTTGGAGCTTTTCGGTTACGTTTACGGCTTAAGAAATATGTTTTTTTTTAATTTCGGTAATCGAATCCTCCACTTTTGATTGAAATTGTTGCACTGAATCACTTATTGATTACGGCTTCAATCGGTATGGAATAATAAACTTGATTATTATCATTATTATTTATCATGCTAATGTGTTGCTTGAAAGTTTGTGACCCTAATGTAATTTTGGTTGAAATTGGTTGTTGAATGTATTTTATGTTCTTTTCCAATTTTGTTTGAACCCAATTTTTTTTTTTTATTTAGGGATTTGGTTATAAGTGTCTATAATTTAACTGGTGATGCATCTGCTTTTCCTCCATACGCATGACTCCTAGTCCTATATATCAGCCATATTAGTTTTTTGATTTGTTGTCGTTATTTGCTTAATTATATTGAATAATGAAATTTATTTTTGTGTTCGGCAATTCGGTTTACGATAAACTAAAATTTAGTTTATTCTGTTCGGTTTTTCAATTTTAGTTCTTCTTTTGAAATTTGACAATATAACCATCTTGTGCCGTTATGATTTGAACTTTTTGTATTGCTTTTGGATATTTGTAAGCATACACATACAATTGGATTTGTTTCAATTTTTCGTCCTTCCAAATATATATAGATTGCTTGGA
Source organism: Medicago truncatula (assembly GCF_003473485.1). Classification (NCBI taxonomy): domain Eukaryota; kingdom Viridiplantae; phylum Streptophyta; class Magnoliopsida; order Fabales; family Fabaceae; genus Medicago; species Medicago truncatula. The sequence goes on along the minus strand of NC_053049.1, from coordinate 47,125,583 downwards.
ATAAGGCTCTATGAATTGTTGATTATTTGTGACTTCAATTTAATTTTAAATTAAAATTCTTGTGTTTTATATCAAAAGAATACTTTGGTTTTGAAAATTCGTGATCAGATTCAATTTGGCATTCGGTTAGTATTCAAATCAAGAAGTTATTGAATTCACTTAATTTAGCTATTCAAGTGTTTTATTTTGGTTTATGAAACTGTTGTACTTTGTGAATTTGGTTTTCCAAAAGCCTTTAAACCGTTATGCAACTAGTATATTCATTTAGGTTGAAAAATTTCTCGTTGGTGCTAAATTTTATCTCAAGTACTTATAATATTTGGCTACTTGTTTTCATATCATTTTTGGACGATATTTTTTCTTGACCTGAATGTATACAAAGTTTGCCATATTTGCATGTCTTGCCATTGTTTTAGCAAATAAAGTTTTGGCTTTCATTTGTCTGATTCATTTAGATTTGATTTAAAATTAGTTTTGATTCACAAAGAATTTTGTACATAAAAGTTTATTTTGAGGAGTAGACAAATAAAGGTTAAAATATATTTATCATATATATGTTGTCTGTTAATGAGAAATCTCACAATATTGTTGTCCTTGAACGCCTACACTCAGCAGGAATACCTTGTGGAAATCGCTTAAGATCGTTGCAGTAATTATATATCATGAAATACTTCTGAACCCATCTCAATCTTCTTCTACCATAAGCATCAAGCTCGTTGCTCTGCAATGCAGAATCAGAGAAGGAAGTGGAAGAGACAGGATAATTCAGTAGCTTTGAAATTGCGGTAGTAAGCTGTAAATGGTGCTTTGGACCAATCAGTTTTCACCAAACCACCTCTTGTAGCCCAATCTTCAGCGTTCCAAAGACTTGAATATATTCTCATCGGTTGGTTCTTTGGGAAAGGAATACTAATAGATTCAGCATTCTTGAAGATCCTTATTGGGATGTTGTCAACCAAGAATCTGCAGTTATATATCAACATGTTAATTTGGTTATAAGATAAGTGTTTGTGTTATAAGCACTTAACTTACATGATACGTCGGGGCTTCCAGATGATAGAGTAAGTGTGGAAGTTCTTGGTGGGATCAAACCAGAGGTAGAATTGTTGTTCTCTGTTTCCTTTGCCTTGAGAAAACACGTTTGTGTGGAGAATGTAAGGATTACCGCTAACATTTCCCAAGAACTCAAAATCAATTTCGTCGTGAGTTGGCCCTTGTGATGACAACTGCACCATAAGGAAAATGCTCGTAAAAGCTTTCAACTTCATGAAGAAGCTATGTATGTTAATTAAAGTTGCTTTTGAAAAAGAAACAACGAAGGAATATAATATATAATGTGAAGAAGGCAAGAAAAGAATCAAATTGTATGAGTTTGATTTGAATGAATTAGATGGAAAAAAGTACTACGTACATAGTAAGCAGTGACGGTTCCAGCAGAGTTTCCAGCAACCAGTTTGAGTTGCATATCAATTCTACCGAATAAGTACTCTTTCTTGGACTGGAAGCCAGAGCCGGAGACTTTGTCGAGAGAAAGTGAAAGAAGCTGACCACCGTTGAATGTCTTAGCACGGTGATCGCCCCATGTTAGATCAAAATCTTGGTAGAAATTTGCACAACATGTAGCTATCAAGGAGCTAACTATCATAGCTCCAATCAGCATACAGTTCATGCGAATATAAGAAGAAGCCATTAATAATTAATTGAACACGGAAATGTGTGAGTGAGAAATGTTGGTGTAATTGTTGCAATGTGAAGGATGTGTTAGAATTAGAAAAGAGGGTCTATATACAGTAGAAACTCTTTAAATTAATACTCGGTAAATTAATAAACTCTCTAAAATAATAAATTTGTCCGGTCCCGACTTGGGCTAGTGTAAAAAATTGAATAATTCGATAAAATAATAAGATAATAATTTTTTGGGAGATCCCTTTATAATTTTCGGTCCCAAGAAAATCATAAATTAATAATTCATAGAAACTGAAAAAAAAAAATATATTACACTTTGTTGAAATATGATTCAATAGTTGTTTGTTTTCCTTTAAAGTTCAAGTCTGTTTGGAGCTCATCTCTAACTTTTCTTATTGCATCCAATAGCTGAGGTGTTGTATTTTTGTATTGTATCATAAAGTTGTGAAGAGTGTTCGACGCCATAAGTGCTTCCTTTCGCGTAACAGGCTCCAAAGACACCGTATCATCTTCGTCGTCATCCTCTGCATTGTTCTCAATGATAGTACGCACAATATCTTCTAAACTCTGAACCTCCGAACATGCTTCATTTTCACCTGGGTAGTTCATTAGATTGTCGATATCCATCTTATTACGATAGCCACATTGATTGATCATAGTCTGGAGGTCTTGAGTTTCTTCATCAAAAGTGTATTCATCCAAATTTCCTACAACGTCACTAGCTGAATGAATTTTACAGTGTCGGAAGCAATTCGCTATTGTTTCTTTTCGAACATCTATCGTCCAAGCTGGGATTGCCAAATTGATAGCATCAAGGACATTTATCTTCCCTGGATCAGATTGTCCCACCTCATAACCTTCCAATATTTTGCGGTAAAACCTTCTACGGTAATGCATCTTGAAAGCTCTTATTATCCCAGCATCGCAAGGTTGAATCTTTGATGTCATGTTGGGTGGCAAGAAGAACAATTCAACGTTTCTTAGCCCTTCAATATTTCTTGGATGTGCTGGACAATTATCCACCACAAGTAGAACTCTTCTACCATGCATCATTTGGTCAAATGAACGAACATATTCATCAAAAAGCACACTAGTCATCCATGCTTTTTTGTTAGCTCGATACTGACAATCCAAGCTATTCATGTTGACATTCTTGAAGCAACGAGGCTTTGCATATTTCCCAATAATCCATAGAGGGATTTTTTCAGAGCCATCTTCATTGCAACAAATAACTACTGTCAGCCTTTCTTTATCTTGTTTTCTTCCTTCAAGTTGTTTTGTTGCCAGTGAATGATCAGCTTGTAGCCTATAAAACAACCCAGTTTCATCCATATTGAAAACATCTTTCATAGGGAACTGATCAATTTTCTCTCGAATCGATACCAATTTCTGCTCCATGTCTTGTACATCAACAGACTCACTCTCGCCAAAACGACGAAATGACTTTATGCCATGTCGGTGCTTGAATTTCCCAAGCCATCCTGTAGAGAAGTTAAAATCTGAATCATCATGAGGGTACAGAAGTTTCATTGTATCTCTTGCCTTCTGCAAAATTAATTCTCCTGTGATATTCACACGTTCTTGATGCTGTAGAAACCACTCATAAACAACCTTCTCCATGTCAGGATATTTTGCTGGTTTGTGTCTTTTGATCTCCGCTCTTCCCTTTTCTATTTCAGCAGAGAGATAGTCATTTGACTGCTTAAGTGTGTTTGATATTGTTCTTTGACTAACTTTTAACTGAAATTTTCCCTCAAGCCATCTCTACAAGTCTTTTTGTGTGCTTGCAGGATTATCTCTCTTGTACTCGCACAACTCCTTACGTAATTTATAGAGTTTCTACTGTATATATGTGTGTGTGTGAGAGAGAGATAGAGTACGTTAGGGAAATTGGAATGGGAATGTAATGTAGGGTGGTGAAACGCGTGAATGGAGTACTCCTAAAAGCTGGCGCCAACTTTGCAAGCTGGAACCTTTTGTTTGGTCTTTGTTTTTTCAATTATGCTTATACCTTCGTTCTTTTGGGTCAAATGCATCTAAAGGTTTTTAAGTTTTTCGTTTTTTTCAAAGTCGTTCTTTAAATTTCAAAAGTCCCAAACAAGTTCTCTAAGTTTCAAAAGTCTCAAACAAGTCTTTTTAGTTTTTAAATCGTTTCAAACAAGTCCTTTTAGAGGATGATGGTGATGATTTAGATGATAGCAATAAAGAGCATTATCTACCATTTGTCATGCCTAAAAAGATGACTAATTTTAAGTGGGTGTTAGGAGTTAGATTTGGTACCAAATATAAGTTAAATGAAGCAATTATCAACTATATTATCTACAATAGGACTTTTTGAAACGATTCAAAAACTAAAAGGATTTGTTTGAGACTTTTAAAACTTAAATGACGACTTTGGAAAAAATGAAAAACTTGAAAGACCTTTAAATACATTTGACTTTTTTTTAACTAATAATTATGCCCATGTACTCATGGTTTGGGTTTAAGCACATAACTAACGTTATGAATTCGAAGTAATCAATAATGATCATAGCGTCCTAATTATGAAACATATCGGTAGGTCCCCGTTTAATATGTCTTGGAGCAAAAATTAGGTGGTTGATGCCAACCGGACGTGAATGTGATGAAGGAACCGATCTACTGATTTAAGGAAATAATTATATGATGACCACCATCATTTGGATATACTCACACAAAAATTATATAATATATCATTTAGTTATTTTAAAAATATATATTATTTAATTTTTTCGCTTTTTATCTGTTTCAAAATGTATACGTAACTATAAAAAGACATTAAGAACATTACAACGGAAATAAAACTATGGTTCAAAAGTTTTTAAATCAACTAATAAAATAGTACGGATCATAATATTTAGCTAAATAAAAAACATCTAAAATATCCTTAAAAAATTGTACACCAGTTAGAGGGAGCGTTTACCATAGGTTTAGGTTTAGGTTTAGGCTTAAATAACTAAATAAATTACTGTAATTAATTATACACAAAAAATAAATAAATTATTTATCATATTATATAAATGGGATAAGATCAAATGACACCGGGTGTCAAATTAAACTTGACACCAAATCCTAACTATTAATATAGTTTTAATCTAAAGGTTCACATCAATTCATTAAGTGCTCATATGCTTGATCAAGTGACCCACCTTTTAATTTTAAAAATAATTTAATTCATTTTCAAAAATTCTCTGCTTCTATATTATTATTATTTTGAAGGATTCTACATGGCTTATTATTAGGGCTCTCTTGCACATGTTTTGCCCCTATTTCATTACTCCAAAACCTAATTGCCGTATTTATTTTTTGCTATAACAATATTTTATGCTTCACTTCCCAAACTATTCACCTTCACAACTTTCCATGCCACTTTTTTTAAGAAGAATAGTCACGTAACAATAGAAAGTCTAAAATCAAATGCCGAAGAAGATAGTCATAACATAGATGACATAAAGGTATTATGAATTAATTTTTGAATTACATTTGTTTTATGTCTTTTATATATTTCTTAACAAAATCACATGTATTTCATAAAATTTTAATTTTTAAGACTTTACAATGTTTTTTATTTTTATATATAGGGCAATGAAAATTCTCAAGAAAGAAGAAACTATAAGCATGTCTTAGATGTCCATGAGCATCAAAGTATTGATATGGAGTAATGAAATAGGGAGAGACGTAATAATAAGCGATGTAGAATCCTTTAAAAAAAATAGAGAATTTTTGGAAAGGAATTAACCAAAATTAGCGACGTAAAATAAATTATTTATAAAATTAAAAGGTGGGTCACTTGATCAAACATGCGAGCACTTAATGAATTAATGAGAGCCATTAAATTAAAACATTATTAATGGCTATGATTTGGTGTCAAATTTAATTTGACACTTTGGTGTCATTTGATCCTATCCCTTCTATAGGGATTTGAATGATAACTAAGATGGCTGACTGGAGTGCCACAAATCAACCTTTTTTTCTTTTATGTAATGCGAGGAGATAATTTGTTGATACCGAGAATGATAGAAGAAGCTTCAAAACCCCTGCTTGAGAATCCGGTCTTTGAGAAGGAGCTACATGTGTTCTTGTTCAAGAATCTGCATATGTATATGCGGGTTGTTGGACTAGGCAGTATAATATTTTACACGTGCTCATATCCTTTTAAATTTGTTAGGAATTACTCGGACTCAAGCCTAAACCCATGAAAGTGGGGTTTTACCTTACACATTACGGGTATCCATCGAGTCTGGGTCCAATTATCATATCTAAACGCTATCCTCTCAATGATCATTGAATCAAGATCAGACGATGTAGATTTTTTTATGTTTTAAATAAATTAAAATTTTAACTTTGAAATCTCTACGGTCAGATCTTGATCCAATGACGTTCACATAGGACTCTATAAATAGGGAATTTTGTGAGCACATAGAATCCGGATTCATGGCCTATGTATATACCCAGGTAATTTGGCACAAATAGATAATCCAGGGACAAAGTCTAAAGCAAGAGTAAATTGGAAGGACCAAAAGTACTCTACTCTAGCGAAAAAAAAAAATAGAGGCCAGAAGACCACTCTAAGAAGAAAATGAGGCTCGCAATTGTGATTAAATTTATAGTCTTAGGTGCGTTTGTTTAAGATTTTTTCAGGAAAAAATCTATTTTTTGCGTAAAAATAATCACTTTTGTTATTTTTAAGTGTTTGTTTAGGATTTTTAAAAAAATTATTTTATCAAAAAAATCTATTTTTCTCAAAATTTATTTTTTCAAAAACAAAGAGATAACACATTAACTAATATTCAGTTTCATGCGGTTTTAATTTTTTTATTTTATTTATCAATTTATAGTTTTTATGTAGATCGATGTAAATATGAACATTAATACCCACAACTCTTGATTCTTCCTCCTTAATTAAAAACAATGAAGTATTTTTTTTCTTTGGAAACTCTCTCTCTCATATGATTTACATTTTCCAACGTTGTTGATAAACTAACTTCTCTTGAGTCTTTTGTATTACCTCCGTCCTTAATTATAAAAAAAATTTGAGAATTTTTTTTGTTCATTTTTATAAGACTCTTTTGCTATTTTCAACTACATTAATTATTTCTTTACATACATGTCTATATTATTATACATCTTTTTCTTCAATTAACAATAAATAACATATTGAAAACATAAACCAACTCTCTCTCTTAAAGGATAAAATTGTAAAAACAATAGTAATTACAAACATATTTAATACAAATATTCACTATCTTAATTTCCGTTATTTTTTCAAAAGGGTGTTATATTTAGGGACGGATCTAGTATGTTTTTTTGCAATCTATGATCTGTTTTTTTGTTGAATAATCTATGGTTTATATTAACTTCTCTTTATAAACGCACATTATCACAAAGAATAAATTTTTTTTAAAGAAAGAAAATCGCGAAAGAAGAAGATGAAGTTTCATCAAGGTGAAGAAAATGTTCTCAAGGATTATGATACATCGTCGGTGTACTGTTTGTTTTATAGTTGAAAAATATACTTGATGAACACGTCATCACCATTTGCAACATTTAAAAATAGCCATTTACAAAAAAAAAAATTAATTACTTTTTGGTCCCTTAACTTATTTTTTAGTTTCGTTTTGGTCTCTTAACTATTAAAAGTTTCGTTTTGATCACTTAACTTACTTTTTGGTTTCGTTTTGGTCCATTAACTATTAAAAGCTTCGTTTAGGTCCGTTAACTTACTTTTTGGTTTCGTTTTGATCCCTGAACTCATCCTCCGTCAACCACTTTGGTCCTTTATGTTAAGATGAATGTATTAGAGTTAAGGGATCAAAATGAAACAAAAAAATAAGTTTAGAGACCAAAACGAAACCAAAAAATAAGTTAAGGGATCAAAACGAAACTTTTAATAGTTAAGGGACCAAAAGAAAATCCAAAAATAAGTTATGGAACCGAAACGAAACTATATATTGGAATCTGATTGTGTTGATTATGACATTCTTTTTATTGTTGTGGATATGAAGCGCTACACATGCAATTTCTGGGTTAGATACCATGAATTGAAGAGAAATTGCTACAAGTGTTCTGGAAAAGAAGATAAATTATTTAAAAACTAGTTTCATTTTATTTTTATTTTTTTTTCAAAATAGGTTGCCCACCTACAGCTGTCAAGGAAAATGGCTCTTTCCCATGGTGGGAAAAAACTTTCTATTCCCATGCTAAACTCCACCAACAATCCATCCATATGCAGCAGAACTTCTTTTCAATAACCATATGCTCCTATAAATCCAACTTTTTATTAAATAATGATTTTTTTAATAATTAAGTATATTTTATATTTAACTATTTCAATAATATATATTTAGCTACTTTAAAAACATTTATATCTCAAATATTAGGTATCGTTTGGCCAGATTTTTTTTTTTTTCCAGTCTAAAAACTACTTTAAAACAAAGTTGAAATAAAGCTCTTTAAGGAAAAAGCTAAAACTGTTTGGTTTTTTTTTTTTAGTTCTAAAGTTATTTTTAAGTTAAAAGTTGTTTGGAAAAATATTGTACAAAACATTTAATTTTTTTTTTGTGGTGTCCGGAGTTCGAACCCGCGACCTTGCATATATTTATACATTGTCTATATCAACTGAGCTAAGCTAGATAATAGTTTTTTTTTTCTTGCAATTATACTGTATAACAAATTTTGTTATAAGAATATCATATTTTTGGTGTCATTTAAAAAATAAGAATTTATATTATATGGTATTATATTTGTTACATTGTTGGTGTCATTGAAAAAGATATGTTTAGTTTTTTTAATAAGAAAAAGATATGCATAGTTTGTTACAATATAAATGTGTAAAATATATAAGTATAATTTTTTTAGGCATCTATACTTGTACTTTTAATTAAAATCAAAATTTTATAAAAATAATAATTGTACGCATTACGTAACACTAAAAAAATTATACGCATTAGCGTAACAAAAAAAAAAAACAGACATACAGACATAAAATATTACTCTAAACGCTAATGTGTGTGTGTATATTTGTGAGGTTGAAGAAAGGGAATAAAAATATTTGGTGTCATTCAATGACAGCATGAATACAAATATTTGTGAGGTTGTGATAATTAAACGATATTAAAATTAAATATATATAAGTTATAAAAAGATAATAAAATTCTTTCAAAAATAAATAAAATAAAATTGATCCTCCTTTAAAAAAAATTATATGGACCAGTTAAAAAAAATGGAAGACAAAAATAAATTGAAAAATAATATTAAAAAATAAAAGAAAAGGTTGCCTGCGTGAGTTGAAGAGGGATGCTTGTGAAATAAATTACGGAGAAATAGTTTTTTGAAGTAGCATTCAACAACTTTTTGTTAAAGCTCATTCCATTCAATTTTATGCATTCTAAAAAAAATATTTTTTTTCGAAGGTACTTTATTGATATTCTGTTTGACCTAACTTCTCCTTAAAAATTTAGAGAAGCTGAAAAAAAGCCGGATCAAACAGTACCTTAGTAGAAACAAGAAAAGTTAGAATATGATTACACCGACACTAATTGTCATTTTACCAATTGAGTTTTACGTTATTGCTAGCTTATTATAACTTTATCTTTTTTTTTTTTGTTCGAGTTTGAACTTCGAACCTTGTATATATTATGTATTGTCCTTACCAACCGAGTTAAGCTCATAAGTCACAAAAAGAAAATGAGTCTTATTGAAAAATAGTATCGAAAGAATGTGTTTTTTTTTTAGAAAGTTATTTGTTTGTTCACATATTTTCTATTTGAAGTTGTGCTTAAATAATTATTTTTTTAGGCTAAAGTGCACTTTTCCACCTTTAAGTTTTAAAAAGTTGTAATTTTGGCCCCCTGTAAACAAAAACTACAATTTTGACCCCTCAAGAATTAGCCCATTTACAATTTTGATCATTTTTTTTGCCAATTTTGACCGGTCAAAGCCTATGTGGTACGCTACGTGTGTAATTATTGATTTTTTTTTAATTTTAAAAAAGCATATAATCATTTTTTAAATTAAAAAAATAAAAAAATAAAATAAAAATAAAACTCAAATCTTAATCTTCATCTTTCATCTTATCATTCCAAATCCCATCGGGAAAAGAAAAAAAAAAAATTAACAAAAGTTAGAGATCCTCCTCTTCTTACACTCTAATCCTCCACTCTGAATTTCATCATCATCAACCTTATCACCTGTTACTGTAACCTAAGAGGAGAGAATTGATTTGATAACAAATACCGAGAGAATGAGCAACGCCACTGTTTTCATTCGCATATTTTATGCGTTCAATTCTTAATCCCTAGTTAAAGTTATCATGAGGTTAATTATTAGGTTGATCCATTTGTGTGAGTTTAGCTTTTGCACCAATCAAAGCTCAATCACGTGGTGGCCTAGATTTGTTTCATCATTCAGCGTGTAGCTACAATTCCAATTGAATTGCCAATCCTTCATCAATTTCATTTCGGTCGATATTCAAGTTACTGGGTTTCTCAACAATTAAAGTACAAACATTTCACCGTTGTGTGTGTTTCACTCACAGTCTAGAGAGAGTGATAGCGCATGGTGTGCAGATCTGAGCGATGGGTTGATTTGGATGTGCTTCTGCAGTGTATTGTTTTTAAATTTCGATTGTCTGACAGCCTAGAAAGGGTTTTATGTGGAACTGGGTGTGTAGTGCTCTCTGTTATAGAGTTGTTGTTGGGTTTTCTTGGTTAGATTGGGATTGAGAGGAAGAAATGAAGAAGAAATAAAAGATTGAAATTTTAATTTTAATTTAATTTAATTTAATTTAATTTAAAAAATGATTATATGCTTTTTTATTTTATTTTTTTTATTCAATAATTATAAACATGGCGTGCCACATAAAATTTATTAGTTAAAATTGGCAAAAAAAGATCAAAGGGGCTAAATCTTAGGTTTTTATTTGATGATGAAAATTCCTATCCATTTACCGCAACTTCTCACTCCTTGAACACCACCTGTTTCAGTTTCATTTATTTACTTACTCTCGTTTTAGACATTTCACACATATTAAGAAATGTAATTAATATTGTGTGGGAAAAAGATATCATTTATTTACTTACTCTCTCTGTTCTAAATTGTATGGCGTTTTAGACATTTCACACATATTAAGAAATGTAATTAATATTGTGTGGGAAAGAGATATTATGAGTTGTTTTACAAAATTGTCCTCAATAAATGATATGAGAAAGATAAATGAAGAAATTGAAAGAAGAGAGAGTAATAAATAGTTAATGATATAATAGGAAAAGTAACATTAATTTTTCATTGGTATTGTAAAGCGACATACAATTTAGAACAAATATTTTTTCTCTAAAGTGAGATACAATTTGGGAGGGAGGGAGTGAGTATTTGTTTTCAACCGTAAAAACAACACTGAGTTTTTGTGGACCTTGATTTGATTGAGTAGCAATGGTCAACCACGTTTACTATAAATACGACCATTCTATTGTAATCCACCCATTATACCTTTGAATGTGATACATACATTCACGCATCCTTCATCCATCCAACATACAATTCAATTACAAAGAAATTCCTTTCTATCTCCGTTTTACTAGCTATTTCTTCTGAGTAGTGATATGGGTTCTTCTCCAAATTCAAAGCCTAAAATTGTTAGAGGCTCCGCTGGTTATATCCTCGAAGATGTTCCTCATTTAACCGATTACATTCCCGAATTACCAGTACGTCGTCGTTCTCTTTATGCTTTTCTATTACGCCCTGTTAAAACCTGTTTCTTCTCTTCATAGCTTAGCTTATGTATCATTCATTCTATGTATTGAATTAAACTTTCATGAAGAAATTAAATATTTGTATTCGCAGACATATTCTAATCCATTGCAAGACAATCCTGCTTATTCAGTTGTCAAGTAAGTTTTTTCATTTTCTTTTTCTTCGTCTTCTTACAGTTTGTTTTTATTCATAGTCATTTTCATTAATTTACATTTAATTTCCTCTTTTCAGGCAATATTTCGTGCATATCGATGACAGTGTTCCTCAAAAGGTTATATTTTCTTTTATTTTGGGGTAAATTTTCGGTTATCTGAAATAATCTCTACGTTATCTCAATCATAATTTTCTCCTTTATATATCTTTTACCTAAACATTAAAACAAAAGTTAATTATTGAACAGAAAAACCAAACATGATATTGCCAAGGCCATTAACTGAGCTGATGTATCGCCACAATCCCATGTTTATGCAGAAATTTCCAAGTGATGTATATGACATTATTAAAGTGCACTGATCCAATTAAAACAATGCCTATGCTGCAAAAACCAAATTTATACCAATTACGCTGATCTTATATAATCTTAAAATCGTATGATAGAACTTGTTCGTTTAAAATGTATTCATGAATGTGGCAAACCAACGTTCTTCGGCTGATAAAGGTGCTCATATTTAATGTTTGACCGTACTTTGAGCATAACTAACTTCCATAAAAGGAACCTATCGGCTATCGGACGGAAACAAAAAATAAAATGTATTAATAAAATGTTATTATGACAGACGAGAGATATGCAGTTTTAGTTCAATTGAAATTACGCACCTCAAAAGATCTTACAACATAACTTTGTTGAGGTCCACAATTTTCTGATAGAAAGGTTCTGTTAAAGTTGCTGGAATTCTAGACACAATTATTTCAATATATGTAATTTATTTCTCTCTTTGTTTAACAGATTATTGCTAACAAAGATAGTCCAAGAGGGATACATTTTCGGCGTGCCGGACCTCGTCAAAAGGTGTGTTTCCATGTGTGTGATTTTATCTGTTTAGGTTCCTTTGTGTGCTTATTTTACAACAGTATAAAATTGTATATTCAGGTGTATTTTAAATCAGATGAAGTTCAGGCTGCCATTGTGACATGTGGAGGTTTATGTCCTGGTCTCAACACCGTTATTAGGGAGTTAGTATGTGGTTTATACCATATGTATGGCGTCAAGAAAGTATTAGGAATCAGTGTAAGTGAATCTTTAAACAAATTCATTTTCTCCTCTTGTTTGGATTTCATACAATCAAGGACATAGGAATGAATATAAAAAATAATTCAATTATTAATGTAAATGCTGACAATTTTGCGTGTTTGTAAGTTTATTAGTCTCATAAACTGATAAAGATGTTGTGTTGTGATGTGAAGGGAGGATACAAGGGTTTCTATGCTCACAATACAATCTCTCTAACTCCTAAAACTGTAAATGATATACATAAGCGTGGCGGAACTATCCTTGGTTCATCGCGAGGTGGACATGACACCACTAAGATAGTTGACAGTATTCAAGATAGGGGAATCAATCAGGTTTATATTTCCTTCTATTTATCAGAACAGATAATATCACATTGTATACTATGCAGGACACCAGACTTATAAATTGGGTCAATTTCAGGTTTATATAATAGGAGGAGATGGAACTCAGAGGGGCGCTTATAGAATTTTTGAGGTATTAAACTTTTAGGCTTAGGAATATAATGAATTTTTCATCACCATTCATTTGCTATCTGTGAAATGAATTTCATCAAAAAAACAATTTATTAACAACATTTTCTTGATTGTTCAAAAAACTTTCCTGATTATCCTCATAGGAAATTAGAAACCGTGGTCTCAAGGTTGCAGTTGTAGGAATCCCAAAAACGATAGATAACGACATTCCGGTAATTTTTTCTACCTCCCCTCTTCCTATTTGTGGATTCCAACTCAAACAGTTTAAACCTGTTTCCTACTACCTGTTAGCATGGTTGACTTGTAGATGGTTTTCTGTTGTCCTTGGCTTAATAGGTTATTGACAAGTCCTTCGGCTTTGACACAGCTGTTGAGGAGGCTCAGAGAGCTATAAATGCAGCACATGTTGAAGCTGAAAGTGTTGAAAACGGAATAGGTGTTGTCAAGTTGATGGGCCGGTACAGTGGTAAGTTTCCTGATTGCTTGTAATGCCTCCACTTATCAGCTTCGTGTGCTTCAATCCCCTAGTAAATTAAAAGGAACGCCTCATTTAAAGAAAGAAAATAGAATATGGTTTCACAAAATTAACAGAGCCTAAGTTTTGGGTGCATGGTGCAGGATTTATTGCAATGTATGCCACCCTTGCGAATCGGGATGTGGACTGTTGCTTGATTCCGGAGACACCCTTTTTCCTTGAAGGTCCAGGCGGTCTTTTCGAATATACGGAGAGAAGGCTAAAAGAAAATGGCCACATGGTTATTGTGATTGCTGAAGGAGCAGGACAGGAACTTGTTACTGAGAGCATCCAATCCATGCACAAGCAGCAGGATGCTTCTGGAAACAAACTTCTTCAAGATGTTGGGCTATGGATATCCCATAAGTTGAAGGTGTTGATTTTTTTTTATTCTGTTTGTGCTGTTTACCTCAATGTGATCTTTAAAATGTATTATTATCATACTTCATTTCTTTAATACAGATTGAAAATTGACATGTTTGCATCCTTACATTACATTCATGTTCATTTAGGCTATGATTACCGGCTAATGTGTTTAGTTTCACCTACTTTCCCTGCCTATGCTAGTTTGCATGTTTGAAAGAAATTTCCATTTTGATGAGTTTTTAGATGTTCTTTGTTGTTTGTTTCTGATTTTCAATGTGAAACCTTACAAAAAGTTGTACTAAAGAAGCATTTCTATCTGAACATGGTTTATGACAATCTCATATCACTTTATAAGTAGCTTGTGGTGGAAACATGATCACGGTTGATGTTGACAAGTTTCCAATAATGTTAGAAATTCTTAGAAATAAGATCATCACAAAATGTGCTTTGTTTCTCATGCGCTACTCCTTTGTAATTGAAGAATGTTTATGAATGTAATTTCTACTACTTGTATTAAGCATTTTTAACCTTTGATATAGCAGGATTATTTTGCTAAACAGAAGACAATGGGTATAACTCTCAAATATATAGGTTGGTAAAGATGCAAACTAAAGAATTATAATGTGTGTACTGAAAGTGACAATATCTGAAATATCAACTATTGCCCTTCTTTTTTCGAATCGACAGATCCTACCTATATGATTAGAGCTGTTCCAAGCAATGCTTCTGACAACGTGTACTGTACGCTTCTTGCTCAAAGTGCCGTTCATGGAGCAATGGCAGGCTACACTGGTTTTACCAGTGGGCTTGTGCATGGAAGACAAGCTTATATACCCTTCAATGTGAGTTTGTTAACCTAGAGTGATATTTGTCGGTTCTGCTTCTGCAAAATACATAAGGAATTATTTGTTAAAACTTGACTTTTGTTATAAAATTAGTTTTTGAAGTTATGATGAGATAACAAGTCATTTGAAGTAGGATTAGGATATTATATAGCGTTACATTTTGACTGCAAGGTCTTGTAGTCTTGCTCAACTCTCTCGGATGTTGGTTGCTTTGTGGTGCAGAGAATCAATGAAGGACAGAACACAGTAGTGATAACCGATCGAATGTGGGCTAGGCTTTTATCTTCAACAAATCAGCCCAGTTTTTTGATTGCAAAGACCGCAGTTGAAGAGAAGAAGAAGGAAGAAGAAGAAGAAGATTCATTTAATTTGTAGGACTGGCATTTGTTCATACAACCATTTTGTTAACAAAACAGTTCGGCGGGTATTTATCATTCAGTCTGTACATGTCATTACCATCATTTTAGCCTCAACCTTGTGTTGTAACGGTAACTTGTAAATTAGTATATATGGTTAGTTAATTTTTTTTGCCTTTCCACATCCATAAGATGTCTGTGGAGAGCTCAGCTCTACATGAGCAAGATGTATTCTTTTGTTATGTTTTGTCCCGTATGATAATCATTTGAATTTGAAAGAATTCCGATTCATCTACAAACGACTTTTAGTTTTGATTTCTTATCCATGACTGGCCTAGTGGTCGATTTAGCTTCAAGTATATAACTTGCTCCATGTGGACAAAGATGGAATTGTTTGAACTTGAAAATTACTCCAAGCAAGTATTATATTGTGAAGTGAACCTAGACTCTCCACAAGTCAAAGTTATGTTTCCAGTTTGTTTTTATTTGCGATGATGGCTTCAATTTTCATGATTAATAAGGACCCCTAGGGTGGAAATTAAACTACTTCTAGAAATTAGAAAACGCGTACAACTTGGTCAATCTTAGAGCCTGTTTCCTATATATTTTCTATTTCTATTCTTCATTTGTAAGCTGAATACCAAATTCTGACCGGGTGCATGCTATACTTGACTATTAAACATATTATTTAAATAAAAAACTCGGACATAAAAGATTTCTTTTTTAAAACTCAAATTTAAACTAACAGTTTTTCAAAATCATATTTAATGAATGCCCATCCAATTATACACTTGTCGGTGAAAACAATTATATAATACTTGAATGTATTATTTATACATGCTTTTTTTTTTTCTTTTTTTTATATAAAAGCATATAATGTTGTATTTGAGGCCATACCAACAAAAAATTAAAAATTAAAGCAAATAACCAATAGTCATAGTCAATACAATCAAGCAGGAAGGAAATTATAAAAATGAAATACGAACTATTGTTTTATTCATTATTCATAAAGAAAATTGGAGATAAACCGATGCAGTTTATATTCACTTGATTGTACACATAAAGCAACAGTGACAGGTAATTGTAACATAGAAATACATGAATTCTTCTTTTGTTTCCTTTGTATCTCTTACGATGTTTTATCCATCAGTTGAATAGGAGTCAGAATATTTGATTTGCTCGTTTCCACAATACAACCATTCATGACCATTTCCTCCAACATAAAATGTACCTTTTCTAAATGAAACATGATATCTAGCTCACACTGCAAATTTAAGCAGACAAGAAATTTGAGAAACAAAAAATCAGTGTTTGGTTAAAGCTAAGTTCAGAAGATGGAAGGAAGAAAACAATAGAATTATGGAAGTAATGTGAGGAGACAAATTACTTTCAATTTCAACAAACACAAAACTCCAAAGGCTCTAGTCACAGCAGGACTTACCACGTTGCCAAAATGTCGATCCATGGTTTCGACTAAGAGATGTATGAATTCCAAAATAGCAAGTTCATTCTGCAAAATTGTCGACAGAAGGTAGAATGAACAATCAAGTAGAAGCAGAATTGAAATGAAATCATATTTATCTACAATGAAAGTGATACATGGAAAATTTTGCTGAAGCTGGAGTGTTTAACAAGACTAAGAACTTCAGGTTTCTGAGTTTACAACAGATAATTCTTCCAGTTTCTTTAGGCAAGCAAGTCTAAGCCGATCACATAGTGATGACCACTAGTCAGTAAGATCAAAGCCAGACTATTTAACACAATATGCTCATTTCAAATTATTCACCGCCTTTGTATAAAACAACTAGAATGAGAAATATAGAAACAATGAATTACCTCGCCATCATCAACTCCAACAAGGAAAAACAAAGATGCATAGCGCCTATATACAATTTTGTAGTTGCGATGCTCAACAAATGAACACTGTCCATGACAAAAATGTATCAGCCAGATGAATAACAATAAGAAAAGTCAATTCCATATGTTTTTGGTATAAAACTAACACATCAATATGAGTATTAATCATTAACCTAATTTCTTGAATTTTGACTTAAGCTCAGCTAAAACCAAGGGTTGAATAATAAACAAATGACAGAGGTCCATTTCAATTTCATTCCACTCACAGATATATTCAGAGATCAGCATGATGAAATTGAACAAAGTGGAATGAATGCATTCAATATCTCACTAACTACTTTCTCTTCCCCAATTCGGGGTGTGAAAGGAAACCATTGGGTAAAATTGAAGGTAAGATTTGAAGATCTGATGAATGGAAACATAAACATACCTGGTTTTCATTACGGGCGAGACATTTACGAACAATTTCGCCTTCAAGGGTTCGTCGTTCTTCAACAGTGAGGTATTCGTAATACTGAGCAAGACGGGTCTGTCCTTGTTTGTTCACCATTAACACGAATCGGATCCCCATTTTATTTTTATTCCTCTTTCTTTCTTTCTTTCTTTCTTTCTGCTGCTACACACACTTCTGTTCAAGTGAAAATACAAGTCCTTACTTCGATCCTTCATAAGGCCAAACCAATCTTTTTTTTCTAAAAGAAAATATGTATTTTTATGAACTTAGCATTACTAGCGAGTCGAAAATATATTTTGTTTGGTAAATTCAAATATCAAGAACTTTTTCCATCCATAAATACACGCCAATAATACTAGCCAGTAGTAATGCACCAGATCCCATCACACAAATAATATTCTTGTTGGTACAAATACAACTTTTCATATTTATACCTGACTAAAAGCCACTACTAGAAAATAAAAAATAAAAAACTAATTCATATCATCTTTTTTTTTTTGTTTATATTATCTCGCATTGACACAATGGACAAGATATCTCGCATTGACACAATGGACAAGAATGCATCGATGGATCCATTTGTCAATACACTCTTTATGGAAAACATGCGAACATTTTCTATAGTAGAGTTCTGAATGCGATCCTTTACAAAACTCCTCCAAACAAATCGAACATTTATCTATAGAATCTAATGTTGGAGATCAACTTCCAATTTTCTAAATCATACACAATTTGTTGACCATTACTATTAGGATATTAATCAAATTGATCTTCTTCTACCATGTATGAGGTAACACTGAGCAACACATTCATCTCCAAAATTCCACGTTCTTCTGTGTCGAGTACAACCATGTTTCTCGCACAATGGCCCATATGATATAGAACGACGTCTAACACGTAAGTAGGCACGAAGCGGAAAGTGTTGTGCAAGAAGGGAGTGGTGTGATCATCATCATCCATGACTGTGTGTGCATCACAATTGCATAAGATATCAAAAGGGATCAAGAAGTAGTCATCGACAAAAGTTATAGAAGGGTTTGTGAAATTGGACGTGGAAGAAAAAGTTGAGTTGGTGTAAATCAAATGAATGGAGAAGCAGTCATTCATAGAAGGAAAGTCTTGCAAGGTGAATTGGATTGGTTCCGAGATGGGAGTCACAAATAGGCCCCAATAAAACTCCATGGATGAGTGATCAAAGTCTTAATGACGAGTATATTATTGTATAGAAGTAGAAAAGTAAATGGTTTAGGGTTTATGACTTCGTTTAGTGTGTTGTGTGCAATGGTTTTATAGGCGGAAACTTGAAAGGTTTTAAAAAAAGATAATATCTAATAAAATTTTACCTGATAATAATAACTCATATCTTTCAAGATTTCTCCCAATTAAAAACGCATTAGTTTTTATGTTGGAACATGTGCAAAAATTGAGTTAAAAGACTATACACAAATTCCCACGTTAGAAAGAATTAGTGTTGCGTGACTTAAAAAAAGTGGAAGTCTCACATCAGATGAAACACACATATTAATAATGTTTATATAGTGGGGGTGTACCTCTAATAGGGGTATATAATTATGTGAACTAAGTAAGCACTGGAGAAAAAAAAAATATTGATATATATATTTCATGATAAATTAAATAATTAATTTAATCATCATTAGAAAGTGTTTTTTGAGTCCCCAAGTTTTGGTAAAATATTTTGGAACGCAATCTAAAATATTTTGGAACACAATAAAAATATTTTGTTAGGCAGTATAATATATTTTAGTGCTCAATCAGAAATATATTTTGATACATAATATAATAGATATATTTTGGTACTCAATTGAGATATTTTTGTACTTGATCTAATATGTGAATTACTTAATGACAAAGTAATGTATTTCTTATTCCCAAAGTTTCTCACTTTTTAGTGGGAAATTTTCTCTATAAATAGATATTTCACATAGTGCATTCTACACACAAAAGAGTTCTAGTGAGTTGTCGATAACTCTTTCTCTTTTCTTGTGTTAGCGAGTTATTCTTCTCCCAATCTATCCCTTCGAAATTAAGAGTGTTATGAAGATCACAATCCCTTGTAATCTTGTTTATTGAATTTCATTCAACTTAACTACGTCTCCACTAACTATAATTAATAAGGGTATTTTAGTAAACGATATTAATTTTACCATTGAAATCAAAACAATTAATCATTTTCTTAATAATCGTGCACAAACCTTAAATGAATAATTTAGAGACGGGGAGTAGTTTGTTATAGGGCACGACTCAATTGAAAACAATACAAAATGTCCTTTAAACCATGAACAACATATATAAAACTCCTCGAAAATGACTTAATAGACTCAAAAACATACTGAAAATAACGTTAGATAACATGTCATCACATATATTATTTGATGTTTGAAATCGATAGACATTTGTAAGATTATAAGAAAAAAAAAGTAAATTAATCTTATAAATGTCTATATATAATTTTATAAAGACCATCTCGCGGGAGTATAAAACCTCACGTTGTATGAAAATGAAATTTTATAAACACCACTAAAACCCCCCAAATTCTAAGTACAAAAAGAATGAATTAGGTAAAGACTTTAAATAGTTTGTTAGGGCTTTAAATAGATTTCTCAAATATTCTTCCTCTTTTCAAATAAAATAATATTAAAACAAACACTCTTATTCTTCAAAACACTCTTCCACTTAAGATAGCGAACTTTGCTCTTGATTGAAAATGTAGTCATACT
This sequence comes from Medicago truncatula, assembly GCF_003473485.1. Lineage (NCBI taxonomy): Eukaryota > Viridiplantae > Streptophyta > Magnoliopsida > Fabales > Fabaceae > Medicago > Medicago truncatula. Next base: position 47,105,295 of record NC_053049.1, on the reverse strand, counting down.
TAGGATTTAACATGAAACATACTCCTAGATTAGAATATAATCGTGAATTTCAAATGAAGAAAAGTGAGTTAAATATATAATATGCATATATAATTATAATTTTAAATATTGGTTTTTTAAATGTGCATAGAAGTCAATAAAGAGCAAGAAATTTTAACAGTATATGCTTGAGGTATCTGCCCACCATTACAAAGGGGTCAAAACCCAGAAAAATCTTATTTCATAAGTAAACTACAGTAACAGGTATCAATAAAAAATCATGTAACCAACCCATTTCACACATCACATACAATTTAACAAACCTTTCTTTCCTAAAATTGTACAATTTATACAACCCTATAACTTGATGTTACTGCTCCTACCTAGTTAAGCTCTACCCACTTTACAGAAGGGAAAGGAAAATGTAGAGAAAAGTTTTAAAAAGTTTCAAGAATTCCAAAAGACATTAGTATCACTGCTATACAATGAAGGATCTTGAATTTCCTGGTTAGCCACATGAAAATCAATAAGACGCGCTTGAATAATTTTGCAGAGGAATAGACCAGAAGGAAGCATCCACCATTCACTTTCATCCCTGCGTTGGATAAAAAGCATAGCACAACAATTTAGAGAAAGTTGTTAAATAGTCGCATCAAATAGGTATCAATTTTCATTATATGATACAGTCAATAATTCGCTACTTACATGCTAAAACTCCAGGATTGAACGTTGGGATGCTTGTCATGTGAATGAACTGTGTAATGAATAAATCCACAAATGAACGCAACTACCTGTTTCAAAAGAGACCCGTTTCACTGTTAATGTCAAAACAAATGCTTGGAGCTTATTGACATCTCTTGAGACAGAAAATTGAAATATGGGTATTACTGATAAAAAGTAATTACTACTTAATATTCTGAAGTAACATAATCTGAGACAAACAAATATTTCAAAGAGGACAGTTAATATGACATGAAGAGAGAATTAGAAGAAGTACGCAGGTAAATACATCGATCAGTAATTGGTAACATTGGTTAGTACTAAAAATTAATTGGAAGCAAGCACAAGTTAACTTACAACATTGACTAGGGACGTCATATTCCACAAAGCATATAGACGAGCAAGGCCAGCTGATCTCCTAGGTCCTTGACTAAACAAAGCACTGATTCCGGATGGAAATGGAAATAACACACCAAGAGGGAGGATGAATAAAACTAAGAAGAAGTTCACCAGCGACAGTGAGTACATTTGAAGCAAGGTAAGCAACACTAAGATAAAATCTCCCAGGAGTAATATAGAGATAACCAGACCAACTAGATCCTGCAACAATACAAAAGAGTGTGTGAAAAACGATCAATGAAGCGTACCAGATTTTCTAAATACTAGACTAACAAGGGAAGAAAACATTGTCATACCTGATGACCGATAGGTTTTGTATTGTACATAATTAAAGCGAGAGGGTAATATATAGTTTTCTTCTCTTTAAGTGTTCTTAGGATCTTTCCGTTCAATAATCCACCTGACATCCTTCTAGGCATCAGTAGCTGTTCATTGTTTGTCAAGTGATGCACGGGATTTCTGGGACTTCTAAGAAAACTGCACACCAGAGTATAAAAAAATTATTAATCTTGAATTTGTAAAATATTTAACAAAACAAATTATGCTATGAAAATATCATATAGTATTATCAGTATCTTGTAGGATTAATTTCTTGTCTTGGGTCATCTCTTTAAGATTAGTTTTCATATTTCTTAGTCAGTATCATGATTTGTTTCCCAATTTCCTTATTTATTTAGCATCCAAGTCTTGTATAAGTATAGGTAACGATTAGTGCTTAGTCTTTCGTATCCAGTTATTATGAATCATACTACACCATAATTATATCTCAAAAAGCAAGTATTCATTTTCTTTTCCATATTTTTATCTAAAACCCAACAATTTCAGCACAGCTGTAAGCTAGCATTACCCCGACTGCTTTTCGGTTACTCTTGAATCATCATAACTTTCTCCTGAGGATGACATGTTTTCATTCTCAGTAGCATGTACCACAAGTCCAAATTGGCAATATCCAGAAGCTGTGGGCTGACACCATGCAAGATCAACACGTACCCCATATGTAGCCAATTTAGGATTTGCATATACATCAAGCCAGCTAATAACAGGTCCGAAAGTTATTTTTAGATGTCCACGGCGAACTAAGCGTAATTGAGCATTAAGACCAGCCACTAATCGATACCATATCGTTGGTGGAACGGACTAAGAAACAGACAAAAATAATCAGTGAGCAAAATAAACATCCAGGAGTCTTTGTCAACATTTAACATAAAAGCAAAATTTTGAGTAAGAGCAAACCTGACTCATGATGCTGGTAAGAATATTATCACTATGAAGAGAGAAAGGACTTGTGTAACTTCCATCTCCCCCAAAAATTATTGACATGGGAAATCTTTGATGAAGACGAGGAGGCAGATCAGATCTTTTCTCATCTCCACCAAGAAAGAAGTCCATATATGCCAGCATCAGATCAGATGTTGCAGCTACCTGTGATATGATAGGTAAAGTAATTATACTAGTGAATACCATCAAACTATTCGAGCAAGTCATGATCACTTAATGTGGGAGAGAGAGAGAGAGAGAGAAACCAAAAAACGACAGTTAAAAAACCAAAAAGTCCAACGTTAAACCAGACATTTAAAAAAGTCTATTCGAGAAACCAGGCGTCTGATGCCCAATTACTAGCAGCAGTTGGTTAGGGTAAGGGAACAAACATCAACAGGGCATTTAGTAAGCCAGGATCCTCAATTAGGGTAAGGGAACAAATTCATTAAATTAAATCTGAAGTACCTTCAACCCTTCATAAAGGGCCCGTGAACGGCAAGAGCGCAAGCAAGCATGATCATACTCTGATCGAACAAATTCTCGAAGTTTCTGTAATTTCTTTCTCCGACACCTTTGCAGCCAGGACCAAGCAAGGGGGTATGCAGTGACACAAAGGATGGTATATATAGACCCTTCCCACCATTGATAAGTAGCTAAACTATTAATCTCATCCACAAATCTATTGAAGGCGTCTTCATATCTGCAACATGAAGTGATAAACATAATAGTTAAAAGATCAATTTTAATGCATAACATGAACTAAAACATCTTGCACATTACACAACTAAATATTGTATTTGTCGACACTAAACGAGGATTCAATATATTTTATGGAGACATACACAATGTCTTTTACTTGCTCTGGAGGACAATGAGGGAGATGCCAAGGTTCACTGAATGTATTTGGGCCCTGGAAATATAACCTATGCACATGACTTGGAGATTCCTCACTTCTATTTGTTTCAATAATCTGAAAGATCACACCAATACAATATTAAAATCAACTTTAAAGTTGAACCAAGTCCCAATGGTAGCATGTATGAATGAAATTCATATGGAAAAAGTTGGTTATGGACCTCATTCAGTGATTCCAGAAAGGGGAAAGAGTGGTTCAGTCGAGTGTCATTTCGAGCAGGCGCAAGGGCTGGTAAATCATCTACAGCTACATATTTCATCCGTGCAACACTGAGAACTAGAGCAAGCACAATAAGGAGGCCTAAGAGAATAAGACCAAAAAACCATGGCCCGCCGAAAGTGTATACCAACTCTTCAAAAGCTGTATAACAATTTGGCATGTGATATCTATCAGATGTGCACTTGTATGGACAAGGAGTCTCTGCCACACCACCTTTTGAAAAGGAAATGGGAAATCTAATCAATTTACAAATTATGAAATAAATTTTATCATGCTAAACGTGTACACAAAAATAACTGTTTTTATTCTTTATTTCAGGTGGAATGAAAGCGAATTTCATTAGTAAAATTACCTCGAACGGCAACATATATAGCACGACGTGGAAGCTCATGAAGCGGGCATTTCTGACAAAGGGCTTTATCAGACCCACTGACATTTTTGTATGTGCCAACAGGGCATTCCTGTAACATGAAATTAAAATACAAGTCTAAGAAGTAAGTAAGAAGTTTATCTTCAAAACTTCATCTCAACTATAAATAAATGCAATCTCCTTATTTAATAATATTAGTAAAAGAAAAATATAACTAACAGCAAAAGATCACCAAGAACTAAAGTTTGTGATGTCCAACCACCTAATTTTCTAAAACCAATTCCAACTACATAAATAATTATTGAGAATTGTGAAGAATTACGGTTCATCTACCTCACAGAAGATACCATAAAGCCCTTTGGGACATGCCTTTCCACTGATAGATCCATTTTTTCCAGGAAGACCCTGACCTCCACCAAAACCACCTCTGGAATAAGAAGTAAAATCTCAACCAAATTGGTCTAGATAGATGAAAACGAAATAAGAAGTAAAATCTCAACCAAATTAGTCTAGATAGATGAAAACTTATGCACACATGTAGATTCATGCATGTTCACATTAGCTAAAAGCAACCAAAAAAGAGTTGAAAAGTATGGTCAGAACCTCCTGAATGAGATATGTTAGTTATAAACCGTCAAGTTCATGTAAAAAATTACTCACATTGAATTTCTTAAATCTTAAAAGAATTGATCGGCTAGATGACCCAAAAATACAACCAGAACATAACTTTTGGTTTACAAAACTAAAATCACAAACCTGTAATTAAATTAAAGCAAATTGCACATAACTGTATATTTTATATGATTACAAAATTTCCAACACAACCCCCTGACCAATAAAAAAACCATAAAATAAGTTTGGTTGTTACACTATCAATCTGCCAATGGCAAACAAGTTCAAGGGCTCTACTATTTCCAGGATTCACCTACTCTATATCATATTCAAGTGTACATCATTTTCTCAAAGAGTGACATTAATTGGTCTCCAGTTGGAGAGACCTGTTGGCTTAAACCCCGAAGTCATACACAAAACCAAATCATATCCAGTACTTTTACAATGTGGTTCCAATTATTAATTTAACAGTCATGAATTAGCTTCTAACTCAAAATCAGACAATCCATGAATTGGGTCAATCAAACAATTCTTTACTGGTAGATGCATAAAACAAATATAGTAGACTTGGACTAAAGCATAGTTTTTTGTATACCAACCCAGTAATGATGCTTCCCTCAACACTCGCTAAAGTGATGTATTCATCTCCAACTGGAATATGAGACCAATGAAAGTGAACCCTTCCACCACCTCCACCCCCACCACCGCTAGGGCTTCCTTGTCCTCCAACTGTTGATATTATGGAAGAGTCACCAAGCGCCAATGTCTGAACAAACAAAAGAACAGTTCCACCGGAGCCTCCACCAGGGCCAATGCTTGAAGTCCTGCCATCCTGCCTTCTGATGTCATCTCCAAAGGATTCTCCATCAGATCTCAGTGAACCATTCAAAGTCAAACTTGTCAATGAGTGCTCCAATGAACCCATCACTGTCAAAGTCAAGATACTAATAATTATATAGAATCACTTTTTTGCCTGATAATATTATGTTACGAAACAATTATTTTGTTCTGCCACAACCAAATTTTAATTCAGATCTTACCAATAATGCCGCCACCTGCAGTTGCACCGGCTATGCTATCATTTCCACTGCCACTACCAAGTTCGCATGGTAAATCGACATCTCCATATGTGGTACCCCCCTCAATGAAATTGCCATTGTAATACCCATCCCCGCCATATCCTCCATGCCCACCTCCACCACCAATACCATTTTCGAAATACCTTCCTTTACCCAACCCTCCAGTACAACCTGCAATCGGTCCAAATAACAATTTTAATATAGAATCGTTAAAGCATTGTAATTGCACAAACCCTCAAGTGATATATGAAATTCTTTATGGGTGTTGTATTGAGAGGGCAATGGCAATCTACCTAGCCCAGATGCACTGATTACTCCAGAGTATTCGACCTTTACACTTCTAATCCAGTGAAAGTGCAGAACGGAGCCAGTTATGGTGCCTTCAACACTAACATCTTCAACCCTACATATCTGCAGCAGCAACACAACATAATTAGTATCCTTGATAGAAAGATATCTGAACGGTACAAAGATTAAATATTAGGGGGGCTATTGAAAAACCTGAAGCGTGAAAGCTAGTGAAGAATTCACATTACAATCTTCTGGAGGATGAAGCAATTCAGCAGGGCAATTTTCTTGTTTGCAGTAGAGTTGTGGTGTCCTTGTTCTACCATTTTGAATAAAAAATGAAAACAAGGTATTAAACCAAAAAGATAACTGCATGATACCTCTTTCTGATTAAGCTTTACATAAACTTACATATTATCATCACCATTAGCCTTCAAAGGACCTCTCAAAACAGATCCAGGTCCCACCTTTAACATTTCAAAGATGACAATTATTTAGTAAGTACGAAAATAATAATTATATAGTAAGAACTGAGAAAGCTTAAAGGTCGAGAAATCAATTTTAAGATTCGAAGCCGGTATATATATATACATCGAAAAGAAAGACAATCTATAAGTTATCTATGCTGACTCTTCATGTGAGCATGCGTGGCACCCTTACTTCCATATATTTATAAGTTATAACGGGTAGTTTTTAATACATACGAAATTAGAATTAAAATGCTTAGAAATAGACTACAGAAAATAATAATAAAAATTGGAGACTATGGCATATCAATATTAATTTTTGAAACAGCGTAAAACTAACCTCGACATAAAAGGTTTAGATGGTAGGGAAAAAAAATATATAAGGCTTAATTCAATTAACCTATTCATCGGAATATTAACCTATTATCTATTAATGTGCCGCTAATCTATTCAATACTAACTCGACTTTTACCTGTCAATTTTCGGAGCACCTAAGTAGCCCTAGTGTGGTCTTTATCAATTTTACTGGTGATACACTTGCATACAAAATACCCTACAATAAAGCTTCAACACGCCTGTCGTGGAGCTTGACTGATATTTTTTAGGGGGGCATATTTCTCACATGTATAAACGTTTAATGTACAGAACAAACTTCACATGTTGGTTTAGTGGTATAATCACTTCTTTTTACCTCATGTGCCTGGTTCGGACCTTCTCATCGCATTTTTTTAATAATAAATTAATGGGTCTCACCAACAAGTGCCTAAGGACTCAAAAATGGAAATAATTGATAACTTTCATGTAGAAAAAGTTATTTTTTGATGTTTCAATGTGTTGAATACACAATCCCAAGATAAAATTTCCACTTTAAACTTCTTATCAAGTGCCCTAGGGGAACTTGTTAGCATTTCCCTATATTAATAATACACTGACTGGAAACAAAAAAAAATGGCAACTGTCAGGATCAATCGCCGAACCATCTACCTGCAAAACGGACTCTTGCCACTGCGCCACTTGATACAATTGACGTTTGTGGGGAAAACTTGTAATATGTGGATAAAACACTCTAGCTACAATTTATACACACACACTAAAAAGAATAATAATTTTTGGGTATGACACCTAACTGTCCTAGAGAAGATCCGGCAATTAACGCACCACATTTTAAACCCCCTATATCACTAAACCCTAACCAATAGCTTAGAAATTTCTTACTCTTGCGGCCTATATGCATAAGACCAATTTTGAATAAAAAATACCCCATCTCAAATCTTCAATCTACCTAGTATGACCGTTCCTAACATTATCAAACCTTTAAAAATGTTCAGAAGTTCACAAGTCTTCAAATGCCAACCTAAAAATAAAACCAAATACCACAACAAATAGAACTTTTTAATAGTAACAAAGCTTTTCTACAACAACTTCCATCAAAGGTGACCCTTGTGACTATCTCGTGTTTCATGTCAGGTGTGCATAAATACTATTTTAACTCGGAGAAAGTGAACATTCTTCAATAGTCAATTATATAATTTATAAAGAAACAGCAACATGAGAAATATAGTCTTTGACTTACACTGATGCTATAAAATAGCGACAAAACCAGATGCTGTGCTTCAATCAAATCTCCAGGTCCAGACAAGTTCAAATAACCTTGCCCGTGAACTCCCAAATTTGCATTAGAATGAATAATAGATGAATCCTGGTCAGCACGACATGGTTAAATGCATTATAGTGTAAGCAATAAAATTTTAAGGTTCTGTTTTAAATGAGAAGAATGTAACGGATAGGATAACTACCTTGAGAACTACCAAGTTGCTAGCTTCAAGCAATGATGTTGCAACAAGTAAATCCTCCTTAGCATCTATAAGTATCTTGGAATTCTGCATCAGGTGAATCTTGACAGACATACGAAGAGCTCCAAATATCTAATTAAAAAAAGTAACGGTGAAAGAACATGAAAGGGAAGATTTGTTTCTTCAAATAACCAACACATGTAAATATTAAACCAAGAAATAATGTTAATGCCTCTCTTGATTAGGCGATATGAGAAATTATAAATTGTCTCGGCTTATAGGAAATGGTTTCTGACAAAAATGGAAGAAAAAAAATAAAAATATCGTTAATTTGTATAGAAGTAAAGAAGTACTATTATTCCATGAAAAATAAGCATTATAGCGCTGCTTGCTTACTTTGATCACAGAGTCCCTCATCAGAAGCTCTTCTGCCATCAACTCAAACTCTGATGAACCGTAATGAGCAAGCCCAAAGCTTAAAACAGCTCCAGAGCTCAAACTAATTAGTCCACCGACCTGCAAGTTGATGAAAAGTAAAATTTCAGCAATAATTCAAACTCCATTATTATGATTAAAGAGAGGACATTAAAAGCCATAGTTTATAACGCTCCAAACGAAGTAACCTAAACTTCCTCTAAGAGGTCTAATAGTAAAAAAAAAAAAAATCTAAGTTGATTCGTCTATATTATTGCCTATCAATTCATGATAATTATTTCCTCCAAATGAAAAGGAGATATGTAGTCCTCCAAATCCAGTGTCTTAAAAGCTCTTGAAATTCCAATAATTAATTGTGGATCTTTTGAATGACATAGAAGAGTCGTGGCTCCCCCAATTTTTTTTCTTGATGCATTTAAATATACATTGGAAGATAGGTGTATATATAATTTATTTACGACAGAATACAAAACTTTACGGTAGTTCGGTGGCTAAGTTGGCCTGTTGGCCTTATATATCTACTTGCACCTGGGTTCGATTCCACTTCTGTACAGTTTATTTTTTGCATATCTATTTCTTTATTTTATTTTAACTAAAACTATAGCTCAAATAAACTACAGGGTTCACAAACTAATTTTTTCAACTAAAATTATTCAAGCTCCGCCACTGCCAATAATAACTAACTGTTCGCAACTGAATGGTTATGAAGAGTTTACTTTTGTCTTACACGGGTTACACTTATATTACACTTCTAACTTTTCTCTTCTCTTCAAAAACTTCCTTCTTTTTCCAATAACTAATGCATTATTGCAATTCAACTAGCGCAATAAGCTCAAATTTTCAATCACCTGAACACGGCTCCAGTATAAAGGAAACAATGCCTTCGCCTGATTCTGGACATAAATATTTGTCCAAAGAGGCACCTTAGGAAACTCTAATATAAGTGTATCAGTTTCTGTAGACAAGTTATGATTGCAAATGGTAAGACTGCGAGGAACAGCGTCGTAATATGTCCCTGCAGCACCAGCGTTGCCAGCACATCCAAGACTCACTCCACCTGCAAGCAATAGAAAAAACATTTTTTTTATAGCTTGTATATAGTGATTTCCTATAATAATTAGTCATCTATTAGATGGGAAAAAATCTCTAAAATTAAATTGGAAGTGAAATAAAAGACAACATTGAATGCTTAAAACAATGATAATGACGGTATCACACCATGAATGAAGAAATCTGTATTGTCATGTCTGCTGAAGACGTGTATAGAAATTCTTCCTCCTCCACCGCCAGCAAACCCACCACCTCCAGTAGCACTAATCGTGCCAGTTCCAGTCCTGCACTTAGCAGACGACAAAATTAGTTGCGCGGCGACCTATATTATTAGCTCAAGCAATCTGAAATTACACAGAAAGATAGAGAACGGAACTCAATAGTACTTAATCTATTCCCGCATTGAATGCTAGTTGATTGAATGCAATGATGCAAGTGCAGCCACTCCAGGGGAGGATCTTAGTTAGGACAGGGAGGAGCCGTGGCACCCCCAAAACTTTCTTCGTGGATACATACGTAATATAAGTTTTATATGTATATATTATTATGCTTCCGTTTATTTGCAACAAAACTGTTGCGGTAGTTCAGTGGCATAATACAATACGTTACATCCTCGAGGTAATGGGATCGATTCCTTCTGCATCCATTTTGCGTAAAAACGCAAGAGGTAAGACTCAAACTCAAAGTATCGAGTTAAAATCTAATATTAGTAGGGAGTTATTGCAGATAGCATAATCGTGTTTTCTGAACTTGGTACGTTATTTTATTCTCATATAACCCTAGCACATGACTGAGTGTTCTCTTCGACCCTTCCTAGTAGGTGGAAGGAATATACACTTGTAATTTTGGACTAGATGTGATTGATAAATTGGACTACAACCAACATTACTAACGACTTCGCCACAGAAACTTTTATGCAATTTTAGTGAAATCATTTAATATAATTAGCTACGGTATTTTGTCCCTATATTGTTAATCCCAGATAGTGGCGCGTGGCGCCAAACCGCGAAAATGTTATAAAGGTATAGCGGCTTGCAGGGAGATGGTGAGGCTCAGAACCCTACCAGGCTACCACTACTATGCTATTCCGATATAGCGGTTTGCAGGGAGATGGTGTCACGCTGAACCCTACCACTACTATGCCATTCCGCCATAACGGCGCTATTAATAACATAGGGCCCCCTCAAATATACATGTCCCCGCCATACCGCGCCACTAATTACCGCTCTGTAGACATATTAATCAAACATTCCACAAAAACTAAAAATGTAAAATTCTGCATACATCACCAAGCACACTACACAAGCAATCCATGTAAATTACATACTCACTAATCTATTGCAAAAAAAATAATCAACCCTAGGTAATACAAATACAATAATAAGATTGAAAGGAAAAGGAAGAGATTTACATTCTATGAGCTTTAACAAAAATGCTGCCACCAGAACCACCTCCACCTTTAATCCCACCATCACCACCATTAGCCAAAAGATCCCCGGAAACTTCTACAGTATCAACCACTTCAAACCATATTCTTCCACCTCCTCCACCACCATAGCTCTCATTCTTAACAGTAGTCCCACCCTTACTCCCATAACTCCAAGGCTCATGAAGCGATGACCAAGAATAAGCATCACCACCCCAGACATCATCGGGAAGCTTAGTATTATCAGAGACACACGTAGCACCTCTCCCACCATACCCTCCCCCGGCACCCTGTGTCCCGGACGGTTCGCCGCTGGTCTGAGCCGGTGGTGAACCGGCCAGCCCAGTAACATTAACCACTGACCCATCAAACAAGTTTGCATTTTTTGCTGCAACATAAACAGTACCAGCAATAATCACAGAATCATTTTGCAAAGTAAAATCTTCACTCATGTTGATTTTGATCACACAGCCCGAAATTGGGCAAGTCAAATTAACACCAGGAAGAATATTTAAACTTCCATTTCCTTCAATATAAACATCACCATCGAAGATTATACTAGAATTGAGATCACAAGAAGTGCTTAATGACCCAATTCCAGATAAACCTTGTTCACATGAAAGAGAAGGTGGGTGTGGCTCTGGTGGTGGTGGAGGTGGTGATGGTGGTGTGTAGTCGCTGTAGAAAGAGTTGAATTCAGAATCCATGATAGAGAAATCATGGTGTGAACTTGAAGCAAAAGAAAAAGAGAGAAGAAGAGAAAGTAAAAAGGTAAAGTATAGAGTGAAAGAAAGGGTTTTGTGATTGTGAAGAGGAAAAGCCATTAAAAAAGAGGCAAAACCCATAACACAATCACAAAGGATGATGAAGATGATAGAAGAAAAAGGGTTTTTTTATATGAAAATTGGTTTTGGTTTTGGTTTTGGTTGTGTTGGGAAAAAGGGGTTTTGTTTTTGGGAGAAAACTTAACGCGTAAGAAGAAGAAGAAGAAGAAGAATAGTGAAGAAAAAGAAAGTGAAAATGGAATTGTAGGAAAAAGGAAAATAGCTCAGAAAAAAAAAAAGCAATGTCCGAAGAAGTGACAGAGAGAGATGAGAAGAGGCAAAGAGAAAGAGAGACTGAACAATACTAAACAACAAAAGAGGAACAAACAGGTGGCTGCGTGGTGGAACAGCACGCATGGCACGTGTGCACTTCCCTTCTTCAATTCTTCTCTTCTCTTTCTTTTACATTTTTTAATAATAATGTTTTTTAGTCTTATTATAAAATTTGTCTTTGATTATTAAGGTTTGGAATTTTGATTTAATGAAAAAGCCTATGTTTCGAATGAATTAATGTTTGGATCTCGGTTGATAGAATTATTGATTTTGATGGCATGTGGTTAAGATTTTCCCGTAAATTGGGACGTAATGCGGGAAATGTATTTGGGTACGGAACTAGTTTGAAAAGAGGGGTTCAAGCCTCGTATGATTTTAAAACTCTTATCAACATGGCAACGCGGAGTGTAAGAATAAATGATAATTTCCTCATTTTAGTGCGCCAAATGCGTAAACGGTTGGATTTAAATTGGAGCCAATGATCTTCAACCATAATTGGGGAGAGAACAATATAAGTGTGGATTGGATCGACAATTTTAATCTTTCTTTAACGATTTGTATACTCATATTTGAGAGACTCCTTATAGTGAAATAAGCTTAAGAGTATCTTCTATGATTACATATTCAACACTTGCATGCCTAGCAATGTTAGCTTATCTTTGTAGTTGTTTACTTTTAGGTATTAGCTGGTTTTTACTACCAAAAAAAACAAAACTTATATATTGTGTATGACAAACCTCGATTAAAATTATTTCAAGTGAATGGATCCATGAAGAAAAAAACCTATTTTATAAAAAAAAAAAATGTATTTACTCTACAATTTAATATTAAAAATTTGTTTAATTTTAAATTTTAATATTTTTGTACAATTTAGTTTTCTTTGTTTTAAAAAGAAATTTAAGGTAAGACAATGGTGTCTAAATTCAAGAGGAAGCAAAAAAATTGAGATTTGAAAGAGCACTCTCAAGTATATATAATTTTTTTTTACAATTAGACCATATTTTTGATGTTACAAGTTAGTTTATAACAAAATAAACGGAGTCTTATGAGAATGTTACCAAACTTTGTAAATCTAAATTGTCTTTATTTTGGATTTTTTTCCTACTTTTTTTTAAGAATGTTTCTCTACCTACCTTTTGGCAATTAAAAAATACAAATTTGATTTGTATCTTGCTAAATAAACTTTAAATTTTTGTGAGTGAGATGTTTATAATAAAGTCTTGAACATGTATGAAAAATAAACTTTATATGTCTAAATGATACGCAAGTTGACTTAATTTCAGAGATTAAAATTACTGTTCAAAAATAACGTGTAAACTAAAATAAAAAAATACTGCTATAAAATATATTTTGAGATTTTATACTACTAAAAAAATCTTTTAGCCTTTGTTTGTTTGAAGAGAAATATAGAAGAGAGAGAAGTTGAGATGAGATAGTGACTTTCATTTGTTTGGTTGAGGGGAGAAGTTGGAGAGAGAGAAGTTGAAGACATCAAATTGCAACTTTTTACTTTCTTCCCCGAAGAAAAAGGAGAGAAAGGTTGGCTAGTTGCTGCAATTACAATATTGTCCATGCTTTCATTGTTTTATTTGTTGTATAGTCACGAGGGCCTCTCACGTTTTTTTTTTACTATGTTATGTTATTTTGATAAGCATTTTAATATTTTTTTAGGAGCATTTTAATATTGCATTTAGTTAAAGTGTTAGACGGCAACATAGTTTTCTTTCTTTTATGGCAAGACGTTCGCAATTGTTATTAACGAGCGATAATAATATATTTACTTTTATATCTTTTAAAAAAAAACTACTTTTATTAAAAAAATTAAATTAAATTTGACAAAAAAAATGTATTTATAAGTAGAAGTATACTTAAAATTAGATATATTTTGTCAAGGGGCTTATTTGTCAATTCAAAAAGTTATCATACTTCTCTCTTCTCTATTTCTCTTAAATCAAACAATACCTCAAATCCATCACATTTCTCACATCTTTCTCTCTTCTCATATTCTCTCTCACCTATTTCTCTCTTCACAACTTCTCTTGACAACCAAACAAAGTGTTAGTGTTGACTCTAACTTGGTTCTCACGTCACTGGTTGTTATCATGGGTTTTGGGCTTTCCTTTTCTGACTAAGAACCTAAGAATCCCACATTAGTTCGGCCCATGTCACTTATTTTTCTTAAAAAATAAGCAAGGGTGGTTACATAATACAAATAAATACTTATATAATTAGCTTGATCATAAATAATAAAATTAATTAATTTTTTTCACATAAACTACTTACTATTAGATGTTTCGTAAAATCATATATGATTTATTTTCTCGTATATGTTAATGTTAAGCATATACCAATCTTAATAAATAAGAGTATCTATCAAATAAATCTATAGATTAAAACTTGTAATGCAAGTCTTGTAAGTCCCAATATACTGTCAAAAAAAGGTCCAAATATAAGTAGTGCACCTTTGTTTTTTGGATTAATGTAGTGTGTACTGGGACATTTGTTCATAAACTCTGACATCTCCCTAGTTGAATGTATAAAGTGGAGTATTAATTTATTTGAATAATTGAATCCACTTGTATTTTACTTGTTCCTAAAAATTTAATATTGAAGGTCCTTAATTGAATTCATTTAATCGAAATCCACTTGTTCATAAAAAATTTATTAGATGCGATTGTGCACACCATCAGTGATGACCTCCAATCTGCGAATGATTTTACTGCTATGTTTTTTTCTATCTTTTATGCAGATTGTCATTCTCTCAACAACCATTAGCAGCAATGGTTTTTGGAGCATATGGAAAAGTCGGAACGTCAAACTGTGGGAGGGTATCGACACCTCTCTAGCAATGAATGCCACGTGAGAAAGGATGCTTTAAATGAATAGAGTTGTATGCAAAGAACAAAACTTCCAATTCGCGGTACATCTGTCTTGTGGATGGACCCAACCCTGACACAGTAGTTAAATATAATGTTGATTGTGCCTTGTTTAACAACAATTCAATCATGGGTTATGATATGTGCTTTAGAGACTCTATGAGTCTATTCTTATTTGGGAAATAAAGCTGGATGCATTACCGAGTTACCATCACGGAAGCTGAACTATTGGTCTCCTTGAAACTAATTGCAAGCTTGTGGCAGATGCCCTCTCTGCCCGATATGCCACATAGCGAATTAGGGGACATTATGTCCCAATGTAAACGTCACTTGATTAATAATCGAAATTATGTGGTGCCATTTCATTTCACCCTAGCCCCATATTTTTTCTAATGTACTATTTAACTATGAATGAAATGAACTAGTTTTGTCTTTGTTAAAAAAAAAAAAGTAGGATGTGTACTATATACAATACACTTTTCTTGTGTTGTTGCTTTCAAACGAAGCAGTGATTAACATCAGTAAAAAATCACACACATAATCTCTTTAATTATGAAAGGAAAAAATAAGTTTGGTTAAAGCAACTAGCATTTTCATGATTTTTGAATTACTAAGGATAGTAGTGGTAACATCAGTAACAATGATGTCTCAATACCGCAGAAAAACATATTGATGAAAGACAGCATTTTATCAGAGACATATTTGTATGACGGTTACTTGAAGTGAAGAAAGTTGTCGGTGAAGACAATCGAGCTAACTTGTTAACCAAGGTGGTTCCCAGATCCAATTTTTTGCATTGCTTGACCGGTAAATCTAGATACCTGCGAGAGTTGAATTCTCAAAAGTTGTGAACACTTTAGGCTATCACTATCTTAATTCATTGTGTTTCAGGATCACTAATTGTGTTTACAATTTACCAAGTTAGATTTTGCCTATGTTTTTTATAAAAGCTGTTGCGATAACATCTTTGTTCATTTCAGTTATAACTCTATATCGGTTATATATGTCACGGCTTGTTGAAAACATGAAATCAGATGGTATTTTTTAGACTGAATGAGAGAAAATAAAGTGAGTGAATCTTTGAGCTGAGAAATTGTTGTATCTCTGCATTCTTTTGATCAAATAAAATAGAAAGTGAGGAAGCAGAATGTATTGCTAAGAACCTAGATAAATCATGTGTTTTCAATCTTTTCATTCTTCCCGTTTTCTCGTTTACGTTACTTAATGTTGCAGCAATAATCCGACAATGAATTATCACATGTTTACCAACATGTCCTATGTCTTACTTAAGATATTTTTTAAAAAGTTGAGAACAGTTCTTGTAGAAATAATTACTATTACATTTTTTTTGTGTGTTAATCTCCAGTTTTGAATGGAAATAGTCGCTAGTAATTCAAAATTCGACAGAGGATGATAAAATCTGAACAAGAATTGAACTCGGAATTTGAAATTACAACTTTTGATGTAATTTAATTTAATGCTATAATAATTTAAGCACAGGCATCAGATTCTTGTCGTTTTTGTAAGAACTCCATAAATTATTATCGATCACTACAGTAATAAAGTACTACAAGTACAAATGAGAGAATCATATAGATAATTGTAAATAGTTTATTTATTTGACTGCATACGGACTGCAAGAGAGTATATTACACCAAACATAAAGAACTGCATTTTGAAACATTGCCAACAAATAAATCAACTAATAATCTTGTAAATCGCCCCCCAGAATAATTCAGTATACGTTTCCTTCAGATCTTTGACCCCTCAATCCTTAATCTCTACTCTCTAGTGTCACCATCTAAGCTTTGCAGGGAAATACTGCAAAACAATGACCAAAACAAAATAAGTATCACACATAGAAAAACAATGAGAGGTTAAAAAAACACGACCAATTCATAAAGATTTACGTTACCTTCTCAATAAGTGATAGATAATATGGCCTCACTTCTTCCACGTCAACTAGAACTTTGCTTTTGCTGTAGAGATCATATTTGCTGTATAAAATTACATCATTAGTATGTATATGATGTGATCACATGAATAAAAAAAAATGTTAGAAATTAAAATACAAACATACTTAAATATGTGAAGCCACTTCAAATTCTCAAAATCTTCTTCATTCATCAAGTGAGTGTATGCACCTTCCTTATGCAAAGCTGCAAGGTCATCAAGGTTTTCAGTAATTAAATTTTCTGTACAGAGAATGAGGTAGGTTTTCACATAATAATGAAAATACTTACGGTAAAAGGAATGGTATCTGATAATGAACAATCCAGCATTTGGCAAAGTGGAGCCATTTTCCTTAGCAACCTGCACATTGGAATGCACAGTGTATTAGATTTGTCATAATTTAGACTATTGGATCAAGATCAAACCAATTCCAACTATTCAGTGAAAAAATAAAAATTTAATACTGCTATCACGTGATGAATTATTTATGGACTCACCATAGTCATATAATCATCATGTCCCCATGACATCATCACATTGTCTAGTCCACATCCTTCATTGTAGATCCCATTTTTAGTGTTATAAGCAGGGGATTTGATATCAGGGTTCTCCTTGAAATACTGCAGCAAGAACAAGATTTAGGTAAATTGATTGAGGATTAAACAATTGTCTCATTCATTGTCATAATTTTACAAGATATTTATAATTACCTTGTGGTGAACATTTGATTCATCAAAGGCACAACCTAAGGGAAATGTGTCTCCTGTAAAAATGTAATTATTAATTAATCATTCAATACAAATAACTAATTAGAAGCAGGACAAAAAACAAAAGTCATATGAAAATGTGTAAGGAATAGTTTCTAACCAACAACAGCCCATTGAGGTAATTCACCAAATTTAGGAAGCAGAAGAATTTTTCCAAGATCTGAAACAAGACAATAATAATAAAGAAAGGGATGTCAGAATTGGTCAAATACCTTGAAATTGTAAATGATCTTTTAGTCAGGATATGATGAATGTTGAATTAAAATATAATACGAATATTGAAAAGGTGATTATGTACCATGGATGAGAGCAGTCAAATGTAACCAATCTTCATTAGGATAATCTTTTCTAATAGCTTCAGCGGATTGCAGCAAATGTTGAATTTGTGGTTCATCCAAATCAGGATCACTTTCATCCACAACCTCATTTAGCAATTCACAACATTCCCAAATGCTCATTTCTGCTTTGTCTAGTTTTTTGTATTCCTCCCTCATTTTCTTCACCTGCATTAATTAACATTTGCAAATTGGAATTCTGGTCACAATTACATTTTCTTCATGTGAAATAGACACAAATTTGATGGAAATAATCATAAACTTTGCTTACAAAATCATATGTTTGGTTGATGTGTTGCAACCTATAGAATTCCTCAACCCCTTTTTGCCTTTCACTTTCTTCATCATAGTTCCTGCCAAATAATTCCAATCACCCATGTCTATTAATTTCTTTTTTATAGATCAAAAAAATAAATAAAACAATGAAATGGAATTGGAATGAACCTGAAGGAATGGCCAAATGCATTGATTTCTGGGGCGAAGAATGTATTCTGAGAAGCATTTTTTGGTTGAGGAAATCCACCATCAAGAACAAGTTCATTGATGTCTTCAGAATGCACATTTTTATCATCAAATTGGGACCCTGTAATAATGTGGCTTGTTATATGATGGGACTTTTTTGCAATGCAATACTAGCTAGAATCAACAAAATAAACAAAAATAAAAAAGAATCATTACCAAAGTCCACATGCTCAACAAGTATGGTCATTTTCTCCTTAAAATAAAATCAAAGAATAAAATGAGTGAAATGAGTATGGGAATATGAGTGAGTGTTGATAACAAACAAGGGGGTATATATAGTCCTATGGACAGACAAAATATTGAGGTACAAAGGTTGAAACCGTGCATATATCCATGACCATATATAGTACGGCTTTTACCTTTTTCATTCCAAACATGACAGGTAATTTTTTTATTTTAAGTTTCGACAAATCAATTTACGATATGAATGTAATTAATAGTAATTATGAAAAATGATAAGCATGAGTCAGCAATACGTGGATTTGACTTAGTTATTGCGGATTCAAGAAGAGACGCGTCCTGACGATGCATCTACTCATCGCAGACTAACCTTCACATCTACTACAATTAATAAATAAATCAACTTTTTATTTTTAAATTCATTTTTTCTGTAACCAGCTATTGTTCCTTCAACAAAATTTATTATGTAATAATGCCGATATTCTTTAAAAAAACTTATCTATTGCTCTTTCAAAAAATATATATATATATATATATTAAAGAAATTAAATTTGCTCATTCAAATTGGCACTTTAGAGAATCAAACACTCTCAGTTCCCAATTCAATATCAATCCAAGTGGATTAAAAAAAAAACTTTTTTTTAGAAAGACATCGTGAGTATAGTTATTAAAAATTTATCTATTGAAGTTTGAACGCCGGTCACAATGTTTGACTAGACGACTTTGATATTTTTATCAATTGATCTAAGATATGTATATAGCTTTGACAATCACAAATAAAAAGAAACAAAAAATTATGAATATACAAAAATACTTTAACTTTTAAAGCATCTGTTTATTTTTTAAATCTTATTATATTACTTTACGGATACAATTTTTACTATAAATATTTTTAATGTATATTTCCTCCGTTTCTATATCTAAACACTTTTTTATTAGATAATAGATGCAAAAGGAGGGTCGGGGAGTAATTATCATATACATATGACTTATATGTTAAAAGTTTTTTTTTTTACACAAATTAAATCAGGAGCAATAAAAAGCACACGTTATATTATTATTATAGCACTTCGATGCTTTTATGTATAAGTTGTTGATATTTTTTTTTAATATTCAATGCAATCAGACATTAAATTGATATAGCAGAGGGTGGAAAGGTTTTAAGAGAGGGAGAAACAGGGTCGGCCTTGAGGGTGTGCAAGGTGCTCGATCAGTTCGGACTTCTAAATGCTATGGGCTTCTAGCGAAAAATTAAATCTAATACCCACCCCCCACTTAAATAAAAAAAAATATATGTTATATCATTTTCTTTCTTTAGTACACGTTTGAGTTTTTTTTCTTCTAGACTCTAGTTCTCATTTTTGTACATAAATCGAATCCTATCAAACCACTCCTAATTTGTATAATCACTTAATCAGTCAATTTGAAAAGTTATTTTATTGAAAGAATCACACACAACAATCATTTTTTTCTTCGCATAAACCATTCGTTTTACCCTTTTCACCGTTAGATAAATTTCACCTCTTTCACTTAATTTTTTTTAATTCCTTTCATGTTTGGAAGTTCTTATGATTCTGATTTTTTTTAAATGAAATTTAGCTACACAAAAAAATTACGTTTTATTTTACTAGTAACCTATTTTAAAAAGAGAGCCGAGCCTCCTATTTCACAAGGACGGACATGGGGAGAAAACTCTTTGTAGAGATGACACGTCATCAAAATTCAAGCCTAAGAATGATTCTAGCTTAGATTACAAATAAATATATATATATATATATATTATATATATATATATATTATATATATATATATAATTGGCAAAATTACTTGAATATTTTATCTTATTTATTTATAACAGCTGAGTCTTTTGTAACAAAAAAAAAAAAAAAATTGAGTCTCTTATTTAATTGTTTATCAATTGAGGGAAACAATTTTTGTCTCGTTTAAATTGATTATCTCAAATCTTTTTTTTGTCGAGTAATTTTTTGTCTCGTTTAAATTGATTATCTCAAGTCTTTATTTTTATTCAAGTTATTTTTAAACAACTTGAGTCCCTTTTTTATTACAGTTGATTCAAGCTTAGTTTTGTCTTGTTTCAATTGTTTATCTCATTTATTTTTAACACTCGAGTCCTTGTATTTTTTTTCTCCCGTTCAAATCATTTATCTCTTAAAACGTCTATAAATAAGTCATTTTTCATTTTTTTATTAAAAAAATGCTGAGGTGGCTTGTCAACTTCTAAAATACTTCAATTTTGGGAAAAGCAAATAAATGAGTCATGAATTGTTTTTCTCTCCTCCTTGAACCAAACATGTCACATTAAAAATACTATTTTCTTCCATTCTCACCAAAAAACTCGAATCAACCGGACTCTTATGGGGATGAGTGTTTGTAATTTTTTGGTTCAATTTTTGTTTGTTTGCTATAATTATGATTTCAGGTAAACAAAAATTTGAATTGGAATCCATTTTATATAGATTGAATTATTGTTTCAAAAGATAGGGTTTTTTAAAGAGTAAACCATCAGATTAGTCTATGTCTTTGTATTAAATTTTTAAATAGGTCTCTGACTCTATTAATAACTCAAAATGGTCATTGTCTTTGTCAAACATTTCTCATATTGATCTCTGACTCTATTAGTTGTTTTACATTTTAAGTTATTAACGTATCAAATAAGATCCAAAAGACATTATGTTATTAGCCACTAAATAATATTCAAAAGACATTGAACCATTAACACTCAAAATACAAAACAATTAACAGAGTTAGGGACCAATCTGAGAAACATTTGACAACGGCATAGATCATTTTGAGTTATTAATAAAGTTAGGGATCAAATTGAAAATTTGATACAAAGACAAGAACCAATTTGATGGTTTACTCGTTTTTTAATTCAAATTTGGATTCAAAATTTATAATAAAAAAAAAAGGTTAAATATGTTTTTGGTCCCTATAAAATTGTTACTTTTTAAGTTTAGTCCTTACTTAATTTTAATAGTGCTTTTAGTCCCTAAAAAAAAATCCGCACTCAGTTTTAGTTCTTATAAAAAAAATCCGCACCAAATTTTAGTCAATACTAAATTTAAATTTGCTTAATTATGCTTAAATTTTAAAATTTTAAACATTTTTTTTCAAAAGTGTTAAGAACACCAATAAAAGTTCATTTGCAAAAAAGATTTATGTTAGTGAAGTGAGCTAGAGTACAATTCATATTTTCTTTTGTTTGTCCAGAGCCAGCTTCCTCCTATGTAATGTGATGTGAGCTATTTTTCATCTACGTCGACTGTAATATGTGTGGACTCCATTTTATGGGACAAATCAGTAGCCATCATCATATAGTTGTCAAATTATGAAGGCAATTGCTCTTTAGCACACTAAATAAAAACTCAAAGGTAGTTGATTATTGTTTCACGTTCAAAGGTAATTAATTATCGTTTGACATTTTTTAAATAACTTTAAATTAAAAAATATCGAACGACAATTAACTATTTTTTTAATACGGTTGGGATACGTTAATAAAAAAATTATATAATTAAATGTATAATATAATTATAACCTTTTTTTAATATGTAAATATATTAACAAACACAAGAAACTAGACTCGTAGCACATTAACATAAATATACATAATATTGACGATTAAGAGAGTGGTGATTAGTCAATTACATACGCAAAATATACCAAAAAGAGCATCATCGGTGTTATATCAATGCTATTTTATATCAAAAATAAACATTGTTAGTGCGATACTATATCGATCCAAAAAAGAAGCACTATATCCAAAGTGGAAGACGACCATTTTGAAAGAAAAAGTTGAAACCTTAATTTCTTAAAAAGAGGAAGATGAAATTGTTTATGTGGTATGGTGTGGATCGTACTGGCACCAAAGAAAGATAAAAGAAATGTATATATATTATAGTAATATAATGTTTTTATTCTTATTTTAAAAAAATA
Organism: Medicago truncatula; assembly: GCF_003473485.1. Taxonomy (NCBI): domain Eukaryota; kingdom Viridiplantae; phylum Streptophyta; class Magnoliopsida; order Fabales; family Fabaceae; genus Medicago; species Medicago truncatula. Next base: position 47,082,598 of record NC_053049.1, on the reverse strand, counting down.
AAAAAAAAATTATTTTCTTAAAAAATAAAATTTAATATTTGGATACTCTCCCGATACGTATCGAAAAGTATCAGACAGATATCGGTGCAGGGAGGATACAATATATCATCCATTTTGAAGTATCGGGCTTCAATGCATCCAACTAGTCCTTCACAACAATGAGAGAGAAAAAAGCAACAAAAGAAAGAAGAAAGAAAACGTGAAGAAAATATGAGAGAGAAATTGAGCTGCCATGCCACCACGCGCAGCAACGATTTCTCGTCGGAAACGGCAACCATGAATGTCACAGATCTGAACAAAAAAATTTCTAAAATTTGGATCTTAAAAAAAAGACCAAAAAAGCAAGAAAAAACGAAAAAAGAGATTTCTGATGTAAAATGGAAGCCACCGGCGTCGGAAAGTTCACAAATCTGAACGATCCTTGAAATCAGAAGCAAGTAGAGATGCTGTTCCACCTTCTTCTCCGTTAGACCATCGGCAAAATGCAGTTTCGTCGCCATAACTAATTCGACTCAGTCTTCTTGTTGCTTTTTTAGACGAGGCAAACGTTGCCGTCGTCTTCTTCATCTTTTCCGTCGTCACCATCATCTCCGTCGTCGTCATCGTCTCTGTTTCCGACGAGCCAATCGTTGCTAGCGTGGTGGCATGGCAGCTCAGTCTCTCTTCTTTTCTTCACGTTCTTTTTTTCTTCTTTCACGTATTTCTTTCTTTTTTTATGTTGCGCTCTCTCTCTCTCATTGTTGTGAGGTGTCATTCATTGGTTGGATGTGACCAAATCAAATTTCTTGGTTGACTCATACACATATCAATGCATTTTTTTTATCTTTAATTTTTTTAATTATGTATTTGAAAAAATTATGAAAATTTAATATTTTGAAAATATTAACCGAGACGAATCCAACATCTCATATGATACTCCCTCCGGTCCTTAGTAGAAAGATAATGTCAAAATATCCAATTGTTGTTGTAGTATTATTTATCTTTGTATATTAGTAGAAAAATATGGTCAGATCAAAAATGCACATTGTCAAACAAGTCATCTAATATGAGACAGAAAAAGTGGTATAAAAATACGGTCAAAGTACATCAGGTCAAAAGTGTACATTTTCAAACTATTCGCCGACCAGTACTATGAACGTACTTATACTCCACACAAATATCACATGTATCCATAATATATATCACACATTGTTGGTCCCCTTTCTAATCTGCAGCTCGAAAGTATAAAACTGGAATAAACCACAATCAACAGAGGCTCAATATGGGGCCAAATGCCATTAATACCACATAGCTAGCATCTCATGCAACACACAAATAAGTTAAGCTTGATTCAATAAGAGATGAGATTACGAGATCTTGCAATAGATACGCTATCAAACATGACAAGCTATCAAGGTGAAAACGAAAACTAGAGCTAGAGGTCGTACTTTATGTATTTATTTATGCATATGCTCATACAACTTGCCTTTGGTTCAATTCGATATCTAACCCAATATTTTGAGTTGCATTCATTTTTGTGGATGAAAAACTCAGCTCAATCATGTCATTATTAATGATTGGACCTACTTTGATTTTTAGCAGAATATTAATAAAAAATCAACAAGATAGAGTTACTTCACATCTCCATTAGAGAAAAGGATCGTATCACATCAAATGAGTCTTTACTAATAATCATCGATGGAGTTGAGTTTAACTAACAATTTACTTGTTAAAATAAAAATATAAAAAAAACTTAAAACAATTTATGCTTCCGCATTAAGATGAAATAAAATTCGAATTTCCATTAAAAGAAATTAGAAGTATTTACATTTAGTGTGTGACACATGTTAAATAAGATTAGTGTTTAAATTTTATATTTACGGCTTGTATGATGATGTATGTGGCCTTTATAAACTCATTTCAGACATTACATTTATTCTAAGTGGAATTTGAGTTTTTTTCCTCGATGCAAAATTTAACCTAACAATCTTCAACCCATATTCATAATTTCTTAACCTCCCCCCTCATGCTCATTGTTTTTGTGTGTGTTGAGATTTATTGAATAGAAAAGACGTTTGAGAACTAGAGTTGATACATTTATCATAAACAATTTCGGTTGATGAAGCTTAGAGATTGAATTTCTTTAGGATTCTAGATTATTGACCTTAATGATAGAATTCTAAGTGGGGAGCCGGAAGCAGTAGTGAAACATGTGTTGCAAAATGTGACTGTCAGCTTTTGCTAGGATTTAGAATTGGCAATGGCTCGGACCAATTGATACATTGTTTAGAATTTGACTCGACAATTAATTTGTGGAACTAAATTTATAAATCAAATGAGTTGAACATTAATTTAATTTGTGAGTTGGATCGCATGAGTATTTATAGAGTTTTCAATTATAGTTGTGGTCTTTTATTGGTTTGTGTCTTTGTTAGTTGTACTAATTTTGGTACGGTTTTCTATTTTTATTTTGGAGTATTTGCAATCAACTTATGTTTTTTTTTTTGTTTTTTTTTATTTTTTATAATTATCTGAAAATTTATTAGGAATGAACTAATTTTTATTTATTTATGTCCATCTTCTAAACACTACTCCCTCCGTCCCAAATTGTATGTCACTTTAGAAAAAATATTTGTCCTAAATTGTATGTCGCTTTACAATACCAATGAAAAATTAATGTTACTTTTCCTATTATATCCTTAACTATTTATTACTCTTTCTTCTTTCAATTCCTTCATTTATCTTTCTCATATCATTTATTGAGGACAATTTTGTAAAAAACTCATAATATCTCTTTCCCACACAATATTAATTACATTTCTTAATATGTGTGAAATGCCCAAAACGTCATACAATTTGGGACGGAGGGAATATATATTTGGGATAACTTTTATATTATTTCAATCTTTACATTTTTTTGAAATAAAATAAAAGGTCAAAGTTCTAAAAAGTTATACTCCTTCCGTTTCACAATGAGTATCATTTAAGGTTTTGACACACGGATTAAAGAATCAAATGTAATCATTAGACATACCACTTTTAATAAATTGAAAATTGAAGTTGCATTAAAAATTGTGTGAGAGAAAAATTAGAGTATTTATTGAGGGTAAAATTGAAAGAAAAAAATTAAAGTTGTATTAAAAATGTAAAATGACATTCATTTTAAAACAACTTTTTTTTTTGTTAAAGTGACACTCATTTTAAAATGGTGAGAGTAAATAAAAAAGACTTTTGAATCATGTGATTTGTGTAAATGAGGTGAACTTAACAAATCAAAACGAGTTGTTCTGACTTTCAACATGTAGAATGATTCAATCAGAACGCATCATCACCAACAAAAGCATGAAATTTAGCATATATCATTCCAATGTGAATAAAAAGACTGCCTTTTTAGTTTCACACCACCACGATATGATATTAAACCATGCATAAAAGACAGATGTGAAAGAGTAACCACATGTATGTCGTTGGGCTTCTTGTGTCTGTGCTATGGACCTATATGTAAACCAGGATATTTAGGATTTTTAAGAATTGAAAATTACTCTTATAGTTTCTCAAATTGCTCTTTTTAATAATTGTCTTTGGTTCAGCTGCAGTTAATAATAAAAGAGGTATATTTCTTCAAAAAAGAAGAAGTAAGTGGGGTATGTTTGAGAGCAATTTAAAAAGTAAGAAGAATAATTTACTTAAGAGTTAAATTCACTTCACTACTATTGCTGCAAAAGTTGTCTTTTTTTAAAAAAAATATAAGGTTTAATGATGTGTTTCGTTCTTGCAATTAGGCGTCATTTAAAAATTAGTTCCTGTAATCGCTAATCCTGACAATTTACTCTTGCATTGTTTAATCATTTAAAATTTCGTCATTTGACCAACTTAATCACTGCCAAGTCATCAAATTAGTAAAATGGCATGGGAATGGACAAAAATACCCTCGTCTTTATTACGAGAAGAAGATGAAGATAGGGGTAAAAATGTCATTTCAAGAATGGATGACGAGGGTATTTTTGTCCATTCCCATGCCATTTTACTAATTTGATGACTTGGCAGTGATTAAGTTGGTCAAAGGACGAAATTTTAAATGATTAAACAATATAAGGGTAAATTGTCAGGATTAGCAATTACAGGGACTAATTAAATAATATCTAATAAATACTTTTTCTTGCCTTATTACAACACCCTGGGACGTAAGTCCTTTCAAAATGTTATAGAGACATTTGATGAGTCGGGATGTAAGTTTATAAAAAAATTGCTACACTAGTAAATTCAATGTGATGTTGAGGTATTTCTTTTTCCAATACACTCTCATGTCCAACAGTGTTGGACTTGATGCTTAGATATTAATAATGGATGATCTGATCGATAAACTCTGATAACAAAATAGAGAAATACAAAATTGAAATATGAATTCATTTATTGAGAAATTGTACAAGAACACTCTTTGTATATGATAGACTTTGGTGTTGGGTTTGAAATTAAGAAACCACACTCAATTACATACACAATATGAAACAGAAAGTATAGAAGAGAGTTATTTTGAGATGAAAAATTTCTCTCAATGAAATTTGTTGTTCATTATCAATGTAAATTGTACTTATACAAGTGATCACATGATAACTCCTTAGTAATAGAAATAATAGAATTAACTGCTCAGATGTAACTAACTAACCAAATCTATATCAGTTGATTTACATCACAAGATGCTCGCTTAATTCATTGATTTATAGCCACATCTCATCTCTCTAAATCTTAGTCTTGAGTAGTAGCTTTATTAGTATGTCAGCTGCTTGTACTTCTGTCCTGCAGTGACACAACTCAATTCTTCCCTAACCGAAAAATAAAACTTTGTTCCAATATATTTGCTCCTATCATGTGATACTGAGTTCTTTAGTTCTTTTCAATGGTTATTGATGATTTGTTGTCAACATTCAATTGTATCGAGCTGCAAAATTTTATTCACGATTCTTCGATTTTTTTTCTTCTTCTGCCTCTATCACCAAAAAAATTGATATGTCTGCCCCTAGTTGAAAACTATTGATACAAATGCCCCTGTTCTTCAATTCATTTGGCGAACATAACTATTTTTTCAACACTTTTTAGGAACTTGCAGGTTCTTTCTGAAGCTTCTGTCTATTTTACAAATGAAATGGCGAGAATATTTTTTTAAAGTTTTTTTGTGTTCTTTATTTGAAATGGCAAACAAGTCATTTTTTATTTTCAAGTTTTTATATGTTCCAAGTTTAAAATGGCGACCATGCCATTGAATTCTTTTGTGTACCAATTTTTTGTGCTCGCCATTCCAATATTCAAAGATTCTTACAGGAAATTTGCAAGTTGAACCTGATAGGCTCTCTTTTTGCAGCATGAAATGAGAGATCAGAAAAGCAATTCTTACAGAAAAGTTGCTGCCTTGTTAAATGTATGCACATGCAAAAATACAATCCATTCACTTGCCACTTGCCATTTTAAACTTGGAACACAAAAAATACCTAAAATAAAAAATGGCTTATTCGCCATTTCAAATAAAGAACGTGAAAAAAACTTCATTCCGCTCGAGAGCATTAGAGTTGCCATGGATTCAGTTACAACCATATGTAGGTTGTTAGTTGCATAATACCAACTGTATATCTACTTTATTGGTTCAAATCTGAAATGTCATTTGGTTACAATGCTAAGTTGTTCGAAATCGTTCCAAAATGGTTTGTGGAGACAAGTGCCCTAGGCATATGAATACCAGTACACAACTTTTCAATGTAGATTTTCAACGTTATTGAGACGACTAATACCTCAAATTCGTCCTTGAATTTTAAAAAATCGGCCAAATTCGTCCCTGAATTTTGCGAAATATCTATTTAGTCCCTGAATTTACAAAATGTCAATCAAATCAGTCCCTCCGTTAAGTTGGTCTGTTAACGGAGGTGACGTGTAACGTTAACCTCTTACAAGGCTTACCACGTCAGATGTCACGCAAGCAGGGACCAAATTGATTGATTTACAGAAAATTGCCAAGGACCAAATTGATGGATTTTTAGAAAATTGTCAACGGCTCTTTCTCCTCTTTCTCATTAACGGCTCTTTCTCCTCTTCCTCATTAACGGCTCTTTCTTTCCCAAATATATAAATTTGGAACCCTAATGTTATAATTTGTCACATTGAGTTCAAAATCTCCCAAATTTCTTCCATGAATTGATGTCAATGTTCTTCTCCAATTCAAAAAACTTAAAACCCTAATTTTTTTTATTCAATTCGAAATTCAAAAATCAGTGGTCGTTGTTAAAGATTCAGTGTTCAAAAATGATGGTGGTGGGCGTATGTGCAAAAACAACTACAACAGTCGGTCTTCATCTTCAAGCTCTATGTACAATAATGAGGTGAGAGAGCTTCAATGTTGGTGTCCTATAATTTGTGTTGTAAGAAAAACCAACAATGTCCTAGAATTTGTTTGATTGAGTTGTTTAAAATGTTATTGTATTGTGCCAAGTCCATGTAATGTTGTAATGAAAAGAGGTTGTCAATGAATGAATCAAACCTTTCTGTCAAAAAATTTCAATCAAATTGGTCCTTGAATTATATGCATATCCATCATATCGATCCTCAAATTATTGAAAATACCATCAAATAGGTCCTTGAATTTTCACAACAGATATCATTGTGATCCTTGGTGCATACATTTGTTGAACAAAGTAAAAAGTAAAAGACATACACTTTGATTATCAAAAGACAGACATTTGCATACCATCATAAGTCATATATTTGATGTTCATAAGTCATTACATAGCCAGAAAAATAACATTACATAGCCATCAAGTCATCAAATCATTTGATGTTCTTAAGTGATTACATATCCAAAAAAGTATAAACTAAACAAGTCCAAAAAGCATTAATTAAACTAGTCCAAAAACATAATTTAAACATGCATCAATGCTTTGGAAATCCTGGAGTAGGGATAAACTCCATGTATTGAGATTGAGTAGAAGCGGATGGCCCGTAATTTGAATTTGGAACTCTAATAACTCCAGGAGCAGTTGGATTTTGTGGAGCAGGACCCCTCAGTGGTGTTTGTTTATGCATGCCATTTGAAATTACTGGTCCTCTCATGCCATATCTCTCTGTACTCATTCTCTGCAAATAAAATCAATCATATCAGCCTTTAAATTATAACAAAATCCATCAAATTAGTCCTCAAATTATGACAGTAAGTCTCAAATCGATCCAGGACAACATAGGTAATAGAGGGGTATAATTGGAAACATAGGAAAAATTACACTGAAAAGTTAAATCTCGAATTTTTACCATTTCCATCAATTTAGTCCTTGTACATGTGGCTGCCTTGTTGACACGTGTACCTGACAACACAACATGCAAGAGGACACATCATCTCCACTAACGGAGATTTTGGACGGAGGGACTATTTTGATGGACATCTGTAAAATTCAGGGACTAAATAAATATTTCTCAAAATTCAGGGACGAATTTGGCTGATTTTTTAAAATTCAAGGACGAATTTGAGGTATTAATAAGACTCTTTTCAACATAGAGATGATATTTGTACAATCACTTTGTGATAATCTTTTCGCAACTTTTTCTCTCATGCTCACATTATGTTTTTATTATCTCTCTTCATTTTTCTCTCTCCATTATTTCTAACCAATAAAAAGTGAGAAAAAAGAAGTTGTCACAAAAAATATTTCAAATTATTGTTCAAATATCACTACTTTTTTTTTGAATCAGCATATTATATATAGAAAAGAGCCTAGCACAAGATGTGCAAAAGGCAGATTGTTACAATGGACAAAACAATCAGCACAGCAGCTGTACAATGGCATGAAACATATGCAAAACCAAAAAAACAACTAAGCACAGAAACCCCTCCCTAAAAACAGAACTGCTGCGCTAAAAACCCCATACGTAACAGCTGAAAACAGACATGACAGATGCCTATAGCAGATCCAAAAAAGACAGCCGGCTTCATCTTCTATTACGACATTCTCTAGGATTCCAAGTCCACTCATAAAAGAGGAAGGAAGCTATCTTTAGTCTACTCAACACCCCAAACCAAGATAAAACTTTGATTTCCTCCACAATCTCATCCACATCCTTCGCTTGATTCTTAAAAATCCTCGCATTTTTTTCCTTCCAAATCGTCCAAATTGTTGCATGTCAAATCATCCAAACCCCTTTTTTGAGTCTTTTGGAACTCACCTCACTATTCCAACAATCAAATTGCACAAACAGGTTATGCGGAGTTACAAAATTAATGTCTAGCCAATTCAAAACTCCACGCCAAAGCAACGAAGACACATCACAATGCAAGAATAGATGTGTCGATGTCTCCACACCTCTATCACACAAAACACAATTTAGAGACGACTCCGGGTCTAAAATGTGACGAATTGCAAGGTTAGCTCTCGTCGGTATCCGATCAAGAAGTAAAGTCCATGAGAATGCCACCACTTTGGATGGAGTCGGACTCCTCCAAAGTAATGAGAAAACTCCCTCTTCTTGCGCACCAACTTCCTCAACGAGCATAATAGATTCCAACACCGTATAGGTAGACTTAACCGAAAAAATCCCTCCATCATCCGGAAGTCACACCCACTTATCCACTTCATTCCCCAAAGTAACACCCTCCAAAAAAAGCCAACAAATTAATAATTAGATTATTCTCCCAAAGGAAAGGTTGACGTTTCCAAGTAAGATTCCAATCATTCATCCCCCCTAAGAGCAACCCCACATCCGCCACCTTCGCCTCCTTTTGTGAAGAAAGCGCAAAAAGTCTCAGGTATATCTTATACAAAGGCTTTTCCCAATCCACCTATCCTCCCAAAAACTAGTATTCCTTCCATCACCAATTCTTCTCATCACCCTATTTGAAAACCAATTTTCGCCCACCCCATCCTCCAAAGCCATAAGGTTCTTCCACCATAGCGAAGAGAACCTCGGCCACCTAGCACCCTCCCACGGTGCCAAACCACCAACATGATCACCATATTTTTCCACCAACACCCTCTTCCAAAGTGATTGGTCCTCATGTAGGAGGCGCCACTTCCACTTTGCCAAAAGACTCAAATTCACCGCCTTAACATCCCTAACACCTAAGCCACCTTTACTTCTAGGATGACACACCTTCCTCCATTTTACCCAACTAATTTTTCGGCCACCTCTTGCTCCTCCCCAAAGGAACTCTCTTTGGATACGGACCACCATCTTAAGCACCTTAGCCGGAATCTTCAAGAAAGATAGGTAGAAGATAGGAATGGCATTTAAAATGGAATTTAGAAGGACAATTCGACCTCCTAGACTCACAAATTTGTTCCCCCACGAATTTAGTCTCTTCCTCAATTGCTCCAACATAGGCTCCCAAGTTGACACCTTCTTCGAACTAGCTCCAACCGGCAACCCCAAATACTTGAAAGGAATGACACCTTCTCTACAATGTAAGAACCTACAAGCCGCCTCCATAAATTCCCTTTGGACATTAACACCAATTAAAGAACTTTTATGGAAATTGACTTTCAATCCCGAAACCATTTCAAATCCCCTCAATAAAGCTTTCAACATCCAAAGATTATCTACCGTATCCAATATCACTACTCTTTTCAATATAATATTTTTATATTAGTTTTTTTAACTAATATCTCGAGAACTTTTTAGTATTTCTCGTTTTATATCCTTCATGGCTTAGCTTGTCTTCGCTGAAAATTAACACATGTGATCCGAGCTACACCTAATACCACAAGATTGGTGAAATGTAAGCTGTTTTTAGGAACCATAAATAACTTATTCAACATTCAATAAAATTATTCACATGAGTAAGTTAGTGCAGCCTAACTACTCCATTTTGTTGGAAATTGAATAAATTATTAGAGTATAATTATATAAATGGTATTGTTAACCGGTATCCCCGTGTACTGGTTAAGAAAGCTAAAAGAGGAAATTTTAATTTAAAAATGATACTTTTTAAACTTTTAATGCATTGACTACACAACTTTTAATGCAAATACTACCATATTTAATTCCTTAACTAGTGCTACGGAGGCACTGTTTAACATTTCCCTTATATAAAACTAAAATCAAATTACATCAAGAGTTTATTAGCAAATGAAGCCCGGAGATTAACTTCTGAAAAATGAATAATGTTAAATTGAAATTGATATAAATTCCATCACATCATTTTGGTCTTGTATAAATTGATAAATTTTAGTTACACCCTACCAAGTTTTAACTACACCCCGATTTGACAGATAATCTTTAGCCCTTTTTAAATTTCCTCCTTTTCCCCACAAATCCAATACCCCATCACTGCAATTAATTTATCATTACTAGATCGCCGATCGGTGTGACCCACGGGTTTAATGTAGAATTTTTATATTTAAATATATGTAAATCGACCAATATTGATTAAAAACATAGACACAAAAATTATACAAACCATATAAAGATAAAACTAATTAATGATTTATAATAGTATAAAAATTCTTCCAAATACTCAGTATCAATATTATTATCTTTCATAAATTGTCCCTTTTTAAATTAACCCGTGCACAATCTTGCTTATGCCGAAATAATATAAAGTGTGCAAAGTTACACTCTATAAAACTAATAAAAAATGTATAGGTAATTTAATCAAGATTTAAGGACCAGAAATACTATAACGTGTAAGATATTACAAATCCAATTTGGCCAAATCAATATCAGCACTTTTTTTAGATGTCTCAAAAAATCTACATTAAACCCTGCTAAAGTGCTTAAGTTACTAAATAGAAAACTAAAACTCATTGTAATAAAGTATATAATGTCACATAATGCTAGCAAAGTAACAAAGCCTTTCCAAAATTACATACACTATTAGCAAACGAGGGTTTATTGGATTATAATTTTAAGGGATTTTAAAAGACTTTTTTACCATGAAAAAGTCTTGTGGTATTCAATCAAGACTCTTTTCAATTTAAAAAAAGTCTTGTGTTATTCAATCAAGATTATTTGTCATTTAAAAAAAGTCTTGTGGTATTCAATCAAGACTCTTAATCACTTAAAAAAAGTCTAGTGGTATTCAAAATCATTCAAATTTCGAAGGATTGTTTAATAAATCAGATTTTGATGGATTTTGTGGGATTTTCTAGTGAAATTTTAGCCTGAAAAAGTCTTTCATGAAAACATGAGATTTCTTAGGATTGTTTTTTTCTTTTAAGATTTTAGGGGGGTGTATTGGATTAGGATTTTAATGGACAATTTTTGTTTAAAAAAGTCTTGAGGATTTTAAAAGACTTTGCAAGATTTTGATGATTTTAAAAGACTATTAAGGATTTCAATGGATTTAATTCATAAGATTTTAAAGGATTTGAAATGATTTTATGGATTTCAAGAGATTTCAACAGATTTTATGAATTTTAAGAAATAATTGAAAAAAATATCATAACACACTCTCTTTCACAAAATCTCAATAAAGACTATTTTATTTATTTTATTTTATTTTTTACGGGAGAGCTAGAGCTAGAGCTATAGAGAGAGAGAGAGTGAGAGAGAGTGAAGGAATCAGAGAGAGAGAGAGGTTTTTTACGGGAGAGCTAAAGAGATGTTTTTTACGAGAGAGAGAGAGGGAGAGAGAGAGAGAGAGAGAGAGAGAGAGAGAGAGAGAGAGAAGGAAGGGGGGAGAGAGAGAGAGAGAGGAAAAGAGAGTAAGAGAGAAGGGAGGAGAGAGAGGGAGAGATAGTAAAATCTTAAAAGAAAAAAACAATCATAAGAAATCTCATGTTTTCATGAAAGACTTTTTAATGCTAAAATTTCACTAGAAAATCCCACAAAATCCATCAAAATCTGATTTATTAAACAATCCTTCGAAATTTGAATGATTTTGAATACCACTAGACTTTTTTTAAGTGATTAAGAGTCGATTGAATACCACAAGACTTTTTTTAAATGACAAAAAATCTTGATTGAATAACACAAGACTTTTTTTAAATTGGTTGATTGAATACCACAAGACTTTTTCATGATAAAAAAGTCTTTTAAAATCCCTTAAAATCATGATCCAATACACCCTCCTTACTATCTCTCCCTCTCTCTCCTCCCTTCTCTCTTACTCTCTCTTTTCCTCTCCTCTCTCTCTCTCTCTTAAAAAACATCTCTCTAGCTCTCCCGTAAAAAACCTTTATCTCTCTCTGATTCCTTCACTCTCTCTCTCTCTATAGCTCTAGCTCTAGCTCTCCTGTAAAAAATAAAATAAAATGAATAAAAGAGTCTTTATTGAGATTTTGTGAAAGAGAGTGTGTTATGATATTTTTTTCAATTATTTCTTAAAATTCATAAAATCTGTTGAAATCTCTTGAAATCCATAAAATCATTTCAAATCTTTTAAAATCTTATGAATTAAATCCATTGAAATCCTTAATAGTCTTTCAAAATCATCAAAGTCATCAAAATCTTGCAAAGTCTTTTAAAATCCTCAAGACTTTTTTAAACAAAAATTGTCCTTTAAAATCCTAATCCAATACACCCTCCTAAAATTAAAATTTTGAAAGTAAACTTGGTGGTGAACTTAGCACTGCTTCAATGTGTGCCTGCAACCCCTTTTATCATAATTATCATTTGGAAAACTAAGATTGCTACTGAATTATCACTGGAAAAAAAAATTACTCCAATACGAAAATCTCTAAATTGATAAACAAACTAAACCCAAGGCGTTAATACTTTTATTTTGGCTCTCAGCTCCGCTCCTTTTATGTAGAATGATAGCTTTGGAACAATAAATAAGAGGAGTCAAAATTAAAATCAGGTTCAATATTTTCCGGTCTTTGTATTATAACTATTTGAAAGATAAAGAAAAGTAATCAAAAACCAATTAGAATTTCTTCTTAAGAATAAAATACATGAGAAATAGGTCTAATTTAAAATAATTGATCAAAAAACAATTAGAATGTTCTTCTTAACAATAAAAAGATTCATGTTAAAAGAACAATTAATGTTGAAACAGAAAAAAACAGAACATAAAACAATGTAGAACCAAACTTTATTTTTTACAGGAAGCTCTCATTTGCTATTGGATTTGGAAGTATTCTGCAAAGAACCGGGTTCAGCTCCTCAATATATGTCCAATACTTGAATCGATGTGAATTGGTAATGATAAGAGAGCAGCGCTGCAGCTCCACAATCAGCCATGATTGCAATAGATATGTGACAGATGTGAAGTGTGAAGGGCAAATGCAAATGAAGTTCTTAGAACAACGCGCGTATATATAGAGAACATGTAGTGCAATGCATATATTCATGGGAAATAGGGTGGATATTAATTTACATGGAAGATATAAGAGATATGTTGGAAATAGATAGTGGAGTGGGAATGGTAGTAAATGCCATACATGTAGAGCTGTCAAAACGGACCGGCCCGTATGGATCAGCCCGTTTAACCCGAATAAATATAGGGCTTGGGCCTAAAATATTGAGCCTGAATTTTAATAGGTTTTTTAGCCCGGCCCTTAAAAGTCCGGTACCCGTTAGGGCTAGCCCGAATGGGCCGTGGGTAGCCCGTTAGCCCGCATAAAAAAAAAATCTATAAATTATATATATTTTTCAAATAATTATTTACTTAGTTGATTATCAAAGTAAAAAAAACAAAAGTGAAAATTCAATTAATTAACACAAATATAAATGTAATATAAAATTATATTTATTCATTTCGTTATTTATAGTTTTAAAGATCGAATATATAAATATTTATAACCATAACATATCTAATTTATTTAAAATCATTTTTCTCGTCGTTTTAGTTTACGATGTTTGTACGAAAATGTTTACAATTTACTTTTGTGCTAGACATTATTTAAACATATTAAAAATATTATTTATAAAAAAATTATAGTAGTGTTTTATAGTATTTTTTTAAAAATAAAAATAAAATATATAATTTATAATACAGGTCGGCCCGTTTAGCCCGCGGCCCGTGTAGGGCCGGGCTCAGGTAGTATATTTCAAGCCCATTTTATCAGCCGGACTTTTTGGCCCGGCCCGCTAAAGTCCGAAGCCTGCTAGGGCCGGCCCGTATAGGGCCGGGCCGCCCGTTTTGACAGCTCTACGATACATGTACATGCATCGACCTTGATTAATAAAGTTGGAGTGTAAATTTAACAAAACACGTATATATAACACATGGAAAAGAGAGTGGATTAAAAGCTACATAGAGAACACGAATATGCAGCTTGGAAATAGAGAAATGAGTGTAGTAGCTATTAAATGTCATTTTTCTTATGCATTGGGTACATGCATCGGCAGACTAAAAGTGGTGTGAGAGGAAAATTTGGATTTTGAACCTAAGGTGATGATTAGGAAAAGCATTAAGGAGAATTTAATGTTTTGATGATGGAGGGAAAATATCCTTTATTACTATTAACGCTAGACTTGATGAGCTGTCACTTAACCCTAATCTCTCCCTAATTTCCCTCTTAATCCCATATTAATTGCTAATCTCAACTGCCAACCATCCTAGTTAATCTCAACCGTTGTATACCTGATGTTTTTCCCTCGCATTTAATTCGCTCATAGCGGGATGTTGCAAGCTCCTTGGCATTGCATTGTTTGAGAGGTACATATATATGCTTATTGTGTTTTAAAATAGCAAAATTATGTGCTTATTGTGCTTTACCAACTCAGAAAACCTCAACTCACATAATTATGTGCTTATTGTGCTTTACTGTCATGTCTAATGCGCTTTTGTTCTGTTTTTTTTTTCACTGGACTTTCACTGAATTATCTTCTGTTTGATCCGCAGCTCCACTGGATCCAAATCCAGTCACTGAGTTGGACAAAATGGAGAATGAACTACGACTCCAATACAGAACCATTTGCATTGAGTTCCACGTTAGGGATGTGAGTATTATTCAATATCATTTTGTCCAGAAATTCTTCATATTTATCAGTACATAGACAAACAATTGATGATTCTTTTACAAAATCCATGCAGGGCGCTGTCATGTTACATAAATTCTTCACATCTGGCTTTTTGGAAACGAAGCAAAACATCTTATATTTAACAGTTTATACGTATCATTATTCATGTTAGTTTAATCTCTCTGTTTGATTATGCATATGTTACCATATGGATCATTTTGTCATTTGACTTTGGGCAAGAAGACCACCTCCGTTGTGTTGATTGATGACTGTGGAAACAAATGGAACTGTATCACTATATTCAGTAAACAGACACATCGCCACATTAAAATTGGTGGGGGTTGGAAGCGTATGCTTGAAGCGCTCAACATTCCAATAGGTGCGCACAAGGGCTGGGAACAATATTGACAAACTCTACATTGAAGTCACTCGCCCATCTGTTTTTTGAATTTAGCTTTTGCATTCAGAATTATTGTTTTGTTTGCGTCGTAGTTCTTTTTTGTCTATTTTGGTTTTGCGTTGAAGACTTTTTTTATTTTGGGACATTATTGTGAGTTGTTAGTTTGTAACAACAGATATCCTCTGAATTGAATGAACCATTTTGGCGTTTTGGATTTATCCTTGATATGCGTTGTTCCATTGTGTTTGCCCAATGTTTTCCTTTCATGACAGTTTTGTTCATTGTAAATTCAATAGTGAAGTATCCCTTTATTCAAGTAAAAAATGTAAAACAGACTCAATTCAAATGCACATTAGACATGACAGGTGCAGAACCAAATTTGCAATGACTGTAAGGGGCATATCTCATTGAACAAACAAAAAAAATTAAAGAGGTTTATTTAGAAAATGGTGAGAGATGTTAGTTTGCAGCATTTTGTGAGAATACAATCGAACAAAGAATTCTAATTAGCAGTTGCAATTCTGATGTGCTATGGAACCATCGGTTAATGCTTACATCAGTGGGTTTATCAACATTTATGATGGAAGTGTTTTTTTTTTTGGCTAAGAGTGCCTTGAGCAATACAAATGTGCTTTGTGTATGATAATGAAATTAATTACATGTATCGTTGTAACAAGGGTTAATAGTGTTTTTTATCCCTGTAATATATGTCATTTCTAGTTTTCGCCCCTATAAAATTTTCGGTTTGATTTGCACCCTCGTAAAATTATTATTTTCAGGAAAACATCCTTAATAGGCCATTCAAAAATCAAAATTTCTTGAAAAAAAATTCTGAAAATGGCCTATTAGGGGTGTTTTCTGGAAAATAAAATTTTTAAGAAGGTGCAAATCAAACCAAAAATTTTATAGGGGCGAAAACCGAAAATGACATATATTACGGGGATTAAAAACACTATTAACCCTTGTAACAACTCCAGGTTTTACATCATACAACCACATGCATTAAAACCGTGCAGATTGTCAAGACACTAATGTGACTTCTAACGTAGTCTATCATGAAGTATTTTGCAATGTATGATTTCGTACCATTTTGTTATCGTATCCATTAGACAATTTAAATTTGGATATCAACCCTATTAGTATTTATCAATGTTTTTTTTTGAGTGATATATCTTTCCAAATTTCGTCGATATATTACGTATGAATGACCCGTGCAACGCACAGGTAATAATCTAATTAGGTTAAAATTAGGATATGATATTGCTTGATCAGACAAGCTTTAGTAAGAAAGATTTTATTCAAAGTATGGTGATAAAAAATAAAAACTGAGCCTGAACATGAAAATTGGATAAAACCATAAATTCGGGTTTCGGAAGAAATAAACTCCAAATCATTACTAGAAGCTTCAAATCATAAATTGGGGTTTCAGGAGTAGTATGGAGCAATTTCTTTTAATATCAAAATCTCCAATTGATAGTTGCATTTTCAATTCATGGGTTTGATGGAGGCTTGTTCCATTGCCTCTCAATTAATGGTATAAGTGAATTGAGATATAACTATTTCACTTACTATAGTTAACAAAGTGTTTTAAAAAATATACTAATTTTAGAACTGAAATCAATACAATAAGTTTTTTTTATTTTTTATTTTATTTTTAAGAATAGCACATAAGAATGGGAATATGTTTGGTTGAGTTAGAATTTATAAGATTTGGCCTTTGTGAGTTTAGTTCACTTGGTATAAACAATGTATAATATATGTAAGGTTTGAGGTTCAAATTCAACCACCACCAAAAAGACTTTACAAGACTTAAGTTCACCCTTTCAAAAATTTTAATGTCTAAGTCTCTAACATGCCGTCTATCATAGACTTATTTTTTAGATTTTAAGTTTAATTTTTAAAAGTCAATTTTGATATGTCAGTTTGTTTAAAGCTTAATTTATATAAACTTATTTATTAAACAAGTAATCTAAAATGTGATTAAATAAACTACAGAACTAATACATCGATGAGATCATAATCAATTTTGAAATATAACATGGTTTTTTTTAGAGAATTTCACAATTTATGTTTTCATATTTCAACTTTAATTTATAATAATACATTTAGAAATAACACTTGGAAAGGGTGGACAATTAGCTAGAGCGGCTGGTGCTGTAGCAAAACTGATTGCAAAAGAGGGGAAATCGGCAACATTAAAATTACCTTCTGAAGAGGTCCGTTTGATATCAAAAAACTGCTCAGCAACAGTAGAACAAGTAGGGAATGTTGGAGTAAACCAAAAAAGTTTGGGCAGAGCCGAAGCTAAACGTTGGTTAGGTAAGCGTCCTGTAGTAAGAGGAGTAGTTATGAACCTTGTAGACCATCCACATAGTGGTGGTGAAGGGAGGGCCCCGATTGGTAGAATAAACTTAAATCACTATAAAGATTAACAAATTTAATTCAAAGTACATAATTTAATAATAATAATAATAATATTATTATTATTATTATTATTTATTTTATTTAAGCAGAGCGAGGTAATATGTTTTAAAGGTTTTTTTCATGACTTATTTTTTTGAGGAAGGAATTCATGACCTATAGTCTCATCCTTTTAGCTACATAAGCTTTTTAGTATTCTTTTTAAGAGGCATACTTGCTTGGATACAAAAAGATTGTTTAGAAGAGTTTGGCTGATTTACCAAATGAGGAGACATTCACATGGACATGGTGGTGGATCACAAGAATCTGAATCTGAAGAAAAGAAGAAGAAGATGCCGCGTGGTAATAAAAGAAAAGGATAGGGCACATGATTATGGTCAAAACAAGACGCGTGGATGGATTCGTCCGTACATCTGTCGCAATCTAATTTTTAGTTACACAGGTATGGATACTCTCTGTTTTTGTCGGTTAGTGGGGTGGAGGCCCTCAATGTCCTTGAAGCTAAAGGCTATCCATTCCTCTATGCCACTCATCACTCCTTCCTATTCCCACGTTCATTTTTTTTTTGCAAACACACTAGACTTGGAACCTTTGTCAAATTGAACTTTTTTTCTATAAATATTTTCGATGTTTTTTATGACCAATGATATTTTTTAAGTTTAATTGCACTTTTTGACCCCTATCTTTTCAAAAGTTGCGGTTATGAATCCTTAATTAATTTAAATACAAAACAGCCTCCTATGTTTTGATTCTTTAGCAGTTTTGGACCCCCAAGGCAAAAAAAAATATAAAAAAATTGACACGTGACACCTTACTTAGGGTAACACGTCAGCGTTGACTGAGTCAACAATGAACTGGGGGTTTAAAACTGCCAAATAATCACGATAAGAAGACATGTGATTTATTCGATAGGGTTTTTACTGTTGAATGAGTTAAAATTGATTTTAAAAGTGAGTAACTAAGTTTAATATTTTTTATTGTTATTGAATAAAATTAATTTAACTTCAGAACTGATTTTTACTTGAATTAATTTTAACGTGTTTGATTGATCTTATACTTAAATTACTTTATTTTAAATTCATTAATCACAATTAACTTACATGATCAACTTACTTAATCAACCCAAATTTCTAATCCATAAATCTTGTCATTTGTGATACAGATTCCAAACCCCTTTCATTATAAAGGACCTGTTAACACAATTTGCATTACATACGATATAAGGAGAGGGCTTGACTTGTTGATTTTGCAATGTTGTTCAGTTTCCACTTGCTCGGGCGTTGATTGACTTTGTAATGAATAAATTGATATGCTTCTTCTTCTGTTGTAAAGGAAAGGCACGCCAAGATCTTGTTTGATCCCAATAATTTCGTGTCTTAATCTTTTTGTTATAGAGTGCCTGAAATACTCATTAATATTTCTCTTTTTTATTTATCGAATTCATGTATTGGACTCGTTTGATAAATTTTTCAAATCCTTCAAATCATACTATCAAGCCACAAAACAAAGCGAACAATTATGATGATGATAAAACCATTTTCTTGGGCTACCAATTTTTCTATTCTTATCTCTACTTCTTAATCATTGATTACTCTCTTTATTGAAAAAAAAAAATTATGTTTTTCAATAGCTTTATATCTTGAAAAATTTGTGTTCACCAACTCATGATATTATAAAATAATGATACTATCTCTTATATCATGTGTGCGCTAAAATCATAAAAGAATAAATCTCCATTGTGTTACTGTCATATTATATATTTATCCAAGTTCACATTATATCATATCATATGTTTACTATCATATCATATATTTATGCAATTTCACATTATATCATACCATATGTTTCAAACAAACTCTTCACTTTATCCACAATCCTTAAAAAAAACTTCATCCACAATGCATGAGAGTGATAATATCATCATAGCATATACGTTACTTTCCAAGTCTTCAACCGAGGAAATGAAATTCAATACTATGCCTACCCACATTAAACATGTATGACTTTGTGAGACAACAGATAAAAGAAAATTCACACTTTTATTTTCTTTGGCCACCGGTTTCCGGTCATCGGTTGAACTAATTGTCTAATTTTCTATGTTCCTATTCCCTCTGCACCACTGTGTTTAGCTCCTCAACCTTTATTTGGTAATGGATGGATCATGGATATTGAATTTGTTGGGTAACAGGGGTCCACTTAACATAATGCGAGGCCTGAAAATGAATATTAAAATAACACCAAAATAAGAAATTCGACCTTTTTTTCTTCAAAAAAAATAAAATGCAAAAAAAGAGTAATTTTAAGATTATATTTTACATAAAAAATAAAGTAAGAATTGAAATAAGAGTGTATCAATTATTTAAATTGAATTTGTGAAAAATAAATTATTGTAAAGGCGAAATATTGATGTTAGTTGAAAATATACATGTTAAAAAGAAGTTGTACAATATTGCTTAGAGTTGTAAAAATGCATCGAAATTATATATATGAACTATAGTTTTTTTTATTACAAAATGCACAAGTCAGAAACATAAGTTTATTTTTCACTATTTGTCTTTCTCTTATAGTGAAGTCGCCACTTCCAAACCTCGCCACCCTCACTCCAACTTAAATCAAACATGTCGGCCACCGTTACCCATTTATTCTTAGCCAAATCAAACAATTATCTAAACTTCTCACACAACGAATCTCACCAATCCACCTATCCATCCAAAAATAAAAGTATTTGCGATATTATCAACCTTTCGAGTAAAGATCCTCAAACCTACTCCCCATCTAAACCAACTTCATCATGGATTTGTACCATCTCCTTTCACTAACACGACCCTCAACGACCCCCTCCTTCACACGTCCACCCTCCACTTTACACCGCGCTGCTAACACACGAAAACGCAGGCAACTTTTATCCACCAACATCCTCCAACACGATTAAACTAACATAGCAACATTAAACTCCCTCAACCGCCTAACCCCATACCTCCATCCTCATTTCTTATACATATGGACTCTAAGCCAACCCTGAAATTTTTTCTATGATCCTCACACACATAAAAAAAGGACTTAAAATAGAATCAATAAAAGGAGATTATGCCAGAAGGGGATTTGAAGAAGGAAAAAACATAGACTAGAAAGATGACATGACAAACTTATGGAGAATCAGCCAACCACCCAATGATAAATTTATGCTCCTTCATTTGGACAATCTAGACTTGATTCGATTGAGCATCGGTTCCCAAAACAACGCATGCTTCTTACTACCACCTATCGGCATGCCCAAATACACAAAAGGTAGCTTCCAAATTTGCAATTCAACACCAATGATGTCTCACTTAACCTAAAATCATTAACATTAACTCCCACGGAAAAAAAAACTCTTAAGAAAGTTTACTTTTAAACCTCACACTGCTTAAAGGAAATACAAAACAGCATAAAATGCTCTAACATTCGCCAAACATTTAGTCCCAAATAACGCGTCGTCAACAAGTTGTAAATCAGAAATAACCAGATAACTTTGTAATTGCTTAACTTCAAGTCAAATGTATTTTTCCTCTAAATGAAAGTGAAATGTAGTTTGTCTTGTACACACAACTCGATTGATAGTTGCAAGGTCAATATTATGCAATGACTGAAGTTCGAATACCAAATTCTTCATATATCCACATTAAAAATGTATAAGCCCAATCACTATGCTATTTTACCAAAACAAAAAGTGAAATGTAATTTTACGGTGAGATCTACATTACCCCTCGATGATATGAGTGTAATTTAACACCAATAACAAGTAGTATTCGACTCTGGAACGAAAGAGACATACATCACAAGTCGAGTGAAGAAGATGATGAAGTTAAATTATCAAAACAAAAAGGAAAATGTAATTTCATGGTGAGATCTACATTACCCTTTGATGAATTGAGTGTAATTTAATTATCACTAATGATAAATAATATTTGTTTAACAAAAGAGATAGATATTATATGTTGAATGAAGAAGATGAAAAAGTTTTTAAGATAAAAATGATAACAAAAAATTATATGGATGAAACCTACATTATACCCTTGAGAAAATGGGGTAATTTGGTAAAAAAAAAAATTACAAAAACAAACATGATGGAGATCACTTGTGTTAAATAACAGAGATAAATTTTTTTATTGCTTTTGAGATTAAAGTAGTAGAAAAAACCAATTTTACTACTCCCTCCGTCCCAAATTGTATGACGTTTTGAGCATTTTACACATATTAAGAAATGTAATTAATATTGTGTGGGAAATAGATATTATGAGTTGTTTTACAAAATTATCCTTAATAAATGAAATGAGAAAGATAAATGAAAGAATTGAAAAAAGAAAGAGTAATAAATAGTTAAGGATATAATAGGAAAAATAACATTAATGTTTCATTGGTATTCTAAAGTGACATACAATTTAGGACAAATATTTTTTCTAAAGTAACATACAATTTAGAATGGAAGGAGTATGCTTTAAAATCCGAAACTAACTTATCGTACAACAAACTCAAAACTATGTCCGTTTATTGTGTTTGATCTAATTCTTAGGGAATAATTTATCTATCTTTATCGTACTAATAATTATAAGTATCTTTTAGTGGGAAGACTAGGGGCGTTAAAAAATAAAAAAGCTGGGTCATTTTGTGTTGGTGACAAACCAATCACCCTTTTACAGTTTCACCACCTCAACATCTGTTCATTACGTGGCACTACTAAACACAACCCATGAGTCTGTGACCATACCTCCCATTCCCAATATAAAATCGCGGTAACGTAGAAATAACCCCCCACTAACTTTAACCGAACCACAGTTACTAAAACCAAACCACGGTTAAATTTGCTGTTTATATAGGGAGGGATAGATAGTTGCAAAGTAAATATTTATCCATATCCAAAACTTCCTCCACCACCATGATGTTAGGGGAACCACCTCATCGTACAAATCCAACCGTACACGTTCCACCATGGCCAACGTTGAACAATCCCACGGCGGAGATCTTTTCACCTTTAACATCAAACGACGATTATTCTCAGTTCTACATGCAAGAAGCGCTAAGCGCTTTTCAACACTATGTTAACGAAAACAACGACTCCGATTCCGACTCGGAGATTTTTCCGACTCATGAATCGGTGGATTCGTATTCTAACGATCATTTCCGCATGTTCGAGTTCAAGATTCGTCGATGCGCACGTGGCAGGTCTCATGACTGGACGGAGTGTCCTTTTTCTCATCCCGGCGAGAAAGCTCGCCGCCGTGACCCGAGAAAGTATAACTACTCCGGCACTTCATGTCCTGATTTTCGTAAAGGAAGTTGCAAGAAAGGTGATTCGTGTGAGTTTGCTCATGGTGTTTTCGAGTGTTGGCTTCATCCTTCGCGTTACCGTACTCAGCCGTGTAAAGACGGAACCAGTTGTCGCCGGCCAGTTTGTTTTTTCGCTCACACGACAGAGCAACTTAGGGCTCCGACTCAACAGAGTCCCCGCAGTGTGCCCTCCGTTGATTCGTACGACGGTTCTCCTCTCAGGCTTGCTTTTGAGTCTTCCTGTGTGAAAACTCTTCAATTCATGTCATCTCCTGGTTCGGTTTCTCCACCGGTGGAGTCTCCTCCGATGTCTCCGATGACTCGATCTTTGGGAAGATCTGTGGGTTCTAGCTCTGTGAATGAAATGGTGGCTTCTCTGAGAAACTTACAACTTGGTACCATGAAGTCATTACCTTCTTCATGGAATGTTCAAATGGGTTCTCCTAGATTCGGATCTCCGAGAGGACCCGTGATCCGACCCGGATTCTGTAGCCTACCATCGACACCTACACAGGTGCCGAGTCGTGGTAGGGTTAATCATTTTGATCTTTGGGATCAGAGTTGTGAAGAAGAGCCTGTGATGGAGAGGGTGGAATCTGGAAGAGATATAAGGGTGAAGATGTTTGAGAAACTGAGCAAAGAGAACTCTTTTAATGGATCGGGCATGGGTTCAGGTTCAGGTTTGGGTGAAGTTGTTGAGGATCCGGATGTTGGGTGGGTTTCGGAGCTGGTGAGCCCTTTCTTGGGTGATTGAATGTTGATGATTTCATTTTGGGTTTGTCGTCTGTGGTTTCACAAGATTGCATTTTATGTAAATATATCTTATTTTGAAGGTTATGATGGGTTGATGGGAAGAACGTGTATATAAGCTCTTTTTTTGGAAAGTTTTCTTGGAAGATCCAGACGACCAGTAATTGATTTGAAGATGATGATGATTCAATGAAAAAATTATCCTAAGCTTAGCTTTCTTTTTTTGTATATAGGTTAGCATATAATGAACTATTATTATTACTATTATTTTCGTATTATTGTCTCCTTGGTGATGTAGATATTTCAAGTTTTTTATGTTCTGTGATTGTAGGATCCAAAATCAATGTCTTCAATTATGTAAATTATATATGCAATGTATGCATATATATTTATTAAAGTAATGGATTTGTTTCAATTCTACTCTTTCTGCTAACTCTTGGGGTTTAAGCCATGTTTTATGTTTTAATTGTATTATAATCTTGAAAAAGTAATTCTTATTTTAATGGAACTCTTGATTTGTTTTTTGATACTATTATAATCCATGTTGTTAATATTGTATTGTATTTGACAAAATGTAATTAACAATGTTGTTTTCTTGTCTATATGGATGGATGTAATCAAAACTAAAATATGATACAAAGAATCTTTCTCCATCTGAAACGGTGGATAGAGATGGAAACTGAAATGAAATAGGGTATGGTGGTAAATGTGCAAGTCACGAGGCAGAATCCAGATGTTTACAAATATGAGAAACAGCGTGGTTCTGGCAATCGCAATTGCATCAGTAGTGTTTGCTGCTATAAATCATGTTTGATTATTCATACTTCCGGGGGAAATAATTGTTTAAATTTACCTTTAGTAATAAGATATGGTGTTGATAACTTCACGCTGTGTTATGTAACCAGTAATGCTATAGACCATAGAGTGTTTTCTAAATCCTTGCAACTATGTCTTTGTCGATATAAGTTAAATTCTTATTACTTGAACTAACCTTTGTTAGACAACCACTAACATTCTTTACACCTCTCTTCCTACCGAGATTGCAAACAACATCAAAGGTACCGATGTCACTTTCAATGATGCTATAGACGACACTTTTGTTTGGTCTCACAACAAAAATTGAGTTTATTCTGCTAAAAGTGGCTACGATTGGCTCTTCTCCCACCCTGCCGCCAACACCACTGCCAACCCTCTTGAATCTTGGACTTGGATTTGGAATTTGTACCTCCCGAAAAAATATAAATTCCTTGTTTGGTTGGCCTGTCATGATGCCACTCCTACTCTATATCTATTATCTTATAGAAACATTGCCCAATCAGCCGTGTGTACCCGTTGCAACCAACAAGATTATTCCTTTCTTCATTGTATTAGTGATTGTCCTCACTCCTCCAAGATTTGACGCCACTTTCAATTTAGATACTTTCTTTGCGGAAACAAGCACCTATGTTTGGTTAAAAATGGTCTCACAGGTACTCAATCTTTTACCTTCTCAGCAAGTGTTTGGTGGGCTTGGTGTCACCGCAATTTAATGTGTCTCAACAATGAGGAGCGGTCTCTTAATCATCTTGCATTCAACATTCATAACTCTATTGATTTTAACCGCACATCCTTCCTGCATAACTCTCTTTCTCACGCCACTGACACCGTGGTAAAATGGAATTGCGACAACCAATCTTGTTATATTCTCAATGTTGATGGGAGTTGTCTTGGCAACCCTCAGCGTACCGAATTCGGCGGCCTCCTTAAGAGTGCGGGATTATTTATCTCTGGTTTCTCCGGGAACATTGCCAACGCGCTTGACATTCTTTTGGCCGAGCTCCAAGCCATCTTTCAAGGTCTGTGATTTGTTTCAGATATGGGAATATCCGATTTCGTGTGCTACTCCAACTCTCTCCACTCGGTTAGCCTCATCAACGACCCTTCCATGAAGTTTCATGTCTATGCCACTCTCATTGAAGACATAAAGGACCTCATCGTTACCAGCAAGGCTTCTGTTTTTCACACTCTCCGTGAGGGAAATTAATGCGCAAATTTTCTTGTAAAGTTGCAAGCGGCTTCAAATTTTGTGTTGACGATTCATGCCTCACCTCCTAATGGGATGATTTAGCTGATTAAAGATGATGCTTGAGAAACTCTCTTCCCTAGGGGCTAACTAGCCTTTGTTCTTTTTTTTTTTTCTTCTGTTTTCTCTGCTTTTTGTTTCTTTCCCCTTGTAAAAAAAAAAAAAAAAGTATATTATGGCCGCATTTTTCAGGTAATCTTGGATGTATGCTACCTTTAACTGCTCATTTTGGGGAAAAGCAACACTAAAAAATTATTCTTAGTCTAGAAGCAACAGCGTATAAATTAATAAAGAAATACTACCACATTTTTTTTTATGATTACCACCACATTTCTTGATA
Organism: Medicago truncatula; assembly: GCF_003473485.1. Taxonomy (NCBI): domain Eukaryota; kingdom Viridiplantae; phylum Streptophyta; class Magnoliopsida; order Fabales; family Fabaceae; genus Medicago; species Medicago truncatula. The sequence continues at coordinate 47,056,459 of NC_053049.1, read as the reverse complement.
AGCAATATATTATATATATTACATCAATATGAGACTTTAATAAACAACAATGAACAAATGATATGTCATTTTTATCTACTTGGTCTTATCCATGGGAAAATTTGTCCCGGAGAAAAAGACTTCCTGTTGACCCAGCTTATTCGTTTCAGCAAACTTCTTCCTTGATAAGCTCTTTAATTCCCCTAATTGAAATAAAAGGAGATTGAAACAATGATTTAGAATATATTACCAAACACTTGCTTTTGTTTGCCATGCACTCACGTAGTACTTAGGTTAAGCACTTATTAGTAGACTTATGTTAATTAAACAAAGATTAAAGGAAGGATAGTCCTCCAAGTTGAATGAGGAAGAAAGTTTCCTTAATATGGAGGGACTAAAAAAAAAGTATTTTATAGGAGGATTCTAAATGCTTGAATAAATTCTTCAAATTCTTTTTATATATATATATATATATTTTTTTTAGATAGACGAAATGACAAAGCGATTATAAACTCACACACATAAGTGGAGTTACCGGGGTTCGAACCCCGATCACGACATCCGATCAAACAATTTCGACATTTTGCCAGTTGAGCTAAGACTTCTGAATTCTTTTTATGTTGTTATATATCTCTTAAAATTAAAAGTAAATTAATTGTAAATATATACTTTTATTCTCTAAAAAAAAATGCTTTTTAAAACAAGATTCGAGTTTTTTTCCCTCTATAAAGAGCCTTAGGGCCATGTTTTCAAGCCATCCACACACACACACACACATATATATATATATATATAGAATTAATTACTCATGAATAGAAAGTTAGAAGACAACAAGATGCGCCACTAGGTTTTTTTGGATGGAAAAATAATTTATCGTAAACACAATATTCATGGACCGAGGAGTTATGACATTGTTGTGCATAACTTTTAAACTCTATGTTAGGAAGCCAAAAGTGTCAAAGGCAAATGATTTAAAAGCATTTTGATTGTCAAAACACGTTTTCTCAAATTTGACCATTTTGTTTGACGCAACTTTTATGGCTGCATGTCTTACCATAAAAGCTCTGACCATTAATCTCACGTTTGATGAAACTCCAGTCAAGTCCACACATGTTTGTTTTCCTCCTACCCATCTGTACACCATAACATCTACATACGTAAGTGTCAATCTTCTATATAGTGAGTAAGTCAAGAAGTTCATAGGGGTCTCCTTCTTCACCGATACTTCCTCCCGCCTGAATATATCAAAAAGAACATCCCTAACGAAGTCATGTATGTACTTAAAGCCAAGAAACTTCTTACAATGAACTACATGCTCTCCAAAAATATTCAACATCTTACGACAAACGAGGCGCACCTCATCAATAAGAAATAATGGAATCATAAGACGATATCGAATAATAGTATGATACTCCACTTATGATATATGCTGACCTAACCCACCATTCGAGATAGCTAGAAGAAAATCCTAAGCATGTGTTGCTTGCAAACACCTTAAAATTACCTTCTATCTAGTGGTCATGTCAAATCTAACTTCATATCATCTTATGTAAATTTTAAATAAATAAAAATATAAAAATATTTGTTAAGCTTTTAAAACCGAGAAATTATAACATAGTCACAGGATCAAAGAAAAAGTGTTTGATCACACACATAAAGAAGTGTTTTTTTTAATAATAAGGATGAAATTGATAAAAAAGATGATTGATTATTTTGAGAAGAATCTTTTTATATTTGTGTTCAAACATTATTAATTTGGTCTATTCAAAGTATAAGTTAATGTTCATAAATACTCGTGCCTTAGGAACATGCATGATCTATAATGAGATCCTGTCTCATAAATAAACTTTTAGGTCTCACAGACCTTATCACTCATCCTATTGCTATTCCTATTCCTATTCCTATTCCTATCCTCTGTAGACAATATACATAGACATTTATAAAAATTAAAAGTCAATTTCTAACAAACTCTGTAAGGATTTTTTTTGTATGGAAACATGCAGTCTTAACTCTTAACAGTAAGGAGTCACCATCAAAGGGAGGTAAACTCAAAGAAACAAGTTGGTGGCATCCCCCGGGTTGAGGGAAGACTGTTGGTTCCGTGCCAACAGGTTTTGGCTTTGAAAAGAAAATATTTTGTTAGAAATGAATTATTAATACCACTTCAACAACAGACAAGATCATAGGGGTTGTTGTGTATTGGAGATAAGATGATGTTGATGGAATTGACTAATAAAATAAGATACATTAAAGTCTATATAACCAAAGTCCGTCACACAGATAACTTGTTAAAACTTAAAAATAATATTAATTTCCCTTACAGAATCTTACCAAGATAAACCACTTTCTTGTGTTTTGGTTTGGATTGATCTCTTCACTTTGGTCTCAAAGATTTGCTCTAGACGCCATTTTTATAATTTTCCTTAAAATATATAGAAACGTAATAATTACCCCTGCCTTTTTTTTTTCTTCCCTTCTTTTAATTAAGGATGTAAATTTTTAAATATGGAAATTGTTCCACTTCCAGAACATCACTAAGCCATATGGAAATTGTCAACTTTGGTATGCTTTGTAAAGTGTCATTTGACTTGTTATACATATATTACAATATTGTTTTTCATAAAGAATGGTCTTTATTGACTTTATCGGAATCTATAACTATATATTAAGTTGAAAATTATAAGTATGTCGAGTTTGATCTCTTATTGAAACAGTTATTTGTTAGATATTTTGTACCCCAACTTTAAATTATTGAAATCTTTTTTATCTAAGATTATTTTTAATAGGAGGGTCTTAGACATTAAAATCTATAATTATATATTAAGTTGAAAATTATAAGTATGTCGATTTTGATCTCTGATTGAAACAATCATTTGTTAGATTCTACAAATTTCGTACTCCAACTAAATTAAAACGGTTAAACCAAAAAACACGAGAAATTAGAGTTGCCACATCCCAATTCCCACACGACACAACAAATATAAGCTAGGAGTAGAAAATGCTGCCAGCCAATCTCCCACCGATGGCTCCTTAGTAGAACGTGTGTAACTCTGAGTCTAACCTATTTTTACCATGAATTGAACTAACCATCTAAGACATTGAATTAATCATATTTTTGCACGTGATTTATAAGGTGTTGCATATGTATGAAAAAGTGGATGACCATAAAACACGTTTATGGACATGTTACTGCTACATGTTATAATCATTGGGACGCTATTGAAACTCTCTTGATTAAATTACGGATACTATAAAATATTTTTTAAAATAAATTAAATATAATTGAAGTATTTTATGATTATTTATCATATTATAACTTCAAAAATATCAAATACATTTCAAGATATGGACTTGACCTTTCAAAATTCTCCCCTCCAAAAAAACTCTTCCAAACATACCATAAGTTTAAAGGAGAGCGGGAACTTTTGATAAAAGGGAGAAGGAAAGGGAAATGAAAGAAAGGATTGTACATCACTTTAATAGGGGGTTTATTTTTCTTCATAACACAAAATCCTCTTAACTCGAAAATTATATTAAAAAGAGGGATATATAAATTATATATTATTATAATACTCTCAAAATAATGTTCCACCCTTCTCTCCCCTCCAAACTTGCAATCTAGTACACCAAATAATATTCAATCCGCAACTATAATACGATGAATATATCCATCCATACGGAACCTGATACCCAAACAAAGTTTTACAATAACTAAGTGTTAATCGAAACACTTGGTAACGGTAGCAGGAACAGTGCCCACATGTACATGTTCATCAACATCAACTCAACAAGGATTTTCCAACTAAAAAAATCATTGCCGTCATACTTCACCCAGACAGCTTTGTGAATTGATGATTGCTGCAATTTATTTTCTCCTATTAGACTAGGGATTTTCATGGTTTTTGAAATTTCGTTACTCACTGAATCAATCTGTGCCTAACAAGTTGAATCAATTTGTGCCTAACAAGTACTCCCTCCGTCCCACAATATAAGTCGCTTTGGAAAAAACATTTGTCCTAAATTATAAGTCGTTTTGCAATATCAATGTAAAATTATTCATGTTCTTTCTAATTTGCCCTTGTCCATTCTCTTTTTCCAAAACTTTTTATTCAAGGTTCTCATAATCAATATATTCACACGGTTCCCATGAATAGTGAATATAATCCACATTAATTAAATTTGACATTGAACTTAACTATTGACTCTCTCCACAAATTGTTACTCAGACTCTTTATAAACCTGTATCTAACTATGATAATGTTAATGTACATTTTTTAACCATGAAAATTTCCAAAGACACAAAAACATTTTCAGAAGTAGTAGAAGACTCTATAGATTCTGAGGTTTTTACTGATACTGAAGGGGATGAAGCTTCTAAATTCCCATAAATAGTTTCAGATTCCATGGATGAAGAAGATGATGAAGATCCCATTGATTCAGAGATGGTTCCAGATATCATGGATGAAGAAGATGTTGAAGACAACTTGGAAGATGTTGAAGACAACTTAGAAGATGTTGAAGACAACTTAAACATTGATTTAAATATCCCTGAAGACAATGGTTTGGATTTGAACAAATTTCCTGACGAGGAAGATGACAGTTCAGACGAAATTAAAAAGGACTACAAGAAATTACACAAGATTTATCTTCCAAAGTTTTATTAAAAGTTGTCTTTTTTATCATCTTATAATAAGAGTTGTTTTTAAGGGGAAATTCTTTCTCAATAATATGAGCCGTACATCAGACAAAAACTTGTTTTTTATTTTTTAATTTTTTTTTTTTATGAATTTAAGATCTTTTTATCCTTTCTCAATCTTACTTATATTCTTGTTAATTGTTTATTTACTCATCACTAATTTTGTGATTTTATTTTACGATAATTCTTCATAACCATTCAGTAGCATATTCTAACAGTGAATAAATCCAAGCAATACTCAAAACACAAAAATGAAAGTAACTTCAACATCTCACTATTCTTTTCCACCTATTGATCTAAATAACTAAGAACCTCTTGCACCAATTGAATATCACATTTCCTTTGTGTTGGCAATTCCTTTCTTCTTTCTAATTGTTCTTTTTTCATATGTGGAATCTTGTAGTTGTGGGTACCTTTTACTTTCATGATTTCAATCATACATGATTGAAGTGATAAAAATATACGATTTGACAGGATAGTGTCATACTCTTCAAATGACTTTTGAACTGCATCCACAAGATCATCAACAGAGTTAGGAGACTTCTTGTGTTGTAAGGCTTGAATTGACCTAAAGAAACCAAGATCTAAAACATTTAAATCAGGAGAGTTTGGTGGTTGACGCACCAAACGAATATCAAATCCATTTTGTGAGGCTACACAACGAAAATCTTGATCTTCAGAATCAATGTGTGTTTTTGCATTGTCTTGTTGAATAAATATTGGTTGACCCCTTTCTTCAATTGGCCATAGTTCCATCATGGAAGGTACAACTTGCTCAAGCACACATTTCTTGATGACATTTCTAGTAATCAATTGTATTGGTTTTGTCTCAAGTGTACCAGCAGGTCTATTTACACTAGACCTTCTAGCTGGCTCTCTTGTTATTAAGGGAAATGCACCAATTTTCCCGGAGAATATTTCTTTTCCTTGTGCATCAAATCTTGGTCTAGCAATGGCCACTAAAAACATGATTTTTGGTATGTAATTTTTGCTTTGACAACTGAAAATTGGATCTTCTTCATCATGGACCAAGTAAAACTTCTTAGACTTTTCTTTCAAATAAAACCACTTCTCGTCAATGTGAACGGTGTTATACATCCCCTTGAAAATTGGATCATGATCTATGCTAGCACTATCAAGCATTGATATGCAAAATTGTAATCGAGCTTTATTTCCTTCCGTTAATGCAGGTTTTATAGCATTTGAGTTTTTTCGTATTTCTTTTGACCGAATACATCTTGACAAAGTGCCCCTACTCACGTCCAATGCTTCAGAAAGATCTCTAATAGTTGTTCTTTTTTTCAAAGGAATGTCACGAACTCGATCAAGGTCTACTACTCTCTTGCGCCCACAATTTCCTGCCCTTTTACTAGACACATCAGCATGCACTCCTTTGTTCTCGGCAAGTTTCCAAATACGTTGAACATACCGTATATGAAGTGAAAATTGCGACGCCACTAAGCTGGTCATTCCTCTTTTCAATTTTCCATCAACACTTTTCTCTAATAAAGCCTCATATATTAATCTTCTTTCAATATTAGACAACACCTTTCTCCTTCATACCTCTAGTACTTCCAAATCTGACATGTCATTGTCATTGTCTTCTTCTATATGTAGGATGAAATAAACATTATATAAGACGTTTTCATAGATTAATTATTAGAAAGAAAAGAAAACAAATTAAATAAATAGGATAAATTATACCCGTAGATTCTAATCCAATATCTTCATGTAGTACATTGCTATTTTCTGCATAATTTTCTTCATACTGTTCACTTTCTAATAACACGCAAAAGAACATATAAGAACATGGAATGTAAAATAATGTTAAAAAAGAAAACTATAAATTAATTGATCAAGTTTGTAGTGTGAGAAAATAAGACAAAGTTTATTCTTAACTACAATCATAAGATAAAGGCGTGAAGAAGCAATAAACGGATGTTTAGTTACTTACCAATATGCTCCTGGACATCTTCATTCAAACATGTATCAAATGGTTGCACATTCAAGTCAAACGAAAATTGCAGTGGAGAATTTGGAATGATATTAAGATCAATATTTTGTGCTACATTGATGTTTAAATCGGGGAGATGATGCATTTCATTTGAATTTTGTTGCTGGACATCTCCATTATCAATTTCTTGATTAAAAATTTCAGATTCATGATTTGAAGTCATATTAGTATGTTTTTGTTTAGTTCAATAATCTTAATTTATAGAAAAAATGAACAGCCACATACTAATTTGTTGGAGGGAAACTTGAAAAAATTTCATGAACAAATTGGAGGTTTTTTTATAAATCAAATGAATTTTTTCTTTACATGGGAGAAAGAAAGAAAAGGTATCGTTGCCTTGGTACATGCAATTGAAGAGAGAGAAGGAATCATATGAATTCATTGCCTTGGAGTTGGAGGAATGTGGGACGGTGGCAATTAAGTTGGAGTAATTGTGTTGCCAAGGGTAAAAGAGGAAAACACATATTTAATTTTAACAAAGTTCATAAAAGTTAAATATTTCTTAATATGCGTAAAAGTGTCAAAGCGACTTACATTGTGGGACGGAGGGAGTATATGATTATCAACCATAAAACCAAGGTGCCATTTAACATGGGAAATGGAACTAGTTTCCCACCATAGGAAAGTTGATTTTGACTATTAAATTAAATAAAGAACATGGTATTATCATAGACTCTTAACACTAGATATTTTTCACACTCTCTCCCATCACTCTTCTCTCTCCTCCATTCCCACTATTCACCACCGGAAATAGCATCAAACCAACCATCTCAAATATGCGTCCATCCCCACTCTTCTTGCCGTCGACATCACTCATCGTCCTCATCCTCCCTTGAACGCCCTCGTCCTCTCTTCACTCACCACCACCAACAACGTTCAAGAATTCAGCTCACCAGATTCGAAAAAAATCAAGATCTTGTTATGAGGAACGACGGTAGTTACCACCACTGCCCATCATCGCCGGAGTATGGGCCTAGATCTATGAATGAAACAACTTTTTCTCTGTTGTATTTTCATTTTCCAGGTCTTTTATGGTGATGAATGTTGTTGTTGTTGTTGTTGTTTCTAGATCAAAAACTTTTCTCTTGTCTATTTTCATTCTCCAGATCCAATTTCTTTTTCATTCTCCAGATCCAATTTCTTTTTCATTTTTCAGATACAATTTATTTTACTACATGCTAGTGATCCTGAAGTGTTTGATTTGTTATAGCAGAACATAATTTATGGAGGATACATATCCAATTTATTTTACTCTTCGAAGCACACTTGTATCCATTTCTTTGAGTTCAATTGGTCCTGTTTGAGTTTTTGGAATGTTCAAGGCCATAACACTTTCTAGTACATTTATGTATAATTGAAGAACAGTAATCAAATACTTCAAAAAAAAAAAGAGACTAATCAAATAATTTAAGATGATATGATTTATGCTCTCCTATGATAACATGAATTTTAGATCCTCGGAAAAAGTCCGCATTCATGGGCTTCAACATAGTATGAAAGAGAGAGAAAAAAATATAATACTGGCAGACTATTATAAGATCAGTACTCCTCTTCAATCTCATGCTCAAAACAAAACTTTCCCATGATGGGAAACTACTCCCCTTTCCCAGGTTAAATGGCACCTAAAACCAAATATAACTCGTTGAATCAATCTGTGCCTAACAAGTTGTTTCAATTCTATAGAAAGAAAAAAAAAAGCAGAAATAAAAATAGATTTAACATCCAAAAACCCGGCATTCTCTCGAAAGTAAATTAGTTGGTAAAAGAGTGTACCCAGGACATAAGACTGAAATTTATGCTCTACATCGAAACAATTTTTCTGTTTTCAGCTCAACACATCGAAACAATTTCTGTTTTCAGCTCAACTACTTCAGCAAGGGAATTGTAGTAGCTATTTTAGTAATCAGTAATAAAAATCATAAATCTGCTCTGCCAGGATATCGTGGGAAGGGAATCACATCTCTAATATTTTCCAGGCCAGTAGCAAAAAGAATCATCCTTTCAAAGCCAAGACCGAATCCAGCATGTTTCACTGTTCCATACCGCCTCAGATCAATGTACCATTCATATGGCTCAACAGGCAGATCCATCTCCTCTAGTCTGTAACATTATAAAACGAGGAAAATAAAGTAAAAAATCTTCCATGGATCGGAAAATCCTTTACAAAAGGCACGGTAAAAAGAGCAAATTTATTTAAGAATTAGGGTAAGCGGAAATTATAATTTACCTTTGTTGAATGACATCATAACGCTCCTCCCTTTGGCTTCCACCAATTAACTCTCCAACCTGAAATTACAGTTACACTTTCCTATTACGCCAACCACAAAAGCAACTAGGTATTAACATATTAAAATATATAACACATAACATAACCAATCATTCATCATTAACCAGATCGTTGCTGAAAAGAAAAGAATATCCAAATACCAAATCCAATTTCTATTTAACCTGTGCAAAGTAGAAGAATCTCTTGGAAAAATCAAAGAAAGAATCTCTTCTTCCTCTGTAAAGAATTCTTGCAATAATTCTTCTGAACCTGATCTTTTCAAAAAAGCGCATACAAAACTTTTGTGTTTACAAACCAAAGTTTTAATACATGAAAGCCGAAGTATATATTTTATTCGATACAATTTTTTTTTTTTTTAAGGATCCATTGTAATAATGAGAAAGATTTCTGCACGTTCGCAAAAATCGGTCAATAATATCAAAATCGGATGAATCGGCCCAGACCGGCTTACTAATAGGATGCCCTAATACATTACAAAATTTCGCTTTAGCATCTAATCAGAGGAATAATTAGAACATAAAAGAATTGGTTTATATTGATCGTTCTTGGTTGAGACCGAACATAAAAAACCTTGCCATAAATGAATAAAATAATGTTTCCATTTATTCATCAAAAAAGGTGAATTCTTCAAAGCCAGAATGCATTTTCCTTGACATTTCACATAATGAATGAGAGGATCCTTGAAGAATGTTAAACTATACGAAAAATCCTTAGCAAAAACTTCTACAAGATGTTCACTTTTTCATTAAAAAAAAATCGTAAAAAAAAAAGGCTAAAAGATTTTAATCGCAAATGAGAGGATTTATTATGTAGAAAAAGGAAGATAGATTCATATTCACATACATACAAATTATAGAGGAACAAGAATAATCTCTGATTACTTTTTGAAAAGTAGAAATCGATTTTTGGTAGTAATAAAACTATTCCAATTACTAAAATTATAAAGAAACAATCGTAATAAATGAAAAAAGGGGCATCTTTATAAGATTTTATGATTTCTATAAATGGAATGAATTGATCTCAAATTTTTACAAGATTTTATGATTTCTGCCTCCTCTAAGGAAGAGCTTAATTCTAGGAAAAACTTAACCATCCTAGAATTAACATATATAACTCATATGTACCCCCGCTCAGTATCATAACAAGTAAATCGCATTTTCTAATAACGCATATGAATCTAAATCCTTCTTAATAGTTTGATATGTAGTTTTTCTCGATCTCTCTTTATTTCTAATTCTCGTCTACACTGCTTACTACGATGGTAGGACTTCTGTAGTTCTTTTCCCAAGCACCATAGACATGTTAAAATAAAATATACAGGATACATACCTTTGGGACAAGAACATCCATAGCAGCCACTGTCTCTAAGTCATCATTGAGGCGCATGTAGAATGCTTTGATATCTTTTGGATAATTATAGACAATGACAGGCTTCTGATACTTAACCTCTGTTAGGTATCTGCATATCATAATAACCCAAAGGCATCAAACAACAATTTTTAATAAGAGGAGTGACAAAGTGGCTTGGTGAGTTACAAAATTAACAAAGGTAATTTCTTGCCACACATTCACAAAAGTAACAACCAACATTTATCATTAAAGAAAAAACAAAACTCAAGAACAAGTTGAAAAAATAACTACAGAAGTACCTTTCATGCTCTGAAGCTAGATCGATTCCCCATTCTACTTCCTTCTCAAATTTCTTACCATTCTGCACAGATTCTTCCAATATTTCCACGGCTTCTGTATATGTAAGTCGAATGAAGGGGGTTGAGGCAACCATTTTCAAACGATCAATGCAACCTTTATCAAACTTGTCGGCCATAAATTCCATATCCTCAAGGCAGTTGTCAAGTAACCACCGACACAAAAATTTCACATATGCCTCGGCGCACTTCATATCATCCTACACAATAATGCAAATATTAAATTATTGTTCTGCCACAGCAAAAGCAAAAGCACCAACCATAGGAGTAGGGGTGAAGTTGGCAGTTCAAGATTGCACTAGAAAAATAAGTTTATTACCCTAAAAAACAGTATTTGAATTGACACTCAGCCGATAATGTGGTTAATAACAAATAATTTGATAGCGTTAAAGATGTGAGAAAACAGCTGTCAGTGAGAATAATCATAACAAGATTGAGTGTGTGTTCATTTTTATATACCTCCAAGTCTGCAAACGCAATTTCAGGTTCTACCATCCAAAATTCAGCCAAATGCCTGGAAGTGTGAGAATTCTCTGCACGAAATGTCGGGCCAAATGTATACACGCGACTAAGAGCACAAGCATAAGACTCAACTTGAAGCTGACCAGAAACAGTCAAAAACGCTTGACGGGCAAAGAAATCTTTAGTATAATCCACCTTTCCGTCCTTTCGAGGAATACCGGGCTGAAGTTTAGATCTTTCCTCCAGCTTGGATACATTTTCTTTTGCTTTTTTAAGTTCAGCCACAGCAGCACTAATCTCCTTCTTATCTGCTTTTGCAGATTTCAATTGTGAAACAACCTCCCCCTTCTCCTGAACAACAAGCTTAGCAGCTTCAACATCAGCTTCAGTTGGAGGAGGATTCTGTATCAGTTCCTTCTCCAACCTCTCTGCTTCACTGAACAAAGTTGTCACTTGAAACATTTCACCAGCACCCTCACAATCACTAGTCGTGACAATTGGCGTGTGCACATAAAGAAACCCATGCTTGTTGAAAAATGTATGTGTAGCATAAGCAAGAGCATTCCGAATCCGAGCAACAGCAGATATCTGCATTCATATCACCCAATAGTAACATGCATAAAATTCACTAGCTTCAGAAGCATAAATCAATTTCACCTTTGCATCAACAGAAATGAAAAGAAAAAGTAAAAGTAACTAGTTTAGTATTGAATTAAGAGTCACCTTGAATAAAAAACCAACAACTTTTTGTTTATTTGTATATGCACTACTTCATGCTGGTGCAAATAAATATGGTTCCCAATTCACACGATGTACATGCCATCGAACATGAAATAATGTAATCAACAAAGGTTTGTTCCCAATTTAACTTGTTATATTTCCATTGTTTTATTAATGTGTCCCTGTAAGAATGAATTGCCTATTCAATCCTTAAAATAGTAGACACGTGGTCCCTAAAATTAACGAAATTCTAAAATGATCCATAAAATTAAAAATCTTGAAACACATTAATCTATTTGGATTGATCAATTTAGTTTTTGAAATTGTCTTGAAGGAACATATGAGACAGGGAAGTTAGAGATCATTTCAAAATTTTGTTAATTTAAGGATGGAATTGTTTAACTCTACATTTTCAAAAACGAAATTGATGGTTCACTCATCCCAATAATGTTAGGAATAAAAATAAAAATGTCGCTGGATCTGTTTATGGATGAACTCTACAGTATTTGGTAATTTCCAATAGAGATGCATCTTAATTCCGTTGTTCTATCAGCATATTCAGATTACAATGCTAGAGTGACATTCAGGGTACGTGGAAAATAGTGACATTCAGTTTTCGCATACTCAAAAGTTGAATATGTTTTCGGTTAGGTTAATTATTTCAGTCCATGAACTCCTATATGATTTTGTAATTTCAATATAGTAATTACTCCTTTAGAGACCAAAACTCAAAATCCCAATAAATAAATAAACAAATCTATCCTTCTATCTAAAACGCTCATGCATTACTATACACAATTTGAGAGAGAGAGAGAGAGAGAGAGAGAGAGAGAGAGATAAAAAGAAACGCACCGTGTTGGTTCTTGAACGAAGGTGAACAAAATCACGCAAGGATTCAAGAGTGAGTCTCGTTTTAGGCAAAGGATATTTAGCAGGATCAACAGGACCAACATGAAGAACCTCTTCAGCACGAAGCTCGATCTTCTGTTTCGCTCCAGAAGGAGGAAGTTTGAGATGTCCCTCAACAACAACACAAGTTCCAGTCTGAACAAGTTGTCCAAGATCAGCAAGCGAAGCGTCGATGATAACTTGAAGGTTACCGGCGCAGCTTCCGTCGTTCAATTCTAAAAAGGCGAAAGCGTCCTTATCGGCTTTTCTTCCGGTTTTCACCCATCCCCCGATTCTTGCTTTCTTGCCTGCTAAACCTGATCCACCGTCTTCACGGCGGATGATGGATTTGATCAGGACGCTGTCGGAGAATTCGGCTTTGGGAACCTCGTCAGACATTGTTGTTATGCGGCGGCGATGGATACTCAGAGTGAGTGAAGAGTGTGATGAGAGAAAACCCTAATACGAAATTGTGTTTCTGTTAGTTAGTGAGTGAAGAGTATAATATACGTTCAGATACGCTCGTAACACGTCGGCGTATTTTTTATATTGTTAATTAAAATAAATTATTGTTAATTGAAATAGCTGTCATTTGCTTGCTCTCCAAGCAACAGGTAGATAGTTGTTTACTCATTTTGTTAAAAAAAAAAAAAAAAATGACAGTTGTCGGCTTTTCTATATAATGTCCGTCGTTCAAACCTTGGCTATCACCAAAAAATTCAAAAAAAAAAGAAAATTGATTTTTAAGATGAATTATTATGATAATAGGAAGAGGATAAAATTTTAGCTAACTAATAAAAATAATTATTTTGATATGTTTATTGTGTATGAAAATACAAGACAATTAGATTTATTGCTACAGTTTAAACAAAGTCGTCCAACAACGATTAATTTTTTGAGAGGAAAACGAATGATAATGTTAATCAAAGTTTTTCATAAAAAATAATAATAATTGATAATCGAAGCTAAAAGTGATGAGTGAAAAACAACATAAGGGATGTGTTCTCAATCGTGCCATCAGATAGACCACCAAACCCCAATTTCATATCTCAAATTTTCATTATATTTAAGAAAATGCTAGATCTCGCAAAAAATAAAAAGTTCACGAAAGCATGTCATTATTCAATATATAGAGTTCACAATGGTTTTTCCAAAGAAAATAACAGTTCACAAATGGAGTATGCAGCATCTGGTATTTTAGATTTTAACCCAACACCATGTGATGTGATGGATATGACATCTACAAAAAAGTATAAGTAATGAGTTTCATTACTCAATTTTATAGTGTTCAAATAAATCACAACATCATGTGACATTTTTGTATTCAAGATTTTATCCAAACAGCACAAAATTTGGATTAGACATATGTAAGACGCAGTAATTAAAGAGTGTAAAGTGATGCTTGCTAAAGGCTAGCTGTAAAGTGATGCTGCCTAAAGGCTAGTTGCAAGTGTAACCTAATTTTCATTGTACAACAAAACAATGGAAAGCTTACTTTTCTTGTCACTTTCTTCCCTTCCTTTCTTTTCCTCTCACTTTCATTGATTCCAAAGACAGTGTAAATGATTGTATGGTGAAATTTGATGATCGATTACAAGTCAATAATATCGACTGTTGAATACCAATTTTCATAGTGGAGTTCATCTATGGCATTAACCAAGCAATTCAAATTCAATAAATGTCTTTTCCAATTGCGCAAGAATGTATAAACCATCATCATTTCAAAATATAATATCACATCCTACATGCTCTTGATATGTTGAAATCTAAAAAATGTGCCTTCTAAAAAGAACTATCCTGAGTAGAGCAGTTCAACCTATTTCACGGTCCAGCTCCGACCTTCTGGTTTGCAGTTAGCAGTACCAATCAAAGGGGTAATGTGTAATGACAAAGGAGCAATAGCTGAATTTTTTCTGTCCTACAATTGGGAGTTGCTGAAATATATGATGTGATACATTTTGGGAGATTATTCTCAAAAATCATATTTTGTTCTTCCACTTCCCAAAATGAGGCATAACATATCAGCAATGTCAGGAGTTGAAGAATAAAAATTCCATGATTCGAGCATTAGACGTTTTCTTGATCCTTTAAAATGAACAACCTGCAACCCAGAAATAAACCAGGAGCGAATGATATATCATTAAACAAAAAAATCAGGACCCAATCCAATTTAACTCCAAACAGTCAGCTAGTGAGCATTATACCTTAACATCCAGTGGCATACCATGAAATTGACCAGCACCCTCAGGCGGAGTCCAGTTGTATAGGGCACACGGTAAGAACAATATTGAAGTACCACCAATGTCATCAGAGAAAGGTAGTGTTTTCGCAACCTGCTGGCATCAAAATGAGGTTTTGACTTCACAACCCAAGCAAGAGCTCACTGATCACCCAGCATGCGGGAAGCACTCATGTATTTTGAGACATAAACTTTCAAAACCTCTTGCAGGAAAAGCTTACCCTGCATTGATTCTCAAATTGAATTTAATAACAATTAGATACCAGAAAAATGAAGAAATAAATCAGGAATTTAGCATTAGATACCAGTATAATGGGGTGGAGAGATCAAGAAGTTTAAGACGTATTATCCCTTTAACTTGTAAATACAATACTAAGGTATAGTACAGTCAACCTATTTATTATAGATTCTAGGAGAAGCAAACAGGGAAAAATGCCTTCAAAAATTAAAATGGCTCATGGATAGTATATTCTAGGTCTTGCAAACGAGGGGCCCCAGGGCACTGTTTAAGGATCATAGATTTAGAAATTATTCATTAAAAAGTCAAACACTACAAATTTTAATGCATTGCATACCCATATTTTCATAAAAATTTACCATTTAAATTTTAAAGGCCTTAAACAATGCCCCGGGAGCATTTGTTAGCCTTTCCCTAAATTCTATATTGTAAAACTTTTTGCACTAAAAACAAATCATAATTAAATATAAAAAATACATTGTTTTCTTATCCTCAGAAACCTGAAATGAGAGCATGTCAATTGTCAAGCAATTAGTGGCAGGTCATGCAGTGGCGGAGCCATAGATTTAAAGTAGCGGGGGCAATATTTACATATAAATTTCTAAAATAAAAATGGAATAAAATAAGTGTTACAAAAATATATTGACAAGAACATTTTCTTTTAGAAAGAAAGAAGTATTATAATTGTTATTATTATTTCAAATAATAAATAAATCATATAATATTAGGGACTGCTAATTTACACCCACCTAAATACACTAACATGTAAATTACACACACTTATATTTTACTAAAACACCTTTTTGTTTCTATTCTAATTAAATTTAAATTGAAGGGCAATTTCTTAACTATCTTAAGTAAGATCCTTAAAAAAAGAAACAAAAAAACATGACATGCTTAAGGTATAAAACATGTAATAGAGACAAACTTTTAAGGAAACAATATTTAGAATGAGATGAAAGTGATAGTGTAAATTAGTAAGGTGGTTGCAAACAATTTGATAAAATTTATAAAAATGAGTGTATATAATCAAGTGGGTGTAGGTTGCTAACTTACACCTTAGTATTTTTAGGTGGGTGTAGCTTACTAATTTACACCTTAGTGATTTAGGTGGGTGTAAATTAGCAGCACCTAGAAGTAATGTTACCGAAAAATGAAGCTAAAAAAAAGAAACAACACATAGAGAAGAGGTGCATGTATTATTTATAGGCTTAATTGCACTTTTGGACCCCTATCTTTCCAAAAGTTGCGGTTATGGACCTCTAACTAATTTAAATACAAAATAGCCCCCTATGTTTTGATTATTTGGCAGTTTTTGACCCCCAAGGCAAAATAAAAAATAAAAAAATTGACACGTGGCACCTCACTTAAGGTGCCACGTCAGCGTTGACCGAGTCAACAATGGACTGGGGGTCCAAAACTGTCAAAAAATCAAAACATAGGGGGCTGTTTTGTATTTAAATTAGTTAGGGGTCCATAACCGCAACTTTTGGAAAGATAGAGGTCCAAAAGTGCAATTAAGCCTTATTTATAATATACAATCTAGTTATCATACTATATCATCATATTTATAATACTGTGTATATGTATGTGCTGGTGCTGGAAATCTATGATGTAGTATTATATAGGATGGATATGAAAATTTCAAAATTAGTGGGGGCACTTGCTTGCACAAGAGCCAACATGGCTCCGCCCCTGAGGTCATGTATCATGTATGTGATCCGGAAAAAGGTCAAGCCCAAATCAGATGGTTGAAACTTCGTTAAACAGTGAAAATTGCATAAATACTAGCCAATTACATAATTAATCTGTAATTCTAATTTTTTCTTCACGGTATCATGTAACTGCAATTAAACTAAAACTACAAATAGTGCAGTTTATTTACCTTAAAATTCCATCAGGGGTACCCTTTACTGCAATGAATCCTGAATTCAAAGGTTGAGCCTTGTTGTTCCTGAAGGTCAGAGCCATATGAAAATTAGGATGGTCACAAAAAATCTGCCCTAAATCATCAACCACTGCTATATCAGAATCAGTGAAGATGTAATGAATGATATCCATTGGATTCTGAGAAAGCTTGTGAAGTCTTGTTTCTAAAAAGGTCTGTAAAGAACCAAGCAAAAGGTTATTTATATAAATTTTGACATTCTTATCATCACAGATAATGATAAAACAAGACTACTAGCACTATATGATGACATAACGTCTGAGAGAAAGAATTACGAAGATAGCAAGCACTTATAATCTATTTTGGTGCACCTGATTCGGGGAAAAGACAGCTATAGTATTTGGTGTTGCAATTAGTAGACAGAAAAAGAATGAGAAGGGAAAAAACAAGCAACTATTTTTAACCAAAAAAGATCTATATATACTGTGGATGGATTATGATCTTACAATGCAAGACCTGATCCTTTGGAGCATTAACTTGTCTCTTGAATATTCACCTTGTATGGGATACAGAGAGACCCTATTTCTGTGCACTGAAAGGTCAGAAACTGGATCCGTGAGAATAATCACTTCGCTCTGGGGCATTGCTACCTGCATATGTTATTCATACCAAATATTAAATGATGTCTGTCTGGTATAATTGTCAGAAAATGAGCTTAATGCTGAATGACAATATCAGTTATCCAATATTTGGGGACCATTTACACACAAAGTTAAGCTTGGATTTGAGTATGTGAAACAGAGCAAAACAAATATAACTGCAGAAAATAATAACTGATATTTCAATGTTGTAATGTAAAAAGAGTACAAGCACTAATACATTTAAATAGCTATTCTAAAAGGACCTGGTTAATGGGCCGAATACAACTATTACTAATAATTACAAACTATTTACAACAATAACAAACAATGATTTGACTGTTAGAGAGAAGAAATATAAGACATCTGAGTGTAGTTTTATTTGCCAATGGATTGATTGGATTCAATTTCGGTGCTACCAGTTGGTTAAGAACTGTAAGCATGCAATTCAGGCAACTTCATTATACAAATAATATCTGAAAAAATCCACACCTTTCTAATCCTCGCATAATATAGATTATTATATATTCAGAAGGAAAAAAAATCTGAACTTAATGATGTGTTTTTTTTTTTTGAAGGAAAACTTAATTGTATGTATTCATTTTTTCAAACATACAATTCCTTATATGGCCTTTAAAAATAAAATAAGATACCTCATGCTAATTCTTTATGGTATGTTCTCTTTTTTGAATTGGTAAGATAAACTTATTCTACGGCCTAATAATACAATTTCAATATAATTTCTAATTGTACAATATTCAATACCAAAGATGCTTACTATTAAATCAATCAAGCTACCTTTGTTTGCCCATTGATCAATATTTATCAGCAGGCAAAGGTTGACAAGTACATATTTGAGGGAATGTGATAAAACAAATAGTGTCAAGTTAGGTAAAATAAAAGTCAAGACGAGGACGTTCTACTATTTCCAATTGACATACTTCAAAAAATTTATATCATCATTGATACCCTCGATAAACTAACATTAGACACAATAATCAAAGGCAATAAGCTCTTTGCAATTTAACATACCCACAAAATTTATTTAGTAGTTACCTGAATGAATGAAGTTAATGAAGACATTCAACACAGCCATTGACCTTTCCACCTTATTATATGAAGCGTTGCCAAAAAATGTGTTTGATGATTTATCATCTACTCTTATCGAGAGAAGAATTATAAATGGTAAAGACAGTGACAAATGTAATACTTCCATCTACACCTAATCCGCCATTTGAAAAATGGGTCCTATTGAGAGCTTTTGATCCTGTGAATTGCAGAAGATGTAAAATGCATTATAAAAATAAATCGAAACCAAAATAATGCGGACAAACAAGATAATTATGACTGAAGTGCAAAACCTAAAAAATGAAAATTTTATAACATTTACAATCCACAAAAAATACCATACTTATTGGATGTAAATATGTGAGTGCAAACATTCCTAGGCAATGCCATGTCAGGATTATAGCACTAGGTTTACTATTAACAACATCAAACATAGTAATATATTAGAAGCAACAACATTTCAAAGCACAAGTTGATATTAACTCTTAAAGTTAATAAGGTCTCAGAGCGGGCACACACACACACACTGGTTTTTAGATCTTTCTGCTTTCCACATTCTTCATCGGTTCGTTAGGTTCTTTTCCGTAATGAAATTATTAAAATAAAAGAAATAAAATGGGTTAGCAGTTAGCACCTTAAATTACATTTAAGACGGTATCTAATATGGGGCATTTGAGAAAAACTAATACCAATTCAACATTTGTGAATGCT
Source organism: Medicago truncatula (assembly GCF_003473485.1). Lineage (NCBI taxonomy): Eukaryota > Viridiplantae > Streptophyta > Magnoliopsida > Fabales > Fabaceae > Medicago > Medicago truncatula. The sequence goes on along the minus strand of NC_053049.1, from coordinate 47,036,925 downwards.
ATATTATCAAAATCCCAGAGACAATTTTCAAAATAGTAGTATTAACTCACTCAAAGTGCAAGGTGGGTCGTCAGTAACATTATAAGATACAATGATACATTCTAAGACAACCTATCTGGAATGACATCATTCTGAGCAAAAAATTCAAGAATTAGACCATAATTTAAATAACTACTATATAGAGACAAAACGAACCTTGGCATTGCAAACGATTTGACAAGCCTTGACCAGCAGCAGGACCAAGTAGCGGATGATCAAATTTCTTGTTAAGTTGTTTATGGGGTTCCACCATTTTTGAGCTGTTAAACTCTCTGACTGATGAGAATACAACCAAGTTCACTTGTAAAGCTCAATTATACATGACACGGAATGATTTGTACTTACAGGAAAAAGTGAAAGAGATTGCCTACCAGAAAACAGATGAGTAAGGAGGAAAATTAATAGAACACCAAAAGCAAAACGAAGCCATCGACTGAATAATTTCATGCTTCATAAATGTTCACTTGATGTCCAATACCATGTAAAAAGAGGAGGAAGAAACTAATGTCCTGCAACCAATGGCACCATAGCTGCACAAAAATTAGAAAATGAAATTAGGACGGTAACTTAGGATGATGCTTTAATGCAAAAATTACAAAAGGATGACAAAGAAAAAAGTGAATAAAATATGGAAAAATTTGCTGGCAAAGGCCAGCCCATCACCATACTTAAGTGGACAGGAATAAGCTAGTAGGCGATTATCCCATCCCAAATCCAACTCAGGTGCCAAAAGACACTGATGTTAGTATTGGAAGTTGTAGGCTCGTAGCAGTTATATTTAGAACCTTGTGTATAGTTAGCCATGTGCTCACGGAATACCATACATGCAGTTAAGTCAAAATATTATTAATCTCCTTGTAAATGTAAATTATATTTATTGCTAAGGGTGTATAAATAGAAGAACAGCTGAGAAAGTTCTTTCCAAAGAAGTCGTCACTAATGTTGTTAGCTCTTATTATCAACCGGTAGATATCGTCACAAAATCTCTAAGGGGGGCAAACTTAATAGCATTTAATTTGTATTTTCAAACTTGATGGGGAGTGTATTTGTGTACATAGTTAACCATGTACCTATTTTTTGCGTAAATGTAAATTATACTTGCCTATTTTTTGCTAAATTCGGATTCCAATAGAGTTGTGAAAAGGGTGGACTTGACTAGTGTTAAATGTCTTTAGAGATTTTAATTCATGTTATAGACATTCAACCATGATAGAATCTGAGATAGAAAGAAAAGTGCAGATGGAACTTGTACTTAATCTGAAGTCATATATTTATGATCTGAATAATAGAGATAGATTACAAGGTATTTATACTGACAGTTCTGACACCATCTCATGTCACTACAGACTGAGAAACTTCTAGATATTAGTAACAAGAATTATCACGGATATCACAAAAGGATAACAGTATCTAACTGAGTTAGCATAATTATCACAATATTATTCCCCTTGGGCGATGGAACACTTTTTTCCTCAAGCAAATCATGTATCTAATTTCCCTTTCGCATAGGATGTAAATTTTGCCAAATGCCAAGTAATAGGTGGGTTGCAGAGAGATATAGAGAACGGCCCTTCTTTATATGATTATGTAACCAAACAAGAAGAACTAACGATAAAATGCTTCAGTATGTGATGGGGGAAAGATATAAGCCCCTCAATCTGTACAAGGTGATGTTTAAAGTGAGAAAAACAGGTATTTTGTCAATGACAAAAATCAAAGACGAGGATGTTATTCACATCCACAGTTTAGTCAACGATCAACCGCTATTGCGGCCACAATTAATTCAACACTAAAAACTCTAGACAAATTGCTGTTTAGACATAGCACACATCCATTCCTCCATGATTTACTACCAACTAATAAGGTTTTAAATTGGAGTCGGTAATCACAATTGCATTTGTCCACATTTTAAAATCTTGGCAACTGGCATAAATTTCCAACACGCAGCATAATAAACTTTGTCAGTTGCGACAATCAGTAACATGGAAATCTGGTTTCATTTCTATGTTAGATAGTTTGAACTAGAATCTACAGGTTCAGTAGCCAAACTTCAATTTCATCATCATCCTCCAAATCAACTTGTTTACGTTGCTTCTACACCTTTGTCATGAGGTGAATGTACCAATATCTCATGCCCATCACTAGATGATTCTTAACAAGAAATTCATTTCTGTAAGCCTCCCTAAGCACAACAGTCTGAGTCCTTATTTTATTAGAAAGGTAAAATATACCAGGATGATGAACCAAAGCCTTCTTAAATCTTGAGCCCAACCCCAAACACTCTCCATAACAAAGCAAATTCCCACTTTCTGTTTACTTTGACACCAAAAGAGATAGCAACTCATGCAAAATTGCAACTGACCATTTCTCGGCCTGGTCACTATTCGAGTCAAGATGAAATGCATTTTCATATGGAGAAATGTACGGCAAAGTTTGCCAACCCTCAACCCAAGTCTTCACCCTCTTCTCTAAAGCAAAACTTTTAGGCAAAAACATGGGAAATTGAATATCATATCTTCTATTATCTGCACCGTAGTTAAAGCCCATTACCCTCTTCTCTAACTCAGACACGGAAAGTTCTTTTCTCCACAAAACAAATTCCAAAGCAAGCACTTCTTTTCCAGACAATGGATCTTCCACAACACAAACATCAAAATAATCCGGGTAATGAGCTAAAAGGGTAGTAACATAATCATGAGGAAGACCCATATCCCATTTCAGCTTCTCAATTACATAAATCGGAAATCTCGCCATGCCAGCAAGCATTAGAAGCCTCGAAAGCCTCTGAGCAGCGTCCTCACGGTTAGTTCTCGAATTATGAACTTCCATTTCTTCTTTATGTAGCGCTAAGGCTTGAGCAGTGAGCTTAACACGCGGAGGAAGACCAGGACTTGGTTGGAACTGCATAAAAATATCATGATATTTCTCAACGAATTTGATAGTTGTAGTGGGGAGGTCGAGTGAAGATTTCAGCATGGAAGCATTGTAAATGGATAGGGAATTTGGCGGAGACTAAGCGATATGATTCTCAAATGAAATTACGTACCTGAGATTTTTCTCTTTGAGGACTGCGGTATCAAGATAGTCGTCGTCTCGGACCCATTTAACCTTTGCATTGACGAAAGTCCTAATATGGTCGAACCGGTAAACGATTTTGGTGGATCGAGCCATAAACAACAACAGCTCAGTACCCTGTAAAGTTGGAAACACTCGGTCATAGGGTAGAAATTTTGTTGCCTAGTCTAGACTAAAACTATATAACTTGCGTATCTATATTGATATTATGAATTATGAATCAACAGACTAAAATTTGGTGATGGAGATTGGTTTTCTAAAAACCGATTGGATTCAACAAATCATATTATATATTGAATCAAAACTGACATTACAAACTAAGTAAGATTTAATCAAAGTAAAATTATGTGAAACCCTCACCAATCAATAAATCATGCATGATTCCACTGCTATAATAATATGAAAATTGAAATAAAAGAAATTTGAGAGATAATAACTCACTAACCACAGAAATTGTGCAAGAAGATTGGGTTGAATTGAACGCTGAAAGAATCAAGATTCGAAGAAAAAAGAAGTAGAACTCGCCGAGTGATGTTGCAGCGGCACCGCTCTGCTGTTCACTTTAACCTAAAATCTCTCTTAATACAAGAAAAGAGTATGCAAACTAGGGTATCTATTTTGTTATAGTAAGATTAATAAAGTTGAGTCAATATATATGCTTTGAAAAATTCTAAAGTATTCATAAGTTGCAAATTATAAATAATTTAATTCAATAGATAATGCTTAAAACCCTATAAAATAAACCAGAAGACAAAATAACATAACAAAGTTGATTCTTGAAGAGAGTGAGTTAGTTCGTAGTTTATAATTAATTGAACGTGATTCAAAATTAAAATTAAAATTGTATTTGAAAACATAAACTAGAACATTGAAAAATTGCAGAGTGAGGAACATAAGAAAAAAGCAATGTAAGCAATAAAATGTTGTGAAATGAAGTGCGTAGTGGAGCTCTGCTCTGGTGCGTCACAAATCGCGATGGAATTGTATCCTCGTGCGAGATACAGAAAGGAAAATCTGAAGAAAAAAAATAGAAAAAGGAAAAATTGAACTCACTGTTAACCGCGCCCGATGAGCAAGTCCGTCTGCGTTTTCCGCCCAGTTGTGATCAGTGTTTCTATGTTGTTTTCGTGGATGGATGGATCTCTGGTTTTCTAGCTAAAGTGTGAACAACCCATTCCCTTGTCTCAAATAGCTAAAGTATTCGAAGGTGAAAGGTAAAGATGATTGATAAATAATACTTGAAACAGGAACAACAAGAATTTTTTAAATAATCATGACCTTGAGACGATAGAGTTGCATTGGAGAGTAGATGAGTCGGACTCGAATACAATCCGGACGAATTTGTTCGCATCAGTAAAGTGAATGGGCTGTCATTTTGTTTGAGCCCGTATAAATTGCCGAGTCTCTAACACAACATGCAAAAGTTGTAACGGTCATGGAACATCCACATTGCACTTCAACCACATCCACATTGCTGCCATGCATCTAGTGTCGTCCTCCCAATGCTCGTTGATGTATGATGAACGTCATTCGAAATCGCATAATTACGTGTAGTCCAAATGTATTATTTTTTATTTTTTAAAATCAATATTTTTATTATTTTTGACTTTTGTAAATTTATTGGCTGTCTAGAGGCCTCTTCATATTTTTTAAGTGCTTCTGAAAGAGCTTGTGCCTCTTTTTCGTTTGCCCTACAAAACAAAAAACAGTCATCTACAAATAATAAGTGCGTCAGGAGTGGGGCTCCTCGACACACTTTGATACCATGGATTTCCCCTCGGGCTTCTAACTTTTTGAGCAAGACTGAGAGGCCTTCCGCACAAATAATAAACAAAGTATGGGGACGACGGTTTCCCTTGTCGTATGTCTCTTTCAGGATATCGTAAACCAATACCCTTCCCATTTTCACCCATTTCTCGTCAAAATCCATCTTCCTCATCATACATTGGACAAAACTCCAGTTTACTCAATCATATGCTTTGTTAATATCTATCTTCAGTGCTACTTCCCCCTTCTTACATTTGGATTTGCGTTTCATGTGATGTAAAATTTCAGATGCTACCAAAAATTATCAAGAATAGATCTATTTTCCACAAAAGCTGATTGTTCTTGTGAAATGCATTTTGGTAATAACCTCTCGAGTCTATCAGCTAACACCTTGATATGATTTTGTAAAGGATGTTGCATAGTGAAATAGGGCGTAAATCCCTCATAGTTTCTCGATTATCCTTCTTTGGAATTAAGACTATTTATTTCCACTAGTTTTTTGGAGAACTCATCTGTATTCAGCCACAAGACTCCAGTATGAAAAATCTCTGCTCCACAAAGATGCCAAAAACGCTTATAAAAATCCGGATTCAAACCATCTGGCCTTGTGCCTTGTCTGAGTGCATTTGAAACAACGCTTTCCGAAATTTTTCCATGCTAAGTGGTGCAAATAACATATCATTATCTTGTTGAACAACCACACCATTATTCAATATTTTATTTAATGACATCGATTTACTAATTTTGACTTTGTAATGGCTCTATAACTTTGTTAGCAAATATTTTACGTAATTTAAATAATATAAAATTTGAGTGAACCATCAAATCCGTCCTTGAATTTTTACGGGTCGGCCAAATTCGTCCCTCAATTATGTGAAATATCAACTTAGTCCTTGAATTTGTCAGACGTCCATCAAAAAGGTCCCTCCGTCCAAGTGCTCTGTTAGCCATGCTGATCTGTCGTCCTGCATGCTGTGTTGTCTTGTACACGTGGCAAGAAGGAAGCCACGTGTTCAAGGACTAATTTGATTTATTTGGAAAAAGTCCAATTATCACTTTTCAATTTAATTTTTTTTCTGCTTTTCCCATTTTGCCCCTGCATTACCGATACTTCCTTCCTCACATTTCTCTCAGAAACATAAAAAACGTTCTTGACTCTTCTCCTTCCCGCTAAAACTTTCTCCATTCTCACCACTCCAAAACCATCATCATCTTCGACGATTCTCACGTTTTTGAAGTTGTTGTGTTCGGCTGTGGTTAAAGGTAACACCTTTCCTCTAATTTATCAAGTTTCTGTGTTCGTATTTACCATTTTTTTGTCTGTTTTTTCGTTTTAAGTTTTTATCATTTTGTTTTTGTGATCGTTAATGCTTGTCTTGTTCTTTGTTTGTGTTTGTTGTGTTTTTGAGACAGTTGTTTTTATTAGAGTTTTAGGGTTTTGGATTAAGACTTAAATTTTTTTTTTTTTCTGGTTGGTTTCTAAAATTGATGAACATTTAAGTTGTTGAAGCAAAATCCTTTTTATTATTTTAAGGATTACAAACATATTTATTTAATTATATATTGTTATCTACTAATGATTTTTATGAGAAATGTTTATGAGAATGATCTCAAGAATGATCTTGGCACATGACAAGTACAAACAAAATAACACTCACGTATGAAGACAAGAGTGAACTTTTTATGCAATGGTTTATGCATCATTAAAGGCAAGAAATTAATATGGAACATTTTGTCTCACCAAATAAAGGAATAAGATCATATGACTTTATTTGGGTATTTATGGGCTTTTAAGGAATTTGATCCATTAAGGAGAAAGACCCATTAAAAGAAATATCTCTTATCTCCAATGACATGTACATGATATCATGCAATGACATCACAAAGGTCACTTCACATGAGCTGTAGCAAAAACAGCTTGCAAAACGCGTGAAAGCTCATCTCATGTACTTGCTGGATTTTCAAGAACGTTCTGGACAGGCTCAAGAACATTTTGCAAGTGTATTTTTTCATACCTTTCCAACAAGCAAAGTTTGGAGCGCAAACTTCAAATTCAAATTAAAGGAAAGGACAGCTGGTTTATTGATTGGGGAACAAGTCTTTGGCTTCTATAAATAGAGGAAGACATCCAAGGCAAAAACCAAGAGTTTGAAATACAAAAACATTTATCTTTCACAAAGCAAACAAGCTATCAATCTCTTCAACAATCTTTCTACAACAAGCAAAGCAAACTCCATAATCTTTCACTATATTTACCATCTTTATCTCTTTTATTTGAGAATATCTTTTTGAGTTTGCCTTTGTAAAAGTCTCTTTTGTTTTGAGACATCACGACCAAAACTCATCATCATACAAGAGTGTAATCTAGTTCTCAAGTCTATTGGGCTTAATAGTTTGAGAATAGGTGTTCTGGACTGATCTGGTGTGATCAAGACCTTATAGTGTTGGTTAGAAGTTTCTATCAACTGAAATCTATAGTGGATAATCTCACACGAAGTGTGGAGACTGGAAGTAGCCGGATTGGGTGACACAATATTCACACACAATCACACACTCTTTATTTACTTATCTCCAAAACATTCTGGTCCTATTTAAACCTCTACTATATCAATCCAGAGTGCTCTGGTCCTTATAATTAAAGTATTACTTTACTAATTTCTTCCAGAACAATCTGGTCCTGTTTAAATCTCAATCATATTAATCCAGAGTTCTCTGGTCCATATAATTAATTAATTACACTGCTTCCAGAACATTCTGGTCCAAGATAAAACAACTATATAATATTTAACTAAAGTTTAAATTCAGCTCAATATATTGTTTTATTACTCTTACTCTCCAGAACATTCTGGTCCTTAACTAAATCTTTATATTCCAGCTTTATATCATTCTCTTATCTTGCTCCAGATCATTCTGGTCCTAAAATTATTACTTACTTGACTGACTTGAGTATAAAATTTAATATAAACTTTCAGGAATAATTTAAAAAGGGTCACAATTCAAACCCCCCCCCACCCCCCACCCCCCCTTTTTGTGACATTTATTGCTACTTCATAAGTTTGTAATGAAGGAATTTATAGGTTAATAAAACAGTTTTAAGGATCAATTTAATATATGATTAAACAATTAGGGACTTATTTGATGATTTTTTAATATAACGTAGGAATCTATTTGATAGATAGAGAAATAATTCAAGGACTAATTTGATGGTAATATTATTACATAAATGTTACATTCCTCAATCACCTTCAACCTCTTTTCATTAGAACTTTACCATAGGCCAAACATATAATGGCATTCCTCGGTTTTTTGAAGTATTGGATTTTCTAACAACCCAAATTCTAGAACACCAACATTCAAGCACTCTCACAACACCATTAAACTTGAAGCTCGACTTTCATGACTGTTTTTTCCCATATTCCCACCCCCCATCATTTCAGATTCAATTTCAATAGTTTTGCTTCAAGAAATTTTGAGGATTTTGGCTTTCAAATTCAATACGAAAAAAATTAGGGTTTGAAGTTTTTTGAATTGGGGAAGAACTGGACCATTTATAATTGGAAGATATTTTGGTGATTTTAGAGTGTAAATTGCAGATTGTGTAATTAGGGTTCCAATGTTATACAATTGGGGAAGAAAGAGCCGTTAGGGAAGAAAATAGCTGTTTGGGAAGAAAGTCAAAATATTTTCTGCAAATCAATCAATTTAGTCCTTCGAAATGTTTGTTATTATCGGCCAAATTAGTTCCTGCCTGCATGGACATGTGAGAGGTTAACGGCCACGTTAGTCTCGTTAACGCTCCATTTAAACAGAAGGACTAACTTGATTGACATTTAACAAATTCAGGGATTAAATTGATATTTCGCATAATTAAGGGACGAATTTGGTCGACCCGTGAAAATTCAAAGACAAAGTTGATGATTCGCTCTATAAAATTCTCATTTAAGATATATAGATGCACACATACACTTAAATAAAATATAAAATATTGATGCCTTAAAAATTACGGTGTCCTGGATTGCAGCCCCTGAGCCATGCTGAGGGCTACCCTTGGTTGTATGTACAATCAAGATTTATATGAATAGTTAGTTAGTTTTAATTTGTTGAGAGTAAATAGCAAAATGATAAAGTGGTTTTGTTTTTTTGTTACAAAAAAGATAAGTGGTTTGACCTCCATACAATGGGACCCAGAATATAAATACTAAAATATAATTGAACGAAACTAACTAATCCGTGTGGGTCGCGCTTAGTAGAAGGGAGTAAGCAAGTATCCTTCGCTTTCGTTTTTCTTCTCTTGTTGAAGTACCCATCGCATTCGCACGCGTTTTCATCTCAATTCGTTTTCTTTTCTTCTCTATTATCATCTTCTCCGTTTCTTTCCTCTTATTCCAAACCCTAATTTTCAACAGGTTCCTTCCTTCATCTTCTTCTCATCATCATCATTCCTTTTTATTAAAATTTCATAATTCTCATATTGGATTCTGTTGCAGGAAGACCGGGTTTCAATTCAATTTCATAATTCTCACAAGATGAAATCATCCATGTTTTCAAAGCTTTTTGGTAAAACTAAACAGGATCAACAAGCCAATACTCTATCAACTTTAGAAAAATTAAATGAGGTAAATAAATAAAACTCCTAATGGAACTCAATTTTTCTTACTGAATTCTGCATAATTCATTAACATAACTGTTCACTCTTTAAACTGCTAGCACTCGATTACGTTTATATTGTTATTCGGAATATAGTTTTGTTTTTCTTAATTGATAAGCAACGTTATTGTGGATGTTGAATATCAATTGTTCCATATCTCAATTAAGCCTATAGTTATAAGGATACTACTTTTTGTTCTATAATAATAATAATTTGTATTTAGTTTCTTTCTTTCGGTGGTTTACAGTTTGAGGGAATTTTTTATAACTTGAAGTATTTTGTTGCTTGAATTATGTAGACACTTGGAATGCTAGAGAAAAAGGAGAGCGTGCTTCTTAAAAAGGCTGCAGCTGAAGTTGAAAGGGCTAAAGAATTCACAAGAGCCAAGAATAAAAGGGGTACGTACCAAAACCTTTTTTTAAAGAATATAAGTGGGAGTGGGACGCATAGACCCTGTTTCTATAGCAAAAGATGAAATTAAATTATTATTTTTTATGTTTGTTTCCATATATTATTTCGGAGAACTTATGAAAATAAGCTGAAAAAAGCTTATTAAGCGCATCATAAGCTGTTTTTATAAGTTCTCCCAAACACTAGCACAAAAATTATGCCGGTAGATAAACTCAAATAAGTTAATCCAAACAGAGCCCATAGTGTATCCCTCCTTATGACTTGCACTTGTGTTAATTTGGAGAATATAAATGTGTACTTTGCTCAAAATCAATCCAGCCTTCATTGAAGAGAAACTTGGGTAGCACCAACTGTAGAAAAGAGGGTAAAGTTTCTTCATAGGTGATTGGTTTGGCAATCTTTGGAGATGACCTATAGAAGCAGTTAAGGACGGCAGATCAGGTAGTTCGGTAGGTTTAGGGTGCCTACTACGACATCACTTTATAAAATGTGAGCTGATAGAAAAGGAAAGACTAGAGTGAAAGTGGGAGTGACTGGGTGAGCAATGAGCATATACAAGCTTTACCTGATCATTCTATTGTACATTTTACCAAATTTCTATAGATAAGTTTTACCTGGACATTTTATGCTAAAAATATCTCAACACACAGACGCACCCCTCTTTAGAAATTCATTATTAGTGGAGCAGGTTCACGAGTCAAATATATTAATCTCTAGTAAAGTTTTCTTTTTGAATTTCTATCTATTGCAGCGGCGATACAATGTTTGAAAAGGAAAAGGCTATATGAACAGCAAGTAGAGCAGCTTGGAAACTTCCAGCTGCGTATTCATGATCAGGTGACAGTGCCGCTTCTTATTCAGTAACTACAATTTCATATCCAGCAGTTACATTCATTATTTTCAAAAGTGGACCAACCATTAAATCGCTAAAAAGATTCAAAACTGGACTGACCATTAAATCGCTAAAAAGAAAGGTTCAAGTCTGCTTAGTTCAACCACCATTTTGTATATTAACGTAGATATAGACTCACATACACTCTATTAAACCTGATCAGAAGCCCAACCACCTGTCAATTTTCTACAAAAAACCTGCCCAAAGGCATTTTTATAGTTTTCTACTTTTCTTGCAAAACTTAGGCATTTGACAATTTTCTCCTGATGGCTTTCATGCGATTTTCATGCAAAAACATGGACATTTCCCTTAAGTGGATATTTTTCCCCTGAGCTTTTGCGTTGGTGCTGCACCTAGTAATGCTATGTAATCATATGAAAGTAAACAAATATCATACTTACGGATCTGTGTGTGAAACATGTATAAATAAATAAAGAAAAATATAAAAATATCTACCATAATTCAATGATTTATTACATTACTGGTATGAAATTCAAGTGATATACTGATATTATTTCTAACATACATACTAGTATCATATATAATGAGAGCAGAAGGGGAAGACAGGAGATTAGTAGCAAAATCTTGTTGCATTACAAATTGTTGTTTTTCTCATATTGATTCTAAATAAATTGGTAATAAAAAAATCATTATTATTATATTATTTAAAGGACCAGTTCAATCATTTGAGCAATGAACTGTGACTTGTTCATGCGGGTTGACTGGTTGACTACCAGTATGGTGCAGGAGGGTTTTATTAGTAATTTAGTAGTATTTATTATTTAGCCAAATCTTAGTAATTTTCTAGAACTTTCTATTATTATTTCGTTTTATTTTATTTTGGCCCACGGGTTTGTTATTTCTTTCACTATATAAGCAGAACTTATGTAGCCTAAGAGGCACACTTTTTGATTCAATAAAATTATTTGAGATTTTCTCTCAATTCTGGTGGATTCCGGAAACCCTTATTTTGATAGGTTTGTCGCTTGCAACCCTATTTTCACAAGTTTGTCGCTTGCAAACTTGTTCTTTTCTATCTAGGTTTAGCGCTTGCTAGCCCTACGCTTCCGTATTGCGTCAGTTGGTATCAAAGCAGGTTTCTCCTACTTTTCCTAACGGATCAGCCATGGGAGATCAACTGATGACGAGGGCAGAGTTTGCCGGCATCACCGCGACTCTTACCACGGACATCAAAGCTCTGTTAGATCAGATGTCGGCGTGGACATGTAAGGTTTACAACAACAACAGAAACAATCCGAACAGAGGAGAACCAATTCCGGTTATTAGGGTTTGTAATAACATCCCTATTATTGTTACGTACCGAAAATCAAAATATGTCAATGAATCTGATTTGGAATATTATGAGTGTAGATATTACAACAAGTTGACGGATGATTACTACGAGATTGAAATCTCCGATTCGGTATATCGTTGTCCGTTTTGTTACAACAAAGATTACTCCTAGTCCGACCTTTTGAGACATGCTTCCAGAATAGCTGATAACTCACGTAAGAAGGTTAAAGATATTGCTAGACATTCTGTTTTGATAACATATATTCTAAGAATTCTTACGACGTTGAAAGAGGAGATCGACGTTGCTCGTACGACCGAAGCGTTTCCGACGTCTGTGAAACCATGTGCTCATCAGTCTCCACAATACTAACAACAGGTTCGGTGACTGAATGTTCTTCGACCGGTTTCACAGACGTCGGAAACGCTTCGGTCGTCCGAGCAACGTCGATCTCCTCTTTCAACGTCGTAAGAATTCTTAGAATATATGTTATCAAAATAGAATGTCTAGCAATATCTTTAACCGTCTTACGTGAGTTATCAGCTATTCTGGAAGCATGTCTCAAAAGGTCGGACAAGGAGTAATCTTTGTTGTAACAAAACGGACAACGATATACCGAATCGGAGATTTCAATCTCGTAGTAATCATCCGTCAACTTGTTGTAATATCTACGCTCATAATATTCCAAATCAGATTCATCGGCATATTTTAATTTTCGGTACGTAACAATAATAGGGATGTTATTACAAACCCTAATAACCGGAATTGGTTCTCCTCCTCTGTTCGGATTGTTTCTGTTGTTGGCGTTGTTGTTGTAAACCTTACCAGTCCACGCCGACATCTGATCTAACAGAGCTTTGATGTCCGTGGTAAGAGTCGCGGTGATGTCGGCAAACTCTGCCCTCGTCATCAGTTGATCTCCCATGGCTGATCTGTTAGGAAAAGAACAGGAGAAACCTGCTCTGATACCAACTGACGCAATACGAAAGCGTAGGGCTAGCAAGCGCTAAACCTAGATAGAAAAGAACAAGTTTGCAAGCGACAAACTTGTGAAAATAGGGCTGCAAGCGACAAACCTATCAAAATAAGGGTTTCCGGAATCCACCAAGAGAAAATCTCGAATAATTTTATTGAATCAAAAAGTGTGCCTCTTAGGCTACATAAGTTTTGCTTATATAGTGAAAGAAATAACAAACCCGTGGGCCAAAATAAAATAATAATAGAAAGTTCTAGAAAATTACTTCCATTTGGCTAAATAATAGATACTAATAAAACCCTCCTGCATGACAGTACTTCCATTTTTTGCACTGTTTTTTTAGGGTTGAGTTGACCGATTGGAGGATCAGTTCTTAAGTTTTCTCGATCTGAGAAACCAGTTCAGTCTTGTTCCGATAACTATGAGTGCAACATGATTCAGTTTTTAAGTGTCTTTGATATCTTATGCTGGTGATATGTGTTACAGATGATAATGCTGGAAGGTGCCAAGGCAACCACAGAAACAGTAGCCGCATTGAGAACTGGAGCGGCTGCTATGAAGACTATGCAACAAGAAACGTATGTAGCACTACTTATGTTTAAAAAAATTGTGATCTTGTTCTTGATATATATATATATATATATATATATATATATATATATGTATGTATTGCATGTTGGTATATACTTGGTGTGTTAAGGCTTGGTTGTTGTTGGTATATATCTACTTGTTTTAAAACCTGAAAAAATTTATAATATTCTTTTGATGTGGAAAATATTCTTCTTGTATGTAACCTTTTTTTGTTTAACGCTCTTTCTTATCTTTAGGTTAGTGATTTGTGACTTTGTTGAGTTGCAATATTATATTTTTTCAGGAATATTAATGATGTTGACGCAACCATGGATGAGATTAATGAACAGACTGAGAACATGAAACAGATTCAGGAATTATTGTCAGCTCCAATTGGTGCAGCTGCTGATTTTGACGAGGTTATCTCTAATAATAATTTGTATTTTCACTCTGCTATGGAAATTTATCTTTTGATAGATTTGTCATTAAGCGTCTATTTATACGTATTTTGTGAAATATTCGGTCAGCATTCTGAATTTGTTTGCCATTCAGGATGAACTGGAAGCAGAACTTGAAGAGCTAGAGGGTGCTGAGTTGGAAGAACAGCTTCTTCAGCCTGCAATTACAACTCCAGAAGCCTCGGTGCATGTCCCAGCTAGGCGGCCTACTCGTCCGGTGCATACAAAGCCCACTCCTGAGGAAGAATTGGCAGCTTTGCAAGCTGAGATGGCACTTTGAGCAGGTCCCTTTTCTCGGCTACGACACTATTGATCTATTCTTATCTATGCATTAATATGTTTGTCTGATTGGTATGGCAATTAATGTATAGCAGTTGAATGATTTGTGGATTCTTGTTTCATTTCAACGTTTGCACAGTTGAATTCTGCGGTATGATAATATTTTGAAATGAATTGCTTGAAGCTGCTTGGCAGAAAAATATGCCTGTCCTGTTTTAAGCAGTTCTTGTTAATGATATATTGCTTCTCGCTTTGGTTAGGTCAGAATTTTGCAGGCATTGATGATGAGAATGATACGGGGCATACATAAGAATTGGAACCAGTGACTTGGAGAATTCTGCCTCTCTCTGTCACTTTTATCTTCGGAAATTATTGAACGGAGGATGCACATGTAGATTATAGATATTGAAAATTAATTTTGCCTTTGATGTCACCTTGCTAGATTTTTTTTTTTACGCAAAACAAAATCAAGACAATTCATTCAATAAAATGTTCCAAATACAATGATTAATAAACGTGAAAACGTTGCGAGTAGCATAGTTGGTACTCTGATATTAGGGTTGAGCACCGGCCGGTTTACGGCCCAAAAATGGCACAGTAGATGAAACCGAAGTCACCAAATTGAGACCCAAATTCGACCGTTGATTGGCTCGGTTTTGGCGGGTTTTGGATGTGTAGGTCGGTTTGTCCGGGTGGGTTGGATTGGTTATGGGTCTCAACAATGGAAAAAAAATGTAGAGAAATAGAAAGAAGAGGTGAATGACTTGGCAAAAAACCGGAGAAAGCTTCTCTCGGGTGCTTGTTTCTTTGTTTCTCTTTTCTAGAGGATGCTTGCTTCTTCTCTCTTGTATTCGTAAGCTCAAGTATCAATGTATCATTTCTTGTAATGAAGAGTAAATTAGATATTCAGTCCCTTAACTATTTAAGAGGTTTTATGTTGGTTATATAATTAATTTTCGTTACATTTTGGTCCCTTAACTCATCTCCGGCCAAATAAATCCATTTTGTTAACCTTTGTACATTAACATTCATCATCCTCTTCATCATCTTCATTCTTAACATTGTAGTCAATCCCAGATAGCGGCGTGTAGCGGCTGATCCTGAAGGTGGGACAACATGATAGAGTATAGCGGTATGACAAGTAGCGGTCCGTGATGTTTGACTGTTTTTTGGACAAATTACATGAATAATACCTACAGTATAAAAAACATATTTAATACAAAATATATAAAATTAAATATAACACTCAAATCTTATGAAACATTCATAAATCAGAACACCAAAGAATAAAAGAAATAGGACCGAATAAAAAAAATCATAAAACAAGAGAACAAAATGATCTGAACAGTGGAAAAGAATCGGCGACAGCGAACGTAGGAAGAGATTGTGTGAGTTCAGAACAGAGAAAGAGAAAAAAGATCTCAAGGTCGTGTTTTCCAGTTGGAAGATAGAATAATGTGTTTCGCGGTGCAGGTGGACGAGAGGAAGAGTTGAAAAATGTTAGGGTTTACGAAATCTCCAAAATGTCCTCAATGATTTTAAAAATTGAGTCAATTTGGAAATTTCCTGCTATAATCAAGCAATGGTCCCAAATCCGCTAACCGATAAGCCGTTATAGCAGTAGCAGATGCTATTTGATTATGTACCGCTACACTACGCACAACCGCTATCGACCACTATTGACTACTTTGATTCTCAAACCAATAAAATTCATCACATTCATCATCAAAACTCAAAAAATTAAAAAATAAATAAAAATCCATATTTCTTCTAGGTTCGAATTGTAACACAAAATTCCAATTTAACACTACAACATCACAGTGCACTTATTCTTAGTTCATTCTTTCTCATAAGACAACTTAAACTGAAACCCACCAAACCAGAATGAAGATGCAAGAGTGAATGGGGGGTGACGGTCACTCCTCTAGTCTATACAAAGCCATCAAAGAAGTCTTCCCTAAAACACTCATTTTAAAATCCCCACCAAGCTCCAATTTTGATACAAGAAACAGAAACCCAAACGCCCATTATTAGTTCAAAACCAAAATGAGAAATTCGAAAATAAGGATAAAATTAGTTTTGATTAATTGTGTTGATTTCAATAGCAAAATTAGTATCATTTACTAAAATACCTTTATTAATTGTAGTTAGTGGCGTAGTTAAGTTGGATAAAATTCAATAAATAAGAGTATAATCATGGAAAAAAGAGAAACAAATATTTTAAAGTGACATGAAAATAATAAACATATTATTTTGAGACGAAGAAAAAAATGATAAAGAAACAATTATTTTGAGACGAAAGGGAGTAAGCTTGAGAGAAACAAATTGATCTTTAATTAATTGCGATGGTATATGGAAAGTCAAAAGAGAAACAAGACGTGACACTTGCAAAGACAAGGCATATGCACTGCACACATTGGACAACGTCTTGAATATCAAACTTCAGATTACTAGCATTCATGAGTTTAAATTTCCACCAATATCATCTACTACATGCTTGAAATCCGTCTCTATAATATTAGTTACGATTACTAGCATTCATGAGTTTAAATTTCCACTAATATCATCTAGTACATGCTTGAAATCCATCTCTATAATATTAGTTACCCTAATTTAAATATATATGAGACCCACATAATTTGGTGGGATCCATATAAATTTTATCCAATTGAAGAAAATGTATGTTTAAATGTGTGTTGCTAGCATTCATGAGTTTTTTTATCCAAAGATACAATATTGAATGAACGCTGTTTAATCTTCAAGCGTAATGGAATTGAAATAGTTTTCTATGGTATTGATTCATTTTTGTTACCTTTTCTCCCTTAACTTAATGCGGCTTATGACGGACAATATCCGTGTTGCTTATAACCACAAAACTTGATACACAATGAAGAAACGGGAACCCAGTCCCAGACTGTGCAAGTGGGAGAGCTAACAATGTTTAAAGGGTGGAAGGGAGGTGTTTGTCAATTTATTAATAAAAATAAGGGAGGTTATTATTGTGTCATTTAAGAAGAGTCTAAGAAAGATGAGTGTTATTTGAACAACTAATTTGATTGATAATTACTTATTTGACAACCATACGTTTACAAAGAAATAATAGGTATTTGCACGAAAACCATAGCCATAAAAAGATAAAAATAATATGAATATGAGAGAGAAAGTTGTCACCAAATGGATGTTCAAATATCATTTATCTTTAACAAAACGGGTTGCACTTTGGTGACATTGAAGTTTGATGGCATTGGTAACATTTGTTATCTCTCTCATAACCATTCATTCTTTCATCAAAATTAATTTATACTAATGTCACCAATGTCACCCAAGTATCTTCTTAAGAAAACCTTGGGATGGTTAGTGTAATTTAACTTAATTTATTAATAAACCAAATATTTTTATGCAAATCTCAACTCCAACATCTTTATACCCCTAATCGCAGCTCCAAATTCAGCCAATAACGCAGAAACTTCCTTATCCAAATTCAACTCAAACACACAATACGTTTGCACACACAAACACGCTACCAAATCTGTGATGCAAACTTCCTTCAAAAAAATAAAAAGAAAAAAATCTGTGATGCAAACTCTCGACAGTATGAAGAGGCAGAAAAAACAGATAGCTCCTGTTTTATCTAAATCTCATTTGCTCAGTCACTCATAATCAAAACCGACCATTATTCATTTGTTGTTATTCGTTAATGTGATGAATAACGTTTATAGTCCCTCCGTCGCTATATATAAGACCCTTTTGTCAAAATCACGGGAATTAAGATAGTGGATATTTGTATTAAAGTTGTTTGTAATCACTATTGTTTTTACAATTTTATCTTCTTAAGAAAGAACGTTAGTTTATGTTTTCAATATGTTATTTTTTTTTTTTTTGGTCTTAGATGAAGTGGTAATCCACTGAAAATAAACTCACACACAACTGTGAGATCCCGGGTTCGAACCCGGGTCATGACGTCCGGCCTTGCAATTTCGGCATTTGCCAGTTTTGAAGAAAAATATGTATAATAAATAGGGGCATGTATGTAAAAAAATAATTAATGTAGTTGGAAATAACAAAGGGGTCTTATAAAAAGGGACAATTTTTTTTTTCAAAAGGGTCTTATAATTAGGGACGGAGGGAGTAGATGACAAGGTTTCTGGATGAAAAAAAAATATAACCAAATGCATCAATATACTCTGCAACAGTACATGTATAATGTGTAAAGCACGATAAGATTTCAAAGGGTTGTTTCAAAATTATCATCTATATATACATCACATCATGTCTGTTCAATAATTCCCCAAAAAAATCAAGTGATTGTAAGGTTAGGCAGAATTCTCCAAGTCACCGGTTCCAAATCTTTAGAGGTAACACATGTCATGCACACCAATGCCTGCAAAATTCTGGTTTTAATAAAACACAAGCAAATCTGTTACCAAATGCATAAAATAAGATATTCAGAACTTTATTCTGACAAGCAACTTAAAGCAATTCAATTCAAACTAAGATAGTATAAATTAAATCAATTGTGAAAAGTGATATCAAGCATGAAATTGGTGCAGATACAAACCACTCAACTGCTCCGTTAATTGAAATACTAATCCAACCAAAATAGATTAAGGGTGTGTTTGTTTCAACTTTAAAATTAATGGATTTTGGGCTAAAAGAATCTAGATATTTTTTTAGAGATTTTAAAAATAATCTGAAGCTATTTTTGTTTGCTTACTATCATAAAAATCATTTTTTTAAGATTTGAAACTCTTACAATTGAGTTCCTTGTTTTTAGAAAAAATAGATTTTGAAAAAGCTACTAGAAATAGCTTTTCATTTTGAGGCTAAAAATAAATTTTTTAACAAAATGGATTTTTTTTTTAAATCTGAAACAAACACTACAAAAATAAATAAATTATTTTTTAGTTAAAAAAATAGATTTTCTTTCAAGAAAATCCCAAACAAACGGGCCCTAAGGCAATCATTGAATAAATGGTGTGGTGGATGAGTTATGGAACCTGCTCAAAGTGCCATCTCAGCCTGCAACTTTGCTAATTCATCTTCCTCAGCTGTTGGTTTCACAGACACAGGGTGGGTATGTTGCTGCCCAGCTGGGACATGCACCGGGGCTGCTGGAGTTGTAATTGTAGGTTGAAGAAGCTGTTCTTCCAACTCAGCACCCTCTAGCTCTTCAAGTTCTGCTTCCAATTCATCCTGAAATAAAAAATAAATTCAGTATGTTGCCTGGGTATATTGTATCATATAATACATATGTCAATATTCAATAACGATTCAATCTGAAATAACAAAAAATTTGAATCAATCTTGTAATAAAAAAATCCTCTTCAGCATAGAGTAAATAAATAAAAACAACATTAACAGTTGAGAAGACAACCTCATCATAGTCGGCTGGGCCAATTGGAGCTGACAATGCTTCCTGAACCTGTCTCATCTTCTCTGTCTGTTCAGTGATCTCATCCATGATATTGTCAACATCATCAAGATTGCTGAAAAAAATATAGCAACCGATCAAGAGCAAGAGCATGAAACAATATTAGCTAAAAACATGAAGATATTTGTTCATACAGTATTCTCAGGTTTTAGAACAAGCATGAAAGAGGTAAAACATACAAGTGTACATCAACAATGAAAGAAAGGAAAATTCATAAACATTGCTATGTACAATTCTGTTTGCATGCGCTTCATAGCAAATGCTCCAGTTCTCAACGCATCAACCGTTTCTGTAGTCGCTTGGGCTCCTTCCAACATTATCATCTGCAACATATATTACAAGTATATGATAAAAATAATACTTACAAAAAAATTAATCATGTTGCCCCACTAGCAGTAAAAAATATAAGTAGAAACTAAACTCGATCCGCCAGTCAGACTGGGAAGACTTGTAACCAGTCCTCTAACTGGTCCAATCAATCCTAAAAAACAGGTAATATAATGGGTGAACTAATCACAGCCCATGAACCAGTCAAACTGTGCGGATCAATCATGATTCAAATGATCGAACTGCTCTGTCTTTTGTAGTTTTTCTAGAATCATGTAACAATAGTTGTTCTCAAATAATAACCAAAACTATCCATCTCTTTTAATTTGTCTAAATAGTTGTTTGTCAACCTGTGCGGATCAATCATGATTTAATGGATGGTAAGTTTCACTTCTTTCTTCTACATCTAGTGATTCAAATTCAAAATAAAACTAATGCATGTTAAAAAATCATGCAAATATAATTCATAACATCTGAGTGAACATTTAGTTGCAAGGGGATTTTTCACCTTTTTCTGACATTTTTCTCTTTCTCACACATTTGTGATATCCAACTCATACCGAACAGCAAAATTATAACATTTCTATTTTAATACTTAATCTTAATGATTTTCTCAATCAATAACGATACTAGCATGCATATCTAGATAAATAGAGGAATGTTTCTGGTGTAATTTGTGATACGAAAATCCCTGTCAAGCCTGACGAAATTTTTTACTTCACAACTACATGAACTACAGTGTTGTGTGAGAATGCATAGTGGTAGATAAAGAGCTTGCGCCAATGTAAGCTAACCATTACAGCGCCAAAACCATTACGATGAATGAGTACAAACATAAGACAATATAAGCTTAGGAATAAGAGCATTAAAGATAAAGTTAGAGAAGCATCCATAATAGAGAAAATAGTAAAGTCTCATCTTAAGTGATTGGAAATTTTATTGTGTATGGAGAAGAGCCATAGAAGCACCAAAAGGGGTGCAAAAATCAAATGCAGGATAGTCCAACAATTATAGACAGATAGAAACCGAAGAAAGCTATAGTGAAAACCATTCAGAAAAATTTGGTGATTTATCAATAGAAATGATTTACGATAGGACAATACGGGATTGTTTGATTCATGTAGTTGATCTTACTTAGTAAGAGAAGGCTTTTGTGATTGATGCTGTATTTTACTTAAATACTTGGCACAGATAGAAAACAGGTGCGAGTGTCTCAAGTATGCGGGTCAATTTGTATGAAAATAAGAAGATTAAATCATGACATTAACCATAAATTGTCAATATTAATAAAGCAATAAAGACACTTATAAGTTCTAACATTCACCACCCGCTGCAAATCAGATTGAAATTCGCAGCCTTAAGGCTATGTTTGGATTGATGGAAAATGATGGAAAGTAGTGGAATCAAATAGGTTAAATACTTTGGATTGTTTAAAATAAAGATGAGATGGAATGAAAAAGCGTTACACAGAATGAATTCAATCCCATTTCATCCAAAATCCCACTTTTCCTTGCCCATCAAATAGGGGAGACTGGAGTAAAACAAGTTTTTTCTCCACTCTTTCATTAAAATGAACAGACAATGGTATGGAAAATGGTACCTTATTTCATTCCATTCTACTTAAGTCTATCTTATTCTACTTCATTCCACTCTCCATTAGATATCCAATAATAGCCTAACAGTTTAATAGCTATTTCGGTTTTGAAAATAATAGTTATTAGCGGTTAACTTCTAACTACAAAGTTATGTTCACACACCTGATCATGAATACGCAATTGGAAGTTTCCAAGCTGCTCTACTTGCTGATCATATAGCCTCTTCCTCTTCAAGCACTGTATTGCCGCTGCATGAAAATAATATCATTATCATAATTTAGCAATATATGTAAATGTATTATATGCCACAATAGTATTCTCTATAACATGAATATTGTCACATACCCCTTTTATTCTTCGACCTCGTGAATTCTTTGGCTTTTTCAACTTCCGCTCCAGCCTTTTTAAGTAGCACTGTCTCCTTTTTCTCTAGCATTTCAAGCGTCTACATCATCCAAGAAACAAAACATTCAAAATAAGAATGATTCCCCAAAACAAGTAAACTACTATTAGAAACAACCAATAAAACTTGTAAAACTTAGGTGCATTACTCTGGATACTCTTCCTACGGTGTTTTTACATCTGTGTAAAATTGTACAGTACCTATGGTTTTGTACCAAATTTTAATCCTAAAACTTTTACACGCATTCATCATTACACGATCAAACAAACAATGCTTAAAAAGTTATACAAATAAAATAGTACACAACGTTACAAAACAATGCGTAAGTCAAATTTAATAAATAAGAGAAATGTTAACGAGTGCCCCTTTGGCTAGAGCTCACACAATTTAATTGTGGAGAAGTGGAGTGTCCGGGGTTCGAACCCCGGCTCCTACATATAATATGCAATATCCCTACCAACTGAGTTAAGCTCACGGGGATGCCCCTTTGTCTTAAATAGTAATTTTTTATAAAAACATGTGTATTTAATGCATCGGAAATTGAACATGGCTAAAGAGCGGGGCAATCTTTAACAAGACCCATAAATAAATTACACAGAATTCAGAAATCGGTGTTACCTCGTTTAATTTGGCTATAGTCTCTTGAGCACTGACTTTTGGTTTAGGTTTGCCAAGAAGTCGGGTAAGCAATGTTTTGGACATGGTTACAAGAATCAATCAAAATCGAAGTTCTGAAATCGCAAAAGGTAGCTCTATTTAGGGTTTGCGGATTGAGGTTTACAGAGGAATTTTGGTTCGTGAATGTGGTTTTGTTCCGTTTTATGTGAACCCGTTTTTCAAACCCATTAAAATAAGATTGATGAGTATTTTTTTTTTTAATTTGGTCTTTTTGGTTCATTTATATGTGAATTTTTTAAGTTTCAAATTTATGTTTTATTTTCTTATTTCAATCTTATTAAGATTGATGAGTTTATTTCATGGTTTTATTTTTTGAGATTGATGAGTTTTTTTTTTAATTTGGTTTTTAGGCTCATTTATATTTCAAACTTTAAATGTATGGTCATCATTTATTTTTTCGTAAGAATATTAGATTTGAGACTTAAAAATTCATGTGAAATGGACCAAAAATTCAAAATTGAAATAAAAAAAAAAAATAAATGACCAAATTATTATCTAAAAGTGAAATTTTATCTTCTTTTTTTTGACCTTATCTCTAGCGCTCTCTATTTTGACAATGACGTTATAACCGTCTAAAAAAAGAAAATAAAATCAGATGAGTTGCAATTAAAAGTAAAGAAGAACGACATATTGTTTATAGACACAGACAAAAACCTTATCGGTAACGATAGTTAGAGAGGAACCATTTCTCACGTGGTCCACCTTCTAATAGTTGTTAACCACATGTCAATCACCAGCCAAACCACGTAGGCAACTGACGTCGTCCATATTTTTGGCATATTTCATATTATATAATTTGATACTGTAATTCATTGGTTCATATAATATAATCAGAAACGTGCCGAAAATGTGCAAGAACATGTGCATTGGGGATTTTGCACGTTTCAAATTATGTAATATAAACCAGTCAAATACATATTTTTTTTTTGTGGTCCATATTGCAACAATAGCTACCGTGGTCACAACACATGAAACCTTTTAAAATTGGTGTGTTTGATTCATTTGCAACCTACTCCACGTAACCATTAACACTCAACTAGTAGATATGAATACCAAGCTAGTTGCAGTGTATTGTATGAGGGGAAAACTCAATATGTTTAAGGTCCACATTACGTTAAATTGTCTGGCTTGATGGATCAGCTGAACCAAATTAATGGCTGTCTCAACCACAAAGACACAAGATAGATTGATAGTCTTAAGTATCATCGTCCATCAATCTACTCATATGGGCGTGTTCAGTTCACCCAGATGAAGCTCCAAAACAACGACAAAGTGATAATCATGTTCTCTATATTTGATAATATGGTTGAAAGAGACCGATCGAGTTAGACGCTTTGTTGAATAAATATTTTCATGATGTTTTCAGGAAAATTTGATTAGGTCCAGGACTACAAATATATTATAGATTTTCATGGATAGATCCGATGAAGAACTTAGCTTGTCTTGTCCATTAGTTCATCCGTTGCTAAATTATAAGACGTTTTGGCCATTTAACAGGTATTAAGAAATAAAATTAATCTTGTATAGGAAATAGATATTAGGGTTAAATAATGTTTACCTATCTCATTTCACCAAGTTTTGGTTTACCCTCTATAATTTTTTTTAGATTCCCCAATATCATTTGAAAATTCTTTAATTTTAGACCTTCGACAATCTGAATGTGCAAAAACGATGACACACTAATTTGACTTTTTTAACTCATTTTCAAATATTTTTAATCCAATTGTATTTTCTATTATTACAAAATGTTTTTAAATAACTAAAACAATTTTTTTAATTCACCTGTATTTTCTATTACTACAAAATAATTTTAAGGCTTAATAGGTCATTTGGTCCCCTAATTAATTTCAAGTTTTCATTTTGGTCCCATAACTAATGAAACTCATGTTTGTCTCCGTCAGTCAAATAAATCCTGACAGTTAACTTTAACCCCCCAAAATGTTATGGTGGACCAACCTTAAGTGTGGTCCACCATAGATCCTATTAATTATTTAATCTTAACCCTTTGATCTTTCTTCATCTTCTTCCTCAATCTTGTTCATCATCCTCAACATCACATTCATCAACACCATCATTATCTTCATCATTTTTCGAAAAATTCAGAAACCTCGACCATCATCAGTAAATGGAAAATTCTTTACTCTTTCCATCATCCTTCATCAACAACAACAACATCATCATCACCATTAATTTCTATCAATAACAACCCCAAAAAAACAAACTCAATTGCAGATCAATAACACCAACACAAATTCAGTTTACTAGAGAAACAACCGTAAAGTAAAATTGCAGCAAACAATGCAAACAAAAATAGAATGAAGAAGGATTGAATTCAAAAAACCCTTCTTTCTACTAGTAGGAACCATAATTGCAGAAGCTTTTTAGTATTTCAACAACAACAACAAAAATGAAATCAAATTGGGTAAACGTGAAATTGAATACAAGGATCCCAAATAAAAATTTAAAGATCCCAAATCAGAAATACTAGGAATTCCAAAATTTGGCAACAAAAGAATGAAGAAGGATTGAAATCAAAGAATTTCATAGAAATGAAAAGGTGGGTCTCAATCTAAGCTATCCAGGATCACGAAAATGAGAACGATGGATGAGAAGAAAGTTCCAGATTCAATTGGAAGAAAATAAGGGTTTGTGGGTTCAATCCTGAGTGAGTAACGATGGAGAGAAGAAGAATCATTAACCTCTTTCGTCAACTTCCTTCTGCACCACATCATCATCCAAATGTCGCCGTTTCGGAGAAGAAGAATCAATCCTTTTATAGGTTGTTTATTTTTTTTTTGACTGTTTTTTTTTTTGTTTGGTGTTGATGAAGAAGATGAAGAAAGTGAAAAAATTAGTTGTTGATGGTTCGCTGTTAGATACAACGGCCCTTCGAAATCTAACCGTCCTTTTTTGGAAAAATAGATCAAAGGGTTGAAATTAAATAATTAATAGGATCTATGGTGGACCATTCTTAAGGTTGGTCCACCATACACATTTGGGGTTAAAGTTAACCGTCGGGATTTATTTGACTGACGAAGACAAACGTGAGGGACCAAAACATGAGTTTTATTAGTTATGAGACCAAAATGAAAACTTGAAATTAATTAAGAGACCAAATAACCTATTAAGCCTAATTTTAAATAACTAAAAACTTGAAAATTTTAGATTAAAGTTATCATCTCTTCTAACCAATCATCACAAATCAAAGAAAATTATAATTTATGAAGAAGATATGATTTTATGAGTTGCGTTAAGTGCTAATCGAATTATTTGGTCAGCATTTTTTTTCATTTGTATTTGAAATAATTAAAAGAAGAGATAAATACATTAATGTTTCATCCCCGCGAACTTAGCTCAGTTGGTAGAGATATTGTATATTATATGCAGGGGCCGGGGTCGAACCTCAGACACCCCACTTCTCCACAATTAAATTGTGTGAGTTCCTAACCACCGAGCTACTTGACAAAAAAAAAAAACATTAATGTTTCATTGATATTGTAAATCGATTTATAATTTGAGATTTTTTCTTCTCAAAACGACTTATGACTTGAGAGGGAGGGAATATCTTGTTTGTGTTTAATTATGTTATTGCAATTATCATTGTTTTCTTTTTTTGATCTAGTAGCCTAGTGGAGAAGTGGGGTGTTCGGGTTCGAACCACGGCCCCTGCATAAATTATGCAATGTCCCTACCAATTGAGCTAAGCTCACGGGGACTGCAATTATCATTGTTGACATCTTGGGGACGACGAGGTGCATACTTTTCTGTCTTTTAATTCCATCGTCAATGGCACCAAAAGGTATACATGTTACTTTTTGGTGTGAATCAGATGCACAACTATAGACTAATTTATCGGTTTATCTTATTTTTAAGAAACTAAACTAGTCCATTTAAATTAATATTAAGGAGAATCGAATCTGATACATTTCAAAAGTTCAAATCAACCAATGCTGATAATCCGGTTTAGAATACAACAAAACTCTTACACCCCATTCTGCGTTTGGGTGCCAATAATTTTATTTTTTATTTTGATAGGAGAGTGCCAATAAATGTCATTTGAGTATATAAACTGAAATCTTGGAAGAATATGGAATATTGATTTAAGAGGAAATAAAATTGCAATAATTTCTTGACCAAAAAAAAGAAATTGCAATAACTTACACGATATTTTTCCAATAAGTTCGCAATCGTGGCTTTAATGTTTTTATTTTATTTTTAGAAATGATTTTATTGTTTTACCATAAAGGTGTTAATGAATCAATAACAAAATATGGTAAAATAATAATATATCCTTAAATGAATGAAAGTATTTTTAAAGACAATGAATTGCATTAACATATTTCCATCTTTTCGTCAAAAAAACTTATTTTCATCCTAAATATATTTGTTTTCATTAAATTTGTATATAACTATTAGAGAAAATTACCATTTTAAAAATATCCCAAGATATTATTAATTGTTTCATTTTAAACATGTTAAAAAAAAACGCCAGTTGTTTCTCCTTTTGCTATCTCCATTTTTTTCGTATATTTACAAAACAATCAAAGCACTGTCTGTGTTCTTGAGAATTCTGTGTGTATTGTTCATATGGCTCATTATATCTCATCTCCAAAGTTGTGTTCAAGGTTTGAGTCAAAAAATAAGCTGTCTTCAAGGTGTTACATAGACTACTTATCAGATGATTTATTAGGCCAAATTTTCACCCGTGTGCCATCCAGATCAACCGTTGCATGCAAATGTGTTTCAAAACGTTGGTTGAGTTTGATTTCAAATACTGATTTCATAAAACAATTCACATCTCATCAACATTCTCTTTTCAAATCAATGTTGATATTCGTCACACCCCGTGAACTTATGTTAGCTTTTTGGGATCAATCTCAACATAATCAGTCTCTAGAGATTCCTATCTCTTTCCCTCCGGATATGCTCATCAAAGGTAAAGGCAGCAGCATATGCGGTTGTTCCAACGGCTTATTCTTGTGTTGTAACAACCGGTACACATATGGTAGCGGCTATTATGTTTATGATCCGCTTGTGAAAGGGCGTATCGATATACCTGATCCTTCTCCTCCTTTGACGTGTATCGAAAATTTATACGCCGTGGGATTTGTTTGCAAACCGAAGCAGAAGGTGACCGCTCGTCGTTCAAATAAACACAATTTTCGAGTTGTGATCATCAAGTCCTTTTTAGTAAGGGTGTCCGAGATCAAAGTTGATGTTTTCTCCTCAAAGACAGGGCAATGGAATCACATTGTTATGAAAATTCCGAAGGGCTTCGCTTTTGCTCCTCATTGGCTTCTGAGTTTTTCATACTGTGGAAAGCTGTATTTCATGGGGAGGGCAAACATTTTTGTGTTTGATCCTTATTCAAGAAAAAGGTACACTATTAATTATCCATCGGAAGCCGATGCGATGAATATAGTGAGTTGTGGGTTTCTCGGGATCTCTTGTAGTCGTTTGAGGATAGCTGATATTAGACAACATGATTTGAGAGTTTGGGAACATGTTGAAAAGAATCAGTGGGATTTGTTGCATTGTATTGATATATCTACAAAATTGCCACAAAAGTTTTGTGTTAATTACTACAAGAGGGTTGCAGGGTTTCATCCTTTTGATGGGGACATTGTGTATTTACATTCTTATGCTGAAGGAATTTTTGTTTGCTACTTAGGGACCCGGAAATTTGAGGCTGTTCCTGGTTATGAGAAAGCTGATATAAGTCCTTTTCAACTAGAGATATCAGATTTATTGCTGCCTCAAGAGTCCAGAGCCATCACAATCAACTGAATAGGATTATTATTGGATGAATTCTACATCTGTTTTTTAATTTCATAGTTTATTAGTTTGCTTAGTTTTTTAGGAGGGAAAACAACATGTTTCAAGTTTTGAATAATACAATTGTTCTTTATTGTTGAGTTTTATTTATTAAAAATGATATATGATGATGTAGTTTTCATGTTATAGTCATTTTTTAGATACATATGTTTGAGTTGTGTTGTTGGTTGTCACTCATAGTAGCTATATTTTCCTAGGAGAATTGTCATTTTTGAAATCAACTTTCTACATCAGAAGAGATTGTTTGACGAATAAAAAAGTCATAATCATCTCTTTTGCTCACACACTTACGATTGAAGGCGTGTCTCGATGTCCGACATGTGTTGTGTCCAACACTGACACTTGTGATTACATTGAATTATGTCATTTTCTCAAAATGTTAACGGTGTCGACGTGTCCGTGTTAGTGTCGTGTCCGATCTACGTGTTGTGTATGTGCTTCATAGATAATCATTTATGATTTTCAATGATTTTCTCAAAATTTTAACGGTATCGACGTGTCCATGTTAGTGTCGTGTCCGATCTACCTGTTGTGTATGTGCTTCATAGATAATCATTTATGATTTTAAATGAAAATCAAATACTTTTGGAAAAGTGTTCATTCATTCTCTAATTAAGGTTTTCAATACAATGTTGAAATTTATAGAAGAATTGAAAAAAAAAATCAAAAAGCTGGCTCATCATACATGGAGGAGTACCACGTAAGGGTGGGTTTTCAACTAAGTATTTGTGAGTGGTCTATGAGCTTACTTTTGATATATTGTCAACAAAATACAAATGAAAATCAACTTTATGCTTGACTTTATATGATATATGATTAAAGTTAAAGGTTTGTGGTGATCTCACAATTACAATTTATGGAGTTGATAGTGTAAAAGATCATTACTGTGACACTTTATATAAATCAAGTCAAAGTGTAAATGCTAAAAAGTTCCATATGAAGAAGGAATTGGTGAAAAATGAACTGAAAATTCGAAATAATACATCATCTTTCTAACCAAAGAATTATATAATGAGTTAACTTTAGTTTTTCAAAACACAGTCAAATTTGAGAGTATTGAGTTCCAAGCATTGTTTTGAAAGAGTGAAATAAGGGCAAACTCCAAACTTACATAATTTCATATTAATGACATCTCTCTCCCTTTGTCAAAGGTTTTAACATTTCATTCAAACTAGGCAAAGGTCAAGACTCAAGAGAAACAAACATTCAACTATTTGGAAACACAACAGGAATAATGCAAACTCTTAAATAACGACATCTCATGTGTGGGAAATTTTAGGTTGTACATGTGACGAGCGCTTGTGACCTGCTCTAGTTTAACTCTTACCGAATTCAAATAAATTAGTTTTTAACTCATATACCCTCATTGGAGGAACAAATAGAAGAGTATGAATGCATTGCATTTCCATGTGTGTACACTTCTAGAAGAACTACCTTGTACCTAACAACTTATTTTACACATGAATTATTGTTTGCCTTGTCATGAGGAGAGGTTTGTTACAAGAGAAACTAGAATACTCGAAGCATACCAGTTCCGATGGAGTACAAAAGAAACAGGATGTAACAGAAGACAAGAGCCGCAAATACAGTTTAACAGATCAAAAATAAATCAAAATCAGGTAAGCATTAGCTAAATATTTTACTGTTAGCATAGAATAAAAAGGTGGAAACCTTAAAATATCATTCAAAATAATCCCTCCATTAACTTCTATTACGTGATACCTTAACTAGACATGTCACATTTTATACGTTAATCTAACATCAATGTTTGATCATTGGTGACTAATTTGCCTATGAAATTTAGACCATGAATTTGATTAATGTATCACGTCATAGTCTCTAACAATAAAAACTAGTGGAACGGCTATTTTGACATACACTTCACAATGTTCAGACACTACCAGTAATCGACAATATGCATAAATCAGTCATGCTTGCAAATACATACAGAAGAAACAAACTTTGTAAGCCTTTTTCTGATCAACCAAACTGTATAAGGCTTTTTCAGCCTCAAATATCAGTATTAAAAACTCCACAAAAAAAAAAAAAAAAAAAAAAAAACTGCAGTGCTCCTCCTGCTACATTAATTTACAGAATGACTTAGCATAAGATAGAAATGTGAAAAGGGTTCCCGATTTCTGAATGTTCATATACTTTTTAGTAGTGGATACGGTGTTTAAATATGAGCACAACTACTTTGAGAGAAAACGTATATAGATAAAGGAGGTAGCTGAAGAATGGCCGAATACTGGTAGCTGAAGAATGGCCGAAGAGTGAGTCAAAATTATTGTTTAAGTGTAGTCCCACATCGATAAGTAAAGAAAGCAAGGGAACAGCAAGCCTAAGTTTCAACTCATACCTTTCTCGGCCTTTTGGCTAAGATTAAGTGTAGTATCTATTATGTGGCCCAATGGGTCACACAATATTAAAGTCTCTCGAGTGTCGTCTATGTGTTGCACTATTGCATGGGCTGACGCACCCCACCAATTAAGTTTAATTTTTTTTACTAGCTTTTGAACAGAGCTAGTCCAATTTGTTGTTGCGTATAAATTATGAATATTACTTTTTATTAAATTTTAAATAAAATTGTTTAGATTAAAATAGGCTTATTTGATCCAATGGTCCCTTAAATAATTTTAAGTTTTCATTTTAATCTCATAATGAATAAAACGTACGTTTTAGTCCTTCACTTTTTCCTCCGTTTGTCAAATAAATCCTGACGGTTAACTTTAACCTCAAATGTCTATGGTAGACCAACCTTAAGAGTGGTCTACCATAGATCCTATTAATTTTTTAATATAACCCATTCGATCCTTTTGTATTAAAGTAGGACTGTTAGATCATGCATGTCTATTGTATCTTACTGTGAATCCAAAATTTCTCCATTTCTTCATCTTCTTCCTCACTCTTCTTCATCTTCATCAATCATAATATATTCATCCATTCATTACAACACCCCCAGATTTTTTTTTTTTTGCAACAACAACAACAACATACACTTTATATACAATTTCATTCATTTTCATTATCTAGAAACAAAAATAACACTATTATTTTTCTTGCAAAATCATGGTTTTGGCAATAGACCGTTAGAGTAGAAAGAAAGAAAAAAAAAAAAAAAAACAACTCCCACTCCACTAACAAACACATGCCTACTGGAAAGAGATATGGGGCAGCAGCTAGCAAGGAAATGAAAAACACAAATTCTGCAAACGGCTGAACCAGTACCAATATATACCCAACTTCGATTAATCAAACAAAATCAACAAATCAAAACAAAACAAATGCCAGCTGCAATTTTCCGAAACAGTGAACACAAACGAAATCCGGCGCGGTGGTCGTATTTCCCGGAGCGGTGGTCGCCGGAGCAAAGTCATCCGATCATAGTTTTTCTTTGTGGGTTTTGTAGAGAATATGAAGGAGAGTATGTTTATGGTGGTGGTTTGTCACGAAATAATTTGTGGTGGTCTAAATCTAACAATGGAAGTGACGGTTTGGAGACTAAAAAACTGTCTCCGATCCAAAATTAAATTTCAGAATGAGATAGAGAATGAAGAACGGATGAATATTACATATTTTGTTAGACAAAAGATGGCCGGAAATACCACGGTGGATGGCCGGAAAAAGAGGAGAGCGAGAGTATAGTTTTGTAAAGAGGAAGAAAGAAAAGAAAATGAAAGAAGAGTCATGATGGGGAATATATTTTGTAAAGAGCGGAAGTAATTATGGTTTTTTAATTTTGTTTATGAATGTATGTGAAAATGACATGAATATGTTGAAGAAGAGGGAGGAAGAAGATGAAGAAAGGGAGAAATAATTAGGTGTTGTTGACTCGCGGTAAGATAAAATACACATGCGTAATTCAATGGTCATCCTTTTAAAACACAGATCAAACGGTTTAAATTACAAAATTTAATAAGGTCTACGGTGGACCACTCTTAAGATTGGTCCACAATAGACATCTTTTGGGGTTAAACTTAACAGTCAGGATTCATTCGGCAAACAGACGAAAAAGTAAGGGACTAAAACGTACGTTTTATTAATTGTGGGACCAAAATGAAAACTTGAAATTATTTAGGAAACCATTGGATCAAATAAGCCATTAAAATATTAGGTATAGTTAATAAACTATATTCAACATTATATTGAACTGAAATTTTCAAAATTTAAAAACTTATTATCAAGAATCTAAAAAATATATTTTCCTTCATAATCCCTAAATTTTTCATACGATTATAAAAGGTATATAAACACAGCATATTTTTTAAGATAATTGTACAAATTTTGAAATAGAAAAAACAAAGAAAATATAATAATTCTATTTATTTTATAGATTGATAAAGTGACAATTAACAGTTGAAAACTTAAACACAAATGAGAAATACCGAGTTCGAATCCAGATTACAACGTCCAACTTAACAATTTCAACATTTGCCAACTAGGATTTGTAGACTAATAATTCTATTTCTATTTCAGGTGTTACGATACATAAGTGCGACCTTTTTATTGGACAACATCTTTTTTATATTTTTAAAATAAATTAAAGGAAAAATAAATTAAAATAAGAACCAAATCCTATTTTTTACCACCTAAAGAACCAATACTATTTATTCAAAAAAAAAAACTCAACTATTTCGATATACAGGATCCAAAATTGTTACTAGTTCGTTCTCCCAAAAACAATGCCATTTCCATTGGATTGAATCAACCCAAGTATGTTATAACTCATGCCATCTCTGTTTTGTGCTGGTGGCTGATAAATAAATGGAATATACATTTCAGTTTATCTTATCATTCTGCTCCAAACTGCTTCTCATGTTTATTCTTAATCACCCCAATTCTAGCTTGCTTTGTAGGCATACATGTATCCATGAAGCTTTTTTATCTCTTCTGATGACTCAGTTAGTAAGTGATCCACGTAGAGACAGATTGTAGACGCACTGAATCAGGATAACCGAGCAATGCACCTATTATTTAGTTACTGCTTTCAAAACAAAAAACAGACAGACCCGGAAATAGAATTGTGGCTTACCTAAGAGGACCAAATGGCAGCCAGATAACATCCCAATGGAACTTCGGCAACCTACCAAAAAAGATTGTTATTATCACACAGTGAAAGATGAGAAGCACCTGAAACAGAGCATGCAACCAGCAGAAAACACAATTGAAGAGGGTGCTGAAAGAGCACTACAATAGGGAAAACAATCATTTTGTACTTTATTCGATTTTTACTGGAGTAGAATTGGTACACTCTTCTTTTATATACATTTCAATTTTATTTGTGCCCAATTGCAGACCCTTTTGATTCATGCAGCTAGAAAATCCAAACTGAATGCAACTAACAGCCAAATGGTGCAATAATTTCCTGCTATGAATTAAGTTCAACTAAACTTGATCAATATTTTTTGTATTCCTCTATCTCTTACCAGTGAACTATGAGTCTTCTCCAAACACATCCAAACTACTTAAAATAAGACATCACTATATTTCCAACAATGATAGCTACTGTAACTTTTTCTCTAATGATTTTATTCCTAATCTTGTCTTGTGCAACCAAATAATCTCATGTAGCCTTTTTATCATCCAATATTCAAATCTTCACGTGAACCATAAGATAAGTGACATATCATCCAATAAAAATGACATTTTTAATTAAAGATAAGTAACATATCAAAATTATAAGTTGATATATCATATACGAGCTTCTAAATAATTGAAGTTTTAAGTCATAAATGAAATGATAAAAGAAAAATGGCAAACTATATCAAATTGACAAAAAAGTGTGCTCGAGTAAACAGAGTTTCAGTAATGATTCATTAGAATGAATTAGCATTCATCATAGTTATTACTTATGAGTGAATCGAGATTTAATGAGATATATGTCAAAAATAGACATACACTAGGGATCCTTATCAAGATATGACTTGCATGTATATAAGATACTGATAACTAAAGCAAAATTTATTGAGCAATACTTTTCTATCAGTAGTATTGTTCTATTTCAACCATCTTGCTTTAATCCTATGGTTAACAACACACCCATTGATCTCGTTGTAGTTAGTACGATTAGCCCATGTTACTTAAAACATCAAACTTGTGATGTTGTATGCTCTTCAAGTTTCACCTCTAAGTTGATATTTGCTGCCAAGATGGGGTAAATACATTCAAAAACTCCCACATTGAAGCAAGAGAAAAGGTATTTATCATAATGATTTAAGTCATATATGGGAAATATGACTTCTATCTAAGGATAAAAAGATAGATTAAAATTAAAAAGTTGTATTGTATGAGTATCCAATAGATGAGTAGTGAGCAAGAAGAAAAATTGAAGAGCAGATCATGCCTAGCAAATATTTATAGTTTTTGGTGCAACATGTACCACATACAACTCGCATTGTAATTTTCCTTCCTGCATATAAGTTATATTGGATAGCAGTCATAATTCCCCCCTATGATTTCTACTAATTTGATAAATACTTTTCACTTGCATCTATATGGAGTTACACTATCCTCGTGAAAAGGTCACTCTTGTTAAACTTGCATTTTATACTCTATTTTATTTCTACTTTGGCAAAAGTCAAGTGCGTCCAAAGTTTGTCACTACCTCCACAACTTTCCATTTATTTTTCTCCCCATTCTCTAACTAAGGCTATATAATCCACAAAGCATATATCATGACACATGTTTAATATATTCAATAAGAACATCTAGAACAAATATGAAATGAATACAACTCATATCATAAGTTTATAACTGGTTTACCAATATATTGAATTCATAAGGAGTATATAAATTGCTTTTGTTGATGCTTATTTAAGAACTTTACCTGGACATGTAATATAACCAGAAGATTGCCAGAACAATGTCAGTATACCATGAGTACCAGATCCATCTCCTGTGATGCATTGACTCATGAAGAAGTCCTTTGATGGCAAATGAAAATGCTAAAATAGCCACGAAATCTGTAAAAGTCATACAGTTAAAAAAGTTTACAGTAATAGTCCTGAAAATTTGAAAAGTGAATAGCATATCATATTTCATCCACAATCGCAAATTAGTACAAGACTACAAGCATAGAAGGAAGTCAAAGGGTGCAAACTCAATATAAAGGGTCTAAAATCCGCAGTTATATAGTTAAAGGACAATACAATAAGAATCAAAGAAACAGGCCATGATATAACATAGGAAGCTGAAACATATGTACAAGATCCTCAATAAAAAGAGAAGTGAACCTGCAGATATAATCATCCATGAGTCGATCTCCTCCATGAAGTAAGCATGATACCGCTGTGCATCAAAAAACAAAGAAAGGCAGCAACAAAATTGGGTCAAGAAATAACCATTAAATTCAGAAAAAGATAAAACAAAATTTCTGTCCACTTCTAGAGTGAAAAAGAATATGTATGCATAGCATTTCCACACGTGTCCACTTCTAGAGGGACATGATCACAGAAGA
The DNA here is from genome assembly GCF_003473485.1 of Medicago truncatula. Lineage (NCBI taxonomy): Eukaryota > Viridiplantae > Streptophyta > Magnoliopsida > Fabales > Fabaceae > Medicago > Medicago truncatula. The sequence goes on along the minus strand of NC_053049.1, from coordinate 47,000,794 downwards.
ACTACAAAAAAACTTATCTTGCATATGAATTATTGTTTCGTAGTCGAAAGAAACTAGGGTACTTGAAGCATACCAGTTCCCATGGAGATGAAACTTGGTGGAAGATGGAGTACAAGAGAAACAGGATGTAACACGAGACTAGAGCCGCAAATACAGTCTAACAAATCAAAAACAAAAATTAGGTTAGCATGAGCTCAATATTTTATTGATGAGTGAATACGTAGATTGATCCTCGAACTCATAAGCATCGGTCGAAATAGCCTATCTTATATGAGAATTGGCAGAAAAATCCCTTGAAAATGTAGAATATAATTCAAAATGATCCCTCCATTAACTTCTACCTATAAAGGCTATGATGTGACACCTTACAATTTCAGGAAGGTATTTGCCGATTCGCCAAAATAAGAACTATTTTGACGGATACTTACAATTTCAAGCATCGATTTGCTTATTCACTCTTTATAGATTTCAATCAATTTGTGTAAAAAGGAAAGAAAAAAAAAATGTAATATTGCATCGAAATTGAAATTTGTAAATGTACCCTCCAAAAGCGACTTTGGTGAGCTTGATTTGTTTCTAAAGAACGAACCAACTCTTCTTGCTCTGTACATCAAAATCAAAACCAGCGTTAAAAAAGGAATAACAATTTACAACAGAAGAAAAAAAGAAGAAGACCTTTGGAATCGAGGGGGCGAGAGTCATCGTCGTGAACAGGAAGAGAGTATTTGTGATCTTCTGAATTTCTACGAAACTTTCTCGCAAGCTTTTTCATTTTCGAACTTCTTTACTTTCCCTCAACACTTCCACAATGATGGAAATTCTTCTTTTCTCTAAGGATTCCCCTATTTTTACATGTAATTCTCCCTCTTATCGATTTAGCAAAAAAAAAAAAAAAAAAAAAAAAAAAAATTGTTTTAAAATAGATGTGATTTTCAGTTTTCAATACAATAAGAATTTTTTCTTTTTATACCATTCAATTTATTTTGAAACGGAGGAAGTATATTTTTGGTTTTGTAAAAAATGCTTCGGTTCCATACAAATATTCAAACGGCTTAATTGCACTTTTGGACCCCTATCTTTTCAAAAGTTGCGGTTACAGCCCCTTAATTAATTTAAATACAAAATAACCCCCTATATTTTGATTCTTTGGCAGTTTTGGACCCCCAGTCCATTAGTGAGGTGCCACGTGGGGGTTCAAAACTGCCAAAGAATCAAAACATAGGGGGCTGTTTTGTATTTAAATTAATTAAGGGGTCCTAACCGCAACTTTTGAAAAGATAGAGATCTAAAAGTGCAATTAAGCCTATTCAAACTTTTCAGTATAATCTAATACAAATTTTCTTGAACTTTTACAACACCACTTCTAATTTATACTTTTAATCCACTTATGACGCTAGAGATACATCTGTACCTCATTTGCTTCAAATAATATTAATAAAAATAAGTTACAATTTTGTTTGTCAAAAAATAATAAGATTTTATAATAATTTTAGTATTTTTCAACATAATTTTATGGATTGTATGGATATTCATCCGTTAAAAAGATGATCATTGATAAATTATATGGATTTTATGTTTAATGGAAAAAAATTGACTGAGCTTGGATAAAGAACATGAATGAATAATTTTTTTTTATCCATGAATTATAATCCAATCTAAACATACCCAACCCATCCATTTTGTCATCCTTGCTTTTTAGTTGAATTTAGAAGACATGCATTCAAACTTGTACAAAAAAATGCTGTAAAACAATTTTAGACTTTCATCCGATAAAAATATAATATTTTACCACATCAATCCATTTATTCAGTGTATTTTAAAACTAATACATGAAGTAAAAAAAAAAAATTAGTAATTTATCGCTGGATGACAGTGAAAAACTAATTTACATTGACAATATGTTTCAAACAAACTCCTTTTATTTTAACAAATTACTTATGATGTAAAATAAATCAGTTTAAAAGAGATGCACCGTAAATAACACAAACATTGCATGTGTCGATAAGAATCTAAAATTCATTAATTCTAACATGCATTAAATAACATGTTGTCATACTATTACTGAACTAAAAAAACATGACTTGTCATACAAATATTATAGTTCCTTCAAAAAAAAAATACAAATATTATAGTAATTTTTTACACTAACAAGTAACAACAACATATATCAATTAAATTCTTTAAAATAATTTGTTGAACTGATTTAAAAACATCAACTCTTACAATATATGAAAACTTGTTTAATACGATTGTTGATATGTTGCCAAAAACTTTATTAGAAAGACGGCGTGTATCAATTAAGCTCAAATACCCAAACTCCTGTTTCCATGGAACGGACAACCGTACTCTACACATCCCCACGTAAGAAAACGGGATGGTTGAGTATGTAATGAAAACAGAGTTTCTGAAAGTTGTGCTGTGCTGGAACAACACTAATTGCCGATTGAAGGACAACCACAAGATTTAGAAGCTTATGTACATCGACAGGTTTTGTGTCTGGTTGTTATAATGGGAGCTTATTAAAATATGACATATGCAACTTATGAAATTGCGATAAGATTAAAATAAGCCAATCAAAACAGGGCTGAGACAAGTATCTATATACTGCAGTTGGATACCAATCTGGATTTAACAAGACTGATGATGCTGCTACTGCTACCTATCGTACTTGTAAGTATTATAATTGATAATCATAATACAAATCCTGAACCCTAATTATATATTTGTTCATTTGTTCAGAACAGGTCTCATTTCCAATCTTTTTACCAAGATTTTACTCTGTATACCACTTGTAATGAACTGTTATCATTTTCAAAACAGCCAAGCACAGAAAAGAAAAGAGAGTAAAAATCATTGCTGATGTTTAATCTTTCTAAGACAAGCAAACAGAACGCAAACAAAACAGAGAAAGGAATTTAAAATTGTCATACAAAATATTCTCCACGTCTCAGACAAAATTAAATATAAAAACCAGATTAACAAAGCTAAAAGACATCAATCCTCATCATCAATAACCTTTGTGCCCAAGCCTTTTAGCTCTTCCTTGGGGATTTCAACAACAGTAACAAGTGAGTAGAGCTCTTCCTTAGCATCCTCATCATCGTTCCTCTTGCGGGCAATGCGTACCCTAACCCTCCTTGGGACACTTCTGATCCCCTGGCTCCAAATAGCCTTGTTCAACTTAACGTCCACTCTGACATCATTAGTTCCCATAGCCTTTTGGGCAAACTTCCTGATCTCCTTTATTGCTTTAGGAGCTTTCTTCTTAAATGTGCTGTTTTGCATAATAACACAGAAAAAATGATTATTAGAATTTGAGTTAAAACAAAAAAACAATGCGCGAACCAGATATCAGCTTAAACTTTCTCCATAGAAATGTCATTTCACACAGATAAACCACAAAAACCGAGACAAATGCAAATGTAGTAGTAAATATGTAAAATAATCCATCCAAGCAAAATAAAACCTACATTACATTGAGTTGCAAAAGGGGGATATGTATCTAAATGCCATGTGTAAGTGCGGCTGAAACATCTTCACCACCATCATTACAATGTTACATCAAAGTGCTGTCTCACAAATCTATATTTCCTCCTCACAGTTATCAGAATGTTGTGTAAATCACAGTGTATTGTTAAATAACATCTATGGCAGCACTGGACAGCTAGAGCAGAGCAAACCTCGACTGTCTGCGATGCGATATGCTATTTGATGTAAAAACGTGTGAAATTGAAACTATCGCAAGGAAATAGCACGGTTGACAACATTAATATCAGAGTCACTTAACATTCATACAGGTTAATTACAATATAACTAAGGTATCGTACTCAAAGTTTTCATATCTGATCGGAAATAAACATAATTATTTGGCTAAATAGAGTTTACACATAGAAAACAAAAATGAAAAACGGAGAGAGAATTACCAGCCATGGAGGCGTTTGTGGAGGTTGATGGTGTACTCTCTGGTTACAACCTCTTCCTTCCTACCGGCGCCGGTCTTCTCCACCATTTTCACTTGTGACCTATATTATAAACAAACACACGAAACGATTTACCATTGTCATAAATTATTTATGATTCGGGATAAACAAAAAGGAAAGATAGTTAACGAAGGAGAGGTGAACGGAACTTACGATCTGGAATATACAGCGGCGGAACTCAAAAGAGCTAGCGAACGAACGAGGTCAGAATGAAGACACAAAATCAGCTTAAATATAAAACCCTAATGTCTGATGGGCCTCATAGCCGGGTTCCACTCAATCAACCATTGTTCTCTAAATAATAATTGTATTTTTTATTACGGTAATAATAATTTTATTTACTGGTTGATTTGTTTTTTTTTTTTTAGACACTTCAGTTCCTAGAGGAAAAGACATTAGTAATTACAAAGAAATTGTCATCAAAATATTAAGATCAATAAAACAAGTTTCTATCGGTCGTTAAGAGCATCACATTTCATATGTTGGGGTTCGGGTTCGAATCCTGTGTAAATTTTAAGTCAATAGACTATTTGACAAAAAAAAATCTATATAAAGTATAAATATATTAAAAGGTAGTTTTCTAATGTAATAGTTTCATTGGATGAAGAAAATTAAAGGAGATAGACAATTATTATTAAAACTAGCAAAAAGACGGGCACGTAAGTGCCCGTATTTCTGTTTTTTTTATTCCGTTAACGTTTGAAAATTATGAACGAATTTTTTTTATGTAATTTTGATTTTGATTAAAAGTAAAAGTATAAATGTCTTTTACTTTCAAATTATAACAAATCAAACTAACAATTACTATCTATTTCAATGATACAAACAATATAACAAAAAATATAATTTATATTCTTAGTTTTTTAACGACACCAAGAATAATTTTTATTATAGAAAAAGTTTTTTAAGAGGGAGAAAAACTGGTCATATATACTCATATTGTGTTGGTTACACTTTTATTTTAATATTTGAATTTACTCTTATTTATTTGTTATATGTGTTATTTATAGTAGAAATTGAAAATAATTTAGGAAGAAAAAAGTCAGCTTAAATGAGTCAAAACATATTGTTTTATATTATTTTAAATTAATATAAAACATATGTTATGTGACAAAACAACTCTTATTTATTAACTAGGTAAGAGATTAGACCCACAAATTGATTTTTAGTTAAAAATGTATTCGCATTTAGTATTTGACAAATCTCAAATATGATTATCTTTCATGCGTGAAGCCTATAAAAAAAAATCATTTATCAAATAGTAATAAAATTAACAACAACAAAACAAACTTAATCCTTCAAAAAAAACAAAAGTAAATTACCCTCCCTCTCCTTAAAGATGTTTGAATTACACTCTCTTCCCTTGAAAAGTAAAATGTATACTCCCTTCTTTTATAAGATGCTTGAATTGCAACCCCCTCCCTTAATGATTAAATATGCACTACACTTTAATCTATTTTAACATAAATAAATATTTTTATGATATATATTAATTTTGAACCAACATTTAAGAAAAATTAATTCATTTCTTTATAATTTAAACGTCAATGGTGATTAAATTCAAATATTTTGCTATTGATTTTATAATTTAGAGTATAAAATTAACTTTTAAATAACCATGCTTTATTGTCTTTAGTAGTTTTTTACATATTTTAATTTTATTTTGGATCGTTTCATATTTTATAATAGGGTTTACAACTACATGTTAAAAAAATTGTGAATAAAATATAGTGAAATATATGTATTTGATTTTTTATTATATTAAAATAGACATGAAATACTATTTTTTTTCCTAAGTGCGTTAGATTATTATTTTTTTGCTAGATTTTTAGAAATAAAAAAAAAATATTGAGGGAGTAAAGTGTAGATTTTAACATAAGAGGGGAGGGGAGTGTAATTTACAAAAAAATAAAATAAAATAAAAAATAACAAACTTAACATCATAGGATGTTGAGGGAAATTCAGGAAGAAAAGGAACAAGCTCTTTAGACCATCTCCAATGGTATGTTTAATGGGCCATTCAACTCCTTCTTTGTCTCCAATGGTTTGTTTAATGTGTGTTGAATGGGGGAATAGAAGAGAGAGAAGATGAATACATTCAACATCAATTAATCCTGCTATGGATGCCATGTGGCGCAAGCAAATTGGCCCAAAATGGGCGCGTGTATCACACGCGCCGACAAGGCGCGTGAACGGTCAGAGATGCGGAGAGAGAAACGGTTTTTGGATAGATAAGGACAGGTGGCGCATTTTAATTGGTTATCTGGATTTTTATCATTTTAATAATTTGACCTCAATTATTTCGTTGTAAATTAATTTTAAAAAAATAAAATAAAATACCAAAATTCATGATTTTTTTTCCTCTATAAATAGAGACTTGGATCATTTGATTTGGACACAGAAAAAAAAAACCAAGTTTTTCACTATCTTCATCTTATTATTATCTTTCTATTAGCAAACTAAGTGAAGTTTTAATCTTATTTGTTGTACTTGCATTTTAAATTAAGAAAATAAAAATAAATTATTTTACAAAAAAAAAAATCTTCCAAAAATACTAAAAAATAAATAGTTAATTGTATTATTTTAATTTAATTATAATCGATAATTTTATGTAATTAGAAAAACAAAAATTAAATAAGAATAAGAAATAAAAAGTGGTGGGGTGGAGTGTTGAATGAAAAACCATTGGAGAGGTTAAATGTTGAATGAGTGTTGAATAAGAAAGAGAAAATGATGTGGAGTGTTGGGAATTGAAAAAGTGGTGTTGAATGGTAAAAACCATTGGGGATGGTCTTATAACTTCGAGTTAAGTTTTTATCAGTCAAATGCTTCTTTTTTCTTCCACCTACTTATAACAATAGTAGTGTTTAAAACCAAGTGCAATGGCATGTTGAATTTGCCATTCAACATGTTGAACCCTTGTTGAACCATTGTAGGGGGGGAGGGGGGGAAGTGAGTTGGAGGAGGGAAGTGTTGAAACAATTCAACATGTTGAATGCCTGGCCCACGGAGACACTTGGCGCGCGCTGATTGGCTGCTCGAATTTTTTTATCTTCTTAATAATTTGGACCCAATTATTTCATTGCAAATAATTTTTTATTTTTTTTAACCAAAATTCGTAATTTTTTTCTCTCTATAAATAGAGACTTGGATCATTTGATTTGGACACAGAAAAAAAAATCAAGTTTTTCACTCTCTTAATCTTATTATTAGCTTTGTATTAGCCTTTCTTTTGAAGTTTTAGTGTTTATTTAGTTTGTTGTATTGCATTTTATTTATGTTAAGAAAATAAAAATAAATTATTTAAATAAATTTTGTTTTTACAAAAAAAAAAATTGTTAAGTGTTTCTTCATTTTAATTTAATTATAATCGATAATTGTAATTTTATGTAATTATAAAAACAAAAATATAAAATTAAATAAGAATAAGAAATAAAAGGTGGTGGGGTAGGGTGTTGAATGAAAAAACCATTGGAGATGTAAAAATTGAATGAGTGTTGAATTAAGAGAGAGAAAATGATGTGGAGTGTTGGGAATTGAAAAAGTGAGTGTTGGGAATTGAAAAAGTGAGTGTTGAGGGTTGTTGAATATATTTTGCCATTGTAAATGGTCTATAAGGTTATTATAGGACATGCCATAGTTTCGCTTTCCTCTTCTGGCTCATTATGTTTTCAGCTGTAAATAAAAAATTTCTGAAAATTTAGCTTTGATTTGGTTCCTAAAATTTTATACATATGTTTTTACAGTTTTTTATACAAATTTTTCAAAACAGAAAACAAAGTAAAACTTAAATTTTATAATTATAACTAAAAATAAAAACAGAATGTTTTTTTAAAGGAAGAAACTTCTCATCACTGTAAAATCTCTTCCCACATATCCCCTTCTTAGAATCTTCGAAGTGCACAATCCATGAGATAAATAGAAGAATACCAATAAATGGCACAGAGATGCCGCATCAAGAATCAAGAGCACTCTTCTTATTCAGTCCAGGAACTGTGTCTACCAAAACTATTAATTGGTGAAAGACTATAAAATAGCCAGACTCAAATACAATTATACAATATTGCACCGGCATCCATTTTCCAGTTGATTTTGTAAAGATTCAAGTGAAGCTGCATGATGCGGTTCAGTGCAGCGCAAAACAATCTATAGATGTTTCATTTCAAGCTCTTAGTAGGGCCACATACAACTAACAACTAACCTGCCTTCTAAGTCATAACTGACTTGTGTTTTACATAATCTACTCTTACAATGTTGATATGTACGCGCTCTGTCTTTAGTGAAAAAAAGAATCACATTGCTGGAAGACTTCTACTTTGTGGCACTGCCAAGTAAATGTCTGCTATTAATATGGCCACTGCGCGAATGTCTCCACAAACTAAGAGCCAAAACTGCCAGGCCAGCAATTCCAGCTAAAATCTGCAATGGGGAAAAAATCGACAAGCGATTATGGTTGTTTAGAATATATGACCCAGGCATAAATCATTCCACAAGAGGCCTAGAAGAACAGACCTTTGCTTCTCTGCCACCATTTATTCGAGTAGATTGGAATACTGATTTCAGGAATTTAAAAGGAGACGACTTGGGCATAAGTATCACTGCGGTATACTGTTTTTTGCAAGGATAAGGCAATATTCTTTGTAGTGCCAACTGTGCAGTTGATGGGGTAAGGGATGATCTGACTTTTGACCGCCCTTCACCTTGAATCTGCAACAGGATAATTGCAAAATAAATAACTTCTCATCTATACGAAAAAGAATAAATATGATTATATAACCTATGCTGCCATTGCAATTTGCAATTGCAACACATAAATAGATAATTTAATAATTTCGTTATATTAAAAGAAGTTTATGTCTGGACGAACAGATATAATTTTGAATTTCTAATGAAAAGAAAAACTGAATGTTTATTTGATCATAACTTGCAAAAGAATAACACATTCAATTATCAAAGCAAAACAGACTACTAGGATATAAGGAAAATATCTTATCATATCTTCATTACATCTTCGGAGTAATTTAAAGTTACTTAAATTATCTCTTAAAATTAATTTTCAAATCAAATTTGTGTGAACAAATAATTACTTTTATTATTTTGAGTAATCATTTTCCTCCCTCTAGATTCAAAAGACTAACCCTAAAACTTCAACATCAACTGAAATAGAGAGATATTCTGCATTTTCTTCATTTCAAAACTAAAGTACGTGTACTGGAATTAGAAGTTGAAATCCATTCCTTTCCAACGGGAAAACCAAAATGCAAATATTCATCCTTGCAACAGACAGCATCTAAGTTTACTGAAACGGAAAATACAAAGATAAAGACAGTAATTGACACTAACCTCAAAAGAAGTGCCAACATCACCAGAATAGACTCTTGATTGGTAGCTATGTAAAATCCGGTCCAGCCAGTAATAATTTTCCTGAAAGAGCACATAAAAATAAGAAAAAGAAATTTGACGTTAATGTTACTTCCATGATCCATCCCTTTCATCCACAATTCCAGATGCCATTGTAGATAAAGAGATGTGAGAAGAAGGAGCTTTTGAATTTTATCATTGTTTAAAGTTGAGATAGGGAAATGAGAAATTGTTTGTCCGGTGTATATAACAGCATAAAAAGGCTAAATCAACCTGCAATCCATTCTCATGCGCTCTTTGCTCAATTTCCAGTACGGTTGAAACATCCTGTTCTGTAGGTCCTTCGTCTTGAAGACGCAACATTTCATCCAAAGCAATATCAACCTGCAAATGATTTACAGGACAGTAATTTTTAACCATATAACAGCATAAAAAGTTTGCTTATATTACATATGGAGGAGACTTGCCAGCTTGGAAGATATCTCTGGATCACATGAGAAATTTATGCTAATGTCTCCACGAACAATACCGGTTCTTGAGGGTTTATTACCGCCAAGGAATACCGAAACACCTACAGAGTATATCTGGTGCAAAGAGGTGAAACCTCAGAAATAATGTACCATATAAGAAGGCTGAAGGCAAATAGAGATAACACATAGTACTCACTTGCCCATGCTTGAAACGGAGAACCTGCATTATTTTTGTTTCCAGAAGCTTGCTTAAGAACCCAACAAAGTGAATCTCTTCTACCTGAAAGTCATGCCCCAAACATGACCAAACACAGATTATACGAGTTATTTGTAAGATGAAGTCAAGACAAGTTTTTATATATAATTCCATGGATTCAACAACTACGAAAGAAAGGAGCACAGACCATGGTCCCATTCTTCAACTCCACAGGAAAGCATATCTGTACCAAACATTGTGCTTCCACCATGGGACTTCGGACCACTTCTCTACAATCAAAGAATATATTGTTTATTTGGAAGATGCATTCACTGAATCTTTTAAAAGTGTTTTCAGTATCCATACACGCCTCATAATATAGAAATATGCTCGTAACATCCAGATTATCAAAAAGATGCAATAGAAAAAAGCATACAGCCTTTTCGAGATGATGTTAAAGCATGGTCATTTCTTTTTTCCTTCTGACATAAACAAAGAAGTCCATTTATCACTTTTCTCCTACTTAGAACTCTAAAATTTGTATTGTTTTACTTAAGATATTCATAAATTGAATCAGTTAAATCATTTGAAAACTACCGTCACCAAAACAACAGATTTCACTGAAAACCTAATTTTTTAATCTCATTAACCCCTGCTCTAATGTTCTGTATAATCCTTAAAACTCAGTCAAAGTTCCACTAAACTTCTGGCTTCTGAACTACCAAAATTATTCCATATCCCAAATTCATTGTAAACCCATAAATATGTTGATATAAAATTAGAATTTAAGGGTTTTGGTTGGTGATAAAAAATTGACGGCAAGGTTAATTTGCATAACTTAAAAAATAGATGGATTTGATTGGCTCAAAAAAACCAAACTAGAGACCAAAAGTAGAGCTACGCCAAAAAACATAAATAGTCTATTTGAGAACCTAACAAAATTTTCACATCTTTTCCTGAAGGTACAAAACTACACAAATTATATTAACACCAACACCTTCTGTTTGTGAATGCAATGCACTGATGTACCTATGGATGGCTGTTGGAAAAGTGAAAGGCAGTCCTTTCAGATCATCACGGTTAAAATGCATAATAGGTTCAGGAGGCTTTGGTATTCCACCCTGCATGGAAAGATATCAATTGGTATAGAATTATTCAAGGTTTGCTGCCTTTTGGCAAGTGGATGTATACTCACTAGGTACTGCAATATTAAGGGAAGTGCAATAGTAGGATCAATATTCCCAACAATCACAACAGTAAAAGCTGAAGGATCTCTGAAACATTTGCTGAAGTATTCACAAGCTTCCAGAGGATCAACCTTTTGTAGGTCACATTTTTTAATCGGCTGCATAACACATATACGTTGAAAGTCAAGAGTAGTTTATTCAGTTTATGATTAAATTGACACGAGAAAAATGTTATACCCTAAAAAAATAGGAGTTTCCATAATTAAGCTCCTTTACACGGTTTGTAAAAGCAGTATAGGGATCCCTATCTTGAGCACAGACTGCTTCTTCAGCCATTTGCATCACTATTTTGACATTTTCCTCATCTGGGGTTAAATTTGTTGTGAACAGCTGATAGACAAGCTGTAAAATAAACAATACTATCGGAATAAGAAAAAAGATAGCACACATTGAAAAATAGAACTGATGTCTGTGCCAAAGTGTGGAAGTCATAACCACATGAATCTTTGTGAAAAATCCAACAAGATATAACACTTGTCAGATGTGACCAATATGAAACTAGACACATCAAATTTCCACAGATCTAACTTTAGAAAGCATGCATTCTCGATTAATATATAACTAGTGCAAGCCAAAAGTTTAACGAACCTAGGCTGTGTTAAACAATCCGAATTACACAATAAACTGTGTTATGCATCAGAATCATAATGGACTCAGATATGAGGTAATCAAAATATACTTTTTTGAAAAAGCTGGGACCAAACGAATTTGAATGCTGCTCAGAAACAGAGAGGCTGAAAGCACTTGCAGAGAAAAAATGAATATCATACGAGTAGGCTAACAAACCTAAACACACACATGCTGTTTGACTATATTAAGATGCAGGCACTTTCAAGTGTTTAACGATGAAAGGGAGAAAATAAAGACGACGTAAGTGGTTGAATTTGGAACAATTGCAAAACGAAGCCGATGCAAGGATCGGAAGATTTTAAGCTAATGAGTCATACCATGAAGTTATGGGAAAGGAAAATTGAGCGAAGACTAAGAAAAGAGACTCGCGTTACGGATAACCAATTTGGTTTTATGCCTGGGAGGTCGACTATTGAAGCGATCTACTTACTTCGACGCGTGATGGAGCGATATTGGACGGATAAAAAAAGACTTACACTTAGTTTTCATTGATTTGGAGAAGGCATATGATAGAGTGCCTAGAGATATTTTGTGGAAAGCCTCGTAGAAGAAAGGGGTGAGGATTGCCTAAATTAGAGCTATCCGGGATATGTATGAGGGAGCTTCGACTAGTGTGAGGACGCAGGATGAAGATACCGTAGATTTTCCTATAACAATAGGACTGCACCAAGGGTCAACCCTAAGTCCTTATCTTTTTACTTTAGTTTTGGATGTCCTGATAGAACACATCCAAGAGTTAGCACCGAGATGTATGCTTTTTGCAGATGATGTAGTCTTGCTTGGTGAGTCGAGGGAGGAGTTAAATGGGAGGCTAGAGACCTGGAGGCAAGCCTTAAAAGCGTATGGTTTCCGCCTGAGTAGAAGCAAGACGGAGTATATGGAATGTAACTTCAGCAAAAGGAGCAAAAGGAGAAGTGGGTCTACCTTGGAGGTGAAAGGTGGAGATCATATCATACCCCAAGTTACACGGTTTAAATATCTTGGGTCCATCGTACAAAATGTTTGAGAAATAGAAGCAGATGTAAATCATCGTATTCAAGCTGGGTGGTTGAAATGGAGAAGAGCCTCATGTGTTTTGTGCGATAAGAAAGTACCACTTAAGCTGAAAGGAAAATTCTATCGGACAGCAGTCAGACCGACAATGTTGTATGGTACGGAGTGTTGGGCGGTTAAGAGCCAACACGAGAGTAAAGTTAGTGTAGCGGAGATGACGATGTTGCGCTGGATAAGTGGTAAGACTAGACAGAATAGGATTAGGAATGACACCATCAGAGAGAGAGTGGGGGTAACACCTATAGCAGAGAAGTTGGTAGAAAATAGGCTTAGATGGTTTGGACATGTAGAGAGAAGACCCGTAGATGCCGTTGTAAGAAGAGTAGATCAAATGGAGGAGAGTCAGGTTAAAAGAGGTAGAGGAAGACCTAAGAAAACCATTCGAGAAACCATTAGAAAAGATTTAGAGGTCAATGAGTTGGATCCAAATATGGTTTTTGATATAACACTATGGCGTCATTTGATCCATGTAGCCGACCCCATTTAGTGGGATAAGGTTTGGTGGTTGTTGTTGTTGAGACAAGCACATGTATGTAACATAGTCTTGGAGAATCGTATCGCTACCAACCGAACAAAAAGCAGAAAAAGCAAAAAATACAATTATAAGTTTTGATCGATTGCAAAGGAAAGCAGTAGGGTATAGCTAACAATTACAGTAACAACAAAATTACCTTATAACTTAAATATAGATGGAATTTACATATTCAAGTTATGTTATGTCTATAAAATATTCATGAAGAAAAAGGAGAAATATTATAAGGCATTCAGGAAAAGATTACTAATACATACTTGCTTTGTAATCGATCAAAACTTAAAGATGAAAAATACTTGCTGCCTACTTTAAAACATAAACAATTAGTTGTAAAATTTAACAATGGTTTTTTAATGTGTTGTCTTGGTCGTGAGCCACTGCATACTGCTTTAAGTTGTGATCATATAATGAAAAAAGCAACATAATTTTGCTAATTAAATCAAATATACCTGCAAGCCAGTTTCCAGGTCTGAAGGTGAACAGTCACCATAAAAAGTTCTCATATATGCACCAATCTTGGTGCCGACTTCAGCTCTCTTGCCAGCAAGCATATCCATTAGGACAGATGGTCTATAACCAAACACACCAATTTCCCCAGCAATGGTCGGTCCCATTGAGCAAGAGAAATACTCGCTTTCTGGTAGTTCAGATAAGCCCCCATACGAATAACCGGTGAAGATAACCTGTTGTGAGTTGTGACACATCTGTAGATTAGAACTGATAATTTTCTGCCATAATTTTAACACCACAAAAATAATGGAACACCGCTCATCGGGATAATGTGCTAGCTTATGCCCAATAATAAATGTTTCGGTATGCTATTTCTATTTAAATTTACTACGAAACAGAAAACTAAATTTATGGCACTACAAGTGGCTTATGTGTATGTATGGTTTAGTATAAAAAAGAAGCTCCAGTTTATTATACTACAATGACAGAGAAGAAGAGAGATCAAGTTTATTCAATATATTTCAGTAACTTTGGTTACACAATAGATTAATTTTCTTGTTAAAAAAATAGATTAATTTTTTAGATTGTACAATTGATACTGAGGCCACATAAGTTATGTCATGTCCACTATTTTATGTCACTTCAGCAGATATTGGAGATGGATTAATGCCAGGAGGTAAAACTGCATGAGTGCAGATGGAAAATTAACTAGGGACCTAGAGCACACAACTTTCGTTTGATTCAATGAACTCTGCCTTCTCTTCCCCTACCAAGCCCTAAACCTCTAGACCGACTCATCACCTTTGCAAACCAACAAATTGCCTCTGGGACACTTTATTGTACGGATGAAGAGCCCTTTTCTCCTTTTCTTAAAACTGAAATCCAAGCTGATATCCAAATGCACTAAAAGGGGATAGGGGATGGTGGGATTGGTGGAAAGGGTGGAGAGGGAGGGGGCCGAAATCGGGGAGATGACACAACACATACTTCTTCATCATACAAAAGTTGGAAATTGACTAGGGCCAAAAGGGAGTTCTAGGGTTTTAAAGAAAACTTAGGGGAATAGGGGATGAAGAACGGGAACAAAGATCGGGGGTTAGGGTTTTGGTTTATGAACACCCCCGAGTTTAAGTTCTAATTTGACCTGACTAAACTCTATTAGGGATCATATCATATCATATAATTAACAAAATCTAAGTAAGTTGT
Organism: Medicago truncatula; assembly: GCF_003473485.1. Lineage (NCBI taxonomy): Eukaryota > Viridiplantae > Streptophyta > Magnoliopsida > Fabales > Fabaceae > Medicago > Medicago truncatula. Next base: position 46,985,669 of record NC_053049.1, on the reverse strand, counting down.
CAGTTAATAATGTAATACTAAATTCTAACCAGATTGATACAGAAATTGGTCAAATTTGGTTAAGAAAATATGTATGACTAATGATAAGCAATGCCTAGAACTAGAAGAATCAAAACCTGATCATCAAGGAAGTCTGTACGCTTATAGCAGATCCGCATCCCATTTGACAGAATTAGTTCAGTAGCTCCAATGTTTGAGTATTCCAATTCCTTCACAACATGCCTTATTTAGGAAAAATGAGATTAGAATGTTAATTCCTAAACATAGGTTTTACTGGAAGAAAATTATCTAATTAGGACACTTAGCCCATAGTTTAATAACTGATATATGAAACCATTCATTGCATATAAAATCCAAGCAGCTTAAACATATAAACGCTGGCATCTTACTGCTGAGAACAATCAAGATTTTAATGAAACACAGCCTAATGGCAAAGTAAATGAAAATAGCTAAAAGCATAAACAATTGATTCCTGTAGGGAAAGCCGAGTAAGGAAATTTCCTTTATTTTCACTACATGAATTCAACTCTAAATAAGAGTTACAGAAGAACCGCTAAAATTTTATGCTTATCACTATTAAAATGACCTCATGGATCATGATAATCACTAAAACTGTGAATGTTAGCTCATAGGAAAAACAGGACGAAAATCTCAGGTTGAATAACCGACTGATATCACCAACAATGATTACATGAATATAAGCATGTGGGAATTACACTATGGATGATTTTATATGAGGTGCGCTAGAAATCAGAGAGCAAAGAACTATGTAGGCAAATGAAAGTGTAATGTACAAGATAGAGAAAGGCGTTCCCCTTTGAACTCGCCCCATATCAGAATCAGAGAGTAAAGAACTGTGTAGGCAAATGAAAGTGTAATGTACAAGATAGAGAAAGGTGTTCCCCTTTGAACTCACCCCATATTTGGTTTTGTAGTCACAATTTCTTCAGGAATATGGTCATCATCCCACAAAGAAATTCCACCCTCTTCCTCAAGAAGATTGACTTTCTTAACAACATTTTTTAGATCATCAAAAACGGCAAATGCTCGGGGCTCCATGGTCTTTATGACACAGCTACAAGACGTCCGTAATTTCTCAGAATATTTAGAGACCTCTAATGCTGATATATCTGAGGGGAATAAATATATATAAATAGCTAAAATTATATCTAAATACATCCAGAAATTTGATATCAGAACTAAGAAGACATAAAAAAGCACATGATATATCAACTCACGTGGTAAAAGAGTCTTTTGGAGTTGAGCTTCATACTCAATCCCAACAACAGGTTCATTGTGGAGAAAATGCTGCATGAACAAAACAATGTTATATCCAAAATAATGCACAGTTTGTTATTATCCATTTTAATGTAAACAAAGAAATATAATATACTTGTAGATATTCATCTCTCAAGCTCGTGGATTGAACTTGATCTCGCTCCAAATAGGCAGATTCAATCTCTGACATCAGCAGCGCACGAACTATAGATACTTCACGCTCTGAAAATCCATGAAGCCGCACCCTAGCAACCTAAAATATAACTGTCTTAAATCTTGAAAGAAAAAAGGAGAAAAGAAGGAAAGGGAAAGATATAAAAAAAGAAGAAAAAATGAAGTATCTCAGATCAATGGTAAAAGCACCTCTGTTAACATTGATTCCAGGGCTTCAAGAGTTCCTTTTCCTCTACATGATGAAGTTATAATATTGGTCTTTACTGGACGGACTAGAACATCAGCAGAAGCTGAACATGAGAAATAGGGTGGATCTTTCCTACGGGATATTTTAAAGAATCTCTGGTTTAATGCATAGAGGAACATGGACTCTGCAAGTAAATCTCTGTAGTCTTTTACTGTTTTAAGCTCATTTGCTGGCATCTTATAACTAATCATAACTGCAGACTGTTATTGGGAAAACCCAAAGTAACATGTTAGTTTCCAAGCAAGACAACATTACTAGTGAAAAACCCCAGAAAATTGCCAAAAGTTAATGATTCGTTACTTACTTACCCCAGCAGCTTCAGATTCAACAAAACAAGAAAACCGTGGGTCATCATGTGATGGAACCTGGAATGTTGGAATAGGTGGAGGATCAGGTGCTGGAATTTTCTGGCCAAAATGAACCTTTATCAACTCAACTACACTCTGAAATTGTACAAGGGAGAAAAAGGTCAGTAGAAACAACTAACCAAACAACACAACCATGGCATAAAAAGAAGATAAGTAACAAAAAGAACCTGGGTGTCAGAAAAATCTCCAACTGCTATGACAGCCATATTGCATAAATGGTACCATTTCTTGTAAAAATGCCTCACAGTCTCGGGAGAAACGGTCCGAATCACTTTCTCGAGTCCAATTGGTAACCTTTCAGCATACTGCAATCAATTAAACACTTTATGCATCAACCCATATAATTCCCAAAAATCACCTCTATGTAACTTCCAATACAAAACCATCTTATCTTAACATGACTAATAGCAGAAAGAATTGGTTCAAGGTACCTTTGAACCTTCCATCAACAGAGTCCAATGAGCATCCTGCAGCCTCCCCGTGGCATTTCTGCTTCCCCTATACTCTTCCATGACAGCTCCTCTTTCTTTCTCCAAGTCATCTTTCGATACTCGAATCTGCACATAACAATCTCATCACAACAAATAAAAACTAGAAATAAATAAAGCATTCAAAAATCCAAAAAGAACATAACATAATTCGGCGAAGTTGTTGTTAGGTCTTGTTTAGATAATCAACTCAATTAAAAATTTATGCATAAGTTATTTCTAAAACAAAATCTAAAGTTAAACTATATTCAAATAAGCTGTAAACTGTAAACTGTCTTCACAAGCTATCACATTCACAGAAAGCTTTTAAAAATAAGTTTAAACCAACTTATAGATATGTCATAACCGGTATTCATAAGCTCTTTGAAATAATCTCAAAAGAGATTATGTCGGTAAATGAGCTTAAATAAGTTGATCCAAATAGACTCTAATACCTCCGAACTGAATTCTGCTAAAATCGAAATCGCCTGAGACAACAATTCCGGTTTATCAACGGGAACCAACAGCTCATAAACAGTATCATCGGAAGAGGTAACCGCATTCTGACAAGCGCCAAATTCAGCTCCAATACTTTCAAGAAACTTAACAATATCATGATTATTATATCTCTTTGTAGCACTAAAAGCAAGATGCTCAACAATGTGAGCAACTCCACGTTCATCTTCTTCTTCAAGAACTGATCTGCAATTCAACACATAACAATCAAGAATTTCGATTGAGGAATTGAAAGAGATAAACAATTGAAAGAAAAAATGATCTGCGAAGCACAGACACGTTGACGAGTTATGTTGAGAATTACTAACCCGACTCTGACGGCGAGAGCAAGAGCGGCTCTCATGCGTGGTTTGGAATTGCAGCGAACATAGTAGCGAAGGCCGTTATCGAGAGTGCCGAAGTCGACGCCGACGGGTTGGTCAGAGAGGAGTTGGTTCATGTCGGTCGAAACAAGTTTTAATGATCGGAAGCCTTGTTTCCGTGAGATCGGAGCTGCTGCTTCTGATGGAAGTAATTCCATTCTTCTTCACTCTCACCAGAGTCCAAACTTCCCCACTCTGTCAGAATTTTTTTTTTTTTTCTTTTTTCTTTTCCTTTCTCGTGTATTCCTTTTGAAAACCACTTTGTATGTAGAGGGTTTTTTGTTGGTATAACTACAAACCAACCACTCTGCGCAGAGTGTAGGCTTGTTTTAAGTGGATTTTGTATTGTTTTGTACTCGACTATGTACGTGTGTATGTATATACGTAGCTGAAAAGACCTGTGAGTAAGCGCTCCAATAAATGTACGTTTGGATTGATTTATTTTTGAGTTTATGTAGAACACGATTAGGTGGTTCATTGTGTTTATGATAACTAATCATGACAACAAGCATTCTCAAACATGAAGTAATTATGACAAATAGTTAACAAGATTTTAAACAAATAAAAATAAACTTAATTCCTAAAATATAATATTTTTCCTAAAAAAAAACGATGTATTAAATAGTGAAATCAAATGAAACAGAGTTGGATGAAAGACCTATGTATTTAATATTCGAATACACACTTTTCCGTCATTTGGATGATGACCTGACCTGATACTTCCTCATATGACATGAGATTATCAAGTACATACCTAACTTCGCTTTTATATGTCTTTCAAAACATAAAACAGTCAGTCAACGGTGGTCCTCAATACACTTCGATACGATATCGCCTTTTTAATAAAAGTGAGAGTCCTTCCGCACAAATTATGAAAAACTATAAAGATAAGTGATCCGCGTGTGAGTTCTCTACTTGAATCTTGCAATCCAACTCCTTCATTTACTCACATCATGCCTCTAGTTAAAATTGAGTAATCTGCTAAATCGATCCCTGTTTATTCTCAAATAAGTCATTGACTCTATTAATATTTCATACTAGTTATTGTCTTTGTCAAAAGTTTTTCAATTAGGTATGGGATCATATGACAAAACACACAAAGACAAATACCTGATTTATTTTTTATTTTTATTTTTATAAAAATAAGGACTGGTTTGAAATATTAATCGAGTAGAAATTATTTTGAGAATAAACACGGACCAATTTGGTAGTGTACTCAATTAAAATTTGTAAAACTGATATTAAAAAATCATAAAATAATCAAATATTATGTAAAAAAATATTTGATGAAAAAATAGATATAAAAAATTACTATTGTATATAGATGCATGCATAAATTGATAAGGCTTTTTCGTTTTGGCTTTACGTTATTGATCAGGGTTCAGTTTGACGGCTCAATGAAGAAGCGACCTTAGTTGGTGGCGGTGGTGATGCTTCCCAACGAACTGATTGTAGAAATATTCTCCTTGCTCTCCGTGAAACCTCTTATGCGATTTAGATGTGTTAACAAGTTTTTCAACACTCTCGTATATGATCCTTACTTCATTCAAATGCATCTCAAGAGATCGAAAAGAAATCTACACCTTGCGGCAATGCCACTACCGTATTCCACTAGTAGTGTAATGACCTTCCCAAATATTTATCGTTTACTCGAACAACAGGAGAATTCATCAACCACCATTCAATACGATCCTTACCATCGATTGATCGAGAAGAATGATCGTCTTTGGTGGGTTGCTGGTTCATGCAATGGATTGATTTGTTTGATTGATAGGGGTATTCTAGGCCTTTGTCTTTGGAACCCAACTACTAGGACAAAATCTCAAATCTTTTATGTCCATACGAGGTACGTTAAATCGAGTTTTACTTTTGTTTACGATGTTTCAACTCAAACTTATAAGGTGGTAGAGTTACGTATAGAGGGGGAGCATGGTAGTGCCATGGTGCAAGTTTTCAGCTTTCGGGATTATTCATCTAGATATATTCAATGTTTCCTCCCACTTTTCAAGTTTAATAGCGGTAACAACACTGGTGTTTATTTGAGTGGTACTATTAACTGGTTGGTCCTTCGTGATTACGTTTCTTCTCGAGGCAACTTTGTTGTTTGGAATGATAGTAGTATTACTATTGAACAACTTGTGATTCTTTCATTGGATCTCTCCATTGAGACATACACTCTGTTAAGAGTCTCACATCGGTTAGGAGTTGGCCTGACAATTTGTTTATAAGTGGAGGGCAATCCTCACCTCACAAGCCGGTTTTGTGGGGTTGTGTTAGGCCCAACCACGATTTCTAAGACACTCAAGTGTTGCTTCCTCATGATTTTGACAAGGTTTCACAGTATCAGCCAGAACTTGTGGTTTTGAGGGACACTCTTAATTTTTTTCATGATTTTGAGGAAACCCATTTTGTTATTTGGCAAATGAAGGATTTTGGAGTTCAGCAGCAATTATTTAAAATTAATTCTAACAAGTTACCTTCATGCTACTACAATTATGGAACGGGGTTTAAACAGTTGGGATCGTTGCCATTGTATCTTTCTAAGATTGGGGATACGCTTGTATTGGCAAATCATGAAGACGGCAAAGCATTTATCTATAACCGCGTGGACAATAAAGTAGAAGAAATTGGAATTACTAATAAAATTATTTGGTCGCATGCTAGGGATTATGTTGAAAGTTTAGTTCCGACTCATTGAAAGTGAGCGTCTCTTCCACATATTACTTGTTTGAATTTATGTTTCTTCATGTATTTTCTTTAAAATCCTTGTAAGTTCATGAAGAAACATAAATTGTGTGATGGTTTAGCCACATAGCTTGTCTATATTGTTGAATGAGTATCTATTGCCCATTGTTCGATGTTTGGCTTCATTTACATGCTTATTCTAAGGTTCAGCACTTGGTGGTTTATTTCCCAGAAACTTCAGTTTAATTTCGGTGAAGGCAATTTTCCAGCAACATAGTGGTTCAACATTCAGTTTTCTAAAATTTCTTTGTTGCAATTTGTTTTGGTTTTAGTCAATCACATTTATTGAGAAAAACAGTTTTGGTTTTATTCAATCACATTTATTGAGAAAAACATCTCCATTATATATGTTTTGGACTTTGCTGCATCTCTTAACATGATTTTCAATCCTTTTCTTAGTACTGCCTGTAAATCTGTTTACAGGTAACGTTTAAAATGGACCTATTTTTAGATGTGTCCATCATGAACCCATGAATAACAACCATTAATTTAGTATTACTTTACACACTTGAATATTACAACTGTAGTTGATTTTGTTTTTGGAAAGGAACATTTTTTTCAAAGAGACATATGGTTACGTTTTGTAGTATAAATATAAGCTTCATTTCAACGTTAATTTTTTCTAATACTCATTTGAATTTTTTAATGTGTAGTAAGACCATCCACAACACAACACTCCGAATTGGATGCTTAAATGGGTCCCCCATATTTACATTATTAAATTTACGGTAATATTTAATAAGTATCAATTTTCTCACATCCAGCATCTCAAAATAAATTATTAAATAGGTCCCACAAATAATTCTATATCATTACATTTCAACAAAAAATGAAGAGAGGGAGGGTGCTTCCATAGCCACCATTCTCCATAGGCACCCATATATATTACTCCATAATGGAGTACCTATTTAATGTGGTGCTAAATAGATTAAGTGCACATCATTGTGGATGGTCTGAGTACTCACAGTAATTTATCAATGTATCAAAATTTTGAAAATAGTCTCTAATTGTACATTTTATTTGTCAAAATTAAATAGTCACTAATGCTAAAATAATCTTTCAATACTCTAAATAACTCATTTTACATAGTGATTGAAATGACAATAAATAAGTATTTATAAAGACTTATATAAAAATAAGTAATTATTCTCTAAAAAAAAGTAATTATATTGAATGATTGATATGACAATATTAATGAAACATTTTAATATCAGGAACTATTTTGACTAATTAAGTGTACAATCAAAGCCTATTCGAAAATTTTGATACATTGAAGGACAATTGTGACCAATCGTTATACAATTATGGATCAAAATGACTATTACAATTTTTTTTTTAATGTACTCTTTATTAATAAAAAATATAAATTTAATGCACTTTTAGTAGTATACTCTATTTTATATTTTTTCCGTGAATTTAACTAATTTATAGGGACAATCTATAATTTTCTTTAAAAAAAAAAAAAAAATTAACTAAATTTTAGCCACATGCTTGTTGCAAGAAAATAAAATCTGCTACGATTATAATATTAAAGTGTGTAAAGTAGCTTTAAATCAAAGGTTGTTATACATAAGACCATGATTGACACATTCATGCATAGGTCCATTCTAAACGTCACCCTGTTTACATGTGCTTCCATCAGTGTTGTCAATTGCAGAAAAAGGCGGCTTGTTCGACACCGTTTGATCAGATTTTTTTCCGGTCTAAAAGCTACTTTAAAACAAAGTTAAAATAAAGCTTTTTAAGGTTAAAATAAAGTTTTTTAAGGAAAAAACTAAAGTTGTTTGGTTTCTTTATTTTTTTCTAGTTCTAAAGTTATTTTTAAGTTAAAAGTTGTTTGGCAAAATATTGTACAAACTTTAAATTTATTATTTTTTTTTGGTGGTGTCCGGGGTTCGAACCCGCGATCTTGCATATATTTATACATTGTCTATATCAACTGACCTAAACTAGATAATAGTTTGTTTTTTCTTTTCCAATTATACTGTATAACAAATTTTGTTATAAGAATATCATATTTTTGGTGTCATTTAAAAAGATAAAAATTTATATTATATGATATTATATTTGTTACATTGTTGGTGTTATTGAAAAAGATATGTTTAGTTTTTTAATAAGAAAAAGATATGCATAGTTTGTTACAATATAAATGTGTAAAATATATATAAGTATAATTTTTTTAGGCATCTATATTAGTACTTTTAATTAAAATCAAAATTTTATAAAAATAATAATTGTACGCATTACGCAACACAAAAAAAATTATACGCATTAGCATAACAAAAAAAAACAGACATACAAACATAAAATATTACTCTAAACGCTAATGTGTGTGTGTATATTTGTGAGGTTGAAGAAAGAGAATAAAATTCGGTGTCATTCAATGACATCATGAATAAAAATATTTGTGAGGTTGTGATAATTAAACGATATTAAAATCAAACATATAAGTGATAAAAAGATAATAAAATTCCTTCAAAAATAGATAATAAAATTAAATTGATCTTCCTTTAAAAAAAAATTATATGGACCGGTTCAAAAAAAATATTAAATGGAAGAAAAAAATAAATAAAAATATAATATTAAAAATAAAATATAAGGTTGCCTGCATTACAGAGAAGTAGTTTTTCGAAGGTACTTTATTGATATTGTGTTTGATTTAACTTCTCCTTAAAAATGTAGAAAAGTTGGAAAAAAAAACTGGATCAAACGGTACCTTAGTGCTATAGTGTCACTATTTGACAACAATTTATACTTAATAGCTTATCCCGGAACAATAGCAATTTGTTCAAATTTTGTTGGTGCTTCTCTGCTATAGCCGCTCTTTGACAGCACTTGGTACTACTTGTAGTAATTTTGAAATTTTACACATTTCCCTTTGTTCTGTGTCGGCTAATCACGCGATTGAAGTTTGTCCAAACATGGGGTTATTCACTTCCAGTGAACAGATTAAGTTGTTACAAGCTTCCATTGTTTAAATTATGTACCCTTCTTTCATGAATAAGTAGTTAATAGTTAAAAATATGTACACAATCTTGTCAAGTTCACCATTTACTTCATCATCTTGTATGTATTTTCCCTCCTGTACGTCGTAATTTAAGTACATTTAATGGTTCTTTCTTTGTCTACATTTATTGTTGTGACACTATAATAGTTTGATTCCAGCTTATACAAAACATTGATGCAATTAGCTCATGTTTGATACTCTCTACGGTCCTATTTATAAGAAAAAATCTGATCAACAAAAATTGATGTATTTGAACTAAATTTTGAATCAGATGTATCAACTTTTGTTTACCCAACTTTCTTTAAGATCGAAGGGAGTACTATTTGAATAGCGACACTTTTTATTCCGTTCTTGTTTGACAACATCGAGTCAAAGCTTAGTAACTTCTACCAAAGTAGCTTATTTATTGTTAATTTGTGGTTCTTATATTTCTTTGCAAAAATAAGTATACGGTTCTTAACTTGTTGTATAATTTATCATTTGTTTTCAGGTGGTAGATTTAGAATCATCAATTGAGATGCGACGCTCTTCTTAGTCTAGTCGTATTCCTGGAGTTGATAAAGCAATAATATTCCGAATCGTCTAGATAGTTAATTTCATTTTCTCGTAATGATCGTGAGAAACTTTTATTGTGTCGTGTCATATGTTTTCTTTTTTATTGAATCACTTTATAAATAATGTAGAATTCATCATATTTTAGTTTATGAAATAGTGAATGAAGTTTGGTTTTTGAATTATTTCATATTTATTATTAAGAATTTTATTTGGTTTTACGATAAGAAATTAAATAATCAAAAATAAAATGCAATTTGAAAAACTAAAATCTCCGGTTAGCCGAAATAGTAGTTTAAGAAAACATGTCTTACCATTAGCGTAATGTTTAAAACTCAATTTTTTATGTGATTAATGGCGGTTCAGAACCGAACCGGTGCAATGTAACTATAACGGATTTTGTGTTGTTTCGCAAAACCATTGTCAAATATGTTGCCGACGATCTGATATAGACTTATAAGGAACTTCCACGAGTGAACTTTTCCGGCGATTAAAACCGCCATTGCTTGTCTTTAAAAATGGCACAACTTAATTTATTTTTTTTGTTGAAACACATGACACATTTTATGCTATTCATTGAAATTCAAAAAAAAATTATTGTTTTGGAAACGAATCTCACCAAGTTATGTGAAATCTATATGAACTTCAAATAAAAGAAGAGTGTTGAAGCTTTATAAGCAAAATATTGAATTAAAAAAATGTTGAAAATATTGTTAGAAATGTGACGAGCTATATGTAGTTCATACTATATAGATATACGCAAGTATAATTGCTTGGGATGCACATCTCCAACCCAAAACTCACGTTTAGTCTAGTCAAACGTTGGTATATTTATAGGGACCAAAAACATATTTAACCAAAAAAAAATAAAAAATCTTGGTTTTGTTTTAGCAACCAAGCAAAAAACATGCAGAGGATGATTAATAGGGCAACGTTTAGCATGGGGAAATTGGTATATTTTCCTATCTTAGGTCAATTTAACAGCGGTCATTGATTTAATGTTAATAGAGATCAATGGATAAAATTGCTCTTAAATGTTTTTTTTGGTTACACGCTCTTAAATGTTTACCTTGAACTTGGATGGATTTTAATTTTTTTAAAAAAAAAAAACTGAGATATTTGAAATTGTAGAAATCACCTAGGTTTGATATATTTATAAATTTGGAACATGTTGAAAACAATGTTGTTTTACTTTCCGTTACCAAATTATTATTATTTTTTTTATCAAAATCAATATTTCATTTTCTTTATTAATTAAAAAAACTCGATAAATGTTATTATTTAAATTAATATTTTCTCATTCGTTCAGTTTGGAGTCAGAATCACTAACTTCTTTAACGGTTAACTCAAACTAATAACTCTCTATTCACTTTGTTTATTATAAATTTTTATATTAATATCATCTATTTGAGTTGTTGCTTGACATAAACATGATATATTTTAGAATTAATTTTTTAATTATTTGTGTTTGTCAGGAATATAGTTGAACTTGTTCATTTCCTTTGGCATATGGTAGAATTTGCCATGAACTTCTTGATTTTATTTTTATAGTTTTTTATTTCAAAAACAAGGTGAATTTAGTATTATTAATGATGACCTTAATAACTATTTCACAAATAATATGAATTTTGACGATGTATATTTATTATTTTTTATGAACAAGTCATAAAAAAAAAGGCAATCTGGTGCATTAGAGCTTGACAACAACTTTACTAGTTGCGCCAAGGTTACCCCTCTTATGAATCAAGTCATATTCATGTAAAAATAAAAATAAATAAAGTGATAATATTTATTTTTGGAAGAACGTTTTTCACTAAAATCTGAAGGGTAAATAATTGAAATCTTTTCTTTTTTGAGGAGATTAAGGAAATAAAATCTGAAGTATGAAAATGTTAGTCACATTATTTGGTTTATGTTTTTATATTAAGTTTTTTTTATTGAAAATGAGGCTGGAAAAGGTTAGCAGGAGTGTTAAAAAAATATTCTATCTCCCTCCGATAAAGAAATAAAAAAATTAATTGGGTTCAAATTATAATTTTGAGCCAGGAGTACAAATTGGAATATAAAAGAATAGGAAGTACAACTCATTACAAGTAAAACAAAATTGATCTAAGATGGAGAAATTTGACAATTTGCCCATGCTAAAACTCGCCTGATTAATAGACGCCTTAACCGGCTTCAAAGCTTTAAGGAATCGATGTAACAAATAAGCGGTTCAACATGAATATTAGAGCTCACCCCACTAATGATACGATAATGGTATCAAGACCATTTCGTAATAGGCTCAGCCTCATGCCATCCATAAATTTGTTCAGTTTAACGAATTGAGAAATAGCTGAAATGAACAAAATGAAAAAGAAAAACCTGCTTCAAAAATAAAGATTTTTATTATAATATATCTATAAATAAACATCACTTGAAAGAACAAGTGAACAACAAGGATCAATAATCCAAGAATATACATATGTTCAGAACAGTTCAAAGATCTATATACAAATATACATAAAGTGGAAAACCGAACCAACGCCACTTCTAGTTAATGGTTTCCTAGTTTGCACTACACTTGGGAAAAGGTTTGAATAGATATTTTGTGATGTTTTAACGTTTGAAGCTTGCTCTTGCTCTATGAAGCTGCTCCAACACAATTTATTCGAAATCTTTCAGTGTCCCTACTCCTAACCGTAACACAATCTGTAATGTAGACCTACAACAATTCAAAGACCGACTCTCCCTTTTCCTTAAACACACTAGATGCCATCTGAAACCAAAGTATCCTTGATTCCTTCTTTCCATATTCCCCATCTCCATCTAACTCCAGTGAATTTGCTTCTGCACACAGAGATGAGATTTCCCGCAACACAAGAATCAGCATGACCGTGGATGAACAGAGAAACGTCTCCCAAGAGGTTGCATTTATCCAAAACAGAGAAAATAAATGCATGAGTAAACTCAATTTCAACGACCACTATATGTGCAACAAGCTCTTTCAATGTCTTCATCCTAGTCCCATTTTCACAACTTACCTTGCGGAAAGAACTCTCCATCACATGCCAAGCCTCAGAACCTAAACTTAGATAACTTATCAAGACCAAACTCTCCTCCTCGATCAACTCCAACCTCTACAACTCTCCGTTCTTCTCACAAAATCTAAGCTTAGTCTATCTAAAACCACACAGTGGCGAAACATGCTTAAAATGTAAGCAAGAGAGAAGCATTCCACTTCAAGCTGAAGGCATTGTATGTTACCACAATTTTTCAACATTAGCTCATCAGTGTTCTCAAGAGAAAGATTGAAGTTTGACAAAGAAGGTGCTTCAAGGAAAAGCAGCCTAGGCTTGACACACTTGAGATGGAAATCAACAAGACTTGGAGCAGATATAACCAAAGAAAGAGGAGCATTTGAAACCGACCATTGACAAGTTTGAAGGTGTGAGAGATTAATCTTAGGCTCTTCAAGTCCTCCAACACCAATAAGATTAAGTTCCTTAAGGTTAGGGAAACAAGTATTGATCATGTTCAAATCCTCATCATCCAATCTTACAAACTCAAGAGTCAAATTGGTCAATGTTGGCATCAAACACAAACCATCCACAGCTAACCAAGCGTTCCTAATCACCAATTGCACCAAACCGTAGCCTGCAGCACAAATGATATGAAACTATTAGCAAGGTTTTCAACAAGATTTGCCATCGCCACAAATATAACTCTAAAGGATTTAATTTATATAGACTATCAATGTAAAGTCTTTTTACAGCGTCAATCTATTATAACTATTAGATGATTAAAAATAGGATTTGATTTATATACACCGAAAGTGTAACACCTTTTTACACCGTCAATTATCTATTATAGCTGCAAGATGATTTAAAATAGGATTTCATTTGTATTCACCAACAGTGTAAAACCTTTTTAGACATGCATCCGATCAACCGACTCTAAAACATCTTTAAAAATATCTACTTGGCATGATTAGATTTGATCGGATGTAGTGTAAAGTTTTATGCCTCCACCACATAGAAATTAATCTCTTTAACAATTTTAGACTTTAAACATAACTACGGGTCAATTATCGTGATTTGTTGACATTTTACACTGACGGTGCATTACAATTAAACTCAATTCAAAATTGGTTTCTGCAACTGCCATTGGGGTCACAATTCAAATGTTTCAGAAGTCTCTGCAACAATATTTCAACTATAATTCTGACTGCATTTTCCGCAATTTCAAGTTTCATAGCATAATTGCAACTACAATCACAATTTAGAACCATAGACAATAAATAATTAAAGGAGTTGAGAACTAAGAAGCTGACTAACAAGTGGAAGAGATGAGGGGCAAAGCTCGTGAACGTCTCCAACAAGATTGAACCCAGAAATCAGAAACAGACGGCGAATTAATGGAGTTGGAAAGCGAAGGAAGCCAATCTTGAATGAAATTAAAATCCGTAAGGTGAAGATCATCAGATTCATCTTCAAAATCGTCAAAGGGCATCTCAACAAGAGAACGATCAACGCCGATGGTAACAGATTCGAGATTGGGGGAACGGAGAACGAGGTTGTTGAAAACGATTTTGAAAGGGGTGATGAGGTGCTTGGTTTCTGGGGAACGTGAATTGAGGTAACGAGACATGGAACAGATGAGAGTCAACGAACGAACTTCGGAGGAAGCGGAGTTGCGGGTGTTTGAAACGAGTCAGCATCTTGCTAGATCGGTTGAGTCTTTCAGGCGGCTTAGAATTTCTACCACCAACGGAGAGGGTAGATTATCCATTGAAAGAATTTCTAACACCACCGTGATCACGATGCGTGTTGTTTGCGTGGCTGTTTCTAATAGATTTTGGACTTAATTGCATAATTAGTCCCCTAACTTATTTGTTGTTTTCGATTTGGTCCTTTATCTTTAAAAAATTTCAATTTAGTTCCTCATGTACACTCTTTTAGTGAAGTTGGTCCTCACCGTTAGTCATCCGTTAAGGGAATATTTGAGATATGATTTCAGCCATTAGATTGTAGGACCATTGTATGTAACGGTGAACCACCAACACCAAATCCTTCGTCATCTTCTTCATCAACAACTATTTTTTTCATTTTCTTCATCTTCTTCATCCATCTCCTTCATCATCTTCAACATATCCAGAAAATCAATCATAAAATAAAAATTAATTTTACACCCAAAAATGAAAATCAATTCATCACCAAAAAATTAATCATTCATATATTCATCCAAAACTGAAATCCAGAAAAGAAAAAAAAAACAGAAAAAACCCAAAAATAAATTGCATTTACACAAACCCCAATTCAATGAATTGATTCACACAAACCCTTCTCAACAACTCAGGAAACCAACAACATATTGATTTTTTTTTTAGATCTGAATTCTTTGCAGCTACATATTGATCTTAAAACCAAGACCTCGCTTTATCTTCTTTCTCCTCCATGGCAAATAGCAAGAAATGGAATCACCAAAAATTGCAATCAGGAGGCTCACACACTCAAAAATTGCAATCAATGTTATGTGGAAATCAGCCACGTGAATTAAGCTTGAGAGGTGTTTGATTGATTCTTGTTTTGTAGCTTCATACCCATTAATGGATCGAACACGCCGTCGTCCGTCTCAATGTCGCCGTCGTCCATCTCCCACCGTTGAAGTTTCCGTCGTCGAGGAAAAGATTGAAATCGATGTTGTGGTTGAAGAAGTTCCCAGTATCACGAGAATTGCGGCGATTACCATTGAAGTTTCAGGTGACCAAGTTACCATTGTTTAGGGTTTCATTTTTTCCAATTTGAATTATGCAATTTCATAGCAATGTTGTTTCAATTTCTATTTAATTTTGTTATTATGGTGTTGTTGCAGTGAAGTAAATTGAGTTATTAGATAT
This sequence comes from Medicago truncatula, assembly GCF_003473485.1. Lineage (NCBI taxonomy): Eukaryota > Viridiplantae > Streptophyta > Magnoliopsida > Fabales > Fabaceae > Medicago > Medicago truncatula. The sequence continues at coordinate 46,970,075 of NC_053049.1, read as the reverse complement.
GGTTTTGCTACTATAAACTTAAAGTAATTTATGATTTTTGGCTTTGATTGTTCTCTCTGGATTGTTAAGGAAGATGAATGATGGTGTAGATTCTGTTGGTGCAGATGATGAGGAATTTTGTTGTAGCTGAAACATAAAAATGGATGATTTTTTGGGAGATGAATTTTGTTGAGGAAGCATAAAAATATTCAGCACTTTGATTATGTTCAGGAAGATGGATTCTGGTTCTTCTCTTCGCAAAATTTATTTTTTTTGAAAAAAATGGCTTTTTTTAATGGCTTTATGAAATTGTGTTGTGGAAGATTTGTTATGATTGAGAAAATCTTTTATGGGTTTTGAAATTGATTATTTTTTATTTTTGGAGAAGAATAAGTTGTAGAAAAAAATTATAAGTTTTAATTTACTTTTTTGGATATGTTTGAAAATTTGTATGAATTTATGAAGATGAGGATAAGAAGAGGAAAATGAAAATGGAAGAAGATGAAAAAGGGTGAAAAATCTTGGTTTATTTGATGGAAGTATATGAAGATTATGATGAACATGATGAACAAAGGAGGGTAGAAGATGAAGAAAAGGATAAAATATTATGTGTTGATGGTTCACTGTAACATACGATATACCTATATGATCTAGCCGTCCTCTTTTTGAAAAAAAATATCAAATGGATGAAATTAAAAAATTAATAAGGTCGACAGTGGACTACTTACTGTTGGTCCACCTAATATATTTGGGGTTAAAGTTAACTCACTTTGATCAAACTGACTAACGGACCATATTTAAAGGACCAAAAAGGAAAAATTTAGACTTATGGGACCAAAATAAAAACAACAAATAAGATGAGGGACCAAAGGTTCAATTAAGCCTAAATTTTGCATTTATACATCTTTCACAAATCACTCATTCATTTTTTTATGGCTTAAATGGAGTTTTACTTTGTACTCGTCCGTTTTTAAATATAAGCAAATTTTACATATATGAACCACATACATCATTAATTAAATGAACCTAAAAAGTAAAATTTCTTTATATTTAAGAACAGAGGGAGTACCTTTTAAACGATTGAAATTTTTGCCTCCTAATAAAAAGATATAAAATTTGTTATTTATCTTTAGTGAAATAGACTCTTTTGATCCTTTAATATTAGAAAAATATGTTTTGACCTTCTATCTTTAGAAAAATAAGTTCTTTTCCTTTACAAAAAGTTATGATTTTTGCCTATTCTTGTAGGACACGTGACGTCTTTTCAGCTGCTTTACAACATTTTGTAATTGTTATTTTGTTTTTGTTCGGAGACCAAAATCGTAACTTTTTATAAGTTAAGGGGTCCAAATGCTTTTAAGCCTTTTTCTTTTGGTTTTACTATCTTGTGTTAAGATTTTATTTTGTGACCATGTCCCTTAAATTACCGTCTGTTGACATAGAGATACTCAGAGCATCTCCTGCGCTTTCCATGCACAATCCTTGAGGCAATAAGAACTTATTCCTACTTTCTAATCCATTAGAGAGGAATGATTTCGATGCCATTTGGAGAACAGTTCTCTCCGAAGAACGTCCAATAACAAGGAAAAACATAAATTATGAGGACCATAAAAAGGCAAGTTAAAAAGGGAAAACAAACATTATGATTTATGGGATCCTAAAAAGTAATATAAGAACATAAATATGGTTCTTTACATTATTAGAGTAGAAATAAATGATAGTTCTTAAATCATATGTGACATCCATAGGTTCACAAAAAATATTGAAGATTTTTTTTTTGGTTTTAGCATTGTAGATATTCTTAGTTGATGTTTCAATTCTCATCGATTAAAATTGGTGTATTAATAGTTTGTATCTGTCAACCACCTACGTCCACCCAAAATTATTTCCCGTCATCATATTGTTGAAGTTAATTTTGGCTTTTGTATAGGAACATTTACATTGTCCTCCATTTTATATTTTGGCTTCTATTGCAAAGTAAGATGTACAGTTATTAGTTAGTTTTTTTTGGTTACAAGAGTATTAGTTAGTTTAATAATAATGCAATTATGAGAAATACACAATTTACACTGACATTTCAATAAAAGCTCTTTATTTTACCACATGATAGAAGTTATTTTAAGATTAAGTTACAAGAGTGGATTGACACGTCAAAATGATGAATTTTTTATTGAACATGTGTGTAAAGTTGATTTATACTTGTAGTGCATCTTATAATCTCTTGTTATTTGTGACATGTCTTTGTCCTAACCAACCGTAAAATTATCTTCTTTTTATTTATCACCAAAAAGTTATCATTTTTACTTATCACCAAACAAATTTCATAAAACTCAACACACATAAAAGTCTTGCTTTTAATTTAGCAAAAAATAATTTAAAAATTGGAAGGAGGGTGTGTGTATATGTAAATAGTAAAAGAGTGGAGTGCGAAAAGCAATTTCTTATTACCACCAACTCTCTGTTCATATGGCCTAAATGGTCCAAATCCAAAAGTTCTGAAGAGTTGAGAGAAAGTAAAAAAAACGAAAAAAATAAATTCAAAGAGGGTTGAAAGACGGAGGTAGAGTGGATTGCAGCGTCGCGTGGAAGCGGCGGCGACGAGATCGAACAAAACCGATATCGAACACCACTATTTCACGATTAACGAACAAAACCGTTCTCGCTTGGCGTAACGAGATCGAGAGTGAGAAAGAGGAATGGGGAGAAGGATATTGAACGATGCGTTGAGGAGTATGGTGAATGCTGAGAAGAGAGGGAAAGCTATGGTGGAGCTTAAACCTATATCCAATGTTATCTCTTCTTTTCTCCATATCATGAAACACCGCGGTAATATTTGTTTTCAATCTTTCATTATTCATTTTGTTTTATTTTCCCTTCATCTTATATGAGTATGAAATTTATGTACTATTTGTTTTTCTGCTGGATTTATGTGTTTTGGTCAATTCATTATGATATTGTTATTGTTTTAGCAAATACCCAAATTCCATTAAGACATACATTAGGATATTATTAATTTTAGATTTTTGGCAAATTAGTATAATTTTTAATGATATTTTTAGTTCTATCTTGACTAATTTAATCACATGGTATTTTATCCATTTCTCATGAACTATGCAGCTTAGACACTTTAGATTGAAGGCATGTTTGGTGTCTAAACACCTACACATGTGATTGCTTGCATTTTCTCAAATTGGTATCGATGTTGTGGTGTGGGTGCCTTTGTCGTGTTTTCGTCAGTGCTTATGGTCTCCATGCTTATTTTCCAACAATTATCAGCTGGATTAGCATGGTCTTGCTTTCTGTATGTAAGCATGTATATGTAATGATTAGGAAAATTGATTTACTCTACTTTGAGGGTAGAGAAGCCTCCTAAGAAAAGATAAGAAGAAAAGACTAATTTCTCATTTCATGATCATTTTCCTTGTCAATACAAGATTATATAGCCTTATGCAATAACTGAATTTAGTAACAAACTAGCAAGAGAATGTAAATAACGCTAACAAACTTAATCTAGATTTTAGGCGAGTCACCGCATCAGTCCATCTTTGGCTTCGACATTGTATTTGGCCTCCTGAATCATAACAGTATATGTATTTAAGATGAAATGAAAGGCACTAAACGTACTAGAATAATTTGATATTTAGATAATCGATACAGCTAATTTGGTGTCATTTATGATGGCAGGATATATCAAGGACTTTCAGGTCTATGATCCCCATAGAGTGGGGAGGATCACAGTTGAACTACAAGGTAGAATTAACGATTGCAAGGCCCTTACATACCGACAAGACCTTAAGGCAAAGGATATTGAAGCTTATAGATTGAACACTCTTCCAACACATCAGGTTGGTTAATGCTTACCGTTTTGTTTTTATTTAGTGTTATAGCAGTTTCACACCTATTTGAATGTGGAGAATGCTGTTTGTATTAGCTACCAGCTTTTATACTTTAAGTTCTTTCTTTTTAATAGATCATTACGTTTTATTTATCTTGATGCAGTGGGGTTATGTTGTGATTACAACTCCTGATGGTGTTTTGGATCATGAAGAGGCCGCAAAAAGGAATGTAGGTGGTCAGGTTCTTGGTTACTTTCACTAAAACTGTTGTTTACCTTGTTATTTAGGCCAGTCACTGTCTTCAGCTAAGTTTCCTGATAAGCTTTCAATGAATTTTATGAAAGAATGTTTTCAGCAAAGGAGGTTTTGTTTTCTATTATTACTTTGTCCTGTATGAATTATGTGGCAGTTCATGCATGATGAGCGTGATGCGTTGGATCACAATCTTTGTGGAAATTAGTCATGTTTATGTTAAATAATAGACTAGACTTGAATGGAAACCGTATCATCTTAGTTGTAATCTACTTTAAATACAATGGCTCTTGTGTAATCCATAATTGATTCAAGTTCAACCATTCTGCAACACTAGTTTTCTTATTTGTTTTTCCGAGGATGCAGTTTTCGACAAGAAGAATAATATATCATCCTAGAGGATAATCGATGTTGAAATTTATTTTCCAACTTTGTCGCCTGGTGGATATTTTAATGGCTAACCAATTGAAACCCAATTAATTTTACTAGATTTTTCATCTCTCTCACTTTACATGTTAAAAATAGATGGCCTCAATCAACAATTTGCCACCCAATTTATAGTGAAAATAAGAAGTATCTCCATTGTTGCAAAAAACAAAAAAAAAAGGTGTGGTTCCAATTGCTAAGTAGAAAGGATTAGGAGTATTACTACTGATGCGTGTGTGTGTCTCAAGGTGGGGCTGTGCCACACTTTTATATTTGGGTTCGGCTTTGGGCGGGAGTCCTTTTTCATTATTCAATTGTAAGAATGATGACTAATTTAATATGTATGGTGATTTAAAAAATGATACTATGCAATTGGATGGCAGTCGCTGGCTAACTAGTGATTTGGGATAGCATAATTGACATGTGTCTAGTTTGATGTAGCTAATTGGGACTATGCATTCCTATTTGTTCGTATGAGGTTAGTAGAATGTTTGTGAAGTCATCAAGTGTTTTGCTGATCATTACCGTATTATTAGACACTGTAGTTTGTAGGCAATCTTATGATGATGCCAAGGCAATTGATTATGCATCGAACCATAAACTGTTTGGAGTTTCAATAGTTCAATACCAAACCCGTTTTGTGTACTCTTCAGTATCGTTGCTGGCAATACAACTTGAGAACAGTTATCAATAAGATTAAATTTTACAAATTTATTTATATATGGCACACTAGTGTTACTGCTAAGCTCCTTTAGTGTAGTTCTTATTTTTTTTTTTTGTCTAAGTAGCCTAGTGGCTAGAAATATATTGATAGATTGAGAACAGTTATCAATAAGATTAAATTTTACAAATTTATTTAAACCGTGCCATGACTTGGACTATTATTGATCACAACTCTATTGGAAGTCAATTTATATCAGCAAATGCGCCTGCAGATAGTGAGTCCGTCGCCTATTGAAACAAAAGCAAGTTCCATGCGAGGATCCTTTGAAATTGCTTCGTTGAAATCAAGTGTACATCTTCTCCATTCTCTCTTTGTTTCTGAAACTACCATTTCCGGCAAGGCAACAGTTCCTCCCCAAAGTGTGTTATCATAGGCAACAATCCCGCTGATCTTGACCAATTTGATAAGCCTCTCATGGTAATTCCAGTAGTTATTTTTGTCGGCATCAACAAAGGCAAAGTCAAAAGTACCTTCATTTGCCGGCTACATCAAGACAGGAAAAGAAAAACCATCAAGGGTCTGACTTGACCTGGACAGTTATTTGTGGAGTAAGTTACTTACATCATCTAAGAGTTTATCAAGAACCGGCAAAGCTGGAGACTCTATGTAGTCAATCTTGTGTAAGACACCGGCCTTTTTTATGAATGGAAGTCCTATCTCATAAGCTTTTCTGTCTGGATCTACGGCTGTAATCTACAGCAGGCAGACAAATGGGGCTAGTAACATAAAAATAATAGACACATATTTGCGACATTGTTATATAAATGTATACAAAGAGAGAGGGTGATTATTAGCGAGAGAATTAAGCATCTTATGCATTGAAATTGCTCAAAACTCTTACGATGACCAACATATTCATTTAACATTGTTCAAATAGTTTTTTTTTTTTTTTCTTTCCTTCTCTACCAAATTAGCGGTGATAGGATTCATTGTCCCAGTCTTGAGAATGCGTAATATCATGAGCTTCTACTTACGAAGAGCGACGTCCATCGTTGTTCTAGTTCAAAAGACTCTTTTACTCGGTGATCTACCATAAACTGTGATACTTTTCCACTGTAGAAGCCACAGTATGGATAGGAGGAAAGCAGATACAAACCTTTCCATTATATGGAATGCTAAGTGCTGTGAGTAGAAGAGAGTATCCAGTGAAAACTCCTACTTCAATTGTCTTTTTAGCATTTAGAAGTTTCAAGAGCAAAGCCATTAGCTGACCCGCATCAGGTGATGTGCCCATGAAGCCACTGAAGAATTACAATAACATTACATAAGAAAAAGTTTCCTAATGCTGGCTGAAGAAGTCAAGTTCAACAAGAATAAAAATAATAATAATAATAATAATATCATACTATTTTTGTTTGAAAAATCTTGTATGCGTATCAAATTTTGTTATGTTAAACAACTTCCATAATTTATAGGTTGGATGTATGGTATAGTAGTCTTAAGAATAATTACAGAGGATGATTTGCTGTTGCATTTCTCAGCTCTTTGAGAGTCTCTGCTTCTCGTGGGTAAACGCTGGTTTCTAGTATATACTGCCACAAAATTGTATGTTAATTAAGCAGGAAAAATCAATCTAAACAGTTACAACAAAAATGGCAAGAGATGCGTATGTAAACCTTGAGTAAGCCCTCACTCTGCAAAATAACTGGATTGGTGGAAGCTGATATTTTGTCCATTATTTTTCTCTGCATACAAAGCCAAGGTACGAATAAGGATAAATTTTCAGTGAATGAGTTTATTGTTATAGGATCTTTCACGTCAAGAATGCTTAATACTTCATGATATCCTTGTTTTCTTTCAGTCACCACAATCTTTTCATGGCTTTAAAGACAAATGGACACGCCAATTTAATATTTTGGGGCTAAAAAGACTGATAAAGTCGGGTAGAAATTACAAACACGCCCATAATAAATAACTAAATTAATTTTTTGGAATTAGGCTGGTTATTTCATTATAATAAGAGTCTTTGTGGGCTTAGCTCAGTTGGTATGGACAAAATATAAAATATGCAAGGTCTGGGGTTCGAACCCCGGCCATAAAAAAAATAAAAAATTATGAGAATAAAAATGGAACTGGTGTCTGCGTTGAACTTAAATTCTCTTTTGTTAAATAACACTCGAAATTACTACTTTTATCCATTTGATTTGATTCTCGAAATAACCATTGCTATTTAACCTAGACCTAAATTTAGATATTAACAAAGACATATTTTTAACAGACTAATCATAATTGTGAGTAATTTAGGTATATTGAAAATAGGCTAAAAAAAAAAAATCATAAATCATGCATCTCCCTCTATTAGAGTATTTAGTAGTATTCAGAAATTAACAAAGAAGACATGTTTTTTCCCTAAAAAAAAAACAAGACGACGTGTTTTTAGCCCCTCTATTAGTAGTATTCGGAGACTAACAAAGAAGACACGTTTTTTCCCTTAAAAAAATAAAGAAGAAGACGACATGTTTTTAGCAACAAAATTATAATTAATGAATTTGAGGATAATTTATGTCTAATTGAGAATAATTTAGATATATTTAAAACCTTGGTCGTAATCGAGAGTCTTTACAACGGAAAATGTGATTCTAATGGCACTCAAATGATGGCCACTTCCAAAGCTTATATCACAGCTGAATGTAAGAAATTCAGAAATCTGTTTTATTAGAGCAACTTGTATAACGAGATAAAACTTATTTAATGTTATGTACGAAGCAATAAAAAAACAAATAATATTATTTCCAAAATTTGCGACATTTATTTTGAAAATTGCAGGATCACCATTGTAGACAAGTAGCACCACAAGCTTTCCAACATTCCAACATGATATAAGAGCAAAATGCAAGGTCCTTCCCGCTTCAAGTACAAGGGGTTATTGAGGCTTATCAAAGTTAACCACTAGTTACTCAACCATGTTTTGTCAAAGTAAAAATAAAAATCAGAATAACATATTGCCATGCGGAATGCCCATATTCGAGTGTATAAAACGACATTGCGCCTATATAGGACTGCAAAAATCTACACTTGGAAGTGGCTATTTTCAGACAGAGTAACCGGTGAAAGTAAATCCCCTTCCAACAATCTCACCAGCGCAATACCATGCATAGCATTCCAAGCCAAACAAAGCAGCAATGCCTGCATCTTCAACCTTTAAGTCTTGCCTGTTCCTCCATAAATGCTTGACATAATCAAGTTCCTTCCAGAAGGCCTCACAACGAACCGGAATGCTGCAAAATTTAATTAGAGTGAGTTATATATAGAGAAGCAGAAGCACTGAAAACTAAATTGGCCTAGAACAGACTTGACAGATGTGTGTGGCATTTGATCAGGCAGAATAAGTTTCCACATTTCTCCATGATTGTTTAGCTAATTCACTAAATAAGATTGTGAAGATATGTTGCACAATTTTCTATGCATAACCATACAATGATAGATAATGAAGAAAAAAACTTCAAACATGAAAAAACTAAAGTGGTTGCCATATGTCAAGATAAAAAATGTTTTCCAAAAACAACCACCATTCCATTTTCTTTAAAATTTGCAAGTCAAGTTGAGTGTTTATTTTGTGGTGATCAAGAAAATCACATGCATTTTGTACCCCGTACCACTTAAAGTCCTTTTGCTTTACACGAACCACAGAAAACAGAAAAAATGGCACTTCCCAAGGCATTTTTTGTTTATCCCCCCATTTGAAGGAGGTAAAATCCCATTTACTCCTAAAAACGTGACTTTCGTAAAAATAAATATACTCCCTCCGTCCCAAATTGTATGTCGCTTTAGAGAATTTTTTTTGTCCCAAATTATATGTCGCTTTACAATACCAATGCAACATTAATGCTACGTTTCCTATTATAACCTTAGCTATTTATTACTCTCTTATTTCAATTCTTTCATTTATCTTTCCCATATTATTTATTAAGGACAATTTTGTAAAACAACTCATAATATCTCTTTTCCACACAATATTAATTGCATTTCTTAATATGTGTGAAAAAGCTAAAACGTCATACAATTTGGGACGGAGGGAGTATTATGTTAGGTTACTTTGGATCATTGATTTTGCTTCCAAACATTGGTTTAACTATAAGCGATGAAAAGTAGCTTTTGCATTGTGTTGAAAAACTTACACCAAGTCTTTCATCAAGTTTGATTTAGAAAATAATCAAACATAAATCACTTCAATTCAAGCTCAGTTTAACCGAATCAGTTTCTTTCAAATTCATTCACCCAAACATGCACAAGTTGAAAAGGCAAAGGATGCTAGACCTATATTAGAAGTTAACAATACAGCAACCAGAGTTTTTCCCTGACAACTAGATGGGGTAAAAACCATGGCTCAAACGATGTCCTCATGCCCTGTATGAATTAAATCCAACCACAGACCAGTAACTCTAAATCTCTCTTAATGGTCTTACCTACACTTTTCCTTGACCCCATTCTACCTTTGACTATAGAATTATCCTTTACTTTATGTACACTCCTAAGTCATGCTACTGTCGTTCTTCTCCATACATGCCCTAATCACCTAAGACGTAGCTCTACCATTCTTTCTATGAGGGAAACCACCCAACATTCTTTCTAATGATTAATTCCTATTCCTATCTTGTCTTGTGTAATCATGTGTACATCATAACATTCTCGTTGTTGCAACACGGAACTTACTGCCCAGCATTTTGTCGCACACAACATAGCAGGACTCTCAGATGCACGGTAAAATTGTCTTACTCTTCTTTGGATCCTACACTAGGCCTCTATCTCTCCATCATTGTATCTGGTGGACCCGCCTATTTTTTATTTTAATAGTAAAACTATGCAGAGAATAATGTAACATAAGAAGTGGCGGTCTGCACTTGCAAGTATTCTATGTAGTTGCACACCCATAATATATTGCTCTACATTCAGTTAAGTTGGTTCACTATGGTAGGCGAGTAGCAGACACATCAACGAAACGCTGCTAAAAGGCATTAAGCCACCAAGCTTAAATCAACGTGCTTATCCAAAGCAATTACTTGAAGCAAAAAACATGTTTAATTGAAGTGCTGGCATTTACAAAATATGCATAACTTGCTACTGCAATGTAGAAAAATAATTCCTAATAAGAATAACTATTAAAACAAAATAGATATTTTATTTATTCGTTGTTCATTGCATTGTACATAAGTCAACAACAGATAAAGGGTTACGGTTTGGTGTATTGGACAAGTTTATGAAGCCTAGAAGTGTCCAACTTTGTATTCAGGGTTTCTGGTAATGCTTTGAAACCAAACTGCTCATTGAACTGCTAAAAGCAGTGATTTACAGTTAAAATGAAAGAAGAATTGCAGAGAAGAAACGAGAAAACAGAGGCTGTAAACTGTTATTGTTCATTCTATTTTCATTGACTGTTCTCTGATACAATGATAAGCTATATATAGAAAGCTTAGGGAATGACTATTGTAACTGAATCATAACCATCCAGATGTAAATAGCTAAAAGCTTACTTTGGTTCTTAGGGAAAAGGAATCCTATCCTAGTAACCAAGAGTTTGGTTGGGAAATAAGTAAAACTTGAGGAAGAAATGTTTCAACTAGGGATCAAACTTAGATACTCCGCATCGATTTTACCTTATCGGAAGTTCATAAACCACTTGGTTAGGCTAACAGCTTAGTAACATAACCAATTTTAGTTAAGAATACAGCTTTACATACATATCTCTGATAAAAGGTTAAACTGAGATTAAACCATGATCTAATTAATCGTCAAATGAAATTAGTATAGGGCAAAAAACAATCATACATATGGGTTTTTATAACTTGTTATTGGACTTCAATTCAGCCAAAAGAATATATTTTTCAATTAATAATGACAGGTTTGGGAGAAGCCTGACTTATTATATACCGGTTATGTGATCCGGCAGTTCTTTTTTTACACCCTTTCATAAGGGTCGGTGACAATCATACGAAGTTTTATCCGATCAATCCGATCTGGTTGTCTAACATCACATGAACATAGAATTTTAGCACACAGTATATTATAGCATTATTTAAGAAGAAAGTTGGAGAAAATAAAACCTAGCAAGGCGTGTGTAAAGTAATTGCTTAGCGAGAAGGTTGCATTTCTCAATAGTAGCAGGCTCTTGAATGTATTGCTTGTTCTGCTCCAACAATTGCTTGTAGTAACCACTTCCATGCTTTGATATCAATTGGGATGCTTGACATGCTTTCGACTGCAATGCCTTCAACTTAGACGCCATCGAATCTGCAACATTAACATTCTAATCAGTTAAACAATATAGTATAATACTCCTAATAATAGATAATTATTATTTTCAAACAACCTAAATAATAATTAAACTAATTGATGATCAATATGGTTACATGGGGGATAAATGGATGGAAAATCAAAACCCTACATATTCGGCAATTTATTGAAGGATAATGAGATCGAATTAAACGAGAGCGTGTCTGTCCAGATCTAAAGAGGAATGAAAAAGAAAAAATAAGAATAATACGAAATCAAGAGTGATGATTGATTGAGGGAAGAAGGTTACCTAGTTGTGTTGTTGTGGAGTGAGTGAATCGAACGGAAATTGCAAGGATGCGCCTCTATTTGCTTTGCCTCTTCCTAAAACCTTGTCTCTTTACTCTCTTGAGCAAGTTTCGTCTCCAATATTTATTTGGTGACACTGTGGAGTTACTATTGGCACCCCCACTCTTCCTTTTTCTCAACATACCTCTGTTTTCAGGTAATTTTTTTTTATAATTAATACTGATTTGAAGCATAATTACAATTCCTTTTTATTTCAAAAATTTGGACTTTTTTTCATAAACCTAATTTACATTTTTATATTTCAATTAGGCAGCAAAAATTATCTTATAAAGTACAATTAAATTATTAGTTGAAAAGGTCAAAAATCTAAAACTTTTTCATTTTGGTCTCAATTCAATTAAATATATATAATCAAGTTAGCTCATTAATCAAACAAGTTAAATTATATGTAGCTCGGTTAACCAGCTTAATTTTTAACTTAAATTAAACTCATTTGATTCATTAACTAAACTTAACAAATTAATTGTCAAGAGTGTTGAATCAGATCATTGACAATCTTAGTATTTTGATCTCATTCCAAAAAACTTCCAAAATTGATTATATAGTCTCAAAGAAGGTGAATTTTGACCCTCAAACTTGATATTTTCTTTTCTGATTCAAAATTATGGCAACAAATCATCACTTTTGAGACCAAATATGTTGGGACCAAAACCAAGGGCAGAGACTACGATTGGAATTAAAGTGGTACTTGAACCAAAAAAAAAAAAATTAAAACGGGAAATATTTTCATTAATTTGATAAAACAAGGAGACAAAAGTGAAATTAAAAACAATTCCTAGCAAGAGGCACAAAAAATAATACTCTATCTAAACATTTAGTAGCGGGTTTTCGTGACAAAAATTGTATTATGTGAACGATAACACTATTACTCACACAAATGATTGAATTAAAACAATCAATCTACAGTAATAGTGTTATTGTAGTGCGATAAAATGCACTCAATAAAGATATGTGATGAACATAGTGAAATTTTCATGTATGAGCATCAGATTTAAAATATGTGTCATTACAATGTAGTGAGAGGTATCAAACTCTTTTCTTCTTTCAAATATTAAGGAGTAAAATTTGAATAGTTCACATCTTCACAGATAACTCAGCTTGTTTAAACCCCCTACATATTCAGTATTTAACTAGCTAGCCGTAATTCATCAGAATGACAACAACAAAACGCTAGCAAAATTCAACAGTTTTTATTCTCATTGTAGTATTTCATGCAAAGCTAAAAACATTAATATTTATTAAAAATGGCAAAAATGATTAAAAAATTACAGGAAAATAATTATCCGCTAGCTTTCTAACATGATAAAAGAAGAATGCATTGTATATCCCGCTTCAAATACAAGAGGTTACCGAGGCTTATTAACCACTAGTTTCTCAACCTTTTTTTCCTCACAGAAAAGAATGACAAATTGCTTGTAGAATGCCCAAAATCAGCATAATGTTATAAATGACAGTACTCCTGGTTTTATGAGTATAGAGAGCCCGCTAAATCGAACATTATAAAGTGGTTACTATCAGACATAGTATCCTGTGAAAGTAAATCCCCTTCCAACAATCTGACCAGCACAAAACCACGCATAACATTCCAGGCCAAACAAAACAGCAATACCTGCATCTTCAATCTTTAAATCTTGCTTATTCTTCCAGATTTGCTTGACATAATCAAGTTCCTTATGAAAGGACTCGCAACGATTTGGAATACTGCAAAAGATCGATGAGTTATAACTTATATGAAAGCACAAGAACTGAATTAGCACAGAATAAAATAGATTTGCTATACATTTAACTAAAAAAAAAAAAAAAACTAAGGAAATGCCGCTAAATAGCGCCACATGGGAATTCTGATCAATATTCAGAATATATCTTCTGATGTTTCGATTCAACATAGGATCAGAATTCTGATCATATATCAGATCACATGAACCCTAATTCATGGCCTGAACTCTATGATATCCAACACGGAACTTAGGTGTTGTCAACTGCGGATAATGGAAAATAGCAGTTGGTTCAAATTCCACTATGCAGCAGTGCCATAGCCACTATTTCACAGTATTTTGTACTAATAGCATATTGCGGAAACAGTAGCGATTTGTCAAATTCCGCTATGCTTTACATAGGATCAGAATTCTGATCATATATCAGATCCCATGAACCCTAATTCATGGCCTGAGCTCTGATATCCAACACTAATCTCAGGTCTTGTCAATTGCAGATAGCGGAAAATATCAGTTTGTTCAAATTCCACTATGCAACAGTGCTATAGCGCCGCTATAGCCACTATTTCACAGTATTTTGTCCTAAATAGTGGATTGCGGAAACAGAAGTGATTTGTCAAATTCCGCTATGCATCAACAACATTGAACTCTAAACTAACTAAGGGCTGCATCAGACTACATTACTAACACTTCATTGCTATTTCACAGTATTTTGTACTAAATAGCGTATTGCAGAAACAGTAGCAATTTATCAAATTCCACTATGCATAAACAACACTGAACTCTAAACTAACTTAAAGGCTGCATCACACTACATTACTAACACTTCATTGCTAAGAAAGGATTCATGTCGACCACATGATCACCCGATCATCTTTTATACTGTATAATAATAACTACGAAACTATGTGGTTAATCCCAGATTGCATCGCATCGCACCGACCCCCTAAAATGCTATAGTGGTATATCGAATAGTGGGATAGCTGCTATTGCCATGACTACAAATCAGTGTACAAAGTAAGTATAAATATTCAAAAATAGAAAAATACAATAAATTATTGAGATTGTCATACTTAATAATTAAAGAATCTAAAGTACAAAACAAAAACACTTAAAAAGAGAAGAAAAACATAATAGAAAGAAACAAACTAAAAGTAGGTAGAAGAACATAACGATTGTTTGTGCGCATAACATAACAAAATGAAGAACAGAACAGAACCCTTAAAAGGGTTAAAATTGACATTTAAACTCTTAACAAAAACAGTTTAAAAAAGATTTGAGGAATTTCGCCCTAAAATCCTACTAGCAGACACGATAGCATTTTGGGGCCGCAAATTCACTGTAATTGGCTGCTGCAACCACCACTATTGCTGACTGTGGTTCACGGGCCAAAAGCACGGTGCCGAACCCTACCACAGAAACGCTATTCTGCTATAGCACGCTATTGACAACATAGCAAGCAAATACTAAAATATTATGTTAATCTAATACAAATGTAATATGTTTCACAATAACACTGAGTATTTGAAAATTAACTTTGTATTTCAAGGGTAAGTTTCGACTAATATGATTGAACGATGAACATATTAGGTTCAAAACTTGAAATCTCGCCCTCCAGGGCTTTCTCCCTTGTCAATAAAGGGAAGGGTAGACAGTTAGGAACGTACCGACATCAAAATGCAAGAAAAAAATGTCAATAAAATCATTTGCAATCAATAAATTATGGCCAACAAGTACATACATATATTAGCAAGTATTAAACACTAAATCCAGCTAGATTTATTAAGAAGGAAAGGAATAAAATAAAACCTAGCGAGGCGAGTGTAAAATAGTTGCTTGGCCAGAAGTTGGCATTTCTCTACTGTAGCAGGTTCCTGAATGTATTCCTTGTTCTTCTCCAACAGCTGCTTGTGGTAAGAAGTTCCATGTTTGGTTATAAATTGGGATGCTTGACACACTTTTGATGTCAACTGCTGCAACTTCGACATCTGCAAAAGACGAATGTACAATAAGGTACAAGGTAAACGATCTATTACACTACTCCTCATCCATATGACTCCTTCCGTCCTAACTTATAAGTCACTTTTAGAAAAAAAAATAAAAAATAAAAAAATTGCCTCAAAATATACATAGTTATAGAATGGCATTATGCATTAATGTTACTTTTTCAATTACACACTTAAATATTTATTACTCATTCTTCTTTCAATTATTTAATTTATCTTTTCCATAAGTTAATTTTGTAAAATAACTTATAATTTCTTTTTGAAATTAATTACATTTCTTAATTTTATGTGAAATGACCAAAACGAATTATAATTGTTGTTTAAGAGTGAAACTCAAATTGGTCTCTGTCAATTTTCTTGCGGCCGACAAAAAAATGATACCTAAATTTAGCTAATCTAAACATGCTAGAAGCCTAAATTTGGGTTCTAAATGCAAAGTCAAAACCCTAAATATTCGATCAATTTTCATAACACCAATACCAAAACTTTGAAGAGATAAAATTGGTCGGAGCAAAGAATCAGAAAATGAAATCGATAAAGCGAGCGAAATCAGATCTAAAGAGGAATCCAAAAAACGAGAGTAACAAGAGATAATATCTCAGAATGAGTGATAATTCATCAATGAAAAAAAGAACGTTACCTTGTTGAATGAATAAACACAGTAATCGGAATTTATTCGCCGCCGCTACCTCCCGACGCTGCAAGCACCAAGGATACGAGTCACTGAACTGAACTCTCTAACCTTGTGTGATGTGTGTTTTATCGACTTTTTTATTTTCTTTCTTTCTACGTATCTTTTTTTTTATTTTTTATTCTCTTTTTCAGTTTGGGTTAGACTAGACTGTTTGGACTTTGGACCATATAAACCCAAAGTAGGTGGCCACAATGAGGTACTATTAACACCCATATTATTTCTAATACACCGCTCAAATATGTTTTGTATTTACATTCTGAAGTTTAACTCTCTTCAGTCTTCATTTGCATGTTTGTCATAGTGTTCACAACTTAATTGACTCGTTACGTTGTTTTCTTTGATTGCATGAGAAATATTAGGAACACTTTCGTTCTAACACTCTTTTTTTATTGGATGAAACTCATGTGCGTCTCATGTAATACCTCGTTTTCCCAACTTAAAAATTTCACATAAAAATCAGAGTAATTCAACATAAACGGAATGTCACGCTTCTTTTCATAAAATCATAAACAGAATAAAATAACTATTTATCCTTCAAATTCAACAACATATCATTTATTACTTCGCAGCGGAAATCATTTCAACGTTTAAAACAACTTTGGCACCAAGGCCTCAACATAAAATCCCTTAAAGTTATTCCAACAACATGTTCATGAAAGTTCATAAAGTAATACGTAAGGAATAGAAAATAGCAACAAAATCTCATCCCGTTACGTATCAGAGCACCTAAAGACACACGTGAGAGATAGTCTACTCATGACAGCAACTAACATCAACTTATTCTCGATCACCTGCAAGTTACCCATACGAAGGGCAGCATTTCCAAACAGAAGGGGTGAGATTTCACATTCAATAATAATAAGCATATAATTCATCAAAAGTATTTAACAACTTAAACTTCATCGATTAATAACATTAACTCTTTTTATAATACTTCATTAATAACTCAACCAACTTCTAATCATCATTAACTTCATATTCATCACATTATATACAACATCATATAGCACATAATAATCAGATCATAAACATCATCATATAACGACATAATCTTCACATCATAAACATCATCTTATAACAACATAAACGATACATCATAAACATCATCTTATAACAACATAGACAACTCATCATAAACATCATCATATAACAACATAATCATCACATCATATACATCATCTTATAACAACATAAACAACACATCATCAACAACATCATAAACAACATAACAACATCATAATCAATATCATAAACAACATCATATAATCTTCATAAGCACTTCATTAACAACATGTGGATAGAAGACAACTCAACAACTTAACAACTCATGGATGACAACTCATCAACAACTTAACAACTCATGGATGACAACTCATCAACAACAACTTGGACTCGACAATGCAACTTTGACTTCTTAATCATGCATGTGGTACCAATCCATGGCATCAAGCCCCCAACATATTGAGCATAAATACACTCCCAGGGCATAAAACCCTAAACTTAAAGAAAAAAAGCTCACAGAGCATCAAGCCCTCAACGTATTGAGCATAAATACACTCTCAGGGCATCAAGCCCTCAACTTAAAGAGCAAAAGCTCACAGGGCATCAATCCCTCAACGTAAATGAGTATGCATGGACTCAACAACTAATGCAACGACAACCAACAACTTCAATGACATCGACAACAACTTACAACTTTAACGACATTGACAACAACTTACAACTTGACCAACATATGCAACTTAATGATTTAATAATCAATACACTAGAGACAACAACATACAACAACTTCACAACATATCATCGTTAATAATAAAAACTTGAATGGTATAACAACATTATTTTCTATATCATATCTTTTCCTCATAAATATATGTAACTCAAATTATTCAACAACAACATTCACATAATATATGTATTTCAAATTATCCAACAAATAAATTCACGTCAAATCAAATTAGATCCATCACACCATAGATTAAATACTCTTAAACACCCTAGTTGAACTCATAGTACTTCTAGTTTTGAGGTTTGGAATTATTCCTTAAGTTTTGGATTAACTTAGAAACGGTTATGCTGAATTTTCATAAGATTTCACTAAAACCTCCTTGGAGTATTTTCATCATATCTTAAGAACCAAAAATCATTTTCACGTCAAACTAAAGCCACTGGAAATCTAACTCAATTATCTACAACTTTCATGTTTACATCAAAGACCAATTCAAAACAGAAACGTGTGAAAAAGACACAAGAACATGAAACAGGACGTGCTGTCGGAGAGCAACTCGGGAAAAACACACTTTTCACCCCAAAATTCCAATTTTAACTTCCCTATGCCCAAATTTGATCCAAAAACTTGTCTAACCATTTCTATACATGTTAAGGCACTCAAAACCATATAAAACATTGCACTAAAAATAACTCATGATCTGAACATCAATTCTACACAAATTCAACGGATTTTCTACTTTATTAACAACCAATTACAACTTCAAAATCTAATTTCCAAATTCCCATAACTACAACCTACAACATGCTAAACTCAATTTCAGAATTATACAACTTAGAATTAGAGAAAGTAAGTCCCACCCTTACCTTAAATTAGATGATCGGACTCTACAAGATTGCTCTTCTTCTCACAAGATTCTTCTCTTCTCAAACTTCTCTCTTCTCTTGGTTTTCTCCCTTTTTCTCCAAAATCAGGTTTCACGTAATCCTTATTTTCTAATTCTAACTCTCCCCTTTTATATAAATCTTTAATCTACTTATTTTCTCTTATTTCCAAATCTGCCCCCAAAGTCTTATTATTCTAATTAATATATATATAACATATTTTTACACCAAATAAGAAATATATTTCTACACCAGATAACATATATATTTCTACACCAAATAACAAATATATTTCTACACCAGATAACATATATATTTCTACACCAAATAACAAATATATTTCTACATCACATAACGTATATATTTCCACACCAAATAACATAAAATTTCAACACCAAATAACATAATATTTCTACACCAAATAACATAATATTTTATACTAATATATACCAACATATAACATAACAAAATATCACTCATCAAAATAAATCGACTAAATTATAAAAAGACATCTAAACTCAATTAAAGTAAATAAATAATAAAATAGGGCGTTACATCTCACCACTTTATGTGGAACACATTTTTAAAAGGGTTAATTATGTTTAAGGTCCCTATAAATAGGCGTGTTTCCAACATTAGTCCCTACTTATATTTTATGAAATTTTTTGTCCCCAATGTTTTTGGCGTCAGCGAATTTGGTCCCTGCCGTGAAATTTTTGCTGACTGGACAAACGGAATTGACATGTATATGAACAAGTAGGATGCCACATGGACTCATTAAATGACATGGCATGTGACTTGGTAAAACAATATTTTAAAAAATATGATATTATTTCATTTTAATTTTTAATTATAATAAATTAGGAAAGGTACCACAAGCATCCTCTCTCACTCAATCACAACCGTCCATCACTTCCAACTCCATTATCTCCCTCCCTCTCCTTCGAGTCCCTCCCAACCTTACATTTTATGCCTTTCACTACCCCCAGAAAACCATTACCTGCCAAATTCCAATTTCTCCCTTAACAATTTCTCCTTCACTTTCAATCTCTACTGTAATCCATCCATCTCACCACCGATTTCCGTCTTTCCGTGAAATTCACAATGACAGGAGCCCAATCACCCAAAACGATGACCCTATCTCAAGCAATTCTTCTTCCGCTTATCTCAGATCTGAAGTAGATGGTGAAGATATGATTTTTTTCATCTGTGTTTTTACTCATTACTGTTCTGGGTTTTTAGGTCCTTCTAACGCGTTTTTAAGGCTTGAAGAACACTTTCGATTTTACCCAAAATTTCAGTCACAAAATTTCCAACCTTAATCAACAACAGTTCCGATTTTGAAAAAGAATAGAAAGGGGACGAGGGGTGATTGGTGTGTCACAAGCGTGAGAGAAGGATTGAGGAAGGACCGAGGGAAGTGTGAGGTGCGGCCATGGATCAACAACAAAATGGGCAAATCCATTTTTCATCTTCTCTTATTATCATTAACATTGATACACCTTTCTTGATTTGTATCCTATTTTTTCCTTGATTTCTATAGATATGGACAATTACAATGAGGGTCAGGGTGGGGAATTGAGGGTTATAGCCAAGATGACGAGGAAGAAGCAGATCGGTCTTGGGTTAATTTATGGGTCTGGTTCGGGTCATTACAGTTATCGGGTCGGGTTAAGGCCCAATCTTACAATATGGTTTAGTTAAAAAAAATGCGTCGTCCACGTGTTTGCTTCCGTTGACCCAATCAGCAACATTTGATGGTAGGGACCAAATTCGCTAACGACCAAAAACGTTGGGGACCAAAAATTTAATAAAATTTAAGTAGGGACTAATGTTGGAAGCACGCGTATTTATAGGGACCTTAAACATAATTAACCCTTTTTAAAATGTGGTACCCACTTAAACTTTATCCTACAAAAGAGTAGGTGTTAGAGAGAATGTCTATAGCATTACTCTTGGTTGCGTTTATTCATGTAGAGTGACTGTCAGTTGAGGCGAAAGAGGAGAACCCTTCTGAAAGGGGGAGGAAGGAAAATAATTTAATAGGAATGTTGTAGTATTAAATTTCAAATAACTATTAATAAAAAAAAAAAAAGATTTCATATAACTACACAACCCAATGGTCCCAATTAAAAAGTATATATATATATATATATATTAATGAATGCTACTTCATTTGAAAAACGTCATCTTAAGAAGAAATATTACCAACCAGTTTAATAGTGTCTAATATATGTCAAATCGGATGAGAGTGTCAATCTAACAATTTTGACATTCTTAATTGAGTTAGGTTTTACGAACAACATTACTTCTCCTTATTATGTTAAAAAAAAAAATGTATATTCATCTCTCTCTATACAAAACATATTAGAGGAACTTGCTCTCCTCCCTCCTTAGATGAGTTTAAATTGTCTTCTTGCTTTATTTACGTTAAAATATACACTTTCATTCTTTAGTAACAATTTTAGCTAACTTTCTGTCCAAAAAAACTTTTGTCAATTTTAATGTAATCAAACTTTTAATGAATATTTTTATCATTTATTTTTTATTCACACCAATTAAAATAGTAGTTTTAAACTACGAAGTAATACAAGATAAAACTAAAATCTTGGACAAATTACTAAAGCTAATAAAAAACTATTTAATTTCATTCTTATTTGGCTATTATGGATGGTAATGACTTTTAATTCTTTATGGTAGAATGAGATCTATAAATCCTTTCAAAAAGAAATTCTATAAATAGTTTGTGGTCCCTGAGCCTGCTCTCATTTCATTCTTCGTAAGAGCACTGCACTTACAAAAAAGAGTTTGAAAAAAAAAGGTAGTGCACTTACAACTGTAACATTGGTTGGAGGAAAGTTATCATTTATATTTCTCGCATTTGATTTATTGATTTTGGTTGTTCTTTTTTATTATGAACACGGGTTCAACAATAATTAAACTAACATAAACTATATTAAAATGTAATAAATATTTAATAATTAAGGACGATAGTATATATTTTAACATAATAAGAAGAGAGAAATGTAATTCAAACTCTTTTAAAAAATAAAAAATAGAGTGCAATTTTTTCAAAGTATAAATGAATTATATGTGTAAAATCCACATAATTGCACTCATATTCAATTAAAAATAACACATTATAGTTCACCAAAAAAATAACAACACATTGTAGATACTGAAAATGAAATGTTATAGATGCTATTAGAATTACTTTTATTTGAAAACAGGTATCTACTTATTATATTATAAAGATAAATTTCTATGATTTTACCATTTTGCTCTTAGGAGAGGTATTTTAGTAATTTTTTATTGATGAGGTGTGATTAGTGTCACCTCATCATTTTTAGGGTGCATTTCCCATTTTGCCCCTCATCATTTGTTAATTATTTTATAATATTTATATTTTAAATAATTTTTAACTATTTTTCAATTTTTATTTTTTTTAACTATTTTTCAATTTTTTCACACAAATTCAGTTGCTTCTACATTGACGTTGTGGGAGATTAAGGTATCGTTTGACTCGATTTTTTTCCAACTTCTCTACATTTTTAATGAGAAGTTAGATCAAACACACTATCAATTATTTTAATTTCAATATTGTTTAATCATCACAACCTCACAGATATTTTTATTCACACTGTCGTTTAATGATATCAAATACTTTTATTTCCTTTCTTCAACCTCGCAAATATTTACACACATACATTAACGTTTAGAGTAATATTTTATGTCCGTCTGTCTATGTTTTTGTTACGCTGATGCATATAACTTTTTTTAGTGTTGCTTGGTTGAGTGCTACCTCACCGATTTTTTTAAACTATTTTCCAATTTTTATATTTTTAAAAACTTTTAACTATTTTCCAATTTTTTTATTTTTAACTATTTTTCAATTTTTTCTCCCAAATTCAGTTGCTTCTACACTGTCGTTGTGGGAGATTAAGATACCGTTTGACCCTTTTTTTTTTCTTCTTCACTTCTCTACATTTTTAAGGAGAAGTTTGGTCAAACACAATATCAATTAAGTACTTACTAGAAAGGGAACTTTTTTTAATGCATCAAATTGAATGGAATGAGTTTTGGTCAAAAGTTGTTGAATGCTACTTTAAAAAACTACTTCTCGACAATATATTTCACAAGCACCTCTTTTCAACTCACGGTGGAAACCTTTTCTTTTATTTTTTAATATTATATTTCAATATGTTTTCTTTTCATTTAAAGTTATTTTATTTTTTTGAATCATTTCATTTAATTTTATTATCTTTTTAAAGAATTTTATTATCTTTTTATCACTTATATATTTAATTTCAATATTGATTAATCATCACAACCTCACAAATATTTTTATTCACGCTGTCATTTAATGATACAAAATATTTTTATTCCTTTCTTCAACCTCGCGAATATATACACACACACATTAACGTTTAAAGTAATATTTTAGATCCGTCTGTCTATTTTTTGTTACGCTAACGCATATAATTTTTTTTTAGTATTGTTTGGTTGAGTGCTACCTCACCGATTTTTTTAACTATTTTCCAATTTTCATATTTTTAAAAAGTTTTGACTATTTTCCAATTTTTTTATTTTTAACTATTTTCTAATTTTTTTCTCACAAATTCAGTTGCTTCTACACTGCCGTTGTGGGAGATTAAGATACCGTTTGCCCCGGTTTTTTTTCAACTTCTCTACATTTTTAAGGAGAAGTTAGGCCAAGTACAATATTAATTAGGTACTTACTAAAAAATGTAATTTTTTTAATGCATAAAATTGAATGGAATGAGCTTTGGCAAAAAGTTGTTGAATGCTATTTCAAAAAACTACTTTTCGACAATTTATTTCACAAGCATCTCTCTTCAATTCACGTTGGGAATCTTTTCTTTTATTTTCTAATATTATATTTCAATATGGTTTTTTTCTTCCATTTAATTTTTTTAAGGAGGTTCCATTTAATTTTATTACCTTTTTCAAATAAATTTCATTCTTTTTATCACCTATATATTTAATTTAAATATCGTTTAATCATAATAACCTCACAAATATTTTTATTCACGCTATCATTTAATGATACAAAATATTTTTATTTTCTTTCTTCAACCTCGCAAATATACAGACAGACATATTAGCGTTTAGAGTAATACTTTATGTGTGTCTGTTTTTTTGTTACGCTAATGTGTATAATTTTTATAAAATTTTGATTTTAATTAAAAGTAAAATTATAGATGTCTTTTCTTCAAAAAAGGTATAGATGCGTAAAAAAATTATGCTTATCTTATCTTATATATATATATATATATATATATATATTGCACCTATATATCGTGACAACTATGCATATCTTTTTCGTATTAAAAAAAACTAAACATTGCTAAATAGAAAATATATTATTTTCTATTTTGTCAGCATCAGATGATAGGATTTTGTATAAGTTTGATAATTACCCGAAAGATGTCTTTCCTAATGTAGTGGAAATATAGTTGATGTAACACTATGGGAAAAATACGCCATAGCTTTATCATTTACCATCTATTTACCTTGAGTTCTTTGCTTCCATTTTGTAGTCAATGACAACCCAAATATATGTAATAATTGGTCAGATTAGAGGCTGCTCATCAACCTACATCATCCGGTTGTTGAGAAGTTTAAGACTTAGTAAGTTTGCATTATAATTTCACAATACAGTGTTAGAATAACTTATTATTTCACAATTCGATTTGATTGTTTTTTGACCATGTTTCTTGAATTGTTGTCGTGACTTTAACACTTCTCAAGCTCATAGTCAAAGCTTCAGTTAGAACTTAAGTTAGAGTTCGACTTCTTCTCAACGTACTTCGTACAACGATTTTTCCAAACTGTCTCAGGTTAGGCCAATTGCTGAATTTATAAACTTAGTCAATGTCTCCTTTTTTTATGCACAAACATGCTTTGAGTTTTTTTACGCACAAATTAAAAATACATATTGCATTATTCTTTATTTCATGTGCATAATTTGTGTTAGGAAACATACTGCATCACTATTTGGAAAACAACTAAATTCAATCCTAACCACTTTGGATTGTATTACGAGAGTTGCACCAAATGTTCGAAGACATCAATGTCAAATGGTGCTAGCTATATATGCACATGCGGAAGTGATGCTTAATTTCCATTTGTTTCAACAACGTTAATTGGTCAACGGGGTACATATAATGTACATGCATGCATTTATCTAGACTTTATAGGAAGATAAATTAGAAGTCATGCTACATTTTTTTTTGAAAGAAGTCATCTATATTTTCTTTAGCTTAAAATCAGTTATGCTACCTTTATTTTATAAATTATATGTAACTATATTCGCATACATCTTATCCATGTAAATATGCATTAGACTAATATTGCAGTTATTTTCTTGTTTAGCATTTCCCAAACGAGGTGTCAAGAACAATTCTGAAAGGAAAGCGCAAAACAATCACTCTCATTGATGACCATACACAGAGACAATATAATTGTCACCTCATTATCGCCGTTAGAGCAAGCTATGAAAATTACTTGCGTGGGCAGTGGTTCAATTTCGCAGATAACGAGTGATGGAAGAAGGTGGTAAACTCATCTTTGATATCGAAAAGTCACAGAAGAACTTGCAAATTTGAGTTGTTCCAAAGTAGATCTTTGTTGTTGAATTATTTGAACTTCTACTATTTTGACGTATCACTTTGGATTGTAGTCGTAAACTATCTTCACTTTGGGATGTCATTTGTTCTTTTCATTTGTCTGGTGTAAATATTGGCAAAAACTCCTTTTTGGTTAGCCTATGAAACTTGCAATCTCTTTTATAAACCTAACTATTATGTGACTTTAATCTGCACATTGTTGGTTCCTTCATTGGTTCCAATTAGTATCATGTTAATTGTAATGTTGTTTTCCTAATCCCTTGAACAAAATAAAACATGCTCTTTTCCTACATTAAATCTTTATAATGCTTTGGTAAATGTTTTAGAAATGTACATATATATAACTTCTAATTAACAGTGCAATTTTTTTTTTATACCTATAGCACTTCTCAAATGAGATATCAATGACATTTCTAAAAGGAACATGGAAAACAATCACACTCATCGACAAACAAGCTCAAAAAAGGTATAAGTGTCGCTTGATAACGAAAAAGAGAGCAAGTTACAAAAAATACTTAGGCGGCCAATGGTTCAAATTTTGCCGAGAACATATGTTAGGGTTAGGTGATAAGTTAATTTTTAATCTAGAGAAGCCACCTAAAAATATGCACATTCAAGTCGTTTCCAAATAAATATTTGGTGTTCATGATCCGCACTTTCAACAGATCACCTTAACTCTAATCCTAGACTAGATTATCCTCACTCACCGATGCTACTTCTTTGCTTGATTCATTTGATGTAAATATGGGTATCAATCATTTTTTGGTAACTCTATAACAACAACACTCTTTTTTATAATTTTGGAGTAAATTCACACATCATTGATTCCTTTATTGGTTCCAATTGTTTTCATCATAAATATTATGTCAATTCCTAATCTCATAAGATAGTTGGAGGTCATAGGTTTAAACTCGGGCAAAAGAGTAAATATTTAATCTAATAACTAATTATTAACATTTGTCATTCAATTTTCTTTTTAATTATTTTAATAATAATAAAAAAAATTATTCTTTTCTTTGTATTATTTTTTTTTATTTGTGTGCGCTTCTAAATAAAAAAAAAATTATGCTTTGCGTGAGGGTAATGTTGCAGCTGACTTTCTAACTAAAACGGACGCTCTAAATGACGATAATTTTGTTGTCTTCCATGAAGCCCCCTAACATGACATGACATGACATGCCACTCATTCTTTTAGCATTGAGTTTGTTCCGCTTCAGTTATGGTCTCTTTTTCATTTTGTTTTCTTTCCTTTTTTTTCCTTTTTCCTTTTGTTACTAAAAAAAAGACTCTACCATCAAAGTCCATAAAGAAACTTATGTCAAGTAGATATGTGGTTAAATCCTTTAAATCAATAAAAAAAAAAAATAGATCATTTGCAGTGGCGGAGCTAGACAAAAATGTTTGGGGTGGCCGTCATTCCGCCATCAAAATAAACTAAAATGTAATATATAAATCATTCAAAATAAACCAAAAACCAATCATTCAAAATTTAAACTACATAATATATAAAGTCGATCATTACATACCTAAAGACGCACTTTACGCTTTCCGAGTGACTTGAAATCATCAATAATTGTTTCAGAACTAATACATTCACTAATATCCCTTTCGATGTAAACTGACATGCTATTTGCTAAAAACCCATGTCCCATCTTGTTTCTCAACTTAGATTTGATAATTTTCATTGCTGAAAAAGATCTTTCAGTTGTGGCTGTAGAAACCGGAAGAGTCATAACAAGATGCAACAATCTATCAAGCAACAAGTGTTTTTTGGGTTGTCCATTGGCAGGAATGGCAGCAGCCAAACATGAGCCTAATTCTTGAATAGTTGATAAATTTTTCAAAGTTGATGATTCACGAGCCTCAAAAAGGAAATGTGTTAGATGAAATGACAAATTAATCTTCTCCTGATCACTAAAATCCATGGGATAATATTTTTCAACAAGAGTACATATAGTGTCAATGTCAAAAGCTTTATGTCCATCATCCGGAGACAAAGCACAACTTAGAGTCAACAAATCCATTGGTTGCTCACTAAATCTGCTATTTAACTCTTGTAATTGTTTGTCAATGGTAGTAAAAAAAAATTCATTAACCACATATATTTTATTTGACAGAATCAATTATAAGATACTTCAAAGTCTCTAAAATTGATAATTGAACTTAAAGTGAACCAACACTTGAAAAAACCATAAACTGATAGCTAAAAAGCAAAAAACAGAGTCTCTAAAATTGATAATTGAACTCAAAGTGAACCAACACTTGAAAAAACCATAAATTGAACAATCAGAGGTAACTAAAAGTGATTAAAACCAACGAAAAATATAGAACAAGTTATCACAACTAACAATTAACTTAAATAACATCAACAAAATTACAAAAAGCTATACTTTTTCAAAACCAACAAACAGTTAAAGAGCATTCAAGATAAAGCTAAAATTAAGATGGTTAACAACATTAAAGAACATGTAATCATCAGAGAATAATCATATTTGAAGGAAAATACATTCAATTTCATATTACCTTGCAATTTACAAGAATTAGGGTTTGTGGAGACTTTAAACAACAGAGAAGATGGATGGAGATTGGAGAAGGAGGTGATTGGTCGCGGCGGCGCTTGCGGTTGGACGGCGGTGGACCCGTGCGGTGGTGTGGTTGTCTTGTCTGAATCGGCGATTTTGTTGGTTGGAACTTGGGAGAAGAAGAGAAGTAGAGAACGCGTTCTCTCTTTAGATGAGAGAGAAAATGGCTGACCAAATGAAATTACCTGAAAAATATTATTATTAATCAAAGACATTTTCGTAATTTTACAGAAATAATGGGGTGGCGGTGGCTCCCCTGCCACCCCCCAGTTCCGCCACCGACCATTTGAATCATAAGGATATGTGGTTAAGTTTCAGCCATTTGAATCATGCCTCTATTTTCAATGCTTCGGATTGGTTGGAATAGTTGTATGTTAATTTGATTTCAGTGGAGCAAGTTATGAAGTGTCAATGGAGACCTATTTTTGGTGTTATGCTAGATTTGATTTGATAAAGGAGAAATGATTTTGTTTTTAATAATAACAATATCATTGATAGTAGACAGCAATAAAATTCTGATGTAGCAATTAGATAACAACCTTAAGATGACAGTTTGATAGCTCTTATCGCTGATGGTTCTGTGGCTGAGCACGGCACACAAACGGCATGTGTAGGGTTGATGCGAGATTGTAATGAAAATTTTCTTGTAGCTTATGTGGCGTATTCATCCTTGTTTAGTGATTGAAGCGGAGCTTTGGGATATTTAATATTGGGGGTAGATGCTAACTTGCATCTATCTAAAAATACTAAGGTGCAAGTTAGCAAGTTACAT
Source organism: Medicago truncatula (assembly GCF_003473485.1). Taxonomy (NCBI): domain Eukaryota; kingdom Viridiplantae; phylum Streptophyta; class Magnoliopsida; order Fabales; family Fabaceae; genus Medicago; species Medicago truncatula. The sequence continues at coordinate 46,941,247 of NC_053049.1, read as the reverse complement.
CAACTTGTATCTATTAAAATACCCTTTTGTCTCTATTAATATTTATTTTAAATTGAAGAGCAATTTTGTAAGTAACTTTAAGGACATAATTGTTTCTCCTAATTTTGCGGCGGAATTTACGTGAGGGTTAAATTACTTCCAATTAATTTCGATACATGCCGGGAACAAAAGGAGGAACATTAATACGCTTGCAATGCATTGAAATTAATGTTCCCTAGAAACAAAAAAATAACAAAAAGGCCTGTAGTAAAAACGTTCCCTAGAAAAAGAAAATAGGAAAAACGTGTAACATCAACAAAAAAAAAAGAAGCAAAAAAGCGTAAAACATGAGATCTGTAACAACCTTTGTTGTTGTTTGTTAAATAAATGAGTAGAAACAAATTTACAAAACTATCCTTTAGTTAATACTAGTTTAAAATAGTAGATAGTGATTTTTTGGTAAAATACAATCGGATGTAGCTTGTTTACTTACATCTTAGTATTTTTAGGTGGGTGCAAGTTAGCAGCCCCTTTAATATTTATTATATATTTAGTAGAATTAAAGTTGTATTTAATTCGTTAAGTTCTATTATTTTGCTCAAAGATGGTTGTCCGTCAACTCATCCCCAACATACATTAGTGGAAAATATTCATCAAATCCATTGCAACTTAGGTTTGGTCGTTTGGAATCATAGCCTAGAGAAACCATTTAGGTGGTTGATGTGTAGCAAAGTTTGGTTTGACCATGAATCTAATTTCAAGATTTTTAGTTCTTATATTTCTTTTCATTCAGGCTTCTAAATTACTTATTTTTTACTCCATAAACAAAATGCAGATACACATTTTATGGACATGATGAAGGCTTCTATCGGCAAAACTCTCATATAAGTTTGCACTTGTTTCTTTTTAAAAATCTTATATGGTAATTTTGTAATTATTTAAGAAAATGTTCAAAAATGAACATGTTTAAATAAATCTCAATTACTTCGAAGATCAATATTCACTGTTGCCCGCAAAATATACCTTTGATTTTATTTTTTTTAATTTGTTGTGAAAAAATTGGCAGTAAAGAAACAAAAATGGGAAGAAAAAAACTGTGATTTTTAATATATTGGGACCATGCAAGAAGGAGGGTTGAGCCTTGCTCTAAGAATACATGATCACCAAATCCAAGAGAAAATTGTCATCCATATATAATCAAAGATTTATGTACCCATCCAGGACTCAAAAATTTGTCCCTTCAAGTATTGGGGTCACGGAGGAATGCCTTAACTTTTGGACAGAAGTTATTGTCATTTCTTTATCAAATAATTAATCAAGAGAGGGACATCTAATTTACTTTCATTTTTGTTTTTTTTCTTCGTTACGATATTTCATTATTAACATTCATATAGTAATATGTTATTTCTTTAATTTCTACGTACAAAGTCTCACAAATATATGCTAGTCGTTGAATATATACTAGTAGTGTATATATATATATATATATATATATATATATATATATAATTTTGCTATAAGCGGTCCATGAAAGTGTCTTTTAGCAATCCACACCTCAAGGTGTGATTTCCACTTTTTAGTTATAACTTTGCTAAAAGACACCTTCATAAAAATTAGTTTGTGTCTTCTAACAAATGCTCATATAAAATAATTTGCTAAAAGACATCTTCATAAAAGGTGTCTTCTAGCAAAACTCATATATATATATATATATATATAACTTGGATATATGAAAATAAGGTAGACAAGAGAACTCGGATAGTTTATTTTTTTTTTATTTTTTTTGAGGGAAAGAAATCGGATAGTTATGATTTATGATTATTAAGTGTACTTGTATAATATAAAGTCTCAATTAAATATGGAAATTTTTGTGTACGAAACACAAGGTACTGAACGTACAATTCAGTTTAGTACTTTTCTATCCAAACAAAGCCAGGCAATATACAGCAAATTAAATGAAACAACATATGGAACATGAATTTATTTAAAATACATTTCCTTTTTCTAGTTAGTTAGTGTTGTTCAATCAAATAAGGTCACCATCAAGTGTCATGATCTTGGCCCTTCACTTTTAAGCTGACACCCTTAGCTGTTACTAACAATTATGAAGAAAAAAAAATGGCATATTGCACGTACTCATTGATTTTCTAGACTTCCAACACAGAAAACGAACGTACTTGGTATCGGAGAAGGCCCCAAATGAAGCAGTCATGTGATCTTCCTTCATCTACAATAGAGGAATAGACCAGTGTCATTTTCACATCTAACTAAATTTTCAAACTGATATATAATATCATGAGATGAAGACAGACACAAGTTCGCGATCACTATCTATATCTTCTTTCTAATTTCTTCTATGAATTTAATATGTATGCGTGAAAATATATTTTACACATGCATTCAACCGTGTGTTGTCACGTTACATTGTGTATTGTATATAAAAACAACTAATTTGTTTGATTCAATAAATAACATGACAACACATGGTTGAGCGTTGAATCTATGGTGGGACGGATCCAGGAGTTTTGATAGGTGGGGGCAAAATAACATACTATGATAAATATTGGATACGAAGGTAAGCTTAAATTACTCGGAAGAATAATGTAAATTTCTATCATAATTAAAATGATTGGAATACTCATCACACTAAGACGGAAAATCAAACAAAGTTGCTCAAACAAAACAATATCATACTTAATTAGACGTGAAATCACGAAAATACACGAAAAAAAGATCCGATCAATGAAAAATCATTTAATTTGATTAAAAGAGGAAGAAAAAAAATGTAAAGATGTGTGATTTTAGATAAAATAAAATAAAAATTCACCACAAAAAATATAAATAAAAAAAGAAAAACTCAAAACCACATCCCTTTAATGAAGATGAACAAAAGAGATAAACTTAGATAAGTTTTTTGGTTCAAAAAATAGGAGGGGAGGGGTGGAATTTTAATTGCGGGGGGAATGAGATATTTTAGTTAAATATGTTTGGTTCAAAAGAGGGAAGAGGAAGGGGATAATTTTAATTAAAAACATAATTTTAGAATTAATTTAACTTTTTGACCTTAAAATTTAAATAAGAATAGTTTGAAGTTTTAACATAAATTTAAGGACAGTTTTGTCAATGTAATCATGACATAAATTGAACATCTTCCCTCCCTTAAAGAAAAACTCCAATTTGGAAGGAAAAAATAAATGATTCTACAAATTAAAATAGTTTATGAAAAGCATATCAAATAGGCCGTAAGAAATCACTTTCAATGCTTTTCAGTCAATAATTGAAGAAAAATTATTTTATCTGGAAGAGAAGGGAATCTAGCAAGATATATACGTGCACTTGTCCACGACTATAACTCCATTATAAAACCAACAAATAAAATAAATGTAAACATATCTTGTGAGCTCTTTGTATGATACTTGTCTTATAACTCTACAGGCCTAAGTCGCCTCATAATCGTCATATATGATATCTCCCCGTCATCTTTTTATTGCATTAAGATTCACCATATTAATTAACTGCATTTCTTACCCCCTAAAAAAACTGCATATCTAGAGTTGATCTAGTACATAGATTTTCATAGTGTTGAGCTCCACAATCTTCTTATGAAGCATATTCTTCTCATCATTGCTTATATCATATATTTCATATTTTATTCTAAAATAAAACGATTCTTACTGGTATTTCAACATTGAAATCTATAATTTGTAAAATAAAAAGTGATTGAAATCCACAAAAAAACAACATGATCTCGACAAATATCTAAAGTTCCTAACTCCTTATAATGTTGATTGTTGTGTGCATGCATATATAATACATGGCGAAATTTACGTCTCAAAAATAATATTTTTTAATAAAAAATAATATTTTCTTTATTGAGCGATAGATGCACTCCTGTTTACATGGTGTGTGTATTTATCCTAAGCAGCTTCTATACCTAACCGTTTAATTTAACTTAAAAGGGTGTGTTTGGTAAAAAGAAGCTATAAGTTAGCTGATAGTTGAAAAGTTAACTGGTGGCTGATGGCTGATAGTTTATAGCTGAAAAGTTAGCTTATTAAAATAAAAAGTGTTTGGTAAAATTAGCCGTTTAAGTGGCTGATAAATATAAAATGACGTAAAAGGACAATCTTTTTTATAAATCATATATACAATTTTTATTAATTATTGTATTTCTTTTTAAATGTTTAAATTTATTACAAAATATTTTCATCTCCCAAATGATAAATGTATTTATGAATTCAATTGACATTTTTTATTGGCTTAAATATGTATTTCATCCTTGCAATTAGAAGTCGTTTAAAAATTGGTCCCTATAATCACCAATCGTGGCAATTTACCCTTGCATTGTTTAATCATTTAAAAATTGATCTCTGTAATCGCTAATCGCGACAATTACATTTTTATAAGCTATAAGCTAGCTTTTTTGTGTTACCAACCAAAGTCAATTCATACTTAACTAATTCAATCCTGCTGAAATAATAACTGAACACAAAAAAACAGATATAAATACGACACCACCGTATTTTACTGTTCACTTATACGGTTATATATATATTTTCCCCTATCACGTACAACGCTCTCTCCTCTGCAACTCAGATCTGTTCCACCGGCTCCGACGAATGTCTCACCGGCTCCGGCGTCACTCCCTTGATCTCATCGGCGACCATCTTTGACATCACTCTATTGAATTCACTGACGGTTTCTCTCTCTCTCTCTCTCTCTCTCTCATCATGTTCTCACGCGATCACTCGGATATGTTCTTTAACGGCGGATCTATGAGTTTCATCTGGTGGTGGTCGAGAGCATAGTACGGTTGTTGTAGGTGGATAAGATGAAGCGGCTTCCAGATCTGAACACGGTGGTTGGTGAGAATCTAGTTGGTGGTTGGAGGACGAAAACGATGATGGAGAGGACAAAGATCATGGTGCCAAGGATGAAGGTGTGTACGTGAACTGAGAACTGGTTGCGCAATGATGGTGGGAGGGTGGTGGTTGATGGTGGCTGTTCAGATACAAGGAGGAAAGAGAGGAAGAAATTAACAAAAATACCCTTGATTTCCAATTGAAATCTCTATTATGCCATTAAACTTGGACAGAAATTACAAAATTGTCCCTGGTGTCGAATTTTTGTGTGTGTGTGTATTTTTTTTTTTTTTTTTTTTTGTGTTCAGTTATCATTTCTGACAATTATTTAGTCAATACCTCGTGCACCTAATTAATTAACATTGGTTTTAGGACATCTATGTACTATGTATTAATTTGCCATTAGTAATAGATTATTTTATCTTAAATCTAATTAAGAATTCATGTTCCCTTAAAAAAAAAAATCTTGTTGTCTCTTTTATGAATGGTTGTGAATCATGTTAGCTAGCAGCTTTTTCGAAGAGTATAGGTTTTTTATGTTCGATGTTTGGCTTATAGTTGGGGCTGTTTTATTTTTGATACAGATGCATTTGCTAGTTAGAAAAATTGGCAATGATTTTTTTAGTGTTCATTTTTGACATAGTTTCAAAAGTATAACCATTGATTAGCTTGTAACTCAAATTTAGTCCTGTTGACAATAATAACTGATTATGATTTTGCAACATGTCAAATTTTTCTTTTCAAAGTATCATTGAGGTTTAACTTAAATTAATGAGATTGCCAAAGAAACTTGTTAACATGAATTTTTTGCTTAATCATTAATTTTGATGTAATTAAAGAGATATGCTATTTACAGCGACACTTTTTTTCAAGAATTCATCACGATATAAAATTTGGCCAATCAAAATTCAGGTTTGAGCGGAATACATGGGTGGTGGGCTGAAAACATGGAGATCATTTATCAATCATGCAATGAAAACAATCCATGTGTATCAGGATGATTTCGTAAGCCCAACGTTCGCCGTAAATAGCATTAATCTTTATTATAGATCTAGTGTCGCAACCTATGAGTTCCACATTCACACTATTATTCAAATCCGAAAACTTTGATTAAATTGAGGAAGAATATGACGCCATCTCCACCACACCGAGTTCTTGTTAACACCAACGATGATGACAATATGTCACACAAATAAGACTAAAGGTTCCGGCATACTCAGAGAATATCCACAATGATCACTCCCAAATCACATATACATCATAACATCTAAACGAGGGAAAAAATCCAATAATTCGAAGTCAAATATATGACTTAACAAGGGAAGAGGTAGACCAAGACTATAAATAAAACAATGTATATTATATGTAGGGGTCGGGGTTCGAACCTCGGACACCCCACTTCTCCATAATTAAATTGTGTGAGTTCTAACCACTAGACTACTTGACAAAAAAAAAACACTTATGTTTTAAACTAGCAAAATATACAGATAATTCCTATGATATTGTGATACAATTTGTTCTCTTAATCTCTTGTATTCGAATGTAATACTGCAATATAATCAATATTTCGGATCCCCTCAAAATTACCAATTTAATTAATTTAGTACACGAACATTCTAATCAGCCACAATCATTGCTGTGGGAGTTTTTTCCACACGAATGGTGGTGATTGATGTGAAAATGAAATATTTTTCTTATCTCATAGTAGTATAGTACTTGCCCAATTGATGATTGCTCTTAAATTAGTCGATCACATAAACACGAATCATTTCAAAACTTGAGCTGTGTTGTTTTGTTAATGGCTTGATCCAAAATGATAAAGGAAAATGTTAACCGGTGTCTACGGGACATTTTTTTAACGGTCATAATTAATAAGTACTTATGAAAATGTGTGTAATTAATGCATTGAAAATTGAAATATTTGCCTTTTGTAAAGAATAATTACTTATTTTAGAATACTTAAAAAGTGTCACGGGGCACTCGTTAACAAGACGCATATGATAATTATACTTTTTGAATGGAATGAATTCGATTGAAAGGATGTTCCAAAACTTGAGTTATGTTGTTTTGTTAATGGCACCATTCAATATTTCTCTCGAGTCAAAAGCGTGTGGCTCTAATGTAGGGTATGTACGTCAGAAAATCATCAGTGAAGAACTTAAGCTGCTTTGCTTGCCCATCAAAAATCTTGTTCAATCTTTTTGACATATCTTTGTCACCTCATTAAAAATACTTAACTACTCTCCAAATCCCCACACGTATTCACATCTTAAATGTAGTAATCATTTGGTTCTAATTAATTCTTATCACAAAGGAATTTTTGAAGTTTCTTCTCTGATTAAAGAGATTTGATTAGTCATAGGTTTATAATATGAAAATCCTTTAACTGGGAGTAGTACTCAACCACTATAATAAACAACATTATAGACAATAATCACATTTATAACAAATTTGTATATTATAAACAAGAATCCATTAAACCGACATTTTAAGTAGCAACTATATTGCAAGAAAAATCCACCCCCCTAACAACAACCATATATTTTCCGCGTGATCTGGCAATGTACAGTTGTCACATGCAGTCACGATCAGATAAATCTATATCTGTAAAAACCGGCACAAGATTAAACTCTGATTTCATATAATAATTAATTAATTTAAGAGTATATAGTATTTGATACTTTTTGTATACGCTCAAAGTCTATATATAGAGCGGGGTTTTCTTTGACAAACTCATTGATTGAATCAACGGCTCTCTAGCTATCTTCTTTCTCTTAATTCTCTACTTTCTCTTTTCCACATTAATTCCTTCATTCTCTTACTAACAGAAAACTAAAGGCCTAATCAATTAATATGGGTATTGAGATAGAACAATCTTGTGTACAACTTTCAAACATTGCAATTTCTGACACTCATGGAGAAAACTCACCCTACTTTGCTGGATGGAAAGCATATGATGAAAACCCTTATCATGAATTAACTAACTCTTCTGGTGTTATACAAATGGGATTGGCAGAAAATCAAGTATGTTAATATATATCTTGAATAAGTCTTATTATAATTAGCTCCTAAGTACTTTATTAATGGTTTTAGAACTAACTACTAATGTGTATTGTGCAGGTTTCATTTGATTTGGTAGAAAAGTATTTGGAAGTGCACCCGGAAGATTACAATGGTTTCAGAGAAAATGCATTATTTCAAGACTATCATGGACTTAAATCATTCAGAACTGCAATGGCAAGTTTCATGGAACAAATAAGAGGTGGTAAAGCTACATTTGATTCGGAAAGAATAGTCATCACTGCCGGAGCAACTGCGGCTAATGAGCTTTTAACCTTCATTCTTGCAAACCCCGGAGATGCTTTGCTTGTTCCCACCCCTTACTATCCAGGGTAAGAATCAAGCACAATAATACAATCCGGCTATATGTTTGAATAAACAACTTAATTAATAAACTATTTTTAAAATACAAGATAAAATATAGTTAAACTATTTTAATATAAGTTATAGAGTGTTTTCATCAACTATCCTCAAGAGTTATGAAAAATAGTTTAAGAACAAGTCATAAATTGTTTCCATAAACACTCAAGTAATATCCGTAGAAAAATTTAAAAGTCAATTCAAAAAGAGTGCCTATCTATATATTTTTAAAAAAACATACTCTTAATAACACGCGGCAAATTCTTCACATATTTGTTGCATACATTTTTTTCTTTATGATGAAATATATATTTTTTCTTTATGATGAATTTCTTCTATCAATAAAAACCTTTTAGCTAGCTAGCTTCATTTGTTTTAATTTATTATCATTAGAAGCTATAGCATGTAACCATACTTGCTTAAACTATGTATGATGAAATAATCTCATGTATCTTTATCTTATACTTTTGTAGGTTTGATAGAGACTTAAGGTGGAGAACTGGTGTAAACATAGTGCCAATTCACTGCAACAGATCAAACAATTTTCAAATTACACCAAAAGCTTTAGAAGCAGCTTACAAAGAAGCAGAATCAATGAACATGAAAGTGAGTGGAGTGCTGATCACAAACCCTTCAAACCCATTAGGTATAACAGTTAAACGTTCAGTTCTAGAAGAGATTCTTGACTTTGTGACAAAAAAGAACATCCACCTTATCTCAGACGAAATCTACTCAGGATCAGTGTTTAATTCCTCTGAGTTTGTAAGCATAGCAGAGATTCTTGAAACTCGTCGATACAAAGATGCAGAGAGAGTTCACATTGTCTATAGTCTCTCAAAAGATCTCGGTCTACCAGGTTTCAGAGTTGGAACAATTTATTCATACAATGATAAGGTTGTAACAACAGCCCGAAGAATGTCGAGTTTTACCTTGATATCTTCACAAACACAACAATTTTTGGCTAATATGCTATCAGACAAAAAGTTTACTGAGAAGTATATTAACATTAATAGGGAAAGATTGAAGAAGAGATATGAAATGATAATTGAAGGTTTGAAAAGTGTTGGAATTGAGTGTTTGAAAGGGAATGCAGGTTTGTTTTGTTGGATGAATTTGAGTCCACTTTTGAAGGAGTCAACTAAGGAAGGTGAATTGGAACTTTGGAATATTGTTTTGAATGAACTGAAATTGAATATATCTCCGGGGTGTTCTTGTCATTGTGATCAACCTGGTTGGTTTAGAGTCTGCTTTGCTAATATGAGTGAACACACTTTGGAAGTTGCATTGAAAAGAATACGTAACTTCATGGCTAACCGAACAGGGACAAAGAAGATGTAAGGAAAGAATAGTGGCAAGCTAGTATTTGACAAATTTTATTACTATTCATAGTTTTTTTTTTTAAATGGTTATGACCATTTTGATATATTCTTTGTTTAATTTGTTAATATCCGAAAATATGTAACAAAAGATTCACCCGAAGTGTATGAGTCTAAGCTCTTGTTTGCTTGCTTTAATTAAGCAAGTTCCTTGGAAACTCCTGTATCATTGTTAATTTGTTAATTAAAGTGAAATTAAGTCGGTTAGTTCTTTGAATTCTATGTACCCTTTTTGTATAGGAATTAGTTGCTGAGTTATTCTCAAAGCTGTTTTTATTGCAAACAACACACAAAATCGATCAACTCAAATTGAAATAATTTTCTCACATTTACACTATACAAAAACTCCCTTCGTCCCTTAATAAATGAATCTTTTATAAAAAAATATTATCTTAAATTAAGTGATTTATTTCACTTTTCAATACAATATTAATTATTTTTTTTCAATTATAACTCTAATTAAAACTACTATCATCGCTCTCGATTCAATATCTTTTAATTTGCATTTATGATAATAGTAAATGTATCAATACTAGCATGGACACCCGTGCCAAGTACGGGCTAAAATTTCGTCATCCTTAAGGGAGAGAATATTGTAAAGTATTAAATGTATGTTAAATCTTAATATTGGATAAAATATTGGAGGTTGGAGAGTAAATAAGTGAAAATAAACTCTTATACTTAAGACTTTAAATTTTGGATGAAGATGTGACATCATTATCACTCGTGTGATTGCTCTTTCTGCAATGTGTCGATTCACACAAGTGTTTGCTCCTCGTAAGTCTCAATGGTGATATCATATCTGCTTCAACATTTTTGGGGAGCGGAAGTGGTCTGTGGTGGTGGATAGCAGATACAGAGAGTCTCATGCTTAATAGAAAGATGTTAATGTGTCAAGTGTGAGTTAAAATAACACATTGAATGCAATAGTATATGTTGAGAAACATATAAGTGAGATGACTCATGTATCTAATGTCTTAAGATTTTGGGTGAAGTTGTGAATCAAATAAGAGTAGATAACACTTGAGGGAAAGACGTTAATGTGTCACGTGTCATTTAAAGTTATACATTATATGTAAGAGTAGATATTGAGCAACATATAAGTGAGATGACTAATATTTCCAATGTCTTAAGGTTTTGAATTTAGATGTGGTGTGAATTTCACGTGTGGGGTTTTTCTTGGTCAAATGCAATGATCAAACCTATTGTAGGCACTCTAAGAACTCTGAACATCATGATTAATAGTTTTGTTAAGTTTTGAAATTGTTTTGTTATGTTTTGAAATTCGTTTGCTTAATTTTTTTTATATTAAATATACGTTTTTTTGATGTCATTTACTTTAATGCAAATGTTTTTATCCAACCTCTATTATGTAAAATACCTTCACTTTTGCTTTTTGGTGTGATCTAACAATGAAAGTTAGAGGGGTAAGTTTGTAAATCTATAATTTAAAAAGTTTCTGTCAAGATTTCGTTGTTCTTTGTGCATTTCAATCACTTTTTCCACAAATGTATTTCAACTTTAAATATTAACGACCATGTTGTTTTATATTTGTTTTGGGAGAGGATATCCTTCTATATATTTAGAAGGGAAAATAATAATATACATGATGGGCAATGATGAGAAGAATATGATTCAGAAGAGAGATTGTAGTGCTCAAGTCTCAACGCCATGAATGTGTTATAGAGAAGTTGTACGTCTTCTTTAGATAACAAAGTCGGAATTGGTATTTGTATTTGGGATGAGATATATGTTTTTGTCTTAGTTAAAATATAGTGGTTCAAACCAAAATGTAGTAATGTGTATGTTTGAGAAGCACTTGGTGATTGGTCGGTCACTAGTGCAAAATACACTTTTTAAATCAGGTGAAAATGACCTTTTAAATCGGTTCTGTATCCGATTTATAGGTGGCAGATTTAATAAATATTTGGTTTTTTAAGTCTCCTTCCAACCGACTTAAAAAACATTGCTTTTAGATCGGTCCACCCGATTTAATAAGTAGGGTCAACTGACTTAAAACCTCAAAAACATTTTTCAACTTCGAATTCTTTTAAGTTGGACCAACCGACTTAAAATCTCAATATTGGAATTTTCAAAATATTATTTTCGGTTTTTTCTCCCACTTTTAACATGTAATTTCAAAATCAGAATTTCATACACAATTCATTGAATCTAAAATATCCCAAATCTCATACACCCATTTAGTACAACATATCATTTGAATGAAATAACTCAATTGAAGTTACATCAATAAATATACATGAGTTACAAGTAATCACAATCTAAACGTAATTCCTTTCCATATATCAAGGCTCTAAATTTAAAATATAGCCAAAAAAACTTGAATGAAATAGAAATGCTAATAGATTGCTCAACCATTTGGCCAGCAAGAAAACCTCTAAATATTGTTTGGAAGAATATTAATTACACACCTTTGCAACATGCTCGTTGAAAAAGGAATTCACATGCAAGAAGTAAAATAAAATAACACAAATCAAGATCAACTTAAATCAAAGTAGAACAATTGGAAATTAAACATAACTAAGATTTTTTTTCCCATTAAATAACAATCCCAAAAAGGAACATACAATAGCTATAGTTAATATTCAACCATACTTCATGAATTGAAGACATGTTTATTAAAATAAAGGTTTCATGTGTTCAGTCAAGATCCACAAACCACAATAAACATAGTCAGTTCTGATAGCACACAGTAATATCAGAAAGAATAGAAATTTTATTATATCAAATCCATCTAATACCAAAAATTAAAATCCTGCACGAACAAGTGGAATTTTAAACTAACAAAGAATCACCAAGGAGGGGGGGAGAGAAAGCAACGACGATGACAATTGAATTCCAAAATGGAAGAACTCGGCCTACCTTTGACGACGAGTCGTGTTACCGTGACCATGAAGAAATCTCGGAAAGGACATTAATATGACAATTCATCAATGAAGCTTTAAATGTGCAAGGGTAAATAAATTTGGGACTAGTTGATTTTTGAGTTTTTGAGTTTTATAAGCAAATTTTGATTTTTTTAAGTTCATTCAATTAATGATGTATATGTTCCATAATATAGATCACATACATCATTAATTGAATGAACTTAAAAAATTAAAATTTGCTTATAATTGACAAAAGGAGTATATAATTTTCCCTCATCGAGGCCTGATGCAACTCAGTTTGGTGCTGTTATTTATCATTTCAAATCAATTTTCTCACATTTATATATAAACTCTAGTACATGGTTTGTGCGAAGACAAGCAAATAAGATTAATACGGATATTCTTAATTTAGCAAAGAAAAAAAAAGATAAACAAATAAGATTGTTTTTAATTTAGCAAAGAATACCAAATTATCAAATATCTTCCTCATCATAATTGATATACTAAATATACTGAACACATTTTGATTAACAAGTGTTATAGTGAAAATCAACTCTACTAGATATGCACTTAATAATTTGTCAAAAAAAATCCCAATCACTCAATTTCTTCAAGAACACTTTCCTTTCTCAATTTCTCAACAACTATTTTCAAAGTGTAGATAAACAAATTACTACAGAGAAATTGTAACAGCACTATTAATATTCATACTCAAATAGTGTTACAATTGAAGCTTTTGATTCACACATAGAAGCTAATACTACTAATATCATTCCAATTCCAAGGTTACGAAAATGATTTTTTTTTTTGGAAAAGATAACAAGATTCGCATGTTTCGTAACCTTCATGTGCACATATCAACTTCTCCAACTGATCCTAATCACTTCAATGAAAAGATTCACATGTTTCGTAACCTGCAAAGCTTGACCCGAGAGCTTGTTCCACCCCATTCATCTAAGGCTCCACCCTCTGCTCCCAAGTTGAATGATTCAAATGGGGATCCAGACTATGAGAAACTGTAGAAGCCACCTCCAAATCATGGGTTATGATCCAGACAATGTGCTCTCTCTCTCGTTCCAACCCACTCACAAAACCCAATTCTTTCTCCCTCTCACCTCCTCAAAGCCCATATATGTTTTTTTTTCCCCCAATTCTTTCGCAACAGCAAAACCAGTGTTGACATCCTTTGATTGAAACGAAATTGAACAGAATGGGTTGTTGTTGTTGTGATGAATTGATGGTTACAATGACAAAATGGATTGTTGTTGTTGTAGTGAACGAAATGAGTTGTTGTTGCAGTGATGAATTGTTGAGTTTAGTGTTGGATTTTGTGAATTTAAGTTTCAATTATAGAGAATGGATTTAGGTTTTTGGAAAGAAAAATTTTTGGAAAGGTTGATGAAGATATGAGGAAGAAGAAGAGAGAAGATGATGAAAAGCGAAAAAAATTAGGTGTCGATGGTTCACTATTAATTACAATGGACATGCAATCCAATGGTTAAAATCATATCAAAAGTTTTAGACATTAAAAAATTAACAGAGGGGACCTTTTTGACTAACGGAGCAAAACAAGAGGGACCAAAATGTTAATTTTACAATTTATGGGACCAAAATATAAACTGGTAATTATTTAGGGGGCCATTAATGCAATTAAGCCTATATTTATTTAATGGACCATGTTGATTAATGTTTTTGTGACACTAGTTAAAATAACAAAAATTGTAAATTTTGTATTAAAAATATTGTGTTTTGCACTTTTAAAAGTTTATTTAGGCAAGTTCCAGTATTTTTACTATATTTATTTTCATGACTAGTATCTTAGGGACAATTAACATTTTTTTAATTTAATTTGTTGATTTTTTGTAGACAGAAGAAACAACAAACATATAAACACACACATCCATAAATGGAGGGCCATAGAACAAACCCTAGTCACGGAATTCGACCTTATAATTTTGATATTTTTTATTAGTTAAATTAAGTTTTGTTGATTTTCAAATGGAGTTATAGTCGTGGACAAGTGCACCTATATTTTTTCATAGATCCCATTCTCTTCTAGATAAAATAAATGCTTAATTGCAGTTTTGGCATTTAAGTATCACGGACTTGCAATTTTTGTCCTCTATAAAAAACAATAATAAATCAACCTCTAAGTTTAACCCCTTTTGCATTTTTGTTCCCCCTGATTTAATTTAGACACGGTCAATGCACACGTGGCACCTCACTTAAGTGAGTAGGATGCCATGTGTGCAATTTTTATTTAAAAAATGAATATAAATACCACGCCTGTTTTTGTAAAATTAAAAATAAAATGAAAGAGTGAAGCACGTGAGCTTCCTCTTCTTCTCCAATCTCCCCCCACTTCCTCTCCCAATTCCCCCACTGCACCACCACCACCTCCCTCCAACAGCTGCCACAAACACACAATTGTTGAAATCTTTCTCACATGTTTTTTATTTTCAATTTTGGGAATGATGTGAAGATTTTGACCATTGATCTTCACATTATTCTCTCAAACAAAGAATTCAATTGCATTTCAAGCTGGTTAAGGGAGTAAGATATTTGGAAATCTAATCAAATGATTATCGTTGCGATGATAAATACTTAGTTTTTTTTTTTTTTGTCAAATAACTTAAGTCGTTAGAATTTTATACGAATTTGAAATGAATAAGTGAAGAATTTGAGGTTTAAACTTCAATTCTACATATTATAATGCATTGTGTTTATCAACCGAATTATACTTATCGTGACGATGAATACTTTGTTTCCATAAAAAAAAACATTATAATAAAAAACTATATATTAATAGTTGACAAGATTAAGCGTTATCTCTAGAGAAGAAATTAAGAAGAAGATGTAGATAGCAAATGGGAACTTGTGTCTGTCTTCATCTGAAATCTGAATATATTAAATATTGGTTTGAGATTTTAATAAGATGTGAAAATGACTAGTAGTCTATTGTAGATGAAGGAAGTTTACGAGACTGCTTCATTTGGGGTCTTCTCCGACACACAGTACGTTCGTTATCTATGTTGAAAGTATAGAAAATCAACGAGTACGTGCAATATGGGATCTTTTCATAACAATTATTGTTAACAGCTAAGAGTGTCAACTTAGTTAAAAGTGAAGGGCCAGTATCTTGAAGCTTGATGGTGACCTTATTTGATTGAACAACATCAACCATATAAAGGGAAATGTATTTAAAATGAATTTATGTTCCATATGTTGTTTAATTTAATTTGCTGTATATATTATTGCCTGGTCTTGTTTGGATAAAAGTAAATATAAACTGAAATGTTGTGCTTGTGCTCCGTGCGGTAGACAATTTTTTTCTAAAAAAACACATAATACAACTTTTTTTTTTACGCTAATACTTTATACAACTTGATGACTAATTTTATAAATAGATGTAAGACAAGACTTGCATCATTCATAAGTTTAGTGGTAGATAACTTTTTATTAGATTTTATTTATCTTTTGACCGAACTTCGGACTATCATAACTATTTTTTTAAAAATTGAAGGTTAATTTACATTGATTGATCAATAAATAATATCATTAGATTAAACGAGATATAATGTAACCTATTGATGGAATGATTAAAAACGCATTTGTCAACACCTTATAATTGTACATATTACATAAAACTTCCTTGTAATGTGATACATTTTGTTCTCTTATATTCGAATGTTTGTTGTCTTCGAATATCTAGCCCCATATTAGTGTAATTACAATTAACTAGATAGTTCCCCCTCAAAATTACCAATTTAATTCGGTTCACAAACACTCTAATGAGCAATGCAAGCTCTCGATGGTGATGATTGAAGGAAATGAAATAAGAGAGGATGTTAATTTCAAAAGTCATTAATTTGTGTTGTTTTGTTAATGGCTTCATCCTATATTTCTATGATTCTCTCAGTCAAAAGTGAGTGGTTCTAATGTAGGGTACGACGTCAGAAGATCAGTGAAGAACTTATAATAGCTGATTGCACATCAAAAATCTTGTTCAATCTTTTCCATATATCTTTGTCACTGTCCACCTCATTAAAAATAAATTTAGCTATACTCTCCTTAAATCCCCACACGCATTCACATATTAAATGTCCCAATCATATAGTTTTTAGACATTGTTCACAAATTTTAGCACAACTAATAAAATGTCGAAATTATTGTATTAAATGTTATGATTGGATTCGAACCCCTACTTTTAGTCATAGGATCAATGCATGGAAATTCCTTTAATTGGACTGGACTACTCTCTCAACCACTTTTAGTAAACAACATTATGTCTATGAGCAAAATGTAGTAGTAGCCATATAAAATAATAACACTTAATAATTATAACAATTTTGTATATTATTATAGGGAAAATGAATCCATTAAACCGACATTTTAAGGGGCAATCCGCGTGATCTGGCCATGTACAGTTGTCACCAGATAAATCTTTATCTGTAAAAACCGGTACGTACATGGTGAAAGTGTGAAACTCATATTTTTTATACGTGATTAACTGATAAGAATGATATTTTTCATGTACCTGCCTCAAAGTCTATATATAGAGCGGGGTTTTCTTTGACAAACTCATTGATTGAATCAACGGCTCTCTAGCTATCTTCTTTCTCTTAATTCTCTACTTTCTCTTTTCCACATTAATTCCTTCATTCTCTTACTAACAGAAAACTAAAGGCCTAATTAATCAATTAATATGGGTATTGAGATAGAACAATCTTGTGTACAACTTTCAAACATTGCAATTTCTGACACTCATGGAGAAAACTCACCCTACTTTGCTGGATGGAAAGCATATGATGAAAACCCTTATCATGAATTAACTAACTCTTCTGGTGTTATACAAATGGGATTGGCAGAAAATCAAGTATGTTAATATATATCTTGAATAAGTCTTATTATAATTAGCTCCTAAGTACTTTATTAATGGTTTTAGAACTAACTACTAATGTGTATTGTGCAGGTTTCATTTGATTTGGTAGAAAAGTATTTGGAAGTGCACCCGGAAGATTACAATGGTTTCAGAGAAAATGCATTATTTCAAGACTATCATGGACTTAAATCATTCAGAACTGCAATGGCAAGTTTCATGGAACAAATAAGAGGTGGTAAAGCTACATTTGATTCGGAAAGAATAGTCATCACTGCCGGAGCAACTGCGGCTAATGAGCTTTTAACCTTCATTCTTGCAAACCCCGGAGATGCTTTGCTTGTTCCCACCCCTTACTATCCAGGGTAAGAATCAAGCACAATAATACAATCCGGCTATATGTTTGAATAAACAACTTAATTAATAAACTACTTTTAAAATACAAGGTAAAATATAGTTAAACTATTTTAATATAAGTTATAGAGTGTTTTCATCAACTATCCTCAAGAGTTATGAAAAATAGTTTAAGAACAAGTTATAAATTGTTTCCATAAACACTCAAGTAATATCCGTAGAAAAATTTAAAAGTCAATTCAAAAAGAGTGCCTATCTATATATTTTTAAAAAAACATACTCTTAATAACATGCGGCAAATTCTTCACATATTTGTTGCATACATTTTTTTCTTTATGATGAAATATATATTTTTTCTTTATGATGAATTTCTTCTATCAATAAAAACCTTTTAGCTAGCTAGCTTCATTTGTTTTAATTTATTATCATTAGAAGCTATAGCATGTAACCATACTTGCTTAAACTATGTATGATGAAATAATCTCATGTATCTTTATCTTATACTTTTGTAGGTTTGATAGAGACTTAAGGTGGAGAACTGGTGTAAACATAGTGCCAATTCACTGCAACAGATCAAACAATTTTCAAATTACACCAAAAGCTTTAGAAGCAGCTTACAAAGAAGCAGAATCAATGAACATGAAAGTGAGTGGAGTGCTGATCACAAACCCTTCAAACCCATTAGGTATAACAGTTAAACGTTCAGTTCTAGAAGAGATTCTTGACTTTGTGACAAAAAAGAACATCCACCTTATCTCAGACGAAATCTACTCAGGATCAGTGTTTAATTCCTCTGAGTTTGTAAGCATAGCAGAGATTCTTGAAACTCGTCGATACAAAGATGCAGAGAGAGTTCACATTGTCTATAGTCTCTCAAAAGATCTCGGTCTACCAGGTTTCAGAGTTGGAACAATTTATTCATACAATGATAAGGTTGTAACAACAGCCCGAAGAATGTCGAGTTTTACCTTGATATCTTCACAAACACAACAATTTTTGGCTAATATGCTATCAGACAAAAAGTTTACTGAGAAGTATATTAACATTAATAGGGAAAGATTGAAGAAGAGATATGAAATGATAATTGAAGGTTTGAAAAGTGTTGGAATTGAGTGTTTGAAAGGGAATGCAGGTTTGTTTTGTTGGATGAATTTGAGTCCACTTTTGAAGGAGTCAACTAAGGAAGGTGAATTGGAACTTTGGAATATTGTTTTGAATGAACTGAAATTGAATATATCTCCGGGGTGTTCTTGTCATTGTGATCAACCTGGTTGGTTTAGAGTCTGCTTTGCTAATATGAGTGAACACACTTTGGAAGTTGCATTGAAAAGAATACGTAACTTCATGGCTAACCGAACAGGGACAAAGAAGATGTAAGGAAAGAATAGTGGCAAGCTAGTATTTGACAAATTTTATTACTATTCATAGTTTTTTTTTTTAAATGGTTATGACCATTTTGATATATTCTTTGTTTAATTTGTTAATATCCGAAAATATGTAACAAAAGATTCACCCGAAGTGTATGAGTCTAAGCTCTTGTTTGCTTGCTTTAATCAAAGTAAGTTTCTATCCTCGTGAATTTAACTCAATTGATAAAGATAATGCATAATATATTTAAAGTTTATGGTTCGAATTTCATACACCACCAACAAAAAAGTTAAAACAAGTTCCTTGGAAACTCTTTTGCAATCATTTTGTAACTTATTTGAACTAGTAGTAAATTATTGTGAAACTGTTTTTCAATTTTTGTGTCAAAAAATCTAGTGGCAAATCTTACGGTCAGTAGTGTAGATGAGAGGTATTGCAAATTCAATCTCATGCTTTAGCATGTGTTTAATGCCTCCGGGATATTTAAAATTATGAACTTGAGGTTGTCACATGTGATTGGAATATATGATTGGATATTCCAATCACATTCGTGGTTGATTAAGTTTAAGTTTAAAATTTCTCAATTGATGGTTACATATAAATTAGGGTTAAATATATTTTTAGTCCCTATAAATATATAAACTTTTCGTTTTAGTTCCTCTAAAAATTTTCTTTAACTTTTAGTCCTTATAAAATTTTCAATCACTACTTTTGATCCTATTTTTAAGTTAATTTTTGTATTTTTAAATGAAATTGTGCATAAATGTTAAGAATATTGTAAAAACAATTCCCAAAAAAAACTAGAATTTTTTAACAAAACACAAATTAAATATGAATTTTTGACCTTCAAAAATATAAAAATTCATATTAAATTGATGTTTTGTTAAAAGATTCTAAATTTTTTTGGGAGAGATTCTTATAATATTATGAATTTTTCTGGAAAATTTCATTAAAAAATATTAATTCTATATATGAATACTTTAAAAGAATGACCAAAAGTGAAGATGAAAAAATTTTAAGAGACTAAAAGTTGAAGGAAAATTTTAGAAGGATTAAAACAAAAAGTTAGTATATTTATAAGGACTAAAAACATATTTAACCCTATAATTTATAACGTAAGTTTCAATAAAATTGATAGTTGTAACTTACATTGTAAGGAGTATATCTCCCTAATCTGATTTTTTGTGTTAAAAAAAATAAAATTCAAAATTGATCTTAATATTTTATGAGAGCTTATACACTAATATCCATAGGTGGCATAGACCCTTCTACACACCTTTCATGTGGCATTTTTAATTAATTATATTGAAGGTAATTTTGTCCATTCACTTTCTCTTCCTTCGTCCCTCTCTGACCCCTCTCTCTGCTCTTTCTCTCTCTCAATCCAACCTCACCACACCCTCATCATTTTCATCACGTCCGTCTATCTCTCTTTGTCGTGGCCAACACCTAACCAACCGTCATAATCTTTGGCCGCGACGAATTTGAACTCCATGTTATCTTTCTCTCTGTCTATCATGACCGTCGTCGTCGAAAGATTTGTAGTTTTGTGCACGTCATCAGATCTGGTCGGTGGGTGAACGATATAGAGGATCAAACCGGAGATTGAGGTGGTGGTGGAAGTCTTCGGAACAGTGAAAGAGAGTGGAAACATAGTAAGAGACAGTGTAGGTGAACGTTGGAACAATGAACACGGCGAGAGAGAAAGAAAACATGGAGAGAGAGAGAGAGAGAAGGGAAGAGCACGTGAGTGAGAAACAGAGAAAGAGAAGCTAGTTAAGTCAGAAAAAAAAATTAAAGGTGTGTAATTTTACTAAAATATCCCTACCATATAGGATAATACAAGGATGGTACAAATAAAAGTGTGTCATCCTATATCTCCCCATATTTTATAGTGCAAAGTAAGAGCATGTATACATACAGCACAACACCTTAATTAACAAGATTAACAAAAAAAAAAAAAAAGCATAACACCTTCTATTTGAATACTTAAGTGAACACCACCTTCGATATAAATTTATGAGAAATGATATTTGTACAACCATTTTCTTACAATTTTTGTGACAACTTTCTCTCTTATACTCACATTATATTTTTACTTTTTCTCTCTCTCTTTCTTTGATTTTTGTGCCAATACATATTTTTCTTTGTAAAATCATGATTGTCAATTTGGTTGTCAACCAAGTTGATGTTCAAATAACATTGTTCATTAAATTTATAGTGATGATACTTATTTGGTACTACTTCCTCCGGTCCTATATATAAGAAACAATTTACTTTTTGATTTATTGAATAGTTAATGTATTTGGTCTATTTCTAAGCTAAGTACATCAATTATTGAATGAATCTAAAAAGTTAACTTTTTCTTATAAATAAGACCGGAGATAGTATCTCTTATGGGAAGTCAAAGAGGTGTGTACACACGTGAGCGGGATGCACGCAACAGCCAGCATTAAAAACCAAAACTAGATGTCTTCTAGCTTCATGTTAAGGTTGGAATAATTTTATAAAAATAGAAACTCTTCTTATTCAACTTTGAGTTGAAAGTGGATGTGTCACTCTGCTTTCTATTATATCGATAATAATATTATATTTCCTCCTCCGTTTCTTATTACATGAGTTGTTTGACAATTTACAGTTTTGACTTGACACATTTTGACCATATTTTTCTATTAATATACAAAGATAAATAATATCATATAAGATGTTGTTGGATTCGTCTCGATTAATATTTTCCAAATATTAAATTTTCATAATTTTTTTAAATAGATAATTAAAGTTATTAAAGATAAATAATATGCATTGGTATATGTGTCTGAGTCAACTAGGTCATCTAAATGGCACGGAGAGAACAATAACTTTGACTAGGTTAAGAATAATTCATTTTTTTAAGATGACTAGTTACAAACCCGTGTTTCGCACGGGTTCAATAATGTATTCGATAAAAAAATTATTTGAAAGAAGATATGTTAAAACGACGGAACATTGTGATTCATCATAAAATATGTATGGGCTGATTAAGAGAGCATATAATCAGTTTATGAAATTAGGAATTGACATAATATTTAGGATGAAAACAATTGAAACCAATAAAGGAACCAATGATGTGTGAATTTACATATTATCCAAAATTATAAAAAATAGTGTTGTTGTAATACCCATATTTACATCAAATGAAATCAAGCAAAGAAGTAGCATCAGTGAGTGAAGATAATCTAGTCTAGGATTAAAGTTAAGGTGATCTATTGAAAGTGCGGATCATGAACACCAAATCTTTATTTGGAAACGACTTGAACGTGCATATTTTTAGATGTCTTCTCTAGATCAAAAATTAACTTATCACCTACCTATTGGCCGCCTAAGTATTTTTTGTAACTTGCTCTCTTTGTCGTTATCAAGCAACACTTATGCCTTTTTTGAGCTTGTTTGTCGATGAGTGTGATTGTTTTTCGTGTTCCTTTTAGAAATGTCATTGATATCTCATTTGAGAAGTGCTAGGTACAAAACAAATTGCAGTGTTAATTAGAAGTTATATATATGTACATTTCTAAAACATTTACCAAAGCATTATAAAGATTTACTGTAGGAAAATAGCATGTTTTATTTTTCTCAAGAGATTAGGAAAACAACATTGTAATTAACATGATACTAATTGGAACCAATGAAGGAACCAACAATGTGCAGATTAACGTTACATAATAGTTAGGTTTATAAAAGAGATTGCAAGTTTCATAGACTAACCAAAAATGAATTTTTGCCAATACTTACATCAGACAAAATGAAAAGAACAAATGACATCCCAAAGTCCAGATAGTTTACGACTACAGTCCAAAGCGATACGTCAAAATAGTGTAAGTTAAAATAGTTCAACAACAAAGATCTACTTTGGAACAACTCGAATTTGCAAGTTCTTCTGTGACTTTTCGAGATCAAACATGAGCTTACCACCTTCTTCTATCACTCGTTATCTGCAGAAATTGAACCACTGCCCACCCAAGTAATTTTCATGGCTTGCTCTATCGGCGGTAATGAGATGACAATTATACTGTCTCTGTGTCTGGTCATCAATGAGAGTGATTGTTTTGCGTTTTCCTTTCATAATTGTTCTTGACACCTCGTTTGGGAAAGGCTAAACAGGAAAATAACTGCAATATTAGTCTAATGCATATTTACATGGATAAGATGTATGCGAATATAGTTACATATAATTTATAAAATAAAGGTAGCATAACTGATTTTAAGCTAAAGAAAATGTAACATGACTTATAATTTATCATCCTATTATCTTCCTATAAAGTCTAGATAAATGCATGCATGCACATTATATGTACCCCGTTGACCAATTAACATTGTTGAAACAAATGGAAATTAAGCATCACTTCCGCATGTGCATATATAGCTAGCACCAATTGACATTGATGTCTTCGAACATTTGGTGCAACTCTCATAATACAATCCAAACTAGATAGGATTGAATTTAGTTGTTTTCCAAATAGTGATGCAATATGTTTCCTAACACAAATTGTGCACATGAAATAAAGAATAATGCAATATGTATTTTTAATTTGTGCATAAAAAAAGCAGACATTGACTAAGTTTATAAATTCAGCAATTGGCCTAACCTCAGACAGTTTAGAAAAATCGTTGTACGAAGTACGTTGAGAAGAAGTCGAACTCTGACTTAAGTTCTAACTGAAGTTTTGACTCTGAGCTTGAGAAGTGTTAAAGTCACGACAACAATCCAAGAAACATGGTCAAAAAACAATCAAATCGGATTGTGAAATAATAAGTTACTCTAACACTGTATTGTGAAATCATAATGCAAACTTGCTAAGTCTTAAACTTCTCAACAACCGGATAATGTAGGTTGATGAGCAACCTCGAACCTGACCAATTGTTACATATATTTGGGTTGCCGTTGACTACAAAATGGAAGCAAGGAGCTCAAGGTAAATAGATGGTAAATGATAAAGCTACGAAGTATTTTTCCCATAGTGTTACATCAACTATATTCCCACTACATAAGAAAAGACATTTTTCGGGTCATTATCAAACTTATACAAAATTCTATCATCAGATGTTGACAAAATAGAAAATAATACCTTTTCTATTTAGCAATGTTTAGTTTTTTTGAATAAGAAAAAGATATGCATAGTTTGTTACGATATAAAGGTGCAATATATATATAAAAGATAATTATAATTTTTTTAGGCAACTATACCTTTTATGTGTGTGTGTGTGTGTATATATATATATATATATATATATATATAAAAGATAACCATAATTTTTTTAAGCATTTATACCTTTTTTGAAGAAAAGACATCTAATATTTTACTTTTAATTAAAATCAAAATTTTATAAAAATTATACGCATTAGCGTAACAAAAAAACAGACGCACATAAAGTATTACTCTAAACGCTAATATGTGTGTCTGTATATTTGCGAGGTTGAAGAAAGAAAATAAAAATATTATGTATCATTAAATGATAGCGTAAATAAAAATATTTGTGAGGTTGTTATGATTAAACGATATTTAAATTAAACATATAAGTGATAAAAAGATAATAAAATTAAATAGAACATCCTTTAAAAAATTAAATGGAACGGTTAAAAAAAAAATTAAATGGAAGAAAAAAAACATATTGAAATATAATATTTGAAAATAAAAGAAAATGTTCCCAACGTGAATTGAAGAGAGATGCTTGTGAAATAAATTGTCGAGAAGTGGTTTTTTGAAGTAGCATTCAACAACTTTTAGCCAAAGCTCATTCCATTCAATTTTATGCATTAAAAAAATTACCTTTTTTAGTAAGTACTTAATTGATATTGTACTTGGCCTAACTTCTTCTTAAAAATGTAGAGAAGTTGAAAGAAAAAAAACGGATCAAACGGTATCTTAATCTCCCACAACGACAGTGTAGAAGCAACTGAATTTGGGAGAAAAAATTTGAAAATAGTTAAAAATAAAAAAATTGGAAAATAGTCAAAAGTTTTTAAAAATATGAAAATTGGAAAATAGTTAATAAAAATCGGTGAGGTAGCACTCAACCAAGCAATACTAAAAAAAATTATATGCATTAACGTAACAAAAAACAGACAAACGGACATAAAATATTACTTTAAACGTTAATGTGTGTGTATATATATTCGCGAGATTGAAGAAAGAAAATAAAAATATTTGGTATCATTAAATGATGGCGTGAATAAAAATATTTGTGAGGCTGTGATGATTAAACAATATTGAAATTAAATATATAAGTGATAAAAAGATAATAAAAATCTTTTGAAAAAAAGATAATAAAATTAAATGGAACTGTTCAAAAAAATAAAATAAAATAAAGTTAAATGAAAAGAAAACATATTGAAATATAATATTAAAAAAATAAAAGAAAAAGTTCGCAGCGTGAGTTGAAAAAAGGTGCTTGTGAAATATATTGTCGAGAAGTAGTTTTTTAAAGTAGCATTCAACAACTTTTGGTCAAAACTCATTCCATTCAATTCTATGCATTAAAAAATGTTCCCTTTCTAGTAAGTACTTAATTGATATTGTGTTTGACCTAACTTCTTTTTAAAAATGTAGAGAAGTAAAAAAAAAACCGGGTCAAACGATATCTTAATCTCCCACAATGGCAGTGTAGAAGCAACTGAATTTGGGAGAAAAAAATTGAAAAATAGTTAAAAATAAAAAAAAATTGGAAAATAGTTAAAAAAAATTAAAAATATAAAAATTGGAAAGTAGTTAAAAAAAATCGGTGAGGTAGCACTCAACCAAGCAACACTAAAAAAATTATATGCACCAGCGTAACAAAAACATAGATAGACAAACATAAAATATTACTCTAAACGTTAATGTGTGTGTGTAAATATTTGCGAGGTTGAAGAAAGGAAATAAAAGTATTTGATATTATTAAATGACAGTGTGAATAAAAATATTTGTGAGGTCGTGATGATCAAACAATATTGAAATTAAAATAATTGATAGTGTGTTTGACCTAACTTCTCCTTAAAAATGTAGAGAAGTTGGAAAAAAACCGGGTCAAGCGATACCTTACTCTCCCACAACGGCAATTTAGAAGCAACTGAATTTGGGTGAAAAAATTGAAAAATAGTTAAAAAAATAAAAATTATAAAAGTTATTAAAAATATAAATAATTATAAAATAATTAAAAAAAGATGAAGGGCAAAATGGGAAATGCACCTAAAAATGATGAGGTGGCACTAACCACACCCCATCAATAGAAAATTACTAAAATGCCTCTCCTAGAGGCAAAATGGTAAAATCCTAGAACTTATCTTTATATTCCTTTATGGATTTTTCTAACATGTGCAAATTTGCACATGTTAAGGATACTAAAGTAGTAAGTTTATATTGGAACTTGTGTATTTTACATTAAATATATATTCTTTTTTATAACAAGTGTGATTTTCAATAAAAAGTTGCTTCTTTTAGTATCCTTAACATGTGCAAATTTGCACATGTTAGAAAAATCCTTCCTTTATAATATAGAAAGTAGATAGATTATAATACTTTGCTTTCTTAATGTTGCGCGTGGTGTTCAAATTAAAATAAGTGAGTTATGTTGCGCGTGGTGTTGACCAATTATATTAGTATAATAATATTGAAATTACATGCAGCGCTGCCGTCTTAGTTTTATGGAAGAAATTGAGAAGAAAAAGATTATGGAAGAAATTGAGAAGAAAAAGATTATGGAAGAAATAAATAATTAAGAAGAACGACTTGTTTATATATTGTCGGTGAAATGATTTTTTTCAAAGATTATAATTTTGAATAAGTTAAATGTTTATCAAAGGGCAATGAAAACTGAAATGTCTTATAGTTTTATGGAAGATGAGAAGTGTGTAGTTTATGTACATTATTTGTTTCTAAAAGAGTTTATATGCATTACTATCGGTGTAAAATGTTTTACAAGTTTATTTTATAATATGTTACATGTCCAATGAGTATAATTGTGAATGGACATTGATTGATGAAAGGGCAACGAAAACTGAAAACGAAGATTTGTAAGGTTAAAAATTGTTCGTGTACCTTTTTATTTTTAATTTTTTTTTTTTATCTCAGAGCCATATTACTAACTATGTTTTTTTTTTTTGGTTACATATTACTAACTATGTTTTCATACTACCTTTCTTCTATTGCATTGATGTTTTAGAAGTGGCTGTTGGAGTAGCATTTCACCATCCAATCATTTAATTTCATGTATCTTTTTTTTAATATTTAATTACTTTGAAGTGAATTTAAATTTTAAATTCATTTTGCCTGCAAAATGCCTCTGCGCAATAAAACTCTTGAGCGTGAAAGAATATTCCAAAAAAATTTATTATTATTTTATTCTGATTTTTGCAACAAAAAAAAATGGGTCAAAAAAATATTACTAAAACAATCATTTTTAACCTAAATATTGTAACGAATATGCTCTAAATAATGTGTTTAGTAAAGAATGTACGTGCAAAACTGACGACGTATGTATATAAATTAAATAATACTTTAAAATAGTTCCAAAGGTTTGGTCTAAAGACTAATAGTATTCATTTATACATGGAAGAGTATTGCGATGGTCTGGTAAGAGGAGACAGTAAGATTTTATTTTAGAAAAATATCCAACCAATCTAATAGTAAAAATTTGCACCGAAGTTTTTTAGTTGAAGGGTCTATTCTGCGAAGAATAAATATTGTTCCAGGGATGCGGTACAGGTGACCGTACCTGATTAACACCTCCCCTCTTCCTCCTTTGGTGGGCTAACATGGGCCCATTCCTAAAGCATTTAGATTTTCGAGGAAGATGCTAAATCTTGGAAATTTTTGCTTGTTGTTTCATATTTTTATCGAATAATTATTATTTTACAAATACAATTAATT
Organism: Medicago truncatula; assembly: GCF_003473485.1. Classification (NCBI taxonomy): domain Eukaryota; kingdom Viridiplantae; phylum Streptophyta; class Magnoliopsida; order Fabales; family Fabaceae; genus Medicago; species Medicago truncatula. The sequence goes on along the minus strand of NC_053049.1, from coordinate 46,913,239 downwards.
AAAAAAATACAGTATATGATAGAAGTATTTCAATATTAATTATTTTGAATTTGAAACATACGGGTGAGACAAAGTACCTCTAAAAGAAACGTGGCAAAGTAGTTGATTTCGTCGTATGATCTCAATCCAATAATAAAGAATATTTAATAAAATAATTATTACAATAATTTATTAGAGATATATTAGCAACTTATCTCAAATTAATAGTGGAGATCGATTATTACATGTAAACCTGGCATTCGGTGATCAATAAATTGAGCCTGAATAATTAATGAATTCTACCAAAAGATAAATTATTTATGAGAATATGAGTTTAATTTTTAGATGAACTTTTTTTCATATGGATTGATTTTCGATTACTATGACTTTTTTTTCATGAGAATCGAAGACTAAAAAAAACAAAAAAGTGCAATGGATGTACGTTCTATTATATTATAGTAGAATTTTGATTAATTCCTAATTCATGATTTTTAATACTCCAAAGTCCAAAGTATTATATTATTCAATGGAGTATAACAGTTCCAAACTATTTTGTGTACGATAATGATTGAAAAATGTATGGAGCTCATTGAGTTATAATGGAACTTTTTTTTTTTGAAGGGCGAGTTATAATGGAACTATCTATCTATCAAGTAATCAAATTGGGTCCTTCACGTTCTTATCTTATATCATCCTTGTGATGATATTAGTATTACAAGATTTTTTTTAAATTATTGTCAAAACAAATAAGAGGTGCTGAAAATCTCATCCATGCTTAAGAGGAGGTGCTGGAATGGGGGGTCTGATGTGTCCCATGATGTTGATGGATAAGCGAAATTTCCTATCGGTGATCACTGTTTTAGATCGTAAACAATTGTTCAATCCAGGCTAAAATACGATAAACCTTTTTAACAAAGTATATGAGTTTGGGATACTCGCAAGCACTTAAAACAATATAAGAGCAAAAAGTGAAAGGTGTTGAAACGATAAAAGTTGTGTACCTTGCATTTGCGATGAAATATGTCTTTTATAGGCAAATAATAAAGATGTGGAGTCCTTGAAAGGTTGATGGTAGATCGTTACAAGTGGTGTGCCATCAATGTCGAGATTGCATATGTTACATGTCGGTGAGGCCTTACAGAATAAAGGATCCCAAGATAGTTGTTGGTGTGTTGATGAGGCGGAGTGGATCCAACATTATTGAATTTGGTCCAATAACATGTTCAGACTAGGATGCTTTTTGAGCATAGTATGTTGAGAATTTCGAGTCTTGAGACAGTCTATAACAATATATAATTGTTGTCGCACTTGAAAGTTAGTTTAATAGCTCTTAACTATGATTCTTTTTGCACTTCAAACGATTATGCTTAGAAAAAACTTTGTCTCTTAGTTGCATGTTTCTTAACTCTTTCAAATAGTGTTAAGTACAAAGTTAAGCGTTTTTTTAAGTTACCAACCTAAGAAATGAATAATTTTTTTTAAAAAAAAAGAGGATAAAATTGTGAGAAAAAAAGTGTGTTTGGTTGATTGTGTGTATAATAAATATACAAGTGTGATATTTAAAGGTAACACTAGTCCTATTGACTAAACTAACGTGGCATACAAAATTTAGCCTTGCTCGCCTACTTTCATTGATAGTGTTTGATTCTTATGTTGCTTTGAGAATACAACACCTCATGTTTGATTTGACTTTTCATCAATCACAATGTTTCTATCCACATGCGCATCATCTTCTTTGAGCATGTTTTTGTGTAGATCATTGATTAAGTTAGTGGCGCTATAAACATAAAACTCGAATAAAATGATAAGTTGTTAAGTTTCACTAAGTTATGATTGTTTCTAACACCGCCACGACCTTCATGAATCAAGGTGCATTTAAGAAAGACGCGATTGTCTTGTATTTGACCATTTTTCATTTAACATACAAAATTTAGCCTTGCTTGCCTACTTTCATTGATAGTGTTTGATTCTTATGTTGCTTCGGGAACACAACACCTCACGTTTGATTTGACTTTTCATCAATCACAATGTTTCTATCCACATGTGCAGGGTCGTTCCTATAAAATATGAGGCTCGACTCTCTTTTTAAAATAGGCCTCCGGTAAAATAATAACGGAATTTTTGTATAGTTAAGCTTTTTATTAAAAAATTAGAATCAATAGAACTTCTATTCATGAAACGAAATAAAAAATTAATAAGTGAAAGAGAGGTGAAATTTACTGAACGGTGTGGTTTGGTTTTGTCACTCCTCCGTTGTGGGAAATGAGAAAACGAATGGTATATGCGGAAAAAAAATGATTGTTGTGATTCTTTTAATTAAATAGCTTTCTAAATTGACTAATTACACAAATTGGGGGTGGTTTGATATCATCATATTTATGTATAGAAAGGAGAATTAGAATCTAGAAAAAATTCAAACGTGTATCGAAAAAAAAAAAAAAAAAAACAGATATATCTTTTTTATTTAAGTAGGGTGTGGATATTAGACTTAATTTTTTTTTAGGCTCGTAACTTTTAGAGACCCGACTTGGTTGAGCTGCTTACGCACCTCCGAGGTCTGGCCTGCACATGTGCATCATCTTTATTGAACGTGTTTTTGTGTAAATCATTGTTTAAGTTAGCGGTGTTATAAACATAAAACTCGAATAAAATAATAGGTTGTTAAGTTTCACTAAGCTATGATTGTTTCTAACACCACCATGCATTCATGAATCAATGTGCATTTAAGAAAGACGTGATTGTCTTGTATTTGACCATTTTTCATTTAACTAAATAATACTAATTTATGCTATGACCCTAAAAACTAGTAGATTATGCTACACATATTATAATACCAGATACTCAGTTATTATAAGAAATGATTACTTTTTTAGGATTGAACAATTGATGTAACTAATTGATATTATAATATCAGATACATCTTTTATTTAAAGAATATAAAAAATAAATAATTTCTTATAATAAAGACAGTAAGGAGTATGTCAAAATAATAATACTTATTTTAATATGCAAATACTAAAGACTATGCAACCTACACTTAAGCCAACCCAACATAAAGTGAATTTTAAAACGAACCTTATTTTTTTCTCACCCGCAATAATTAGATTTGTTGATATTTATTGATATTTAAAAAATAGTAAATAATTATATTTACGTTGTATGATAGAAGATTATGTATGTAGAATATTCATTTTGTAAATATATTATTGTCTCGTCTCTAAACTCCTTAACTTCTATATAATAGACATTTCGTAGTGCTATTTAGTTACAAAGTATTTTAACATATATCATTCTTTTCTCTCTTATTCAACAAGATTATTTGAGGTATCTCCGCTACTTAAAATATTTAGGGTCTCTAATAACACTAAAACTCAAGTCTACAATGAGATATATAATATTCTTTCAAAAAAAAAAAAAAGAAGAGATATATAATATATTTTTTCATCAAGGTTGAATTATCCCTCAAATAAAATGACTTAAGGAATCAAATCTAATGTTCTTTTTCTTGAGGAACGTCATTATATCAACTCTCTCGACACAATCTCTTCGGTCCCTATTACACAACAAAGACAAAGTTCGGATAGTTATGAAACTGTTCTGCATGCCACACCCAAAAATCCTTTGTAAGCATTATCATATGTCGTACATCATGATTCTTTACTAAAAACTCGGTATGAAACTAATAGTCATTAATTTCTTTCCAGATCCTAGAGCATGAGCTAGATTACACACTAAGAAGTTGTAAGACAATGTATTTGAAGTCGGGCACATTACCAGAGCATGATCCTATTGAATGTTTGAGGTGTTACCAGAGCATGTACCCTAAATGCATCAAAATTGCAAAGTATTTTCATTGGCATTCATGATACTAGTGAAATAAATCTCTCGTGATAAATAGTATTTTTTTCAAATAAAAATAAAAATCATGAGTAATGTCAATATTATTAATAGTTGTGTTATTTGAACAACTATATATGTAAAATTTATTTAACAACCATAATTTTACAAAAAAAACGATATATTAACACAAAAATCAAAATAATATAAAAGAAAATTAAAAACATGTGAATATAAGAGAGAAAATTGTCATTAAAATTATTAAAAAATAGTGGTATAATATCATTTTTATGTTGCTAAACTATGCATGCAACTCGTGATTAAGAGTTGTTAAGTAAACAAAAAATGGTACTTCATTTATATTTAATTTAACCTTTATTTATTTACAGGACAAATAAATAAATACAGATCAAGTGCTTTGAGTTATGAGTTGAAGCAATCGCAATGGCTTCATCACTATCACCTCCCAAAGTGAATTTTGAAGTTCATATCAAAAATCGTGACAAGCTTCTCAAATCCATTCGCCAACATCTCTCCCAATCTTCTCTTCCTCTTCACGGCTTCGTCCTCCTTCAAGGTGGCGATGAACAAACTCGTTACGACACCGATCACCTCGAACTCTTCAGGTACCCTTCAAATCTCAATCATCAATAATTTTTCTTTTTTCAATTTTATTAATACCAACGCTAATTGCAGGCAAGAGAGTTACTTCGCTTATTTGTTTGGAGTTCAAGAACCTGGTTTTTATGGAGCTATTGTTCGTAATCTTATTCTTATACTTTCAATTTTATGTTGTATATTAATTAATACAATCATCTTAACTTGTTGTAATTAGGTTAATCGATTTATTTATGTGTTATTGTTTTTGTTGTTTGTTAAGGATGTTGGAAGTGGGGATTCTATTCTATTTGCTCCTAGGTTGCCTGATGAGTATGCTGTTTGGATGGGAAAAATCAAATCACTTTCCCATTTTAAGGTAATTCACTCAATGATCATTCTTTTTAATGCATTCACATATCATGATTCATGAATTTAGTATACTTGGCTCGACTCACATCGGTAATAATTTGAGAAAATGAAATGATTTGAATTTGAATGTATGCATATGTGCCGGTGTCGGATACTGATACATGCCTGTCTGGTTGAGTGTTCAATGTGAAGTGTTGGTGCTATATATTGTATGTTTAATGGTGCATTCACATGTATGCAAATGCATCCACTTTTTTGCAGGAACACTACATGGTTACCACTGCCTGTTTTACGGATGAGATTGCAACTGTTTTGCAACAAAATTACCAGGGTTCAGGGAAACCCCTACTCTTTCTTTTGCACGGCCTTAACACAGATAGCAATAATTTCGCTAAGCCTGCAGAGTTTAAGGTTCTTAATTCTTATCATTTCTATAATTACTATTTTTCTATTCATCAAAGCATTAGGTTACCATTGTGAATTATCATTTGTGTATTACTTCGGGCAATGTTATCAAATATCAACTATAACAGTACTATAGCACAGTGGTTTTTTAACAAACCGCTATTTTCCCTATACGCAATTTAGTACAAATTGTTGTTAAATAGTGACTATGGTAGCACTATTACGCTATAGTACTGTAGCGTAGCGGAGTTTGAACCTCTGTTGTTAATAGCGGCCGCTCCCGGCGCGATCGCGGCGCGGCCAAAAACAGCCTACCGCGTCAGAGCGCTACCGATTTGTTAAAAACATAGTACAGTATATTGTTTTAAATTATGGCATGATATATTATTTTTGTCTTTATCAGAAAAATATAGCATGACATATAGTTTTTAAATTAATAAATATATACAATGATTTGTTTCTTAAGTACATTGTTTAAGGCATTTTAGTATTTTTTATAGCATTATGATATTTAAGTATATTATTTAAGGTATTTTAACATTAAAAGTATTTAAGTATAATAGTATTTAATACTAAAAACAATTAATGATCTTTAATTTTTCATTTATACTAATACTAAATATATTTTTTCCATATTTTATTAGTCCTTATTAATAACATAATTTTTAGTTTGTGTCCGCGTCATGAAATAGCGGCCGCTACGCGCCCGCATACCGCGCCACGTCAATTTTTGGGGTGGCCGCGCCACGCCGCTTTTCCGCTTTGACAACAGAGGTTTGAACAAACAACTATTTTCCACGATTTTGACCCAAAACTGTTATTGTATATCTCAGCAATGCTAATCCTATTTTGTTACTTATTTGTGATAAAATGGGATTACTTACTAGCATCTTTCTTAGGAAATTAGTGGTGTATGATTATGATTTGAATTTGAATAATTTAATAGGGCATCGACAAGTTTCATAAGGATCTGACGACTTTGCATCCTATATTGACTGAATGTCGTGTCATCAAGTCAGAGCTGGAAATTGATCTTATTCAATTTGCCAATGATATAAGCTCTGAAGCTCATATTGAGGTAACTAGTCCTGTTAACATGCCAGAGTTGAGTGTTTCTTTTTCTTTACCAACATTTATGTGAAATGTTCTTTGGAGGTATTTAGGGGATGCCGGAATGGTACTAAAGGAAATCAACTTTATGTATTTTGATCTTGCAGTACTGATAGTTTAATTTTTATTATCTCTAATCATGTTGGTTTATCTTTATAATATGAGGCTGATGTATAAAACTAAGCAAAATAGTTTAATTTTCCTCTGATAATGAGACTATGGAAAATTGTTAAACATGCATAGATGTAAAAATATAAAACATAATAGACAAAATGAGTTCTGGTAGGGATATGGAATAGTATTCGTTTTTAATGGTTCTTGTGATAAATATCATCCCCGACCCTATATATAAGATCCCCTTGTTAAAAGTACAATAATTAAGTTAAATTTGTCAATAGCTAGTGTGTTAACCGGTGCAATGCATGGGCGATAAGCTACTGTTTTTTAATTTCCGGAAATATATTATTTTTTGTCTTTTTATTTATCAAAGAAAATTATTTATTTAGTTTTTTTTTTCAAATTTGTCCGTGTTTTCTTATGCCGCAATGACAAACATGTATTCTATATTTTTATGTTTATTAGTGATAAATATATGTCTCATGTTTTTATGCATCTGCGAGAAATATGTTTCCATCATTTTTTATACTTTGTCAATAAAAAATGTTTGTCTATTTTTAATAAAAAAATTGTTTTTATTTTTTTTTTGTATCTATTACTAAGAGAGAGAAATGATTGATCTTTTAATTCTCTTCATTTAAATAGGGGTATTTTTGTGAGAAGTTAATTAATGCACCTTGATATTTGGAGAGGGCCTTATACATTTGGATGGTCTTATATTTAGGGGAAGAGGGATTAGACCAAAATAAGTATGATTTTCCTTTAGTTTGTTACCTTCCATTTTCCACAGAATTTTTTAGGATTTAATTAGTCAAGTTAAAACATCCGAGGATGGCGGAGTTATCACAAGTACACTGTCTGTTGGTAATTTAGAAAGATCTATGATATCAATGACGAAGTGTGAAACTGTGAATGACCTTATCCATAAGTTTTGTGAAAATGCTTTCATGATAGTGACAAAATATTATACGCTGCAATGAAACAGGTTATGAGAAAAGCTAAAGTGGGCATGAAGGAGTATCAGCTTGAGAGCATTTTTCTTCACCACACCTACATGTATGGTGGATGTCGGCATTGCTCCTATACATGTATTTGTGCTACTGGTGATAATAGGTATACATTTTCATTCCTAACAATGTCACCGTATTTTTCAGTTATTGTGATTTTTAGATACTTATGGTCAAATAAAACTTTGCTCAATGGCCTTTTGTATGAATTGAGTATGGCTTCTTGGCTCTATTTATGCTAAAAAAATGAATAGCTAAAAAAACTGATACTTTTCTTCCCATTCAGACTTGTTTTTGGCACTAGCTAGCAACTTATAATTAACATTGTTAAAATGATTAAAGGTAAATTTGTTCTGCCACCACTTGATATATATATATATATATATATATATATATATAGTTAGTTAGTTAGTTAGTATCTTTCTTTTTAAATAGTAGCAACCTTCACCCCAGAGTGCTGTTTGGAATTTTATACAACCGCTATATGATGTAAAAGGTTTTATAGTCTTTTAATTTTAAATGGATGCAATCTCCATCTCAAAATGGACTGGCTAACACACATGTATTAATGCAGTGCCGTTCTACACTACGGGCATGCAGGAGCTCCTAATGACAAGGTATGAAACAAAGTTTTTTTTCACCCTCTGAATTTGAAGGTCATTGTCATTGAATTGAAACCAATGACATATGGTTGATTGGCTATCATAATGTTGCGGAATCCAATCCCATGCCTAGTCCTTAGTAATTTTTTCATCAGCGGGAAGAAAATATGTTTAGGAATATGGAAAGGAAAAAAAATAAAAAATTTAGCAACTCTTGAAAACAGGAAGGAAAAAAAAACTATGTTATTTGGTGACTTTGGATATGGCCAATCGACTTATTCAGTGTTGAAATAGGACTTTATTACCTTTAGAAAGAGACAAAAAAGATGAACTTGTAGTCTAAATTGGATGATCAGTGTTTATCTGCCTTTAGAGATATATACAATTTTAAAACTTCTTTCTTTTGTAGACGTTGGAAGATGGAGACATGGCATTGCTTGATATGGGAGCTGAACACCACTTCTATGGGTCGGACATAACATGTTCTTACCCTGTGAGTCTTTCCATTTGCATTCAAAAATTAATTTTGGCCTTTATACATAATTTTTCTGTTGCGCACCTGTTACCCTTTTGAGCTATGTGACCAAATCATCAGACATCTACATGGTTCCTTTGTTTGTTCATTTATTTATCATATTACTCTAACAATTATTACCTATGTGCTTATCCATATGTTGTGCGTCGCTCATGGGGTATTAGTAGTATACAGCTTGTCACTTTATCTTCTAACTGGAGTAATCTTTTAGGCTCGACTTTAACTTTATTTTTGTTGGTGCAGATAAATGGAAAGTTTACTAGTGACCAATCCCTTATATATAATGTAAGTGCTTTATATTAACACCTCTTCTGTCAAAGGAAAACAATTTGTAAGCTCTGTACTTAATATGTAAGCTGCACCAGTATAAACAACTGCAGTGCAAATTCTCACAAACACAGATAATAATTTCCTACGGAGGCTCAACCAATTTTAGAATTCATTTGCTTGTTAGGATGGCCCAGTTAATGTACCTTTCATATAGCTCAATTTCTTGTTTTTATAGTATTTCTTTATTTTTTTACTTTCCATGTTCTGCAGGCTGTCCTGGATGCTCATGACGCTGTTATCTCTTCAATGAAACCTGGAGTAAGCTGGGTTGATATGCACATGTATGATTGAGTATCATTATTTCTTTTAGGTTGCTAAAATGTTATCTTTCATGCTTGGTTTGAAATTATAACAGTGGGGAACAAATATAATTTCTAACTACGTCAGTACTTCACTCTGGAGAAGTTTTCTGAATCCTGACTGTATAACTTAGTAGTTGGACCAGAAAATTACAGAATTGTCGCCTTAGTGATTTGGCCTTGTCCAGTCACAAGTCTTGGTTTAGCTGTCACAGCTTGATTGAGAGTTTACTGCCTTGAAAGGGGGAAACCTAAGAGTAAATATAGCCATCAATAGATATCATTAGATATGTTTAAAGTCGATAACGTCACTAATATTGCAGTTGAATAATTCTTTCATGGAAATGTGTGCATTTGTTATTTTTGATATTGTACTTGTGCCACATCAATAAAAAAAACTTGCCACATCACCACTTTTGGATCCAAAAAACTCAGCGAGGACCAAAAAACTGGATTTGAAAATGGGGGACCAATTCCGTGAACGAGCGAAAATAGGGGGACCAAAACTGAGATTTAGCCAAAAGAAAATGTTGAAGCTTCTACTTTACTCTTGTGTCTAGATATTTGGCATTGTTTCTACTCATTTCCTCTCCAACATTGCAGACTATCACATAAAGTGATTCTGGAGTCACTAAAGAAGGGACACATTGTTGTGGGGTAACTTAAGTTATATATTTTCATTTAATTTTATCACTTCCGGTGACCAACTTGCCTGTTGATAGAAATTGTACGATCTTTTGGTAAATTGCATGTTTGTTGGTTTTGTAGTGATGTTGATGACATGGTGACTTCAAACTTGGGTCCTATTTTTATGCCGCATGGTCTGGGGCATTTACTTGGTATAGACACACATGACCCTGGAGGCTACCCAAAGGTATTTGTGAATTTTTGGTGCAAATGTTTTAAACTACTCCCTCCATGTATGTTTAAGATTAAAATTTCTGGTGATAGTGCGGATTTTCTCCATACATTTCCAAACTCTGTAATGTTCAAATTCTTTTTCATATGATGTCTTGGAAATGTTGGTTCGGTTTGTAGGGCCTGGAACGAAGAAAGGAACCTGGATTAAAAGCCTTGCGTACGGCCCGAGTGCTCCAGGAAGGAATGGTTAGTTACAGTTTTTTCCATTAACAAAAACATTTTCTAGGTGGTAACTTGAATGAAGCAAGTCAACTTCTCGCTAGTTTGTATTTTGGTCTGTGGTATATACGACGTTAAAAATGGCACAATTTGATGCACGTAAAACTTGATTTATTTTGTTTAATAAATTTTTCCTGATATTGAAATTGAACCATCTATTGCAAAGAATTTTGTACACGAAATCTTCTATGGAGTGATATTTATCAATATTTTGTGCACGGTATCACTGAAAGTTAAAATCAACATATTGACTATTATAATCTTTGAACCTTTGTTGCCTTTGTTGAGTTTGGCTTTCATTCAATCTCAACTAGTTAATACTTTCTTTTGTGATATGGAAGCAGATGTATGAACTTGATGACAGTGTAACTTGTTTTTATGCGTCTAGGTTATCACTGTGGAGCCTGGATGCTACTTTATCGATGCTTTATTACTTCCAGCCATGAATAATCCAGAAATTTCCAAGTTCTTTAACCAGGAAGTGATTAGCAGATTTACTGGCTTTGGTGGAGTGCGGATTGAGAGTGATGTGGTATTCCACTTGATGAACTTTATTGAGGATAAACTAGTTTGTAGTTTATCATTTCCATCTTCTCATTGTGTCACTAAAGTTGAAATTAAATGTTTTTTCTGTCATATAACATTTGCCATAGCATACAAATTATATTATAGTCCCTATTAATTTGTTGAAAAAAGTGTATTAAAATGTTAATATGTATTTTCTTTGAACAACATAAATTATAATTTGCTATTCTGCATATAACCATACTTGTTTACTTGTGTTCCTTTATGTAGTATGAGTTTTTCTGTTTATTTACTTATTTCTTTATGATGTACTCAGCTTGTTACTGCCGCTGGTTGCTACAATATGACCAAGTGTCCCAGGGAAATACATGAGATTGAGGCAGTGATGGCAGGGGGACCATGGCCGGTCAAGAAGACGTGAACAGCTATCATTTTCATGTTTTTTTAGTTATGTGAGAAAATAAATCCTCATGTATCCCTCACTTTTCAATGTTTCCTTTGTAGCTTCAATAAAAAATGCTTGATGTAATAAAAGGACAATTTGATGTGATTACACAGAAATTCAAGTGGTTCATTTGATCATTTCACTCCGATTAAGTAAAATGTATTAATGAAAAAGATAGAATAATATGTTTATTAAATTACTTTTATCAAGTATTTGATTTATTTACCACTATTATAAATAAAACGTGAAAGATATTAAGTTTGAAGTGACACAAGTTTTACTAATTGAAATAGTCATTCATTTCAAGGTTTTTTTTTTTTTTAACAAATGACTGTGGTACGGAGAGAGTACTATGTATACGTCATTATAGATTGATGATGCGGATATAAAGATGTTGAGTTGTGTTATTTGAACATCCATATATGTGATAATTTTTGTGACAACTAAAATTTTACAAAGGAAATGAGGCAGTGACACAAAAACCAAAGCAATAGAGAGAAAGTAAAAAAATAATGTGAGTATGAGAGAAAAAGTTGTCACAAAGTTGTAAAAAATAATTGTTCAAATATCATTTCTCAAAGATGTTTGGCCATTTTGCATTGAAAAATGATATTTGTACAACTACTTTTTGACAATTTTCTCTCTCATACTCACATTATCCTCTTATTCTCTTTCTTCCTTTTTCTCTCTCCATTGTTTTTATCCAACGAAAAAAGAAAAAAAAAAAATTGTCACTAAAAATTGTATGAAATGTTTGTTCAAATATCACTACTCTTTTGCATTGCATTGTCCCTAACTCCAACGAATTAATCTAGTGGAGCATGAGAGATTCTTTTGTAAATGCTCAGACTCAGAGTCCAAATGTTTTTCATGGCTTGGACTTTTCCCTTTACCGGAATAGGAATCATGCAAAAGTAACGTTTGATTGCCTCCTGTCAATCCTGTCTTTAGTACAGCACAGCGACAATCATACGAAAGTAGTGTGCTACGAAGCACTACACTTGTTAGTGTGAACCCTCTGGTCTATGGGAAGGACCCCTAATAATAATAATAATAATAATAATAATAATATGTAATTTGATTGGGAGGTAAGTGAAGTATGATCAAGAATTGTTTCATTTAAAAATCAAACTCGAGTTCTTTTAAATCATATTTTGGTGGAGCTCATTAACGACCTAAGGACAATAACTTGGTTGAAGCATTATACATTTAAGTAGACATTGATAATAATTTTAAAAAATAAAAGTGGATTTTTTGAATAAGAAAAATTGATTGATTGTAACTAGGTTTAGTTTAAATGGACACATACACAAATTTGTTTTCTACTATTACATCAATAAGTGTGTTAAAAAAAGTCATCACATTTGACCTAATGGTAAGATTTATTGATCCAATTATGAAAACAGATTTGTGCATAGTCCAGGACTTATCTCATTTATACACATTAGAGCTTAACTATATTGTTTAAACGGGAATGATTTATAAGACTAGTGAGTGAAAGTGTATCTGAAGATAGGAAAAATAACTCGGTACAACACTACCTAGTACCATTTTGGTGATAAGAATTAAGACCAAGGGTTCAAGGGTGAAGATTTTGGAGCGTGAGATGAACACAATTGTGACTTGGAATTCCCCTGAAAATAGTAGCGTAGGTTAGAGAAATATCAACAAGAAATTTAGTGTGGGATTTGTCAAAAAAAAAAAGTTTTCATTGTTAGTTTGGCAATTTTTATGCCTAGACTTGTGTTAAAACGTTGGCATAAAAGAAAATATTAAATCTGTTGAGTATGATTCCCCATCAAATCAAATCTGAGTTGCTTCAATCAGCAGTAGTAACTGAAGTGTAAAATGCATGATCCTGCTGGATTAAACCAAACCAAATAAATCATTTTAGATAGAAGCAACATCCACATGTTATAAGTAAATAGATTCCCATAAGTTATGGGGGGAAACATGCGCATCTAAAAAGAATTCTTATTAAGTGGTCAATGATTGCTGGTCACCATAAATATTATGAATATAGCTAGAGTCCAATTGGACTTACAGATAAATACAGCTCAATGATTCCTTTATTCAAGACCGCACTAAAAATGAATCAAAGCAACTCAGCTCAACTCAACTCAACTCCTCCCTAGATTATTAATATATATCTCACGTATTCTCTTTCACATTCCCCTTTTATCTACACCCCCTCCAAACTCTACCATACCTCTTTTCTTTCTCTATCTGTCTTAAAAACAATTAAAAAATTTGAAGAAAAAAATAAAAAAGTGGTTTCAATTACAAAATTCAAACGTATTTTCTCTTCTGATAAGATATCAAACTTCCAGCGAAACACGCGTCTTTATGGGCTTTAGCTTCAACCCCATGCTTTCCGGAGAAAGAAGCTCTGGGGAGATGCAAGATGGGCTAAGTGGGCTCCTTGGGCTGTGACTGAACTTGCATGGCCTATACAACCCATACCCCATCAGAAAATACTCCATGGGTATCAGCATCGCATGCGGTTGTTCCTCTGTCACCATTGATCCACAAGCCTGGACCTGCAAACAACATTACCCAGTTATTATATGTTCATCATCGTCCGGTCAACTAACTATAGAAATCACGTGGATCCGAATTTTCTGCTATGAGATAAACATTCATTACCACAATAATCAATCTCTGCCGCTAATTTGAGATCGGACGGCTCAAATCACACAATAATAGAATTAGTTGTAACCAATTGATATCATTGATTTAGAGATAGAAAACTGTGGGCAATGCAACTATTTAATTGAACCTCACAAGTTTTCTAGACATGCTTTCGTGTTTCGTAGATACATATATTCTGCATTCTTAAACACATAAACTCATGCTACATACCTCAACCAAGGCACTATATCTCCTATCAAGTTTCGAAGTCATGTGGATAGCCTCAGAATGGAATGGGGAACTGTCCCCAACAAAAATAAGCGTACGGCAATTTAATTTTTCTAATCCTTCTGTAATATCAGGCCTCCTGAAAGTTAGCAAGACAATAAATTAGCTTAGCGCTAACTTGATTTACTGATTAAAATTTGGTCAAGAAAATATGTAGAAGATTTACTGATCAATTGCTTGAAGAAACCGCAAGACATTTGTTTTCTTTCTCTCATCCAGCAGCTGAAAAGGAAACACAATAAAGAAACAATACAAAGCAATGTGAGAACACCAAACAAGGGAAGGATGAAAGAGAAACAAAAAATAATGTTCAAGTGATAGAGTACTACAGGGGAAAAAAATTAAACTAGCTTAGCACTAACTTTTCGGCAAGCTTGAACTATCTCTGACTCTGGAACTTCAACATTACCGCGAACTTCCTGATAAAGTTGAGCAAGGAAATTCAACTTATGAAATAAAAGAGGGAATACGACGGAGCTACGATCCTTACGTCACGTTACAATACCTTGCTGAAGTACCGCTGAAGTAAACACTCCTTTAGCAAACCACACATGCCGTAGAAATGTAACAAATTTGACATCACCTACAAATTATTAGTCGTTTCAGGTCATGTCATCATATCAAAGAATTCATAAAAGGACAATCTGCAAGGATTTGAAAGGAACCTTGTTATAAAACCATTCAGTCCAAGAAGGTGCTTTGCATAAGGGAGATACAAGTATTAATCCAACAACGCGATTCCTATATTTCATCTGTAAAAACATGCCAGAAAAGAACAAATCAATAAAAAGTTGACTAACGCAGTTATTTCCAATATTTTCTTTCCATCAAAGTTAAAAGGGTACATACTGCAAAAAGAGTAAGGATATAAGCACCAGCCGTTACTCCCATACACATCACGGCACCAAGCCTGGACATGATATAATTCATGCCGTTAATAAATATAGCATTTTTTATAATCTTATAATTCATGCCATTAATAAATATAGCATTTTTTATAATCTGCTCTCAAAATTATAAGCAAAATAATTATATTACAATTAATTACCTAAAATAGTTGAGAACCTCCACTATTTGATCTGCCAAGTCTTCAGCGGATGGGGCAGGATTATCAGAACAAATCGCAGCAGCTCCTAACTGCAAGAACTCTTGTTGAAGTTCCAGAGGAGAAACTACGTAAATAATAGTATTCGGTTCTAAATACAATAACCAATACATTCAGATCAGTTGACTTACAAACCTCGTGTCCAGGAGGACTAATATGATATATGCAAAAGTTATGAAGCAGCAAAGAAGCAGCCTCTGGACAGAAAAATAATCCTTGGAAACATGACATATCTGCCATAATCCACGCAAATAAACTATTAACTGATATTTCCAGAGTAAATTAAAAGGACAGGTATACATGTACAACCAGAATCGAAATGTTGACATTTTCGGCAAGAATAAGTATATGAAAATATGAATTCATTGACCCATCTGAGCTTACTATTGTGAGAATTTGGTAGAGCTTATGGAAACAGCTTTTAACAAGTCCATAAGTTGTTTACGGCTGATTTTATTAAGCTCTTCAGGATAACTTATGAAAATAGCTTATAGCTTGTATGAAAACAGTTTAATTTCATTTAAATCTTTTGTTATAAAAATAGCTTGTACATAAGTACTTATATTATAAATAGATCGTACATAAGTGCTTAGTTAAGCTATTTTTCCAAACAGGGTCATAATGAACTTACAATTTAGCGCTAAATCAGGATAAGTGATCAGAGCTGGTTTGTCCTGATCCCCGTAGACTATGACAGATACAGAACCACAGCCAGTTTGAATATGGTGCTCCTGAAATGGTAAAACCATAATTATAATCGACATAGCATAAGCACGGAAAAACTACACAAAATAAAAGGCACTGAAAAAAAACCTTCATCAAAAGCAAAGAATATTCTTCATTATGAATGTACTCCATTTGGATAAGGTTAAAATTCCTAAGTGGAACTTTTCCAAGCTATTTGTTTTCTAAATGTGCCCTTGCCCTTTTATTGGACAACCCAAACTAACAAGCAAAAGCACATTAATGTATCACTATCAAACAATACAGTGAAACAAGTTATTCCAGATTCTAATAATTGAAGACAAGTTGAAGACAGCTACAAAGAGGACAGTATCTTAGGCTTTTTAAAGGAAAAGAATGAATTTGAACTCATTCAATGAAACCAACAAAAGTATTTACATACATCACCCCAAATAAACAAAAAGTAAAAGAAAAACAAATAAAACTTACTACATCGCTCAAATTGTATCAGATACCACAAAGAACAAAAGCAAAAAGACCAAATCCAAATCTGACAATTTCTATGAGAAAAAGAACTACCGAATGTAAAATTCACAAATGCAGAAATATGTGACAAATAAGGATCAAGAAGATCCACTATATCCCCAAATTCATAACATGAGAAAATAAGACAAAAACATTCAAAGAAAGAAAACAACAAGGATTACAGAAAAAGGTTAATTAACCTCATTAATTTTTCACAAGAATCAACACAGCCAAGTAAAAAACGTTTCTTGTACTCTTCTATTCTCTAACTAACCCATTGACTTTAAACAATTGATAACACCACATTCATAAATAAGATAATCCAAAAAACATAAAATGCAGCACACAAAAAAACACATCTTCTTAACACAAATATGACAATAAAAACAAGAAAAATCCAACCCATTAATCACTTAAAAAACCTAATTGAAAGAAGAAAAAAGAAACATAAACCCCCTTCAAAAAAATATAAAATTTCAACCTTTAAACCCAAAAAAAAACCATTATTCTTAAAAAATAACCAAACCCATTAATCTTCAAAAACAAAAACCCAAACCCATTAACAAAATTATACCTTTCCACCAAGAAAGATCTTTTCCATATCAATTGAAACGGAATCATTTGATTCTGCCATGGATGTAGCTCTTGATGATGAAGCCCCTTTCTGAAGAACTTCAAAGAAAGAAGGCTCCACCCACCGAAATTTTTTCTCTCTCTTCTTTTATGTGCGTGCGTGTGTGTTGTTATTGTTGTTGTTTATGTGTCAGGTTCTTGAAGAAAAATATAAACCTCTTTTCTCTTCTCTTCTCTTCTTCTTGTATGGTTTTAATGGCTTATATACGAAGCCAATGTCACAATTCGATTCTTTCTTTCTCTCTCCTTCGTCGTAATTTTTTGAAACTTCGTTTTTTTTAACCTACGGTTAACAACCACCGACAACGTACGTATCAACTGAATTTTTACGTGCCACCTCGATCCTTTTATTTAGTTTGTAAACGACATCATTTTTCTCTAAATCTATACTCCCTCCGATCTTGAATGTAAGAAACAAAAAAAAAATCACACATATTAAAAAAGTGGATTGAGTCATTGTAAAAAATATCATTTTTCCTGTTATGCCCTTGTCTTGGAAACATGACTTTTGAACTTCACCAATGAAAAATCTTTGGAATGCGTTAAACATGGGAATGTGAAACAAATTGGATAAAGTAAATGAGGTTAAAATTGTAATAGTAACATTTAATAGGATGACTTTTGTATACTTTTGCTTACATTTAAGACCAACAATTTTTTTGTTTTGTTTCTTACATTCGAGACCGGAGGGAGTAAGATGTTTCTGGAAAATTGGGCCGGATCGAAACGGTTAAACCGGTTAATCAATCACTTTTTGAGTATTAATATTTATTTTAAGGAATATATCTAAATATTTTAGAAGGTCGGTTGATAGGACAATGCATTACTATATGCAGGGGTCGAGGTTCAAATCCCGGACACCCCACTTATTCACCTTAAGGTGAATTCTAGCCACTAGACTACCTGACAAAAAAAAAGGTCGAGATTTTAAATATATTTAAAATGGGTTAGGGTTCCGTGAGCATAACTCAGTTGGTATGACAATGCATTATTATATGCAGGGGGCGGGGTTCGAACTCTGGACACTCCACTTATTCACTTTATAAGGTGAATTTCTAGCCAATAGACCACCCGATAAAAAAAAAAGGTTAGGATCCTCTTCACTTAATAAAATAAATGGAAGTACGCAATTTGAAGAGAGATAGACACATAAAATAGATAGTGGATCCTACCACTCAGTGGGTTCCATCATCATTAATTATTTTTTAATTTTTCCAATTTTTTTGAGTCTATATCTCTCCAATTGAAGAAATGGAGATGATACGAAATGAAAAAGATCTTGACTCATTTAAAATACACTATGAGCTACTGTTAGGAAATAATTGATATATTTTTTTTTTGAAAGAGGAAGTAATTGATACATGAAATTATATTTAGAATGTTTTTAAGAATTATTCCTTATTTAAAACTATCATCTAAAGATTTTTTATTTTTTTTTGACAAATATCATCTAAAGATATATTGTGTATTACAATTTAATTTTATATATAAAGTATTGGATTTATTAATCAGTAGAGTAATTATTACTTAAAATTAAATATAACACGGATAAATAAAAGTGATCGAAATTTGCGGAGTGCGTCTGTTATTTTCCCCTCTGACTCCAACGAAAATTTGACTGGCCCCATCATTTTTCACTTTGACTCGTCACTCTATCGTGCGTGCACACCTGTCTTTGCCCACTTCTTTACTTTTTTTTTTTTTTTTTTGTTCTTTTGCTTTTTCTTTTAAGTATAATAAATATTTTTCTATTAATTTGTTTTGTAGTTTTTGTAAGGAATTCCCCCATGTTTTATACATTGGACGTGTGTAACTTAGAAGGAGCTTAGAAGTTAAAAAATGGTAGGTTGCTTGCCTTTCATTTGACTCCAATCATTAATCATGTTTTCCTAATCATGTTACTACAACACATTACTTGACATTACTTTTGGCTTTTCCATTTTATGCATTATTCATATGCCAATATTCTTTTCCAGTCTCACCAAACCTTAATACTATTGTTACTATATGGTTTCAAAGAAGACGTGATGAAATATATGGAATTTTCGGCTTTACAGAATGTGTTATTTGTGTGTAATATATATATATATATATATATTCCTTGTGTTGGCGTCTTTTTAGAACAGTCTCATTGTAAATTACTATATGCAACAGTCGTCTCTAAAGTGAAAAATACAAAATCATTGAAAATTGTTTTGCTTGTTATATATGGATCGTGATGACATGATAATAATAAACAAAATCAATCGTTCCATGAATAATTTTTGTAGTCACCTTCATAAAATACAAGGATTGAAGTCTAATAATATGAATAATAAAATTATTACTAAATGATTTTTATAAAAAAGAGAATTCCTACAATATTTTATAAATTATTTATATCGTATCACAAGAGTATTTTTGGCATTACATATAATTCTAAAAGAAATATCCACTAAAGTGAATAAGTGGCATTACAGGTAAATATATTTTTTTGTAAAAAAAAAAAAGGTAAATTGATTTTAATTTTTTTAAACATTTTTTTTTTGTCAAGCAATATAGTGACTAAAAATTCATTTTTTTAAAGTACATAAGTGAGTGTCCATGATACAAAATCGATCCTTGCATATAAAATGCAATATATATATATATATAGTCTTGTTAACGAGTTCCCCTGGACACTCTTTAAGCATTCCAAAAGGAGAAATTATTCCATAAAAAAATCAAATGTTTCAATTTCCAATGCATTGATTACATAATTTTTTTAAAAAGTTACCTTGTAAAGGTCTTAAAGAGTGCTCTGACACTCGTTAACATCTCTCTCATATATATATATATCTTATTCCTTAAAGTTATTAGGTTTGCATCAAGTTAACCCTAAAGATTTGGAGCCAAATTAGCAGCAATTAATGCTAATCTGTTAGCCCTAAAATAATTTGGCTCCAAAGTATTTGGCTGTTTGAATTCAAAATAATGCAATTATTGTGGTCTGCTTAGTTTACCTTGTTTTATGTAAACCTTTAGTTTTTCATTTAGTTTGTATTTGTATTTCGAAATTCCCCTTGCTTGAATAGAGCACAACATTAGTTAAGGGTTATTGAACTTTCGTTTTGAAAACCAACACATCTATCCATCTGTAATCCTCTTTTTCCCATGCATATTAACACAATCATGCACTTTATTCCCTCTGTATATATATACATGCCTGACTGTTTGCATTTTACTCATCTGTTTCTAAACTTTCTTCAATCTTAGCAGTTAAACTTGGTGTGCATGGAGCTGTGATTTGCTGGAGTTAATTTGATGGTCGTTTTTTTGGAAGTTATGTCTTTGTTTCCTTTTGTTTTATTTTTGGAGCATGTTGACTCCTTTTTTTGCTTTGTGTTGTCGTTAAGGTTGTTGTTGAAGTTTGCCAAATCTATTTTGTTCAAGACTATTTCTGTTTAATTTAAGTATCTAGTTTCATTTCAATTCCATTTATATTTTTCCCTAAGTAATTCTCTGTTGATGGTTAATGATACAGTTAAACAATTTTATTTATATACATGCTTGATACCATGTTTAACAGTTTATATGCATTAAAAACTAAGCTTTAAGAATCAATTTAATGAACAGCTACACATCTATTATAGTATGGAAAACCATAACAAGTTGTATGAAAAATGCATATTAAAGAAATGCTTTTTTTTTTTATGTAAAAAAACAATTAGTATAGAAGCCACAAACCACACTCAAGACGAGCAAGGCTGCGCAGTACAATAGTTACAGCAGATAAAACTACACTCTGTTGAAGTAGAGGAATAAAAACTAAAAACAACAATAACTGCCTCTTTACAACACTCTATTAAAGAAATGTTGCGTTTATATGAAACACTGCTAATCTGAAAATATAGAAGGTTATTTTTAAAAGGATACAGGGTAACTTACTGAAATACTTTTTTTACTACAGTAGCTTTGTGCAACTCTAATAATTATTCAGTTTTACAAGATAACTTACTGAAATACTTTTTTACTACAAGTGCTTACTGAAATACTTTTTTTTTTATTGGAAACTAAAGAATACAGTTTTTGAGGCACGGACAGTCACTGAAAAATGTTGGCCTACACCTATAGACCAACTCCCATATTTTCACATGGACAACTATATTGTTGTTTCAAGAGTTACCTCAAGAGAAGGGTTAATGATACTGATCAGTGATGAAACAACAAAGATATCAATTTTACATCTAATGTTGTTTATGAGGAAGTATTCCGTAATATTTGATAGTATCATTATTAATATAATGTAAGTGATAATCAACTTTAGTTAGATCCTTGGTTGAAGTTAAATTTATATCTCTGTATTTTAGTATTCTAACTATATCACATCAATTTTTCCTATATTATTGTAATGTAACATTATAAAGCTCATAAAACCCGTGCGGCGTACGGGTCAGAAATCTAGTATATATATATATATATATATATATATATATATATATATATATATATATATATATATACAATAGACCCACTCATTAATATGAAGGTCTATTTTAGCAAGCTGCACATTTTCCTTTGTACAAAAATACCCCTTTATTTGTTTCTTGGAAAAGACAAAACAAAAGGACAAAATTGTGATTTACTATTAAATCTTATTTTTTATTTTAAATTAAATCTAAAGATTTACTAGTTTTGTGTGTCTTTCTGTTTGTTAAATCGTTTAAGTCATCTTCACCGTTCCTCCTTTGCTCTGTTGTTCACGAAGGAAGAATCTTTGTTTTCGGTCCTCGAACTCTCAAATCCAATAACCGAACTGATCTACGACGTCACCTGGTATGAATCTCACGACTCCGTCGTCGCCTCTGCCGCCTAGTAGACGGCACCCACTTCCAACTTCATCCGCTCTTTCCACCGATTATAATCCGATCGCCGTGATTCCTTTCTCTCTGCCTCATGGGATGTCACCGTTGCTGCAAATCTAGGTTTGGTTCCAGCATGATTCTTCCATTTCATAAAATAAAAATAAAAAAATCGTGATTAATTCTTCAAGCACGCGATTGATCACTTTTCTTATGTCAGCATGAAGCTTAGAGTCCCAAATTAGATCTCGTTTCTTTTTTGTTGGAGGAAAAAAATTGTTACAGGTTGAAGGAACGTGAGTAGACATGTAAGAGGTTGAATTGAGAACAAAGAGAAGATGTGGGACCCAAACACCATGAATTCATAAATAAAAAATAAATGTTTAAACATCAATTACAATTGTATCCTTTAGCTTGTTCCTTTTTTAAAAAATAACATAAGGGTGTTTTTGTCTAAAAGCAAAAGGTGCAGCTTGCTAAAATAAACCTTCATAAAAATGAGTGGGTCTATTGTAGCAAACCCCTATATATATATATATATATATATATATATATATATATATCAATTGATCTAAACTGATGTAATTATGTTACAATGATTGTTTGTGTATAATTTTGGTGTATATAATTTTTTTCTCGTGGATTGAAATTTAAATACAGGGGACATATCACATGAGAATGACATTTATATATGAGAATAGTGAGAATAAATTGTAGCCATTGGATTAAAACCAAAGATGAGATTAAAACACAAAATTTAAAGAGTCACTATGTCTCTCTCTTCTTTCAATTTCCCCAAAAAGTTGTGACCTTTCTCTCTTCTATCGTAAATGCTTTTGTCGGAGATGGGGAATCTACCGCGGAAGAAAAAGATTGAAATTTGGTTGATTGTCGTTGAACTTCAAATTCATCACTCTGTATCCATGAAAATGCCAAAATTCTTTTTACAATTTCTGAAATTTCATTAAAATTAAAGCAATTAAATTGAAGAAAAATAAACGGAACTCATAGAGAAGAGAGAAAGGTCGTATCCTCCAATTGATCTATCATGTTGATTCAGGAATATATTTAGATCAATTTTTTTTTGTTTAGGGGCTCTATTTTTATTTTTATTTTTGAAATAGGGGATTCTGATTTTAATGTTTCCAGATACAATGAAACTTGCCCCTTTTTTAGTTTTGGAAACTCAGGATGCCAATTTCAATAATTTTTAATCTATACTGATTTTGATTGAGTATTTTCGAAATCGGAAGATTAATCATTAGTTTGGATGATGGTTACAATGAAGAAGGTTAAGATGTTGAAGAGATGGTGGAGGGTGAAAGAAGATTTGAAGCAGAGCGCAACACATGAAAGGAGTGAGAGAGTTTTCACATGATTTGCCGCCACTTAATTGTGTTTTAATCTTATCCCTTAATTTTAATCTAATGGCTGCAATTTATTCTCACCATTCTCATATATAAATATCAATCTCATGATATGTCCCCTATACTTAGATTATGTTGGCTAATTTATGCAAAGACTTTCTTCAAGGTATAAAATTAAGAATTTAAATTGACATTTTCTAATTTCAAGCTAAAGAAAATTACTAATCCGATTCGATATAATAATTCAAAAATATTGTAACAAAAATGTCTTTTAGTCAATTTTCAGTTTGATGGTTTTTGTCAATCGGTGTGTGACCGATCAGAAATGAGTCAATTGCTTTTAAAGGTGGACATTTGGCAGTGACACATCCTTACCAACACTAATTTATATTATCTGCCCATAATCAATAAGCATATAAGTACATGCCTATGGTCATGACAGTTTAGTACTATCGAATTCTTCTTATTCTTGTGTAAAATTGATGTCATGGATTTAAGCTCCTTACCTTTTGCGCCTTATGCACTTTAAAGTGATTGAAATCGACCTGGAACAGACGAGAGCATCGCATAAGACATGCGTGGTGTTATATCTATTAAAAATTGAGTAAACAAGAAATTTAATTTGTAAACTGTCACTGTTTATTCAATTTAGTCATTACACTATTAGAATCGATTAAAAAAATCCTTAAATTATATTCTCATCAACCAATTTGGTCCTCTCATCAAAAATCTTACCCTCTAATAAAGTACTTTCACTCCAGGATTTTGGGAGATTATTGTTTGAAGAACAATGACATTGTTCATTGGTTCTTAATCCATCTGGTGTGTTTGTTTCAAGTTATAATTGTTGATTCCTGGGAATAAAATGATAGAAATGTATATGCCTATGTTAGTTACAAGTTTACTAAAATTTATTCCTTTGTATAAAATGTTCCTGGGAATAGAAAAAATTTCCCAAGGAAAAGGGTGGGAATAAAGTTCTCATGGAGATGAGAATAAATTCATAAATAGTTTACCTATTATAATCCCTATTTTTATGGTTCCTAGGAATATTATAAAGCTAACCAAATATATTTTTCCTAAATTCCTTGGAATAAAATTCCCATCTTCATATTCCAAGGAATGTTATTCCTAGGAATAAATTTGATAAACTTGAAACAAACACACTGGAGTTTGAATTCAAAGATACCTAGCTAATTGTTTGCAAAATCGCATAAGCCCTCCAACAAATCTTTGTACGAACTTTATTTATCATGACTGCTTGTTACATATTCGCCGACAAAAATGACTAATTGTCCTTATTTAAAATATGCACCATAGCCATTTTTTAGTTCAAAATAAGGAAAAAATGAGACCAAAATTTAGTGATTTTAAAACGATGATCAATTTTGCAAATGAATGAGACCAAAACTATAAGAGTTAAATATATTTTTGTTCCCTACTATAAATATACAAAAGTTTTTAGTCAACTCATGTCTAGTCTTCATATTTTTTTAATAAAATTTTTCATAAATGAATATAATATTATGATAATCTCTCAAATATTTTTTTTTTTTTTACAAAACTTCAATTAAATATGAAATTTAGAGGGATTAAAACAAAAGTTATAATATTTAAACCTACCAAAACATATTTAACCCAAATTATATAAGAGCAATGATATATATCAAGAAAGATTTTATCAAGAAAATTTCAAGAATGACATGGCAGAATAATCACCCTTAGATTTTATCAAGAAATAGTCATGAAATTAATGTTAACCAATAAAATCTCAGCCTGGCCGAAAATCATGGGATGGTGGGTGTTATGTATTTTTTTTTTATGAAAGATTAATAAATGAGACTGAAATCTAAAGGTGATTATTGTACCATGTCATTCTTAAATTTTTCTTATAAAATCATTCTTGATATCTAGCATTTTCCATTATATAATTAAGTTTAAACTTTATTTAAAAAAAAAAAACAAAAAAAAACTGGTTGTTATTCAATTCACCTTCATAGTTCATTCAATACAGTATTGAGTGAGTTGTAGATTGCTGGCTATGGTGATAGTGGTTTTGGACTTTGATCGTACCATTATCGACGACGACAGTGACAGATGGGTGATCAACCAAATGGGTCTCTCTGATCTTTTCAATCAACTCCGCGCCACCATGCCATCGTGGACCTCTCTCATGGACAGGATGATGGAAGAGCTTCACTCCAAAGGGATTACCACCGACAAAATTGCAAACTGCCTTAAAACTGCTTTCCTCAGTCCAAACATCGTCTCTGCCATCAAATCCGCACACTCACTTGGGTACTACTGCTATTTCTCAACTTTCTCTGCAATACATACATTTCATTTTTGTTGCGACAAGAGTTTAACTTTGTAACCTCCGTAAATAGTAGTCTCCCGCGAGATAATTGTAAAATGAACTTTAGTGACACCTTATTAATAATAATTATTTTTTAGTAGATAGAGGAAATGACAATAACTATTAGAAAACTCACTCACTCACACATCAAGTGGGGATACGAGTTTGCTTCTGAGTCCACAACCTCTTGCTTAACAATTTAGTCATTTGTCCGTTAAACTAGGACTCGTGGACTATTAATAATAATTTTAACTTCATTTTTTGTTTTCTTCTTCATTTTGCAGATGTGATTTAAGGATAATTAGCGATGCCAATTTGTTTTATATTCAGACTATTCTTGAACATCATAATATTTTAGGGTGTTTTTCTCAAATTAATACAAACCCAACATTTGTTGATGAAAAGGGTCGCCTTTGTATCACTCCATTTCATGATTCAAAGACATTGCCTCCTCATGATTGTCAACTCTGTCCTTCCAATATGTGCAAGGTACATTCACTCTCTCTTCTTCAATTCAACTACTTCTCTTTAGTGTGAAATGAACTTAGTTTTGTAGTACAACTGATTTCTTAAGTTTGAGCTGTTTGAACCAAAACAACTGTTTTATTTATTTTTTATATGCAAAACTGTTTGTGTGATAACCAGGATTTTAAATAGCAATTGCATTAACAGTTGCAGTTGCAGCCGTATCGTGATTCTTGATACTGACTCGAATCGCGATCAAATGCTGTCATGATTGTGGTTTCCTTGCAGTTTCAACAACATAAAAAACTGTTATGCCGCGGCCCAGATCGCAGTCATAAACCTTTATTTAAAACCCTGATTATACCTTCTAATAAAACCAAGTTTTTAGAGTCGAAATCAATTTTGATTGAAAATAACTAAAATTCTAGATTTTTACTATGGATTATCTTTGAGGCGAGACAAAATTAATTTAATCTGAGCACTCAATTAATCTTGCATATTTGTTTCCAAAAAGATAATAATCTTGCATATTTCATATTTGAGTATTCAAGCTGAACATATGTACTAAGTTAGTTGATAAAATGGTCTGGGAAGTATCAAAATTTTCACCCCTCATACAGTTGGTGAAATCCCTGCTTATGTATACAATATAACACTTGCAAATTGAAATCTTGTGTCATCTCCATCCTTCCAATTTCAATTTCATTGACTTATTCTTCTATTCCATCTCAGGGTTTGGTAATAGACCGAATCCGAGGTTCTTTACCTGAAAGCAAAACAAGATTCATCTACGTTGGAGATGGAGCAGGTGATTATTGCCCTACTTTGAAGCTTGAGGGAGGTGATTTTGTGATGCCTAGGAAGAATTATCCCCTCTGGAACAGGATCTGCAGTGATCCAAAACTAGTTCATGCAAAAGTTCATGATTGGAGCAATGGAGAGGAGTTGGAGAGCATACTACTCAACCTTGTCAACAAAGCCACATAGCTCAAAAGGTACACGGCTGCACGAGTTACATTCCACTTCATTCAATAGGTAGCAATGCTAGCACCTTAAATTTATACGTTTGCCCTAATAGGTAGCATTCTCAAAGACAATCACTGTTTCTTTTTCCTCTCCAACATAAAGCAATAATTGGATGGATCAATGTTAGCAGAAATCCATCTAACATGTATTATTTCTCCTTTATTACTGGTTGGTGTGATTTGTAAACATCAGAAGGCAGAACTTTAATACCTAAATGCTCCAGTTCTAATAGAGAATGAAAAACACTATTTTGGTTTCAAAACATTTCTCCATTGTGGTTTCTAGAAAGGAAAATGTTGAGCAGTAGGAAAATTTTTCTTTACTAATTATGTTATAGTGGGAAGATGATTTTTTTTCCTATTAGTTTTCATTTTTCAAGAGAATAACCGAAATCATAACTATATTTATCCTATATTTAGTCACATTAGAAAATTAGAAAATAGCAAGCATAAGAAAAGCCATCCATAAAACTACATTTTTCAAATGATATTGATCCTAGAAACTTGGTTCAAAGAATTCTATTATTTCCTATATTCTAATTATCCATGTGGTTTATACTTATGTAAAATTGCATCTGTACGAATATTTTCCTAGTTGATACTCCACTATATTAAGAGCAAATCCTCACCTTATCCTCTAAAATTGGCACACACTATCGTTTTAGTCCGTGATTATATTGAAATTTAAATTAAATCTTTGAAAGTGGATGTCGTGTCCGCTATCGCGCTTGTCCAAAAAGTGAGGTCCGCAACTTAAGTCTCTGATTATGACGATTTGCCATGTTAAGTGTCACGTAGCATGTCAACTATTCTCACATATGTGCCTGATATGAATATGAACCAAATTGACAATGCCAAAACAAACAACTTAAGCTGGTAAAAGTTAATTTCTGCCGTCAAACCTTGAAACCACGTTTATCCTTCTTATTCCCCAATTCTTGATTTGTTTTGGCTAGACTACCAGCCCACCAGACTGTGGAAGAATCTCATGTCTGTCATGTTTCAAGTTAAGGGGGGCAATAGTTTCTAGTACAGTGGAGAATGAGTAAAGGGTAACAGTGCCACTTTTTATCTGAATTAACCATTCAACTGCTGTGAGTTTTCCTTTGCATCCTTCAATTCTTACATAAAAATGAGATGCTTGGAATTACCTATACATTCTTCTTTGTTGCTAACAACACAATTAGAGAAAGCTTATTTGTATGATGCTAACTTTTTCCAGTAATCGGTGCTTGCTTCGTGCTGCAAAGCCATGGCCTAGCAGCCCTGACAGACGCTTCTTTTCTGTAACTGAGAGTTTGTGTAATTGTTGTTTTTTTGTTTATTCTACGTCTTCTTTGTCTTCAATCACTTTTCTGCTACTTGAAAAGATGATTCTTTTGCTTGTTTACTTACTATAGACCAAAATTATAGTTACTAATTTGTACATAACTCTCGAATAAAGTGTACTTAATAATTTCCACACAACTCTAATAATTTCCACATACATGTTCCTTTTCTGTTTGCTTTGTTCCTGGTTATGAGAAAACTAATTTAAGTCCTTTTCAATTAGAGATAGCAGATTTGGTGCTGCCTCCATAGTCCAGAGTCATCACCATCTGCTTCGGTTTGCAAACGAACCCTACTGCGTATCTATTTTTCCTCCGCGCCCAGAGATCAGGTATATGGATACACTCTTTAACGAGTGGATCATAAACATAATAGACGGTAGCACATGTGTCCCGATTCTTAGAACACAAGAATAAACCATTGGAACAACCACATATGCTACCAGTAACTTTGATGATCATATCCAGAGGGAAAGGAATAGGAATCTCTAGAGGCTGATTTTGTTCCCCAAAAGCTAACATAAGTTCATTTTTTTTTTTTTTGAAGGAGCTAACATAAGTTCATGAGGTGTGACAAATATCAAGATTGATTTGAAAAGAGAGTATTGATGAGACGTGAATTGTTTTAGGAAATTAGGACTTGAAATTAAAGCCAACAAACCTTTTGAAACACATTTCCTTCAAAAAAAAAAAAAAAAAAACCTTTTGAAACACATTTGCATGCAACGGTGGATCTCAATGGCACGCGAGTGAAAATTTGGTGCAACAAATCATCTGATAAATATGTTATGTCACACCTTGAAGACAACTTAGCAAGTGAGATATCATGAGCCATATGAGCAAAACACACAAAAACAATACAGACAGAAAACACAAGAACACACACAGTAGTTAAAAATTGAGAGAACAAAGGAGAAACAATTGCCGTCAGTTGCCTGGTTTTTATTATATGTTGCAAGTATTACCTAGGACTAGGATATTTTAAAAACAGTAGTTTTTCTTAAATAGGTATATAAAAATTTAATGTATGATATTTTTGACAAGAATATTTAACGTAGGATGGAAATAACTCGGACAGGGAAATACTTACTTGAAGCAGGAATGTTGATTTTGTTTTTATGTAAAATAGTTTTTTTTAATTAATTTATGTAAATAGTTTATTTTGACAAATAATTTATGTAAATAGTAATTGCAATTCATTTTATTTTATTTTATTTTCATTCATTTAAATATTTTATGTGATTTTATTATATAGGGACTAAAAATGAAACTCTGAATATTTATAGGGACCATTTACTTGATTAAACCTTTTTTTTAGAACGTATTTTGTTATCACCGCCCAGAAAAAGACGAAGCTACCACAGCAAGTTTTTTGACCAGATTTTGGTAAAACGATAATGCTACATCAGCGAAATCTTTGAAAATAAAGTTGTGTGAATAGTTATTGTAATTGTATTTTATAAATGATAAATATTTATTGAAAAAATTAATTTTCAACATTCTTCCAGTACCTTTGATTTTTGTTATAAAGCAGATGTTGGCAGTTTCCTACCGATATTGCAAAATGCCTTAAAACTGTTTCTTGCATCCAAACATTGATTCCGCCATCAAATCCGCATACTTTCCTGGGTACTACTATCTTCAGATATCTAGTCCTTAACGTGAGAGGTTTGTGTGTTAAAGAGTCTCACATTGGATGAGATAAGATATGAATAAGGGTTTATAAGTAAATGCATTTCCCACCTTACAAGTTTTTTTTGTAAGATTGAGTTATGTTAACCCAAATTTTAAGATGGACGACCGATCTTCTTTTGGATATATTTCGGTGACTTTTGGTTAATATGTTTTGAAAGGAATTTAGTTTTGCATACTTCACATCTCAAGCTTGACTTAATTGTGGATGGACCAATAAATCTTAGATAGATTTTAATACTATCTTAAAATTTAAGTTTAGTCTAACTCAATCCTATAAATCGACTTGTAAGATGAGGGATGCTTCTCATTTTAGTGCAGTAAACTCAAAAGATGTTAGTGTTTGAGCTGCTTGAACCAAAACATTTACGTTTTTATGTAAAACTGATTTTGTACATTTTAAATTCAAACAAAGTTTTGGAGACAATAAATTTTGATTAAAAATAACCAAACATCTATATTTTACCAAAAATTACCTTTGAGGCCTGTCAAAATTAGTTTGGACATTCTTTAGCGTGAATCTAAGCACTCGATCAATCTAGCATATTTCATATTTGAGTATATAAGCTGAAGTATTTGTACTAAAATAATTGATAAAACGGTCCAGGAAGTATCAAAATGTGTCCACTCTCCATCCAGTTATTGAAATTCCTGCTTATATGCACCCCTTGCAAATTAAAATCTATTGCATCATGTCATGTGATCCTTCTAACTTCAATTTCATTGACTTTGTTTTCTATTCCATCTCAGGGTTTGGTAGTCTTTAATTATAGACTACATACATCATTTAATGAATGAATCTAAAAATCAAACTTTTGCTTATATTAGTGACCGGAGGATGTATTTTTTTTAATAAGTATGAAATGAGTTAAGAGCTTAGTTAAAATGGGTTGGTGGGAGTTGATGTTTTAATTGGAATAATAATTGCTTGATAAATCCTGTGGCATTAATGAACTCATCATAAAGCTTGACACGTGAGAACTGAGAAAACATAAACTCGATTGAAAGAAAGTTTGTGCCAATCTTGTCTCACTAGTGGGTTTGTGTTGGCTTGACAGGAGTAGTAGTAGTAGTAGTAATGCAATGGTTCATTAAATGTGCACATGTAACTGTCCACGCATTATAAAATATGACTTCAAAACTTTCACTTTCAGCCACCAAATTCATATTCTTGTGTTGGCTCATTACATCAACCAAAACAACTAGAATAGGATAGCACGTAGTCAATTCAATTGAGTTTTTTTGGCAATTCTATTTGTATGCAACTACGGAAAGGTTTCCACCGTTTGATAATTAATCCAATTTTGGTACCTTCTTTCTAGTCTAGACATGTAATGAAAGCAACATTTTTAATCGGTCTCTCTTTTATGCATTTCACTTTCTTATGCCAAATGTTGAATGGGGATTGATGTAAGCTGCAATTTCGTGCCGAATATAATTACAGATACTATATAGTATTATAGTACTTTCAAATTAAATAAACTATCTTAATAGTTGTTGGAACTTCTATATAGAAGTATATATAGTACATTCAAATTAAATAAATAATCTTCATAGTTGTTGGAGCTTCTATATAGTACATTCAAATTAAACAATTTTAATAGTTGGAGCTTTCTAAGAGGCTTAGTCCTTAGTTACTTGCAATAGAAAGGTACCAGCCCACTAGTTATAAAATTCACATGTTATGTCATCAATGCTACGGTATTTGAGGCTTGTGAGAGTGATTTTCAAGTTAAACCAAAGTTGTCACTTGCTTAAAATACTTGCTATGAGTACTTTTAATATCCATTTCCCTATGTTCAAGCGATGTATTTGATAATTGATACCCCTTCCATCTCCTATTAATAATTGAACACACGCTCTTACGAAACTAAACTCTTTATCAACTAAATCAACATTCATTAAATTAATGTAATTGAAAAAAGTATTAAATGTATTTTTAGTGTTTTAAAATAAAAAATAATATGAGACAATTATATATTACAAATATGACACATAATATAATAAGATATGGATGGAGTGTGTGTGTATATTGCACATCTCAAAATATTTTCTTAACTTTTGTTAACTAAAAAGGGTTAAAATTTTGTGTTAAAGAAAGACTTAAAACTACCAACATTGTATTGCGTTAATGATGTGTTTAGTTTTCTAAGCCATTTAGTTTAAGATTCGATCTCCGAAAATCATTATATATATTAAAAACTAATCGGTATTACGAGAGAATGATAGTTTATTAAAGGGAAAAAAAAGCTTAGTACAACTTTTGTTTGTTCCTAAGATGTTGCTCTAAATTCAGAGCTTATAATAATGAATAATGTGACCCTTTTCATTTAATTTTGGGATTAGCAAACAGATTTGTCTCTTCACAGTCACTCACATATACTACATCCGTTCTTAATTATAGGGTCATTTTAAAGAAAAAAAAATAACGAAAATTAAGATAGTGGATATTTATATTAAATATGTTTGTAATTACTATTTTTTTTACAATTTTATTCTTTAAGAGAGAGGGTTGGTTTATATTTTCAACATATATTTTTTTTTTTGAACAAGCCAAAATGAAATATATATTATATCACCAAAGATGATTCATCTCGCACAAGGTGTGCAAAAGAGAATCACCCACCAAAAAGATACAGCTAAATGTCTGGTGCCATAAATGAGTACTCCTGAAGAAAAACAAAGCTACAATAAAACACCCATACAAGGTAAAGGTGCCGCCATCAGTCGTGGTAACTAAAAGTATAAGTAGGTTTGTTTGCCTTTAACCAAGAAAAAGACATCAATTTAATATTATCTACTAAGTGATCCAAAATATCAATCTTCTGGGTTAAAAATTCTGTTATTTCTTTCCTTCCAGATAACCCAGACAGTAACCATCTAAATTACCGATAAAAAAGAGTGAATACAAATTTTTTTTATCAAAAAAGTTATAGTCCAGGACGGAGGTAGTAACTTGTTTCATCATTTGTTTCACATGACCCTTTAATTAACTCATATAATTATTAAAGGAGGTTATAAATCTTTTTGTATTCTGTTTTGCAATGATTGTACAAAAACTGTTAGAAGAAAATAGCAATAGACAGCTTGGCTTAACTGAATCAAAATTATGTTTCTTCTTCCATTCTCATGACCTGCCTCATCACACATTCAACGTTGTTGTTTCTAATGTCACTTTCTTTTCTTCTTCTAATGTTTCTGTCACACTGATACAATTTTTTTTTTGTTTGCTTTAACGGCAACATTGTTTGATTAAAGTACCTTGAAGTTTGTGTCCACTGTCCATTTCTATTTGTTTTTTTCTTACTTTTTTTTCTTTTTCTTTTTGTACTTTTTTTTTTTGAAACATTTCTTTTCTTCTGGGTAGTTGATTTAACAATTCAGATGGGTTCTAGCAATTGATTTTTCTTGTCAAGTGTCAAACTTGTGATGAATAAACAAAAGGGTCATCATTATGTAGAAGAAATGAGTTCTTCCTCTAAGGTTGTTATAGTTGCAGTGAAAGCTTCAAAATATATTTCAAGAACTGCTTTGGTTTGGGCTTTGACTCATGTTGTTCAACCAGGGGATTGCATTAAGCTTTTGGTTATCATTCCTGAACTTTCTTCAAGTATTGTCATTACTCTTTCTTTCATTTCAATTTTTGTCTACAATTTCATATGCTTTTGAAGCTTTTGCATCTTTTATTTGTCATGCTTTAATATTGATTACTTTGAGGAAAAAGAAAATTTGAATTAAGAAGTTGCATATAGAAAATGACACACGAGACTAGAGTTTCTTGAGATCTGAACAATCTTGAAATCTTTTTCAAATTCATTGTGGTAACATGGTTTAAGATTGATTATAATCTGTGTATTTTACAGGGAAGAAGGTATGGGGTATTTCAAGATTTACTACTGACTGTGCAACGAGTCACTGGACATCGCGATTAGGAACTGTTTCAGATCAGAAAGAAGTTATTACAAATTCTTGTTCTCAATTAGTGCTTCAACTCCATGATTTTTATGATCCTGAGAAGGTTGGAACTAACATAACTAATTCATAATTTCCACATTTGTGTTTATATGCTTTTCAGCTTTTGTAAGTAACCTTTCAAACATTTGAACAGATAAAGATTAGAGTGAAGATTCTTTCTGGTTCTTCGTGCGGTGCAGTGGCTGCTGAAGCTAAGAGAGTGCAGTCAAGTTGGGTTATATTGGACAGGTAATAAGATTACTTTGTGTTCTTCACATTCTTTCTTAGAGGTTGTGTTATTGTTTAAGGCATCTGTTAATTGACACTAATGACCATCTTACAACTGCCTCGGAGGGGATTTGAACTTTGTCCTTTACAATTTACATGCAATACAATGTAATAGGTTGTTTCTACTATAAAATTTTCCAAATTATATCTGAGTTGCAGAAAATTGAAAGGTGAAAAGAAATACTGCATGGACGAGCTGCATTGCAATATTGTAATTATGAAGCATTCTCATCCGAAGATTCTACGATTGAATTTGAATAGTTCACCTAAGAAGGAAGGAAGAGATTGTGCACTGTCGTTGGAACCAAATGCATACACAAGTAACTTAAAAGACAATTTTGAACATTCAGATATAATTAGAGGTCCAGCAGTCACTCCTGCTAGTAGTCCAGAGCAAGGGTCACCACCATTGACTGTAACTGATATTGGAACAGCTTCAATATCGAGCTCAGATCCTGGAACATCGCCATTTTTCCATTCTGACAACTATGAAAGACGAAGGAGATGTTTTCCCTTTGTTGTTCACGAGGGACTGTCGAACCTTGAGGATATTGAATCTGACTCGGAGAGTGAAAAGCTAAGTTCATCATCGAAAAGTTCGTCTTTTCAGCCATGGATTTCAAATGTAATTTGTGTAGATGGTGAGTTCTCAAAACACGAGGACAATATGCAAAGATCTAGCGACAAGTCTTTGGTTTCTACCTATGAAGCTTTGCTTCAGAAATTGACATTCTTGGATCAAGATCCTATCTTTGGAGTTTCTACTGGTAAAATTGATGTGAACTTGAGCAAAAGTGTTAGAGAAGCAATTTCACTAGCCAGAAATGCACCTCATGGACCTCCTCCATTGTGCTCTATTTGTCAACACAAAGGACCTGCATTTGGGAATCCTCCAAGGTGGTTTACATTTGCAGAACTACAACTCGCCACGGGCGGGTTTTCTCAAGCAAACTTCTTAGCTGAAGGTGGCTTTGGTTCGGTACACCGTGGTGTTCTACAGGATGGGCAAGTCGTTGCTGTCAAGCAATATAAATTAGCCAGTACTCAAGGAGACAAAGAATTTTGCTCAGAAGTAGAGGTCTTAAGCTGCGCACAACACCGCAATGTTGTGATGCTAATTGGGTTCTGTGTTGAAGATGGAAGAAGATTGCTAGTTTATGAGTATATCTGCAACGGATCGCTTGATTCTCATCTCTATGGTAAATCCCCTTGAATCCTAAATAAGTTAAAACTACATTCATATCAGCGAATGGCAATTTGCAGAATAATTTTTTTAAAGAGGTAATTTGGATTTGCAGGACGGATGCAGAATGTGCTGGATTGGTCTGCACGCCAAAAAATTGCGGTTGGAGCAGCTCGTGGTTTGAGATATCTTCATGAAGAATGCAGAGTTGGTTGCATTGTACACCGTGATTTGCGGCCTAACAATATCCTCCTCACTCATGATTTTGAAGCATTAGTAAGTCTTATTTACTTGACTACACTACATTATTGCCTTCATATTCTTTTTGCGGCCCTTGGTGATAAATGATTGTTTATCTATGAAACCAGATATGCATATTATGCTTTTAGGTATGTTTCATTAATATATACTATGTCTCAACTAACCTTCAATTATGGATATTAGGTGGGAGATTTTGGACTTGCTAGGTGGCAGCCAGATGGAGACATGGGTGTGGAAACCAGGGTGATAGGAACATTTGGGTAGTGCTAAATGAAAGCCAATTTCTTTTTCATCTCATTTTTTTCATTGTTAGTTTTAAAATGTGATAATAGAAATCTTGTTGTTCCTTTAGGTATTTGGCACCAGAATATGCTCAAAGTGGTCAAATTACTGAAAAAGCTGATGTGTACTCATTTGGGATTGTATTACTAGAGCTTGTGACAGGTCGGAAAGCTGTGGATATTGGCCGGCCGAGGGGCCAACAATGCCTTAGTGAATGGGTATGATCTATACAATGAGTTTAATTACTTTCAAATTGTTGTATATCTGAAAAGAAGTCTCTAACACTCTTTTCAACATTCTTTCTATAAGTCCATGTGGATCTGACTAAATCACGTGGGTCCCATTTCCAAAGTTTTGGGCCCATGTGAATTTCATCCAATCATGAATAGAGTGTTGGAAAGAGAGTTGTTAGTATCATGTTTGAATGTATTGACTTATAATCACCTCTTTGACAATAAGAGTGTGCTATGATGCCTTTCTCACGAAACAAGCATTGATCCATTTACAACTATTTACTCATCATTGTTGGTGGTTCAAATATTTGTGTAGGCACGGCCATTGCTTGAAGAAAATGCCATTGATAAACTAGTAGATCCGAGCATAGGAAATTGCTATGTTGATCAAGAGGTTTATCGCATGATGCAATGTTCTTCTATGTGTATTCGACGGGATCCTCATTTAAGGCCTCGAGTGTCTCAGGTTGGAGACTTAATTAATTTACATGTTTATAATTTATTTATTTATTTATGAGCGGTGCTATATAGTGTGAAAGAATACATAGCGAAAGCATCCCGAATCAAAACTAACTAATCACAGTTTGCTGTTTGGCGGAATACAAGGAGGTGTTTGCGGAAAAAACGGAAATCAATAAATAAACCTCCCATCAAAACTATACAGCTATTGCCGTGGTGCATTCGCCTGATATTCTCTCGCAAGAAAAAGCATTTGCCTTTATTTATTACTCATCAAGTTCAAGCATAGTTGTCGATTGAACCAATTGAACTATGTCCCGAAAGTCACATGCCGATTGGATCTCCAAACAGATTCTGACAATTTATTTCGAGGATTATTAGGAGTTTGTCTATGAAGGACCAACTCATGCAGACCATTCTATACAAACTAATCTTTCAAACATTAGTGTTTAATTAATTAGTAATGCTTACATCTCCATCACTCATTTTTTGTGTTTTGTCACAGGTGCTCAAGATGCTGGAAGGTGACATTGTCATGTGATTGCTGATCACTTCTCCATTGTCACAGAAAACAAAGGGCAATCAAATTCAGAGGCATGTGTAGCAGAAAACATGGAGGGAGAGGGAGGTTGAGGTTCTTCTTTTTATAGGTGGAGAGTGTGCAAGTTTAAAGCTTCTTGCATATTATACATTTTACTCTTAAGTTTTTGGTTTAGTGATCATGTAAATAATAGTATCTACCTATCTGTCTGTGATTTTGAGGAGGGGAGAGGAACATAGTATAGTAAAGCTAACAAAATTGGAACTCTGATATATTATATTATTTAGCTTTGTACAGAACAATATTCCAGTTTTGGTTTTACCTGCCCAGTTTAATGATAATTCCTCAAACAATTACATTACATTCTATCATATTAAAATCAAACCACAGACAACAGCTGCAAGAGTAGGTTTTGCATTTAGTAATTCGCAAAATAGTCCTCATGATAGAATAACAGTACCAATGAAAATAAGAGTTGAACAATATAAATGGCGGCAACTACATATAAACTTAGAATCTAGTAATAAATGTAGTCATCCATGCTAAGGAGACAGCAACAATCAAGTATTAACGACTTCATAATGTTCTATCAACTTTAGTTTTAGTAGAACTATTCAAATATCAATTGGATCTTTCTATTTAAAGGAAACGTTAGTCTTAAATTAATAACCCCGTACAAATTCATTAAAATTACGCATAAGTGGCTTCGATAGATGATAAACCCCTAGATCTAAAGTAGTTCGAGCAACCATTCTAGTGGTGGCTTTGATGGAAGACATTTCAACAACAGACGGATGACGTCTCATTGTCATTTTAGATGTAAAGACAAAAAAAAATTATCCCACTCTATTAGCTTTTCGCACGTCTTACAAAGAAAATTGGTGTGGGTAAAAGGAAAGAGTAGTAAATTGTGGAGGAAATACTCCTTTTAGGTTTGTTTGGTTTAGGGGAGGGGATGGGAGAAAAAAAAACTTTAGTTTAATATATGTTTAGTTCAAACGAAAAAATGAAAAGAGAATTTTTTTTTAATCAAATATATGTTTGATTTACGGGATGAATTTAAAAACTAATTTACCTTTTTACCACTTAAATCTTGAAACACTCATGCTTTTATCCCAAATTAAATGATAGCAAGATGAAGTTGAAAAAAAAAAGTAGAATTCAATTTTATGGAGAAACTATAAAAACAACTTATTTGAAATTATTGAGTTTTTTCCCTTTCAAATTATCATTTTTTTTTTTTTGAAAATTTGTAACAAATGAAAATTTCAAAAAATGTTTATTTTGTCTTGAAAATGTGATTCTGTGTTAAGGAAAAGAGTTGTTACAAACGAGGCTTTTAGTTTAGTTTTTTTTTTTAAACCAAAGAATTGGTATATTAGAACAAAACA
This sequence comes from Medicago truncatula, assembly GCF_003473485.1. Classification (NCBI taxonomy): domain Eukaryota; kingdom Viridiplantae; phylum Streptophyta; class Magnoliopsida; order Fabales; family Fabaceae; genus Medicago; species Medicago truncatula. Next base: position 46,874,428 of record NC_053049.1, on the reverse strand, counting down.
ATCAAAGCACAAGAAGTGCTAGAGTAGAAAAGTTAAAGCTAACAATTCTTTTTTCTTCAAGAATACAAAGTTAACAAATAAATAGAAGACACTAAAACAACAACATTATCGAGCCAAAATGGAAAAATTGTAAATTAAGTTACAAAAAGAGTCACTCTTAAAAAATATGCGATCGAAAATGCATTTAAGCCAAATAAAATATATTTTAGAGTTAACGTATAATAGCAAATTGTTTGCTTATGGATTGGTCCCAAATTCAACTACCAACTAACACAATGTACAGACACGAGGCTGCCTGATACATAAACTTTTCATTTTAACAGTTTCCGTCTCTCAAAAAATATAAAGATGATATAGCGTCGTTGTCTTTCCAGCAGTTACCAATTAGAGAAATATAGAATTTTCTTATTTCTTAATCCCAAGCAATGAAACCTAAATGTCTGCATATGTATCGCAAGGTTGATTTGTTCATTCTACAAATTAATTATAATATTATTGATATTATTATTATTATGAGAAAATCACAACATGAAAACAAAGCTCCAGACAACATATTTGAAGAATGAAGATTACTTTTTGGATGGATTGAGAAATAACTTATTCTCAAATACATAGTTGATACTCCACTTTATTGCACAAATTATATTTAATTGATCCAACTATTGAATATGTTTATGCCATCTTTTTTTTTGATGAAGCTAAACTAACTCCCTTAAATTGACACCAGAGAGAATTGAACCTGAGACCTTGAGGATGATCAAACTCCCAAATTTCAAGCTAATACCACTAGACCAACCCAAATAGATGTTTATGTCATCTTAACAATCTTGCATACGTAAAATTATAAAAATTGGATATTTGTAGCTATAAGATTTTATAGTCAATATTTTATAATTTTAAGTTTTATGAAACTATGCAGATTTGATCTACTAAGAGCTATTAATTTGATGGTTGGATCTGGAAAATTAGTTTGTGCAAAAGTTCTTTAGCAGGGTAACTCTAACAAGAGTTTTTGTATGATGAGGATGTTTAAAGAAGTTCAATATTTTGACCTAATACATCAACTTTTCTGACTCATTTTTGTTTATAATTATAATTAAGAATGTAAATTAAAGTGTAGTGTGTTCTAATTTCTATTCAACCCGGCACACCATTTCACAAGATAGCGACAAATTAAGTAAGAAATGAACCGATTTTGAAGATTAATCTTTAAAACACATGGAATCTTATAATGTGTTTGGATGGGGAAATATTTTGAGGGAATTCAATTATTTTGAGGTGGATTCGAACAATAAAATTCATCTCAAAGTAGTTGAATTCCCTCAAAACATTCCTCCATCCAAACACACTCTTAAGGAAAACAATAATCACTGAAAAGGTATTGTCATATTCTATAATTTGTGTTAATTTCACCACTAGTCAATTTTGCACAGTCCTTTTCATCTTTCTTTCTAGACTATATTAATCATGATCACTTAGCAGATAAATTGTCAATTTATAATGAGCTGTAATTAGTACAAGTCTTGAATCTGTCTGTGTATGACAAAGGAATATTTCTTGTTTTCTACATTCTTCTTTTATGTTAATTTTCTTTAGGGATCTTTTACTTTAATTTTAAGACACCTTAATTATATTATCATTTTTAGGTGTACTTCTGAGCTTTTGTTGGTATCGGACAATGAAATCTAACATAGTGTAATCAAAATCCCTCATTACTGGCCAATCATAGTATATAAATATTTCTCCGAATTTATTTTAATATATGTAAGAATGTATGAATTAAGCCAATATTAAAACCGTTAGAAATTCAAACGAAGATCTAGAGCTGTCAAAACGGGCCGGCCCGAAAGCCCGAATAAAACGTAGGGCTTGGGCCTAATAATTGCAGCCCGAATTTTTCCAGGGCTTTTTAGCCCGGCCCAAAAAAGCCCGGAGCCCGTTCGGGCCACGGGCAGCCCGCAAAAAAAATTTACTTCTCGTGAATTTACTGGAGCTGAAGATGCAGCCTGATTGGCTGACTCACAGTGAATTTACTTCTCGTGAAGCTCACTACTAAACTGGATTCCTCCATAAGTTGCATAGCCCAAACAAAGCAAGTACTCTTTCTAGGAAACTGACATATTTTATACTATTATGCTACTTGATGTCACCATGTTCTGCCTCAGTGGTTTAGTTTTTGTGGTACCCCTAAGCCTTCGGAAGTGAAGTAAAACGTCAAAATACTAACATGCAAAAGAAAGGGATCTGTTTCATCATATTGACAAGAACAATTAACTATTAACTTTTCCTATAGCATTCTTTAGACTAATTAACTGTCATTACTACTACAGAGATTGTTCTTGGATAACCAATTGGAAAGGCTGAACTTCTGATAGAAGTTGTAAACATAGTTCATTACTCATATCTTATACATCAAATATGCTACTGAATTTATTTTTAAAGTTACTAGCAACTTATTCTTTTAAAAGATGACTACAATGCTATTTGCCATGTTAAATAAAGAGCAACTGATTTTGAAAATTTATCCTGTATTCAAATTACCTTAAAAAACAGATACGGGCCCGGGCTGGCCCGTTAGCCCGGCATATTTATGTATGTTTAGTACTTAAAAGAATGGAAAAGGGAAGAAAAAAATACGGGCCAGGGCTGGCCCGTTAGCCCGGGAGCCCGTATAGGGCCGGCTCTATTTTTACAGCCCATATTCAAACCGGGCTTTTTAGCCCGGCCCTTAAAAGCCCTTGGCCCGACCGGATCGGGCCTAAACGGGCCAGGCCGCCCGTTTTGACAGCTCTACGAAGATCACAGAAATAAAAACTCATGACCTTTTTATTTCTATCTATGGTAAAGACTTGATTGATGTTGTCGCTTAATAGTAAGTACATTTTTTTTTCTTCACTAAACTCATATCAATTAAGCCAATTTTTTTATCGAAAAAATGAGAAGGACCATAAACATTTATTACCATGAGACGAAGCAAGACATATTTTAAGTACTAGTATGCGTTAGACCACTTATAAAGTTATAATAGCGGTATATATATCAACAAATATAAACTATTGAAATGATTGCAACAAGTTAAGAACATTTCATACTGTATGATTGGAATGGACTGCCCAATACAAGAATAACCAGTTTCTACATCTGCACAATCATTATCATTGCTTAATTTATTTCCCATGTTGTTTTTGACTTAATTAGAGAAAACAATACTAATACCTCTTTGCGAAATTAAAAAGCCATTAGTTGGCTAAGGAAGTGTACATTAGAAAATTGCATAATTGTCAATATAACAAATTAACATTGCAAAATTAAAATAAAGATTAGTAACATATTGCGATCCTTTGGCTCCACCAAGTGGTGTCTCCGTTTTGAGAAAAGTTGTAGGGTACATAACATAGTATCTATCTTGTGTATCTGTTGCAACAAATTCAAATTATTTTTGGATAGATATATGGGAAAGTGCTTGCACATTGGACATTCAGTAAAATATTTCATTCGAGCAACTACTAAATTATAGCGATGCAATCTATCTTTTGAGCTTAGCAATTAGTGGCACAGTGTGCTGCTTTAATTTTATCTGATATAATAATGTGACATCGATCATGACCAAAAAACCATGTTGTGATCTATAAAATGCCAGCTCAGTATTTAATTTTTTAATTTCAAAGAGTTTACGGTTTGTAAAATGATTGTTAATAGGTTTTTTTTAATTACTCTCTCTTGTTTAGAGGGTATTTATTATTTACCCTCTTATGATATCAACCAATCAGAATGTAAATATACAATGACAATATTAAATGTCATAAATGGGTCAATTTTTTCTATAAAAAAAAATCAATTATAATCATATGGTAACTTTTAATACTTTTAATTTTTATTTAATTATAGACATGATTACATTAGAGGTCATTTATCTTATTTATTTGTAACATTTTAGTCCTTTATCTTTATTTTTTTTTCGTTTAGGTCTTTTATCTCTTATAAAAGCACATATACATCCCTTTTCTCATATTTTTTTATTTAAAATAGATAATTTTATTTTTTAAAATATATTTTTATTAAAAATAAAAAAAACCATAAATATGATGAATATGTTCATCATCTTCTTCCTTTGAATCTTCATCATCTTCATTGAATCAAAAAAATTTCTACACAAATATCATGAATTAATGTTATATTCACCTCAAATCTTCTTTTAAACACAAAAATCAAAACCCTATAGAGGAAGAGATTTAATTTCATCGCAAAAAAAAAAAAAAAAAAGATTGTCGCACCGTATTATTATTATTATTATTATTATTATTTTCTAACTCAATATTCAAACTCGGCATAAAAATAACCCCAAAATTGAGAGCAGTTTTGCACATCAATTTTGTTGTTTCAAGAACAATCTTAACTTTCGTAAAGCCTAACCTTCCGCGAGTGACTAAGCCTCCACCACCCGCCTTGCAACATTTGTGAAATTAAGATTTTAATTTTTGTGTTTAAAAGAAGATTTGAGGTGAATATAACATTAATTCACGATATTTGGAGATATAGTTTAGTATAATTTTTTATTTATTTAAAGAAGATGATGAAGATTCAAAGGAAGAAGATGATCATATTTCTGGATTTTTTTCATTTTTAATAAAAAATAAGAAAAAAATATGTATATGTGCTTCTAAGAAAGATAAAGGACCTAAACGGAAAAAAAATAAAGATAAAGGTCCAAAGTGTTACAAATAAATAAGATAAAGGACCCATAATGTAATTTTGCCTTAATTATATTTAGGTGTTCAATCTTAATTAATTTACACTACATAATTGACTTAGAACAATTAAAATTTCACATCAAATTTCTTTCATCTGAATGTCTTTAAATTTATCAGTTATATTCATAAAATTTCTTCTTCCCATTTTGATTGTTCAATTTTGTCGTTACCAACTGCCGCATTTTTCAATTTTCGTGAGAATCCTTGTCGTTCGTTTGATTCCAAATATCATGAGAATTGTCGTTATTTCCAGTATCACGTCAGGTATGGTGACTTGATTTTTCTTGGTTGTGAAGTAGTAAATTATAACAATTGAGTAAGTCATATGTTGTACTTTGAGGGCTGCTAGCAGGTGTTGCCGCTGTGATGTTGTGGGAGTTTGCTAGCATTTTTTTGGTTGCTGCTGAAATGGTTATGTGATGAGGTTTTTGTTCTTTTGTTTGGACTTAAAGGTTTTGGCTGATAGTGAGACAGGTCTATGCGTGTTATCAGATTTTATTAGGTTGGATGCTTAAATAAAAAAAAAAGTCACGATACCTGATGCAGTTCTAGAAACAACGACAATTATCACTATAATTGGAAACTGCGACAGTTTGGAACAACAAAATTGAACAATCAAAATGGGAAGAAGAATGAAAAAGAAACAAGAATTGATCAAAAGGAAAGAATAAAGAAGAAGAAATTTGAATGAAGAAGATGTTTTTGTTCTCACGTTCGGGGTTCTGGAATGGAAGAAATTTTATAAATGTAAGTGATGAATTTAAGGACATCCAGATGAAAGAAATTTGATGTAAAATTTTATCTGTTATAAGTCTTGTGGTGTAGATTAATTAAGATTGAACACCTTAATATAAAAAATAAAAAAAATCAATTGTTGTTTCAAAATAAAAATTAAATAAATTTTTTTTGAACAAGAAAATTAAATAAAAATTAAAAGTTACCTTATGATTAAGGGGGGTGTATTGGATCATGATTCTAAGGGATTTTAAAAGACTTTTTTATCATGAAAAAGTCTTGTGGTATTCAATCAAGACTCTTTCCAATTTAAAAAAAGTCTTGTGTTATTCAATCAAGATTCTTTATCATTTAAAAAAAGACTTGTGGTATTCAATTAAGACTCTTAATCACTTAAAAAAAGTCTAGTGGTATTCAAAATCATTCAAATTTCGAAGTATTGTTTAATAAATCAGATTTTGATGGATTTTGTGGGATTTTCTAGTGAAATTTTAGCTTGAAAAAGTCTTTCATAAAAACATGAGATTTCTTAGGATTGTTTTTTTCTTTTAAGATTTTACTATCTCTCCCTCTCTCCTCCCTTCTCTCTTACTCTCTCTTTTCCTCTCCTCTCTCCCCCCCCCCCCGCTCTCTCTCTTTCTCTCTCCCTCTCTCTCTCTAGCTCTCCCGTAAAAAACCTCTCTCTCTCTCTCTCTGATTCCTTCACTCTCTCTAGCTCTAGCTCTCCCGTAAAAAATAAAATAAAATAAATAAAAGAGTCTTTATTGAGATTTTGTGAAAGAGAGTGTGTTATGATATTTTTTTCAATTATTTCTTAAAATTCATAAAATCTGTTGAAATCTCTTGAAATCCATAAAATCATTTCAAATCCTTTAAAATCTTATGAATTAAATCCATTGAAATCCTTAATAGTCTTTTAAAATCATCAAAGTCTTTTAAAATCCTCAAGACTTTTTTAAACAAAAATTATCCTTTAAAATCCTAATCCAATACACCCCCCTAAGATTAACTCTCCTTAAAAAAAAAAATTAAGATTAACTCTTTTTATTTTTAGAAAAAATCTACTCATTTATTTGACATTTAATATTACTTATATATATTACATTTTGATTGGTTTATATCATGAGAGGGTAACGTATGCCTCACCTTCTTAATATCATTTTAACTAATAATAAGTGTATTCATCTTCAATTATTTTTTATTTCCTTGATTGATTATGACCCATGAACTAACTCCCCCCGGTCTTTGGTTACCTTTTGCATATCCTATTTATGATAAGATTAAGATAAGTGTGCTTACCTATAGACTAATTATGAATGTTTGATGTGACTTAATAAAGACTTATTACCAAGTGTACATGACCCAATTTGGTAAGATGTGGAGGAGTGGATGTATCCAAATTAAGGAGTCTATGCATATGATAATGAATTTGATAGTGGTGTAATATTACAAGGTCGTGCTAACTAGTATCTTCGGGGCAATAGTTAAAGAAATTAAAAAGGAAAATTTTACATTGAAAGCATCATTTTTTTATTTTTAAATTTTAACTATACAAGCTCTAAGATTTTCAATGTCAAAAAAAAAAAAAAAACTCTAAGATTTATATATCGTATTTGTTTTCTTAACTGGGACACCAGATAGCATTTTTCAAGAGAAAAAGTGTGTGGTAATCTAAAGTTTAATCGAAATATAAGTAAAATTTGATAAAAAAAAGTTGTTATATCTCAAAATTTAAGTTAAATTCTATAGAACGATTCATCATTTGATAAAATTTATTAGCCATCTAAGAACGATCACATGACACCATATCACATGGTTATCCATGTCATCGGTGGTATTTTATTTTCACTAGAGCTATATACTATTTTGTTTGTACTCAACAAGTGGATTGAAAAATAGTGATTCCTATTTAAAAAATCGTTAACTAAAATTTTGATTAAGCACTTGCTTACCAGATGCAACTGATCAATGATCATCATTCTAGCAGTGCGCCTATGGCCATGTATTATTGTGTATTTTTTGGATGTAATTCACAAATAGCTTTCTATCAAAGACAATTTTGTTTGAGTGTAAGAAGTGGAAAATAAATTATAAGAAAAATAGAGAGAAACATATACAGTAAATATTCAACGAGTTATTATATTGCTCCAATATGCCCATTGACATATTTAAAATGAGAAATGATATTTGAACAACCATTTTTAAACAATTTTTGTGACAATTTTCTCTCTTATACTTTCATTGTACTTTTATTTTTTCTCTTTCTTTTTCTTTTTATTGTTATTGTCCAATAAGAAGAGAGGAAAAAAGATTATCACTAAAGTTGTTTGATTTTGATTTTTCAAATATCACTCCTCATTTAAAATAGACTCAATTAGGAGTAACTAAATTAACGAGGCATCAATTTTTAAAATAGACTCAACAAGTTAGATTTGTTTAAAATTGACCAAAATAATTAAGAAGATTCCTTTGTATGATATTGGGAAGTGAGTCTGAATTAGATGACAAAGGAATGCATATCCTCTTGCTACAGGATTGGATTTGGAAGACTAAACAAACATCCCCAACTTGCTTTCAGTTCAAATTGTACTAATTAATCAACTTGTGATATGGACTGAAATTCTTGACAACTTGGCCTACCTATAATAATAATAATAATACTAAATTCACTGGTTATGTAATTAGGACTAGATAATTATCCGAAATTTCTGTTCTCATATACAACTTGACTATAATTACATTATTGAATTCAACAAGAATATCCTCATCACCCTTTCTTTATTGAATCTCAGATTCTAATAATTAATTGCTAAGGGTATATTCATTTCAAAAGTCATTTCCACGATGCTTTTGAAACATAGTTTAATCGCCCCACAAGGTGCACTTCTAATCTTAATGAGTATTGCTGTTGACACATATCCATTGGTTGTGTCACACTAATAATTTATTAAAATGGTTCTCGGCAGTTAACTGCCAATTATGGAACCGGCTGCAGTTAACTATCGAGGAAAACTTTGGCAATAAACTACCGAGAAAAACTGAAAATTTCGACAGCTAACTGCCGATGGAACCTCAAACCTGATTTTTTTTGTTGATAAAAACCATAAATTATCAACAACAATTCTAAACGTTTTATGCATACGTGTGTGTGAAACTTAACCATTGACTTTTCTGCCTAATTAAACATTTCTTAATATATAAACAAAAATGTTTTGCTTATCAATGTTTTTTTTATGCGCAATTAAACCTTTTCTTATATCACCACAAAAAAGAAACACATTCTTATATCAGTAACTACATGTAAATTTCCTTGAAAGCAATTAATGTTGTATAACAAATAAACATGTTAGGTGTACTTTAAATTTTAAAGAAGACATTTGTATTATATAAAGGTGACACATGTGATATTATAATGGTTTAAATAATAAAAGGTGACGATGTAACCAAAAAAAAATTGGTTAACATAGTATGTAAAATTATTGAGGAACGAAAGAATAGTTATGCTAAATTGAAAATATAAACGTGCTATCACATATTTTTTTATGTAAATCGAAACAAAAACAAAAATCAAATTGCCGTTCTATATGGACATTATTCACTTACAAGATCACCCAAATCTACAAACAACAATTAAAGAAATAAATAAATAAGGATTGTCTTGCATAATATTTGTGTACATTTTTATGGCATGGTGAAACAATTAAAATAAAGCATTTGTTTATAATAGAGATATATTGTTCGAGATTAAGAATATTTTTTTATTACCTTTTAAAAAAAAAAATTACCTTGAATAATGATAGACATCAATGAAATTAATTACAAATATATACAAATATTTGCTTATTAAGGAATTAAATTTAATTAAGGAAAAACTTAGATGTATTTCATTATTGAATTTAAGGCTTGAAATTTCTCGGCAGTTAACTGCCGAAGTTTTCCTCGGCAATTAACCGATTTTCTAAAACTTCGAAAGTTAACTGCCGAAAGATATTTGAATAAATTACTTGTGTTTCTCAGCCAAACCAAATGTGTAAACAACAATTCTCAATCTTAATAACCCTCCCTTTTTTTATGTGATATACTTGTAAGGTTTTGTGTTTATTTTCTTGTTCCTACCATGTTCCCTGCTATTTATCGATTAAATTTTGGATTAAGATTATATTATTATGAGTGTTAGAGCTGGGTAAATGGTTTAATTGATTTTTGTTTTTACAAATTGATCTACTGCGTGTTTGATTCTACGGTGACAATAATCAATTTTTATTGAATTGATTTTCTAAAATTAATTTTGGATACAAATAAGTTATAGGCTCCCTTAAAAAAAAATAGGTTATAGGCAAAGTGGTTTATGTTTGGATAACTTCAAAACATAAATGATTTGTCTAAAATATATTGTTGGATATTTTGTGTCAAAATTATTTTTGAGTGTGTAGATAACCTAAATGAATGTCATACATTATATGCATATTTATCAATAAAAAAAAAAATCAATTTACTTTATTTTGTTTGGATAACCTTCAATAAGTTTCTTTTGAATTTATAACTTTTATATATGTTAACTTATTAAATAACTTTATATATACACATATAAATTATTGATATATTCTTTTAATTTAATCATTGACGTTGACTAAATTAAGAATTTCAATAACACAACTTCAAACTTGTTTTTGTCTTTATAAGTCATTTTTAAATTGAAAATATACGCTATTAGAAACATACAAACGTTCAAATCAATTCATATCCATCGTAAAAGGTGTTTCGTGACTCTAGTCTCAATAAGATTTTCAGATTAGTTTTTCTGAAACACCTTCCTGATAATATGATCAAAACCAACGTGGATGGAAGCATTATTCGTAACTCAGATCGTTGTAGTTATTATGGTTTTCTTAAGAATTTATTTGGGAGTTAAATTTTATACTTTTTTTCAAAAATTGTGGTTTTACGTCTAATGTAAATATCAAGAGTATATGATATTCACCCACCTCATAATCTGAATCTATCTTAAACTTATGACTACGGTATAAGTAGATTTTTGTGGTACGACAATATACTATATTTGCCTAGAGTACTATATTATCAAGTAAAATAATCTGCAGGCAGATCCAGATGTACGGTGAATAGGACCAGAGGTGATAGATGCTGAAAATGAATAAGATAAGGAATTCGTGTCTCTATGATTTTAATTTTTTTAACAAAAATATCCAAGAATAATAAACTATGTCCGTCCAATTAAGTAGCGTGGGTGTGCGACCATATTTTTCTTTCCATTTTCAATAATCAATTAACCCCACCCCACCACATCTACATCTTCTTACTCCATCCTCATATCATATATACCACCAAACTAATTCATTTATTCTGCTCTCTCATTCTCATTCTCATAAAAAGAGACATATATATACACATAATGGGGAGAAGAAAGTGTTCACATTGTGGTAAGATAGGACATAATTGTAGGACATGCACATCCTTCACCCTTGGAGGACTTCGTCTCTTTGGGGTCCAACTATCATCTTCCTCCTCCTCATCATCATCTAGTAACATGATCAAGAAAAGCTTTAGCATGGATACCTTTCCCTCACCATCATCTCCATCTTCCTCATTCTCTTCATCAACATCATTAACCAATATTGATGAAAATCATTATCATAAATCCACTTCTAATATTGCTTATCTATCAGATTGTTTTATAGGTCCACCCCAAGAGAGAAAGAAAGGTATATTTCTACATATATTAGCGGAAAGATAGTCACTGATTAATGTTGTTTTTGTTTTCTATTAATTTAATGTGTATATTTTTTAGTATTTGCTTTATAGTTCATCAATTCAAAATTTCAATGAAAAATCAAATATATTTTTTTTTTTACAAATTTTATTGTTTGTAGTTGAAATGAAACTTCTTTGAAAACTAATTTATCATATTCAAATTTCCAACAGCTTCCTTCATTTGTTTTTTATTTGTAATATATACTAATATGTAACTACTAATAAGAATAGAATTGAAAGAAAAATGCTAAACCAAAATCTTATATTCCTTTATATATTGCTATGGATGTTTGTCACAATATTAAGTAGCTATTCATACATATATACTTCTAATTTGAGTTAATGCATAAGTGTTTGAATCATGATGAATGAGAAAAAATACTAACGTTTCTCTCTTAAAAAAATAATATATACTTAGGATCTCATAATCTAACATTATATATTATAATAATGATTGATCAGGAGTTCCATGGACAGAAGAAGAGCACAGAATGTTCCTTGTTGGATTAGAGAAGCTAGGAAAAGGAGACTGGAGAGGAATCTCTAAAAACTTTGTCACTTCAAGAACTCCTACACAAGTTGCTAGCCATGCTCAAAAATACTTTCTCAGATTGGCTACTATCAACAAGAAGCGACGTTCAAGTCTCTTTGACTTGGTATATACTATACTTTGTTAGACAAATTCAATTCATTCATCATCATCAATTGCTTAATTATTTAGCTATCAGATGGTCACAACATCAAATAAAATTTATTTGGACGCATGCACAAAAATAGTTTAGTTACATTATTTAATCTTTTCCTCTTTTAACTTTTTTGATTTGTGTGTGTGAACGTAAGTATTTCTCCTAAATATATTTTATTATTTTTATTTTTATTTTTATGGATCCTTGTCATTGAATTAATAATATGATATATTTGGTTGCAGGTTGGGAGCAAGAAAACCAACACAAAAGACCAAGGGTATGCTAATTCAGTAGTAAATTTGGGTGATAAATTTGAGGATAAGTGTAAATGTGAAGTTGAAATTAATGATGGCACCACTTTGTCCTACTTTAAACAAGAAGAAGAAGCCAAATCAGAAAAGCAAGAAAATACTAATTACTCTACAACTAATTGGCTATATGACTCTTCAAATTGTGCAGCAGTGCCTAATTTGGACCTCACACTTTCAGTTGCATCCCCTAATGCTAACAAGACGAAGCTTGAACAGAATCAACCCTCCCCTGCTGGCTCATTCCTTCTTGGCCCAATTAGTGTCACTTAATTAATTAAGTACTCTGGAATTTTTCACATTCTATGTTACCAATTTGTCGTTTTAATTGCAAAACATCAGACCCCTTTAATTTGAAGATAAATACACAACATTCAGCATCATATAAAGCAGTGTTGATAATGACTATCCATTATTTCCTCCATTCCTTAATAGGGAGTATAAGACTCCTATAATTCTTAAAAAAAAAGACTCCTATAACTTAATTTATACAAGAATTAAGAAAGTTAATATAATTAGTCTCACTCTTTTTTCCTGATTAATTACCCACTTAATTAATTTATATCATTTTTCCCCAGATTATCACAAGAAAAAAATGATGAATTAATTAAGTATATTTTGATAAAAGAAAAACAAAAATAATGCAAGAGGCAAATTGAAGATGATCTTTATAAAAAGAAATAAACAACTTTTTTATACAATATAAAAATGTATATATCTGTAAAAAAAAATGTATATCTGATCTCTATCATATAATTTGGACTTTCTAATTCAATCCAAAAGTTAGTCATACATTGGAAATTTCTCCCATTAATAATCGCTATATATTTCCATTAAGTCAGCTCATGCAGAATATGCAGATCTCATACACACCCTTTGGACCATATAAACACAAATTTTATTTTTGAATTTTGAAAGCGTACACACACTCAATTTTGGAAATTGTTTTCTCCTTCAACAACATCAAATAGTCTCGTCCAGAAAATAAACTAATTTACAACTTTCTATTTGTAATAATTTAGTCAATAACAGTTCCTCATGCATCAGCCATCATGCATGTTTGATTCAATATATATGTACATGTGTAACATGACTATATTCCTTCAAAAAAAAAAAAAAAAATGTAACATGACTATATATAACATTGGGTCCACACCTTGCCTATTCAGTAAGATAGAGAATATGTGCCTAAAGAGACTGAAGCTCTCAGGGAAAGAAGCATATTTATTTCCCCAACATAGTGTGAAACATGAAAAAAATGTCAAAATTAATATATAGACATTTTCGTCGTGACCTAAGCGATAGGGTTTTGAATAATAACCACTCCTGCTGGCCGAAAACAAAACAAAAATATATGGAACAAAATCTTAAATAGACCAAACTTTGGATTCTGCTTATCTTAGGAGAAATTATTTTCTTCACATGGAATTCTGACTTCTCCAATCCCTTCACGTTTGACTATTTCTCCTCTTTTGCTTTCTTCATTTGTAAAGAATATTGACATTTAAAAAGTATAAAAGGAATTATACCAGCTAGTTTAAAGGTGAAACTAGTTAGTTGTTAATTAATTAGTGGGGGGTTAGATTTAATTAACATTATTTCGTAATAATCTAATACCTTAAACTGGAAATTAAAGGACCCGTACTAACTGCAAACGTGAAATATTCTTTATGCTTGTGTGACTATAGAAACTGAACAATTATCTTCCCATGTTGATAACAAATATGAAGATAAAGAAATAAGACGAAAATGAAGCGCGTCCACAAGATTCTATAGATAATATGCCAATCAAGCCTTGCATGCAAATATGTTTCTCAATGTGTGTTTTTCTTCTAATAATTAATAATCATATTGTAGGTACGAAACATCTACAACAGTTAATTAATATTGTAGGAAAACATGTGTAACACACAAGATGGATTCTTCCTCCCTACCCAATTTTCTTCGTACCTCAAGTCAAAGATTGAATCTCTAACCATTTGTTTAAAAGTCTCTTACTACTCGGACCAACCAACTCGTGTCTTAACTTTGACTCTGAAATAATCTTATATATTTATATTAATTATTAAAAGAAATGAAATTGTATTCAGAATTTTGAGCAAAAAGATTGGAAAACATTAACGCAAACTTCCTGGATGTATGACTTTGAGATCAAATGTTAAATTAGTTCATATCAATTTTTTATGATAATAGATAGATATTCAAGGTTTATTTGATAGATGTGGTCATTACACAATAATTAACAATATCAATGTATAATTGACGTTATACCTTCCAATAGCTAAGCCTAATTTGTTTGATTAATATTTGGTCGAGGATTTGGAAAACATGTACATTATCCTCCTGACTCTTGCTTCATTTCAAATTTAGAAATAAAAGAAGGGGGACATTATATCAGTAACATTGAACAATAATTGAATTTGGCAAAAACCAACGTCACCAGACTCACCACCATTCGTTATTATTGTACTGATTTATCATCATATTATGACAACACGCGTTAGTGCTATATGATAATGATAATGGAAGAGGGTCTAAATGCAACATATGCCACAAGAACATTTGATTAAACCAAACCCCTTCCAGCTATGTTTTGTCATATTCATAAATTTGTATCTGCCACATATAATATCTGACTACCATGCTCTCCTGTGACCCGTGTGTTTGTTTATCTGCACCTGCATGCATAATAGGTGCACAACTGTAGCAGCAGGCTAACATTAAAAGGACAGAAAACAAAAAAAAAACAAGGGACAGAAAATATCCAATCCTAATACAGTATAGACTGCACCATAAGCACGGCTCATACGGTAAAAAAGTTGTGGGAATATTTTATGTGCTAGTGTATGGGTTCAAAGCTGCGATACCACACTTCTCCTCACTTGATGTGCGTGAGTTCTGCACTACGTGTGTATGGGTATTGTCGTTGGAAACTTTTGAAGAAAAAAGAAAAAAGACCTCGATTGATTCTGTTTTCCTGTATTCGTTACTCTCAATTAAGTAATAATGACAATGGCAATTTAGATTGTTTTAAAAAAATCATAATTCATATGTTACTTTGAAACCAGGTTAACATTTTTCAAACTACAACGTTTCAAAGCAACATAATGTTAGTGCAATAAATAAATACTAACTTCAATCGAAATACCAACTAATAATAGTAGTACAAAACCAAAGAGTGGAGCAGTAACTCTACTGTGAGCATATATATTGACAGATGGTAAATTACAAGAAGGGTTAGTGAAGAAAAAAAGGGGAATGCTGCTCAGTAGCTGATGAAGATTTAGAAGTAAACCTACAATACAAAACATAACACCACATCTTCCGTAATCAAGTAAGAGGTAATGAACCTTACATCAATTTTTCTTCTGCTATAATTAATCATTAATAATTTCAATAGTTTGTGAGCATGATACATTTGACGTTGATGACTGCCTACAGAGACAACTTACACATTCAAAAACCAATCAACACAAAAATTTGGATACAAATAAAGGGGGACTCATCTAAAATGAATTACACTACTAACAGCAACTAGACATTACTTTATACACAAAATAGGCCATGCAAGTTGATAACAAACTGGCCCATGTTACAAGGTTAGTTGATGGATCCGGCTTGAAATCCTTCCTCTGGTGTTGTGTGTTTGTCATTGCATTCACTATTTCCAGTGTGTGCTCTGAAATCAGGCGGCATATACAGTTCTTTGCAATAGAAAATGTATTCAATTAGTCAAACATTATCTGCACTATTTGGCACCTGTCCACCAGAATAACAGAAGCCATCAGGTCAATCCCGCAAACCATTTTCTGCGTCATAATATATTTGGCTATCATGAATCATGGGAGCCTTGAACCATCAAAGTAATACGCTTAGCACTGTCTGCACGAAAGTTGTCCCCTTTGAAGGAAACCTGAAAGTACAATCACATTCAATATCCTTAGGACAATTGAAACAACAAAAAGCTATAATGATCTTTTAGGGTGTGTTTGTTTCAAGATATCAAATCACATTCCTTGGAATGATGTGAATACTTTACAAGATATAATATTCCTTCTCATTTAAAGTATAGAAATGGTTTTAAAATTTATTTAATTTAAAAACTAAAAATACAAATATATGTAGCGGTAGTGATCACTAATAGGTAGTCGAGTTTTATTCCCAGGAGAATGTTGGATTCCCATCCTTTAGCATGAGAATAACAAATTTTTAAAACTTGAAGCAAACATGAGAATGCTGCATTCCCAATCTCATTACCAGGACTAACATTAGTAATTTTGAAATAAACACACTATTAAATACCTTGCTGGGTAATACCTCAGCAGGACTATCAGGAGGGAACCATCGGAGCAATGCACCAAGATGTAGAACAGCAGGAATCAGCTTGAAAAGCAAGGGGGTAGTCACCTGCACAAATTTGTCAGTGAAAACTTCAATGCCACTACAAATCAACTAGTTAAATACATTTCAGAATTTAATATTCAAAACACTTGCTTGTAACAGGCTATAACATTCAAATCTATGCACAGGAATTCACAACAGCAAGACCCAATGTTTACTAGTGATATCCTGCTTGTACACTTGTACGAAAAAGATAAAGACGGCCAACAAACAAAAACATAATACCATATAGCAATTTTTTTTTTTGAAAAGGTTCACTTATGCTGGCAAGCTAAATACACTGCAACTGCAAGCATGCCAACGGTGTTGCCCGCAACAACATGCTTTGCAGATTTGTCATGCTTTTCCTTTTATTTATCCCATTTTTCCATAAAATTTGTTACACATTACAAAAGCCTCTCAGCACAAAAAGTTGAAGTATATGGGAGTAAAATGACCATGGTCTGCAAGGCTTGAAGCAATAATTTACCATTGAGTAGACACAAGAAATCCAAAATGAACATAGATAGCCTAACAACTCTAACCCGTGTACAAAGAGCGTAAAGATTGTGCATGCAAATCACAAAATTAATGAGTTACGGGAGGATCTCACTTGACAGACAGAGAGACAAATGGATAACGTCTTCAATATTATACGGGGTCAAATGGTTCAGTGATACAAATCACACAACACCAACAAAGTAACAGGTGATTGCTGATTTGAATTCATGACAATGTGCCCTAGGAGTACTTAAAAGGGAAAGACAATGTTTATGATTGCTATGTAAACTATAATTCTGTAAAGCATTGTCTGCATACCAGACTGAGAGCTGTTGTTCCAAGGAGCAATAAATACAACTTTCCCTGCAGTAAGAAATAAACCTTCAGTTCAACAGTATCTATTTTAAAGGTAACCGCAAAAACAATGTAAAACTATTTCCAATCTTCTTGAGTTGAAACTATTTCCAGAAATATAGGAAAGATAAACTTCACTGTCATCCTAAGCATCAGAAGAAATTAGCTAAAAGGAGCGTCTGAAAATGAAATGTGTACCTCAACTAAATGAACATTCGAAGCACGACTGAGAAGAACAAAGGCAAATTCCCCAATTTGTGCCAAGGACATCCCAACCTACGCATGTGGAATAACCTAAGGCTCCTCTGTCAATGAAATGTATGATGTAATAAAAAAGCAGATGTAACAGTATTGACTGTTGTCAAATCTTACAAGAATGGACGTCTTGTTGTTGTATCCAAACCCCTTAACAACAGATGCAGCTACGATTGTTTTTACAATGATCACCAATATAACAGCTGCCAGTAAAATGTCAACATGATTCCAAAGGAAATGGACATGTATAAGCATCCCAATACTGGCTAAGAACAGAGCAGCAAAAAAGTTGCGAATTGGCTCAACCTAAAATCATAAAATTTGAGTAAAGCTCAAATAAGTATTGGCAAAACATGGATTCATCTCAAAATGTATTTCCTTCAAGAAGGATCCCTGAAATTCATTTTGGTTGGCCACCCCACTTTACAGGCATTCATGATAAAAATATGAAGTAATACCTAAAAGAATATTCAAACATTCCCCTCCCCTTAAAATACGCTTGTTCATATAAAGTAAAACTAGCAACTACAAATAATATATATCCTAAGGAAAATGTGTTACTTGTTCAAGCGTATGTTGACCAAGATCTGTTGTTGATATCATCACTCCCGCAGCAAATGAACCTAGTTCAAGGCTTAAACCCAGCTTATCACTACACTGAAATGAAATAACAAATTATCAAAACAATTTGTCAAAGGCACAAGTTGTTTGGATTTGGAATTCATACATGCAAGTATAATGTATTAGGAATTACATGTATTTAAGCATCACAAAGATGCATGGAAGTCATTTAAAAAAAAATGCAGGGAAGTAAAGTTGGGTCCATTGACATAAGTCATTACACATTGAGAGGAAACAACCAGAGACGTTACCATGAATAAGGGCACTTAACTAGTGTAGATAAGAAAACAGACTTCAATATATTACGAAGATAACACTCTTGCCAAGTAACGAAAAAATGAATGAAAAAAATGGATAGAAAACAGACCCAAGCAACTATTAGACAGAATGCCACTGATGCCAATTGATAAAGTTCATTAGTCTGCACAAGAAAAAGACAGTTAAAAAGTAACATAAACAAAATTCAACAACAGAGCAAAGGTCTATGTTCACCTGAGATGACAAGCTTATCATAAGCTTAAGGAACCATGGTACGCAAGTACGAGATAATATTGACAAAACGACAAGAAATGTAATTAAGGTCAACAATCTGAAACAATAAAATTAAGTATATCAGAAAGAATAAATGACCGAAACAAGCATACTCTCGAGCAGGAATAAAGTTGATGTCATCAGCATATCAAATTAAGCAGACTGCCTCGTGAAATTCAACCAGGCTATGGGAAGTACTGCCACTCTGCCAATGCCAGGCATACCAAACTAAATCATAAAATGATATCTAGGAATGATACTGGCATTGTCAATGTTATTTTTTCTTCGTCAGAAAGCCTGTAATACATTTTTGCCATGCCTTTCTTACTTCCAAATAAAACAGCCAGAAAACAGAAAACTTTTTCCATTTTTTACTGCTTGATATATTTTATTTATTCAAGTGAAATTGTCATTGCAGACCCTTAAGGACACCTCACTGATATTTCTAAACTTGCAAAGGATAATCTGTTGAAGATCTGTGGACCTCAAAACAATCTTTAGCCAGATATGTTAGCTACACCTCACTAATATTTCTAAACTTGCATCTACATATTTTTAAAATCTCTTAACAAACCAGGAATTAAAACTATGAAAAGATTACCTTTTTTAACATCTAGAAAATATTAGGTCAACTCGACAGTAGTCACAATGGAAAGATAGGATCAAAATACAGAGAAACAACAATGGGGAGCCTTAGGGTTTTAATGACACCTATTATAGATCTTCATAACCATGCTGAAATAGAACTAGAGCAATAAGTAAATGACAGTCCACCCATAATTAACTTACGATTTACTCATGGATATTACTCCCTGAAGAACCCCTGATGTTCCACCCAAGACAGGAAGCAGTGCAAAGAGCAAACCGACAGCACAATCCTGAAAAAATCCAATAACATTAAATAATGAATTTCGAAGTATATCTGAGAGAAAATTTTAACAAATGTATCAGTGCCATTGATGGCACTAATCTCCACTCTTTTTACACAGCTGCAGCAGCAATGTTTCAGTCATTCGCACATGTGCATCTATAAATATAAAAGTGATAGTACATACCTGCAGAATCAGAGTTCCAATTATAACCTGACCATGAAGGGCATTGACGCTGTTCCTTTCCATTAAGAATTTCAAGACCTATGGGCCAAAGAAGAATAAAAGCAAATTCAAAGAATTTGATGAGGAAATAAAATTTTCAAAAACAAGTTTCACTCAACCACACCAAGGCCAACAACTAGCACAAGAAGAAGTCTAAATAGAAAAAATAAAAAAAAGGAACTGAGTGAGTCTACAAAACGTATCAACGTATTATCCATTCACATACCACCAGTCAGCATTGCTTTAAACTATGACCAAAGCACAATAGAGAAGCCATAAATATTATCACATACCAACATATGTAAGTGTAAAAAGACTCCAAGCAATTATTACTTTACAACCAATTAATCCAAAAAGGAATATATACACCTCACATTCAACACAATTATTACTTTACATGCATAGAAATATTTTTATCAATTCTTGAAGTGTTGATTTTTCCTTTCAATCTTATGCCCCTATCAATGAGATATTTTATCATATGATCAAATAATCTTATAATCGAAGTTGTCTATTTCCTCCCTCAATTTCTACTTATTTGATCTAGTTACTAAGCATATTGCAACTAATACTTGGACCCTAAAATCAGACCACCACCTTCAAGCAAAAATAAGTTCTTCATATTTTCTCTGGTTGAGTATGTTTATTAACTCTTCCTTTACTTGGTTGGAACTTGAAACACTGTGATGTCTCTATAGAACATAAAAATATTACTATGAATCACCGTAAAATCTAATCCGCACCCAATCAATGACTGAAATAGCATATTACAATTATCAAAGAGCGGGCATAGGTTACTTGAAATATGTATAAAGCCTGTAGTAAAACAACAACAAACTTGAAGTGCTCATCATAGTCTGAAAAATTTGAATATGTGTACTTCAAATATACTTTAGAAAAAGGTTATCAGAAATTGTGATCGGGAAATTACCACTGCTGTTGAAGACATGGATAGAAATGCACCAACAAATATTCCTTCAGATGATTTACCACCACATAACTGCAGGTAGGGTTTAGGTGCATTTGTTAGACTTTCATTGCCATTAAGTGGGGAATATTTGTAGTGAATAATAGTACAAAACATCACCAATTGTTTCACTCAACTTGAAGGCTCAAAATCAATACATGATCTTACAGAAATTTAAAGGCTCCATACACATTTTTAACATGTCTAGAAAAGTATAAGCACCTTCCTACGGGCCTGTATTGAGCTACTCTTGGTAACAGGGTCATTCACCAATAATACTTTGGATAAGATTAAAAAATACAATGGTATAGACACTAAGGTGGAAATGTATAAATAACACAACAGAATATAAAGAGATATAACTTTTACAGGCTTTTCTCCTTGCCAATGTGACTATACTATTCGAGAAATGAAGGAATGTATCTGTTAACTAGTGAGTATGAATAATACACTTTCAACAAATTAGGGCCTTAGAACAATCATGTTGGCAAAGCAGAATTACCACAACAACTAAGCCTTATCAAACTTGGCAAGAATAAACAATAGCCAACAAAACAATCTACATAATATTGTGGACATAAAAAAAATTACGTGCATAATTATTAATTAGGAAGAAATAAAAAATGAAACATTTTAAAATCAAAGTCTCAGCATGATATCAGTCCAGTGTGTTGCTAAAACTAAAATGCAATTAAAAAGGAAATGGAGAAAGAAGTTTTTGAGAAAAAACTGTTGAACAGCAAGATTAGTGTATCAACCTAGGAAATTTTACATGCCTTACCAACAAATCTCAAGTCTAGTTTGAACTCATGAAAGAAACAAATTTAAAGGCTCCATACACATATTTTTTAGCATGACAAGCGAGATTTCTCGCCAATTCTCTCAATGTTCCCTCAGTCTCTGAGATTTCAATTTAGCTTAAAGTTCAGGACTGTCTCCTATTATGAGAAAGCTATGTTAGTCGATCAGGACTGTCTCCTATTATGAGAAAGCTATGTTAGTCGATCCTACTCCACACATAAATCAGTAATTTTTTCAGAACTGGAAATAATCTCAACCAAATTGGGTATCATGGACTCGTGGTATATTAGATAAACAAGTATGTTGAACAACACAGGTTGCAAACTGGTGGTGATTATTTATCATGACTTAAATTGTCGTTTCAAAGTATTTATAGAATTATCAGACATACCGAAGCTATTATTCCACACAGGCACATAAATAAGAGAATTTGCAGTAGACCTCCAAGAATAGCCACTGCTCGAACAACTCGAAGCTGCAAACATGAAGAGTCAGATTCACACCATATGTGGATGAGCTGAAAATATACAAGTTTAAGCAAAAATTAATAAATGAATGTACAAGGCAACCTTTGTTGTGGAAAACTCTAAGCCCAATGCGAAGAGCAAAAAGATGACACCAAATTGAGCAACTGTCTCTACCTGCAATGAACAGAAGCAGTATGTGACTTTATGAGACTTCTCGTTCGAACAAGGTGACTTTATATCGAGAAATAATGTGACCGACTCAAAGAAAGAGAAAACGACCAGTAGAGTGCGTAACAAAAGAACTATAAAGGCGACATACTTGAACCATTTCACTAACAAAACTCAAACCTCCAGGTCCAATGAGGGATCCTGCTAACAGATATCCAGTCATAACCTGCAAATTTGATTGTATGGATGACACAACTTGAATAGGTTTATGGTGGAAATATAAATCCTCAAAAAAAAAGTTTGTGATCAAACCGGTTGTCCAGCACAAGCAAAGGCAATGCCGCCACATGTTGCAGAGACAATGACAACCACAAGATCTGATATCAATCTGCAAATACGGAAAACCAAAAAGGGTAAGCAGTCTGAGTAGTTCGTAAAGTCACTTGCACATGTAACGCCACTTGAAAAAGAAAAAGAAATAAAAAAAGACAGGAACTGAAAGTAAACCTCAAGTCTAGTTGCAGAACAGGATACTTTGACTTGGGATTGGATATGATAAAGACATTGTCCTGAACATGAAAAATTAGCAAAATATAAAAATTAAGTGTAATTTTAAGAAGAGTAGTACATGTACTAGTGTATTTTTCATGCATATCATGATGATATGGTAGCAAAATATTACTGCACTCTGTAACTTTGAGAAAGATCTAAACTTCAAGAGGTTGACTGAGACATACCTTTCGATCAATTAAAGTTGGTGTATCCTCAACCCGGTTCTCATTGTCCAGATTGAAGACATCATGGAACTGAAATGACCTGATAATTTTTTTACCAAATGTCAAAAATTATAATTAGCATTGCATTAAATTATTAAAAAACAATTCTCTGTTGAAGAAAAAGCAACAATCCAGTCCAATTATTCTTCAAGAAAGAGATGCATACTTTTCCTCTTTGGTCTCATTTTTCTTGGGCTTAACTCTAGCAACAGTTTCTAAAACAGCCTGATACAATAAACATGCCATGAGAAGGAAGAACATTAGATCACAAGTCTATTCAAGAGCTATCAATAAGTCACACATATAAAAGCCTCCTACGTATTTACAAAAAAAATGGAGGGGAAAGTAACCAAGCCATAGGTTCCACTTCCCACTTCCCGCCGTAAAATTCAGTCTCAAATAAATTCTAAGACACATTATTGACACATCATAAGTGCAATCTGAATATATAATATCATCTATATCATGACCTCTGTCCTAAGATTAGCTTAGTCCTCCTCCAATGATGAATCGTCGATCGAGTTGTTAAATTCATACGTGATTGAACTCTAGCCTAAAGCTAAATAACTATATTACCAAATTAGGCCGGTGGACTACACCCCATAGACTGCTTCACATTTAGCAAAAATCCATAAGCAAAACAAGGAATTGATTACAAACCTGCTGTCCAGCAACACTGTTATTGAAACTACCAGCATCATCGGTACCTGTAAAAGAATGGCGATAACTCATCAAATGCACTAATTTGAATATAACTTTCCAAATGCTAAGTAATTCATAAAAACGCATCAATGCCATAACAAAATATCCACAAAAAGCACTTCGAACTCAATAGCATTTATTTGTTTCCAATCATAAACGCCAATAACATGGAGTGAAATTCAGCTATCAATTTTTTTATTTTTATTTTCATTATCCACATCCGCGTCAATCTCATAGAACAAATCAGAAAATTGCAAAGGTATCCAAAATTGGAAAGAAATTCAAATTAATCGGCATTGTGGAAGAGAGTTTCAGAAACGAAATTAAACAAGAGAAATTGAAAAATGCAAGTACAGAAGATAGATCTAGAAACCTTCGTTCTGTTCATTTTCGGGAAACTCTCTTTCAAGAGCACGATCAATCATGTTAGCGAGACTATCTTCATTGGATCCCGCAAGCGAAGCATTGCCAACGGCGGTTACGTTAGTTTCCGGTAGAAGAAGTTCCGTCTCCACCGTCGAGTTAGCGGCGAGGAGAGAGAAAGAGAATGAAGGATAACAAAGAAGTAGATGGCAGAGAATGAGGACTTTGAGAATCGCATGTGATGATAACCTCATCTCTCTGGTTTAGAGAGAGAGAGAGAGAGAGAGAGAGTAATGGAAGAGTTTTACAGCGACACCGTTAGAGTAATGGCGCGCGAAATCTCTCTCACCGTTGCAAACGCAGAGAGATGAAGAGAGAGAGAAGGGTTGCGGAGAGAGAAATGGAAGAGGATGGAGTGTGGGAAAGTACGAAAAAGTCCTTGATATTTGGTGAATGAAAAATTGAAAAAGGTAGTTTGAACGTAAGAATTGCCTGTGGCAGTGGTAGTGGGAAAAGCACATTCAGCCAAGATGCTCCATTGCTTCTATTCGTAACTTATGTTAAGAGGAGTAATATTTGAATAATTATATGAGATAACTTTTATGATAATTTATTTTTTCTTTTTTTTTATTGGTCAAAAACAATGGAGAGAGAAAAATGAAGAGAGAGAATAAGAAGATAATGTGAGTATGAGAGAGAAAGTTGTCAAAAAATTATGAAAAAGTGGTTGTACAAATATCATTTCTCTTATATTAAAGCATTACATTAATACACCTATTCAATATGTTGCAAATAATATGCAGACACGTCCAACAGTTTCTATACATCAACATGACATGAGTGTCCATTACTTCTGTATCAAAAAGATAATTTTGAGTATACATTACTCACATTTTCTAAAAAAAGAAAATTTTGAGTATATATTACCTTTTAAGAAAAAAAGTATTCAAAAAAAAAGTATACATCATTCAAGCAAATTACTTTTGCTATCACCATTATGTTTTTGCTATAAAGAAAATCATGATATTCTTGGATTACAGGAGGTTTGAGATTTTTTGCTTAAAGAGTTTATATAACTATTTTGTACTCTCTTTTTATGGTCAAGAACTTTTTTGTACTTTACAAACCATTAAAGTGATTATCCAGGAAAATATATTGAAGTGGTAAATATTTATAATTATAAAATACCTGTATAAAATTGAGAGAAAGTATTAAATAAAATTATTAAAAATTCATAAATTCTAACTTAGGTGAAAAATATTGAAATGTTTGGTTGTATGTCATGATTTAGGTCCGAACGACAACTTTTCATTTATGTGTGAGAGTTTTCAACGAAGATGGATATAAGTCGTTAATATTTGGGGCAGCTGCCCTTGCTTGTATATATTATATTATCTCTTTAAAAATCAAGTGTTCCCCCACAAAAAATTAGTGAATAAGTTTTTTAATAAAAAATTAAATACACAATAGTATGAGAGTTTTATCATGGTTGTTTGATCATGTATACAGAAAAGATGTATTTCATAGTATTAAAAGTGGAAATTATACAAAAATTACAAAATATAAAGACAAGCAGAGAGAAAAAATCGTAGATGTTTAGATGTTTTCAGTGTTAAATTTTAAATTTTAAATTTTTTGAAGAGGCTAAAATGAAATATAATAACACCACAAGGGCCTTCCTAGCACAAGGTGTACCAAGGAATAAAAATCTGAAAAGTCACAACAAAGGAACAAATCATATATACAAGGCAAGAGTCAACACCACAAAACAAACCAAAAAGAACATAAATCAGTTATATATATATATATATATATAGACACACATATAGTTTTTGTAATAATCTCTACGTTCTAATTGTTTTGCTTGTAATAATATTTTTTTACATATAATAGTATATATGTATATAATTTTTACCCTTTAAAAAAGTAAAAAAAAAAATTGATAAAAAAAACTATCAAATATTCATATTTTTGTCAAATAATTTAGTGGATAGATATTCATTTTTAAGGTGAATAAATGTAACCAAAAAATTAAGGTTTTTAGAGTTTAAATCTAGTACACTGTTTATATTCGTATTCTTGTCAAATAATATAATAATTAAACTTACACGTCTTAAATAAAGAAGTTAGAAATACCGAGTTTCAGCTAAACTCTATTTAATTTTCTTTTGCCAATAAATAACTAAGATCTAATCTACTTCTTTTTAAGTAGTTAGGTGCAAATCATTATAATTAACCTATAATTTTAACAGGTGTGGGTGGATTTGCACATGTATACATTTCTCAGGGTGTTTTTGATCCGTTGAATAATAAGTATTGGATAAAATGGCACAAGACAACACAGTATAATACAAGGTAGAATAACACATGATAAATTTTTATGATATTAGATGAATTTTGATCTTATATGATTTTTTATAGACAAAATTATATTTTGATATTCTAGACAACTTATGTTGAACCAAAAATCTTTTTGATGAATGTTTTAATGATAACAAACCTTATGGAATAAACGCTAAGTTTTATGAATGGTGATCTACTGATGTTTGCACTTAAGTCTTTTCAGAGAAGTAGACAAGAATTAAGTCTCTTACAAGTGCATATATATACGTTCAATGAAAGAATACCAAAATAGTAGCGTCACAAGCTCAAAGAAGATATAGAAAAAATATTGTTTGAATCAAATGAGTGTTGATTGAAGATTCAACAAGAAGATGTATTTTATGATCAATTGACTCATCCTCGTCACCACATGGTTTTCAACAAAGCCTTAAAAGATTCGAGGAATAAATGATTAATATTTGAAAGACACTCAATGAACAAGAAACATTGTGTGGAATCACTAAGAGAAATTATGAGAAGAATTGCATCATCAAACAATTCAAGGTTGATTTACCAAAGAAGATATTGTCTTCTTATATAGAAGAGAACATTATCAACTTTGATGAAAAGAAGGTTCTCATGATGAAGATGATTATTACACTCGAAATTATTCTCATTACTTCATCGAAATAATTAGAATCAACTTTGAGGAGAAACCAACCGATGAATGAATTATTCATTAATTGGAGAATTATCAAGGAAGAAAATTCATGATCATATGCATGAAGATTCTATCATAATAAAACATAAGATGATCCAAGAATCTTCCATCATTTTTTAAGATATGATTCGGGAGAATAGAAATCAATCAAAGGAATTTTTACTTTGAGAAAAGTTTCTCATGTTCTTACAAAGAACATACTGGTCATTCAAAGTGAAGAGAACATCCTCACTTTATGTTTTTTTTTTAACACATATTTACATTTATTATCTTGTTATCTACTAATGTGTTTTGTGAGAATGTTTCAGTGAGAATGTTCTTGAGAACGTTCTGACCTCACAAAGATAACAAAGCATCTTCATCAAAGCAAATGACAAAAATGATCTTTTGATAAATGTCAAGAATGTGCAGAATCAAAGATCAAGAAAAAATTGTTATTCTCTTTCTCTCACCAAAAGAAGGATCAATGATCATAAGAATCAAGATCCTTAAAGGCATTAAAAGGCAAGAAATCAAGACAAATCTATAGTGTATTTGCACATGGGCCTTAGAACTTTTTATGGAATAAAATCAGCATAAGCCCTATGCATTTTTCGATCCATTAAGGAATAAAGTGAAAATATCTTCAAAGAATTGATCACAAGTGTTCCTTGGAAATAAAGCAAGTGACATCCTTGAGTGGCATCATTGTATGACATCAAGGTGACATCAACAAGCTTCTACAACAATATTACAGCTTATAACAACTTGCAGAACATGTTCCTTCTTTGCTCAAGTTTGGCTTGTACAGAGAGAACGTTCTGGAGAACGTTCTGGGTAAGCAAAACCACCAAAGAAAGATCTCAAAAGTTGTTCCTTGTGATAAAAGCATATGACATCATCATATTACATCAAGATGACATCAACACGTGACCAGCAAGTTTCTACATCAAGAATACAACAAATGACATCTTGCAAAACGTGTTGCTTTGGGCCCTCATGTGGCTTTTTCAATCCATTAAGGAATTTTGAGGAAAAAGAATATCCAAAGAATCAATATCTATCTCTAAGCTACATGACATCATCAAGATGACTTCAGCAAAAATCATTAAGTGGGCAGCAAGTTACAAAAGGCTTGATCACAGCTCATCACCAACTAAGCAAGCACGTGCTCTACAATTTCGTTCAAGTTTTGGTTGGAACTGAGAGAATGATCTGGGCGAAACTGAAGAAACATTCTCTACATGCTTTCTCCCCAAGTCTCTTTGGAGCCAAAATTCAAATTCAAATTGGAAGCACAACAGCTCTTTATTGGCTTGCTCTTCAAGGGATTCAGCTCTATAAATAGAAGAGGACATTGAAGGAGAAATGCAAGAGTTTGAAATACAAAGCAAAAACTATCAATCTCTTCAACATCTCTTTCAACAATCATCTTTAATTCTCATTGAGAACATATTTATGAGTTTGTACTCATACAAGGATAGTTTGTTTGACATATAAAGTTCCAAACAACATCCTACACATCTTTTGTTTGAGACGCTAGATCCAAACAACATCTTTCTTATTTTTGTTTGAGACATTCGATCCAAACAATCACCTTACAAAGAGATAACTAGATCTCAAGTCTATTGGGCTTAATAGTTTGAGATAGGAAGAGTTCCAACCTTTCTTGTGCGAAAGCAAAGAATTGTAGAAGCCTGCTGAGGTTGATAATACAGTGGTTACGGACTGATCTGGTGTGATCAAGACCTTATAGTGTTGGTTAGAAGTTTCTACCAACTGCATACTATAGTGGATAATCTCACACGAAGTGTGGGGACTGGAAGTAGCCGGGTTTGGTGAACCAGGATAACTCTCCTGTGTTATTCTTCTTTCTCTCTCTCTCTCTCTCTCTCTCTCTTTTATTTTTACACGATATGCACACACTATCACAAGCATTAATATTTATTTATCTCCAGAATGTTCTGGTCCTAATTAATCACAACCAAATTAATCCAGAGTTCTCTGGTCCTTAATTAACCATAATATTGTTTTATCATTCAGTTTAAATAATTAATCTTATAACTATTATCCAGAACATTCTGGTCCTTGATAAAACAACTGTTTAAATATCTAAATATTTTATAATCTTCTTTTATCTAACATTTACCAAGAATTTTCTTGAGTACATAAACTTGTTAAGTTTCAGGATTAAATTTAAAAAGGGTCACAATTCAAACCCCCCCTTTCTTGTGACTATTTCTTCCACTTCAACTTATACGTGGGATAAAAAGTTGTTTGTGGTTTAATCAAGGACAAAAATTTTAGTTTTTATCATGTTTCTTGCCTCTAATTCATCACGTTGTGAAACAGTTTTATAAATATTGTACAATTGAAGTTGTCCTAACAGGTTACACATGTATGTACTAATGGTGTGTTTGATATTCTTAAGATTATTTAACCTTAATCCCGGTAAATATATCAAATTTCATTTTTAACTATCTAAAGTTTTTGCTCAAAGAGTGTTCCTTCAAATATTTTTTATTACTATTTTATGTATGTTTTTTTATGGATGTCTCCGAATGGATTTTGTTCCCATTTGGGAGACTACTAATGTGTAACCTTAAGAGTGTGTTTGGATTGGGGAATGTTTTGAGGGAATGTAATGTTTTGAGGGAATTCAACTACTTTGAGTTGAATTCAAGTATTCAACTCAAAGTAGTTGAATTTCCTCAAAACATTTCCCCATCCAAACACACTCTAAGGTTTTTGGAAACATTTTTTTTATCAGGTAGTTTAGTGGTTAGAATTCACATTTTTCAAGGCAAATAAGTGGGATGTCCGGAGTTCAAATCCTGACCCCTGCATATAACAATGTATGTTCCTGCAAACCGAGTTATGTTCACAGAAATTTGGAAGCATTTTTATAATATTAATAATTTACCTGAAAAGGATTAGAATTCTTTTAACAATAGATAGATTAAATATAAATTTTTAAGCATAAAAACTTAAAAATTTATGTTGTATCATCTCGTGTAAAAGAAATTCTAAGTTTTTGCTAGAGAGATTTGTATAGTATACTAAACATTAGCAAAAAGTAATTCATGATTTCACATGGTACCTCTAAGTTGACTTAAAAATAGGGATAAAAATGTTGACATAAAATATTTGAAGAACTATTGTTAAAAACAAAAGTTGAAGGGACTAAAGAAGAAATTTGATATATTTATATTAAATAAAAACTTATTTAACTATAATAACAATGAGAAATTAGGTATGACAACCGACCCAACAGAGGTGGATTTTGCCTCCCTTCATGAGAGAGGTTGAGTATGGATGAATAAATGGAGGGCTGTATGTTTTTTGTATTCAAACAATATATTATTATATGTAGTTAGATTAATTAGAGCATCTTCAATAAAGATGTTTTACTCGACGGCATGTGTAGAGTTTAATAGCTACTTTTATCAACGAAGACATAAGAGAGACTGCAAGTATGGTCTAATTGCACACTTTATTTTATTCAAGTTTTTCACCATATTTCAAATACAAAATTAATAAATGAATTCAATGTTAAAAATAAAGCGATATTTTAAGGGCTACTGGATTGAAGTGAATGAGTATGCATAAAAATCATTCAACATTTGGAACCAAACAACACTATAAGAGTTTTTCGAATCAATGGTTGCATGAAAAATTATGCATACTATTTTCTTGGACTCAATGCTTTAAGATGAACAAGTTTGATCTTAAAGATGGATGATCACTTTCTCTTTTCTCTCCTCTTCTCTCTTCCTAATGTATGGGGTGTACAAGGGTGTATGGGAATAAAGGGTGTCTGTGTATCATTACTCTTCATAATTATTGTGTCACTTTAGGTAAAAAATGTTTTAATAAAGTAATAATAGTTTAGTCAACAATTTAATTTACCAGCAACTTTCAAAAACTCTCAATGCAACTTTAATTTCTTTTTTCAGCTCTACCCTTAATAAACACTCTAATTTTTATCTCTCTCTAACAATTTTCAACGCAACTTTAATTTTATCTTTTTTTAATAAAGTAAGGATAGTTTAGTCAAGTGTCATGTCTAATGATAATTTTATTTAATTTCTTAATCCATGTGCCAAAATCTTAAATGATAATCATTGTGAAACGGATCAAAAAGTATATAACAAAGCAACTGATGTCTCATCTCTTAGTCGGTGATTGGCACATTATTTGGCGAGCAAAAATTCCAACAAAAGTCAAGATTTTGTTTTGACGAATTTACATGAATTGCATATCCACCCCTTCAAAAAAAAAAAAATGAATTGCATATCCACTGGAGTTCGTCTTCGTGACTATGGCGTTAGTTGTCTAAGTAACTGCATTTTTATTTTGTGAGAACCATGAAGAAAATAATTTGCATCTTCTAATGAGTTGCCAAAATAGTGTAAATTGTTGCAAAGAGCCGACTTTTAGAATATGATACAACAATTTAACTTACCCAACAAGCATATAACATAAGCAATTTTTTTGTTTTATATTTTGGACAGTTTTAATAAGATCAAGGCACATTTTTCGCTCTCAATTTGTGGAGTTTATGGAAGGAGAGAAACAATAAAATTTGGAATAACATCACCAAAGCGGGTGATATAAATATAAACATTGACATTTCCTATTTCTTGATTTTTAATAAAACTAGTGTATTTTATTTCAAAAAAAAAAACTAGTGTATTTATCTGACGTTGTCCGGATTAGACATATTCAAGAAGATAAAAAAATTATATGTATGATATCCGCAAATAAAATTTATCACGGATTGGAATAGGATGAATATCTTAATAAATACACACAAATATAATAAAATATATCATATTATAAATACTCGTAAATTTATAGATGCACATACAGATAAAATTAATTGGATTTAGTAAAAATATTAACACATATATAATAAAATTAACTTTGAGGAATTTGTGTTATTTCTGTTACATAAAATATTAGGAATTCAATGAAAAAGTTAAGTAAAATATTTAATAGATAAGATCAAAAGTTTGTTGAGATATTTATGCTAAATCAAATATTGGTTTTAAAAAATAGAAAAATAATAAAAATATTGCAAATATGTGTGGAAGTGACACATGACTAAAAAACCCTGTTTTATACATATACTATTGATTGATTGATAGATTAATGATTTATTTAATTTTTTTGAAAAAAAGAGAAATTCATTAAGAAATTAAGTCATGGAAGTACACCTCATTTATGCTTATAGGCACCTCCTCTAACCAGACTAAACCTGGGTCAGATTGAGCAAGTTGGGCCACGCAATGAGGAGTCTTATTACCATTTCTATGGGTAAAACTAAACTGACATGTGTCAAAAAAAGATTGGAGGAAATGGATTTCCTTAATAACTAAGCCTAGATAAGATCTACCAGAATTCTCATCTTCACTTATTTTGCGAATCATTTGGTCGCTATCTTCTCTTGAAGCCACGGTCAATACATAATCGCATGGTAACTAGCAAACCATAAGTCTCTGCTAGTAAAACATCATCACAACCTTGAGTTGTCCAAGTGGCGGCAGCTAGAACAAGACCTGCCTCATCTCTGATGATAGCTCCAAGACACCAGCTATCAGGAATTTGAAGGTTGGCGTCGCTGTTGGCTTTGAAGAGGCCAGCCGGAGGTTTGGTCCAAACGGAGTTACGAACAGGCCGATTAATACTTCTGGGAAGATGAGAAGACAAATCAGAGCGATATGGTTCAGAAACGGATGTGAGCTGGAAATCGTGGATGCTTTGCTCTGCTTGCTTAAAAATGGCTTCCTCAGGTAACATACGATCCTCAAAAACTCGTAGGTTTCTAACAAACCATATATGATAAATAATTGCTGCTATGCGAATGATAGTGTCATTGTCTTTGTGTATGATAGTGTCTAGGAGCCAATCTTAGAAACTTTGGTTTGGTTGGTCACTGAATCTCAGAGTCAAATTTGACCCAAACCAAACTTTAACATTGTTAGGACATTCCATAAAGATATGTGTTATAGTTTCTAATTTAGCTTCACATGTGGGGCATAAGAGAGAACAAGGGATTCCCCTTTTATTTAGTTTAGTTCTAACTGGAAGGGAATTGTTAAGCACCCTCTAGAGCATGAGTTTATGTCTAGGAATAGTTGGAAGAGCCCATATATTCTTCCAAATATTGGTGTCATTGTGACTACTAGAGGGAGAATCAGTAGCAAAGGTTTTCCAGCCTTGGATAGCCTTGTAACCACTTTTAACCGTGTAATTCACATCCCTTTCATGCATCCACATAAGAGCATCCTTTATGGTATGATTCATAAGAGGGATTTTCATTATGCTATCAATATCATTGGGGAGGAATAGAGATTGCAGAATTTCAGTATTCCAACTAGGACCTTATGCACGGATAAGATCTTTAACCTTATTGATATGGGGATTGTTTCTTTTAGGGTTGAGAACTCTGAGAGAATGATAAGTAGGTATCCAGTTATCATCCCAAATCCTGATGTTGTCTCCCTTTCCTACCCTCCAGCAACTTCCTTTAAGAATGGGCCAGATGGCATTTTGAATACTTCTCCAAGCATAATTGGGATTGTTGCCAAGGTCAGCTTCTAAGATATCAGTATGAGGGTAATACTTAGACTTAAAACACTTAGCTATTAGAGTATTAAGATTGGTGTGAAAGCGCCACACCTGTTTGGCAAGCATTGCAATGTTGAAATCCCTAAGGCTTTTAAATACCATGCCACCATCATGTTTGAATTTAAAAAGAATTTCCTTATTCTTCCAGTGAATTTTCTTTTTAGTGTTGGTAGATCCCCACCAGAAAGAGCATACTACCCTTTCAATTTTCTCACAAAGGCCCTTGGGAAGAAGAAAACAACTCATGTAGTATGTAGGAATGACTTGAGTAACTGCTCTGATGAGGACTCCTCTGCCCTCAAAGGATAAACTTTTTTCCTTCCAGCCCTTTAGCTTTTTCCAGATCCTATCCATAATGAAGCTGAAATCCTGTTCTTTTGATCTGCCAAACTGGGTTGGCAAACCAAGGTATTTTTGTATCCTGTCATTGATTTTAATTGGAAGTTTGTCATAAAATTCCTTTTTAGCATCATTGGAGATGTTAGGACTAAAAATCATCTCTGATTTGTCAAAATTTATAGTTTGACCATAGGCTTCTTGATATTGTGTGAGAGCATACATGATAGTTGTTGCCTCTTCTGGTTTAGCCCTACAAAATAATCTACCTTCAAGATGATGCCATGTTGTCTGTAATTTCCATCTGTCTCTTCATAGGCATTTGAGCTTCACGCTTTCTAGATATTTTTCCTTGAGGCTGTAGTAGGGCTCATGCGTTGTAAAGAGACTCATAGTGATTGGTTTCCTTGAGCATTGTTGTAGATGTGAGTCTTGGGTGGAGGAGTGTGAGCCTGAGTGAAACCCTGATCAGGGGCTTTGCCTCCTGATTTGTTGATGTTTATCTTAGAGAATTTGTTAAGAAGAGTTTTAGGGATGGGGCTAAACTGCCCTCCACTGAGAGATTTTCTAGAATTGCTGCAAAAAGTCTTCTCCTGTCTTTCCACAAATCTTCTGCCATAGTCTTTTGATCTCAGCCATGCCCCTCTAGGATTAGTTCCTCCTTCAAAAGGGATGGGGGTGTTTCTGCAGTTATTCTGAATATGCTCAACCAACCCACAACCAAAGTAAAACATAGGCAAGTTTTCATAGCGAAAATCAATCCAATTGATCCCATCTTGATCATTACTTATATACATTGCAGCCCTAATGGGATTCAAGATGCTGTGCAGAATCTTAACTTTGACTATCTTAGCATTTTCAAAAAGTTCATATAATCCTACATCTAAGACTGTTCCCAACTGAGATCCAATTTCCTGTCCCATACTAATGAATTTGCAATGCAGAGGCAATCCCAAAAATTGGATCCAAAGGGAAACTGAGGAAAAATTCAAACCGTGAAGGTCTTGGTTCCCATCCCACAAGTGTAATATGAACCAGCAGTTTCTTAGAATCCAAGGACTATCTTTTAAAATTCTCTGTGTGTCTTCTTCTTTATCCATCTTAATTTGGAGGATCTTTCCTTCAAGTTCACTGATTTTCAGCCCTGTAGGTTTGCACCAGATACCTGCAAGAGTGTTGTAGAGAACTTGTGCATGGAAAGGCTTATCTGATAGGATCTTTTCAATTAGGCTATTTTGACAATTCTTGATGCTATCTTGCCAGTGGCTGTCGTAGTAGGAGATGAAAGGATCATCCTCTGAATCTTCATTAGTTTCTGATTGTTATTGTTGATCTTGTGCAGGAATTGGATCTTCTTGGACGATGTTGTGATGAATTCCACTAGTATTGGATTCAGCATAGTGATGAGGTTCTGGAAGGCCCTCAAAGGGATTGGATGTTTGTAATTGAATTTTGTGTATCTTGAAAGGGCGAGCTATGCTAGGGGATGGTTCAGATTGGTTAGTCAGAGGCATGGTGTTAGGGCTAACACTGTTGTTTGTGGGTTGAGACATGGTTGAAATCAAGGAAGAAGAAAGAAAGATTGAAATCGGATAAGAAGAGGGAAGAAAAGAGGGTTGGAGAAACACAAAGGAAAGAGAGGGTTAGGGACCAAAGGAAAGGATGAAAGGGAGAGAGGGGGCAAAAAATCACCAGAAGGTGCAAAATAACCAAACAAGGAGAAAGCAAAGGCCAACTACCATCAATATATATGGGATTGATGGAGGAAAACAAGTGGGATAAAGGAGAAAGAGAAAGAAAGACGATGAAGGGGATTCTTGGGAATCTTGGAGCCCCCTCTAAATTCGAGGGTTCATAGATTGATAATTTATAGTTAAAGGGTATCATATATAATTTGTTGAGATGTTTCTATTACATAAAATACTAGGAATTCAATAAAAAAAGTTGAGTAAAATATTTAATAGATAAATTGATTGATGATTCATAGTTGAAGGGTATCATATGTAATTTGTTGAGATATTTCTGTTCTATAAAATATTAGGAATTCAATAAAAAAAATTAAGTAAAATATTTAATAGATAAGATAAAAAGCTTGTTGAGATATTTATGTCAAATCAAATATTGGTTTTAAAAAATAGAAAATAATAAAAATATTGTGAATAAACGTGAAAGTGCCATGTGACATAAAAAACTTTACTTTATATATATCTATTGATTATGAGTATTGAAATGTATATTCGAGATGATACGAGGGCATGTTGTGCTGATTAAAATCGAATAATCTTCCCTCGTTATTAAAAGTTGACGGTGACAATGCTTTAGGTGAAAATATTTAAACTAATCAATTAAAAAAATTCTTTAAGTCATAAATGTTATTCTCATCACCTTGAGACAGGTTCAAGATTTATAGTTGCATTACGTAAATTTCGAACTTGATTCTGCCGTGGACAACTTGAAAAGTAAAAAGATAAACATCTATTTTTTTTGTTGAATAACATCTATGTATTTTGTGATATTACTCTAATACTATCAAATATAAGTAAAAATTGGTCAAAGAAATTTGATGTATTTAATCTAAATTTGGAATAAACACATCAATTTTATCGGAGAAATTTTTAGGAGACAAGTCAATCATGATATTTATGGCCTTTAAAACATTGTTTACTAACTTTAAATAGTAAGTTTTTGTCAAAATTTATGAAATTAATGCATTGGAGATTGGAGTTTTTGACTTTTTTAATGAGTAATTTCTTTATTAAATTTTTTTAAAGAGTGCCCTTAGTACACTTGTTACCAAAACTTTTATTTTTATTTTTATAGATCATGCTAATTAAGGATTCAAAATTAAAAATGATTGATGAATTATATATGGAAAAAGTTACTTTTTATTATTTCAATATATTGCAGATACAATTTTAAAGATAAAGTTTTTATTTTTTATTTTTTTCTTTCAAAAGAAAGTAAAATAAAACTATATGGAGCGAATTACGATTAAGCCCCCCAAAAACAACAAACATAAATAGAGACGACGGACGGAAGTCCATGAGCAACGTGCCCATGGTCCCTTTCCTCTCAATCTATCTACACTCTGCTCAAATTCAGCACTTTCACCAAAACTCAAATATAGCAAAACAAAGGCAGTGGTAACTGATACCTGTGATGGGTGTAAGCAACAATATAACCGCAGTTCTAAACATCATAGCAATATTAGCCTCAATACCAATCATAGCTTCCGGAATTTGGCTAGCTTCAAAACCAGACAACGAATGCATAGCCAATTTCCGATGGCCCATTGTCATAATCGGCATCCTTGTCTTCCTCGTTGCTTTAACTGGTTTTATAGGTGCTTATTATAACAAAGAAGGTCTCTTAGCACTTTACCTTTTTGCTATGGCACTTTTAATCGCTCTTCTACTCATCATCCTCGTTTTCGCCTTCGTTGTTACTAGACCTGATGGAAGCTATGTTGTTCCTGATAGAGGGTACAAAGAGTTTAGGTTAGATGGGTTTTCTTCTTGGTTGAGGCACCGTGTTACTGGTTCTGGGAGTTGGCGGAAGATTATGCCGTGTTTGGCTGCTTCTGATGTTTGTATTAAACTCACCCAGAATTATATCACTGCTGATCAATTCTTTAACTCTCATATCTCTCCCTTACAGGTAATCTTAATAGCATAATCCCTTACCGTATAAAATTGTTTTCTTAAGTTATAGAATGAAGTAAAATTTGTGTCTTTTTTAGTACTTCTGTCTGGTGGTGGTTTTTGGCCGTGTACTTGCACTGCCAAATGAATTATTACCAGATCCATTCGTCAGTGTTCTTAGCTTCTTGGAAGCAAAGAAAATTAAATTATTGTTTGTTTCCATAGAAGAAAATCAGTTTTTGAGCCACTTGTTGATAACTTTGTCTGTAGCTCAAATCTAAGACCCACCATCACATGGTACCATGTTTCCAGTTACCGACTTCAAGAATGACTTTTTTATATTCATAGTGTATCCTAATCATTTATGACAGAGTACTTTAGGGGCGTATCACTGAAAATAAAGTCAATATTGATAATAATAATAATAATAATAATAAGACTCCTTGGATCAATCTGGGAGAGGTAGGCACTAGGCACTGCATTAGGTTCCCAAGGGGTAGTTAGTTGTGAAGTTACTGGATTGTTTTGGTAGCTACTAGTAGGTAAAGATAGTGCCCGTGACTTTTTAACTGGGACCAATGAATTGTGCACCGTCCCATTCATACTATAGTATAATATGCATAATGCATTAGTTAAATAAAATCTGTTTGTTGGATCCAAAATTACTAGTACTTTTCATTGCCGGTGACAATGATAAACTACTTGTCCTATAATAATGTCAATTTCAACCTATAGCTTAGCATTATATTCTTAACTTGACCCACCATTTAGACCTTGGATTAATTATTTGTTTGAAACCTGAGGTTTACACTCAACATGTCTTGAATTAGCATGTCTTGAGAATTCATCATTAGTACAAGACATTAGACACATCCCATGTTACCAGCTTGGCTACTAAATTAACCACACACTAATGTTGCGTGGGGCCTTTCTTATATTCTATGGGGACAATGATTGAGGCACCCGAAAGTTCCATACAAGATTATTGCTACTGACCTAGAGAAATTATGAAGAAAGAAAAAATAGACATTAAATTGATCGGCCTAGTATTGTTAACTTCATTGTTTTGTCTCTATTGCACAAGATAAAAATGTTAACTTCATTGTTTTATCATTAAGTCTAACTCTATTTAGAATTTTAAATACGCATCAACCACTCGAGTTAGACCTATGTAGTCTTATGTTCTGTGTTTGTTGTTTGTTCAATCTTGTTTGAAAAGTAAATAAGAAAATGAAAAATTTCTACTACTCCTGCTAAGGAATTTGTTTGATTGGTTTTTTTACAGTCGGGATGTTGCAAACCTCCAACTGTTTGTGGATACAGTTATGTGAGTCCCATAATGTGGACAAACCCTGTGAATCCCATGGCTGATTCCGATTGCAACTTGTGGAACAATGATCAGAACCAGCTATGCTACAATTGTAATGCTTGTAAGGCTGGTCTACTTGGGAACCTAAGAAAAGAATGGAGGAAAGCAAATATTATTCTCATCGTTGCTGTAGTTGTTCTTATATGGGTTTATGTCATTGCTTGCAGTGCTTTTAAGAATGCTCAAACAGAAGACCTCTTCACCCGTTACAAACAGGGTTGGGTATGAATTTTATCATCTTTCCTCACAATCTACGTAGCACTGAGAATTTAGGTAAAAGACATGTTCGACACTCTACGCTGCCTGATATACACACGACACAAACACTTGCTGGTTATAACCTATCACTTTTTTCCTTTTAAAATCACTACTAATGTTTATGTGCCAATATCAGTGTTGTGTGCTGCTGCTATGTCTCACAGCTCACGAGTCACAAGTTTCAAATTTTTTAACGTTAGTCTTTCTGTCTTTTGGTTCTCAATATTTTTTCCACGCTCATGTTGACAAAAAAATAAAACTAATACTTGAATGTTGCTCTATGGGAAAATAGATGATTGCATTTTGGAAAAAGTTATATATTGTGAAAAAATATTTTTTTTCTAGATTACCTTTGAATAATGGTGGGTAATTTACCCACCAACCAATAAAAATGAGCAATTTGTTAGTGGGGTCAAGATAGTTCATGAATACCACTTAAAAAAAATGTGCTTGTGACTAATGTGTATTGGTTGGGGTAAATTATCCACCATCCTTCCATGGGTACCTTTGTCACCGCGAAAAAAATGACACGCGAATTATTCATGATCATGAGAGTTATGCTTTTTAAAACAACTTCCCATGTACCCCACCACTTCTCATTCCGTTGGAATTGAGGTTTATGATTGGCCAATTGCTAGTTTGTGAAACTTTCGCTTGGTATAGCACACCTCTTGCATTTTTTAATCACCGTAGATATTTCCTCCAGAATAATTTCAATGAGCATTTTATGGGAACACGTATAGTCATATTCAATTTGAGAGCAATAAAAACCTTATCCCAAGCTAACATACCAAATACTCATCTTGATCCAAATATCATTTATCCAATAAATAATACGAACTTATTAAAAAATAAAAGAATTATATGATAGTTTTGTCAACGTAATTGCATGTACAAAGCAACTCCAAAAGACTTAGCCTCCGTTTGTTTTCACGTCCAAGAGGAACTAGATGTGTGTTTATTCTAAAGCTACTATTTGTAGCTTGTTGATTCCAAGGTTAAAAGCAACTGCCACTATTAAAAAAACAAAAATTAGTGAGGGAAATTGTAAAATCCTTCTCTAACTAAATTTTGCGACTAAGGAATTTGTGAGGAATTTCATTTTTTCCGTCACTGATTTTCCTCGCTAATTTTACTTTTTCTAGTAGTGTGCAATTAAAGCCCGTTTAGGGTGATACGCCCAAGCAAACACGTACTTAGTGTCTTTAGCAATGACTTTTTTTTTTTTTTTTGGCGGTTGGAGTTTGAACCTCATACCTTGCATATATTATGCATTGTCTCTACCAACCGAGTTAAGCTCACGAGAACACAAATCGATGACTTTAATTCATCCAGTAATATTAATGATAAATAATATTTACCAATAAGGGATGACAAAGATTAGACTTTCACCAAAACAACTCATAAAACATATTTACGCATTAAAGAAAAAGATGGAGTTGCTTTAACAAAAAAAATCATGTAAGTAATATTTGGAAGACAACACAAATATGATTTACCATTGCGGCGATAGCAGACTCTCATGCTAAATATGCATCTCCTGTCCAAGTTTGCCCAAAATACTAGGATAATTAAGTTCGGAACTAGTCTTAATTTTAACCAAAACTGCATTTTCCGAAATGAACAAGGGGTCAACCAAACTATAACTCAACAACTTCTCATGAGGAATGAACATCAATTTAGTCCATGACTCAGCAACTCCATATTGTTTCATCATCCACACGGCCCAATGATTATCAATGGAATAATTATAACAAACACAAAGGTAGTTACTAAAAACCAAGACATCTCATATGACTATAACAAGAACCAATGGTTGGAGATGTTTTGGATTCCAAATTGATAGAAGGATTCCACAATATGAAAGTTAGAATGAAGGACGTCATACAAACAAAGCAAGCCGTTGCATGAACCTATAATTAATACGGTATCCATGCATAGTGCTGGATATAATAACGGGTTCAACAGGGGTTGATGGGTTTTTCAGCAGTGGCTTCACAGTGTAAGATATGATTTCCCCGTTAATGGAACCGATCAATAGTGGATTCGCGGTGGAGATTCGAAGATGGCTCTTTGCGAACTGAGGATCGGATATTCGGGTTTTCCATTCCATGATTTGCAAACACATTTAAATTGAAGGAGGGATCTCACAGGAAGTCTTGCAAGAATCTCGTCGATGAGTTCTTTCGGCAATTCTGGCAATAGCAATATATTCTCGGCATTAGTTTCAGGAACCGGTAGAGTTGAAACAGTATCGTTCTGAGAGTGGTAGAGAGTGAGCTTGCGTTTCACGATCTTAAAGTCATCACCCATCTTTGTCACAGCTGCTGTTTCTTATTTTGCAGCAGAACTGGAAAACCCTTTGTTTCGAGAAGTGAACGAAAATTATGTGTAAGACCTATTAATACATTTTTGTACTGTACTAACGCTAGTACCTTTATTAAAAGAGTGATATAAAGTGTGGTTGTGAGATGAACTTACAAAAATATCCATAATACATAAGGTGTACAATGGGGTGTAGGAATAAAGGGTGTTCATGTAACATTTTTCTTATTAAAATCTCTATTTAAAATCAATTTTGATAGAATCTATTTAAACATCACCAACTGATAATGATAACTTTACGTTAATTTATCTGAATATAAATCATTTTGGCTTAAAATAGTAATCAAAATCAAGTCTAAATAATATTTAAAAATAATCAAGTATAAACTAACATGCACTTATAAAGGTCATTTTTTTGAA
Source organism: Medicago truncatula (assembly GCF_003473485.1). NCBI lineage: Eukaryota > Viridiplantae > Streptophyta > Magnoliopsida > Fabales > Fabaceae > Medicago > Medicago truncatula. The sequence continues at coordinate 46,832,195 of NC_053049.1, read as the reverse complement.
GGAATACACTTATAAGGTCATGTTAAGTAATCAAATTTATACTATATCTGAATTTATACTCCTTATCTGCTACAACTCCTTATCCGCTGTCATAAATCAATTGAGCTACCAACCTTGAGATTTACTACTCTACTATAATTCTACAATGTTTATTTGGGTTAACCACTAGTATTATTATTATTATTATTATTATTATTATTATTATTATTATTATTATTATTATTATTATTATTATTTTGTTTAAACACTTCTTATTTAAGAAACAACAAATATTATTGCGTATATTTATTAACTATTCTGAAAGATGCATATATTTTTTTTATTAAAAATTAATAAAAATAAAATACTTACTTGATAGTAAATATTTAAAATCATTGTCCACATGAGTTTAACCTAGTTGATGGCAAAGACATTGTAATATATATGTAGAAGAATATGTTCAAACCCTATACATCACATTTATCCACCTTAAAAAAGTGAATGTCTAGCCAATAGACTACTGTGAAAGAAAAAAAAAATAGGGAGAGGATGAAAGTTCCACATCAAATACAGATTGTGTGGTTGTTTTATGGAGTCGAGAGAAAAACATAATGTGTTATGTCTCTAAATAATGCTTTTGTGGATTCTCTCAAAAAACAAAAAAAAAATCTTAATACGAATCCGCAAGTTTACGGCTCTATCGAGTAGTAAAGATTATCAATCCATAGAGAGTTTATGTAATTACCAATCTAATTCTTAGTTTTGAAAAAGATTAAGTTTGTTAAATTCAATGGTTTCTTGATTTAAATTTAGATATCATAAAAGAGCCTTAGGATTGTGGTCTAATCATCATAATGATAAATACTAAACATTCCTATCCATTTTGAACTATTAGAATTCTGAAGCACTGAAGGGGCACACAGCCGTGCCACTAGGGCGCACGGTCGTGCGTGACATCTCTGCCTATGCTGGCACAATCATTGAAGGTGGGAAGCACGACCCTGCCACTTGAAATATGACATTTTTCTTGACTTTTCTCCTCTTTCTTGGCACTTTATCCTTGCTTTTGATCCAAGTAACTTTAAAGTAAAATTCTAAGACAAGATTAAAATTAACTAATTCTTATTAAAATTAAAAGCTAAAAACACCATAAACTACAACTTATCAATATCCTTTTGCAAAAAATTCCTTGTCTTTTCCCTTCTAATAAAGTCAACATTATTATATCTTTTTCATAAGTAAATGTTAGTGGTGGTGAATATATAATTAAGGGGGGAAGGGGGAGGAGTAAGTCATCAGACCAATTCCATAAACACTCTTACAGTAGTACATTTAAGCCACTGATAAGAATAAGACTCCTTAGGTCAATTTGGGAGGTAGGCACGACATTACATTGGTGAAATTCTAGGGGACTCTGTCCCATCGGATAGTAGTGAAGTTACTCGATTGTGTTGGTAGCTTGTAAGTAAAGATAGTGTTCGTGGCTTTTTAACTGGGACCAATAAATTGTGCACCGTCCCATTCATTCATTCATAATTCATCATAATATAATATGAATAATGCATCAATTAATTAAATTAAAATCCGTTTGTTGGATCCAAAATTACACTACTTTCTTTTACCGGAGACAATGATAAACTACTTGTAGTATCAAGTGAATTCCACCCCATAGTTTTCCATTATATTCTTAACTTGACCCACCGTCTAGACCTTGGAATAATTATTTGTTTGAAACCTGAGGTATACGCTCAACATGTCTTGAATCAACTTGACTTGAGAATGTATTATTAGTAGAAGACATTAGACACATCCCTTGTTACTAGCTTGCCTAACTACACACTAACGCTATGTGGAACCTTTCCTATATTTCATGGGGACGATGATTGAGGCCCCGGAAAGTTTCTATTGCACTCTTCTGTTATATTATATTTTTCCAACAAACCACGGGCTAACAATCAAACCGTTGCCTAGTTGTGAGAGTTATAGAAGAAGAACCACATCGTATTTAGTTTCTCATGTAAGATAAACCACATCAATAACCGAATTCACATAATTCGCTTGACATGTTAGGAACCACTAATTGGTACATACATACCGGTTTGCAATTTTTTCACGAAGTGGTTCACACAAATTCTCCTCTAATTTGTGAAAGCCAAAGAACCTATAAACCGATACAAGTGGCGAAGATTGAAAAAAGGGGAAGAGGAGAAGCGTCTAAAGCTTGAAGAAAAATAACAATCTCTTACAAAATACACGAATAAAAAGAAACAAGAGAAAGAAAAGTGAAAATATAAAATAAAATAAAAAATAAAAAATAAAAAAAAGTTTTTGGAAGTCGGTTACTTGTTGGATTTGGGTGCAGGTGGCTACTCCAATCCTTCCACATTTTTGCACTTAAATCACTAGAGATTGCGTTTATACCCCTATTAATGTATCAAATTCTTCTCATGTCGCATACCGCGAACCCGTACATGAGTGAATTGTGAATTATGTGAGTATAGCTCTGCCCTTGTTGGAGCCACAACCATCTACAAACCGGTAGCAGCAAGATTATGCGGAATTAAATCCCAGCAGGCATTTGAGAAAGACTTAACCGAGACTGCTCCTTTTAAGATAAACTTCCACCAAATGCTATCCTCAACATGGCAAGATAGTTTCACATCATGCAGTACTCCTATCAGCTTTTGCACTTGTACCAATTCCCACTCAAATAAGCGTTTTCTCCATATTAAATTCCACTTCCAGTTTCTTCCCTCCCAATATCCCATATTAGAAACTGATTCATTTTTCTGCATAGAGCTGTAGACACCGAATAAAGTCTGAAATTTCTGTTTCAGAGGAGCTTCAGTCACCTGGAGATCTGTCCAAACATCATTTTACATCCATCACCCAATTTCATCATCCACCCTTTGTCGATTACAAGCTCAAAGTTTCCACCCCACTCCTTTAATTTCATAGCTTACTATCAGCAAGTAATTATGCAGCAGTCAATTGCACAAAAAGCAGCAGGACCTCTCTACTACCGATAGAGGATAGCATTAGAGTAAACTCAACAAACTGAAAGTTAGTTGAGACTTGTAACTGCCTAATTAAAAGATGACAGTTGACAGCTAATAGTCTAAAGGTTAATAACACTATATAAGTATCACCCTCTAAGGGTTTTTGTAACTAACAATCACATTGAATAGAAAAACAGAAAGTGAACTCAAGTTGAGTTCACAAGAATTCTCTCAAACCATCTCTCTTAGATTTCAATAGTGTAGAATTTCTAATCACCACCAGGCATCTCATTATTAGCTAAGCTACATTGTTGTGAGTTGCTTTAATCATAGTAAATATACAATAGTGTAGAATTTCAGTGAGCATGGTCTAGGAGCTCATATAGTCATTCAATTTGAGACCAAAGAAGGCTTATTATCCTATTCCTAGGTAACATACCCGATCATATAGTCATTCCATTTGAGACCAAAGAAACCTTATTATCCTAGGTAACATACCAAATACTCATTCTTGAACTAAATCATTTATACAATAAATAAATAATATCAATCTGATAAAAGAGAAAAGAATTATATGATAGTTTTGTCAAAACCTAGTGTATCACTATGAGTGGTGGAAATATGTCAGATATTGTGAGAGTTGTTGTTCAATAATTAAGGGCTGATCTTGTTTCAAGTTTATTTATCAGTACATACTAACCAAACTACTTTTTTTTTACTTACCAAATTACTTAGATGAATCCCCTAAAAAAAGATTGCATAGATTAATATTTATACAATTGAAATTAATATGTTGTCGGAACATATGAATAATGTTAGCAATACACCAAGTTAAATTTGACACCTCCCCTGTTCTGTAAATAAATTTTCAAGTTAATATATGTTGTTAGACCAAACCAGAGTTTTGAAAAGCAAAAGTCTAGTTAAAATCCTACATTCAGTAAAAAGAATTTAAAACATTGGGAACAATCTAACATACTTTTAACCCTGATCATCCATCATCATTCATCAAAAACTTAATACTCAGCAAATCTTTTTTATAAGAAAACGTATAATTAAAATCAAGTACAGTCCTTAGCATTTTAAACACGGTACTCATAAAGACCTAGTTTTTCTAACAAATTCATTGTGATGTTGATAATCTGTAATTGTAATTCGAAAGACATACATAGACTTTGAAGCCTACATAGAGTCATAGACAGACAAATAACTCTTGCAAGTGTAGATGAAAATTGTGAGTCCACTGTTTTTGCAAGTAAAAGCATAACTAGTAGCATTCCTGTCTCTTAATTCCTACAAAGCATTTCAAACATAAATAGTACTGATAAATAACTCACACTACATACTCCGTGCCACTGAAAACATGTAAATCAAAAGCATGTAAATAAAATTTGGAAGACCCCGCAGATATGATTTACCATTGCGGTGATACCAGACTCTCATGGTAAATATGCATCTCCCGCCCAAGTTTGCCCAAAATCTTAGGATAACCAATTCTGCCATTATTTAAGTTATACCGAACAAATTTGGAATATATAGAATTCATCATCAGAATCAGAACACCATTTTCTGAAATGAACAAGGGGTCAACAAGATGCCGCATTAACTTTTTACAAGGGATGATCATCAATTTAGTCCATGACTCAGTAACTCCATATTGATTCATCATCCATACACCCCAATGATTTTTATTCGAGTGATCAAAACAAACACAAAGGCAGTTACTCAAAACATACAGCCCGCAGTTACGGACATCGTAACCATCATGTTGAGGAAGCAACACTTCGCGAAAAGTCTCCTTCCCAAGATCAAAGGAAAGAATCCCCCTTTGACTAGAATTACCACCAGCTCTTTTATTAACCAACCAATTCAAAGTGCCACTCACAAATTTCCCTGACCACACATGAGACTTTCCTGGGAAATTTGGAACAGTTTTCCAAGAATTTTCACCAAAGGTATAAATTCTGGTGACAATTTCCCTATAATCAACAACAGCTGCATTTCGCATAACTACCAGCACCTTGTACTTATCATTAACATGATCATAGCCAAAACCATGATATGTCATAAACTTATAATCAGACAAAACATTGGTTGGAGATGTTTCGGATTTCAAATTGATAGAAGGATTCCACAATGTGAAATTAAATTGGCTGACATCATACAAACAAAGCAAACCATTGAATGAATCTATAATATGATACTTGCGTCTCGTGCCGAAGATACTAAAGGACTCAACAGGGGTTGATAGATTTTCAGGTGGTGGCTTCACAGGGTAAGCTATGATTTCGCATTTTCCAGAATGAATAACGGAAGTGACCAATAGTGGATCCGCGGTTGAGGCTTTTCGATGGGTCTTTGAGAATTGAGGATCAGAGATTAGAGTTTTCCATGATTTGCAGACACATTTGAATTGAAGGAGAGATCGCACTGGAAGTCTAAGGAGGATTTCGTTGATGATGAGTTCTTCTGGCAATTCCGGCAATGGATTCTCGGTGTCGGTTTTAGGAACAGATGGAGTCGAAACGGTGTCGTTTTGAGAGTTATGGAGAGGCGTTTTTGAAGGACTGGTGGGTTGGGGTTTCAGGATCTTAAAGTCGTTACCCATCTTGTCACTGCCGCCGTTTGTTATTGTACAGCACAGCAGAACTGAAACCCTCTTTTTCTCCAGGTTATAGAAGATGGCTGAAACCCTCTTTCTCAAAACTAATACCTTTCTTTTTACCGTACTGCATAGTAGTCACTTATATTTATATCTCTGAAAAATTGTTGTTCACACTTATAAGAAGGTTGAAAAATATTTGACACTTTACTTTTCACTTTTTAGAGGATTTCCTAGCTACTTGATAAAAACTACTGAAGAAAAAATATATATTTGTACGGCTATTTTGCGACAATTTTTGAAATAATGCTCTCATTGTGTTCTTATTATCTCTGTTATTTTGATTTTTGTGTCAAAATCTACAATTTAGTTTAGACTTTTTGTTGTTTCCTAAAAGCATCTACAATGGAGGTTTCTAATTTTTTATATTTAAATAAGTCTCACATATATACATTACTTACTTGTAAGTTTTTAATAATAGTATCTAATAAGCATTCAATTACTCAAGACTCAAATTCAACATCATTACAAAATTATCAAACAAGTCCCATAGATAAAATCTATCTTTATAATCATGTTTCATAGTTCAAAGATTATTTTAATATGAAAAATTATAAATTAGTGGACTCTGTGGAGAGACAGGGTGCTTCACGTATCATCTCTTCTCATTAAGCATCAATTATTCTTTATTGAAGATGGTCTAAGAGTATCTAAAATAGAGAAACTCATTTTTAGTACTTAAATGAGTCTCACGTGTATACATCATTTATTTATAATTCTTTTAATGATGGTACTTGATAAGCAATCATTTCCTCCAATCAAACACTCTTCACAAATTTCTTAAACGAGATTCGATAATTATCTATCACTAACACTATACGATTACATTTCATTTATTTAATATTAAAGACATGTAAGTTCTACATACACATTGAGATCTTAGGTGAGACGTTCAACCCGTTATATACCCAAAAAAAATTATCTTCAATGATGTACCAAATCTTATAGAGATAGATACTACTATATAAGATGGCATAAGTTATGCTAAAAACGAATGTTCAAATAACCTACCTAGTAAAAGTATGATGCATAATTTTGGTGTAATGTTGTTTTTCAATTATATTAATGATTTAAATTATAGTCTTTTATCATTTTATCCTTTTTATATAATATTATTTAAAATTTTAATTAATTAAAAAAATTAAATCTCACGACAATATAACAACCACACTCGAATAAAACTAATATTTTATTAAAAAGGTCAAATAATTCTCCGGGTCCTTTAAATTTCATGTTTTTTCAGATAGATCTTTTAAGTTTATAAGGTTTCAGAAGATATGTCCTCTAAGTTGTAGTTTGTTTCGGACAGGTTCTTTAAGTTTCTAAGGTTTCAGATAGGTCTTTTAAGTTTCGAGTTTGTTTTATATAGGTTCTTTCTATCAACCTCCGTTAAACCAAAGTTGATTTGATAGAAATGACCTATCTAAAACAAACTCGAAACTTAAAGGACCTATCTAAAACCTTAGAAACTTAAAGGATCTATTTAAAACAGACGTGAAACTTAAATGACCCAGTGAGGTATTTGACCTATTAAAAATTTCAAATATCTATACGTTATTTATGAAAAATATTTATGCAACATTTTTCTTCTAATTTTATCATCTACTCCACTTAATTATTATTGTTTTATTATTTCATGTTCCCTTTCTAATAAAAATATAGATACGGACACTTTGATGTCTGTTTTGATGTCAAACTATATAACACAAATTAGGAAATACATATAAAGAGTTACATTGGTGTCATTCATTCGGCTAGTATTATCAACAAAGGAGAAACATTTTTTTTTAGGGATCAAAGGAGAAACATTATTATATGATCAAGTATATTTTTTATCCTTATAAATATTTCATTTTTTCCTTTTAGTTCCTATAAAAGAAAAATTAACTTTGAATTCTAAAAAAATTTCATCACCATTTTCAAATCACGTCATTTGTATCTCACTCAAAGTAATTTTAGAACATTATGGATTTAGAATTGGTTATAAAGATTTTTTCAGGGGAGAATTGGTTATAAAGTTATCTTTAATAATTTACGTAAAAAATCATTTAATTTAAAAAGTTAATAAATTATTAACAACGTAAATTGCATTGCAGTTTCATAGGCGACGGTGAGATCCAATTAGGAAGCAGCACAGCAACATCCACCTATTTTCCAATCAAATCAAACTCTATAAAAACAAAAAAAAACTCAACACTCTCTTCCTTCCCTTCCTCCCTCCTCTATCGATCTACAAAAATCCCAAAATGGATCGACCCGTTTTTGTTATCGAAGCCACCGAAGCCAAATCCATGGCCAAATCTTCATCCCTCACTCTCACCCAACTCCTCCCATCACTTGTCACCTCCGCCCAATCCCTCGCCCGCCCACCCATCTCCAATTTCCACGTCGGAGCTGTCGGATTATCCCCATCGGGTCGGATCTTAATCGGAGTCAACGTCGAATTCCCAGGCCTCCCTCTTCATCACTCCATCCACGCCGAACAGTTTCTCCTCACAAATCTCTCCCTCCACGACGAACCCAATCTCCACTCATTCGCCGTCTCCGCCGCTCCCTGTGGCCACTGCCGGCAATTCTTCCAAGAAATCCGCGGAGCACCCGATATTCAAATCATCATTACCTCCGAATCCGACCCGAATTTCACTTCTCTGTCTCATTTTCTTCCTTACAGATTCGGTCCACACGATCTTCTCCCTCAACACGCTCCTCTGTTTTTGGAACCACGTAACAACGGGTTAACGCAGAAACTACCCAACGGCGTTTGCAAAGGTGATGCGGTTGATGAAAAGCTAAAGATTGCAGCTATGGAGGGTGCGAATAAATCGCACGCTCCTTATAGTAATTCACCATCTGGAATGGCGATTGTGGATTGTAATGGAAAAATATATAAAGGATCTTATGTTGAATCGGCGGCGTTTAATCCGAGTTTGGGTCCTCTTCAGGCTGCGGTGGTGGCGTTTATGGTTGGAGGTGGTGGTAAGTATGATGAGATAGTGGGTGCTGTGTTGGTAGAGAAGGATGGAGCTATGGTGAAACAAGAGGGTACTGTTAGATTGTTGCTTGAAGCTATTTCTCCTAAATGTCAATTGCAGACTTTTTTATGTGAATGATCATGTCTTTCACGTTTGCTTGCTATTAATCATTCAAACTGAAATTATGTTTATCTCTATTTTTCTTGTGTTAATCCTCTGTTCTCTTGTTCTGAGCTCCTTGTAATACAAATTTCACTGACCAAAACTTAAATTATTATGTCAAATTCTCATTGCTTGTGCTTGTGCTTGTGCTTGTGCCCAAAAGGCAGGTGTTGAGCTGTGTGACAAAGTAAGAGTTTTTTTGAAGGTCTCTGCTTCAAGACAAAATTATGTATGTGGTCTTTTGAGGAGATTTTCTAATATTTATCATTTCAAATTTATTTTATATATTGGTTTTAAAATCTAAAATGTGAACGTTTTTGTGTAGTGATATTTGAACAACTATTTGTTAACTTTTGTGACAATTTCTTTTTTCTCTCTTTTCATTGGTTAAAAACAATGGAGAGAGAAAATCGTCATAAAATGGTTGTACAAATATCATTTCTCTTTGAAGAAAAAAATCATTCTAAAAAAGGAGACGTGATTTTGTTAATAGTTAGATTTTTCTTCGATAACCCTACAATTTTTATTGTAATAAAAATTTGTTAAAACAATATAATTTATTGTTTTAGATTTACCTTCTCAACGTGTTGCACACATACCTTAGTATCATAACTACCAAATTCAACACAAGAAATGCCGAACCAGGATAACAATTAAAATAGAAAGGTTTTAATTTTTATTTAAGAAACTAAAATGAAATATATTAATCAAAATCTTTAAAAATTCAGCACAGGAAATGTCGAACCAGGATAAAAATCACATTACATCAAAAATAAAAAAACAGGGAAAAAGAGGACAAAATGACCTCAATACAAAATAATTCCCTAGTCGACTAAAGGATTAAGCCACCACAAGTGATAGGTAAAAACAAAATTAATTTTATTCACTTTCAGTCATTAGTAAGATTGAAGCTTAATTTTGTCAAGAAGTTGTTGAAGCAATTCTTCTTGATTGCGAAAAATTTGAGCATTTCTTTCACACCAAATCACCCAAACACAAGTTAATCGTAGGAGTTGAAAATTTATTTTGCAAACCCGCCTACATTTTTAAATTGAAGGAAATGGTATGCCGCATATTTTGGATGCATTGTAGTAAAGCTGACCCAATTAGAGATACTAATTCAAATTTTTTCAAAAAAAAATTCCAAGAGAGAGATAGATGATTTATATCTTTCATAGTTGAACATTATGATGAAGAATGTGCCTTCTCATTAAATTATTTGTTGTTGGTAAGTGGTTATGGAGCAAACACCAAACAAAAGTTTTAAATTAAAAATAGTCTTTCCCTACAAAAAAATTAAAAATAGTCTTGTTAACCGGTGTTCCCGGACATTAATTAATGAATTCAGTGCTCTCGGACATTGGTTAATGAATTCATAAAATAAAAATGTTGTCTTAAAAATATAAAGTGTTATTTACACATTTCTTTTTGTAGTGGTCGAGGTTTGAATCTCAAACCTTACATATATTACACAATTTTTAACATAATATTTACTATGTTTGTTTTTTAAACTGGTTAGTATTTTCTGATATACCAATCTAACTTAAACGACATGACACCAAAGGTTTATCAAACTATGAGATGTTTGACGGCTTTTTTTCTTGTTTCTAGAGTTGTCAACACTCAACACCAAAGGTGCATGTTTTTTTTTTTTGAAGGGAGCAAAGGTGCATGTTGTGTGTGGTTGTGCTGATATTTAAACAATATTTTTTGGTACAACCTTGTTGTTCTTTCTTCTCATTGATCAAAAGTAATAGAGATAGAAAAAAGGTAGAGAGAGAATAAGTAGATAATATGAGTATGAGAGAGAAAATTATACAAAAGTTATACAAAAATGATTGTACAAATATCAATTCTCGAAGAATAATCATGCATAAATATGATACAATTGATTATCTCTGTGTTGTAACGATTATCGAATTGATAAGAATCGTGTGTGATCATAACTAGTCTTATATTAAGAGAGAACTCATTTTTTAATCCATTTAATAAAAAACTAGTCTTATGATTTTTTTTTTAAATAAAAAAAAAATTCCGAATATTTACAGATGTCGTTTACTTGTATTTAAATGGCAATCTCTTAAAAATCAAACATTCATATGATTTTTTTTGTCAGGCAGTCTGTGGTTAGAATTCACCTTATAAGGTAAATAAGTGGGGTGTTCGGGGTTCGAATCCCGACCCCTACATATAATAATGCATTGTCCTACCAACTGAACTATGCTCACGAGACAAACTAGTCATATGATTTTTTTTTTGAGTTTTTCTAATTACACTCTGTTTAATCTTGGTTGCACCCCAAAATGACAAAATTACCCTTCCATAAAATTTAATTTTTAAAAAGCATCTTCCTTTTTTCTTGGTTACACCCTAAAATTCTTTTTCAGTTTAAGTAGGTCATGTAAACTTAGTGTCAGTGGGTCATGTAAACTGAGTTTAAGTGTACATACTTAAACTCAATTTAAGTAGGTCATGTAAACCGAATTTAAGTGTACATTTAAAAGTTCAACATTGTTCAATGATTCTACGTAATCTCATTTTAAGCATGTACATGTAAACTTATTTTAAGTAGGTCATGTAAACTAAGTTTAAATGTATATACTTAAACTCAGTTTAAATAGATCATGTAAACTTAATTTAAGTAGCTCATGTAAACTGAATTTAAGTATACATACTTAAACTCAGTTTAAGTAGGTCATGTAAACTCAGTTTAAGTTTACATACTTAAACTCAGTTTAAGTAGATCATGTAAACTTAGTTTAAGTAGCTCATGTAAACTGAGTTTAAGTATACATACTTAAAACTCAGTTTAAGTAGGTTATGTAAAGTAAGTTTAAGTAGATTATGTAAACTAAGTTTACATGAACTTACTTAAACAGAATTTAAGTTAACCTCAACAATGTAAAACTGAAACTGTCGTACACTGCAGTTGAACAAGAAGAAGAAAATTGAAACCAACGTTATTGAAAAAGAAGAAAAAATTCACTTATTTATATGCAATCGAGTATGAATGAAAGATGTTTTGATTCACTCTTTAATATTCTATAGAGATTAATTGAACATCAGGATTGTTTGATTGTTGGTGGATGAAAGAGAGTTAAATTTTAGTGTGACAATGAATGAAATCAAGATTTTAATAAAATTTATGTAAAAGGACAATTTTGGTATTATCAAAAACTTTTAAAAAAAATTGGGTGTAACCATAAATATATAGGGTGTGAATAGAAAAACTCTTTTTTTTAGTAAACATTTTTATGAATAACTTCCCCCTTAATATTTCTTTTATAGGAAACTTTGCCAAACTAAACTTTCCTTAAAATTGCATTTTCCATTAACCTCTAATTTTTTTTTTCCATTAAAACATCTTTATTTCTCTACTTTTTCTTATAAATCATTTAATTAGAATCTAATCTTGTAACTAGAGTTTAAATTTTCATGAAGACGGATGTAAAATGACTATAAATGGTACTTTAATTAATAAAAAATTAGCTCCTACCCAATTTAATAAAATAATAATTAAAATATTTTCATGAAGACGGATGTAAAATGACTATAAATGGTACTTTAATTAATAAAAAATTACCTCATACCCAATTTAATAAAATAATAATTAAAATATTTTCATATTTTTATAATTCTAAAATCTTTAACAAAACTTGGCAAAATACCTTTGTTGATCCTTAAAGTTTGAAACTTAAGTTTTTGGGCAAAATTCCTCTTTTGATCTTTAAGATGTGGTCGTTAACCACTCAAATTTCACTTTAATACATGAATTTTTAACTACTAAATATTAAAAAAAAAACTTTACTCCCTTAACTTGTGTTTTATTTTAGAGAGTTCTTACGAGTGTGAACAATATTTAACTTTTTATAAAATAATGATTTAAATGTGTTATTGGTTCCTGCACTTTCATCAGATTTTGGTATTGGTTCCTGCACTTTCTTTTTGTTTGACATTGGTCCATGCACTTTGTAAAAATATTGGTATTGGTCCCTCTGTTAACTTTCTGTTAAACAAAAAACACAAAACTAATGGAGTGCCACGTGACCCAATCATCTCACGCCATATGACACCAATACCAATATTTTTACAAAGTACAAGAACCAATATCAATATTTTTACAAAGTGCAGGGACCAATATTAATAGTTTTTTTTTTTTAACAGAAAGTTAACAAAGGAACCAATATCAATATTTTTACAAAGTGTAGGGACCAATGTCAAAATCTGATGAAAGTGCAGAGACTAATGACATATTTAAGCCAAAAATAATTTACCTTCCTATATCAATTTCACGGGAGAGTATTCAATTAAAAAAATACAACACCCTTGTAGTAATATCCCAATCATACTCTCACTTATGCCATAATGGATAATGGATAACGGTGGCAAGATTTATAACAAAAATGATCATGTTAACTTGTATCCTAAAGGCACATGTTAAGGAATTCAAAAAAAGCTATTTTGCATTGAAAAACATAATATTTTAACTTTTTAGAAGTTGACTACACGACTTTTGATACACATATTTCTATAATAAATTCCTTACATGTGCCTTCAAGGGCACAAATTAGCATTTGCCTACCAAAAAAAGTACTAAAATCAGCTCCATATATTTTATGAAACTGCTTTGAAAAATCAATTTTCATAAAATTTGTTAGCTAGGAAGAAGTCTACAACATAGGTATATAGAATCATAGAAACATGATAGCCTCTAGTGGTGTGGGTACATGTGTTGTTTTAATCTCATCCATTAATTATTAATTTAATAGCTTCTATTCATTCCTACCATTCTCATATAAAATACTCATTCTCATTAGATATGTCCCATGTATATATATATATATATAAAAAGAAGGTTGATTAAAACATAAACATAATGGATATCAAATGCTTATCAAACTTCGTCAACGCTTGAAGATGAGAATTACCGTCACATTCCTAACAAAAATTGATGGGTCAGTTGTTAAATTAATGTAAAACCGAATTTTTCAACATAAATTATGCATTATGTCATCGGCGAGCGCATCGTTCCTACGACCTCATCCTCTTTCCGGCACACTGCGAGCTCTTTCGCGTTCCATGCATACCGATACAAAACTTCAAATTGTACATCTGCAAGTTGCGACGGAAAGTTTCACAAAGTTTTTTTGAATTATGTTGTATTTTTCATAGTAAAAAGATGGTAAAATTACTCTTTTAGTCTCTTAACTTAATTTTAAGTAACAATTTGGTCCTTTATCTTTTTTTCATTTCAATTTGGTCTTTTTTGTCCATTTTCATATGAATTTTTAAGCTTAAAATTCATGATTTTATTTTCTTATGGTCTTTCAATCTTCAAATCTATGATCCTCGTCTATGTTTGCATAAGAATATTAGATTTGAAGCTTGAAAATGTATATAAAAATTGACAAAAATGACCAAATTGAAATGAAAAAAAAGATAAAGAACCAAACTGTTACCTGAAATTAAGTTAAGGGACTAAAAGTGTAATTTTGCCTAAAAAGATCTATTGAAACACGCTAAAAAGATTCAAAAAACATTGTTACAGAAGGAAAAAGCAATAACTATTGGCGTGTTAAGAGAAAGAAATAATACTTTTTTGGACCGAAGATGGTGTTTTATTGATTTCTTATGTTGCGAATTAGTTAATGTATATAAGCATACATAGATTCATATAGCCATTTTTATAATCAACCTTGCTCTATAACCTCTATGCGCATAACCAGCAGAAGGGTTATTTATGAGACTATGAGTAAACTCAAAGGTTCCGGCACAGTAATAAAGGTTGGAATTTCATTACTTACGGTGACTCTATATACTTCTATTTCATCCATTAACGCTGAAATCCTACGTGACAAATAATCTTTTGAGGAAGTGGTGATTTCCATCTCAGATCAAGAACTGAAATCAGTCTTATATTGTTCACTCATTTACAGTTACACAGGCAGTGGAAGTGATGTGTAACCACAAGAAGACCAACCAACAAACATTTTAAACACTAGCCTTGGAATGGGGAAAGCTTCCCCTTACCCTAAACATTTTGTTGTGGGTAACTAGTTATTTTGGACCATAAATGTGTAAGGTTCCGTCATATATAGTCCATGAATGTATCAAATTACAAACACATCCCAAGTGTCTCTTTTGTTAGTAATTTTATGGATAAAGTTGACTAACGGAAGACACATACGAGGACTAGGCAGTACAGATTCAAAAACCAAACTGACTAACCAAACATACATTTAAGTATGTAATTTTGATACATTCGAGGCCTACTGTGACAACACCTCACCCGTTTAAGAACCAAAGCAAATGCTTGCTTAATTTGTTAAAAGAAAATGAAGATAGTTCACTTCCAACAAAATCCTAATCTAAATTTGATCAGAGCTTATTATGAGGAAACATCAAAGACAAAAATGGTAATGGGATGTCATTTTATATGAAGATCATCAAAATTCTGTGATTGTATGTATATTGCTTACATATCCAAAAATAAAACATCTTTAAAGCCAAGCTTGCCCTCTACTTCATAACAAATAAAATAAGAACCAAATATATGGAAATGGAAGTACCTTTATTATGTACTTGAAGTTACAATGACTGATTCCGTTATAAACATTTCTTCCACATAGAGCAAACTATGATTCATCTCAGCAATAAAAAAATTTACCTACAAAAATTAACATAGTCCTTTCTATGCAGCAGGCAGAAGAACAGATTCTGCAAATGAGGTAGAGCCATTATTAGCTGCACCCTTTATCTTCAGAATAGATGTAATCAAATTATAAATCTCAACATTCTCAAATGAAGGTATCTTTCTCCCTCTTGCAAATTGAGGACCATGTCCAATAAAAATACTCCTCATGGAGAAAAATGAATTGTCATAACCATGTGAGCCGCCACATTCTTGATGCTTCGTTTTCTTCTTTTCAACCTTAAAACCTTCTCCAATTAAACCAATTATCGGTGGAATCCGATCACTTGATGCATAATGAAGCCTACTAGGTAAATCTTCTTTAAGATACATCCTCAAATTCTCTCCATTTACAACTTTCCCTGAACTTAATCCTTCATTCATCTTAGCAACAACATCAGACGGTACATTACCAGAAGACGGACGAATTGTAAGTACTGGAGTATGTGTAATGACCCAACTCTCTGGTATTTCAATCCAAGGAGCTAAATCATCAAGAAAAATCAATTTTTTATCACAAGTACCAACCATTCCATGATCACCTACCATAATAATAGTAACATCCTCAAAAACCCCTCTTTGTTCTAAACCACTAATCAACCTACCTATCATATTATCAATTCTAGAAACAGCTTTAGTAATCTCAGGATCATCAGATCCAACTTTATGACCTTGATGATCAGGGTCCTCAAAATAAAGTGTCATAAAATCAGGAATATCATCACTAGGCAAATCAAAATATTTCAAAACAAAATCAACCCTTTTCTCAAAAGGAACAGAATCATTATAATGTAAACAATACTTCAAAGGACAATCCCAAATACCTTTGTTTACCTCAGAACCAGGCCAAAAATATGTAGAAGCTTTCAATCCATTTTTCACCACAGTTTCCCATATGGGTTCACCTAACCACCATTTTGGATCATGGCTACCCATAAAAAATTGATCACCAGAAATAGGATCTAAAAAATGGTTATTGATTATACCATGATAAGCAGGGTAAAGACCAGTAGCAATAGAGTAATGATTTGGAAAAGTTAAGGATGGAAAAACAGGAATCAACCCTGTTTCAGCTTCTGTTCCATTTGAAATCAAACGAGTGATAGAAGGAGTAAAGGTTTTGAATTGATAACCAAATCGAAACCCATCTGAGGAAATCAAAAGTACAACAGGGCGTTTGAGTTTGGTGAGAGGACGAGCAAAACTGTTCAAAGGAGAAGAGTTATTGTTTTGGGTGGTTGTTTGTGATGAAGAGAGGAAGAGAAAGGCAAAGGAAAATGCAGCTGAGAGTGAAATGGAGGTGATGATGATGAGAGAGATGAAGAGGGTTTTGTTGAAAGAAGAAGAAGAAGAAGGGGTTGAAGAAGAAGATGAAGAATTTTCAGTGTTGAAAGAGAGAAGAGCCAGTGATGATGATGATGATGGTGAATCATGTTCTTGTTGATCTTGAGTTGGAATTTGTGTTGGTTTTGTTGAATTCAGTGACAAAGGATCTGAACCCATGTTAAGGAAAAACTAACTAGTTTCTTTTGTTGCTGTTTCTTGTTTTTACGAGGTTGTGATTTTGTTTGGATTTGGATCATGTCATGGGGTTTTGTTTTGTTTGGGAAAGGGAAAGGGAAAGGGAAAGAGAGAGAAGGTTGAGTGAAATTGAAGGATTTGAGTTGAGTTTGCTGTCCTGTCAGAGTGAATCTTCTTCGATGCTTATGGTTTGGTGGACTCTTTTGGAAGATGACGGAAGAACACAGCAAGAACCATGTTTGACTTTCATATTACTACTCTATGAGAAAACATATGGTACACTCTTTAACCGTTCTAAATTAAAAAATTATTCATTAAAAAGGTCAAATAAATTACTATTTGAGATCCTTAAAGATGGTTTTAGAGGCACTCGTTAACCTTTCTCTCAAACAAATTTATTTATTTTTTTCTTTTTTTCACCCAATTAGACATCGTCTTATTTTATTTTTGAAAACTCAATATCCAATCGAACAATAACTAATACAAAAGATTCAATTCCACCGCATATTTGCGAGAGCATCATTTGAAGGTCGAAATTCGTAATAAAAAAATTAAATATGGGACGTTGAAAGAAGCACACTGAAACCAACTTCATAAGACCAATATAATTGGATTCTCACCTTTTTTTTTTTTTTTTTTTAATAAAATAATAATCTGCAATATGGGGTCATGGATAAATTAATAAAGATTCAATGATTAAATTATGTCATCACATTAAAAGAACATTCCATTATCTCATCACAACATATTGTATATTTGAGGAGGTGGGAATATTGAACAAACTTTGAAGCAAAACAATTGTATAAATAGAGCACAGGAAAATAGACACAAATAAAATCTGATAACTTATAGAATTCCCTAACAAAGAAATTCTACATCTTAGGCCCTTGTTAATTTCTTGAAAATACCAACCAATACTCTAAGGCTTGTTTAAGACTTCCAGCCAGCAGAGCACCTTCCATTACAACACTGAGGAGTTCAATAATATAATCCACTTCACATGTGTTTCCATCGAACGTAGGACCTCCACTCTTCTTAAACTTGTTCAAACATTTTATGAATGTTTGACTGCACTCTTGGCTTAGGTAGTCATCTGCTTAACATCATCATCTATTTTGTAATTATTTTCATAATAATAATTTCATAACTTACCGCGTAATGAATAATGTAGAGAAAAGTTGAGAACTCACAGTTTTTGGCTTTCACACAAAGGTCATGATTCATGCAACAAGTATCAAGGTCATCACAAGGTGTCTCCCCAGGGCAACCACTATAATTAATCCCACAGTACTTTCCATAACTCAATAATGGAGGCACTATATATGTCAATCCAAAATTATAATACATATACTTTACTTAGTACATTTTTGTTCATCAACAACATAGATACATCATAAAAAAAATTAAACTTAATCCAATAAACTATATATAAAATTGCACCTGAACAGAAGTTTGACTCACATTTCCTGCTGCATGTTTCGTTCTGCAAATGAAATAGTTAGGCAAAAAGATTAAAAGAAGAATTAGAAATACATTGTTTTTTTAATAGTGTTGGAAATGAAATTGTAGATAGATATAGCATAAAGCAAGAGAAGAGGTGAACCATAGAGATGGTGACTCCTGTAGTTTGAACTCCAATATTGAGGGCAGAGACGGGAATGGATAAAAAGGTGCAATAAAAGAAGAGGAAAACAAGTACTGGAAGCATTTTTGTGGAAATTAATTTGAGAAGATAGTGTGAATGACTAATTTAATGCAGCTATGTTTAACCACATGAAACCCTCCACGTTATCTCTCCCTCATTATGAAAGGCCAAATGGTTGTATTGTTAGTGCTAAGTGGTGACTTGTACCGTAAGAAAGAGAAGAAAGTGATGCATAGTAAGGTGAAAACTGAGAGGATAAAGTTGAAAACTTTATTCGAAGGATAAGAAATGAATATCCATCTACACAGACAATGTTATTTATTATATCTACAACAAACTAAGGCAGAAACTTGCCACACAAGTTAACAAACTAACCAAACTCTAACTACTATGTTTGAATTGTACTTCAATATGTAGTTGATTGCTCTATAATATCTCATTAGAGCTTTTTATTACAAATCAAATGATATTTTGTTTCACTTACCCCTGAATATAAATTCTCTCAGATTATAATACTTCACTATTTATTTATGAAATTCAATGATTAATAAGAAACCAGATTTTAGAAAATTATTGTGAACTCGGGTACTGATCCCATAATTAAAGTGATTTGCTTGGCGGACTCCATAAAAAGTCAGCAATCGAACTTACTTACTATTACTAAGAAATAGAGTAGGCTGAACTCTAAAGAGCTGATACAAAGTGTGTCTTCAAATTTTAATGTGTTAGTCTAGGTTTTGCTTGAAAACAACTTATTTCCTTTTTTTTAGAAAAAAAAAAAGAAAAGAAAAGGAAATAAGTGGAATTAGTTTCCAAGCAAAACCTAAAGCTAACACATTGAAGACACACTTTGTATTATCTCTTCAGTCTACACTCACACGCGGGAAATCATTTATAAAAAATGAGATAATCAATTACATATTTTTAGTAACCTAATTTACACACCAAATTATCTTATATTTTTTAGAGAAATATTAATTATTTCATTTCATTTCAATTTCACTTCAAATGTGGTTTTACATTCCCTTCATCCTAAATTATAACACGCTTTTAGCTATTTTACATATATTAAGAAATGTAATTAGTTTGTAACAAAAAATGTAATTAATTTTGTATAAAAAAAATTATGAATGTTTTTTAGAGGGAGAAATTATCACGAGTTGTTTAGCAAAATTATCTTTATTTAATAGTATGGAAAAAAAATTAAAGAATTAAAAAAGTAGATTAATAAATTATTAAGGTTATAGTAGAAAAACTCACATTAATACTCCATTTGCATTTGAAAACAAATTATAATTTGGGATAACTTTTTCCCCACAACGACTTATGGATTGATCCAACACGGAAATTATATGTCACTTTTATATCATACCATTTAGTAATTTTTACTCATATTTTCCATCTTTTAATTTATCTTTTTCATATCATGAATGAAAGATAATTTCGTAAAAATACTCATAATTTAACTACATTTCTTAATATATGTGAAAGTGATGAATTAATATATAACATACCGAGGGAGTAACAATTTTTTTTTCTTCCACAACTTAACTCAAATTTCAAAATTTCAGATGTAACTTTAAACTCCGGCTCCTTATGTAAGTTTTAATGGTTATTTGTCATTTCGTTTATATATATAAAAAAAAATATGTTTTATTTTCAAAGTATAAGGATTGAGCTCATCAGACAACGAATTACAATAACCTTTGTGCTAATTAGCATCACAGAAATTTAACATCAGCCCAAGAGCCCTTGGTGACCGCTTTTATAATACATATTTTGATCTTCATTTCAATTTATTAAGTTTAGTAATTTCCATTTTAGTTATTATAATTTTTTTAAAAATTATTGGATATTTGAACCTGAGTTATGTTATTTTGACACAATTTTGACATCAAATTTCAAAAACAAATCAGATAGTTAATAAACTTCAATTACTTGGTTAATTATGTTAAGTAGATAGTTAATGAAGATAATGTGTCACAGCTCATTAAACATCAATTGAACTTGATTTATTGTGATCATGACTTAATCACAATTTCAAGTGTCGAAATATATATTAATCATCAAATTATGTTTAAATATACATGATTTTATGGTGTTAAAAATACACTTAAATTGCGGTTAATGACATTCTATTTTTTTTTAAATTCGATACCCGACCCAGGGATCGGCTAATTCAAAGAACTAATCCCACTATCCACTAGCGGGGGCTCTATTTAAGTAAGAGTAAAACTTTGTAATGGATTGTCCAACACAAGAATTGTTGGCACCTGGAAGACTCGAACCTGAGACCTAGAGTGGAGCACACTCCTAGGTCTCAAGTCTTCACCAACAGACCAACCTCAGGGGATCAATGGGTTGACACCTTTGTTATAATCATTAACTATATATTGAACTGCATTAACCATCTAATCTAATATGTTGTCGAATTTGATGCCAAAATTGTGTCAAAGTATCATTTTTCTAGCTCAAAGCCACAAAAAATAATGAAAAAAAAAATGCAGAAGATTTGATTGACTATAATGAGATTAACAGCTGCTATTGACAAGAAATGACAATAAAAATACTGCTCAAATTACACGTGCGCAATCACCAGAATCACATACTAAAACTGCAGTATCTCTGCTTATCTGACTAGCTAACTCGGGCTGGGCTTTGAGATATTCTCTCCTGACAAATGATGCAGCTTCAGTAGCAAGGTGCTCCTCCACAAGGGCAATACAGCATCCTCTAAACCCAGCACCACTGAAACGTGCTCCCAATACACCAGGAGCTCTCAATAGGATCTCATACAGTTGAATCAGTGGTTCAGAACCTTGTTAGACACATAAATTCATGATCGTCAGTATTCAATACTTACTCGTAGACATTCAAATTATCAAAGGTTAAAATGTATGCTAGTTTATGTCTCGTAAACATGAGGAAACTTTTAAAGCTCATAATAAAAAGAAACCAAATTAAACACTTCTCATCTGAAATTTGGTGTAGTTAAACATAATGAACTTCCAATGTAAAGCTTCCACCATGCGCATGCTACAAATGAGTTTCATAAATTCAAATGTTTGAATTATTTAAACTTAAACTAGACGAAATTGATACTGGGTGGAGATTTTTACTTTTTATCGGAGGGGGTTAATAAAGTCAATAAAAAAAATTATATCTGCTAACTCAAACGGGGCTGGTTAAGAGCAAAACATCAAGTCTGAAAGCTGTATAATAGTAATGCTATTGTGCACAACCATCAGTAAAGCTCCCTATCTTAATGACTTGCAGTGGTTGAAGAATTTCTAACAAGATGAATTAGACTTGTGAAGCAACTAAAATTTGTTCAACACGGATATAACACATCATCAGCTATACCAGTGACATCTGATCCCACCCTGGAATTTTGACCACTTTATGTGTCACTGTTACCCAACCAACATTTCACATTAAAAATGTCCAGCTGTTCAAATTAAAGCATGTGAAAAACGATTCATGATGTGTTTGCTTAAATAATTAAAATGTTCCTGAAAATTCATGTAAGAAACTTCATTTTGTCTTTTGTTTATGAATATACTCCTGAAAACCCCTCAATCTATTATTATTGAGATCGGGTAAAATCGAATTGGGAGAACCAAAATAGAAAATAAAACAGATTGCTTTCCTGAGAATCTGGACTTTAGTACAGAACAGAACATCAATTACCAGGGATTGGAAGAAATATTTAGGAAGCAAGAAAGAGAAAGAAAGATTAGAACAAAATATAGAACAGTAGAAAAGGAAAAAACAGAAATAATGTGCTGCAAAGCGGTAAAGGGAACAATACAAGTTTAAATCCAAACTTCTTTTCCATATAATTTTAATGGCTTCTAGATGCATTTTAATTTTTGCAGAACTTTTCAGGATTCAATACTTCTAGAAAGAAATGCAACTAGATATTGGAAAGTTGAAATCTATATAACAAAATGTTTTCCCACCCATATAGGTTTCATGCATTCAACTCATTTTCATCACAGAGGGACAAGAAGATGGAATTTCAGAATATATCAATTTAGAACTTTGGGGGTTAAAACTCATACCACATTCATAATTTTGAATGGAACTTCGACCAGAAGCAGCGATGAGAATTCCAAAATCTTCTAAACTTCCCGTTTCCCAAGCCTCAACTCCTGGATTAAACATTTACATTAACTACATTAAATCACATAAGCGGATATAATATAAACTCACCTATGATGCTGAGATTTACTGAAGCAATAAGAGAGATTTTACCTTTCATAACACGCATATTCTCTGAGAAATAATGCTCTGCTCTTTTGGCCAGATCAGGTTCTAATTTGCACTGCACAAACAAAATGCAGGACTACTTGATTATGCTAAATTCATAAATGGAATTCAGTTAGACATATAACACAGATGAAGAAAGCATTAAACAATAACAAATGCCTAGAACAAGTAATACATAACACATTAAATTAACTAACATGGAAAGAAACTATAGTGGATATAGCAGAATCAATTTACGCAAATGTCAATGTAACAAGTTTCGGCATTTGAACGTTCAAATTGGCAATATTGGATACCACAAGTGCCGTTAAGCTTTGGCATATGGAATCCCCCATTTCTACCTTGGAGAGTATCAACATGAATGCATGAGAGCTTGCTGAAAAGCTGGATGCAAATATTCAAACATATACTACTTCCCATGTGAGTTTTTCATTATGCTGTTTGTGCTCTAAGGGAACTCCAGTATAGTGTGAATTGCAAATAGCAAATCATCACATTTTTTTACAGATCCGACGAGAACTACATAAAGCAGAAATAAATTCAATCATAATACACCCTTTGATTTCACTATCAGAAAGAAAACCATATATGCTCTTCATCAGCCCTCAAAAAAAAAAAATCTCAATTTCACTCAGTCTCCATTGTGAGGAGCTTCAGGAACCGAGTAATTATTATTATTTATAAGGAAAATGGTTTACATGTCAATAGTTCAGAATACCAAAAGAGCTCTTTTTTTATTAAAATGATATGTGCCAAATACCAAACCAATTTGTTTAACCTGTTTATGCATCTCAGTTTCCAACGTCAGAGAAGGTTTTCCAGAACTTACACAAGCCATGATTGATGAATTTTGATATCATAGTGCAAGTGAATTGTTTTCCCTACTTTTCCAAACTTGCACAATAAAATTGTTTCCTTATAAAAAAAAAAAAGTACTTACTTATTCAGCTATAACTATAAGTTCATATCCATTCAATTAAGCTTGTACAAAATTAACATCAGTTAAGACATCAATTGCACATTATGTCATACATATTAACTATGATTGGGTAAATTCTTATGCGACTGAATCCAGCATGTAAATGTTTTGTACCTTGTGAGCCTCATAAACTTCTGGTGCAACTGCTTGGTAGAAAATGCAAAAAATAACTTAGACTAGTTAGCAGTTTGACAAAAGATAGTTCAAAAGCTATGATGGTCTCATAAACAAAAAAATAGATAGTTCAAAAGTGAGGAGTCAAAAATACTGACCATTTGATAGGATGTGCTCCGCTTCATGATCTCCAGATGCTCTGCAGAGTGAATTAAAAATAACATAAAACTCCTGGAACTATCGCACAAAGTTCCCTTGAAAAAAATTAAAGGTGCTAGGGTGCATGTGCTTCTGGTGTTTTTCGTTGACGAACGTGGAAGTCTAAAATTGAAAGTGTTTTGACAGTTTTCACAATCTGAATTTTGGTTCTGACAATAGTTTTTAGGATTTTAATCTTAATTAAAACCACTACTCTTTTAAAAGCAAATTGTGACCTTCGGGACTTAAAGGGTAATGTTGACAGATTTTGATGGTAAGTTGGTAACTGCTCTTAAGAGCTTAAAATTCAGAAATGCCCAACATTTTGCATGGAATATATGTAAAGCAAACACAAGTCATTGCGAACACATGAATGAAAACAGTATATATTGCGAGAGAAGAAAAAAATAGAAAAACTCACTCAAGAAGAATTTGTGCAGCCTCTTTACACTCTGCAACTCGCCTATTATATCCAGGGTTGGTAGTCAAAGCTTGCTTCAAACCAGAAAGAGCCAGCAACATTTTGGCTGCTTTCGGTTGTTCACTCTTTTTGTAATCTTGCACCGTTGGCCGGTGAATAAGCTTATATTCTTTCGTCTGCATATGCTAAACAAAGACACGATCAGAGGAGTGACAGTGTTTTGTAGTTATACATGAAAACGGTTTATACATCAGATATTCCAATATAAAGAAAGAGATCCGACCAAGGAACCTAAATATATAAGAACTAAGAAAAGTAGAAGAATCAAGCCCATAATGCAGACTATATTAGCTATGAAATATGAATATCAGACTTATTTTAAGGAAGTCAGGAGCTAGACAATGTTATGAGTAGGACATTAAATAGTGGTTTTTTGTTTTTAATTGGATTATTTTGCTTAAAAAATACCATGTGAAGAGCTATAAATGAAAATAATAAAAATAATACTGACAATTTATTAGTTATTTATACCGTAATGGATATCTAACCCATCCTTGTCCCAAGTGCAAACAAAATACTTTTGAATTTTCATGGTATATTAATATATTAATTAACCACTCATTAAAAAGAATATAAAAAAACAGCCGTGAGCATAAGATTGTGAAACAATCTTTACATTTTGATTTAAAAACTACGCTACCACTACAAGTTTGGAGCAGAAATTTAAGTTTTACGTGTGATAAACAGTTTTGCTATCCCTGGCATTTGGAAAATTAACTGCTCTCCCAGAAAATTAGACTTTGGAATTGAAAAACAGAGATGAATATATCAAAACATTTTCCCTGGGGATTCAGATGAGTAATATCAGGTGCAAATCTAGTTTAAAATGACCTCTCCATCCAAATTCTTCTCAAACACCTGTTCCCTCAGTACAGCCTCCTCTATAAAGGTCAAAAAGATACATGCATAATAGAAAATGATAGAAACAATAGGTAGTTTGGGAAAAAAAGGGGTGCATGAACAATATGATGCCAGACATCAAATCTGATTATGCAACTGATGGGTATCTGCTTAAAAAAATAAAGTATGATTAGAACTTGCAACGAAAGCACGCGAATACAGATATTACCTTGCAATTCATGCACATCAAACAACCATGCCTCGAAAGTAATATAGCTGATTGGTCCATTATGCCATTTTTCAGACCCAAATATTCATTCTCAATCAACCTATAATGAGAAATGTAATACTTAAGAGGGTTGATATTACAAGGCAATTAAAAAATAACTCTGGATCTTATTTGTAACCACGGTGACTGAAATGATGGAGACAGCATTAATTTCGAGATTTGATGGCATTCAACTGTAAGAAGCAGAGGTCTGTAAATAATATTACCCTTTTTTTAACAGACAAATATCAAGGTAGTTAAGGGCAAAAGGCATGTGAGGGTTTCCAATGCCTTGAGCTGAAAGCCACCAAAGCCGTACTAAAGAAGAGACATAAACACTGACTTAAAGAAGGCATTCAGATTACTTGATTTATTCGATTAGTTTTACAAAGCCATAAGTTGCTTGCCACCAGAGTCCAACAAATAACATATCCTTTTTATCATTCTGAGTATTTAGCAAGTTAGATTACTGGTCATTTAATATTTAACTCTTATCCAGAAAGATGCTTCTAAATGCCAAAATGTGGTGTCCCCTTCTAATGCCTCACTTTGATCCCTTTGGCTTGCCTTTTCATGCCTTTGACTATATCGATTCATACATGTGCTAATGTACCCATGGTTAAAGAAGAATAAATAGTGATGTCTCCAAAGATTAGATAAACTTACCTATCATATTCAATATTTTCAGTAGGAGATATTACTAAATCATTTGCATGCTCCAAAGCCAAGAGGTAAGCTACTCCAACCTGTGAAAAATTGAAAGTTGTAGTCCCCATCATAAAATCAGAAAACATGAGAAAATAGGAAGGGAGAAATTCTACTTACTGCGGCAGAAGAACTTAATCCCGAACTGTCCAGACCATCAGAACCACGTATGTATCCAATGATACCCTGTAAACATTGTGACAAGTAGGGATAGGTATACATTTCAAAACTACGGAAATCACTTGCATGCAATGATTTTCGTTCAAAGAAAACCAGAAATAAATTACAACTAGTTTCTCATTTTCTGGTCACAAGGTTTGAGAAAAGATATTTAGACTTACACCTGCACCTGTCAAGTTGTTCTCAAGAACAACCAGTGCTATGTAGGATCAAGCTGACAGATAAGTTCCAAGTTTATTTTAAAGTACCATATCAAATGCCATTGTTAGTAACCTTATTTGAAGAACAAAAACTTTAATATAATTAAAAAGATGTAAAAAAAAATGTGCTGAAAAGTGTTTCATAACAAGACCCTTAAAAAAGGATCTAATGAGTTGCAGAACATGACTACATGTTCAACACTTAAAATATGAAGGCCCGTTGAAAAAACACCCCATGAAAATACCACAAACAGTATTGCTTCCATAAAGCCGTGAA
This sequence comes from Medicago truncatula, assembly GCF_003473485.1. Lineage (NCBI taxonomy): Eukaryota > Viridiplantae > Streptophyta > Magnoliopsida > Fabales > Fabaceae > Medicago > Medicago truncatula. Next base: position 46,805,050 of record NC_053049.1, on the reverse strand, counting down.
CAGAAAGCAACTTAGAAACAAAATACAGCCATTACATAAAACTTCCTTTACCCTCACTTAATCAATGCTCAGCATTTACAAATTTTCTCCATGGTTCTTCTGATACACTTATGCTGATTTCTGGGTGTCTTTTTTAGTGCATTTTCTTATGCATGATTGCATGAAAAAATAAACCAGCCTCTTGAACCAAGTGCTTTCTGATTGCTGCAAATCTTGGTAATTGTTTGGTTATTTCACGCTATTTTTACTTAAGTATATTTCAGTTGCACCAACTTTTTAGTATGTTGGAATATTCATGTGTCATCATTCACAAAATAAAAACATAATGTCAAATAAAACCACATTTGAACATACTGTAATAGAAAAGTACAGATTAAACTATCATCGAAAGCTGCTACCTAGGTGATAGACAGAAAGGTGAATCATTGTGGTATTATCTCTTACCTTTGAAATATTGTGTCCCCTATTCTGTAGTGCATATACAGCTCCTCTAGCATAACGCCCCCAGTTACATTGTTCCTGTGGCTCGGAAGAATTCTCTGCCATGTTATCATTTTTTATCTTAGTAGTTTGCACTGGCTGCTGAATATCATCAACTCTATCAAACACCAAACACTTCACTCAACATTGGGCAAATTATATAGATAGTGTTATTTAGGAAGTCCAAAATGACAAAATTATGCAATGAAAAAGGAAATAGCCCGTTATCAGAATGGTAGTTGAAATGACAACAAGCTAGTAGCTAGATTGGCAGTTAGGTACTTTCATTCACCCAAGATAATATTGATAAATGTTAACAGCATTTTATTATTGGATGAAAATGATGAGTATCCCGCTGAATAAGGAGTGGGTTGTGCAAAATAAGAATTGGCATCCACATGGATTCATGGTAAACCATAAATTTCACCCAATAAAAGTTTGTTGTTATATTTCTCACATGATCTTATGAGCAATGAAGAGAACTTTTGAAATTTTAAAATAAACATTAGGAAACAGTAAGCCTGATGGTCACTAACCACATACCTGAACTTCACTTCTCCTTGAAACTGTCCCGAACGAATTACAAACTACAGAAAAGAAAGAAAAAAAGTCCCACAGGTTACTCATCAAACAACCAAAGGCGATGTTAAGTAAGTACATGTGTGTGTGAGATATATATATATATAGAGAGAGAGAGAGAGAGCAGTCTAATAGCACTGGTACTGTTTAGTTATATGCCTAGCTTCTAATTGAAAGAAACAAAAGCAATTTCCAGATATTTTCTCGTGTTTTTCGAGATCGATATTTTAGAACAAGATCGAATTTCACCTCATCACTTCCAGAAGGAGTGAACCCCAGAAGTATTCCCTTATTGATTGTCATAGCTAAAACAGTCCCACCCTACAAGACACCAAAGTGCAAGGTAACTCGTTCAAATTTCAGTTAAAAAATTCGAGAATATATTAGCTAATCATTGAACAGGAGAAATTAATCTTCCAAGTCCCAGTGCTTCTAATACCTAATATTGCTTAATCAAACAAAAGTTTCCCTATAAAACATGCCCAAAGTCAATCATCAAGTTTAGTTAGCAATAACAAAACAGAGATATGTATATATAAAAGTACCTGATGATCAATATGTGCCCCCAAAGGACAAATACGATAGGGTGATACGACAACTCGAACATCCTCTTTCTTCACCTTTGCCATTTGAGAAACTTTCTCTCTCATTTCATTTAGCTGCAGATTACAAATTTACATACACACACTAATCACATTTGCCATTTCATTATAGCTTCTAATTCAGGTTCTCTCCATATTTTTCAGAGATCTAGCAAATCTCAAGAACGAGAACAAGTATTGAAGTTGGCGAAATGCCACAAACCAATTAAAATGAATAACCCTACAAACTTAGCATTTCTACCATGACAAATTAATCTGTGGACTCTAGAGCAAAGGCGATCCGATCCGTATGAAAATGCAACTCCTACGTTCTAATTATTTCCGGAAATGCAAGAAAATTTTGTTCACGTCTCAGTTTCCAAATAAATAATTGCAAGATCTATGTATGTATTGAATCATATTAACAAACAGCTTTAGAGCATAGAAAACAGCAATGCGGTGAATGAAATAAAATAAAATAAAATCAAAGACGCGATGCAGCGGAATGAATAACGTACCTCTGTATCAGAAGGCCAACACGACCCAGCCATCTTCTTCTTCTTCTTCTTCTTCGATCGGAAAATTCAACAAACAAAGCGAAGCATACAATACAAGTGATTAATGTGAATAAGATTACATTACATAAAATAGCAGTTGGTAAATGGTTGGTGAAGCGCCAAAATCGGTTTCAATTGCAAGGTAAGGTATCCAATGATTCGCGCTTCTTTGTTACATTAGAGTATGATTGATTATGATAAGATATGATATGCATGTCATTGCCACCAAACACTCACCATTTTATGTTGTCGGTGACCGATACGGACAATTTATGTTGGTGTCATTTTATTTATTTTTTATCATAAAAATTATCAACCTTTATTTTTTGTTTCTATATAAAGCAATATTCAATATTTAGTTCCATATAATCTTTGTCAAAAGACTTTCTCCCATATTAACTTTCTGCATGTGACCAAGTGTCATTGAATTTATAGCCAACGGAAGTGTATGTGACAGGTGTCGTCTGAATTTTTTAATAATAATAATGTAGCAATTTCATTAGCTAAGGAAGAAAATAAACTTAGAAATTTTACATTGAAGTCCTTAAAAATTTAAAGAAAAAACATTTACATTAGATTCTTTAACATGTGTCCGTAAGACCTTGGTTAGGAGAAAAGTGTCTGCATTTAATGTATGATACCTCTTGAGACCGAAAAACTAAGAGTATATGAGTGAAGCTCCTGCTAAGCTAGGAAAGACCCTATTAACTTGGAGCCTTTATACATGGACCACCTTAAGTGAAAATGAAGAGGATCTTAACTCCCTTAGGTGGCATACACACTTTGACACCCACACACAATTGTGACACGTGGCAAAAACATTAAAAGAAGATATGAGAGAGGTGATGGTATGATGTGAAATTACTACAATACCCCTACAACATGGAGATGTACATGAAGGGTGTCTATTTATTTTTTCCCTTGACCATTAACTTGGCTCTAAACAAAAGTGAGTGATCAGCTAAAATATACATGAATGAAAATGAGTACATTTTGGATATGAGCATTAGCAATGAGTCCAAGATGTTTGAGCTATAATAAACTCACCAAAAGATCCATACGAAACTAGTATCCAAAACCAATTTTGTGCATGTTGGCAAAGTTTGCACAAACCATATTGGCATTGAGGTATGCTAATGTGAGATGTTGCCAGTTAGGAGAAGGTTGAATTCTATGATTAACCTGATCATCATCAATACGAATCCATTGGTCCTTCCATATGCCAATTAGGAGAAGATTTTTTTAGTCTCTTTAAAAAAAATTAACTTTTAGTTCCTAAAAAATTTTCATCTTCACTTTTAGTCTCTCCTTTAAAGTAAATTCATATATAGAATTCATATTTTTGAATAAAACTTTGTAGAATAATTTATAATATTATAAAATCTCTACCAAAAAAAATGAAATATTTAACAAAACATGAATTAAATATGAATTTTTATATTTTTGGCTGTTAAAAATTCATATTTAATTTATGTTTTGTGAAAAAATTCTAACTTTTTTAGTGAGTTTACAATATTCAACACATTTCTGCACAATTTCATTAAAAAATACGAAAAATTGACTTCAAAATTGGAACCAAAAGTAGTAATTGGAAATTTTATAGGAACTAAAAGTTAGATAATTTTTTTAGAGAAACTAAAACGAAAAAATAGTATGTCTATGAAGATCAAAAACATATTTAACCCAAAAAACGATTCATCCCACTTTTCTAAAGTAGTATATTATAAGTAAGGCTTAATTACACCACGGGTCCTTTATGTTTGACGTTTGTAACAGATAGGTCCTTTAAGTTTGTTTTGTAACAGATAGGTCATTTAACTTTGTAACAGTATACAACTAAGTCCTTCCGTTAACTCACCGTCAAAAAAACGCTGACGTAGCTGTGAAGTCTGTGATGTGGCATGCAAAAGGCAAAAACATGTTATTAATTGGAAAATGTTATGATTATTTTTGAAGATTGCTGATGTAACTTGCATGTTGTTGGCTTTAACTTGTGTTATTGCAACAATAAGCTTGATATTTAATCAAGTAAAGTGAATAATCCTTGTAACATGTTGTTTTTTTTAGTTTAATTTAAGCGTGCAATCATGTTAGACGATGAAACATTGTTGAGTGTAACATTAATGTAATGTGTTAAGTGTTTTGTTTTAAGAAAATAAATGTTTTGTTAACGGAAGGACTTAGTTGCACAGTGTTACAAAGTTAAAGGACATATCTGTTACAAAACAAACTTAAAGGACCTATCTGTTACAAACGTCAAACTTAAAGGACATGTGATGTAATTAAGCCTAAGTAAATACAAACTAAATCGAAAAAAAAAAAACTTGACCTTCACGATTGAAATAAAATGTAAAAGATAAATATGTTAGATTTTTTTCATCAAATTTGCTCGAACTGTTTTAAGTAAAAGGTTTTAGTTTAAAGTTTAAAGATGTGAATTTTATTGGTGACGAAAAATATATTCATCATTATTTTGATTCCTCCTTAACAATCAATTTTTTTTATTGTTTTATAATTTGGTAAGTACTTGCATTCAGTCCCAGTTTGGATTGAGTTTATTTTAAGCGTATGAAAAATAGCTTACGTAAATAAATAAACTTTTATTTTAATTTATAAGTTTTTACTAACGAGAATTGTATCCTCCTAAACCGTTTTTCCATAAACTATTTTAAAAACTTATAAATAATACATAACAACTTGTTTATTTGCATAAGTTGTTTTATATAAGTCCTAAAATAAGATAATCCAAACGGGCCCTAAGTAGATTCATTAACTAATTATGAAAATAGTAATAATTAATGTATACAAATCTGGGTGCCAATTAAGTAAAATAAAATCAAAACCAGCTATATATAATATTCCTTGTCAAAAAAAATATAGTACCTTTGGAAATTATTTATCAAATAAAAACTCTTAGCATTAACTAATTTCTGTATATTTGAAATTTCTTAGAAACAACATGATAATAAATCTTGTAAAAAAAAACATAATAATAAATCTTCTCCAAAAAAAAAAAACGTAATAAGTAATTAAATAAATAAATTATGAACTTTTTTATCCTTACTTTATAAATGTTAGAAAAACATAAATACTATTGGATTTAATTTGTAAAAAAATGCCCTCACTTTCCTATTTATGATGCACCAAAAAATGATGTGCCTAAAAATAATTTATTCTTTTTCCTTTTTCCTTTTCGTTTAAATTGTGAGATATTCTTTTTTCTTTTTTGTACTCAATGAGATATTCTTTTCTAAATACAAAACGATCAATTCTTTGCCAACAAGGGTGTTCATTTGCATCCAACCACAAACACGTCTATATTAAAATAAGGTTGTAAAAAAAAAAATTGTCAAAAAAAAAAAAAAACCTATACCAAATGAGGTCGTATGTTTTTTTTAAATTTTTTTAATACAAATGAGCACATGTTGCGTTTAAGATACACACAAATATCGTACTCCCTCCGTTTCAAAATATAAGCAAAATTCTTTTTTTAGGTTCATTCATTTAATGATGTATGTGGTCTATATTATGAACCACATACATCATTAAATGAATGAACCTAAAAAATGAATTTTGCTTATATTTTGATACGGATGGAGTATATTAAACTGATAAAAATACCAAAATTGTTATGTTGGTCGTGGTAATATGGGCTCGAACTACGACTCCTCAATTTACGTGTCTGAATTTTCAATAATTATTATAATTTCGTCTATCTAAATAAACACCGTGTTACGTGTATTGACGAGACCGATTGGTAGTAAAAATTTGATTTTGTAATCTTAATCATCAAATTTTGAATTATGTCGTCATTAGTGTCCCTATGATTAATGAGTACTTCTCCTTGCCCAATTTTTAAATAAAAAACAAGATAAAAAACGTGTAAATGATTGAAATGACAATACCATATATTTAAAATGTTAACAACAATGTCTTGTGATCCTAGAAATCGTATGACAAAATACATTTGATTTATATTATAAAGGAGTTCATACTCCCTCTATTGATTAGGACATCATCACTTAAATAATTGAACTCAAGTGACTAATAAACTTCAGTTAAGACAAATCGTTTGAAAGAATTTAATTTAAAATTTTGTCTAAACAATCTTTGTTAGACTTAATTACCTTATGGCAGAAATTTAGATATACTTGTGCCCCTTTCTTGAGAATTAGTTGGTTTAGACAAATAAAAGAACAAGTTTAATAAGGTAAGTACATGATCACAATATTCCTTATATAAGCCGTTCATGTTATTTTTTACAGAAGTAGTGCATATGTATAATGCCTTTCTTATGCTATAAATACTGCTTATAATTAAACCCATTTAGTTTATAGAATATAATATAATAATATTTTTGCGAGGCAACTCCTCCTATGGCTGGTTTCAAACAACTCATCATGAGATGGAAGCACAAGACTCTTCATCGACATTTCTTTCATTGCAATAACAACGTTGTTATCCATGATTCTAATAAAACACGTACTAACAAAGTTCGATCCGGTTATCTTTCTGTTTTTGTAGGGCATGAACGTCTGCGTTTTACAATTCCTCTAAGGTTCCTTAACCTTAATATTTTTAAGTGTCTACTTAGAGAATCTGAGGAGGAGTTTGGCCTTGGTGTTAAGGGTTGTTTGGTTCTCCCTTGTGAAATAACTTTTTTCAGAGAAATTGTGAAGCATGTCAAGAAAGATGAGCATAAGTACGGCAAATTTTCTTTGGAGGAGTTTGCAAACATGATTTTCAATTCTTACGAGGAAAACAACAACATTCTCTTCACTCCTCTCTTGCAGAAAGCAACATGGTGTTGGTAGTTGTATAAAAAATAAATCATTGCTCTTTAATTTTATGTATGTAGTTTTATTGGTGAATTTTAAGGGGAGGGTTCTATTAAGTCCCTCGTCGGTGGACCACTTCGAACAACCATCGAGAGTCATTAGATTGATCAAATTCATATATGATATTACACACTAGATCACACATTCTTATTTATTTATTTTTTAATAAACTATTTATTTTTTCTTCCTTCCATGTTGTTCATGAACGCAAGAAAGGTTGCACGTCCAAGAAAACCGCTGTCCTCAAAACTCCACTGCCGTCCTCACAAATCCTATCTGAAAATTCTTCCACTCATTTTTTTCGTTGTTGAAATTATAAAGATGGAAGTTTCATTTTTTTTTAATTAACAAATCATTGCTAGAATGGTTGAAATCAAAGGATCCTGCTATAAATATATCTTTTAATGAATCTTTAGGAGAGAAGTGTTTCTAAAGATTGGATGAAATTAAGGGGTGACGTGATCAGGGGCGATTCCCTTTGCAACAATCGGGTAGCATTGGCTACCCCAAAAGAAAAATAAATCTTGCATAATTTTTTATTTTTTTTTAGCAATAAATCTTGCATAATTGGTATAGTATTAAATGTATTATTTGGCCACTCCAAACAATTTTGTTGGTTTAAAAAGTGGTGATTTTAAAAAATACTTATAATCTATTTAGTTTAGTGTCAATTATAAATAAATTTGACTTTTTAAAACTTCATAGAGTACAACTTTTATAAATAATTATTGTTAGATTTTATTTTCTTCGCTGTCATTTCATTTAATATAAGTAAAAATTATTGTAAATTTATTTTACTTATTAATTAAGTTTAATATACTAATTTTTAAGGTGAATTTTAGGGTGAGGGTTCAATTAAGTCCCTCACTGGTGGACCATCTTAACAATAATTAAGAGTCATTTGATTAATCAAATACATAATTCTTATTATACACTGTATACACTGAATTACAATTCCATTCTTTTCGTTCTCGTTTTCTTCCTCCCCTTCTATGCTCTATTTCCTTCAGATCATATGTGTTAAAAAAGGGGGAACACCTCTTCCCCACCCAATTACTTCTTTAGCCTATAATTTCTCTTTTATTTCTTTTTAATTTTGATGTTACTTATTTTGTTTTTTAGTTAGAAATTTGATTATGCCAAAATAGAATGCAATATCAAATGATTCGTAGTTCACATTTTAGACCCTTGACTTTAACATGGGAAGTTGATATCAGACGTTTGAGGTTTTCAGATTTTTCAGAAAATTAATCTTCCATTGTGTTGCGTGCTTGATATTGAAGATACAGTTTTTCAATTTTACCATTGAAGCATAATGGAAAAAATCTGGAATTAGTAAAATTTTGCCATGGAATAAGGGACTGAATTTTCGTTTGTGTGGACGGACGAGGGATTGTGTTTCACGTCAATTTTTAACCCAGGAATGGTTGTGAAAATAACCTGACCTTAGAGCCATGGTTTTTATTGGTGAGAGAGAAGATATTTGTTATCCAGTGTAGATGATGTACAACAAGATGTGTGTAATTTGATTAATCTGACGCCTTTTAATAGTGATCCACCGGTGAGAGACTTAATTGGACTCTCACCCTAGAATCCACCAATTTTTAAAATATATATATTTTTCTTTTTATATTTGGCCCCCTCGTAATATAAGATCTGGTAGTACAACATAATTTAATGGTTTTTATTCGTGGTTCACCATGAACCATTTAATTGGTCGTTCACCCACCAGTTTTATCTAAGTATTAAATAATCACGTATAAATTGTATTAGTTGTTTAAATTCATTATGTTAAAATTTCAATGTGATACAATTATGTGTACTATTTTTTAACTCTTTGTTTTTTGACGAACTGTGTGCTCTTCTGTTCTTTTTTAAAAACATTATTTGATGTATTTATTATATCGAAATAATTTCTTCTTTTTTTATTATCATGTTTTTTTTACGAAATTCTCATACACAACAGTTTGAGATCGAATTTATCACTGTTTATTTAAGGGCTTCAAATTTCTTACCACTTTAATCAATATATTGTTGGTTATTGAAATACTCTCTCGGATCATAATTATAAGCAAAAATTAATTTTTTTAGGTTCATTAAATAATCAATGTATCAGGTCTATAAATTTGATCAGATACATTAATTATTCAATAAATTTAAAAAAATTATTTTTTATTTATAAATGTAATCGGATGGAATAATTTTTTATTTGACGTTGTTACTCATATTTGTGTCTACTCTATCAAATAAATATGATATTCGTGTTCGCACAATATCTTTATGGGTAACCATAAAACAACACACTTTTTTTTTTTGAGCAAATAAAACAAGACACTTAATAGACTAAATGATTGATCTATTTAATCTACCTTGCAATTGTTGATCTTAAATCAAGTTCAATTTTTATAATTTTCAACAATTTCTTTCAAATAGAATTTGTTACAAATATTGTCTATAATATTCCAATTACACATAATTTTTATTAATTTAGTGGGAGAGACATTACACGGTCAGTCATATAGTGTTTATACCAGTTATAAAGATTTATTTTAGAGTCTTTTTAACGGGTTTTCATTTATTTTAGTTGAATTTTTGTAAATAAATCATTTGAAGAGCATGGAGGAATAATTATGTGTATAAAACGTTGAACCACGTTGAATCGTCCAAATCATACAACTTTGCAATCGTGTAATACCTTTTACTAGATGTATCAAGCAAGCTATTGGGGTATAGTCACCACAAACATTTCAGCGAGGAGAAATTAAACATTAAATAAAGAAACACATAAGGTACAACTATTACCCAATGTGTGATGCGTACTATGAGTTATGCATTGCGCATCTGTGGAAAATTTGAAAGTGTGCAGCTACTAGACAACACACAATGCGTGCATTGAGCAGTGTTGTACGACACATGGCTTGGAAGAAAAACATAAATATCCCGTCATTGCCTGAGACACGCCATGCGCTAGGAACTGTGCATCGCGCACGTCAGTTACTAAAGTTATGAATCGTGAATTCTAATGGACTTTTAGTCAACCGATCAAACGATAGAAAGGAGACGACCTTGTTGGCTTCATGTCACACAAAATTTCTTTTCATAGTTATTTTAATTTCTTTTTGTGTTATTTGTTCTTCTCTTTACGTATAGCTAATTTCACTTTGATTATGTTAAGTAGATAATCTTCTTTGAAATTGCTTTAACCATGTAATTTGTGAGTATATTTAAATATAATTGTTTTATTTTATTTTATTCAATTATACCTTGTTCTTAATGATTTTGGTGTGTTTGTAAATGTTCATAAAATGATGACATCAAACCAAAAAAAATAAAATGGTTTGATCTCATTGACTATTAACCCTAGGCCGTAGCTGGGAGATTATCCCTAGTTATAACTGTTCACACTATTATAGTTTAGTGATAATCTATTACAATCTAGTGACAAGAGTTTGATGGCCATTTAAACCTTCAAAAGATACAAACTCACTTAAGAAATTAGAGGATTAATATATTCCATTTTTATGTCTTAAAAAAAATAAAAATTAGAGGGTTATAAGTATAACCTGGAAAAAAGTACAAGCAACCTAATTATTGACCTAGCTATTTTGTTCAAATGTCTTAAAACTAAGTAGGCAATCGTAGATATTGGACATAATTACTGAGTAGTGAAATGAAAACCACCTTATCATATAGGTAATCCAAACTTTACCATGTGCATCCCCCCCAATTTATGCATCCTTGTTACAGCTGACTTTTTTTTTAAGGATAGTTACAGCTGATATTGTTAAGTAGAATTTTCACAATCCATACGAAAACAAACTTATATAAATATAATTACATGACGACAATTTAGTATACCGTCTAAATGACCATCAAGTTTTTTGGCACCGCTTCCTGAAATAATTTCAACGAGGCAATTTAAGTTCTTACTTTGAATTTATTTTATTTTGTATTCAATCTATTTTATATACACACGCACGCTCAGCAAAAAGAAAAAAAAAACAAATATTTCGAAAACAATAAAAAGATCTAGCATAGTCTGTTCCTTATTTTTTTGGCTTCGTATATTCTGAAAAGTTTAATGATGGTGGATTGAGAATTCAAAATAATTTTGCACGCACAATCAATTAAAATATTTAGAATTGTTATTAACTAATGTTTTTAATTTATATGGTAGTTTTGAACGTTTTGATCGGATGTGTATGTAAAGTTGTTTTGAACTGTCGACCCACCATCATTAAACTCTCTAAAACTCCAAATATTTTATTGTTTTTTAGGGACTCAAGTATTTTATTGTTATTTAATTTAGTTTTAATTATATTTTTACACAAAAAAAAAATTAGCTTTACTTTTTAGTCATATATCGTTGTTTTTTTATTTGTTTTGTTTATGTTCTAAAAAATTCTAAAAAGATTTGTTCGTACTTTATATTTTCTTTTTAGTCATATCTTTGTTTTTTATTGGTTTTGTTTTTGTTAAAAAAAAATCTAAAAAGATTTGTTTTTATTTTATATTTGTTATCAAATATTAAAAAAATTACAAAAAATATTTCCTTTTTTATTTTGTTTTATTTTTCAATTAGATATTCCCAAAATACTAAAAAGATTCATATCCCCCCTTAAATAAACTAAAAAGATTCTTTTCTTTTCTTTTATTTGGTTCACTTTCATCGCTTACATTATTTTCTTTAATTTTATGGATAATAGTCACTTTGATCCATGAATGTGTCATAAGTAGTCAGAATAGTCTCTTAATGTATTAAGATTTTAAAATAGTCTTTGATTATGCACTCTCGTAGTCAAAATAGTATTTGACGCTCAAATAACCTTTCAATGCTCACAATAATTCTTTTCATATAAGGATTAAAATGACAATAAGTAAGTGCTTATAAGGACTGATGTGACAATAAGTAAGTATATTGAATGACTAATATGACAATATTGATGAAACATTTTAATATCAAAGACAACTTTGACTAATGGATTGCACAATCAAAAATTATTTTAAAAATTTTATACATTAAAGAACTATTGTGACTACTCACTACATATTTAAGGATTAAATTGACTATTAACCTTTAATTTTATGTCGTTTAAAAACAATAACAAAGAAAAATAATATCTTTGTTGTACTCTTTATGTATTTATTAGGAATCACCTCATTCCTACATCAAGAACATACAAGCACCAATGTGCTCCACTGCCTTAGGCGCTAACAAACTATTGAATAAAGTCAAAGCGAGTCACTCCAAACGAACCGAATTATATTAAGAACAAACTAAACCAATTCACATAACCAAAAATATGAACAATAAGGAGTGAATCGTTGGACACTTGGGTCTCACCCCGACATGTTTGACCACTTCGTTTAATTAGCTTTATTGTTGCTTAGAGAAATGATATTTGTACAATCATTATGTGATATTTTTTTGACAACCCCTCTTTCATACTTACATTATATTTTTATTTTCTATCTTCCTTTTTTTCTCTAATTTGTTTTAGACCAATATAAAGAGAGGGAAAAAATTTGTCATGATAGTTGTCAAAAATGGTTGTTTAAATATCACTACTCTTTCTTTTTTGTGTAAGTTTTATAATGGTAATAGTCACCTTTTGGTCGTCTACATTAAAAAAACAAAAACTCCGCATAGAGTCTAAAGGGTTATGCATAGCAATATTATGTCTTCTAGGTTCATGAATGTTGTGTTTACGAGGATTAATTTTGTCATCCAAAAAGGTCTAACGGTATAACTTGTTGTCCGCTTGCCTCCTATTCTTGTGTAAGTAATATTGATAGTAAATATATATTCTTTCTTCAACTAATTATTAATCTTAAAATTAGGTTCTCTCCAAAAAAAAATTAGGATTTTTTATTTTTTTAACCAAATCCTTTTCTTTTACACCAATCTTTTTACCAAATCTTAATCATTATAGGATTTCAATATACTACTTGGCAATTTGTTAAGTATAGTTTACTCAAAAATAGGGAAGTAACCGTATGAAACAAAAAATAGAAAATTGCGATAACAAACTTCCAAGTAAATGTAATTGAAGTGATTTTTAAATAAGAGTTATGATATTTGTACAACAACTTTGATGACAACTTTTATTCACTCCCTTTCTATTGGTCCAAAACAATAGAGAGAGAAAAAAGAAGAAAGAGAGATTAATAATATAATGCGAGTATGAGAGAGAAAGTTGTCAAAAAGTAGATGTACATATATCATTTATCTTTAAATAAAGTAGAGATAAAATTGAATAAAGAAAGAGTAATGAATGGGACAGTGAAGTGATTTGATTAGGATTTTAATTTTTCCACGCTCCTTTACTTTGTAATTTCCTATTATACCCCCACCAAAAGAATCGGTAGAAAAAAGAACAAACAGAAACACAGTGATTCTCCAGAGCCCAAACCCAATAAATTCACTATTTATTTAACTCAAAAAACCAAACCACAACCAAAACCATCTTTCTCATATCGTAACGCTCAAAATCACAAACCCTTATTCTCTTCCCTTTCAAAGTTTCAAGTTTCAATGGCTGGTACGATGAAAAAAGTCGACAAGATTCGTCAAATCGTGCGGTTGAAACAACTCATGACACGGTGGAAACAAATCAGCCTCCGACGTTGTTCTCTTCGTTCCGAAACAACCACCGAACCATGTGTCAATCCTCGAAGACAACCACCTTCAGGTTTTGTTTTCGTTTACGTCGGATCGGAACGACACCGTTTTGCTATCCCCGCTCGATTCCTCAACTTTCCTGTCTTCGCTGGTCTTCTCGATGTAACCGAAGAAGAGTTTGGTTTACGAGGTAACGGCGGTTTGGTTCTTCCTTGCCACGTGAATTTTTTCACGGAAATCGTCAAACGGCTTCATAAGAATGAACATAAGTACGGGAAGCTGTCTTTGGAGGAGTTTGTGAAGATGCTCTCTGAGGTGACTTTGTTAGAGTCTTGCAAGGAAAAGGAAAACGTCGTCGTTTTGGCTCCTTTGTTGGAGAGAGCTTTTGTTTAGAATCTTGACTTTTTGTACATGAACATGAGCTTTTATTTTTATTTTTATTTTTATTTTGGTTCTAATCGTCCTTGAATCCCATCCATACAGTGAGTGATGGATTTCAATTGAGATGTTGGTGAACTTGTCCTTAAGCTTTGATTTCTAGTTTGGGTTATCTTTTGCTATTTGTTATGATTGATACCCAATATTTTTCTGCTATTTAAGGATGATCGAATTTTAATGATCAATGACAAATTTTATTATTGTTCATTCATACTCTAGATCTGTGTTGTGTTTTTTTTTTAATTTTTAGGATTCAATGTGTTTTTCCTTCTTATAATAACATTATCAATTTATTTATTCTTCTTAATATTAATATTTATTATTATTATTATCTGCCATTTTGCTTTCTTAGAGTAACAAGCTAGTAGAATAGAATAGTAGATGCTGTTGGAACAGTGGCCGCAGTAAATCATCTTTGCCATTGATGGTTGGAAATTTTAAATTCTCAACTTGTCAAAGTTGTTACCATGTGAACCAATTGATCTGATCTCTATCCAATGGCTTTAGCTACATTGAGTGCAGGGATCATTAATTCCAATCATTTAATGATATATACATACCATGCTGCCTCGTAGTGGCAACAAAAGATCATGTTTTCCGTTGGGAACATTTGAAAGCAGGAGAGAGTATCAACAAGTTTTAATTTTTATTGTATTATTTATTATTAGATGTGATTTGATAACAAATCAGGCCGATATATGCTCTTCTTCATATCACAGTTATGCTTTGGTTGGCCATGATAATATTTGAGTTCAATTCAGTTTACAAGAGTCTTTGTATAGAGATTATTATGATTGAAGTTCTTGTAGTTGATCACTCCCTTTGAAGAATGATTAAGCTATTATTCTTTTATGGACATTCTAGCTGTCACCCTTATAATTATCATGTCTTTTAAATTTGTCATCACATTAACATTTGTATCGTATCTTTCATTATTAATTATTTTTTGTTTGGAAAAAACATATAAACCTATACAAAATTTTGCTCTATTAATACGAAGATAATTTATTAAAAAGTTTCTAAGCATGATAATGAGTTGTACCGTGAAAGGTAAAAAAGTCTACGGATGTGTTATAGTGCAAAATCGAGTTTTTTCTTTCTTTCAAGCATAACCTAGCTTAATCTAACCATTCTCACCTAACCTAACATGGTTTTTGAACTAGAAGACTTATTTTAGTACACAATCAATAGAAATGAGTCATGACTCTTGAGGAGCTTCATATTTTGAATGTTTCACAATCAAAACTTATCTACAATATGACGTTAACATATTTTAGATAAGAAGTGCATTGATAAAGAGGTCTAATATTAACAATAAAATTATTGAATTCATGGTATCAATCAATCAACTTTTATTCAATGTTTTTTTTTGTTATCATATTATCAATACAAAGTTTTTAGTGTCATTATTGATGACTAATCTCAAATGTTTAAAATCGCCTATGTACAAGTTAATGGTTAAAATAATCCGAGGTACTTCATTCTCTAACCAAAATTGTGTTTTGAAATTAAAAGAGTAAGATGTTTATCTCAGTAGGTGATCGAACCGAAATGAACTCATGAGGCTAAGCTAACCTATATAATCTTTGAGCAACTAGTGGTACTTAATTTTTTAAAAGTTACACAACAGGGCTCATTATCAATATATATTCTTGTACTCTATATAACATAAATACATAGTAGTCACATAAATATAATAATCTATGTAGATTTTCATCAGGTAGAATTTTAGCAAAAGGAATCTCGCCTTTTTGTTATTTTTCTAATATTTCTAATTACATATTTCCCTGGCCTATTTAACTTTACTCTCAAACCTTAGATTAGATTCCACAGATGTTAACAAAATCACCGCTATTATTTTGTCCGTTTTGTTTTGTTATGACAGAAAATTGTTGGGCACGTGTCAATTTTGCCTTGAGAGATTCCATTGATATTTATTGTTTAAAAAAAAAAAAAAACAGTGATATGCTTTTCTCTCCAAATTAAAATGAAATTTTCCTACATAAGTGCGGGTGATGAATTTGTGATCAGATTCTCGTTCTTTTCTTTGGCTCTTGACAATTTTGTTGCAAAATAGTGGCATGGATTGTGACACAATTCTGATTCGGAATTACGTCCATGACATTTTTTATGTCATCGTTGTGGGACCTGTAATTATTGCTTGTATAAATTTAGATTAGTTCTTGATTCTTTTTTCTAATTCATAATTTACGATTAATGATTACTATTATGAACAAGTTGCGATTGCGAGTATATACTGTTTGGGAATGGAGAATAACGTACGGGGTATGCTTTATACAAATCCAAACGTGGCTTTGATCAATCATGCAAATTGCTTACCTTTATTAAAAGGGAAATGCTAAGTGGTGCCTCCGGAGCACTTGTTAAGGATAATGAAAAGGTAAATTATATGTTAATTATTGCATTGAAAATTGTTTAATTAATCCATAAATAAGTCAACAAAACTTCATTTTATAATAAGAATTTCCTTTTTTTGTATGCTTAACCGGTGCCCTGGGGCACCGGTTAGCATGACCCTTATTAAAAATAAGAGAAATGTTAACTTCTGCCTTAAGGCATAAGTTTAAAAGCTAAATGTAGAAATAATTTATTGGAATATCTGCATTAAATTGTTTAGAAGCTAAATGTAGAAATAATGTAATTGAATATCTGCATTAAATTTAATCTTTAATGTTTTAATGAATTGAATGCACAAAGTTTAAAAAAATAATTTTTTTTTAATTTCTTAACATATGTCCTAAGGGCACAAGTTAACACTACCCTAAAAATAGTCATCTTTTGGTTAATAATTAATTAATGAGAATGCGATAAAATAATATTTAATTATTCTTTTTAAATCAGACATCCAGTCTAATTTTGGTTATGGTAATGATAATATGAACTTAATAAAACATGCTATCAACAATTTTTTGGCAACAAATTATATTTATAACTTATTTATTTTTTAATAATCGCTCAAAACATTACACTCATATATTTTTCTGTTAAATGTCAAATTAGTTCATCAAAATTTATAGAATCGAACTAAAACTTAGAAATTAGTACCTATTAAAGTTTTAAGGGTTTTGTTAACCGGTGCTCCCGGAGCACTAATTAAAGAATCTATCAATAAAATTTTTGTCTTAGAAATATAAACTATCATTTTTTATTAAGTAATAATTATATTGCTTTTAAAAAAAAACTTACTTTATTTGGTGTTAACTAATAATCTAGAGACACTGGCTAACATTGTCTAAGTTTTAAACCAACATCTTCACTATAATTCTACTGAGTTGCATTATATTCATATAAAGTTAAAAATAATAAATGAATATATGAGCATTTTTCTCTTTACAAAAATAATGTTGTAATGGACAATGAACAAGATAAATGACTAACCCTCTAAACAAGAAAAGAAACGCTATCTTTTAGCAGAAGTCGTGAAATCCCATCTTGGGAATATGACTTGTCCACTTCAACACCGTCCATGTACAATTCTCCGTCCTTTTCCATATACATACTCCTTTGCGTTACTTTTAGTTGTAGTTTCAAGTTACTTGGAGCATCCCCAGCGATAGAACAATATTAATATTCTCAAGGTAATTTTTGTAGGTCACATAGAATTCAAGAACTTTTATCATTTTTACTACAATACATTTAAGTTTGTAGTTTGATTTATATGGGATCCACCATAAACTTCACATATTATATATTCATTTCCTTCCCTCTTCTCTCTCCTTGCTTTTATTTTCTCTGACACAATAGTGCAAGAACTTGTTCCTCTGGAAGAACAGTTCTCCAACCCGTACTTCCATGTCATTCTCCTCCAATGCCTAGAACAAAATTCTTTGTTCTTATGTCTTAAAAACATAGTGTAGAACATGCATTGGAGTTGCTCTTGCTAGTACTCCCTACTCAGAGAATTTATTATTCTCTAAAAATTTGTTCTTTCGAAGAATGTGAAAGATTTTTTTATTTTTATATATATTTTCAACTCCCCAAAACCCTCCATTCCCTTCCCCTTCAAACTCTCAAACAAAGTCAAGTCTATGTATATTTTTCCTCTACAATGAATAGTTTAGTGTATCTTTGATAAAATAATAATTAATATTGCATTGAATTTTAATCTTAAAAACATGTAAATAGTAGCAAGTTTTTGTAGAATATTGACAACTAAAAAATCATGGAGATAGGGTATTTTTAAAATTGTTTTTGTATAAACTTGAAAGGGTCTTTCTTTATTGCCAAACAAACACATTCTTTCTTAAGAAACTTATATAAAGAAATAAAAAAATAGAAGTTTATTGTGAAAGATAATGATTTTTAAATTAAAAAAAAACAAATACACTATCAATATAAAAAATAATATTGATTAATAAATAAATTCGAAATATACCTTTGTTTTTCTTTGTACAAAACAAGGATATTAACCACCATATTTTAATACCATTTTTTTACGGCAAATTGCAATACCTTTAAAAGTATTTTAATTTGTTTTAGTGCTCCCACAAAATGGTATAAAGTTCCGTCAATGGATAGAGTAAATATTATAATCGACTTTAAGTATTAATTTAGCTAAATGCGCAGATTCGTTTATAAAAAGAAAAAAAAGACCGAGGGACATAAACAGACAGGTTCAATTAAGCATATGTTTGGTTTTGCATTGTTTTTTTCTTTCTCGCATGCCAAAATAATTTTATTGCATAAATGAACTAACAAAGCTATTATGACTTGTTGTTTCATGCTGTACATGAGTTGAATGGGATTTAATCACCATGATAAAGACAAGCTTAATAGATAAGTATGAAATATAATTAAAGAAATGAATGTTGAGTTAAACAATTTCGATCATATAAAAATTGGTTGACTTTAAGTCGCCTGATATATTTTTTAGCATTGTATATCTCCCAATTTGATGTGTAGCAAATAAAAATTAGATAAGTTGCAACTTCCCCTCGAAAAAAAAAAATATAACCTTAAAATATCTCTGATGTATACTCTCCGAGTTCGTCATTGCACTATGATATTTTAAATTGAGCAATGTTATTTGAACAACTCTTTATTGTGACAACTTTTTATACAACTAAATTATATAAATGGATTTAGATAGTGGCACGAAAATTAAAGTAATAGAGAGAATGTAGAAGAACAATGTGAGTATCAGAGAGAAAGTTATCATAAAAATTGTTAAAAAATGTTGTTTAAATATTATTTCTCTTTTAGAGGAGTGATATTTGTACAACTCATATAAGTATGAGAGAGAAAGTTGTCTTAAAAGTTGTCAAAATTTAATTGTACAAATATCATTTCTCATTAATCTATCGTTGATAATGATCTTGAATGCGTCAGATTGACATTTGATGGCACCCTCTCATACAAGTCGTTGTCTTCATGGTCACAATTAATCAGGGAATACATATAAGTATAGATGAAATAGCGGTGACATAATAATAAAATAAGAAAAATGTTAGTGAATGCCCTTTAGAAGTTGTTTACAAATCAAAACTAATAATTTTAGAATAGAAAGATGTGTATTTTTTTTTTGAGAAGTCAAAATGAAGTATATTAATAAAAGCAAAACATTCTACTAACATGTGTCAGAGGATAACAACGACGGTTTAACAATAATCACAAATATCTGAAACATAAAAGGCTGAAAAAGAATTACAAATTCTAACAAAAATATAACAAGAGATCAAGCCAAACATAATAAAGGATTAAGCCAACATGTATGATAATCAAAAGCAAAAATACACTTCGGCAGTTAAGGCCAATTTGAATGAGAATAAAAAGAATTCATTATAGTTCATTCTTGACAAAGTGGATCAATACCTAAGTAATTGGAAAGTCGAAACTTTGTCTTTCATATGGAGATTCAAGCTCTTATGAGCAATTTTATGTATTCAGATTATTTCTTTTAAGAATATTTATGATGAGGTGGATAAAAAGTGTTGAAGTTTCTTATGGGATGATATTGGTGATCAAAAGAAAATTCACTTAGATTTTTTTGTTTGGGAGTGTGGAGGAGAATGGATGGGAGGAGAAAGAGGGTTTTGGAGGGTTGGAAATATAAAGGAAAATTGAGAAATTTTTCACATTTTTTTGAAAGAATTCATATAAAACCATCCTACAATACAACTTTTTAATTCCCAAAATGAGGAAAATTTTGTATTATGAAGAAAAATCACCCTCCAATGCCCTCGCTTCCTAATGTCATCTATTTCTTTCACTTACATCTTCCTTTTTTTCCAAAACCCTCATCTCTCTTTCCCTACAAACTCGCAAACAAAGCCTTAATGTATTGGGAAGGAATGCGTAAATTAGGGGTGGGCATGGTTCGGTTTGGGATCAAAATTGAACCGAACCAAATTAATCTGTTTGCTAATTTTAAAATAACTAAACCGAACTGAACTATTTGCATTTCGAACAGAATCAAACTGTTTGCATTCCGAACCGAATTGTTCTGAAACAAGTTGTTCCAAACCGAACTGTTTTAGTTCAGTTTCAAAACAATTAAATATTTTTCGATTTTTTTGTTTGGTTCGATTCAGTATTTTTTTTCCACCCCAATGTGCAATTCCATGGATAAGGTGGTTTGAGTTTGCGATCAACGGAGGATGTTAACAATGTTGCTATGATGAAAGCGGATAGGGATCTTTTTAACTGAAATCAAGATTTGTCGGTGCATGTAGTGAGATCAAATTATAAAGAATAATGATATTTGAACAACTATTTTGGTACAACTTTTGAGACAACCTTGTTGTTCTCTCTTCTCATTGGTTAAAAACAATAGAGAGAGAGAGAGAAGAATAAAAAGATAACGTAAGTATGAGAAAGAAAGTTATACAAAAACTGTACAAGAATGGTTATACATATGTCATTTCTCAATTATAAATGTGGATTCTCTACTATTCCTCGTGTTAAGGTGGTTGCTTTAGCAACAACTAAAATTTGGAGAGGTTTGGGAAATATGTGTGTTAGTTTTGTGAGACTATATAGGGTGGAAGTTAGGGAATGCTGCCACTATGACTTTTGGATAATTCATAATGAATTACTCCCTCGATCTTAAGTTAAATGTTTTTTTTGTTTTTTTAATTTTTTATTGTTAATAAGGAAATGATTAGTAGTTTTTTTTTTTTAACGAGATTGGTAGTATCATGTTAGTTTGGTTATATCAATTTGAATCTAAATTTTAAGAAAAGTTTGGATTTAGAATCTAAATATTTAGAAAACTTTTTGGGTGTGTTTAGATTGAGGGTTTGGGAGAGGAAGGGAGAGTTTACTTTTCGTTTTTAAATTACGGAATATATAACATGTTTTTCTAAAATAAATTAAGTGTGATTGAAGTATTATATGATTGTTTATCATGTATAACATATGTTAACTTTTTATAAAACATTTCATAATGAAAAATAAATATGTTTTTCAATACCTTTAGTAATGCTGTCGGTTTTATCAGTTATATGATGTTAGCTTGGATTTGGGGCATCTATATCATTAATTTTTTTTTTTTTTTATAGATAGACGAAATGATAAAGTCATTATAAACTCATACACATAAGTGGAGGTACCGAGGTTCGAACCCCAATCATGGCATCCGACCTAACAATTTCGGCATTTTACCGGTTGAGTTAGGACTTGTGGATTATATCATTAAATATTTTATCTTTTTTTATTTATGCATTTAATTTTTTATGTGTTTATTTTTTCAATATCATGGTTTTAGTTATGATTCACACTATAATTTTTAGACGGTAATTTTTAAATTAACGCAACATATTAAAGTAAATTTTTATATAGTAATTTTTAAAGCGATTGAGCGTAATTGGCGAAAGAGGAGTATAATTATGATTCATTAGGTATCTGAAACAATTTTGTTTCACCCTATAATTCTATATTATTCAAGTGTACTTAATAACATCATAAAATATGCTTATTCAAAAAATAAAATTGTAAAATATGTTCTCAAAAGAAAACGCTGTACAATATAAGTGTTGGTGGCTAGATATGGTGAGGAGGACGGGAGGTTGAAAGATGGGGGCCGGAGTGGTTCTACGTGGTGGAATGAGATTGTGAAGATTATGGATGGGATAGGTGGGGGCAGTGATGGATGGTTTGAGGGTTGTATGGCGAGGCTTGTGGGTGATGGAGCGTACACGTTATTTTGGCATGACCGGTGGTTTGGTGATGCCCCTTTCAGGGTTTGCTTTGGCAGGTTATATGATTTAGCATTGAATAAATCAATAACTGTTAAAGACGTGTTTGATCAAGGTTGGGGGGAAGGGGGGAGGCTTGACAGTGGCGTAGGGATTTGTGGGTTTGGAAGGAAGAGCTTCTAGAGGAGTGTAGGTTATTACTTGCTGATGTTTCTTTGCAGCCTCTTTCTTATGATGTGTGGCAATGGCATCCAGACCCCTCCGAAGGGTATTTTGTTCGTGGTGTGTATGATATGCTCACCGATAAGGAGATACATCAGGATAGCAAGGGCGTTGACTTGATTTGGCATAAACAGGTACCGCTTAAGGTGTCTATTTTCGCCTGGCGGTTGCTTCAGGATCGTCTTCCTACTAAATCAAATTTAGCGAGTCGCGGCGTCCTTGATGCAGAGACGGCCAGTGTGTGTCAGGTTGCTATTTTTCTTGAGGATGCTCGACACTTGTTCGTGTCTTGCACTATTTTTGGTTCGTTGTGGACTCTTTTGCGGCATTGGATTGGCTTTGACCATTGTGATATTTTGAGTCACTTTGTTCAGTTTACTTATTCCACAGGTGGCTTGGAATTGCGAAGGTCTTTTTTGCATCTTGTTTGGTTGCTTACTTTTTGGGTCTTTTGGAACGAAAGAAATAATAGATTATTTAATCATAAAGAATGTTCCATGCCTCTACTGCTAGACAAAGTAAAATATTATTCTTTGTGGTGGCTGAAGGCCAATAAGACTGTTTTTGTTTTTGGTGACCATTTGTGGTGGTTGAGCCATTTGTCGTGTTTAGGCATTGACTGACCTCTTGTTATATTTTTAACTGAAATGCTTGTTCTTTTTTAGTAGTCTTTTCGGTACACCTTATGCTGAGAGGATTGCTATAACAATGTTAAAATAATCCATTTTTGTTTGTTAAAAAAATATAAGAACATCTATAGTGGCGATATTTTAAATATTTGATATAATTAGAAGAAAAGCAATGCATTAAAATGATGTACTATTTTCTTTATAGATAAATAGATATAAATAAATCAATTTTGGGATGAAATTATAACTTTATTCATTTAAAAATAATTTAAAAAATTCTGAAACAGTTCATGAAATCTTAGCGAAATTAAATTTAATCTTCTTTCAAATCCAATAAAAAACATTGATAAAGTTTTTTTTTACAAGAAACATTCATAAAGTTTGTTGTGCAACGCAGCCGTAGTACTTTTCCGTATGCATGCGGATACTGAAAAAGGTGGCCATTTCTCTCCTCTGTCATCTCCCCTCAGTTCTCACATCACATGGATTCATAATGAATTGGAATGGGACCATTCTATATTTAATCTAAATATCTAATGCCCTTACTCAAAAAAATGAAAGAAAATTATGATAGTAATTTTACTTCTTTTTGATAAAATTTTAAGCAAAGCATCATCGGTTATCCTTTTTTCTCTGTTAGAAAGAAATAATGATACATGGGTTAATCTAGGTAGTCCTCGTAGTCAAAAGCAATTTAAAGTAGTAAAACAAAAAATCTCTGTTTAGCATAGTATTAAAGTCTTGTGAGTCACTCCAGCACATGGCTTTGAAGCAGATTAGTCACTATACGTACGGAGATTGAGAATTGGTAGGACAACAGGAGTAGATCCGTGATTTCTTGATCCACTTCTCTCTTGTTGAAAAGTAACTTTCTTGATTTCTTCGCAAGTTACAGGTCAGCGCTCGCTGATTACTCTGCTGCAACTACCCTTTCCCAGTCATTACTTTGCTAATTTTTTTTGGAGAATGTTAGAATTATTAGATCAAAATAACAATTTATGGGACAAAACTAAAAACTTCAATTGAATTTTTTAATTAGTGTCCGAAGAATATTGGTCAGTAAGATCCAAAAAAATTTGATTACCATCTAAATATCTTAAGTTTGTCAAAATAAATTTAACAAAATTTTTGTAGGAATTAAACTTTAAAATCAAGAATTTCTTAATAACAAGAAAGTTATTGAATCCTAAAATTAAATAAATAAGCAAAAAATCACAATAAATTTTTGTTATATATTAAATAAGGTTAAATATTTATTTTTGTTATACAATTTTTTTCTCTCATATTTCTATTATATATTCTAATTCTTTTGTTTTCCTTATCTCTGTTGTTTTTTTGTTCGATAAAAAAAGAGAATATTTTTTTATCACAATAGTTATTGGTGTCTATGTTTTGTATTGGTGATTAGTGGTGTATTAACCTTTTTCTTTGGGTTTTTTTTAGATTACCCTCTATTGTTTAGAGGGTATTTACCCCTTCATGATATCAACCAATCAAAATATAATATACATTGTCAGCATTAAATGTCATAAATGAGTCAATTTTTTCTAAAAAAAATATCAATTTTAATCATAAGGTAACTTTTAATACTTTTAATTTTTATTAAATTATAGACATAATTACATCAGAGGTCTTTTATCTTATTTATTTGTAAAACTTTAGTCCATTATCTTTATTTTTTTCCGTTTAGGTCTTTTATCTCTCATAAAAGCACATATACATCCTTTATCTCATTTTTTTTATTAAAAAACTACATAATGTTATTTTTTTAAATATATTTTTATTACAAATGAAAAAATCAAGAATTATGATGAAGATGTTCATCATCTTCATTGAATAAAAAAATTTCTACACAAATATATCTCCAAATATCATGAATTAATGTTATGATCACCTCAAATTTTCTTTTAAACACAAAAATCAAAACCCTATGGAGAAAGAGATTTAGTTTCATCACAAAAAAAAAAGATTTAGTTATATAAATTGTCACACCGTATATTATTATTATTATTTTCTAAAACTCAATATTCAAACCCGGCATAAAAATAACCCCAAAATTGAGAGCAGCTTTGCACATCAATTTTGTTGTTTCCAGAACAATCTTAACTTTTGTATAGTCTAACCCTTCTGCGGTGACTAAGCCTCCACCATCCGCCTTGCAACATTTGTGAAATTAAGGTTTTGAATTTTGTGTTTAAAAGAAGATTTGAGGTGAATATAACATTAATTCACGATATTTGGAGATATATTTTAGTACATTTTTTTTTATTTTTTTTTTATATAAAGAAGATGATGAAGATTCAAAGGAAGAAGATGCAGATGATGAACATCTTCATCATATTTCTGGATTTTTTTTTTCATTTTTAATAAAAATATATTTTTAAAAATAAAATTATGTATTTTTTAATAAAAAAATGAGAAAAAAGATTTATATGTAAAAGATCTAAACAGAAAAAAATAAAGATAAATGATCAAAGTGTTACAAATAAATAAGATAAAGGACCCCTAATGCAATCTTGACTTAATTATATTTAGGTGTTCAATCCTAATTAATTTACACTACATGACTGACTTAGAACAATTAAAATTTCACATCAAATTTCTTTCATCTGAATGTCCTTAAATTTATCAGTTACATTCATAAAATTTCTTCTTCCCATTTTGATTGTTCAATTTTGTCGTTCCAAACTGCCATATTTTTTTAATTTTCGTGATAATCGTCGTCGTTTGTTTGATTCCAAATATCGTGAGAATTGTCGTTATTTCCAGTACCACGTCAAGTATGGTGATTTGATTTTTCTTTTTGATTTGATTTTTTTTTTGGTTGTGAGGTAGTTAATTATAACAATTGAGTAAGTCATTTGTTGTACTTTGAGGACTGCTAGCAGGTGTTGCCGCTGTGACGTTGTGGGAGTTTGTTAGCATTTTTTTCGGTTGTCGGTGAAATGGTTATGTGATGAAGCTTTTGTTCTTTTGTTTGGACTTAAAGGCTTTGGCTGATAGTGAGGCAGGTCTATACGTGTTAGCAGATTTTATTAGGTTGGCTGCTTAAATAAAAAAAGTCACGATACCTGACGCGGTTCTAGAAACAACGACAATTCTCACTATAATTGGAAACTGCGGTAGTTTGGAACGACAAAATTGAACAATCAAAATGGAAAGAAGAATGAAAAAGAAACAAGAATTGATCAATATGGAAGAATAAAGAAGAAGAAATTTGAATGAAAGAGATGTTTTTGTTCTCAAGTTCGGGGTTTTAGAATGGAAGAAATTTTATGAATGTAAGTGATGAATTTAAGGACATCCAGATGAAGAAAATTTGCTGTAAAATTTTATTTGTTATAAGTATTGTAGTGCAAATTAATTAAGATTGAACACCTTAATATAATTAAATAAAAATTATAAATATTAAAAGTTACTTTATGATTAAGATTTATTCTCCTTAAAAAAAATTAAGATTAACTCCTTTTTGATAAAAAAAAAATATTAACTCTTTTATTTTAAAAAAAAAATCTATTTATTTATTTTACATTTAATGTTTATCTATGTATATTACATTTTGATTGATTGAGAGAGTAAATTATTTTCTAAACAAAAGAGGATAACGTACGTCTCATATTTTCTTTGGCATAGCTTGCTTATACCTTTATTATTAAATTTATCCTTTTTGCCTGTTTAAAAAGAAAGAGAAAGAAGCAAAGTAAAAATAAAGTAAAAGAAAGAAGCATATCACGCAGAAGGGACAATATATTTCTCAACTGAATAGGCACGGAGCATGCAGGAAGCAGAGGTTTGTGTCGGGTAAAACATGGAACACGCGTACCAAGTACAGATTCGTTCTGTTCAGTGGATCAAACGTGTCAGTGAGTGAAATCGTTGACCTACTGCAGTGCAAACGCGTCTGTTGTACGTACACGGTACTTGTGGAATGTTGCCATAACACGCTGCTACGCGCGTGATGCTAGGATACCTGAATCACGGACAGTAGCATAGAACGGCGAGACGTAATCTTGGCCGTTTTTACAGTTAAACGTACCACAGGATCATCTGACTGAACCGTGATCAAACGGTGGGAGAAAGTTATTTTTTTATATTTCATTTTTAAGCATGGGAAATGTTAATCAATGATGTTCATTGGTAAGAAATTATAAAATGAAATATTTTTTTTAAATTTTTACATTTTATTTTTTGAAATTTGAAAAAGCGTTGCTTTTGCTGACTTTGTTTTTTCTTTCAATTTTTAGCTGCTTAACTAATGTTCGGTGATACTGATTAACATGATTGATTTTTAACTTTCTTAACTAGTATTCACGAGGCATCGGTTAAGAAGACCCTAAACGTAACAGTAAAGGGTTTAATTGAATCTAGATTTAACCATCTAATTTAAAACTCAAAATTTCATCCCTTCTATTTTATGTTTTTTTAGGATTTGCGATTTTGTCTCGACACTATATTTGAGTTTATTTTGGTTGATATGATAATGCTGACTTGACTTAAATTGTATTATACAAATATCGATCTAATTAATTAGTTATATAAAAAAAATTGAATCCTTTTTTTCTTCAGGAAAAATAGAAGAAAAAAATGCATAAAAAATACTAGAAAAATGTAGGATAAACCAAACAAATGTAAGACCATAATATTTTTAAAAAATAGAGAAAAATAAAATAAAGAACTAGCAAAATAAAGAATTGATCAGAAAATATTAATTCAGTAAAAAAATGAACTCAAATGTCATGGGGGAAAATTCCTGAAAAATATAAAACTGGAGGTAAAAATCCGAGTTTTAAGATAGGGTCAAAATCCATATTCGATCAAAATAGGGAGGGGGTAAAAATACATTTAAGCCAAAATAACATTTATACAATTGTTTCACTCATAAATTATCCATTGATTTCAAGAATTGGAAACTCTAATATTCTTATGTTGGACCGAAAAGAAAATTAATTCTAACCAAAAATTGTTTCATTTAAAAATTAAACTCAAATTATTTTGAATAATTTGTTCTTTGATGAAATTTGATAACCACTCAAACAAGGTTAAAAGTAACAAAAATACTTAATTAACAACGACTATTGAAAAAATTGAGTCTTACGGCACGTCAAAAAGCCAAATTCATGGTGGAAGATATTAAACAAGAAAACCGGAATCGATACGTTTAGTTTGGCAAACTTGAAGGATTTATAAGGAGGTCTGCGAGGAGTAAGCATTCTCTCTATTCATAAAAATAAACAGAGGAAAACATTTAAAAAGATACACACAAAAAATAGGTTGTAAGTTCTACGACTAATAGACTTTATAAATAGAAAAATTAATTATAAAAAACAAGAAATTAAAAAAATGGCTTTAAATAATAGACTTTATAATTAGGCTTTAAGACTATACTCAAATAATATACTTTATAATTAGGCTTTAATACCTTATAGTGAAATATACTTTTAAGGTCTTAAAGTGATATACAAGTTTTAAAGTGGATTGGTCATAACCCATTTGGGGTTGGCCTAGTGGTTGACTTGGGATCTTGGAGTTTGCTCCTCCAGAGGTCTCAGATTCGATTCCCTCTAGTGCCAATTTCGGTGGGCTAAGTCCATACAGAGCTTGCTCTGTCTTGAAACGGGGGCCCCGCAAGTGGGCGGTGGGATTGGTCCCCTCGCATTAGTTGATTCTTGGATCGGATACCGAGTTTTAGAAAAAAGGGGTATAAAATAGATTGTTAATGACTTAAATATAAAATAAATATGTAAGTAGACTTTCATGTCATGTCAGATTTTTAAATAGGTCGGACCATACCAAAAAATAGACCTACAAAAGACCATATGTTTTATAACTAAGGCTCAAGTCTATCAAAATCTAGCGTTAACCTAAACTATTTCCACCCTACTTATGGTTTCAAAATGTATCTTTAGGGGAAGCTTCTCACTTAAGTGGGACACGATCTATCCAAAAAAGCATGATGCAATGTTGCGGGATCGAACTTGGTTGAGAAAGAAAAAGTATCTATCATAGACCTCTAAACCACATTAATCATATGCTTTGATCTCGCACAGTATTTATGTAACATTATTTTTTGAAGCATGTATGTATAAACATAGCGATCTTTAAAAAAAAAAAGTATAAACATAGTGTTTTCAAGCAAAATATATAGGCAAAATCAATGTTTTAAAACTCGGACCGATGATCGACCTGGTCGAACCAGTGGTTCACTGGTCGGACCGCATGACTATTGATCCAGTCTATATAAAAATATTTATGACCACATTTAAAAAATCCTGTAATTGTTTTTCTATTTAAAGTTCGTACATTTAAAATTTTATATTCACAGCTGCAAGTTAATTTCTTAAGCACAATTCAATTTCAAGCTAATTCCAATCCAAATTCAAATGAACTCATACATTAAACAATAGGCTTAATTGCACTTTTGGACCCCTATCTTTCCAAAGGTTGCGGTTATGGACCCCTAACTAATTTAAATACAAAACAGCCCCTTATGTTTTGATTCTTTGGTAGTTTTGGACCCCCAAGGCAAAAAAAAAAAAATTGATATGTGACACCTCACTTAGGGTGCCACGTCAGCGTTGACCGAGTCAACAATGGACTGGGGGTCCAAAACTGCCAAAGAATCAAAACATAAGAGGCTGTTTTGTATTTAAATTAGTTAGGGGTCCATAACCCCAACTTTTAGAAAGATAGGGGTCAAAACGTGCAATTAAGCCTAAACAATAGTATTGCATAAAAATACTCACAAATAAGTTGTAAAATACTGGGCAAAATTACAAGATTAGTTATTTAATTTAATTTTGTTTTTATAAGATTTTTTCAATGAAATATGAATTTTTAGATTTATAAGATGAAGATTTTGATTTGTTTATGAGTTTGGTGAGTTTTTGATCAATATTTTTTGAAGTTTTTGAAAAAAATTATGATAAAAAAGAAAATTTATGTTGACAATTTATAACATAAAAATTAAATCAAAACAAAAGAAGATAAAAGACAAAAGTATGATCTAAAATTAAGTTAAAGGATGAATTATGCAATTTTGTTGAATATATATAGACACTATCAAACCCTTGCAGTTGTCCATGTGAGTTTAGCGTAGTTGATAAAAATAATGCATAATATATATAATGTTCGGAGTTCAAATCTCGGAAGAAAAAAAAAAAAAAAAACCTTTGAGTTGACATATTGCGTGTGATTAAAAATATCTAATGGATGAGAGAGTTTTCGGTCATGGATGTGGAACTTAATTTACGTGCGTCATCTTCTATTCTACTAAATTAGTAGTAGTACTAGTTTATAAATGGAGGGATGCTAAGGACAATCACTCTTACACTCTCTCTTTTATACTCTCTTGATTATTGGTCCACATCATTGATTATAAAAAACTTAGGGTTAAATATGTTTTTGGTCCCTATAAATATACTAACTTTTCGTTTCAGTCCCTCTAAAATTTTCCTTCAAGTTTTAGTCCCTATAAAGTTTTCAATCACTACTTTTGGTCCCTATTTTTAAGTTAAGTTTTGTATTTTTTTAATGAAATTTTGCAGAAATGTGTTGAATATTGTAAAAAATATTCCCCCAAAAAATTAGAATTATTTAACAAAACATAAATTAATTATGAATTTTTAACTATCAAACATATAAAAATTCATATTAAATTCATGTTTTGTTAAAAAATTCTAATTTTTTTTGGGAGAGATTCTTATAATATTATGAATTTTTCTGCAAAATTTTATTCAAAAATATGTATTGTACATATGAGTTTACTTTAAAATAGGGACCAAAAGTGAAGATGAAAATTTTATTAGGGACTAAAAGTTGAAGGAAAATTTTAAAGGGACCAAAACGAAAAGTTGGTATATTTATAGGGACCAAAAACATATTTAACCCAAAAACTTAATACCAGGTTTAGAGGCACACCATTAATTTTTATATTTATTTTATTCAAACTAACTTAAAAAATTAAAAGGACACGCATCTCCTTCGTCCCTGAGAATCATGAAATCATTTTTGTTAAAACAAAATCAACAGTCACACCTCAATAATCCAAATACATGTAGCTTCTTCATAGATTTTATTTTTTTAGGGCCTGTTTGTTTCCAGAGAAAGTGGAAGGATGGAAACTTATGGGATGGAAAGTTTCTTGAAACGTGGTCCTTCCATCGTTTGGTTTCCATAGATTGAGGAAGGAAAGATTGATTTGAGTGGGCCCCATGCTCAAAAAGCTTTCCGCAGGGTTATGAGAAGAAAGTTAGAAACTTGCATCTTTTTAAGCAAAATGACATATATACCCTTGTTTTGTAGACATATTTGCAAGGGAGATAAATATTTCATTTTTAACGTTTGTGTTTCTTTTATTTGAAATAATCTAACGTTTTTACTTCCTTTACTCTTTTGTTAGAAATAATCTAATTACAAAACCCCTAAAAAAAGATTAACGGTACTGTATTGCGAGCGCGCATATATATATATATATATATATATATATATATATATATATATATATATCGATTCCATGATTATAAGTTTATTTCATTTAGGATTAGGAGTATGTTTTTTACATATCTCTCTGGGACCTCATATCAACCTTTTTAGTTTACCGTCTAATGAATCGAAATTTTTTGTTGATTTATTGATATAATATATATTTAACGGATCTATCTTTCAGATAATTCAAATTGAATCAATTGGATGTCCGAGTCGGTCCTATATGACATGATGATCAATAAAAATACTCTGAAACTCCTTCTTTGTATATATATATAACATAAATTTTAGCATCAATATATTTTTTTATTAATTATTTTAATTAGATTTTTTTTAAGGAATTATTTTAGTTAGATTATTTCTAACAAAAGAGTAAAGGAAGTAGAAACATTAGATTATTTGTGGGTGCGCGCGCAATATAGAAACATTATTATTTGTTTTTTTTTTTATAAATATATGCTACTTTATGTAATATAATACCAATTTTTAATGTAAGGATATTTATGTCATTTTAATAAACATTGATCTATCTTTCCTTTGTCTTTCTTTCCACTTTCTTTCATACCAAACAGTTAAATAATCATCTCCCTTTCCATTCACTTTCTACTCTCTTTCATTCCTTCAACAATCTTTCCTCTTACTATCTTTCATTTCACTTTCTTTGATCTTCCAAACAAACCCTTAAGGAAAATCTTCACCAATTTCAAATGGATTTCTTACATATTCATCTCTTCTGCAAGAGCTCCGTACTCCATCAAACACAATCTAGTTGAATCTAATTTCTTCAAATCAGATCTCATATTCTGCAATTCTAACACTAACTGTTTTTCGACCATTTGTGAACTCTCATAGCCTCTACAGTGCAAAGGATATGCCACTAGTTTCTGATATCTTCAAGCTTAACGATGAATAAAGAACTTGCAGCAAAGCAATGATTTTTGCAACAAAACAAAAAAAAAACACATTTTTGTAACAAATAAAAAAGGAGCAGCAATTTCAAAAGAATTTTAAATTACAATAATTAAATCATATTAAAACAATGAGCCGGTTGCCAATTACAAAATTGTCAATAACAACCACGTGAACCAATAACTGAGCAAGTATCCAAGAGAGGTGGCATTTAGGGTGGGTAGAGGGAATACTTTTCCACCATGACAAAGTACCATTTTCAAGCATTGATATATTATTATTTTAAATGAATGGTTTAGATTCACTCAATTTTTTTCCCTGCAACCTCTTGGCAACTTTTTGTAACAGTGCATGTGACAAAAACGATGATCCAACAAGTAATTTTTTTTATTATAATTCAAGCTGGGCTCAATTTACGCTTTATCGGATTTTCAGGATAACCCGAAACCCAATTTCACAAACCCACACCTTGCAACCAATTGTCGCCCTCCTCCTCACCGCCGTCCCTTCCACTATTGCCGTCGTTATTCAGAGTTGCCGTCGTCAATCTTGAAACAGTTTTAAAGATGTATACATTTCTATGAAAAGAACCAATTTTCATTCCATTTTCTCAAAACTCTTCTTTACTCTCAAGATGATTGTGGTTCTTTTATTGCTAATATTAGCTAGGTTAAGATTTAGACATGAATGGATCTTAGAGATATTAGAAAAGATAACTAGGAAAAATTATAACCCACTGAATGGATTTCGTTCCCGTAACCCATTTCATTTTCTTTTTCAACGTCAATGAAGTGATTTTTGCTTGTACCAGCTAGA
Source organism: Medicago truncatula (assembly GCF_003473485.1). Classification (NCBI taxonomy): domain Eukaryota; kingdom Viridiplantae; phylum Streptophyta; class Magnoliopsida; order Fabales; family Fabaceae; genus Medicago; species Medicago truncatula. The sequence continues at coordinate 46,771,739 of NC_053049.1, read as the reverse complement.
CAAATCCTCCATAGTATTTTGAATGACGGCGGCGATAACGGTGGTTATGGTTGGAAGACGGCGGCGTGCGGTGGTTATGGTTGTTAAGACCTGAAGAACATACAATAAATGGGGAAGAGATGATTGAACCTAGGAAATAAAATTACAAACATTTTGATATTAAGTTGTGCAAGATGAAACAATGATCTACAGTTTATGATGACTCTGTGAGGCTTTATTGTGGGAGAACATGCTGCTGAGTATGTTTTACATAAATGAAAGAAACTAAGGGTCCTAACGTGAAAAAACAGAAGCATAGACCAGCTTGGGTGTAGAAGCAAGTCATTAAAATAAGATAATTAATTTTATTATTTTTTTAAGCTTGACCTGTTTTAACGGCCATCTATCTAATAAAAGGAGACTTTCTCATGGTGGAAAAGAATTCCTCCTACCCACCCTAAATGCCACCTCCAAGAGAGAGTGTTGAAGCTATTGCTCCTAGCATTGCCATTATAAATAACACTAATTCACTATCAAGCTGTGATGACTGATGACATGCATTCGTCATGACCACGACCCCTGCAACAACCGTAGTATTCATGCATGCACATTATATTGTGACGTACCTCCGTATTTAATATTTAATGTGTCACCTTGTGCCACACTTGCAGTTATTAGCTTAGTGCACCTTCAAGCGGGGTTTCTTTCAAACGATTTTTTCTTCTTCGATTTAGTAGTTTAGTGGTTAGAGCTCATACAATTTTGTTGTAGACAAGTGGAGTGTCCAAGATTCAAACTACAATCTCATATAAAATATATAATATTTCTACTAACTGAGCTCAAAAGATCTTTCAAACGATCTTTGTACAATAAAGAGTGTGTTTCAATGGAATCATCCACATAAGTAACCGTCTCCAAATTATTTAAAAGTTTGGTTGGTGAAGCAACCATGTGCTTCACTTTTTTTTCTTATTAATTCCTTATAACTTGTTAAATGAAATAAAGTAAAATGTAAATGAAATTTTAATTTGGAGAACCATCACAATTTTTTTGTTAGTATAAAATTTAGGGATAGGGAATAAAAGATCTTCAAAATCAACTACATTTATATTACATTTACCTTGTTTTAAAAAAAATAAATAGTGGAGCTCCAAAATAAATTAGTTGTTTTAAAGTAACGTGGTGAAGTCTACTTAGGCCAACCTAGTAGGTCGCACACTTAAATATTGGTATCGTACTATCAATATTGTTTGTAAATCCAAAAATAAAGAATGGATTGGTCTAAATAGTAAGAGACTTGAGTTCTTTAAGTTAGTAGTTAGAATTTAATTCCTAATTTGTAAGTGTTAAAAAAATTGTTTGGAAAAGTAGAATCCACCTTATATGCTCAATGAATCCTCTGTCGGATATTAATTATTGTTAAAAGACGTTAGAAACTTCGTACATATATCACGGTAAATGAAAAAAAAATTGTATATTCAATATACTTGATTATTGTTTAACAATCTTGTTTGAAATATTTTTGTTATTACGGTATCATTTATTTATTTATTTTAAGGTTGTATTAGTTATTTTGTTAATTACATGTTAACTATAGGGATATCTCATATCAATAACTTCATCCAAAAAAGTTGCTCAAAAAAAAAAAAAACTTCATCCAAAAAATGATTTTTAGAAGGTTGTAAAATGTAATTGTTGAGTCGTATTGAGTTGAAGTACCGCTTCTATTCTCTGATGATATATTTTATTTACAAAAAAACAAAGATTAGAGAGACAGGAACCATACTACTATATAATTATAAATTATTGTTAGATGGTGCATTTTGAGCGGTGTTTTTGAAATAGAATTCTGTAGTAGGTCCAAATGTTCAATACAGGGGGATGCTGGTGATCCTCTTAATATGGAGGGTACTTTTTGCACAAAAAACAGAACGGGGTGGTGTTAAATGTAATCCACTTACTATTCGTCAGTGAGATTAGTACATTGCTTTGCGGCCCATTGACATCAAATAAATGCATATCTCTTTTCCCACCCTACAAACCTCTTTTTCACCCTCTGTATTTGCAATTCTATCCGTTTAGATTATAAAAAAACACACTTCGAATTTTATAGGGTCTTGTTAAGGAGTGCTCCCGGGGCACTCTTTAAGCATCCCAAATTTAGTAATTATTATTCAAAAAAGTCAACTATTACAATTTACAATGCATTTAATACACAACTTTTCATTAAAAACTTACCATTTAAAGTGCTTAAAGAGTGCTCCGGGAGCACTCGTTAACATTTCCCAATTTTATATTCCGAAAGGTACCCATATATAACTCATCTCAGAACTCATCCCTCATTTGCCCATTTTCGAAGTTATACCTTAAAATCACCCAAAACCCCAAAATTCGAACCTTGTCGCATTGTGCCGTCCTTGAAGTCAAGTTACTTGAATACATCATATTTGAGACCATTTTCACCACTAAACCAAATGTTAGTTCCAAATCTTTAAAAATCTAGTGTTTAATTTACATTTTTTTCTTGGCACCAACATGGTTCGAATTATATAATTTAAAAACAATGTCAATTAATAGATTTTTTACAATGATTAATTGTACCACATGCATTACAATAGTGCGGATCATATTTTCTTCTACATTTTTTTTTAAAACTGATTCAAACCGCACTTCACATCTTTTATTTTTTTATACTTTTGAAAAAATTGTAAGCACCTACTAATAATGAAGTAAAGTAATGATAAAAATGGGAAATACTCGTAAGAAATAAACGGTTGGAAAGAAAGGAAAAGAGGAAGTGAGTGGGCCAAAAGAAAGCGCGAAAGAACAAGCAGCGTATTTGTCTCTGTCTGTCTGAATTGAAAAATAGTAACAAAATGCTTCTTCGTGAGAATCGAATCAAATCAATTTCAACAGAAATGACTAGAAGCCACAAACACTCTCATTGCATTCCCAGTTTTCTTTGATCAACAATGGCCTGCATTCCTCACATTCTTTCTCCTCTTTCTCACTCTACAACACTTGCTAATCTCATCAATATAACCAATTTCGAGATTCACAACAGAACTTCCATCATCATTTCCCCAAATTCAAGGCCAAAGAAGAAGAAGAAGAAGATCTTCGCCATTGGAAATCGTGTCGGTGTTGATACTGAAACTGCAGTTATCGAAATTGAGAAGCGCCAATTGCAACTTTCCAAAGGCCACCCCTCACCCTACGGTGCCACTCCTCAAGAAGACGGGGTCAATTTCGCCATTAATTCACTCAATTCACTCTCAGCTACTCTCTGCTTCTTCACTCTTTCCGACTTCAAAAACGTATATTCCAATTCAATTCAGTTTCAAATTTCTCAACTTTTCCGAGTTTTTAGATTTTTAATTTTTTTTTTTTTTTTTTTTTTTGCAGAATAAAGTGACAGAGTACATTACTCTTGATCCATTGGTGAATAAAACAGGATGTGTTTGGCATGTGTTTCTAAAAGGAGATTTTAAAGATATGCTCTATGCTTATAAATTTGATGGCAAATTTTCTCCTCAACAGGGTCACTACTATGATTCTTCTCGTATTTTAATCGACCCTTATGCAAAAGTTAGTCTCTTCTCTTAATTATTTTCTTTTAAGTACATTATAGTTCAGATGATAAAACATTACAGTGACATTTGACATGTTGAGGTGCGGGTTTGAACGTGCAATTCCTCACTTTTAAACACTTAGAGTGTTAGTTTCGCCATTAGGCTCTTTTAAACAAAAATAAATAAAAATAAATCAGAACTATTAAATTTCATGCTATGTGGACCCTTATGATATAGTGCTCATTTGTTTAGGCAGTTATAAGTAGAGGAGAGTTTGGAGAAGTAGGACCTGATGGTAACTGCTGGCCCCAAATGGCTGGTATGGTACCTTTTGATAACGAGGAGGTACTTTATTTATTTACGGTTATTTTATTTGATTAAATTATTAATTTGAAGACTATGATTCACTTTTTGATTTTCTTGTTATGCAATGTGTTTAGTTTGACTGGGAAGGTGACTTGCCTTTGAAATATCCACAAAAGGATCTTATTATATATGAAATGCATGTGAGAGGGTTTACAAAGCATGAGTCAAGTAAGGCTGAGTTCCCTGGTACATATCTTGGTGTAGTAGAGAAGCTTGATCACTTAAAGGTGAAGTTTATGATCACTTATCTAGTTATTTTGATTTCGATATGTTTTATTGAGTGGATTGAAGAAAGTAATTTATCATTAGAGGAAACTTACTTTCCATAGAAGAAGATAATGTGTCCTCTAAAAAGAAGTAATTTTGATAATATGATGAACTAGACGGCGAAATGCAGGGAGAATTGGAATTGGAATAAAAAAGCTTCTAGTATCTCTCCGATGATGATAATATTTTATCAAATCGATTGTACACTTCATAATCTAACTGTGATAAAATCCTCAGTGGCAGATGGAAAGACTCATACTGCGTCTTTATTTAGGGAAAAGAAAAGGTGTATTTGATTTTTCAGTGATACATCACATGATCACAATGCATGATTGTTTTTCATGCTGCTGGATCCACAAAATTTGTTTTTCATGAACATGGGATTGCATTATTATTTTTCTACTGTAGTTCATTACTACATAAAGCAGATATGGATTTCTTAATGAAACTATTTTCATTTGGCATTATTCATTTTGCAGGAACTTGGAGTAAATTGTATAGAATTAATGCCATGTCATGAGTTCAATGAGCTGGAATACTACAGTTACAATGCTATTCAGGGGGACTATAGGTAAGAGAGTCATTTGGTGATGAAATCATTGTAATTCTTATCCTTTACTTCTGGTTGTATTATCTTCAAGTCATACGTTAATCACAGTTAGCCATTTATTTTTATGGACCGGTTTTTAGTGAATATTATGATTTGGTGAGTTTACAATATTTGGTTTGTAGACTTTAGGTGGTTTAGCAAGGGGACTATTGTGTAATGGCGCCTAGTACTTTGCTTTTATGCTGATTGTTCTTTTTATCAGGCATATCTGGTTTACACTGTTGTTAATATAATTTTGGCCTTCTCTAAAAATAATGGATGTTATTCTACACGTGTGGCTCTGTGCGGTTCTTATTTTGACTTCTTTTTAATATTATCTCAAGTATATGATAAACCTGTTTCATTTTTCTTTTAGGGTCAATTTTTGGGGCTATTCAACCATCAATTACTTTTCACCAATGATAAGATACTCATCAGCTGGCATACAAAACTGTGGCCGTGACGGGATTAATGAAATGAAGCTCCTCATCAAAGAGGCACACAAGCGAGGAATAGAGGTGATCAATATTGCATTTGATTTCATTTTACTAGTTGTCTATTGTTTCTTCTTTTTTAGATTAAATTATGTTTTCCTTGCTATATTACTGGAGCAGGTTATCATGGATGTTGTTTTCAATCATACAGCTGAAGGGAATGAGAAGGGTCCCATTATTTCTTTTAGAGGAGTTGACAATAGCGTGTATTACATGGTAGCACCCAAGGTATTCCTAAACATTCTTATTCTCTCTTTCAGCTATTTGGTTGGTAATATTTAAGCCTTGGAGGAACTCAAATCTCAAAGAAGTAGGTTGGTAAAATCAGTTTCTTTTTCTTCTTCTTTTTTTTTTTTTGTGTTTGTGAAAATAGATCAGATTTTGAGCAAAATTAACTGCTTAACCAGTTAATAGTGATCAATGGTTAGTCCGTGAACACTTATTATCTAAATTAATTGCATGAGTGATTATCTATTCCTAAACCAGAACCAAAAAAATATTTTTTTTAATTTTCCAAACAAATTTTTAATTATCATTTATCCAAATTTGTTTACACATAACATATAAAAATCTATTTAGCACCATTTTTTGTATTCCTGATTTGGAATTAGTTCTTATTTATTGACACTAGACACGGCTCTTCCAGCTAATAAGTAGGTCAATGCATTAAGCATACAGAAGTAACAAGACATGGCAGGATATCAATCTCCAACGAGAAAAGAAAGTTAGAGTGGACGTTTAAATCCCAGTATTTAGTTTCCTTGTAATTCTACTTTCCAGCATGATAACAGCTAAGGATCAGAATTAAGTAACATCCAGCAAATCAGAAATCCTTGTTAACCAACATTATTAAAAATTTAAATATGCATCTTTACTTCTAAAGGAGTTAGTATGCAGATCAAGTTTTTATTGCTATTTGGCTGTTTTCAAATTTATTTATACTTGCATTCTTTTATTCTTTTAAACCACGAGAAATGTCAACTAGACCCACTTTTGTGTCTTTAGGGGGAATTCTACAACTACTCAGGATGTGGGAACACATTTAATTGCAACCATCCCGTTGTAAGGAAATTTATAGTGGACTGCTTAAGGTATGTTTACAATGATTATCGATGATATTCTTTTATGAAGTTTATTATTATAGGGTTTTTTTTTTTTTAAAAAATTAAACCTTTTAATGTACATTATCTCTTAATTCTTAATTGAAAAACATTTTGCCAGATATCAAAAGTTTGTTGACTTCTGTATCTATTGGTATTGTTGACATGCTGTTATACATAAGCACTCCATAAGATGCTGTTAGTCTGTATCTATTGGTATTGACATGCTGTTATACATAAGCACTCCATAAATGTACATATTTAGTATACCACAAATAGGTCTTGCTAAAAATGGAAATAATTGCTACTCCCCTCCGTTTTTAAATATAAGCAAATTTTACTTTAGGTTCATTCAATTAATGATGTATGTGGTCCATATTATAAACCACATACATCATTAATTGAATGAATCTAAAAAGTAAAATTTGCTTATATTTAGAAACGGAGGGAGTAAATTTTAAGTAGAAAAAATTACCTTTTAAAGTTTTAATGCATTGAATGCACCATTTTCAAGACAAAATTTATTCTTTAGACTTCTTAACTAGTGCCATTACCTAAGGGCACTTGTTAGCATTTCCCTTTTGTAATTTGTAGCATATCACTTCTAACATAATTTATCTGAACAATTCTATGTCTTTTGGTCATTGCATTTTTAATGTATAGTTGTATATTCTTTCACTTTATTGTATTCCACTCTAGTCAGATTTGTTTCAGTTATTATTTACAAGGGGCTAGAAATTGCTACCATATTAGATTGAAGGCCTTACTAATTTTCTCTCGTGCAACAGATATTGGGTAACCGAAATGCACGTGGATGGTTTTCGCTTTGATCTTGCTTCTATTATGACCAGGAGTAGCAGGTTATATACTATATAATGCATTGGTACTGAAATTTACTGGAGACCGATGCATCTTAGTGTACTTATTTTCCTTTCCTTGTTTGTTACCAGTCTCTGGAACGGAGTTAATGTATTTGGTGCTCCAATAGAAGGTGACTTTCTGACAACTGGAACCCCTTTAAGCAGTCCGCCATTGATTGATATGATCAGTATTGATCCAATACTTCGTGGAGTGAAGGTTTTTCAACTTACATAGTTCTCTTAAAGCAATTATAAAGATTTATTTGTTTTAAGTTTTTTTTTGGGTGAAATTTTTTGTTGTAAGTTTGACAACAAGCATTTATACTTATATACTTCCACACTTTTAAATTGTTCTAGGTATATTGAACTTTTGAAATTAACAAATCTTTTTGAGGTAATTTTCCTGAAACAATCAGATATACAAAAGTGATGATGCAAATTTTATTGGATTTTCTGTAAGCTAGCCAGAGTTTTATGTAACACAATTTATTTACATGATTTTTCTGTTCACCAGGAAGATAAAGGGGTTTAAAGCATACTATGAATTAAAATTTCTGCTGATATATAAATGAAGCTAGATTTTGTGGTCGATCTTGGCCTTGCAAGAAGCTAAATTGTTTAGATTATTCTCTTATCTAAAATGAGAGATGAGTGCTGACATTTCTATTTGGAGAAGCTATTGGATGTAAAGAATGTTGTGTGTTAGCTAAACGGTCATGTATGTGGTTTTTACAGTTAATTGTGTGATGAATATATTTCAGTGAAGCAATGAAAAGAGTTGGGATTGTTAGGGGGAAGTGTATAACACAAGGAATAATGGTGACTTAAAAGGAATTTGGGAAACAACAGAATCATATATTTCTGAATTTTTTATTTTCATAAAAAGACAAACAATTGGTCATTTTTAAGAATTAAGACAATTTAATTTCAGAAGTTTCTTAAATACTACATTAATATAAATAAATGTATGTGGCTGATTAAACAATTTAAGAAAATGGGGGAAACTAGGTAATTAATTATTTAGGTGATAGAGCTGATATTTGCAATCGGCATTCACTGTTGGCGACTATTGTTATACTTTTCCTTTGGGATTTCGATAGTCATAGAAGCTACTGGGTAATAGAACTTTTCTTTGCAATAGGAACTGATTGGTGATTGTAATCATTATTTATCGTATATATTAGTTTGCAGTTGTTTGGAAGCAGTAAGCTAAATATGCTGAGTTTCTTGATTCTCATTTATAGCTTATAGCTGAAGCCTGGGATGCTGGAGGCCTGTACCAAGTTGGCACTTTCCCTCACTGGGGTATTTGGTCGGAATGGAATGGGAAGGTCAGTGCAGACGTACAACTGTTCGAGTCATAAACACATTTATTATTATGATGTGACTGGAAAATGAAAGGATGTGGTAGCACAGCTTGAACGGAACTCACAAATGCGCATGTTACAAAAGGAAAACTTAACAATACATCATTGAACAATCACAATTGCATCACTTCATCATATAACATATAACCTGACTTATGCCCTATTTTGTACCAAAAAAAAACATATAACCTGACTAACCTTATAGCCTGTTTATGTGAAATTACAAGAATAACTGCGCGAGGTTTCATTTTTATTGAAAATAACCCAGTGCTAAATTAGATGAACTTCATTATTTCTTTCTAGAACTTCCACTTTTGATATGTTATGCATATTGTATTTTTGAATGGTTGAGATTACTCACTTTTTCCTCTAAAGAGAAGAATCATCTGAAGTGAAATACTTGATGCTTTAGATGAGCTGGATACAAACTGCATAGCAATTTAGCAATGTCATGCCTTTTTCAAATGTTCAATCTTAAACAAAATTGTTGAATTGTAGACGTTGCATAAAAGTAGTCAGTTAGTTTGTATGATTAAAGTAGAAAGATTTTTCACCATTCCTATACCAGTTTTACTAGGACAACCAGAGGAGTGGTGATATGTATACATTTAACCAGAATCTTCTTGATTCCCTTTATGCAAACTAAAATGCCGAAATTTAACCAAAGTCTGTGGTCTATTTTCCTTTTACTAGTGTTATTATCCTCTACATGCTCCCCGTGTTAGTTCATTTCTTTCCGCGTAAGCAAATCTCTGTAACGTATTGAGTGGCTATTGCATACTCCCAAACTTTCTAAAGAATACATGATCTACAAATTGTATGTTATATAACATGCACTTTTGGTGAAGTTATGAACTATTTAACGCGTCATTCTTTATTTTTTCAGTACAGAGACACTGTACGCCAGTTTATCAAGGGTACAGATGGCTTTGCTGGAGCATTTGCTGAATGTATTTGTGGGAGTCCTAATTTGTATCAGGTTTATCTGTTGTCTCATGTCACACTGCAGTAGTAGTTAGTTCCTTTTGGAACCACTTCTATTTGTTTCTCTTATCATTGACCGGTTTCTCTTATTGATTTCAAATTTATACATTTAAACATCATATTTCATCGTCTATTAACTTGCTCATTATATTTTATTCTCATGGGATTAGTTATTTATTTCAGCTAAATTTGAAAGTTGTGTTTTCTGTTGCTATCGTCTATTCTTCTACCTTGTTCTTGTGTGGTGGACATTACTCTATATTTTTGGTACAGGGAGGAAGAAAACCATGGAATAGTATTAACCTTGTATGTGCTCATGATGGCTTCACTCTAGCTGATTTGGTGACTTACAACAACAAGCATAACTTGCCCAATGGAGAAGACAACAATGATGGAGAAAATCACAATAGTAGCTGGAACTGTGGAGAGGTAGATGTTTAGAAACCTGCTTCAGAGTTGCATTTAGAGTAATTTTTCCTTCTAATTTTGTTTCTACTGCATGGTGGTGCATCATCTTAAGTATATTCTACCAAGCTGAATATCATTTGTATTACAATATTTATGATAATATCTAAAACCCAATATGTTTACTGTTATTAATCAGATATACTAGGTTCATGTACCTGGTAGTGCACAAGTCCAAATTGTTACTAGGTTCGTGTACCTGGTAGTGCGCTAGTCCAAATTGTTCATAAGAAATGACTAAACAAAACTGTGTGGCTTATATAACTTCGTTTATTGTTAGTCACAGAGATTCATACTCATCAACACAAACATGCCTTGTGTACTACTGTCATCATAAAACATAGCCTTTATAATACTTCTCCAGATTGTTGCACGTATCTTCTCTCCATGTTCTCCCTCAGCTGCATGTAACATATGAATTAGGCTTTTAAACTGTGTTTAGATTAGAACAAGCATTCTAACCACCTATCCATCTTCATATTTTTATAGGAAATAGAGTGTGTAAATTTGCTATTATGAAGAGTCTGATGTGTCTAATCTCTGCTTTGAAGAAAAAGTATCATTTTAGATTGTACACCAGGCATTACTCTAACTTATAGGCATTTACCTCTATTACTGCCTGATATCTTGTCATATCTATTAAATTCAATAAAACACTGTATCTATTTTCTCCCATCTGTGTGTTTACACTAGCGCATGTTATAACATTATGCATTTCTGGGTTTAGTTAATTCCCGCTTAAATGGACGCACCACACCTCACTTTCTGAATCCTTCAAATAGAGCCCTATTAGAATCTTAATCTATGTACATCAAAGTTAAATGAGTTACTATTAAGTATTAAATGTTGATTTCATTTCTCAAATTAATGTAGGAGGGGGAGTTTGTCAGTGCCTCAGTAAAGAAAATGAGGAAACGACAAATGCGTAATTTCTTTCTTTCTCTCATGGTTTCCCAGGTAAGTCAACAGCACAGTTATAGTTTTTTTTCTTTCAAGAAATTTGTTTGGACCACTGGACTTCTGTAACATACTCACTCTGGTCACATTTATAAGCAAAGTACTTGGTTATTTATAAGCAAATATTCCTTTTTCAGGTTCATTGAATAACCGATGTATCTTGACTATAATATAGTCCAGATCCTTATTTATAAGCAAATATTCCCTTTTCAGGTTCATTGAATAACTTATAACAAGTTTTGCACAGGAGTTTTGAAACAGTTTCTTCTGACTTTTATACGGCAGATGGAGGGGCAGTAAAAATCTAAAGTGACTTTTAGTTTATGGAAAATGCCAGCGATGCCCTACGGGCACTGCTTAAAGAATTAAATTTGAGAAATTTATTGGAAAATGTCACGTGTTAAGTTATCAATGCATCACATTTTTGCTACATATGTTCCATTTCTTGATTCTTTAACTAGCCCATGAGTGATTGGTAAAAAAAACCAGTCCCTGAGAGGGTGCTTGGTTGCAAGACCCTTAGTTTAATGTAGTGTTGTATTGATTTTGTTGTTAAATTCAGTTAAGTTAGAATTATTCCGATTTAAATGTAGATGATATTGTTGACAACACAGGTTTGTTTACCGATTTTTAGTTTATCTGATCAGGGAGTTCCGATGATATTTATGGGAGATGAATATGGACATACAAAAGGAGGAAACAACAATACCTACTGTCATGATAATTACGTGAGCCCCTTATCTACTAGAATTTTTTAATGCACATTTCATCATCTCGTCAACTCCATTAAATTATCCTCAGCCTTTTTGCAGCTTAATTATTTCCGATGGGACAAAAAGGAAGAATCCTCGTCAGACTTCTTCAGATTTTGCCGCCTTTTGACCAAGTTCCGCCAGTAAGTACTTTGTTGCATTCTTCTAGCACTCTAGCACTTTTCACACGTTCTAATGCTGTAATCCTGCAGGGAATGTGAGTCGCTTGGCCTAGATGACTTCCCGACATCAGAGAGGCTTCAGTGGCATGGCCATTTTCCTGTAACACCAGACTGGTCTGAATCTAGCCGTTTTGTTGCTTTTACCCTGGTACGAAACTCTGTTGCCATGAAACAGGAATATAAGAGTTCTGGTACTAGTAAAAAGCTACGGGAATCACATCTTAGGATCCATTCTTATGATCTTTACCTAAATGTAGAATTAGGACATGTTTCCGCTCTGCACTAACCAAATCTTAAGCGTCCACGTTTGACAGTGAACAACAAACACTTGCAAGAAAAGAAAGTTGAAATAATCTTGCAATGATAACGAGTCTTCTAAATGAAAGCTTCCTACATGAGTTGAAATTAGTTTGTGTACCCCAAATTATTCAGAAGCCCCCTTGTCTACCTTCTCTGTCAACACTTATAAACTTATAAGGGCCCTTACCTAAGTTAGAAATCTATCTCAGTTAAAAAGCTCCAACAAGTTGAGAGGTAATACAAATTGAGCTAAAGCAACTTTACATCTGGCAACAGTAGAATGCCTTTTGGAGATAGTATCTGTATGCCCTGCTAGGTTTACGAATAATCTGTTTGTTGCGGCTGTTCTAAGGACAGCTTATATATGGTTAGAACAGAATTCCACTTGACAGAAGATGTACGTTGACATTACAAAAGTTAGATCTCCTATCGTGACTGTTTGCTACCTCCCCAATTCCAATTTGAACAGATGTAATAAGAAGCATTTTATTATCAACCATTGTTTTGAAGTGCCAAGTTTTTAACAACGTTATGTTGTCACAGATTAGCATCAGCAGAACTTTTGACCAGATCCTGGACACAAACTAATACCCTTTATGCAAAACTGTCCTGCTCAGATTAGCATCAGTAGAACTTTTGACCTCTCAATAGCTTCATTAACCGTTAACTTTTTTCCCTTAAAAGTGTTCAATTCCTTAAGCTCTTTTTAGTGTACTGAATCTATGCTTTGAACTTTATTTGTCTTCTTGCATTACCTTTGCTTGGATAATCCATAAATGATTAATTTCCCCCTTTATTTGGCATGAAAATAAACTCAGATGGACTTGGTGAAGGGAGAAGTTTATGTTGCTTTCAATACAAGTCATTTACCTTTCACTATTACCTTGCCAGAGCGTCCTGGATACAGATGGGAACCTCTCGTAGACACCAGCAAGAAAGCACCATATGATTTTCTCACACCTGATCTTCCCGGAAGAGATATTGCAATACAGCAGTATGCTCAGTTTCTTGACGCCAATATGTATCCCATGCTTAGTTACTCTTCAATCATCCTTTTGCGCACCCCTGATGTAAATGCTTAGATTGTATACTAGTACTAGGTAAAAATGTCACCACAATTTATCACAAATTGTTCTCATCCAATCACGTGTAGCAAATATACTACGCGGGATCTGTTGCAAGGTGGACAGAAAATGTCATATATCACAAATTTCATGCTATATTTTCACTATTAGTTAGTAAATATCTTTTTTAGAGTTTAATATATTTGCAACAGATCGGTAATTGCTGAAGCAAAAATAAAACTTGTAGTTTGTTTTATCGGAGACTAGCTAATGGGTCTGCTAATATGTTTGAATATTTTAAAGTAGAATTGATTTTATTTGTAGAATTGATTCTATTTGAAGCTACAGTTTATAGCTTTTAACTTCTACAATTGATTTAATAGACTGTTTAGTTTAACGGTATGATTGCCTTTTATAGCGTCCCGAGTCATGTCATGGAAGAAGCTACCACCGTTAACTTCATTTTAACGCACCGTGGCGGCATGTGACCGCACAAACACATGCTTAGTGTTGAAATTATTGTTCAAAGTCACTTCTCTTTTTTAGCTAAATAAACGTAAATCATTTTAAATTTAGTCAAAATCAATTCTTATATTGGAAAATCAAACACAGTTGAAGTGGCTTTTCCCGACATTGCACCACAATCTATTTTCTTTTATGTGATGCCATATCATATTTTACCGTTCACCGTAAATATTTAAATGAGAAGATATAATTAAATGTTTTTGAAGATATAATTAAATGTTTTAAAAAATAAAATGCAATTATGCAATTATATATAGAATCATTTTATATTGAGAGCGCATGTGGTGTTAGCTTGAGAGTTTAACTTTACAATGTCATAAGAAAAGTGAAAATTCCATAAAATAAAAAGTTATTAATATCGTTTCAATTGATAATGTTTTTTATTTGTATTTCTCTGTGTCATAATAATCTTCTATAACTTGTAATATTTTTTATCCTGTTGAATGTATGGGATGATTGCGGTAGAATAAAAAAAAATCTCAATTCCTCTGATTTTTTTACAATATCGTAAATTTGTTACTCTTTTATTAGAAAGCAATTTGAAAGGAAAAAAAGAAAAATTTGCTGTTACATAAACAATTCAACTTTTGAATTTCTCATTATATCAATAGCAAATATATACTTACATACATTTACTGAATTGAATTTGTTATGAATCAAGTAATTGATCTTAGATGGTTAATGAACTTCTCTCACTCTAAGATAAAATTATTTATTTATTTGTTAATTGTCAAAAGTATATTTTAACGAACTTGCTCGTAATTGAGACTTTGAATTAGTTTGTAAATAAAAAATTGAATTAGAAAATAGAATGCTTGTGTGTTGTTGGTGTCATTAATAGGGATAAGAAGGGTGAACTAATTTAGCTTCTTAAAAAAAAAAATATAGATAAGAATTTATTTTATTTGGTTGTATTCTTTTGGTGTTATTGAAAAAGATAAACATATTGTTTTTTTAAGTGCAATTTTTTTTATACTTTGTTTTGTACAATTTATTTTTTTGGTTATATGATATAAAAATTATTTTGTATAATTAGTATAAGATCAACAACAGCAATGTTATTATTTTTATTAATTATTAGCATTAGTTGGAAATAGTAACGGTGATTAAGAAGAGATATTTTTGCTACGAAAAAATGAAGATAGTGACACGCACGCAGACACGTGAGAAAAGGGTAGAAGGTTTTGGAAGGAAAAAGGAGAAAGAATTCGAGAGAAATCTAGACACTATACCCGCTTCCTCAATATTATTTCTTCCCACCTTTTTTAGTTTCTCTTTCATAATATAATTCATTCAATTTCAACAAACAACTCGACACTCTACAAACCCTAATTTTGATCTGTGTAACGGTTAACATGGCTTCTTCTGGACACTTCAAGTTGTTGAAGAGGAAACTCGATGGCACCGTCGTTCAAATCGGTGACGATTTCTCCGATTTCTCTCTTTCTTCTCCGGCTACTAAAATTCGCCGCCTCGTACGTACCTCTCTCTCTCTTATTCTTGGATTGTTTCAATTTTGTTATTAACTTTTCGATTATTCTGATTAGGATCCTGAATTGCCTCCGATTGTGGAAGAAGAAGGTGAATCCTTACCAGTTCCTAACGATGAGAGGGCTCTTGTACTCTTCAAACCCATGAATCTTCATTCTCCTTCCGATTTCTCTCTCACTCTCAGTTCCGATCTTATCTCTCACATCAAAAATAGTATGTCTTTTCCTTAATTCCCACTATCTTTTTATTTTTATTTTTAACTATCATTCCCTAATCTCTCGTATAAGTTTTGTAATTATTGTTTAGAAGAACTTTTGTGAACAACTAATGACATTTTTCTTCGGCTTATTTTTATAAATTCTCCAAGATAGCTTAGAAAAACAACTTATAAATTAAATATAGGAAAACAATTTAACTTGATTTTATCATTTGCTATCGAAATAGCTCGTTTAAACTTACATAAGTTGTTTATCCAAACATGCTTTACATCTTATCTTGAGTAGATTTTTATATTGATTTAATTTTAATTAATTACAGATCAACTATCGTGGTCAAAACAATGTGATTATTCAGACAATCAGGACCAAAACGAGGAGGACAATCGTCGTTTGGCTATTGTGCCTTGGGTTCCCCAACCTTCAACCTCTTGTTCTGAAGATAAGAATAACTCAAATACAATAGAGTTGATGGAAGCTGATGAAATGGGAGAAGAACAAGAAGATGAAGGAGCAATGATGGATGTAGAACAAGAAGACAACAACTCTTCAAATTATAACTATCCAGCAATGCTAAATCTACATCACCAAGCTGAGGGGTTCCAGCAACACTGTTTCTTACCTCAGATTCCTCAAAACACTTCAACTCCCATCACTTGGACCCGTTGAAAATATTTAACTAGTTTTTATCATTGTCTAGTTGTTCACTTTATAATTAGAATGCTAGATTACCCTAGACAGTCTCGACCTTAGTTTTTAGTTTTGCTTGAGATAAATATGGTTTTTGTTTGGTCAATGTCAATATGGGTGAGTGACCAAGATGGGATCATGGAGTTCCTTGTATTTGTTCCAAAAGACATTTCAAGTAGCAATGAAAAATCAATGTTCTGTTTTATGCTTGATTCATTCATTCATTCATGGTGAGACATTATGATTCTCTCGTAGTTCAAATAAAATCTTATTTCAGTTCACTGTCTAGTTGTTTGAATGATAATATGAGGTAATTAGAGTGGTGATTAGAGGTGGCATGAGTGGCGGTCATAAAATTATAAAATTTAGTTGTGATTTTAATTGAAAACCAAAATTATACTCAATTTTAAGCGAACTTGTGTTGTCTTTTAATTGAACTTTTAAAAACTTTTCTATCGATTGTTCCGCGTACTGTGTTCTTTATCAAGATAGTCTTAGACTTCACTGATACACAATCGTAAATTCGTAATACATGCTCTTACCTCACGTTTACAATTACATTAGAGATAAAAAAAATAAAAAATCCTTCAGCTCTAACTTTAAAAAAATCGAGGAGAGGAAGACCTAGAACCATTGTTACATTTGAACTTATCACATAAATATCTTTTTTCAATATAAGAAGAGAGGGGAAACGAGGAAGGAGGGAGATGATGATGAAATGAGTTGATAGAGTTTAAAAATTTGTTATAAGGAGTAAATAAAAGTGCTCCCTAGTATATGGACCAATTTGTCCCCTAACTTCTTTCAACGTAACCCTTTGGTCAATAAAATGCATAATGACGCATCATTAGTGGGTAAGAGTTCAAATTGCGCACAAAAAATTATTGTTTCGAAAACTTGATAGAAAATGTTGTATTTAACATACATAGTGATTGAAATTAAGTAGTATGAGTGTTATTATCGATTATATTGGAAAGAGTTCGGGTTCAGATTTTGATTGAAATAATTTTTAGTCATATTTTACTTAGGTTCGAGTAAACTTTAAATTACTATAGCTCAATTCTTCTAAAATCTGGATAGTTAAAAAAAGACAATGTGTTCTTCAGAAAACAAGACATTGTGTTCATTTATTCAAGGCTACATTTTTTAGACAAATTGCTGCCATTATTGTTGTGATGATCGGAATGTTTCACATATTATCCATATATATACATATATATATATATATATATATATATATATATATATATATATATATAAAACTTCACTCGAGTACGAACAATACGAGAGACACCGTACACGGAGTTTTTTTTCAAATGTTAACACAAATATATTAATTTTTGTTAATCTTCATTCTGATTGTAGTGTTCTATGCCTGAAAGTCTTTACTGGAAAATGTAGATTTTTTTTACTATACACAATATACACAGCGAAGAAAATGCTTATAGTTTATTTTAGGCTAAAATCAATTTTATTTTAAATTTGTCGAATACTTTCCCGAATCCTTTAAGTTTCATGTTTGTTTCAGATAGATCCTTTTAAGTTTTTAAAGTTTCAGATAGGTCTTTTTAAGTTTCGAGTTTGGTTAAGATGGGTCTTTTAAGTTTTTAAGGTTTCAGATTGGTCCTTTAAGTTTCGAGTATGTTTCAGATAAGTCCTTTCTGTCAACCTCCGTTAAGCCAAAGTTGAATTAGTTGGGGGAAAAATTGATGTCAAGTGTCAGAGAGAACCAAATCACCAATCAACGGACATATCAGCTGTTTTGGTTTAACGGGTAGAACAACTTTGGTTTAACGGATGTTGACAGAAATGATCTATTTGAAACAAACTTGAAATTTAAAGGACTTATCTGAAATCTTAAAAACTTAAAGGACATATCTGAAACAAACGTAAAATTTAAAGGACTCATGGAGGTATTTGGCTTTTAAATTACTTTTAGATTTGGCTTAGGTCCCGTAAATCTGTTTCATTTCGTTTTGAAATTTTTTTTTTTTTTTTTTTGTACATTTTCATTTTGAACTTTTAAGTTATGAACATCGGACAATTTACTTAAGATGAGTTTATATTATGATATTTGTACATTTATTTTGTGACAATTTTTAAGAAATTGTCTCTCCTCTTATTGGTAAAAAAAATAAAATAAAGAGAGGAAAATAAGAGTAAAAACATGATAAGAGATTAATAGTATAAGAAAATAGACAACTGTCCAAAAAATTATCCGAAAATACGGGGCTTGTTTATAGGACAAATACCTTGTCAAAAAAAAAATAAAAATGCATAGAACAAATATAGCATCGCATGTGCAAGGTCTGATGGTTTATAATAGAGAAATGATATTTGTACATCCATTTTCTAACAACTTTTGTGACAAATTTCTCTCTCATATTCAAGTTATATTTTTACTCTCTCTATTGCTTTGATTTTTGTGCCAACACATACTTTTCTTTGTAAAAATATGGTTGTCAATCAAATTGATGTTCAAATAACATTGTTATTTATAATATACCACTTGTCATGGGAAGCAATCGGACATGTTCTCCACGTTCCAAAAAAAGTGCTTCCATTAAATTGAAATAAATAAAATAGCAAAGAGCCATCGTGATTGCGTATAACTGAAATACATACATCAAATAATAGAGCAAAACCAGAGCAAAAAGACAAATGACATAAAACTTGTGGGGCTAACCACATAGGAGCCTTTCAGATGACAAGAAAAAAATGTCAGGACACTATAGTACAATGTTATTCCCAAGTAATCTACAATAATCTCATTCTATGTCATACTCTGTACTAGTCGTCCTTCACAAATGTATAGATTTCCTGCTACTATCAAGCATCACCATCACAGGGTTGAGTTTGTAGAGCAAAAACAAACTAAGTCTACACATCCTAGTCTCCAGATACGTATTTTCTCTCTTCATAGTATCTCTTCTCACTCTTGGCTTTCTTAGCATTGCGTTTCTGCATCAGACAAAAGCACAAAACCATGTCATTACTTAAACTAAAATATTTATTAGAATTTTGACAGAAAAAGCGTCAATTGCGTAAAGTTTCAAATAACTTAACATAGGAACTGATAAGGCTTCCATAACGAAAACCAAAAAGAGGGCAAAAAGAAATTACCACATAAGCATCATGATTGGCCATTATTCTTTGAGCTACTGAGGTAGTAGTAATATCTTTTGGGCTTTCAAGCAAGCGGAATATGCCAATGCTCTTCGGAACTTCATATGGATCTTTTTCACTCTGCACGATACCAACTTGTTTAGTAACAGGCCAACCAATAAAGAAAGTGATATTGTATTATACATGGAACGGAAAAAGAAAAAGAAAAAAAAGGAAAACTTACGGGTAATGACTTCTCAGCAACAGTGCCGTGAACAACTAGTGAGATATTGAAAGTTGTGATCTGTTTGATTCCAAAAAAAATATAAACCTTATGAAAATGAAAAATGTACAATGGGTTCAAATTATGTTCATGAATATTTCAGATGCCCTATGACAAGCAGATGAAATGTATGTGAACAAGAAGTTGTAATTCAATCATTTCAAGAAGACAAATGAACCGGGTGATTTTACATGAGACGGAAAAAGCTATCAACACATTCATGGACACTACTTTCATCACAATATATCATGCTGGCTCCACTATATAATCCAGACCAGAGCTGAGCATTAAGGTGTGCTGTGCTAATATTTCTCTTTGTGAAACTATCATGCATAAAAGAATTAAATCCTTCACTTGAGTACACGAGAAAAATTTGTTGTTATAAAAAAGAGAGTAAAATAGATAGAAAAAAATGAGTGGTGAGTGCAAGTCAATACACCAATTACAATTGCAAGTAACTTGAATGAGATACAGATAATGCAGAATCGGGGACACACCATATCCTTTGTGATTTCCAAAGGTGCACCAATAATGACTTCATCAACATAACGGGAAGCTAGCACGCTAAGGCTCCGCTCATGCAGATGCATAATTGGATAGTGATTTCCTCGATTTTCGCTGCAGGGAATATGTTAGTTTCTCATCAATGGTCGGCATGAATACTCTAGAATACACATAAAGTTAACATGAATACCTCACAGTCTCATCAGAGTGGATACCAACTAAAAGAAAATCTCCAAGTTCCCTAGCCCTCTTAAGCATCTGATACAACACAAAATAATGAATCAAACACAATCATATCAGGATAATTGGATCAAATGGTTCCTGTCTATTGGGTCAAGGTGATCCGTGAACTTAAGCATTTAATTGAGGATAATAAACCACACCCTACATGAAACCTATCTATACCTGAACATGGCCTGCATGGAAGAGATCAAATGCTCCATCAATGTATACAATACGAGCATTTGGTCCGGGACCCTACAATAAGATAGACAATGGATTATCAGACAATAAGAAAACTATATTGAAGAAAACAAATTCCCACTACTACCCAATTTACCCTTAAAACCACCAAACGTCACATAATTTTGAATTGATACGATTTAGTATAGCTCTTAAAGAAGCGAAAGAAACATATTAAACTGAAAGTTCACCTAGAGAAACACAAATTGGTTTGTAGAATTATGAACCAAATATGTAAAAAAAATTGAAAGAGTGGATTATACAAGTAACCAAATACCTTGCCATTTGAAAACTGAACAATACGTCGGGAAGTTGGTAGGAACTGGGATATGTGGGAAACCTTTGACTGGCATTCTTCTTGGGGCTTTACATCAGTGCCATTGCGATCTTCACAAATTTTTTGCTCTTTTAAAGAAGACATTATTCTTCCTGTATTGAAACGTAGTTAGATCAAATGCATATGATTATCTTAATAATGACTATTGAAATTAATTGAGGAGAATCAAGAAGGCATTGATTATGATGCCTTGCCCCACACCATGTGTTAAAGAAGTCCAGGTATATATTTCATCATATGAAGACTAAGTACACACACGTAAAATATTTATCCTGCAGGACCATTTTTCTCCCAGCAAAACACTTGGACCCACACCCCTAAACAAAAAATATCTATCAAACAAAAGATGTGGCCACAATTCACAGAACTCCTGGATTTATATAAAAATTCAGTACCTACGATATCTGTACTGGAAACTCCTTCAGTACGTTTAATTTGCTTGTAACGACCAGCTTTCTTTGCCGCAGCATAAGCATCTGTTCCATCAGGAAGCAGGCAAGGATCATCGCCGTGTATGACATAGTCAATGTTGTATTCATGAAAGAGACGGTTCAAGAATGTCTCAGTAATTGCATAAGGAGCATCAGTGATGACCTCATCCACCCACTTCAATCCACTGACAAGGGCCAACCTGGAAGACAAACACATTTTCAAATAATAAGCTGGCTTCCAAGATTTCGTTTTCAAAATCACTAATACAATAAAGAGACCATGATAATAAGTTTTTTTTGACAAAAGCCCAACATAATAAGTTAGCTTTAGCATTAATGACAACAACTAAGCTATACATTATACAACATCAAATTTCTGGAGTTGATTACATGATGTTTCTATAACTTCTACCATATCGGCATCTTCCTCTAGCATGTTAACTATTGAACAAGCCCTGCTGGCACATTAGCCATCCAAGCAAACCCAAGTTTGCTTATGTCTGACATGGAACTCCTATTGTTACAGTTAACAAGTAGTGGTTTCATACTTTCGTAGTTTGAAACTAAAAAGGGTCATCTAACATGTTATAAGATTCCAAAACATACTGGAATTTTACATTTTAGACAGAAAAAAATATACCTCTCATCCATGGACAAAACTGGAGGCCCTTTATTGGCGACGATCTCCTCATCACTAACAAGTCCAACAACCAATTCATCACCTAACGCCTTTGCTTGTCTGAGTGCATTAGCATGACCATAATGCATCAGATCAAAACATCCATCCATGTAAACACGAACACGTCTCTTCCCAGTCTTCTTCTTCTTCCCCAAATTATACCAAGAGCACGGCAATGGCAATGAAGGAACCCCAATAACACCAAAGTAACTGGTTGACAAACCCAACAAAGCAGCAGTAACCATTAAACCACCAAACAGATGTGGATAGTAGTACACCCCTTCCCAAATCCAACTATTGCTTTCATAATCCATCTTTTCCTCTTTAATTTTCGGTCCAGGAAACTAGAACCTAGCTATTATATCAAGAGGAGGCACAGACCTGAAAACAAATGGAATCGAAATCAATTTTTTTTTCACCAAAATAAAATTGAATATAATAGAATTGCATTTGCATGTAAAATTGAGATGGAAAACAAAAATTGAATAATTGAGGTATCCTGAAATTCTGGATCTAGGTAAGAATTATATAATATAATAGTGATGAATGCATAATTGTTGGAATTAAAATTAAAACAAATATTTGATGAGATGAGATGAGATGAAGGATTCGAATTTGATGAACGAAACGAGAGAGAGAAAGTGAAAACCTAGATGAGATCGTGAAGAAGAAAAGAAAAGGAGAATTGAAGAGTAAGCAAAGAAAGTGCAAAATATATGAAATTAAAAAGGAAATAAACCTGAATTAATGGGGTAATTACGGATTGATTAATTTGTGTCTGTGACTCCTCTTTTTTATTTTTTATTTTTCTTCTTTGTTCTTTCTCGGATTTGATTGATTGATTGATTCTAACGCAGAAAACTACCTCACCTTGTTGTTTTTTTGCAAGGAATCTGTCTTGTGTCTGAATATAAAGAAAGCTATATATAATAGTTTAAGCTGTGCGTCACTTTTTCAATTTAATCAACCAGATTAACTTAAATGAACAAGTCTTAATCACTCATTTCATTTGTCAAAGTAAAATATCTCTTTTCTTATATTATTAATTTAATTTAATTATATAAAAAGTTCCAGAATGAAAATGAAATATCTTTTGATTTTTGGTTCCAGTGGTTTATTGTTTAATAGTATTTGTTGTTCCGCACACGAAATGAAAGCAGCCCATTCATTGGCTTTACGTGGCATATGCGTTGGGTTATATTTGTGGTCCTCATCCAATAACACTCTTCTTCTTACACACACAAAAATGGAATGTTATAACCAAAAAATTGTTCCAATAATATTTTATTATTAGTATTTTAATTCAAAAAATAAAATTATAAATACTTCAAATTAAAATAAATTAGGATTCTTCAACTTCATTCCAAATTAGTATTTTAATTCAAAACTTCATCCTACTTGGAAAAAATATATTTTACAAATATATTAAAAATAAGAATAATATAAAGGACGTCTAGCGCAATTTTATAATTTTGTGATGGAGTAACTTTTACAAATAATTTTTTATTTCACACTCACATTACCTTTTTACTTTCTCTCAATTATTTTGATTTTTGTGTCAATAATTTTTCTTTGTAAATTTATGTTTGTAACAAAACATATCAGACAAATGATTGTTCAAATAACACATCTCATTGTTATTTATGGATATATTCAAATACAAAAACATCTTGTAGTGTTTCTTTTTTAAGGGATGTCTTTGTAATTTGAAAAACATAGAATATGGAAAACAAAGTTCTATGAAATACTTGAGTATGTTGAATGCATGAAATGCAAATTTATGAAATTATGGATTTTTCAATTGTATTTTCAAATAAATCGATAACCGAAGTGATCCAAACTGAACCAAACTAAATAGTTTGGTTACATTTCTTTTTTAAAAAACAGTAAAAACTGAACCAAATCAAACCGATAAAGATTTAATTGGTTCGAACATTTTTTGACCAAAAATCAATTTTATTTTTTATATGCAAAGAAGTAGGAACGATATCAAGAGGAGACAGAAACATCCCAACTAGGTTGGCACCCAACTGTCACCTCCATCATCTACCGAATTTTTTTTTTCTGCCCTTATTTAATTCCAAAAATACAAAAATACCCTAGTTTTGAAAAAAATTGTATAAATGCCCTACTTTTCAGAAATATTTGGTACCTTGCAACCCCCACTTGCGGGGTACCTTAAAAAAATTTAAAAAATGAACTACCCCGCAAGTGGGACTTGCGGCCTCTTTTTTTTTTTTTTTTTTTTTAAACTAAATAACTACACGCCTATTTTTTTTTTTTTTTTTTTTAAAATTAATAGGTTGCTACCCCCACTTGCGGGGTATGCTTATTTTTTTTTTTTAATTTTTTTAATACCCCGCAAGCCCCACTTGCGGGTTTGTTTTTTGTTTTTTTTTTTAAATTTTAAAATAAAAAAAATAATAAAAAAAAGAAGGAAAAAAAATAATAAACATATTAAATATCATGATATCTACAATTATTATAAATGCCCGGCTGTCCCACACCCTCGTCTTCGACGATTTCTTCCGCGATTTACTTGAGGGTCATGTTGGTCTTCGTCGTTGTTATCTGCAGCTGATTGTATTTGACTACCATAACCCAATGACAATGACACATCGTGTTCCCTTGTTGGCCATCCCATATCCAGAAATTGATCACTAGAGTTCAACGAAGCCGGAGAAAAGTGAGATAATAGGTTTGTTGGTGTTGGTGGGTGGTTGTAGTTTTGGTTGGTGTACATTGGGTACTGTGGGTTGCTGTAGGGGGGGTAATTGGTGTTGGACGGTCCAGCTTGGTTTGGGTCATTATAGGAGAAGTAGTTGTTGTTGGATGCGCCAGCTTGGTTTGGGTCATTGTAACCATAAGTTGACTGATAATGGGGCTCATATGCATTTCTCGGGGAGGTATATGGTGGTGGTTGGATGATGTTTTGTTGGGGGGTGTCGAGAAATTCATACATTACAGAACCATGAATGTTTTGGGTTGTATGTGGTTGGGATTGATGATCTTGTAGTTGAGAAAAAATGTCTTGATCCCAAAAATCATCATGAATTGGTGTTTGGTTGTTGCGAATTTCAGGTTCATGTTCCGGCTCTTCTTCTTCGGCTTCGTCTGGATCTGAATTTGATGGGTTTGTTTCAATTGAAATCCTTAGACGTGGGTTGCATGTGGTTGTCAACCACTCAATATACGCATGAGTGTGGGTGAGTGATCTTGGCCGCATGCGTGGTAAAGTATGACTCCGTCGGTTGTCCCAATGTTCGCACTCTTGTGGAAAGCGATAACCATTTGATTTGTACCACGTCTTGAACCGTTTGTCTATTACATGGTACTGTGTCATGTCTCGTGGGGGCCCTGGTATTTCTTGTGGCAGACCAAATTGGAGCTTGACCCTATCAGTTGGATGCCATTCAACTTTGTCAAAACATATAAGGTAACTTGTTGCAGTCCACTCCCAATATTCTTCAGGCAAGTTGTGTGGAACATTCTTGTATGGTCTCCATTTAAACTAGCACAAGAGATAAGATGTAGTGTAAGGTTAACAATTTTGATATATATATAAAGTCATAATTAAAAAGTCAATTATAATATTACATCATGGGGTAGTATGTCATCAAACTTTTTTCGGTAAGAAATAGTGTCATGGCTTGGATTTTCATAGTATCTTGAACCTGCACCTGTCCATCTAACAAATGATATAAACAATTTAGTAACTAATTTATCAAATAATAATATTAATAAGAAGTGAGAAAATGTGACGAAATAAATATTAAAAAAAAAATTGATCACGATTACTTTAATCCAAGCGGCCACTGGAGTGGGTTATCATTTTTCGGAGCGATATAACTCAACCGACAACATCCCCAAACTTGTAACAGGAAATGACATCCTGTTAGTGCTTTTACATTTGGGTGTGATGCCTCACACAAGCCACGATAAAGGTAAGTCAACACTGCCGATCCCCAACTATAGTTTCTTGTTAGATTAAAATCCATTAACAAATACAACCAGGAGTTGTGCACAAATAATCCAGTTGTATTAGGAAACAAGAACCCTCCAAAGAGGTATAGTAGGTACCTCCTAGTGTGTTGTATTTTTACCTCCGGAGGAGATTGTTCACTGAAGTTATTATCGACCAGATTATCCTTTAACCACGACAATGAGAGGGTAAAACCATCAGTTTTATTTGCTGGAGGAGTTATTCCCAACAATTGAGCACAAATGTTCCACGCAAGATTTGGAGGAGCCGTAACAAATGGTCCGCAAAAAGGTAATCCGAGTAACATATATACGTCTTCCAACGTGATTGTGCATTCACCCGTTCGAAAATGAAAAGTATGTGTTTCAGACCGCCACCTTTCTACAAGAGCGGTTACGATGTGTCTATCGATTTTGTAACGCCCTATTTGAGAAACCTCAAAAAATCCGGTTTGACGTAGATACTCTTCAATATGAGGACTTGGTATTATGTGTTGTCTAGTACGGGTGACGAGAGGTGCACCCTCTGCATCCTAACAAAAAAAATAAGAAATGAATACAATTAAAACATAATCAAAATATAAATTTAAATAGTTCAATATATATTGAAATTAATATTGAACTATAATATTAAGAGTAGTATTAATAATTAAAAAATGAAAACGACATTAACAAATTAATATTTATATATACCCATCTTCTGATATGTTCTTCATTGGATCTGTGATCATTTTCCAACCACAAGTATGCCATTACTTTATATAATTTGTTTGAAATATTGGTTGTATGTGAGTGAGTAAGGAAAGGAATGTGAGTGAGTAAGGAAAGGATTGAGATAAGTAGAATATGTCTGAAGAGTTAAAATATAGTTCTAGTATTTATAATGTAAAGTTATGTGTAAATAGGGGAAGTAGTTGTGTGGTATCGTAATGAATGAAGTGAAGAATTCAATTCATATCTTTTACTAATTCAACACCTGCAAAGCAACAACACATGCAAAGCAACAGTCTTAAAATAAATATAGAAGTGACAACTGCATCAATAAATATAGAAGTGACTACTGCATCAGAAGCATGGTGTTCAACAAGCATGCTACTCAACAGTATCATATTAATCAAGTAAGATATGACTATTGCATGCAAAATACATTAATTTCTTGGGAGAAATTTTTCACCAAAATGACACATGCATGGTTGATCACGTGATGCATGCAGTCCATGAAAAAGCAGTACGCGTTGTCCAATCCAGCTGGCGCGTGGGGCGCGTGTGCTCCTACCTCGCAACCCCAGCTTGCGGGGTACCCTCCAGCTGGCGCGTGGGGGGCGCGTGTGCTACTAACCCGCAACTACAAGTTGCGTGGTACCCTCCAGTTGGCGCGTGGGGGGCTAACCCGCAACTACAAGTTGCGTGGTACCCCAACCATTTTTTTTTTTTAATTTTTTAAAATTTTACCTCACAAAATATTATAAATGTGGTCTGCATGTTACGAGTATATTGCATCAAACCACTCTACTTCATACACGCTTACTCATTCTTAAGACCAAACCAAATCAATGGCATCAAATATAAACGTTTTTGTGTACTATAATGGAGAAGTTAAACAAAATGATTCTGGTATTTTTTTTCAAAGTCAGTATACCAAAGGTTTTAAAGTCAGCATGGCTAGTACTTACTTGCATCTCAAAAAAAGAATTGCGGAGAAAATATGTCTCGGAGATAATATGGTTGTGTCTGAAATTATGTGCCGGAATCCCATGTTTGTTGGAGCTACCGCAATCCACTACCAGGCGTTAAGAATAACTGATAACGACGATGTCGAGTTTATGTTTAACGTACATAAAAGTCATAGTTCGTTGTCCTACATAGAGCTTTATGTTACGTTTGAGATGAAGAATCCAACATCTAATTTTGAGTTAAATTACCCCTCAAGTTCTAGTCAACACCAAAATCTACCACAACAACAATATAACACACAACACTGCAATCCCTCATCGTCATCGTCCCAACCGCACTACAACCCGTCATCGCAACCGTTTCAATCACAGTGGTCACAAAATGTGTACGAACCACCGCAACTAATAACTCAACCTCATCCCTCTCAACCCGAAACTTTGAACGATGAAATCAATATATTCACCTCCCAATTCCAAGACCAACCAACTGATGAAGTTCAAGATGATGAAGACAATGACGATGAAGAACTCCTTGCCGCACAAAACGGTGACGAGAACGAAGAAGACGATGATGACGATCTGCCACAACTACCAATTTTACCAATTAGAGCTTCTTACAACCCACCAAGGTCCATGCGCAACGTCAACGATGACCACTCAACTGAACTTTACCATTCAATGGCTCTTCCGGTTGATCAAGGTATTGCCCCAGGGATGCAATTTCATAACAAGAATGATTGCATTCTCGCAATTAAATATTATCACATGAAAAAATCAACCGATTATATTGTGAAAAAATCAGATCCTGAAAGGTATGTCATCAAATGTAAAGATACAAAATGTGGTTTCAAATTGCGGGCCTCGTGGAGGAAAAAAACTGATAAATGGGAGATTGGGAACATGAATGATCATACATGTGTCTCAACAGAAATGACACAAGATCATCACAAACTTAGTTACAATGTGATATGTGAAAGTGTTAAATCACTACTATATATGGATGCCTCAATTACAGTGAAGGTTATAATTGCACACATCCGAGAGAAATTTAATTACACAGTTTCATACAGAAAGGCATGGAGAGCAAGGAATAAGGCGATTGAATCAATTTATGGTAATTGGGAGGAGTCTTATGAAGAACTACCACAGTGGTTGATGGTCATGGAAAAAGATTTGCCAGGAACAATAATTGATTTTCAATCAGACCCATCAACAGAAGTGGCAAATGAGACCGTCTTCAAGCGTCTCTTTTGGGCCTTTCGTCCGTGCATCTCAGGTTTCGAATTCTGCAAACCAATTGTCCAAATTGACGCAACTTGGTTGTATGGTAAATACAAGGGAACATTGTTGTTAGCTGTTGCGCAAGATGGGAACAACAAGATATTTCCCATAGCTTTTGCAATTGTGGAAGGCGAGACCAAGGAGGCATGGAGTTTCTTTTTGAAAAATTTAAGGCAGCATGTCACCCCACAAGAGAACATATGCCTCATTTCTGATAGACATGTGTCGATAAAGAGCGCGTATGATGATCCACAGAATGGATGGCACGATGCTCCGACAAGCCATGTTTATTGTGTCCGACACATTGCACAAAACTTTATGAGATCATTCAAGGATGGAGAACTAAAGAAGAAAGTTGAATGCATGGGTAAAAATCATATCTCTTTCCACGTAAATTCGACATTTTATTTGTTTAAAATGACACATCTAACTTTTTTCAAAACAATGCAGGTTACGCCATGAACATCCCTACATTCGAATACTACCGTTCTGAAATTGCTGTTGCAGACCGAAAGGCTTTAGCATGGGTCGACAATATTCCCAAACAAAAGTGGACTCAATCACATGATGATGGTCGACGATGGGGCCATATGACAAGTAACTTGGTAGAGTCACAAAACAACGTGTATAAGGGTATTCGAGGACTTCCGATCACAGCTATCGTGAAAGCATCATATTACAGGTTGGCGGCCTTGTTTGCTAAAAGAGGACATGAGGCAGCGGCAAGGGTAAATTCTGGTGAGCCATTCTCCGAAAACAGCATGAAATATCTCAGGAATGAGGTGATTAAATCCAACAGTCATCATGTCACTCAGTTTGACCGGGATCGATATACCTTTTCCGTCCGTGAAACCATCGATCATAAAGAAGGATTGCCAAAGGGAGAATACAAAGTGGACCTGCAAAATAAATGGTGTGACTGTGGACGGTTTAGAGCGTTACACCTACCATGCTCACATGTCATTGCCGCATGTTCTAGCTTTTGTCACGACTACAAGACTTTTGTCGATAACAAATTCACGAATGAGTGTGTATACGCCGTATACAACATCCACTTCGACGTGGTTCACCACCAGACATATTGGCCTAATTATGAAGGACCGAAGGTGGTTCCCAACAAGTCAATGCGTAGGGCAAAGAAAGGTCGTCCACCAATTACTCGCATTAGGACCGAGATGGACGATGTGGAAACTGAGAGAAGATGCGGTGTTTGTAGGATGCCTGGTCATTCCCGCAAAGATTGCATTAATATTAGACATCAGTAGAAATTTAGTCTTTATTTTGTTTATAGGATGTCTAGTGATTAATATTATTATTATTATTAATATTATTATTATTATTATTATTATTAATAATTACTATTATTATTATTATTATTATTAATAATAAAAATTAAAAAAAAAAACAAAAAACAAACCCGCAAGTGGGGCTTGCGGGGTATTAAAAAAAATTTTAAAAAAATAAAGCATACCCCGCAAGTGGGGGTAGCAATCTATTAATTTTTTAAAAAAAAATAAAAATTAAAGGCGTGGTAGTTAGTTATTTAATTTAAAAAAAAAAAAAAAAAAAAAAGGAGGCCGCAAGTCCCACTTGCGGGGTAGTTCATTTTTTAAATTTTTTTAAGGTACCCCGCAAGTGGGGGTTGCAAGGTACCAGTAGTTTCTGAAAAGTATGGCATTTATGCAATTTTTTTCAAAACTAGGGCATTTTTGTATTTTTGGAATTAAATAAGGGCAGAAAAAAAAAATTTCTCATCTACCACCTACTCTATAAATATTATTAAGAAATGGAAAAAAGTATGTACAAAAAAGGGGCTAAGCCAAAACCCTCAAAAGAAAAACAGGAAGCTTACCATGCATAAGGTGACAGAAAGTAAAGGAGTGCGATGGAGGAATATAAGGGCGCCAGGCAAGACCTGTTCAAACCAAAGAGGGCCACATGCCATGTAAAAAAAGAAAGGCGAATTTGGAAGTTAGCTCACCATCCTTAGAAAGAGGCCAAACACGCTGGTCCAAAATAGGAGTCACATGAATAACAATGTTCTGAACACTAGCCTCCAGCAAAGGGTTCATCAAGAAACAACCCGGTAATTGAAGTTTCCCATCAATAATAAAATCAGATAAAGTGGAAGTTAAATGGCGAGAATGCAGAATGTTAAAAATAGTTGCAAGAGGAGTACCAAGCGAGTTATCCATCCAAAAATTAATATGAGCACCGTCACCAATCAGCCACAAGGAGTTTGCATTAACCGTAGAAATATGCTCCCTCACACCTAGCCAAACTGAGGATTTAAAGTGATGCAAGATCGGTCTCCCATAAGCAAGGAAACACTTCCTAAACATCAAGGCACACTGAGTGTCATCATTAATCAATTTCCAACTCAGATGAAGCAGCAAAGAGCTATTAATAATGCGGGTTGGCTTAAAATCTAAGCCCCCCGCCTCCCCGAGAGACAGACAGTTCTCCAAGCAACCATGCAGATCTTTCGAGAAAAAATGTCGCCACTCCACACAGAGTTTTTAACCCACTGATCTAATTGATTCAACAAATTGATAGGCCATCTATAAATGTGAATAGAGTATACCAGCATGCCATGAACAATGGATTTAACCAACTGCACCTGCCTCATAATGGTTAGAAGGGTGCCTTTGCAAGATGCTAACTTCACCTTGATTATGTCCACAGTCACTCTAAAATGAATGCACTTAGGCTTCCCTTGAAAAATAGGACAACCAAGGTACTGAAACGGAATAATACCAGGAGTGAAACCACACATTTGCACTAGTAAATTCCTACGGGAGGCTATCATCGCACCAAAAAAGAATTTACTTTTATCATAATTAATAAGTTGCCCCGAAGCTTCAAAATAGTCATTAAAAATGCGAAGAAGACAACAAATATTACTTTTAAGCCCCGTGCAAAAAATAAGAATATCATCCGCATAAAGAATATGAGTGGGAAGGGCCATACCCCGACAATAAGACATGGGGCGCAGCTCACCAGCCGAAGCAGCAATATCAATAGCACAGCCCATAAAGTCCTCTGGTAGGCAAAACAGAAGCGGAGACAAGAGGTCCCTTTGACGGACACCTCTAGTACAACCAAAGAAGCCAACCGTTGTACCATTAACAAGGACCGAGAGGCGAGCCGAGTGAAGAATGGCAAGGATCCAATCACAGAATACAGTCGCAAAACCAAAACTGTGAAGCACCTGAATTAAAAAAATTCCAATCTAAAATGTTAAATGCTTTTCTAATATCAACCTTAAGAGTGATGTTACCTCCGTACTGTTTCTTATCTAGCAAATTTATAGCTTCAAAAGCGATAATCACACAGTCAGACATATGCATGTCTCGAGCAAAATCTCGTTGCTGTAAAGAAATAATTCTCATAGCCACAATCGCCAATCTGTCAGCTAAATCGAACCTTTACACCCCTAGTTATATATGCCTTTCCGCAAGAAACTAACGTCGAATTTATTTATTTTTAAAGGAAAAATATAGGGTAAATATCTCTTTTTGTCCCTGTAATATTAGCGAATTCTGGTTTTAGTCAATGTAAAAAAAAAGATTTAGATTTTGTCCCCGTAATTTCAAATTCTTCCACTTTTGGTCCATTATTCCACCACGTAAGCAGAATTTGCATTCATGGCACGTAAAATGAGGGACCAAAAGTGGAGGAATCTGAAATTACAGCGACCAAAAGCGGGAGGAATTTGAAATTACAGGGACGTAATTTATGCATATTCTACTGACGTGATTAAAGGAGGGACCAAAAGTGGAAGAATATGAAATTACAGGGATAAAATCTAATTTTTTTTTTACAGAAACTAAAATCGGAATTCGTTAATATTACATGGACGAAAAGAAGTATTTTTCCAAAAATATATTACTTGTAATAACTAAAGAAATATTTTTTTAAAGGAAAAATTTTTTATTTTATTTTTTGAAGAAAGTGCTAGCAACAAAGTGACCTGCTGGTAGTCATAAAAACTGACTTTTAGGTGGCCTGAAAATGGGATTTCGGCGTGAGGTTTGATTTGATCCATGGTTATTCATACGTCATCCATTTCCATGACATGATGATGACGCTGTCCATTCCAGGTATTGCATTGCATGATCTCAAAATGTCTCTTCCCAATTGGCTGCTTTACCTTATGATGTGTAGGTAGGTGATTGGGTCCTTGCTACGATTTGCCAAATGTAAGCAATCTTCGTACAAAAAATTATGTCTAGTAAATACTTTTTTTTTTTTTTTTTTTAGAATTTGTGTAGACACATTGCATAAGGCTGATGCAGAAAAGTAATTTATGTTTTTACCCCCTCGGCAGTTAACTGTCGAAGAATTCAAAAATCGGCTGCAGTTAACTGCCGATGAAAACATCGGTAGTTAACTGCCGAAAATATGTTATAAGAACATAACAGATATAGTAGTTTCCAAAACTCCATTGTTGCGTTTTTTATTCTCCTTGGTGCGATTTTGAGCAATTTGAAGTCATTCCAAGCCAATTTCAATCACAGAAATAAGTAAGTTTTTTGAATCATATTGCACTGTTGTTTTGTGGTCAAATTGTTTGTTTTTTGTTTTTTTTTGTTAAATTTCAATTACATAGGTTCGATTATATAGGTTTTATTGATTTTATGATATGTTAGGATAATTTAGGTTAGAATTGTTAGGTTTAGGTTTTGATGAATCGTTGTAGAATTGTTAGAATTGTTTAGGTTTAGATGTAGGTTTTGATGATAGTTTAGATTTAGGTTTAGGTTTAGTTTTTGATTTTATGATTTTATGGCATTGTTGTTTAGTTAGGTTTTGATCGCCATTTTTTTTAATGTAAATATGTCTTAGAATCAGGGTAACGTTCAGGGTGATGAGAAGAACAGAGAAAAATCACCTATGACGTGGCACAGTATTGTTTGTGATGGTTTCGAAAGAAAAAAAATCGAAGGTGCCGGTGTACAATCACTCGAGGTTGAGGAGGAGCGGGAGGACATGCTATTTCGATCCTCAACCAAAACAAGGTGCCCCAGGGACTCCAGTGGGCAACCCGATTGACTTGTGTGACGAGGAAGAATGAATGTAATGGTTTTTAATGCCTAATTATTTTGGATTTTTTTATGTTTTATTTTCGTGTCGCCCACATCTTGTTTGACATTATGGTACTTGGAATAAAATCGTATTTGGAATAATTTCGATTAAAGTCGCGTTTTGAATAATTGCGTATTCGAATAAATACTAATTAAATCTAACGTGAATTCAACTAATTAAAATTGCATAATGAATAAATAAATTCGAAAAGTGAATCAATAAGATAATTATTGTTCCATTCAAAACAAAATATATGTTATCACATTACATTGCATTACATTACATTCCGGAATGTACCTTCCAACTGCAACAATTATCTTACCACTAAATGGGGCAAATTCAAACTTGCTAAACGACAGGACTCCGACATCCGATGAGCATCTGCAACGATGGTATTCAAGTGTCAAAAGAATGAGGTGCATTCCTTGACACTTGAATACCATTGTTCAAGATGCACATCGCATGCTGGATTCCTGTCGTTTAACAAGTTTGAATTGTCCCATTCAAAGGAAGACAATTGTTGCAGTTGGACGTTTGTACCTCCCAACTACAACAATTGTGTTACCTTTGAATGGGGTAAATTCAAACTTGCCAAGCAGCAGGACTCCAATATTCAACCGACATTTCCAATGTTCCGTTCAAAAGATTAAATTCTTGTTAGGTTGGGATTAAATGACGGTATTCAAATGTCAAAAGAATGAGGTCCATTCGTTGATCCTTCAATACCTTCATTTAAACCAGCCTAACAAGAATTTAATCTTTTGACAGGAACAGTGGGAATGCCGGTCGAATATTGGAGACCTGTTTGGCAAGTTTGAATTACCCCATTCAAAGGAAGACAATTGTTGTAGCTAAAAGGTGCATTCATTCCGTACCTAATGACGATCTTTTGGCGGAATCAAACTTTTGATGATATATTCGGTTGATTTCAGCAACGTCACCCGCATATCGATCCACTGGAACATGATGTGCTCCCAAAACATGCTCGTCACGTTTTCGTCGTTCGTTAATTCCACCCAAGTGAATGATACCCTCCCCTCGTCGAGCATTGGACGTTTATACCGAACGTGTTCCGCCCTCCTTCTGTCTCTGGGGTTGACTCCTTGGTTGAATTCAGTCAGTTCATCCTTGAGACCTTTTAACGTCACACCAAGGCACCGAACCTTCAACCTATGAGGTTCTCCGCCGTTGAATTGTGCATGAACGTCGATCCACTCGGCCATTGTTTCAAATCTACACAATAAGAAATTAAAAACAATCAATGAAAAACTCATTCAAACATTTCATCAAACACTTGATGTGCAAATTATACATAAACTCTAAAGATCATAAAAATAACGCTAAGATTATAAATCATATACTCTTACTAAGATAAAAAAAATTAATCATATACTATAACATAAATCATTCAACTTATGTTTAACATAATTTTTTTTGTTATAACGTAAAATATAACAAAATTATTCAACTTATATTTACTCTTAAAATAAATCATAAACTCTTACTAAAATAAAATAAAAAATATAAAACACCAAATTAAAATATAACCCTAAATTTTTAAACTATAACATAATCATCATGCAAATATTTTAACTAAATTAATCAACTAACATCTAATCTAAAAATGATTAATAACATGTAAATCTAATTAAAAACAAAAATAAAAAAATAAATATAAAACACCAAAATAATAAATAACCCTAAAATTCTAAGTTATAACATAAACATCATGCAAATATTTTAACAACATTAATTAACTAACATCCACTCTAAAAATTAATTATAACATGTAAATCTACTCAAAAACTAAAAAATAATAAATCTACTCAAAAACTAACAAATAAAAACATTTATAACAACTAAAATGTTAGTTAATAGCATTATAATTACTTACTTGTGATTTTGTTGAATAAATTTGGTTGGGTTTTTTTAGAGAGATCTGGTAAAAAAAAATTAAAGATAAGATGAATAATGGATGAGACAACTTATGTCAGATTTGTATCAGAAGATCCTCGGCAGTTAACTACCGAGGTTTTCCTCGGCAGTTAACTGCATCCGGTTTTTGAATTCTTCGGCAGTTAACTGCCGATAGAACAAAAATGTATTTTACTCGTGTTTCTCAGCCATATGAAACGTGTCAACAACATTTTTATTTTTTTGAGAGAATGTCTAGTAAATACTATTACCTTTGAGAAATGGAATGCATATTTTCCTGTATCAAATATTTATCTTTATGTGCGCAAACATAGCATTTCTCCAAAAAGAAATCTAATATTTTATTTAAGCGTGCTTGATCTATTAAAAAAAAAAATAAGAAACTCGGCAATTTTTGTTGTACTTTGTTTGGTTGTAAAATTGTTTCAAAAACACAAAAAAATTGGAAGATAAGGGACATGACATGATAAAATCTAAAATTATTGTCCTCAATAAACTACAATACAACTTTTTTTTCTCAAATACAAATGACTTAAAATACAAAAATAATTTTTTTTTCTTCAAACATCGTATAAGACAAAAAATTGTTCAATACTACAAAAATATACCATGTGTTGTTCTACTTCACATTGTATTATTCTGTTTTTTTTTTTTTTGGTCAAGTGTATTGTTCTATTTTTATGTTGTTATTTTCGGTACTTATTTTTTAGCTTATCAAATTCATTTTTTAATGTGTTTGATTTGGCTATTGCATCGACAGACTTAAGACTATGGTGCCATTTGGACTTGATTTCATGAATCTGTAACTAGTCTTTGCTTCTAGTAGGCGTCTACTATCACCTCTACCATGGAAAACAAACAAAGCATTAATTCATGTGTTTGTAGACCGTTTTTAGATAGATCTTTGAAATTGTGAACATTTTAAAATATTTTTGACTTTTCAAATTTTTTTCCAACTATTTTTATACATTCATTCAACACTTTTTTTTTTATGCTTCAAAAGAAAAATCAACACTTTTTTTCCATTTTTCTTTATATATCATTGTCAACAACAAATTACATTATTCTCTCCATCTCTCTCAAAAAAATTATTCTCTCTATCCTTTTCTCTTTCAACGTGTCAAAGAGTTTTTGGTTGCTGTCGTTATTTTTTCATTTTTTTTTACATTAGTTTTTCTGACAGTAGGCTAGAGACTATATTAATATTAAATGAGTAAACATATTGTCAAATTGATATTATTAAAATATAAGAACTTAATCAATAATAAATTGTCAAATATATGACCAACTTGATAGTTTGGTAGAATTATTATACATCTTTTTAGAATATAATAACATCAAATATCATTTGAAAACCAGATGCAAAATCAGAACAGCATTTCATAACTTGCGCCAACAAAAATCACTTTGGAGAATTTT
Organism: Medicago truncatula; assembly: GCF_003473485.1. Classification (NCBI taxonomy): domain Eukaryota; kingdom Viridiplantae; phylum Streptophyta; class Magnoliopsida; order Fabales; family Fabaceae; genus Medicago; species Medicago truncatula. The sequence continues at coordinate 46,734,342 of NC_053049.1, read as the reverse complement.
CTTTTCAAAAATTTTGTTTGAAAAGGTTTAAAAATACTCCACGTTTTTCAATTATAGATCAAAATACTCCTTTTTTTTTAGCAACTGTGCTATTTTGGTCTTGAAAGTATGATGTTTGTAATTGCACTTCTGGTGTGTGTTTGGTTCTACGGTGGAGATAATTGATTTTAACAGAATTGATTTTTGTTCAAAGTGAGTTGAATGTGAATTGATTTATTTTTGGCAGGGCCGTCCCTAAGAATTCGGAGGCTCGGCTCTGAAAATGAAAAGAGGTCAGTGATAAAATCAAAACGTTTTTTTTTTTAAAAAAGCAATGATCTATTTATATTTTTTAAAAGATAAATATAAGGTGCCGTATATATGTGGTACACCCAAAGGTGAAAATGACTACCGTATACATGAGGAACCCCCACCTAACACCAAAAGCAAGAAGACCTAATTCTAATAGGCCTAAAAGGCTAAAACAAGGGGACAGAAAATGGCTGGGGTTATTAAATTTTTTTTGGAGGGCAGTAGTACTAGTGGGTATTAAAAATAAAATTGAGGCCCATGACTGAGGGAGGCCCAGCTCTGTTGAGCTGTTTGCACCCCCTCAGGGACGGGCCTGATGTTTGGATACCTCAAAGCAAAAATGATTCTTATAAATTCATGTTGTTTGAATAACTTGGATCAAAATTGATTTTGAATGCATAATTACTAAAATGGGTATTAATTTTTTTTTAAGATTAAATTCATTTCTATTTTATAGTTATTTAAATTTTGTTGCATTATTAATTTGATTATTCATAATGAAATAAGAAATTTAAAATAAAAAGCATATTCCAGTAAAAAAAATTTGTATAAATTATAGATAGTTTAATTTTAGTTAGATATATTATATTAATTTTTTTACTCATTAATTACCAAATTGTGTCAAACGTTTTTTTTAAAGGATTAAGCAAAATATTAATGGACTTTTACAAAAAAAAGAAAGTAACGGGCTTTTGAAGCCCAATTTCAACCTCTTCTCTAACCTAGAGAATGAGAGAGAGCGTTGAAGGTTGCAGCACCATGAAACCTGTGTAACCTGAAGCTTGAAGCAGCACCATGAAAATAAAATTGATCAATAAAAAAATCATCGCTGGCAGTTTTGTTGGATTGAAGGAACGATTTACATCTGTGGGAAAAAGAAAAAGGGTAATTAGGGAAATGAAACTGTCATGACAATGACAAAATTAATTCTCAAAATCACGTTACCGCAAAAGCTCCGAATTGTGGCTTCTCACAAACGTGAGTTTGGGACTATATTCACGTTTTATAGAATCGCTTCTGAAGCTGACCAAACATCAAAAAATAAGTTGAAACCACGTTTCAAAAAGCAAACTCGCGTTTGAGGCTTCCAAACGCGGAACCAAACAAGCACTTAGAAGCGTGGCAATTGTGCAATTCTGACCCCTATGTTTCGCCCTTTATGATTTGGTTGTCTTCTCCAACAAAAAAAATATTAATAATAACTACGTTAAAATGACATTATTTATTAATGTGGCACTCATCTCTTGTATCCTACAACGTGACCTTCCTTTACAATTAAAAACAACAACACAAGCCAAAATCTTTAAAATTATAAGAAAGGATTTTTTTTACAAAGCTAAGAGAAACAAAAGAAAAAGAACACCCCTCAAAAAAAAAAAAGAAGAGAACAAAAAAAAAAACTAAAGTCTACGAAACACCAAATTCTTGTAGAGTTTGAAGTTAAGAGATCAAATAATCATGTCGAAGGGGAGGTGTGAACAACATACTCCGAGGTAGAAGAAGCACCGATCTTAGTTAGAAAATATGCACAATTGTTTCCTTCTAGAAGAGTGCGAACAAAGGAAGCTAACCAGTCAAGATTGAGGAGGTCCTTGATATCTTGAATCAACCTAGCATACTTATTAAATCTAGGGGTTAGCTCTTTAAGAATTTGAACATAAAGGAGAAAATCCGTGTAGTAGAAAACCTCTTAAAAGTTCATCTTCCTAACATGTAACAACCCACGGTAATAGCATGAAGTTCAGCAAGAAGGATTTCATTTGCTCTCACATACAAGCTTATTTTTTACTTTTTTTATTTTTAAAGAAAAATCACACAAATATGAGAGATTAGTTGTATCCATTTATTTATTAAAGTATTTTTGAAATAGATCATACCAATCTTTCATCTATGTTTATTTACGTTATAAATGGAGCCTACATTTTTTTTAAAAGAAACGAAGTGAATCTTAACCCGAGAAAAATAAATGGAAAAAGAAAAAGAAAATATAGGTTTATCAATTTAGAACAAAATTGTCCTCCAATTTTACCATTGTAAGGACCTAAATGTTCCTAAAACTTCTACTATATCATATAATTAGTTGTCCCATAGGATTTAAAGGAATTATAAAATAAATGAATATGTTTATCTTTAATTGTGAAACACAATACTCCCTTCGTCTCTAATTATAAGATCCTTTTGAGAATTTTTTTTGTCCCTTTTTATTAGACCCTTTGTTATTTCCAACTACATTAATTATTTCTTTACATACATGCCCCTATTTATTATACATCTTTTCCTTCAATCAACAATAAATAACATGTTGAAAACATAAACTAACGTTCTTTCTTAAAGGATAAAATTGTAAAAACAATAGTGATTACAAACAACTTTAATACAAATATCCACTATCTTAATTCCCGTGATTTTGACAAAAGGGTCTTATATATAGGGACGGAGGGAGTATATGGTTTGCAATGGTGACGAAATATATAAAAAATAAAAAAATGATTGGTTAAGCAAATATTGATAAGAAAAAAGCCATTTTATTTTTTACAAAGAAAAAACCATTTTGAAGAGGGGAGAAAGTAAAGAGAAAAAAAGAAAAAGAAAAAAAAAAGGCACACTATCTAATCTGTTTCATCATAGCATAGCACATAACAGAATATCGCAGTAGTAGTGATGGCTGTTTCATCACTATCTCTTCCATTTCACTTCCGTTCTTCTCCCAAATCACACACTCGCCGCAAATTCGTTTTCTTTGCGGCGGCGAGCAGCGATGTTCCCCTCTTACAAGTCAACGATCTTCGAGCCAAAATCGTTGAATCCAATGCCGAAATTCTCCGCGGCGTTAATCTCACTATCAACAGAGGCGAAATTCACGCTATCATGGGTAAAAACGGTTCTGGTAAAAGCACTTTCGCTAAGGTTCTTGTGGGTCATCCTGATTATGAAGTTACCAGTGGTAGCGTTGTTTTCAAAGGGGAAAATTTGCTTGAAATGGAACCTGAAGAAAGAGCCCTTGAAGGTCTTTTCATGAGTTTTCAATCACCTGTAGCAATTCCTGGCGTTTCCAATGATCAATTTCTTGTTATGGCTTATAATGCTCGGAGAAAGAAACTTGGTCTTCCTGAACTTGGACCCCTTGAGGTTCATTATCCATTTATTTATTTTTATTATTGTCAATTTTTAATATTGTTGATAATTGCGGTGAAATGCTGTTTATACAAACTTATTTGTAATAGTATAGATATCAAAAATCTTGAGATTGATTTATTTGAACTTATTTGCCTCACAATTGATATTTTGGAGAATCACTGTTAAAAGGCTTGTTTGGATTCACTCATTTTAGCTTATTTATGGACATAAAACATTTGTGGGATTGTTTTGGAGAGCTATTGAAAATTGCTTATGACATGTCTATAAGCTGTTTTCAACTTATTTCCATAAGTTATCCAAGATAGCTTAGCTTATCAAAACAACCTTTTTTTTAAACGGTGCTTATGAAAACAACTTATAGCTTGCATGAAAACAATTTTACTTTATTTTATCTTTTGTTATAGAAATAGCTTATACATAAGTACTTATAGCATAAGCACTTGATTAAGCTGGTTATCTAGATAGGGCCTAAATGCAGTTGAGGCAACCTTAATTGCAGTCGGGCATGCATAAAAAACCTTGATTTTGCGACTGAATTGGATTCGGGACTTTTTCCAAACCCGAGTGTAGCCCTTTTTTTATTTTTTTTTATTTTTTATGGTTTCTGACTTGCTGAATTTCTGTTTTGCAGTGTTTTTCTTATTTAATGGAGAAGCTACAACTTGTTAACATGAAGCCTGACTTTCTCAATAGAAATGTCAACGAAGGGTTTAGTGGAGGTGAACGAAAACGCAATGAGATCTTGCAGCTTGCAGTTTTGGGGGCAGATTTGGCTATTTTGGATGAAATTGATTCGGGATTGGATGTTGATGCGCTCAGGGATGTGGCAAGTGCGGTTAATAAAATTCTTACCCCAGAGAATTCTCTGTTGATGATTACTCACTATCGGCGAATTCTTGATCTTTTGAAACCCTCCCATGTCCATGTTATGGTAAGTTAAAAACTTAAAACTGATCTTTAATTTTATTCAATGTTTTCAACTTGAAGGGGATTGTTCAGTCTCAGACTTTAAGTGAGGTGAATAGAGAGCAAATAGTTTTCCTCTCCTTAAGTTTTTGAGGAAAATGGGGTTTAGGAGCTTAATTTTAGGAGTTAACCCTGCAGCTGCTTTCCATTTGTGTGAATGTATTCGGTTTTAGCAAAGGTTTGTGCAGATATTTTGTGATTAAATTGAAAAGTAATATTTTTACATGAAGATTCTACAGCTTGTTGGACAACTATTAGAGGTATATACTTGCATCTTATGGGAAGGATCTTATTACAAAAACTGCCTTTTTTACTAATTTCTTTTGTTATTCTAGTTGTAATCAACATTTTTAATTATCTAAGATCCATTGTACCAAGTAATGTCGTGATAAAAAGAGATGTCAACTATAGGATCAAGTAGGGTGTTTGAAATTGATAAATGCTTTGGGCATATTAGAAAATTGAATAACCATTACCACAAAAAATAAAATAAAATGGAGAACCCCTATAGTTGAGAAGACAATAGAATCCCATTGTTTAGGCATCTACGAGAGGACATGTGGAAGCACCGATAGGGAGAGAAGATCAGATGTATGATAGTCTAATAGTTAGAGGTAGATCAAGGAAAACCATTGGCCTAACTATTTAGAGAGATTTAGAAGTAAACAGTCTCTCTCTGATCCTAGCATATGTCTGGCCTTTATGGCACCGGCCCATCAATGTAGATGAACCCACCTAGAGGATTATCAGCTGAAGTAGATTTCCATTTCCTAAAGAAAGTAGGTCTTTTCTTAGATATGTTAGTTTCCCAGTCCCTCAAAGGATAATGTTATAGCATCAGATATTTGATGCTGTCTAGAATTTAGATTACTGTGTATGATTTTCAATTTACTCTGTGTTCATTCATAGTATTGGCTGTCCTGTATCACGTAACACACACTTCATGATCATTTAATATTTGTTTGTTCTGAATTTTTTGGTTAATGGTTTAGGTGCTGATTTGGCAACTTTAGCAGGGTACCCATATATTTTCTGCTAGCTACGTTTTTTTTTTTTAAGAATAGAGGCAGCTTTGGAAATAAATATATATCTTTGTGATTAGATTGACGCATTTGATGTTTTTATCACTGCTGTTAATTTCCTGAATTAGATCGTGTGTATACATTATATGCCCATTTATTGGCTTTTTGGTAGAAGATTGCTTTTCTTAGAAAATGGATGTAGGTATTAGGATCCTCTCACATGTTATTTTAACGTGACCACATTATGTGAATACATCTCAACATGTATTTTCTAACTCAACCATAGCATGATTTGAGATAGACAGCTACCCGCTAACTTGCAATTTTAGTTCCACGCCATTGATTTCATTTAAAAAAGTACATGGTTGAGATGCATTCACATGATTTTATCATGTTGAAATGACATAAATGAGAATCCTGATCCCCGTTATAGACAGTGTATGAAAAACTAAATACAATGTCTATGTTGTGAAATGACTTAAATGGATCTTTTTTTCTTGTAAACTATCAGGACAATGGAAAAATTGCAAGGACAGGCGACCTATCTATGGTAGATGCAATTGAGGCAGATGGATATGAACCGGTCTCTGTTTTAACTTAATACAGCTAGTATCAGCACCTTTTCTGACTTTGTTGTGAAATGGTGTGGCTGATTTCGGTTCAATTTCATGCTGTCAAGTTGCACAAGTTGGTGTGAATGAGTATCCCCTTCAAGATCATAATTGGGAATAGGCAGTACATAATTAGATGAGATGAAGGTCAAAAATTTCTTCAGAGGTACTTTTGCATTGGGGGTGGAGGAATTATAGTTATATTTTTCATTTCGATTTGAAACCTTTAATCATTCTGGTTTTTTGATATTAGAGTTTTTGCTCAAAACCCAGATGACAGTACTGTGCTGGGTTGATGTTCAGTAGTTGTATCTTATGGAATATATTCTTGTGCAAGGATGAGTTTAGGAAATTTATCATTGCCTCATTACTGGAAGCGTACTTGAATAGTATAATTGTGTAAACTGAGTACTAGTGTAGTTCAATTATTTAATTAACTACAGCTTAGCTTGCCATGTTTCTGTGCACTCAACATTTTGTACTTTTTCTATATAAAAAATACTAGCACTTAGCTGGTTAATGACACTGGGCATATAACCTGGTTGTGGTGTTAATCACCTATTAATGAAGTCATGCTTGGTGTCCATCGAATGTTTCAGCATAAATCATCCAATTCTTCTGTTCCAGTAAGCCTACAGATCATTGCCTACAGATCCCCTTCTCTGTAGTAATATGTTGGTGGACTATTATTTTTAGAAAAGAAAAACCATTAAATTGATTATCAGTGCATCAATATTAATCTCAATAGTAGTCAAAACTCAGTATTATCATCGCCACGGTATATAATATTATATTCACTTGCCAAAAACCCTTGTAATGTCGACTGTCGTTCACTTCTAGATTCTCTTATCGCTTTATTATCAAATAAATTTACATAAATTTTAGTAAATAAAAATAGAAAATATTTTCGTAATGTAAGTGGGTCCTAAGGAAACACTATTTTACTACATGTTTTTTAGTGTTTTCACTTGTTTATTTACTCACAAATTGATAAATTTCATAAAGCTAAAGAAAAAGAATTTTATCAAGAAATGAAACAAGAAATGCAATGAGGCGATTTACGGTGCCTTCCGTTGTCTTTGTACCTTCGATTAATCATTAATCAAATGCTCCAGAAATAGCCATGTGGTTTACTTTTTTAAAAATAAATAAATAAATAAAGCTTGAAACAAACATGCAAATTGCAATACCTCCTCCCCCTATGTTGCCGTTGATGCTGCACCACTGTGATGCTGTTGCCGAAGTTCCAACCCCACCCCTTCACGACGCCCCTTTGTTTTTGTCAACAAAAAAAGAAAAATAAGATAGGGTTGCACCTTTAAATTCCTTGAAGTTATATGATTATAACAAGGTAGTTTTAAATTCTTTTTTTGTTACAAATTAGTTTTAAGTCATAAAATATTTGCATTATATTTTACAAATTATATTTTATGACTTACAAATTGATAGAACGGCTTGACTTGCAAATTTTAGCAAAGGATATCAGTGATGATATTCAAGACAAGTTGCTTTTGAAGATACACAAGACCCTTTGCATTGCTAACTTGAACGTGATCTCGAAGTGTCTCATGAGGCATATACTCTTAGGCACAATAACCCAACGAGTTAACCATAGTAAAGTGATGGATTTTTTGCACAAAATTTCCAGCTCCATTACAAAGTTAAGACTGTTGCAATTCAAAACTTGAGTACGCATATTGGTTTAGGTTGATCGGCAACGGTCAAAGCAATGGCTGGTTGGAGCAGCAATAGTGATAGGAGGGCTAGGGGCTCCAACAGCGTCGCAATGAGAGTTGTCATTAGGGTGCATGAGTTTCCTCCGGATTCTGAAGCATGAGCTAGAATAGACAATAGTAGCACCCGAACAGAGGACCATTATAATTTTTCATTTTTTCCCAACATTTGACAACCTTTCTATTTGTCTTTCTTATTACATTTATTACTTTTTGTCATTTTATGTCTAATTTGTTTTTTAGGGTGCATGAAACATCATATATAAAAAAAACATCACATTCCAACAATGGAAAAGGGATAAAAACTTGCTCATTTATGGTCTTTTTGAAGCAATGTTAAGCGTATATGCCACTGTCATATTTCTTAAATAAATGGCCTGAAACTCGATAATACTCATAATTCGAATTATTATTCAACCAGTCTACATTATTCTGCAAGATACACAAGCAAAATTGATTTCTCGAATGAGAAGACCACAAACAACCATAAGAGCCACGGGTGGCCTTGTGTACAAACAAAGTGGGGGTTATGCAGCAAAAACTCAACTTACCCAATATTGTTCTAACCTAAAACTATACATCGGATCAACCGGAAGCTTATATACATAAAGAAAGGAGAAACCAAAGTTCAAAAAATATAACTATGATTTGACGTGCACAGTTTTGCCTTTATCAAATTGTGGTCATTGGAAATACAGATAACCAATTGAAGCCGAAACACATCTTTGACCGAGTAAGATTAAACTATTGGGGCGTCAAGGAGCGGAACAGGTGGTTCCTTCACACTTCAATTCCAATAATATGAACGCATTTGTATAAAAGGTAGGCCTGTCACCGAGAACCATGCTTACCTGAAAGAAAGAAGCCACATTGTTTAGTATGATTTAAATTTTCTGCTATGAAAAAAGAAAAAAATAACATAGTTGAAAAAATTAATCCTCGCTCCATTAGTAGCATATTCCTTCTAACAACATAATGTGTTCAGTATTTTACTTCCAAATCTGTACCCTATCAATTGACCCCTGTTCCTAGTTACAAAACCAAAAATGCTTGCCTTGGAATTTCATAGAACTCTTATGAATAAATCAGCAGTAAGTCAAAAAAATGGACCAATTAATACGTGAACAATTAGCACATAATATATACAATTCTCATTTCCACAATCCGTAAGCAAGACTCATTTCTTTTGTCCACATTAACAAACCAAACTTGAATACGCACATCTTTTTAGTTGGTATAAAATCCAAAGGTCACAAGCAGTACAGTAGTTTGGCTGCCAGGTATTTAGAGGCTGTAGTTAGTGAGTTTGGGTCTTGGCCTATGGATGTGGAGCCGTGTTGTGGGTCACATTGGCTCTTTGTTGAGAACTCCATCTATCTGTTTGTAATGGCTTCTACTTGAGAGGAATCATACAAACATGGCGACTCACTTGGGGGAGAGGATGTTAGAAATTCAAATGAGTTTGAAGTCCAACATGAACTAAAAATGAGCTGAATAATATAAGAGAACATTAAAGATAGTATAGGAGAACAAACTAATATACATACTGCCTTGGATTCCACTTGGTTCAACGGATGAAAAGGAAGGGATTTTAATGGAGAGAAAGGGAATTTTTTTTATCATGAATAGGAGGGGAGGGGGGAGATTTTACATATATGTTTGGTTCACAAGGGGAGGGGTGAAATGTTAAAACTAATTAACCTTTTTATCCTGATAATCTTACAACAAGTCTCATGATGTTTATGGTTTACGCTTAAAATACAAATCAAACCATCTACTGACAGCAATTTTCCACTTTTGACACACACACACACACACGCAAACACGCAAACAAAATACAACAACGTAAAGAGAGAAAAATTCAAAACAAAAAACAATGACGTAGTAAGAGAAGAACACAAGAAGCTATTTAAAAAATAATACAATAAGCTATATAGGAAAATAAAGGACGACGCAATGTACCTAACAAGAAAGTCTAAAGTCTAACCAGAATAAAGAATGAAGTCAAAGTATAACAACAGTCAACAACAACCAAGCTTTATCCCACTAAGTGAGGTCGGCAAAGTATAACAACAATAAAGAGTGAAAAATAGGAAAAGGATAGTGACGAGGCAAAAAATAGGGAGACTCACAAGTAAAAATAACAGAAAAAAACTAATCTAAAATTCTCATAAGGATGATTTGGATTTTAACATAAAACTAAGGGTCTAGGAGGGGAAGCAAAATCAGTGTAATTGAAATTATAATAGCTCATAACTCATCTTCTCTCCCATCAAAATCCTGCCAATCTGGAGGGAAAGTAAAAAGAGGTCTAGGAGGAATTTTGCTCCCCTCCACCTACCTCAAACCAAATGGACCTTAAAGTTTTGGGGAATATGTGATGTCACATTTGTAGCTGTGGTCTATTAGAGGAGGTTTCAGCTTTTATAGTTTGACTTGTCTTGAACAGAACAGACATCAATCGTTACAGAAAGCAAAAAAGGAAGAAGGGTATTGGGCAGAGAATCATAAAACAAACAGCTAGAAGATTATAAGGGCATTCTCCCTTAATTTTCAAGTAGGTGGATGAAAATCTAAACTGAGTGAAAACTGCAGCAAAAAGTCCAAAACCCAACTATAACAGTGTGAATAAGTATATCCCGTGCCACGTGACTTGTGATTTCATATAATGTAGAAAGTCTTTAGCTCTTACCGATTCCCTGTGACTTCTGAGTTTGGACTCTGTCCAGATAAGGAGCAATTATGGCATCTAACTTCACCAACCATAGAGCAAGGGCAGATGAAGTATGGGGCATTGATGCAAAAGATGCAATGGTTTCTTCAACTACACCGTCTGGAAATTTGCACTGAAATAACCAGCTGTCATTGAAGGCACCAACAAAATCAGCAAGAACCTATAAAAATAAAAAATTCAACACAAAGTAGACGACGTTAAAAGAAAAATAAAAAATCAGGTGCTATAGGGAACTCGATCACACATATAGTTAAACAATAAACCTGCAAAAGCTCCACTAAAGTCGAGGTGCGCCTAAGCCTTTTGATCCATAGATTATGAGCAGACTTCCTCCAAGCACCAACCAGGGCATCTTCAGGCATAACAGACTGCACAGTGTAGGTATATGTTTAAAAACAAATGTAAACCGCAGCACTTCTCAATATACAATCTAAAAAAATTGAAGAAGCGAAATCAAAAGACAGGGATACAGGGTAACATTTTAGGCACCAACTAGAATCATGCTTATCTTGGATCAGAAGAAATATAACTATAAAGTAACATACTATATCTGTCATATTTCCCAAAATAGGACTGACTACCTTATCCAGATAAAACCCGGTAGCAAGAAGAATTAAGTATCAAATGTCAATATTCCCATACAAAACAACTATCAATTTAAGTATACTATTCTTTCTTCATGGATAAAACACTAGCAGACCTCATATTTGTACCCTAAGGCTTTGTTTGGAGGGGAAGGAAGGGCTTTCGAAAAAAGGAAGGAGCAAGTGGAAGAAATATAGGACTAGGAGAAGGCTTCGAGGAAGGTTTTGGAGGATTTATATGAATTCTTCAAATTCAATTTATGTTCTAATATATTCTGAAAATTAAAAAATATATTAATCATAAGCATTAATTTATACTTCTCTAAAAAAAATACTCTTCCGAAAAATGTGAAAGATTTCTCCATTTTTTCCTATATTTCCCATCCCCCAAAGCCCTCCCCTCCCCTCCAAAACCCCCCTCCCATAGACCCTAAATTAAATTGATCTTGCATATTACAAAATAAGACATCAATGTTAGCATGAGTAAATGATGAAAATGGATGCAGATGAATAGCAACACACCTCGATTGCATAAATTGCAGCTTTCAATGATTGAATCTGTGATGGCAAGACTTTATGATTTGGAAATGTATTGCTGTCTTCTTTCTCCCTGCACATGGCTATGTGGATCGCATATTTTTCTTCAAGGTCAAAATCAAGCTCAAATGTCATATGGCAAATTTTACAGTGTCTCTCATCTCTCCAGTATAGATCATGGCAACTCCTGCATCTGGCGAGAGAATCAAGATATGACCTTCTGCCATATTTTACAACATTGAGATCTAAATAAAAGGAATTCCAAATCCAAGAATCATATTCTTGAACACGGATCCATTTATGCAGTTGTTCCTCTTCCTTCTTCCCAGCTTCAATTACCACGGCCCCAGGTGACGGCAAATAGTCTGTAATCTCAGTCAGATTCAGGTTGTCTACATCAGATACTGGAGAACAGCTGTCTTCTGCAACCCTATCCAGCTCAGACTGGTCTGAATGTGACATACACCCCATTCCAATATTGCTAACCTTAATCCTGGACATAGATCTGCATAGAGATGTTTGTCGTCTCTCCAAAGATTCAATAAGAAGAGCCTCGCGCTTCCCTCTATCATCCAGAACTGACAACAAAGCACACAACGCCTGCACGCAGGTTAACCATATTCAACAAGCTATCAGTACTAAAAGAACAAGCTATACAACAGTCACACTAGACCTATAAAAATATGTGTGTTTAATTGTTTATTGTTCCGTTTTTCCCATGTAAGTAATAGAAATATCTAATATACCAGAAAATAATTTAAATCTGCAGTGATAAGGAAATCTAAGAAAATCACCTCTTCTGTATCAATCACCTCCCAGTGACCATCTTCAGAGGATTCAAAGTAAACCCTCCTGTGGCCAGGATCATCTATATTACAAGGGCCCAAGAAGAGCCAATATCTATTGTACCGACGATCAGATCCCAAAAACACTGATTGTATAGGGTGTGAATAAGCTGAAACTTTTCTTTTCTCCAAGGATGCCTCCTGAATATGGAACTTTGAGACCAACAATGAGGAATCTACTGGACAGGCGTGAGAATTCATGTGCACCTCTTTAGTGCATTGCATTTGTTCAATTGGGTTTACTGATCTCTTAATTTTTGCTCCAGAACCACGTAATTGGATACTAGAGCTACAATCAGCAGTAACTTTTACTGGATCCTGTAAAACAAGTCATTCAGAACTTAATAGGCTAAGAGAAGTTTACAAAATTGTGTATTCAGTGATGTAATGTTTAGGAGTTGGGAGGGGAAGGGAGAGGATTGGAAGGGGAGATAATCCAAGGCCATGACATGGTATTGCTGAATTGTTAGTGGCTTACCTTCATCCTGATGCTGGATCCAGATGAAAGAAGACCAGTTAACGCTGCCAATGCATTCAATTTTTCTTCAATTTTCAAATCGGAGTATTCACTGTCCATAAGTCCTAACAACCACACTTCTCCTGCATGGCTCTCATCAATTTCAGTGTAAACTTTCAGCTTATTATGTTTAGCTTTACGACTGTTATGACGCCGCAATTTTCTTATATTAGAGTGTATCGAACCGCTTCCAAAATCATCTCCGCTGCTACATGTATCAGAGTCGTTAAGCTCGTCATCAACACTACCGGAGTCCTCTGTATCTGACTGAGAATCATCATCGTCCTTTGCAACAGTGCTCATACGCAGTCGATATGCAGAGGAGGAAATTTTTTCAAATAAAGTAATATCACTTGAAAGTGTGGAATATATTAAAGACTCTAGTTCCTCCGTTGTGCTGGAAAGGTTTAATTCCGCAATCTACATAGAATCAAAATAAATTTTAAATTCATCAATATAAAGACAAACATTATTGTCCAAACAAAGTAGTTAGTACCTGCATTGACTTTGCCAGCTCAGAAACTTTGCATCCATTGTTACCTCGTTCTGACAAGATTTTAAACAACTCGCACTTCAAGGTTCCAGGGCATAGGCCATAGTTTACAAGAATATCCAATTCCTAATTAAAACAAAAAAACACAAGTATGCCTCAAAATCCAAAGCCAATTGAATTTGAAAGTGGAAACAAAAGAAAACAAATACTCCCTCCGTTTCAAAATACATGTCCAATTTTTGCAATGTGCACTATTCACTTGACTTACTTTGACCATACTTTTTAACTAATGTATAAATACAAATATTAGCATGTAAGATGTTGTTTGATTTGTCTCGACAAATATTTTCAAAATATTAAATTTTTATAATTTTTTACTTTAGATAATTAAAGATATTAACGGTAAAAATTGTGCATTGGCATATGTGAAGTGGTTGACTTGGACATGTATTTTGAAACGGAGGGAGCATAACAAACAATGCTCACTGAACTCCAAGCATCTTTACACATTTAATATTAAATTCCACAAACTAGAAAGTGATGACCGCTCATTCTCATTCGACCAATAAACCACAGCAGAATACATGGCTGTAAATTTATTTAATCAGTTAATGTATAGATATGTGATTGCTTTTCTTATTTCCTACTCAAACTAGTTCACATTACAGTAGACCACCAAAACACAATATATTAACAGTTTTATTAAACAAGCGACACTAAATGTTTCATAACCGTGTTTTGATCATTGAGAATGTTCAAAGGCGCTTGTTCTCAATGTTCAAAGGCGCTTGGCACTAAATGTTTCATGACCGTGTTTTCAATAATTGAGCTGGTTATGGCCCCATTTGTTTTAGATTTTTATAGGAAAAAATCTATTTTTATAGTAAAAAACTCACTTTTGTCATTTTTAAGTTTGTTTAGGATTTTTAGAAAAATCACGTTATCAAAAAAATCTATTATGACTCTAAAATGAAAAGCTATTAGGATTAGCTTTTCTCAAAATCTATTTTTTTCAGACACAAGGAGGCAAGACATGAACTAGTTAAAAATCTTTTTTTTTTAAAGAGTGGTTTTTTTGGATAGTAAACAAACACAAATAGCTTCAGATTTTTTTCAAATCTCTAAATAAAATCTCTAGATTTTTCTAACACAAAATTTATTTTTTTTAAAACTAAAACAAACGCACCCCGTGTTGCAATATAGAAAAATGGGTAAATGCTAAACAACTTTTTTTTCAACAGGTTTTTAGTTCAAGACCAGAATCTATTGAACATGACAGTTTATTGAAGGTACTGCTATGGGGATATTAAATCACAGAAGAAAATACTTCTGGCGAAAGGAAACCTTCTTCTAAACTAAATACACATATTCCCCTTCTTTGAAATGGAAAAATATTGATAGCAGAGGGACAAATGTTATGATTCTTGCAGAGGGAAAAATATCCCCCTTCTGGTGAAATGTTCTGATTTTTTTATAACTAAGCATATGTTTCTTATAGCTTTCTGTAACATGAAATATAAGATTCATAATAATATTTTACAAAGAAATCTGCTGAAGTACATGACACACAAGATAACAGTTGATTTCCTTCTAGAGCATGACACCGGGAAGCTTTTACAAAAGAGAAATGATATTTGTACAAATATCACTACTCTTTACAAAAAGGTAATAATAATAACCTCTAGGGTGTTCGATCTTATGTAAATACAGTTATCCGCACAAAAATATATAAACATATTCAACTCTAGTAATATATAAAATGGGCTTGTTTGAAGTACCTTGCCAAGGCCCTCTCTTTGAAAGGCACCTTGCTTGGAACCGAATCCAGCAGCAACCAACACTTGACGGAGTATCTCAATCCAAGTAAGAGGATTTAGAGATCTTCTCCAAGCGTCAAGAGAGTATTCTTGATTTTCAACCTTTCAAATATATTAGATTGTTAATCATTTTGTATAAGTATAATAGACAAAAACATGAAAAAACTAAATATCTGCTAATAAGAGGTTACTCACGGAGTGAAGTAACGCAAGAAAGTTGCATGACTTATTTAAATGAGGACAAAACCCATTAGAAAGCTCCACTTCAATGTCAGATAGAAGCAGTGTGAGAAGGGCCACGTGAATTTGTCCAAGTAACATCGAGTCCTGAAAGGAATTTTGGATGTTAGTTATAATTTGATGTAACTCTAGTAAGAACTAAATAAAAAACTATGCTTCCAAAATGTAAACCTGAGTCAAAGATGACATATTACCTTATCATGAAAAGCCTGAACAAACTCATCAAGGGTGAAGGGACAAACATCAACAACTACAGCATATGTATAAATGAAATGGAACACCTGCCAAAGTAGAGTAGGCAATGTCATTTAAGTCTTTTTCCATTGAAAAATGTTTTAAAAGAATATAAAGGGATGCAAGTCAAATTTAGTCTTCTTAGAACGTCTCCAATGATTATTTTGAAGGAACTCATTTTGAGTTTCAGATACTGTTGTTAAGTAATCCCCACAATGCCACATCATACTTAAACAACTTATGCACATTTTGCTCCAATGGTAAAAGAAAATAAGCAACCCGCGTTTTTATATTTTGTTTTAATTTATTTATATTGATTAGTACTTTTTAAAAATTATTCAAGGCATAAAACTAATAACATTTCTATGACACTGACTGGTAGCTTAAATAAGGTGCGCTTCATTATTCTTTGAAATCCAATATGCCATGTAGACTTGCTCCAATGTTGAAAATATCTATGGAACGGTATCATAGCCTATGAAACCTCCTTAGATATCATTGTTGGAGATACTCTTATATCACATTGTCAGGTCGTATCTCATCCAATGTAGACTCTTCGACACACACCCCTCACGCCCAAGACAGAACATCTAGAGTGTGAGCTGAGTGGCCCGATAAAGGAAACATGATAGCAGGTAGCCCAACGGATCTTGGATAGGCTCTGATACCGTCTTAGAATTTGTGGTTAGGCCTAACACCCACAAAATCGGCTGGTAAGGTGAGTATTGCCCCCACTTATAAACACATTGTCAGGTTATACCTCAACCAATGTGGGACTCTTTACAACAACAACAATCAAGTCTTATCCCACTAAGTGGGGTCGGCTACAAGATCAAATTACGTCATAATGTTCTATCATAAACCATATTTGGATCCAAATCATTAACCTATAGATCTTTCCTTATAGTTTTTCTAGGTCTTTATCTACCTCTTTTGATCTGACAAACCTTCATCTGATCTACTCTTCGTACTACAACATCTACAGGTTTTCTCTCTACATGCCCAAACCACCTAAGCCTCTACAATGTGGGACTCTAACAAATCAAATATTCTTCAGTAAAATAAAGCTTAAATTAAGTCTTTTATATTCTTCAGAAAGTTCTGTCATAACAAATAAATCATGCAGGTTACTATTAAAATCCAACAATGAGATACAAGTTGAATTGTCAAAACAAAAACTGACTAGAGTTTGTCCAACAATAAGCTAGAATCAAGAAGAATTTCCTTTATTATACTATAAACTAATTATAACCATTCTTTGTTCTAATTCAACAAAGATACATGCATCCAAAAAAACAGATCTTTCAAGTCAGACTGATTGATAATATGCACCTTAAATAATTTCTTCACCAGTTCCGGGGAGGAGTCCCAAGGTTGCAAATGTATAGGTTTCTTCATCTTGACATCACCTGGGGGGAACTTGACTAGCACATCTATCAAAGCCACAAGCAATCAGTAGCTAGTAATACTCAGAACATTCCAACAATCATTAGAACATAATAATAATAATAATAATAATAATAATAATAATAAAACAACAACAAAATAATAATAGTCAATATTTGTTTTCTCCAAAATTACCTGGACAAAGTGAGCCACCAAGCATTCCATTGGCAGCAAGTTGATCTGAACAGATAAGCAGATTGCTTCCTTCTTGTATCTCTCTCAGCTCTAACTCTTCATCATCAATTAACATTGAAATTTGATCAACTCCCGCGTCAGATATTGAGCTATCTAAAGCTAGTTCACATTTTTCTATGGGAAGTTGGTTCTGAGTTGCATACTGGTTTGATTCACCCTGTCGTATAAGAGCAAGTTGTGAACATGCTAAACCATCCAATGTAACCACAAAAATGCACATTTGACTTTTTAATTACCACTATTTTTTCCACGAAATGTTTCCTTTTCCCCTGTAATGTAGCTTTCTTATTCGGCATTTTATTTCTTGGCTTTCCCTGTTCAGGGGAAAACATCAGGATCCATTATTAATAAACAAAATTTACACACATAAATGTATTATAGGAGGAAACAAAGTAAACACAGTATCACGGGTTTAGATAACTTACATTCGTGGTTACTGCTTTCTGTGACCTGTTGACCGATATCGGTGTTTTAGTATTAGAGGTTAGATGAACATCCTTGTCAACAGAACCAAAACTGATTGGAAGGTCTCTAGCATCATGATTTGTTGCCCTCCAAATTGTCATTAGACCTTTGCCCATACCATGTCTCTTCACAGGTGCTTTCATATTACTATTAGGATTTGCTGCCAGCCCTTTCCCCATACCATGTCTCTTCACAGGTGCTTTCATATTACAATTAGGATTTGTTGCCAGACCTTTGCCCATACCATGTCTCTTCACAGGTGCTTTCATCTTACAATTAGGATTTGTTGCCAGACCTTTGCCCATACCATGTCTCTCCACGGGTGCTTTCATGTTACAATTAGGGTGACTTTGAATTGCACTCTTGGAAGCCTGGAAAAAGAAGACCGGATACAAATGTAATGGAGTATAAAAGGAAACACAAAAAAAATATTCTCGGGATACAAAAGTTACCTTTCTCCTTTTGACAGGCTCTTGGTCCTGTTGACAAGCAGAATTGTAATTTTTGGGTCCTAACCAAAACAAAATTACAAAGACAAGTTATAAAAAAAGAAAACAGAGAGCTGCAAAAGAAAATTAAAGGTATACTAAGAACAGAGAAAAATAAAAATTAATGTACATTTGCTGGGTAAAGTACAAAGATCAGAATGGATGGAGAAGAAATGAAATGAAAATCCCACTTTTACGACATAATTTTCAAAATGTTAGATGACATTTGTAATTTAAAACATAATGATAAATTCATAGCTTAACTATATATTTTTTCTATAAGCATTATGCATACGTGTGATGCAGGAATAATGATTAATAAAACAATTCTACCCCACTCCATCTTCGCTCCATTCAAAAAACGGGGATGAACTTGATTGCAAAATAGGAGGTAGTTAGTTCATCTAATACAAAATTTGGTCAAGAAAGAGATACAGTCTATCTACACCAAATCGTTCTTACACAGATTGTTTCCTACATTTTATTTGAACTGTCAATAAATAAAACAACACGTAATAAGATTATGTAAAACAATCCATGTGGAAATTAAGACAATCCTCCCAACATTTAGAAATCCTAGCTCCCTAAATTTTAAATACAAATATTTAGTTTTAACTGACTTTCCATAGACTATACATTGTTCGGCAAAAAAGATTAATAATAACAAAGAGTTTATAGTGGAGGCGAGTCAAGTTGAGACTGGATGAGTTGTTTGCATAGGTTTCGTATGTCTCAAGTAAGGTCAAGTATAATCTAGTCTAAAAAACAAATAAATTAATAATTTAATACTGCGAACTAAATACTGCAGTTCAAAACAGTGTTGTCAATCCAGGATCGCAAAAAATAGCATTTTATTAAAAGTCCGCTATGCTATAGTGCTACTATAGCCGCTATTTGACAATATTTTATAGCGTATAGCAGAACAAGAGCGATTTGTTGGAATTCTGCTACATCATAGCGCTATAGAGCCGCTGTGGCAGTTAATTGACAAAACTGGTTTAAAAATTACTGAAGAAGAAGGCTATTTCATTGATCTTCGTTTTTTAAATTTAAATAATAAAAAAACTCATAATTTTAGCAAAATATACACGCATTACATATGTTGTAATAATGTATACAAATTTAATAAAATAAAAAATCACAGTATTCACTTCCGATCTCCACACAGCCGTCACCACTAACCACCTTCCACCACCAAACACGAGTACCGTTTATTCATACCAAAAATTACCAACAATACAGTGATTTTAAATCTAATACAGAAGTAGAAATAATAAAAAAAAATGATGAAATATTCAGTAGTATTAATAATGAACATTATAAGCACCTGAAGGAAGAGAATCAAATTCACTTCCCAGAGTAGGAGCATCATTGAGCAACACGGTGTTCACAATGTCACCTGTTGTATACAATTCCTGAACACTTTTACGTTTTCGATTTTTCTTCCAATTTCCGTTAACTACCATTTCATAGCTCGAAGATGAAGTAGCATCAACCTTCTCTCTCTGAAGCACTTTTCCTCCGCGAGAATAACACGGTGGCACAATCAATCCCTTTCCTCTCATCAGCTTCAGTGTTATGCGCGTCTCGTCTGCATCATAGAAATATAGTAAGAATTGGAAAACACGGAATTAAGTAGAGTTTTGAAATGAATCGGAAATGGAACTGAGGGATGAAAATTGAATTGATAAGATGATTCAACACTGAGATTCTTTCGAATTCGGTTATGATTGATGGTAGTTGAGTGATGTGGCGGTTGTGAGAATCAGAAAAATTGAAAACGTGCAGAGAGAAAAGAGAAATGAGAAATCTACCATGATTGAAGCTTCTTCGAGAGAATCACGGTTCGAGAAATGGTGTATGGCAGTGTGATGAAGTGAGTTGGAGAAGGAAGAAGAAGCAGATAATTCACAGTCAGAACCAGAAGTAGGGTTTTGGGTTTTACAGAAAACACAACAGAGAACAGATATCTTTCTCTCTCCTTTGCTTTTACCAAATAACCCTCCCTTCCTCAACCGCTAAACGGTCCTACCCTCCGTCGTTTTGGATTGCTGTTTACACCACCGTTATTTCTAGAAAGAATAAACCCTCAATTTTTCTCTATTAATTATTGGGCTATAAACTTCTTTTTTAGATTATTTATTGGTCAATAAACTAGAAATATACTAAAATGTATTTATTTGAATTATAATTAAACTAATTACAATTAGTCAAAAAATAAATAAACTAGTTACAGGCTACAGTATGTTGCACAGGTCTAGAGTATGGTTGAACTATATAATTAAGTGAGCAAAATAATTAAGATGTTTTAAAAATAATTGGTTAATTAGTAAAACAGTAAAAAAAAAAATTATGCAAACAGTAATCAAAGTTTGCTCAAAACATAATGGAAGCAATTCATTGCAGTTTAGTAAACATGATTTTTGTTTACCGTAAAATATCATCTTAATGTTAGTTAATACACACATGATGTAGCATCACTTTGAAGTTTGTTGGACTAACTCTTGGCTTATGTTCCTTCCACCTTATCGAAAAGAGTTGATCACAATTTCAGTCTCGGCATCAACTTCAACAATGTAAAATTTTGATTTCAAAATCCGAAGTGCATATACACATTAATATGATAATTCATCGTATTTCGTATTTCATTTTGCTCCAAAAACTTTAAAATAGTTTATGTATAAAAAAGGGAAAGATAGATCCACATTTTTTTTATAAAACAAAAATGGATTATATTAACACCGGCAGTGACACCTCTTCAGCATAAGATGTACTAAAGGTCCACCCCATCTAGAAAATAGTCAAACAATATTTATAAAAGTACAGTCAATCGATATCCAAACATAACATAGGGTTCGACCACCACATCTGAGTGTCATGCACAAACGAGGCATTATTAGCCTTTAGCCACCACAAGGAATCAAATTTAACCTTTTTTAGAAGTTGTTCTATGGTGGTTTGGATGTTATTAAATATTCTATCATTACGAGCATTCCAAACCACCCAGAAACATAGCAACCAAACAAGCTGAAGGAAAGATAAGCGCGTCCTTGATTGCCAGTACAATGGATGAACTGATATAAGTGGTCACATATGTCATTAGGATCGACACCTGGAACACCAATCCATGACCTAATGTTTCGCCATAAAGGGGCGAATCCGACACAGTGAAGGAACAAGTGTGCTGCTGATTCGTCGTAAGTGCAACCCACAACACCCCCAGCGTTCTCGGCGTTGATGATACCTCTTATGACAGGATTAGTCTTGGTTGGTAACCTATCTCGCAACAACCACCAAGCAGGAATGGACACCTTCATTGGAACCTGCTTATGCCATACAAAATCATTCATACCACCCAATGGGGGGTCGTTCGGAGTTGTCAGAATGTGATAGACACCGCTCACAGTGTAACCCCCTTGGAAAAAAATTTGTTTGATGAATAACAAATCCCACACGCGTTTCCTCTTCTGTGGACAACAACACGCATCCACTATCCTTTCCTTATTCCTTTTCCCATAATCACCGCCGTCTCTCCCTCTCGCCGTCGGCGGCGACACGGCTTTATCCTACTTTTGTTGCACATCGCCTGGCCAATTTTGGCCTTATTTACTTTATACAAATCCATTAATCCCTTGCCAAAATCACATTCCTTCTCCAACAAATTGAATAACATATCATATGCTAATTTCATGATTCAGTTTCTTCTTCTTTCACATTGAATTTTCGTTCAACTAATGTTAAAGAGATTGGAGACAAAGATCTTTCTCTTTAGCCGTCGGATATGTGTTGTTCCACTTCTTCAATATCTCTCTTGATTTGATTTTTGAGCTGTGGTATGTGGTTCTATCCGACGACGTTGCGTCGTTTCGCCGCTGCTTTAGAACGGTGGCCGGAAGAAGAGTGGCAGCGGTGAGTATGAGAAGAGGAAGAAGAAAGGTGCACGTTGTTGTATCTGATAGAACGACAGAGGAAACGCGCGTGTGGGTTTTTCTATTCATCAAACAAGTGCTTTTCCAAATCTTTTAATCTCAGCCATTGATTTTATTTTTGCCACATGTCATACATCTATGACTTGAAATGGGGTAAATTGAGCAAACATAAATGGAGCAAAGATGGACTCATACAATGTATACATCTTCAAGTTTGATATCTCTCTTTCCGAGTTTTGGTCTAAATCCTTTTCAAAAACTTGCCTTTTATTGCAAAACAAGCTGAACGTTATTTTGCTTCAATTTATACACCTTACTCATTGTGTAACCAAATGATTGCATTTGTGTTCATGTGGTCTATGAACTCAAGTTAAAATAAATTGTTTGGAGTTTGAATCTTAAATGAAACAATCTTTAGTTATAATTTATTTACTTAGGCTTTGTTTGCGAGTTTTGAGGGGAAGGAAAGGAAAGACTAAGGAGGGGAATAGAAGGAAAGGAAGGGAAGGGAGAAAGGAGGGAAAATCTTCCCCTTGTTTGGGAGTTAATAAACTAACAAGGAAATGAGATGAATGACTCATGTTATAATTTTACTATTTTATCTATTTTTTCTCTTAAAATCAATACATTGTGTTATACTCTTTGTATTTTATCTTATAATTTACTCAAAACAGTTTATCTCATGAAAAACAAATTATTACGATCTCTTTTTCAAAAACAACTTATTCAAAATAACTTCTTTATCCAAACCAACTTATTATGACCTCTTTTTCAAAAACAGCTTATTTATGCAAAACAACTCATTACAACCTCTATTCAAAAAACAACTTATTCAAAACAACTTATTTATGCAAAACAACTTATTACGATCTCTTTTTCAAAAACAACTTATTCAAAACGACATATTTATGCAAACTAACTTATTACGACCTATTTTCAAAAAACAGCTTATTTATGCAAAACAACTTATTACAACCTCTATTCAAAAAACAATTTATTCAAAATAGCTTATTTATGCAAAACAGCTTATTAGGACCTCTTTTTCAAAACCAGCTTATTCATAACAACTTATTTATGCAAAACAGCTTAATACGATCTCTTTCTCAAAAACAACTTATTCAAAACAACTTATTTATCCAAACCAGCTTATTAAGACCTCTTTTCAAAAAACAGATTATTCAAAACAACTTATTTACACAAAACAACTTATTACGATCTATTTTTCAAAAACAACTTATTTAAAACAACTTATTTATGCAAAACAGCTTATTTATCCAAAACAGCTTCTAACGATCTCCTTTTCAAAAACAACCTATTTAGGTAAAACAGCTTGTTAGGATCTCTTTTTCAAAAACAACTTATTTAAGCAAAACAACTTGTTCCGATCTCTTTTTCAAAAACAATTTATTCAAAACAACATATTTATCCAAAACAACTTCTAACGACCTCTTTTCAAATAACAGCTTATTTATTCAAAACAACTAATTACGATCTCGTTTTTTAAAACAACATATTCAAAATAACTTATTTAAACAAAACAACTTACTAGATTGTAATAAGTTGTTTTGATAAGCTGTTTTTTGAAAAGAGGTCGTAATAAAATGTTTTGCATAAATAAGCTGTTTTTTGAAAAGAGGTTGTAATAAGCTGTTTTGCATAAATAAGTTGTTTTGAATAAGCTGTTTTTGAAAAAATAGGTCGTAATAAGCTGTTTTGGATAAATAAGTTGTTTTGAATAAGCTGTTTTTTAAAAAGATATTGTATTAATCTGTTTTGGATAAATAAGTTGTTTTGAATAAGTTGTTTTTGAAAAAGAGATCGTATTAAGCTGTTTTGCATAAATAAGCTGTTTTGAATAAGTTGTTTTTGAAAAAGAGATCGTTATAAGTTATTTTTAATAAGTTGATTTTGGAAAAGAGGTCGTATTAATTTGTTTTGCATAAATAAACTGTTTTGAATAAGCTGTTTTTTGAAAAGAGGTCGTAATAAGCTGTTTAGAATAAGCTGTTTTTGAAAAAGAGGTCGTAATAAGCTGTTTCGGATAAATAAGATATTTTTGAAAAAGATATCGTATTAAGCTAGTTTGCGTAAATAAGCTGTTTTGAATAAGTTGTTTTTGAAAAAAAGATCGTGTTAAGCTGTTTTACATAAATAAGCTGTTTTGAATAAGCTGTTTTTGAAAAAGAGGTCGTAATAAGCTGTTTTGCATAAATAAGTTGTTTTGAATAAGCTGCTTTTTAAAAAGAGGTCGTAATAAGTTGTTTTGCATAAATAAACTGTTTTGAAAAAAGAGGTCCTAATAAGTTACTTTGCATAAATAAGTTGTTTTGAATAAGCTATTTTTGAAAAAGTGATCATAATAAGTTGTTTTGGATAAATAAGCTGTTTTGAATAAGTTGTTTTTTGAAAAGAGCTCGTAACAAGATGTTTTGGATAAATAAGCTGTTTTGAATAAGTTGTTTTTGAAAAAGAGATCGTATTAAGCTTTTTTGTATAAATAAGTTGTTTTTGAAAGAGAGATCGTAATAATTCGGTCATGTGTAAAATTGGAATTTTGAATTATTGAGGGCAAAATTGTCAATTTGTATGTTTAACCCCCCAATTTTGGGGAACTTTAAAATTAGACAAATGAAACCCTTTAGAACCCCCCAAAATTTTTTCCTTGTTTTTTTAAGACTCGCAAAAAAGGGTTTACCATTCCATAAACCTTTCATTCCCCCTCCCCCTCCCTCCAAAACCCAACTCGCAAACAAAGCCTTAGGAAATATTAGGGTCTCTTTGAAACCAAGTGATTAAATAAAAAATACCTCATTATCGTATTTTACGCGCAGTATTCTCTAACTTTGGTGTGCTTAGATAAATTTTAAGGCGTCCTCGCGAGTTTAACTCAGTCGGTATGGATAATGCATAATATATGCAATGTTTGAGGTTCAAAGAAAACGATTATGAAATTTTCATGTACTTCAACTTTCATATATCGTTATACTTCATGTTGAGATTGTCTTCAAATTTGTGGTTTGGAAGAACAGGGAAATCGTGACACGATTTTGGGATCGCGACACGATTTCGGATGCCGTGAGTTAGGGTTGCAGGGGTGCAAATCGTGTCACGATTTTGGGAAAATCGTGACACGATCAAGAAACTTGCTCGTTAAGTATCCTTGATAAGGACTGGTCTTTCCTTGGGACGGACGCAAATCGTGACACGATTGGGCAAATCGTGACACGATTGGAACAGAGGAAGACTAGTACTTAAGTGTTCTTGTGCAGATTTGAAGAGAGAGGAGTTGGAAGAGAGAGACTTGGGAAATCAAAGGGAAAGCTCTAGGGTTTAGGGTTCTTTGATTAGAGTACCTCTTGGGTTGAAAACATGGGAAACACCTTGTAGAGAGAATCATTGAGTGTCTTGGTGAGATTGGGAAAGGGGTAGAAATTAGGGATTGTTCATAGTGAACATTGTCAAGCTAATTTCTTGTAACCTCTTGTATTCCTTTTGTAAAGAACTCATTTGATAGTGGATTGGAGAGTACAAACTCTCCTCCAGAGTAGGTCAAGTTTGGACCGAACTGGGTGACCAATCTCTTTGTGTTTATTGTTTTCTTCTTCCCTCTCCTTGTATCTTGTGTTTGGTTGCTTTGTTTCACACTTGTTTCCTAGATTGGATCTAGGTGGTGTTTTGTTGTTTCTTGCTTGCTCAATAAGCTTTGTTTGGTGGTTACCACTCTCCGTCGCTCCACACATCATTATAGTTTGTATTGGTGTGGTTCGATCCGGGTCTTGGAGGCTCGGGGATTCACAACACTTCAACTTTCACATATTGTTAGTAGATGGTAAAAGGTCTTGGTAATGTAGAGTAAATTTTGATACAAAATTATTTTAATTGGGCTTAAAAAAGAAAAGTTAAACACGTATACAGAGTCACGTAATCACTAAATATGTGGTCGCTATTCAATTTACAAAAGCCAAATTAACCAATTGTTTGATTATGAAATTCATGAGCACGTTAGTTTTTTGTAGAGTGAATTTCAATTTTTTTATGTTTTTAATTAGTGAGATGATGTTTGGTTGCTGTTGTTTCGAATTTTTTCAAGTGAAATAAATAGTTTTTTTTAAGGGAAGTGAAATAAATAGTAACTTCAATATATATTAGATTTTAGCCCATACACCTTAAATATCAGAGGATCAAGACCTCGAAAGGAGGCTTGGACCGTTTAGGATGGATCCAATAATAACCTTTTCTAATCTGCTTACAACTGTCATTGAAAGACAATTGTTAGGTAACAATTCAAGAGCTAAAATGCTAGACTTACTCTATAAATACCAACTCGTGATATTGGTCCATATACGTGTACTGGTGAAATGTTTTCATAAATACCGTTTCGTCTGTTGGAGAAGAAGACTGTCGACGAAGATGCTAAGTTCAAAGATAATTTAACGTCATCAAACAAAATTTAAACTTGTAAGTGATTAAATACATGTCTTTTCAAACAAAAATTCTACGTTAAGTCCCTTCACAAATCCTACAATTTGTAATTGTAGCTTTTGTAAATTCACATTGAATATCAGCAATTGCCAATCCAAACAAGCAAGACAATTGTTTTTTAGTATAAAAATTAGAAGTACAAATTTAGAGAAATTTTATTTGAAGAACTTTTTTTATTTTATTTTTATAACTTATAGACAATCAAAGACATAAAAGATAATGAGGTTGTTTTCTAAGTTATTAACATTGGTCACGAGTTTTGTGACCCTGATGCACATGCAATTGCCAGGAACATGATATATTATAATTGTAGTAATAAGCGTCATTTTGGGGTCACTTTCTGTGACAATAATTTGATGGGTCAATGGTTCTACTTCAAGGAGCTGTCTATGTGGAAGATATCCACCATATAACAAATACAATATATTGCCTATATTTGTGATGGAATACCCCATGTGATGTGCTTTGTCTTTAATGCATTTTCGTCCTCTCTATTCCTATAGGATATTATCGAACCAAACCAACACTTCTAGTTCTATGTTGCTCATTGTAAATTCTGCGGCTTTTCTTGTTTTTGTCCGTCTCATGCAATCACTACAAACTTGTCCTCACATGCCTACTACAAACCTGCTCATTGTAAAATTACTATGGTTAGAGGTTGTTTTGCTTCAAGAGGAAAAGACACAAAGGTAAGGGGAAGGGTGGTGGTGGAAGATGATGTGGGAAAGATTTAATGTTGAGAGACTATAATAACATCGTGTTCCCTATTTAATTTAATGGTCAAAAACTAATTTTCTCATGGTGGGAAAAAATTAGTCTTTTCTATGCTAAATTCCACCTCACATTATAGTTTTGATGTCAAATAAAATGATATTTGGCTTTTGTGTGTATTTGATAAATATGTGTAAAATTAAAATTTTATTTCGATCCCAATTCAAAGTGAATTGATTTATAATCTAAAAATCATTTACAATTGAGATTTTTTTAACGGATACAATTGAGTTAGTTATTATTGACTTTAAAAGGAGAAACGGAAAAAGGGAATACAATGATGGAACATAAGAACAGATGGGACCGAAGAATGGACAAGAGTTGTCTAAGAATAAATGAACTTTGTTAGTCCCCCGAATTTTGATCAATTTGTTAATCCCCCTCAATTACTCTTGGTCATGAATTTAAATTTTGATCTCTATAAAATTGATTTTATACAAATATTTTGTTAGAAAAATATATTTTTAAAGACCACATTAATTTTTTTGTTTTAGGCCTCTTAATCTCTAGGGCCGGCCCTGCGTGTTCATCTCTAATTTTGAATCAATGTCATATTTGTCTTTTTATAATGTTGTCCGGAACAATTTGGTTTTTATAAAAGTTACCTTCAATTGTTTGGAGATTGTTAAATAATAGGGTTCCAACTAGAAATAATTTGATTCGTGGGGATACAAAACTTAACATCTCCTTTGCTTTTGGAAAGATGTAATATGCGAAAAACATTTAAACATTTGTTCTTTGATTGTCCTAGATTTTCATTATAGTTTAATGTCTTTGTCTTGGTTATAAACTAGCTGTGTGTTGACAAACAACGACTTTTGTCATGTGGTTCTATTTATAGGTTTGATATCTTATGGTAGAAGAGTGAATGAATGTCTTCATTCATTTTAGTTGGCTTAGATGTGATCAATTTGAAAGCATCGTAACTATATGATTTTTAGTCATTAATATTGTTGAAAAGCTCCTTTTACTGACATGAAAAAACTCTTCATATGATCGTGGATTAAATTTAAAGGTAAATGTTTCTCCTACATTGGCTATCATTTAAGCATTCGATCACTCAAATATTTATGTGTGATTTTAGATAAAAATTAGTCTTGAGCTTTCTTTTTTGGTTTGGTGGCATTGTTGTTTTGGTGCTTTATTAATATATGTTGAGTTTTGCATCTTTTTGAGCTTAGCACTCCTCGAGCTGGATTACCCATTTTAATATATTATTATTATTACATTTTCAAAGAATAAAAAACTATTTTAATTAATTTCCAATTTTTTTCTGTCTCCATAAAAATCGTTTTTTTAGTCATACAAAATTACATTGCAAACAGTTTTAGGTCCCGTTTGGATAAACAGTTTATATAGATACTTATAGCATTAGAGCTTACATCATAAGCTCTTATACTTGATAAGTTATTTATATTTGAATATTTACACTAAAAAGTACTTACATAAATTAAAGTATTTGAATGTGACATTACATAAGCAATTAACGAAATTTTAAATATTTTTAATTTAACAAAAAAATCAGAGAATCGAACCACAATTATCAAGATTTTTTTTGATAAAATTAATCAAGATGTAAAAAATAATATTATAATATATTAATTATAATTATATATATAGTATAATCAATATTCGTCCTTAAAAAATATCAAGTTAAGTTTGTTTTTTTATTCAGTTTCATTTTGTTTCGTAACAAAAAAATAATAAAAATCTTCCTTAAAAAAAATAATAAAAATCTTAGTTACATGTGTTACTTTAGTAAGATAAGTATATAATAATTTTGTTACCCATGCACCGCCAAAGATAACTAACATTATAATTAAAATATATGTTTTGAAAAAGTGGATCCAGAGAGAATCGAAAGAGGTTGCATAAATTCATAAGTTCCTTGTTAAGCCGAAGGGTAAGCTAAAAATTTAGGCATTGAAATATGACATAAGCAGCTTATGAAACTATGATAAGCTATTTTTATTATTTACCCAAACACTTTTAAAAAGGCTTATGGAAGTAGATAAACCCACATAAGCTCAAAATAAGCCAATCCAAACGAAGTCTCCCTTGTCAAGTTAAAATATATTTTTTGAATTTTCCCCGCATGCGTGTTTACAACATTATAACATGTTTACTCATAAAAAAGGGCTATAAATTTGATTTTTAAGATCCATATTATCGTTATTCTTATTTTGAGCGTGTATGCGTTTAAAAGTACCTCTCATGTTAACAAAATTCTAAATTCCTCAAAACAATTTCTTATAGTCTTTGTTTGTTTGAAGAGAAATATAGAAGAGAAAAATAGGGAAGAGAGAAGTTGAGAAGAGATAGTGACTTTCTTTTGTTTGGTTGAGGGGAGAAGTTGGCGAGAGAGAAGTTGAAGAGATCAAATTGCAACTTTTTACGTTCTTCCCTGCACTGCGAAGAAAAAGGCTGACTAGTTGCTGCAATTATAATATTGTCCATGCTTTCATTGTTTATTTGTTGTATAGTCACGAGGGCCTCACGTTTTTTTCTTTTACTATGTTATGTTATTTTGATAAGCATTTTAATATTGTATTTAGTTAAAGTGTTAGACGCCAACATAGTTTTCTTTCTTTTATGGCAAGATGTTCGCAATTGTTATTAACGAGCGATAACAATATATTTACTTTTATATCTTTTAAAAAAAACTACTTTTATTAAAAAAAATAATAGATTTACAAAAGAAATTAAATTAAATTTGTCAAAAAAATATATTTATAAGTAGAAGTATACTTAAAATTGGATATATTTTGTCAAGGGGCTTATTTGTCAATTCAAAAAGTTATCGTACTTCTCTCTTCTCTATTTCTCTTCTAACTCTCTTAAATCAAACAACACCTCAAATCCATCACATTTCTCACATCTTTCTCTCTTCTCATATTCTCTCTCACCTATTTCTCTCTTCACAACTTCTCTTGACAACCAAACAAAATGATAATGTTACAATCATGTCTTAAATAAATTAATAATATCTGATGATTTAGCAGCATAAATTAACATTATTTACATCCCCTAGAAAAACATTATTTACATAATAATTTTGTAAAGATTAAAAAAT
Source organism: Medicago truncatula (assembly GCF_003473485.1). NCBI lineage: Eukaryota > Viridiplantae > Streptophyta > Magnoliopsida > Fabales > Fabaceae > Medicago > Medicago truncatula. Next base: position 46,703,731 of record NC_053049.1, on the reverse strand, counting down.
AAATTTTATTTATAGTAACACCAAATATAATTTGTAATTTTGCAGGACCAAAATTATATTTAATATTTTGTTCAATTATATTTTTCGAGAGAATTTTGTTTAATTATTTAAATGTTTAAAATTGATATTAGACATAGATGTGTTGGACTGTAAAAAAATAGAGACACGAGGAGAGTGATACTTACCTCAAAACAAAACTATATTAAAGAGAGATATTATTTTTTTATTGAAAAATAAAAAGTGTATTTTGGTATTTTTATAGTCTAAGCTCACATTTTTTTGTAAAAAAAATTCTTTCATGATTTAACGAATGTCGAGAACATATGTTTTTATTCAATCCCTTCCTATCTATTTTCCAGAGTCTCATAATACTCCATCCGATCCTTTATATAAGAAATAAAAGACATAAAACATTAGGATCAAAGAAATACATTGAAAATAGTTATCTTCATTTAATACACCTTTACAATTAAAAAAAAAATCTATGAATATCCCTAAATTAATTACTATTTATTTCATCAACTTACTTATTTTTAATATTCTCTCTCATAATAAATAAATGCACAAATAAAATTTAGCTTCAATGATACTTAAAACTTGGTCAATATTTCTTATAAAAAGAATAAAAAAAAAAAATCACTTTTGTTTCTAATAAAAAGACAGGAGGGAGTAGGATTTTTTTTTTGAAGAAAGAGGGAGTAGGATTTTAAATCAAAGAAAACACAAAAATTTGCCTAATCAAATGTTTTGTTTTTTTTATCAAATCAAACACATTTTAAAATATAGAGAAATGATATTTGAACATTCATTTTATGACAACTTTCTCTCTCATATTCACATTACTTTTTACTTTATCTCTTTATTGCTTTGATTTTCGTGTAAATATCAACTTTTTCTTTATAAATTATGGTTGTCCTAAAAATTATCAACCAAATGGTTGTTCAAATAATACTCCTCTAAAATATAACGAGAGCCATGATTGAAATGGGTGTTTGTTAGTGCCGTAACTATAATTAAAGTAGAAGATAGTAATATATTTGAAGCAAAGATGATTTTTGGTTAAAAAATAAAAAAGTGGGAGTAGAAAAGAAAAAAGAAAGAAAATTAGTCAACGGTGTTCCAAGTTCCAAAACAGAACACAATTAACAAGAAGGAAGGAAGGAAGGAACCGTGTCTGAACTGGAACGCGATCTTTCAATGTAAAAAGACAAACTTACAGAGAGAGAGAGAGAGAACTTTTGAAACACAGGATTTCGCTCTTTTCCCACTTCGCCGTCGTCCACCGGACTTTCACTATTTTCCGCCCATACTCGCCGCCGTCCTTTCTTCCATCTAATCATCAATCATCAGAAGACGCAGACAGATGAATCACTGACTAACAAAGCAATGACTACCACGCTGGAAGAAGGTCCCTCCGCCGCCATCGCCGCCGTAGCTTCCGAAGGTCACCACTCTCTCTTTTCATTTCCATAGCTTTGGTTTCTTCTTCATAATCCTTTTTTTTTATTTTTTATTATTGTTTCTATTTATAGTTTATCATTATTATTATTATTATTATTGCTTTGTTTTTCTCTCATGCATCCGAGAAACAAGGAAGATTGAATGAGATGTGTTGGTTTAGCAGGAGAAGACAAGAATGACGGCGGCGTAAACAGTGAGCTATGGCAAGCTTGTGCTGGTCCTCTTGTCAATCTTCCTTTACCTGGTACCCATGTCGTTTACTTCCCTCAAGGCCACTCCGAACAAGTAAACTCACCTCTTATTTCAAACACAACAATTTCACTTTATTTTATCTTCTGTTTTAGAAATAGCTTATATAAGTGCTTATATGATAAGTGTTTGATTAAGTTGTTTATCCAAACATGGCCGTATTATAATTATAATTACATTCATTTTGTTTTTGTTTCAGGTTGCAGCATCTTTGAAGAAAGATGGGGATGTCCAAGTACCAAACTATTCCAATCTTCCCTCCAAGTTGCCTTGTACTCTTCACAGTCTCACCTTACATGTATGCTGGATTTTTCATTTTAATTGTTTATCTTATACAATAGTTTTCTGTATCGTAATTTTCTTCGCTTGTTGTATTTGTCTTTCCAGGCAGATTCAGACACAGACGAAGTATATGCCCGGATGACACTTCAGCCAGTGTCTAGTGTAAGCACCGTTTCATATGTTATTATACTTTTACGATCCAATCCGATTGGTTCCTAGAAAATTTCAAAGTTTCCGGGTCACCTGATTTGCCGACTTTATGTGTGCAGTTTGACATGGATGCCATATTAAGATCAGATATTTCTCTCAAGTCGAACAAGCCACAACCTGAGTTTTTCTGCAAGCAATTGACAGCTAGTGATACGAGTACTCATGGAGGTTTCTCTGTACCCCGCCGTGCTGCAGAGAAGATTTTCCCCCCACTTGTATGCTAATTTTTTTTCCTTCCAATTTCTTAAGACCTCAACTAGAACTTCAGAGTTTAATCAGGTTACTATTTCTATATAGGATTTCTCAGCGCAGCCTCCTGCTCAAGAACTTGTGGCAAAGGATTTGCATGGAAATGTTTGGAAGTTCCGCCATATATACCGTGGTATGTTTACATACATTGAATTTGTTGTACTATCAGAAACTTGTCGTGTCTGTAATCTGTTGACGTTTTGTCAAGCACCCTTTTTAAAGTCTTTTGGTTATCCATGATATTCTAAACCAGGACAACCGAAACGCCACTTGCTTACAACCGGATGGAGTCTATTTATCAGTGGGAAGAGGCTTTTAGCTGGAGACTCTGTTTTATTTATACGGTAAGAGTATACTTCATACCTTTTATTCTGTTGATGTTTGTAGGTTACCAAAGTTATATTTCAATATGTTGATACTCTGAATCAATCTTTATCATTTTGGCTCAACTCATGTATGCTAGCAACTCACAAGTTTACTATATTTCCTGATTTTGATTGCTTCTTGGCAGAGATGAAAAGCAGCAGTTGCTTTTGGGTATCAGACGAGCAAACAGGCAACCGACTAATTTATCTTCCTCAGTACTGTCAAGTGATAGTATGCACATTGGAATCCTGGCTGCAGCAGCTCATGCTAGTGCAAACAATAGTCCCTTCACCGTGTTTTATAATCCTAGGTCAACATCTGTCACTGACTTTATTCTGCTAGTATTAATGCATAATTTATTTGATTGCAATGGCATGTGGACTTGTATCCTCAACTCTAAAGTTTTTAAGCTTACATCCTTTCTTTACGTGCAGGGCCAGTCCCTCAGAATTTGTTATTCCATTGGCCAAGTACTACAGGGCAGTATACAGCCACCAAATATCACCTGGCATGCGCTTTAGAATGATGTTTGAAACAGAAGACTCAGGAACAAGAAGGTGCTTCACTTTGTGACCATGTATCATATGAGTAGTTTTGTTAAAAATGCTAAGTCTGATAATAATCCTTTATGAAGAGAACTTGGGAGGTTGAACATTATAACTGGAGGATGTAAATAGCTTAGCTTGCAAGTTAGTTGTTGACTGACTGAAAGAATACTTCATTTCTCAATTTAGTTAATTAGAATTAACATTTTATATGATAGTATTATTGTGATAGGAGATGATGGTCTGAGAATTTATATTTAACTTGGAAATTCTTTGATTAGGAATATTATTTTAATTTTATTGCAGATATATGGGTACAGTTATTGGTGTTAGTGATCTGGATTCCGTGAGATGGAAAAACTCGCAGTGGCGTAATTTGCAGGTACAGTTTGTGTCATCTTTTAGCAATTCAATGAGGTAAAATTTATCATCCATAAGTAGATGAACCTTGAATCATCACTTATACTTTAAAAAAGAACTTTGTTCAACTTCAAGCAGTTTTTGTAAGTTACACGTAAAAATGTTCAGGTTGGTTGGGATGAAGCCACCGCTGGGGAAAGGCGGAGTAGGGTCTCAATCTGGGAAATTGAACCTGTTACTGCTCCATTTTTCATCTGTCCACCTCCATTCTTCAGACCCAAGAGACCAAGACAACCCGGAATGCCTGGTAAATAGTTCTTCAATACACGCCTTTTAGTTGCAAAAGTATGTTGAATCGTTACACTCTTGATCTTTGCACTTGTTTTATTTATACGTCTGTTATATATTCATTTATTATGTTTCTGTATTTTCTTTTTAATTTTTGCAGACGATGAGTCATTTGATTTCAGTAACCTTTTCAAGAATACAATGCCTTGGCTTGGTGATGATATGTGTATGAAGGATCCCCAGGCTTTCCCTGGCATGAGCTTAGCTCAATGGATGAACATACAGCAAAATCCTGCTATGGTTAGCTCATTGCAACCAAATCATGTGCCTTCCATGCCTGCATCTGTTGTACAGAATCTTCCTGGATCCGATATTGCCCATCAATTGGGATTTTCTACTCAACAAATCTCTCAATCAAACAATGTAGCCTTCAATGCACCGGGGATGCCTCAGATGCCACTATCCACTTCTAGTGGATTGGGAGCAGTCATGCAGCCAGAACAACATTCTAGACAGAACTTGGCATATCAAACTCTACCGCAGAGTCAAGTTCAGACCCAACTTCTTAATCCCCAGAGTATTGTCCAAACGAACAATATTCTTCAATCACAACAACCATCCATTCAAAACAATCAACTCCATAGAAGTCTCTCTCAGAACCCACTGCAACAGTTTCAACAGACTATAATTGGGCAAAACCAACCGCAAAATATGATTAGGCCCACTATGCCAGATCATATTAATCAACAGTTGCATATGTCTGATAATCAGGTCCGGCTTCAGTTGTTACAGAAGCTTCAACAGCAACAACAGACACTCTTGTCTCAGCAATCTGCATTGCAGCAGCCTGCTCAGATTATTCAAAACCATGACCAGCAGAGGCAAGAATTAGACGTCACACACAACTCTAGGGCAATAACTCCCCGTCAAGTGTTTGAAATTCCTCATACGCTTCAAAACTCACTGCTCGAGGCTAATTCTATGAACCATCAGATGACAGATCATAGTAGCCAGAACAATGTTCAGTTCTCCCATCCAGCCAAGCAACAAAAGCTTCAACATCAACAACAGCAAACACAACCCGGCTCACTGTCTAAAATGTCTAGTCATGTTGGACTTCCTTCTGCAACTACTGCTAATCAGTTATCTGCTTCCGGTTGCAGTATACGGACTGTAGCAACTGGGACAGTGCCATCGGTAAATACTGATCATGCTCCATCTTGTTCTACTTCGCCTTCCACAAATAACTGTGTTGGTGCGCTTCCTCCAGTGACCACATCCCAGATCCTTATGAGCACAATAGGGGATGACGTTGCTCAGTCTGCTGTGACCATCTTGAGTCAAAGTTCTAATGCAAATGTGGTAAAATATGCACAGCCAAATTATGATGTTAAGCCTTGTTTAAACATTTCCGAAAATCACAACCCAGTGAATTTTTACCCTCAGACTTGCTTGAATGGTGCTGCTATCCAGACAGATTGTTTGGATACGTCGTCTTCTACAACTTCAGTTTGCCTTTCTCAGAGTGATTCACGCTTTCATCAGACTGACAGACCGGTATCTTACTATCCTCAGTCAATGTTTTCTAGAGACAACATTCAAAACGTGGAAGTTCAGGCTGATGCTAGGTGCAATGTTGCATATGGCAACAGCATGAATGGGCAAATGAGAATGCCACTGAATCTAGATTCTACGGTAACCAAAGGCACAGCAAGACTGGGCAAGGATTTGTCAAATGATTTCTCTTCGGGAGGCTTGCTCGGGGGCTATGAAAATAACGGTGATGCCCAGCCAGAACTTTCATCTTCCATGGTTTCACAAACATGGGGAGTCCCTGATATGACCTTTAATTCGATTGATTCCACTATAAATGATAGTGGTTTCTTGGATAGTGGTCCATGGGCTCCGCGGCCGCCGCCACATCAATTTCAACGGATTAGAACATATACCAAGGTTTAGTATTATTACTCTTGCTGTTGTTTTAACAACAAACACATGTCAGCGACGGACATGTGATTCTTGATTAGTATGTCTGTTTAGTTATTTTGTTGTTTTACATTAGCTTTTTTCCTTTTTAGGTATATAAACGCGGAGCTGTGGGAAGGTCCATAGACATAACAAGATATTCAGGTTACGATGAGCTTAAACATGATCTGGCTCGTAGGTTTGGTATTGAGGGACAACTAGAGGATAGACAACGAGTAGGTTGGAAACTTGTTTATGTAGATCATGAAAATGATGTTCTGCTAGTGGGAGATGACCCTTGGGAGTAAGTCCTCTGCCTTTTTTCTCACCAGATTTGCCTATGTTTATGTGCATACTCCTAATTTTAAAAACCTTATTTTTTCAATTAGCGGATTTGATATCTTATTTGTTTCTTATGGATATGTCAGGGAGTTTGTCAATTGTGTCCGCTGTATTAAAATACTTTCTCCTCAAGAAGTTCAACAGATGAGCTTAGATGGAGATTTTGGCAATGGTGGCCTTCCAAGACAGGCCAGTAGTAGCTCTGATGGTGGGATTGCTTAAATGGGGTCTAGGAATTCGCTAACTATTCTTCAGTGTTGGTAACATAGTTTATTCTTAGCGGGCATAGATTATCATTGTTGTTCGAAAAGGTATTTACGATGCATTTCTTGGGGTTCTGGGGACATTTCTGTCCTGCTTCTACACCGGCAAATTTGAAGAGCCAGAACAAATGATGGTGAAATTTGCTGTCTAGAACTTCCATGAAGGTAATATAACCTGCTAATGAATCAAATTTTCGGTGGAGCTCTTTCATATCCTTAGCTAGATGTTTTTAAGCCGTGCATATGATGTTGTTGTAAAGTTGGAACGAAATTTCTGTTGGTATAATTGAAATATCAGAACATAGTTCAATGTATCTGCCTTTGAGAGGAATTCTTGTCTTTTGACATTTGAATTGAAAGGTGGGGCCTTTTGGTTGGGCCTTTTGTAAACATCACCAGACAGCTACATTGTGACCATTGAAAAAATTTCCACTCTTCCACTTGCTCTAAATAATGCTTCTTTTTTTGTTTTTGTTTTATGTTGTTGATAAATCTATATTGGTCTCCCTTCAAAAAAAAAAATCTATATTGGTAAGCTGAGGGACGCCGAAAAATCTACTATTAGTCCTATGCTACAACAACTAACGTATGGTTAAATATATCTTGAAAGTTGAAACATCAACTGCACATAAACGGTATATTTTTATTTGGGTCTTGATAACCAGTGTCTCTCAGATACTAGTTAAAGAACTAAAAGTAAAACGAAAAGTCAATTTTTACATTGAAAAGAACAATTTATTAACTTTCAAAAAATAGAATGCAGAATTTTCAATACAATATTTCCTTTTATAATTCCTTAACTAGTGCTCCGGAGGCATTGGTTAACGTTTCCCTTTTGTTTTTAGGGTTAAATATGTTGTTGGTCCTTGTAAAATTCTTAAACTTTTAGTCCTAAAAATTTTTCATCTTCACTTTTGGACCCTCTTTTAAAGTAAACTCACGTAGAATTCATATTTTTGAATAAAATTTTACAGAAAAATTTATAATGTTATTATAAGAATCTCTCAAAAAAAATGAAACATAAATTAAATATGAATTTTTATATTTTTGATGGTTAAAAATTCAAATTCATATTTAATTTATGTTTCGTTAAAAAAATCTATTTTTTTTGGGAGAGATTTTTATAATATTCTACATATTTCTACACAATTTCATTAAAAAATACAAAAGTTATTAAAATTAAGGACAAAAAATATTGATTGAAAATTTTATACGGACTAAAAGTTGAAATATTAATTTCAATACGGACAATTTTAGAATTATAAAATAAAATTGAAGATAATTTTGAAAATATAAGAAAAATGTAAACATCGCACCTTCGATCTTACCAAACCGTACAAATTAATACGAATTGTTATCAAAACGACCAAGAATAGAGAAATTAATCTCTTTGTTGTCAAAATCTCATACTTGTACTTGAACTCCTTGACCATGAATCATCAACATTACATGTTCTCTTCTTCTTCTTTCTTGTTCTTTGCTGAAATATTGGTGTCTTTCAACAAAGAAAACAAAAACAAAGAAAAAGAAGACATGCAATGACGATGATCACAATCTTGACAATCATATATATTAGGTTTTTATTTTCTTTGTTGTAGGGATACAAATTGTTGAAAAAATTATATTCTCAAGATCATTCTTAACTTCAAAGTGACAATATATCTCGAAATAGACTATAATCTTAAGAATACTAATAAAAAGGAGATGAATAGAAGAACAACTTGTTAACATAGGGCAAAGGGAGGATAGAAGAAGAAGGATTGATGACTCAAAAGCCTTTTTTGGTGTATATAACGAACAGGTGAATGCTATATTTATAGGAAAAAAATCATAACTTTGAGAACAAGTAACTCACATATTAATCGAGTATCAAAATATCTTAATAATATTTTTGCAAGTGATTTCTTAATCTTCAAGTTTTGCTTAAATATTTTGGAACACAATCTAAAATATTCTAGCACTCAATCTATTTATATATATATTATTTCCTTTTATTGTTATTATTCTTTTTTAATGGTTGTTTATTTTTCTATTGTATCACTCCTTAAATTAAATTGTTTATTGTTTGTATTCTCTTATAAAAACCGATAAACAGGTAAGAAATTAAAAAAGTGGACGACACCATCGATTAGAGCATTAACGAATTTTTCGAGCATCATCAAATAAAATAAAATTGTAGCAATATATGTGGCTGACTTTCAGTGGCGGAGAGGAAAAAAAGTTCAGGTGGACCATTAAATTCATCCATGCCACTTAATTCAAAGCACACAAGAAAATGAATTTAACTATTGCTTAAATACCTTAAACTATATATAGCCAAATAGAACCTTCAAACAAAACATACAAACCACAATAAAGTTAGTCAGTCAAATATGATCACATAATAAAACATCATCATTAATTAGAAAAATACAACGACAGTATTCAACTGTCACACAACATAAACGACTCAACTACTTGGCCGGACGGACTGACCTGCTCTGATGCCAATTGTAACACCCCGTTTTTCCAATATAAAAATTTCATAAATTCATCAGAGTAAAACACCTTAAACGGAATATTACACTTCTTTTCTTAAAAACATAAATGGAATAATTAAATAATTATCCTTCAAATTTCAACAACGTATTAATCAAAACTTTGCAGCGGAATTAATTCAACGACAATAAAAGCTCCAACAACATGTTCCAAAATTGATACATAAAGGAATGATAAACATCGTAACAATTTCCCATCCCGTTACGTATCAGAGTCCTAAGACACTTAAGCCACCTCTCCTACTAAGCTTCATTACATGCAAGTTACTCATACGAGGGCAACATTTTCAAGCAGAAGGGGTGAGATCTCTCAAACAATAATAATAAGCATATAATTCATCAATTACAGTTAACAACATAGACATCATCAAATCCACCCAATAATAATTCTTCTTAACATCCCCTTAGTACTCATGAATAGAAGACAACTTAGCCACTATGCATCAACGTTATCAATTCATAACAATAATTATTCATCAACCATCTCATTAGCAATGCATGAATAAGGAACAACTTGTCAACTTAACATAACCACCATCACGTACATTTAACAACTCATAGATAACATCATGTAACATCAAAACAGCCTCTCATTCAACACTATAAACAATCATCATAGCATCGTCATAATCATCAACATAAACAACGTAAGAGTACACCACCTCTTATAAACAACAACGCAAGAGTGCACCATCTCTTATAAAACGACCAAGTAAGAGTACACCACCACTTATAAAAAAACGACAGAGTAAGAGTACACCACCTATTATAAAACGACAGAGTAAGAGTACACCACCTCTTATAAACAACAACGTAAGAGTACACCACCTCTTATAAAACGACAAAGTAAGAGTACACAACCTCTTATAAAAACGACAAGTAAGAGTAAACCACCTCTTATAAAACACCTGACATAAACAATCACCAACGATGGCTACAACTACGACATCAACAACAACACCAACGATGATGACAACATCGACAATTTGCATAACATACTTATGACTTATTCGGCAACGTACAACCCAACAACACTTACAACTTATACCAACATTAGATCTTCATGATATTAATACGTCACAACCGCAAGGTAACACCATTAAATAATATGCAGCAAGTCAACATCAATAATAATCATCATATATAACAATTACAATTTCATATCAACGTATTTCACAATATATAAATATTTTCACATTTAATCATCAAAGTAAATCATCATTATTAATCATCTTATTCATCCTCTCTGAACCTCATTATAATCATTAACAACTTCATTCCAACCCCAAGGGTCGACTCACAACATAAGTTACATACTCTTAAACACCCTAATTGAACTCATAGTACTTCTAGTTTGAGCTTTGGAATTATTCTATAAGTTTTGGATTAACTTAGAAACGGTTATACTGAATTTTCATAAGATTTCACTAAGACCTCCTTGGAGTATTTTCATCATATCTCAAAAACTAAAAATCATTTTCAAGTGAAACCAAAGCCATTGAAAAGCTAACAAAATTATCTACAACTTTCATGTTTACACCAAAAGTCAACTCAAAACAGAAACGTGTGAAAAAGATGCAAGAACATGAAACAGGGTAAGCATCAGACATACTGAAATTTACAAATTTTCAGTCAAAATCGCCTCACGATCACTGGGATCGCCTCACGATTTCGACAGCATCATACATGCTGATATTACAGATTTTTCTGCGATTTCTACCATGGGAGCCTCCTTGGCTCCGTTTTTTGACCCTAAACTCTCCAAAATCATCCATAATCATCACCATACGATTACCCTATCATTGAAACGTTAATCCATCACTAACCTACCCGATTAACCACTCTTTTCACCGTTCAATTATATGGTTTCTACACTTTTTCATTCAAAAGTCAATAATCAAAACCTAATCCCAATTCTAAAATTTAACCACAACCCCTTGCTAAATCAAAATCATAATTATACAAACTATAATCATTGAGAGTTAGCCTCACCCTTACCTTAGATTGATGAACAAAGCTCTACGCGATCTTCTCTTGGATACTCTTGGCTCCCTCTTGGTTTTTCTCCCAAAAAGCTGCTTCCACGTGAAAATGTTTTCTGACTAATTCTCCCTTTTCACTTTCCTTTCTAAACCTAATCCAACTTCTTCTATTCCCACTTAATCCCCCTCAATTCCCCTTATTTCTAAATCAGCCCCTTGAACTCCAAATATTCTAAATTTCCACTTATTCTATTAAATAGTAAAATAACTCATTAAAATAAAATATAACGCACCACATAATCCACATAATAATATAAAATCATATATAAAAAGACTTTAAATCAACCAATAATAATTAAATAACAACTACGGCGTTACACTTTGCGGATATTTGGATAAGCTGAAACCTAAAATCGACACAAAATTGTATAAAATCTCACAAAACATATCAATAGTAGTTAATTTTTTAATTTTTCCGGATGCCATGGCCCACCTTAGCCCATGAAAAGCTCCGTCATTGGCTGGCTTAAGAGAAGCATGATGGTTCCGGTTAAGGTAGTTTAGTTTGAGAGCTAATAATTTAATTCCAATAATATAGTGATATGACACTTCATAAGGCATTGTATCCAGTGGCCTCACCCGTGTTTGAAATGAAAATAAGACTTCCTATTGGTTCTGAATACTCCCACCGTCTTATAATAATTGAGTCATTTTCAATAAAAAAGTTCTCCAAAATAAGTGAGTCATTTCACTTTTCAATACATCATTAATTATTTTTTTCTTTTTACAACTCTAATTAATACTACTTTCATCACTCTTAATTCAATATATTCCACTTTGCATTTATGATAGTGGAGAATAAACCAATACTTAACAAGAACAATTAAAACCATTTATCTCTCCTTCATTTATACATTTGTCTTAATATGTGTGATTTGAGCAAATGACCCAGTTAATCTGGGACGGAGGGAGTATTTGTTAACTCCTAAAAATGAATATAAGATCATGAAATCAAGTGGTTTTAGAATTGGAAGAAAGGAAATTCAAACAAAGGAGGGAGAAGAAAGACTGAATTCAATTCAAGGGACTATACCAGCATTTCATTCTTAGGACAGCTTCTCCAAATCTGTAAAAATGATAATCTATATCACATCACATATGATATAGATTATCATTTTTTTGACAAGATTATCAATACATTCCTATGTAGTATTTTAAAGTCTTTAAGACTTTTCCATTAAAAATAGTCTCTCCTTATCTCACTCTCCTAATCAGATGTGCATAGTAGTTTGCAATATGATTATGACTGATATTATATTAGTTTTTTTTTTTTGTTGTTGTTGAGGGAGTTATATTAGCTTGTTGTATATATATATATATATATATATATATATATATATATATATATATATATAGGTTGCATTTAGCATACACAAGTTGATGAATTTGTGTATCATACCCAAATATGATTTTCACCATTGATATAATATTAAATAATTGAATGGTCCAGATTGAAGAAGAGGTGCCTCTCTAGTGAGTTTGTTGTTATACTTAAGGTATTTGCAAATAGGGTGTCCAACAAAAACTAAATTATATTTTACGAATTAATAAAAATAAATTCTAAATCTTAAATTTAACAATCTTCATCTTCTTCATCTCTTATCTTAAACCCCAAAAAAAAAAAAAAAACTAATTGAAATTTCAACTGAAATGATTTTGCTGATATTATTACACCATTGATAACGGTTTAGTCTTTCACGATACCCAGATCAATGAGTATTATTGAAGGAGTTTTTTTTCTTTCTTAAAAACTTTGAGGAAGACGTGATTTGTTTTCCTGGTTTTTCTATTATCATTAACTCAGATCTAGAAGTATCACATTGATCTGAGCATTATTTCCTTAAGTAAATCATTGGGAAAAACAAGAATAAGATCTGTTTTATTTTGTAAACACTAAACCCATACTTGGTTCTTCCTAAAACAAATTATAGATTTTTGTTCTTAAATAAATTGGGGAGCATGGGAGGAAGGATCATTTTTCTGATTTCACTAAATTCCACTTTCAAATTAAGATCTGGTTTTTAGGAAGATGAGTTTGTTCTTCAAATTAAGAAATTTGGGATCCCACTTTTTTATTCCACTTTCAATTGATATGGAAATTGCAAGCATGATTTGAGTTTGATAGAGCTGGAGGAGTAATGAGATGAAGATTGCTCCAGGTGCTTTGAGGGAAAAATAACGAAATAAGAAGAATGAAGATGCGTCTTAAATCCTTTTTATATTTAATACTACATTTGAGGTTGTAGTTGATTACATACCTTTATGGGTAAATATCTAAATATTAAATAAACCGGTTCACCTGTTATTATAGGTCATAAGACATGATACACAAAAACAATGATTTGTGTATCTTAAAAGTCACCATATATATATATATATATATATAGGTTTTGCTAGAAGACATCCATGAAGGTGTCTTTTAGCAATCCATATTTTAGTTATAATTTTGCTAAAAGACACCTTCATGAGTGGCTTCTAGCAAAACCCTATATATATATATATATATATATATGAAATTTGCTATAACACATCCACTAGTTTTTATGTAAGAGTGTTTTAGCAAGCTACACCTTAAGGTACATTTCACTGCTTTTTAGTTATAACTTGCTAAAACACACATTCAAAAAAATAAGTGAGTGTATCCTAGCAAATGCCACCCACTTATTTTTTAAAAGGTGTGTTTTAGCAACATTCACCTTAAGGTGTATTTAACAACTTTTTAGTTATATCTTTGCTAAAACACACCCTAATAAAAACTAGTGGGTGTATCCTAGCAAACCCATATATATATATATATATATATATATATATATATATATATATATATATATATATATAGGGATTTGCTAGAACACACCCACTAGTTTTTATGTGGGGTGTTTTAGCAAGCTACACCTTAAGATGTATTTAACCACTTTTTAGTTATTCACTTGCTAAAATACTCCTTCTAAAAAATAAGTAGGTGTATTTATTAACTTTTTAGTTATAACTTGTTAAAACACTCCCACGTAAAAACTAGCGGGTGTGTTCTAGCAAATCCATATATATATATATATATATATATATATATATATATATCAATTTATTTTTACAAGCTATGGGAAGTCCATTTCACTTCTAGACATGTTAATATCTAAGAAAGTAGAAAGTAAAATTTGTTCTGACAGTGGCGGAGCCGCTGGGGCGGGCCACGGTCCATCCGGAAAAATTAAAAAATCAACGATTATAGGTCTATTTTGCGAGATTTTATGCAATTTTGTGTCGGTTTTATGTTTTGGTTGATCCAAATTCCTGCAAAGTGGTGCAGTGGCCCACCCGAAAATTTAAATAATTCAATTATAGGTCTATTTTGCGAGATTTTATACAATTTTATGTCGGTTTTAGATTTCGGTTGATCCAAATTCCCGCAATTTGGTGTAGTGGCCCACCCGAAAAATTTAAATAATTCAATTATATGTCTAATTTGCGAGACTTTAAACAATTTTTCAATAGTTTATTTTAATAGCCCACCCTGACATTTTTTTCTAGCTCCGCCACTGTGTTCTGATGATTATATTTTGGAATGAAGATATATGTGGTCTGCATATATAAGAAGACTCGCAGCTCCTAAGACATTAATGCCCTGATTATGAACATAATAACAACATTGAATTTTTGGAGCAATATTTGTGGCTGGGTTAAGAAAGGTATGATTCCAATTAAGCTATTTTATTTTGAGAGCTGATATTACCCTTCATAAGGCCTTAGTTTGTTTCTATAGTGGCCTCAACAAATAATTTATATTGAAAAATTCAAGATTTAAGGAAAATGAAACTGAGCATTAGAAGATTGAAATGAAAACATGACTTCCTGCTTATAAATATTGGTTCAGTGTTCACTGATTAATAATGGAATCAACTCATGCAAGTTGAGTACAATGTGTTTGGAATTGGCAGAAAATGAATATGTGTTCTGCTTAATTCCTCCCTTTTCATTCAACAAGCGATTGACCAACAATTTTGTATGGAGAGCTTCTCCAAATCTGTAAGATGTTTTATTGACATGAGTTCTCCTTGGTGGGTGGGTGGGTGCTCCAAACCACATATCCTCTGCCTATTAAATGCGTAAACACATGCGTATATACATACCAAGCGGTTGCAGAATAGTCCCACATCGATAGTTTAAGAAAGCAAGTGAGTGGATGTGATATATAAAACCTGAAGGTAGCTCAACTTTCAACTCATACCTTTCTTGATCTTTTGGCTAAGATCAAGTGCAGAATCTGTTTTTATCAGTTTAATATTTGATATGTGGTTCAATGAATCACACGATATTAAATTATGTTTTTTGAAGGGAAGAAGCCATCTCAGTAGCTTGCAAAGGCTTCTCAAGTGTCACCTTTGTGCTGTGCACTGTTGCATGTCGCTTTTGCATGGGCTGGTGCACCCCACCAATATAAGTTACAATTATTTTTGTTGTTTGATTAATTGGTTCGATGCTTTGGCATTGATTTGTCAAAGTAAGACTAACTTCTTTGACACTAATTTCAAAAATATTGTAAGAATCTCTAAAAAAAATTAGATTTTTTCACCAACATATGTTGAAAGATATTTTTATATATTAACTTTTCTACAAAATTTTATTCAAAAACATGAATTTTACGGGGGATTAAAAGTGAAGATGAAATTATTTTGGTTACACAATATTAAATTACTTTTTTTTATCTGATATGTGGGTCAATGAATTACACGATATTAAATTATTTTTTTGAGGGGGAGAAGCCATCTCAGTAGTTTGCTTCTGAGCTTCTCAAATGTCGCCTTTGCGTTGCACTATTGCATGGACTGACGCACCCCACAAATATAAGTTACAGTTTTTTTTGTTGTTTGATTAATTGGATTGGTGCTTTGTCAAAGTAAGACTTTAACTTCTTTGACACTAATATCAAAAATATTGTAAGAATCTCTAAAAAAAAATTTAGATTTTTTCACCAAAATATGCTGAAAGATATTCTTATATATAAATTTTTCTACAAAATTTTATTCAAAAACATGAATTTTATGGGGATCAAAAGTGAAGATGAATTTTTTTTTGGAACTAACAATTGAAAAAAAAAAAAGGACTAAAACGAAACATATTTACAAAGATAAAAAAACATATTTAGCCCAAAAACTTTTACTAATACTTGCAATTAGGAATTGACAACAAAATTATGAACTAATAAAATAAGAAAATCAAGAAGGAAAATAATAAATTTATGGGGTCTTAATCTAAGGTATGGAAGGCCTTACGGTCCAAAGTATACTTCTAAAAAATTGACTCGAGCAAATGGTTAGTGTGGGTGGTTGTATGAGTGGTTTAACCATGAAATATGAACTTGAAATAAGTTCTTAAATGTAAATGAAAATTTGCCAATGTAGTCTTTAATGTATTAATATTACATACACCTGCACTAGAATGAGATGATAAGAGATTTCTTTCAATTTAACAAAAAGAGAGCATTTGAATGAGATGATAAGGAATTTTCCCGGCTTAACGAATTTATCTTGAGCAAGTATTTTTATGAGGTCGAACCTTTGAAGAAAAACATTTTCAGTACATTAAGTGAGCTTTTCACCCTCACCTATTCACTCTCTCTTACAAAAAAAATTCACGCTCTCTTATTCACTCCCTATATCAATTTATTAACGTTTACTATGAAAAGCAGCAGAACCTCCCTAGCTTTTGAGAGTGCATCCAATTGTAAGCTGATTTTAGGGTAAATGATTTATCTGAAAAAGATTCCAGCAGGGGGAACCATGAAACCCAATAGAGAGGAGCTTTACAGCATGAGACGGGTAACAATCATCCCTCAGCTTAGGAATCACATTACAAGGTAGACTTCATAATCACGAAGTCTCTTTAGAAGAACACTAAAAACCAAACCAATGTAGACTTCATCGATTCAATCATTTTTTAACTAAAAACCATTCCTATTGACGTTTAGCTTCGTTAAGTGTTTTGGTTGAATTTTAAGTAATACAGGGAGTCTCTTTAGAAATTACCCATCTCCATTCAAAAGTGAAGTTTATTGTTTTGGGCCTCTCAAGCCCACACGAAGAGGTTTCAACACAAACGCCGTAAAAAAAAAAAAAAAAAATCGTACCGCAAAACCACAGGGAAACGAAGCTAGGGTTTATCTCTCTCAATCAAAATCGAACTCCATTTTCCGCTCAAATTTTCATCTCAGGCGAAAATGGAGCAAGAACCAGCAATGGAGCAGGAATCAACAACACTCGGAAAACGAAGTGAACCGGAACCGGTTTCCACCGCCGACGGCGGCGACACTTCTTCACAACCAAAAAAATGCCGCAGTTCAGAATGCACCTGCGTTCACGAAGTAGCAGTTCCAATCAATTACACCTCAACGAAAGACGAATCACTTCACGGAACACTATCCAACCCCCTCCACAACGGTACCATGGCTAAAACCTATCCTTTCACACTTGATCCATTTCAACAAGTATCAATTGCATGTCTCGAACGAAACGAATCTGTTTTAGTCTCCGCGCATACTTCCGCCGGAAAAACCGCAATTGCAGAATACGCAATTGCAATGTCCTTTAGAGATAAGCAGAGAGTAATTTATACCTCACCATTGAAAGCTCTAAGTAATCAGAAATATAGAGAATTGAGTCAGGAATTTACAGATGTAGGGTTGATGACTGGTGATGTCACGCTTTCTCCGAATGCCACGTGTCTTGTTATGACTACGGAGATTCTTCGGGGAATGTTGTATCGTGGTTCTGAAGTTTTGAAGGAAGTTGCTTGGGTCATATTTGATGAAATTCATTATATGAAGGATCGTGAAAGGGGTGTTGTATGGGAAGAAAGCATTATATTTTTACCACCTGCTATTAAGATGGTTTTTCTTTCGGCCACTATGTCCAATGCCACAGAGTTTGCGGAGTGGATTTGTAATATACATAAACAACCCTGTCACGTAGTTTACACTGATTTTAGACCGACACCATTGCAGCATTATGTTTTTCCTATTGGTGGGAGTGGATTGTATTTGGTTGTTGATGAGAATGAACAGTTTAGAGAAGATAATTTTCTTAAGGTGGAGGATACTTTTGTTAAGCAGAAACTTGGTGAAGGGAAGGGTGGTAAAACGAATGGAAGATTTGGAAAAGGTGGTTCTGCTTCTGGTGGGTCTGATATATACAAGATTGTTAAGGTCTGTTACTTTTGCCCTTCTATATGTCGTCAGTCATCGATCAAATTATAGTTTTTTTTTTTTCTTTCTGTGGAACTGGTAGTGTTTCCGTTAATTTTGTTTATTATTTGTTGGTTTACTTTGCCAAGGATCTTGTTTATTTTGATGGAAAACCAGCTTATTGAATATTAAATTGTTGCGACATATTAGCAGATTCTTAAGATAATGATATCATAAATGGTGTAGTGTCCTCGTAGAGCTTGTTGTTTAAATGTTGCTTGGGTATTTCGGTCAATATATCTTTCACATGCTCTGGCTTTTGTTGAAAACCATCATTAATATCATATGCACGTATGCTCTGGCTTTTGTTGAAAACCTGTTAATATCATATGCATATATTGAATGTAAGGAATCAATTAGTGTTAGGAAAATTAAGATAAACTTTTTCCTGGTACAAAACGCGGAGAAGACAAACTTGTGTTGGTAGAGAGCTGCCACCAATTCTTTAACCCGAAAACTCTGCATTCAGGATTCATGAAAATAGAAGATCTTCCTTGGATGAGTTAATTGGCAGTATAATATTTGTTTAGTACGTGGACCTTATGTGGTTAATTGTTGAGTTCTTGATTCATTTATATTTGGTAAAGGACTAAATATTATTGGAAGGGAGAGAGGAATGGGTGGGTATAGACCATGACAGTCAAAATAGCGAGTCAACGCGTTAGATCGTGTGATTCTGCTATTTTGGTAGGTCTTGCCGAGTTCCAGCATGGGTAGAATCACAAATTGGTCGGAGCGGCTGGGTCTGCCGTGTAAGGTTGTAAAAATGGTACATGTCGGCCCATTCTTTTGATGTTGTGCAGAGTTGTGGTTGACAGGTCGGGTCCATGATCCGGTTACTTAAAAACGACGCTGACATTAAAAACCCTCCAATACCACATTTAGAATGCATGAACGGCTCCGATTGTCAGTTTCTAACCCACAAAACTCATTACGAATATACGTATCAATTTTTCGTTTTGTTTTGTTTCTTATTTATATCTGGTACCATGCTGTTTTGCTCTCTACCCTGTTTAACAATTTGCTTTGTTTTTTATTTTTTTAATAAAGTGATAATTGTTAATCTGATTTGCAAAAGTCAGACATATAAGCACGATAACAATAATAATAAAAGAAAACATATTATGCTATATTATTTTTAATTTATAAGTATAATTTTTTTTGTTGATTGATTAAGTAATCTTGGTATTTTGAAGTGTTTTTTCCACTTCTACAATTTAATTCTTATGCATACACTTGAATTTATATGCATAATTTATTGAAAAATGTGGTGCAAGTCCTTGAACCAGTTTGATCTTGTTTTGGTAGAAGTAAAGCCAAAGCATTAGGCAATGTGCAATGTTTGATATACTTTGGTGCATTTGATTTAGAAAGAGGTTTAATTCTTGCACTTTTGAGGATATCTAGTATCTACAAATAAAAAGTTGCATTTGGATATGATTAGGCACTAGGCATATGATATGTCTAGGAATGTGTAAAGCTTATGGTCATGGCTTTTTTAAAAGAGTGTTCTTTGCACATATATTGACGAATCGGGTAGTTTTATTACACTGATGATGTTATTGTTCATGGGTGTACACTTCTACTCTCCCTACTTTTTGAAGATTTTTTTATCCTCCACACTATTTTATTGCTTTTTATTTTAGTTGGTATATTTCTTAATTTTCAGATGATCATGGAAAGGAAATTCCAACCTGTTATCATCTTTAGCTTCAGTAGGAGAGAGTGTGAGCAGCATGCAATGTCTATGTCTAAACTTGACTTCAATTCCCAAGAGGAAAAGGATACAGTGGAACACGTTTTTCAGAATGCAATGCTCTGCTTGAATGAAGAAGACCGAAGCTTACCTGCTATCGAGTTGATGTTGCCACTTCTTCAGCGAGGAATTGCTGTTCATCATTCTGGCCTTCTTCCTGTCATCAAAGAATTGGTTGAGCTTCTTTTTCAGGAAGGTCTTGTAAAGGCCCTCTTTGCTACTGAGACAGTAAGATTTTATCAAGCTTCTGATTTTTTATTTTTTTAAATTCTTGATAATATATTTTTGAAAGGATTCTTAGATGCGCTTTTCTACAGTTTGCAATGGGTTTAAATATGCCGGCAAAAACTGTCGTATTCACTGCTGTTAAGAAGTGGGATGGTGATAGTCACCGTTATATTGGATCTGGTGAATACATACAGGTGAGCGATGCTTTATTTTTTTTGGTGTTGGTGATTGAAATCTTAATCATTCTATTGATGTATCACTATTCCTACTCACAATTAATGATATGTACCTTTTAGATGAGTGGAAGGGCTGGGCGTCGTGGCAAAGATGAGCGTGGGATCTGTATCATAATGATTGATGAGCAGGTGAGTGTATTGCTAGTCATTTTTGTTTTCTGTACCTCCGATGCAGCATAATGAAATATAACACACACCCATGATAATAGTTAGTTTTGTGTAAGGTATTTTAAATCTTTCAAGATTATGATAGACCCGAAGAACAAGGAGATTTCCTGCTCCATTAGCAATAGCATGTAATTATTTGTTTTTTGTCGTTCTGTTTTCCCTTCATATGCGTATGAACGGAATCTGTAAATGTGTGCTTGAAAATTCCGTTGTTTATACTTTATATAATAGCTCTTGTTGGTTTTCTTGGTAATTCCTTTTTTCACGCGGAATGGCTGTAAAAGTTAGCTGCTTTATATTGTTTTCACATTCTATTCTAGTTATATTGGTACGTCAAGTCTCTTGTTTGACTTTGGATGGGAAACTAAAACTAATTGATTTTGCAACAATAAGCTCAATTATTATTATCTGATTATTTTGTACAGATGGAAATGAATAACCTCAAAGACATGGTTCTGGGTAAACCTGCTCCTTTAGTTAGTACATTCAGGCTTAGCTACTACTCAATTTTAAATTTGATGAGCCGAGCAGAAGGCCAGTTCACTGCGGAACATGTGATAAGAAATTCATTTCATCAATTTCAATATGAAAAGGTTTGTACGCAACCATTTCCTTTAAAACCTGATTTGTATTTTGTGCACTGTGATGTTTAACTTGTGTACTCGTTACTCAATTCAGACCTTACCTGATGTGGGAAAAAGGGTGTCTATGCTGGAGCAGGAAGTAGCCTTGCTTGATGCTGCAGGGGAGGTAGTCTTCATTCCTGGGCCATTTGTTTTGTTTTGTTAATTATATTTTCTGTGGATTTTTATATATTGATATTTGATTTACTATTTGCTATTATTCATTATTGTGTAGGCTGAAGTATCGGAATATCATAAGCTGAAATTGGACTTAGCTCAGCTTGAGAAGAAGATGATGTCACAAATAATTAGACCTGAAATGATTCTTTATTTTCTTGTCCCTGGTCGACTGGTAAGTGATGGAGTAGTTATCAATTATCATTGGTGTGGAATTAAGTTTGGATTTTTTTTTTTTTTTTTTTTTTTTTTTTTTTTGTGTCTCTAATTAATCCTGAGCATCAGCATGCAAATGAGTTTATGTAAGTTATCATAAATTCATCCATATGTATGTGTGTGTAGGCATTAATTGTCAAAAACAAGCTCTGGATGCATTAAGCGTCAATTATTTCATACACTGCTGTGCACAATTTTATATATCTATTTTTAGGTTCTACTGTGTTTAACTTGCTTCTGTTTTTTTTTTATTACATCAAACATCACTGAAATAGACCGTCTTCTTAATCTTGCAGATTAAAGTAAGAGAAGGTGGGACAGATTGGGGCTGGGGTGTTGTAGTCAATGTTGTTAAGAAACCTGTTGGTGGTTATATAGTTGACACTTTACTTCATTGTTCACCTGGTTCAAACGAAAACAGTATACGACCAAAACCATGTCCACCCCGCCCTGGAGAGAAAGGTGAAATGCATGTGGTAAGCTGCCATTTTGACCGTCATGCTACTTCTTCAGGGCTTTGTTTTGTCACTCACTTCACTTTACTTATCCTAAAAACTGTTTCATTCTCTTGACTGCTTCCTTCTGCAATAGGTCCCTGTTCAATTACCATTAATCTCTGCCCTTAGTAAACTAAGGATATATGTACCTCCTGATCTCCGGCCCTTGGAAGCTCGGCAAAGCATACTCCTTGCTGTTCAGGAGCTGGGCAATCGTTTTCCTCAAGGTCTTCCAAAGCTTAACCCTGTAAAGGTAAAATTTTCCATACTCAGCTATCATAAATTGTGGTCTGTTCACTACTTATGCTATCAAAATTAAGGGGTGGTTGTTCTAGGCTCTTTAATGTTTCACATGATAATGGAGACAGTTTTTATGTAAACTGTATGGCAAAAGTTGTAGCAAATTTATTGGTCTCCAACATTGTATCTTCCCGATATTTGGGCATGTTTTAAAGTTTGCATTGGATAGTCAAAGCCTTGAACTGCCTTTATGCATCATATTTTTAGCACATGCTCACAGCTGCGTTTTAGTTTGATCATAAACAGAATCGCACCATTACTTATGTATTATTCCATAACTAAATTTCCAGGACATGGATGTTCGAGATTCAGAGATAGTTGAACTTGTCAATCAAATAGAGGAACTTGAGAAAAAGTTGTTTGATCATCCTATGCATAAGGTTTGGTAAAATGAATCTGGTCAATATTCTCTATATATAAATGTGATGTTTTTGGTCTTTGGTTTGAATGTTTCCACAACACTTTGCTGTAAGTTAGATTCAAGATGTGGATCAAATTAAGTGCTTTGAGAGGAAAGCTGAAGTGAATCATGAAATTCAACAACTGAAGGCAAAAATGCGGGACTCCCAGGTATTGACTTTGCCTAGGCCTCATTATTTACTATATTTTACTATTAAGCTAACTAGGAGTTGAAGTTTAGAATTGAATGGGGAGCCAAGACAGTATGTGTTGTGCTATGCATTATATATATATATATATATCTATGTATGTATGTATGTATTCCTATATGACCAAATGTAAATAATTAACAACTTAACATTTGATGGGAGGCTAATATGATAATTTTATCCATGACAAATGTTCGAGTGCATCATACTTGAATGTTGACAATCAATATCTGTACTCCTTAATTTATTTTTCTAAACTGTTGTATGATTCCGTGATTGTTTTGATGGACTTAATAGTTATTGGGGAAAATTGTCAATGTTTCAGCTGCAAAAATTTCGGGAAGAACTTAAAAATCGCTCGCGAGTCTTAAAGAAGCTTGGTCATATTGATTCTGATAGTGTAGTTCAATTGAAAGGAAGGGCAGCCTGCTTGATTGACACAGGCGATGAACTCCTTGTCACCGAATTAATGTTTAATGGTGAATCAATATGCGTTTGTTTGTTGTTTTATCTGTATGGTTTGCAGTTTGTGTTACATAATCTGATTTTTTTCTTTTATTCATTTTCCCTTCCTCATTAGGCACTTTTAATGATCTTGACCATCATCAAGTTGCTGCCCTTGCAAGTTGTTTTATACCAATAGAGAAATCGTCTGAGCAGATACAACTGAGATCAGAGCTTGCGAGACCTCTACAACAGCTTCAAGACAGTGCAAGAAGGATAGCAGAGGTGTTCTATCATTTAACTTAATATTTCTTGTGAATTTGTGAATTAAATTATAAATGGGATTACTCTATGGTTACAGATAGAGCACGAATGCAAATTGGAGGTAAATGTGAATGAGTATGTCGAATCAACAGTAAGGCCATTCTTGATGGATGTAATATACTCTTGGTCAAAGGTTCGTAATATCATATTTTTGACTTGAATGCCTTGTCCACTTTTAAGTTGTTTGCTTGATTTCTTGGGTGAAGTTTCTATTCCTGGATGAGTTGTTATTCATATTCTTGAATCAGTCTCTAGAGTAGAGCTTCTTCTATACCACTTGTTTGGGTTGACTAGTTCAAAACTAGAAATTACATAAATAGCTATTTGAATTATGAGAAACATCTGGAATAATTTAGTAGTACATGGTTTGATTGTTAGCTGTTTGGATTGGAAGTTGGGGATTGTAGTTGGTCATCTTGCTGCTTTAGTCAAAGCAAAATAAAGAATAGAAGGGGAACTTAGCATATCCTTTAAGTTTGAATACAAGTTTGAGAAGAGTTAGCTTAAGCAAATCTAGCCTTTGACATTCCAGGTAGAAGAAGATAAAAGGATTGAGGGTAATTAGATATTTTCTAATAATATTCAATTGTCATTCTAAAATCATCCCTTGAGCATGCCCTTGTATATAATAAATAGAAAAAAATGAATTATCAAACTTTGTGAAATGTAGTCATTTGTGTTGGTTGCCATGGTTGTTACATGTGGTAGACACATAGCAACATGTGCCAGAGCCTCTAACCAATTTTGGAGATTATTTTGCTTCGTAATGTACGGAATCAAAGCTCATGCTTAGAAGATAAAGAACTACTTAAAGTATGCATGCATACACACTGGCCTGTCGCTGAAATATCATATAACCATATACACTTTATGCTCCTAAACACACACACACGGTCTGTTACTCTTAATTCATTACCAAGTAGTCTTCAAAATAGACTCCTCTGTGTTGATTGTGATAGTAAATCTCATTTTAGATTTCATTGATACATGTAGGCATCCTAGAGGCAGGATTTATGCAAACCTTGGTTCATGAGTGGATGAAAATGAGCGGTTATTTGTACTGTTTTGTAAGTTTATATTAATCTCTTGTTTCTTGTTTCTTATTTTTCTCCTAGGGATCAAGTTTTGCTGATGTTACTCAAATGACTGACATCTTCGAGGGGAGTATCATTAGGGCAGCTAGAAGGCTTGATGAGTTTTTGAATCAGGTAACCACATGGTTTTATTTTCGACGGTTGATTTTCCTTGTAATTTCACGTTGCAAAATGCAAATACACCCTTCTATGAATATAAATTAGAAAAGAGCTAGTAAATGTTGTTGATTTGTACTAGTGTTTAGGGATTCAGAGAAAAGCTGAATAGAAACCATAGATCCGAATTATTATCCCTTTGATAATCTGAGCTCTACAAGTATTGCTGTATATGATCATTTTTAGCATTGCGGTTACATTACTGATTATAGCTGACAGCTGTAACTGAAGTAAGTTACTGATTATAATTAGTTATAGCTGTTTGACCTAAGTAAGCTAAAGGACATAAGAGAAAATATAAGATATTGAAAAGTAAACTTGAGCTATTGAGAAATCATATCATAATTTGGGTGGTTTTGTTAAACATGACTCATTAAAAGTGATATTCTGAACATTTACAATTTATGTTAGATTTTATAACCTTACGTATGTAATGTTTGATATAAGCTTGAAGTTTGCGGTGTTTAATTGCTAAATTAGAAAGTGTATGGATTAAAGTAGCCGTTGTTTGTATTTCAGTAATTATGCTTACCATCGGAAATTCTTCGTTTTTCCTCCTTGTTAAAAGTTATCTCTATAAGATATTTTAGGTCTAATTAATTGTTGGTGAAAACATGTATATAATTCAGTTTACATGAGTGTTTAGAGTTGTGATCTGTGATGATCATATTTGCCTCTTTCCAGTTGCGTGCTGCTGCTGATGCAGTTGGAGAAGCTGACTTGGAGAAGAAATTTGCAGCAGCGAGTGAAAGCCTTCGACGGGGTATTATTTTTGCAAATTCTCTGTATCTGTGACTTGTTCTCCTGCAGACTATTCGGAATATTCTTGGTTACTCTGGCTGGTGGGGCGGCTTCTACCTTCACATCCCATCTGATGCGCTCAATTCCTCTTCGGGTTCTCTTGTAATGGTATGTGCAATGGAGAAAATTGTTGTGGCATAACATCTACAAATTGAAGCTTCTAGTTTTCACGGTGAAAACTGCATTGGAACGTGAAAAAAGGTTGGCCATCGCTGATCCAAACCACCTCTAAATATTTTTGTACAATTTATATTCTTGCAGTATGGGAGTTGTTGTATACTGTAGAATCATTAGGTCCGTTAATTAATTCAGACAGGTGGCATATTTCTCCTATACGTCTACCTTCAGAACCCTTTGTCTGCATTGGGGCTTGAGGAGTGGGGTAGCAATGAAATTACTGTAAAAGGTAGTCGTTAATTTGCAGTTGAGTCGCTCTGCCTTGAACATTTCCAAAGCAAATTTTGTTCTGCTGTTATTTATTTTAGTTATCATTTGAATGATTGGTTTTGTTGAACTTAGAATAGTGATGCCAATGGGATTCAGAGGCATGGTAAAAATTAGCATTATGACTGAGTTATGAGTATATGATATGATAACATGCACATGTACTTGTCTGCAAAAGTGTGTTCATACAATTTACCCCCTAAAAAAAAAGTGTGGATACATGTACTTTACTATCCACTCTGCACCTGCATAATAATATATATTTCATTATTTTCCTTCAAAAAAATAATAATACACAATTCATTATATGTTATTTTATCTATATTATGCATGCTAGCTTGATTGTATGATTGTTTTATCGTGATTGGTTATAATTACTTTTGAAATATACCAGTCAAATATTTAATTGATTTAACCTATTATTTAATTGATTTAACTTATATTGTTCTTATTATAGCGCTTCAAACCACTTGGCGTGGCGGAGAGTTTTACCTTCCGATATAAGAATTTATAAGTGGATTTTAGTCGTATGGTTAGGTTTAAAAGATGAGAAATGATATTTGTACAACCACTTGTGATAACTTTTTTACAACTTTCTTTCTCAAACTCACATTATCCTCTTATTCTCTCTCTTCCTTTTTCTCTCCATTGTTTTTAGCCAATGAAAAGAGAGAAAAAAGAAGTTGTCACCAAAAGTTGTATGAAATGGTTGTTCAATTATCACTACTCTTAAAAGATAGATGATAATGGTGTGTTATTAGGTAGACGGGTTATTATTAGGTAGAGCCATCCAGGTGTGAAAGACTTCAAATTTTAAGATGCCACGTAAATAATTGGTTTTTTTTTTTTGGACGTTATCTATTTCTTATTTCTATTAGTCAATTTCATATTCATCCCTAAATCATTTTGATTGTTATTTTTATTGAAATAAAATTTTCAAATTAAGGTAATTTATTTAAATTTTAAAATCTGTATTTTTTGTTATTAAAAATTGGAAAATGCTAAAGAGTGCCCTTGGGGCATTGGTTAAATGAACATAAATAAAAACAATTTGTTTAAAAATAGTGAAAAGTGTTGAATTCAACTCTCTAAAAGTAAAAAAGTTGTAATTTTCAATGCAAAATTACTACTTTAATTTCCTTAACCAGTGCCCTGAGGAGGTTAACAAGATCTATAAAAATTAAGGTGAGATGATGGTGCTCCAATCAAAGACATGGAATATCTTAGGGCTCAAAGATCACTTAAATTGTGTATTTTATATCATTTATACAAATTGATTTGAATAATAATCTGATTGCTTTATTTATTTACTTCATTGGTTGTTTAATTTTTAATTTCCTTCGTGCGCAAAATTATTAATAACTTCTTTAAGAAATATTAGAGAATAGGCTTAGAAACTCCCTTTAAACAAAACATCTTTTAAGAAACTCTTTTCATTGGAAAAAAAAATAAGAAACTACTTTTCCTTTTGACATGAAATATATTTTAAGCAAAAATTATATATTAAATAAAAATAAAAGTAATGAAAACCTGACCCCAATGAACTCATACAGGTGTGATGAACAATCCTTAAATGGTAATACAACAAGTGTCAAACTGTATTTCGGTTCAATCCTAGATAAACAAAATATGAAGCAAACAAACTCGTCCACCACGGTACAATCCAATGAACCCAACTTAGGGGCGTGAAATCAAAATGCAGAGTTTGAATCCAAGTCGCCATTTTTTTTCACCCCTGCGTGTGCCTATGTGTGGCCACTATCCCATTACCAAAACTTAAAAAAGAAACTATTCTTTAATTTGTCCAAATAGGTGAAATATATATAAAAATAAAAGCAGTTACTATATAATAATATTATTAAATATTATTTTCTTAAAAATAATAATATTATTAAATATCTTTTTCTTAAAAAAAATAATAATATTAAATATCTTTTTAATCTCATAAAATTATCGATTTTCAATTTTAATTTCGATAAAAAAATTAATCAACTTTTTTAGTCATTAAAATATTTTTCGCCAATTGACTCGGTCCCCAAATTCAATCATATTTTCAAATTGTATTCGTTAGATGTTCTTCATAGGATCACGTTCATGAAATTGATTTTGAAGAAATTGGAAATATTATATAATAATTACATTAATAAATCAGAAACATTCTATGTTATTAAAAAAAAAATTACGTCATCGTGAGCTTAATTCAGTTAGTAGAAACAATATATAATATATGCAAGATTGAAGTTTAAATCCCGACCACCACAACAAAAAAAAAAGACTACATGACATGTGTCATGGAGACTTCCATTAACCACGTAGGTTGAGATTTTATGCCATGTACAAAAAAATGTTGAAGAAAATATTTTAGGAAACTTGGAAAAAAAATAGGGACTAAAAATAAGAGGACTAAAATCTTATGGATCGTATAATGTTTTCTGTCTCTGTTGCTTGTCATTTTATGTGTCATCCCCTATTTCCCTTATTCTTGATGTGGATCTAAGATGATACAAGTTTTAAAGTTTTCTTGTTCGGGAGAGTATTTGGATTTTGATATTTTGAGTGGATTATAATGCATGGTAGGCTTCTTGCTAACAAGCAATATGCCAATTGGTGTGTAGTTTGGAGGAAGAATTTATCATTTACATCTTTAGAGATTGTCCTTTGGTCCCTACGAGTACGACTAAAAAAGCTTCTTTAATTTGTGACTTATAGGTCATAAGACCTTCACATGTTCTTAGTTTAGCTTCAAATGTGTTATTTGACTTGAAAATGGAAGACTAAGTGTGTGAAAATTTACTTGTTAAATAATGATATTTGACTAATAATCATACATTTTGTTTTTGGATAAAAATTTACTTGTTACTAATATGTTTGTAGCATTATTTCATATTTGATGTTAAGACTTAAGAGGGTCTCTTCTCTACTACTCATTTAATAGCCTTTTTTATGGCTCAAGCAAGCCTTCAACCCCTTTATTTATAAAAATATTACAATAAGCTTAGATTTGATTTTAATGAAAAAGCAGTTGGATTGGATTGTATAAATCAAGAAATATATTTACGTTTTGATCATAGGATCCAAAGAATAAACGGCTGAGATTAAAAGGAAATAAGGGCTAAGTTGCCGAGAGGCGAGGTCCATTATTACAGCACAGCAGTATCATTGTTGTTAGATTTAGATTTGGACGGAGCTTTCAACTAAGCATAGCATAGACACAGTCACACCCTCAACCTCGTTTCCATCGACACCAATATACTAACTAAATCACACTTCAAAAACCCTATTCCAACACATTTTCATTTTCATTTTCCTATTGGTATTGGTAGGTATAAATCTTCAACTACTCACTTTTTCATCATCATCATCAAATTCATCATTCTCTTTTTATTTTCCATCACATTCACTGTCTCTGTTAGTTAAATTACAGAAACAATTATGGAGGCAACAATGTCCGCAGCCTGCAATTCTCTCACCTCACCATCCACCGTCACAGTAACTCACAATTACTTCATCTATTAATTCATCTCAATTATCATTCCATTCATTAATCACTTACTTAATTAATTTCATTTCTGAATCTGATTGATCCAAGGGTTTATTTGCGACGAGAGGAGGAGGATTGAACAAGAATTCACATTCTCAGTGCACTTTCTTGACCGGAACAAACAAGCTGAAGTTTCCGAGGCAAACTACTCAACCTTGTAAACAACGCCAAACGCGTCATTGCGGTGCTCTTCGTGCAACTTGTCGTCTTGAGAAGATATTGGTTGCCAATCGAGGCGAGATTGCTGTTCGTGTTATTCGTACTGCTCATGAATTGGGGATTCCTTGTGTTGCTGTTTATTCCACCATTGATAAAGATGCTCTTCATGTTAAATTGGCTGATGAATCTGTTTGTATTGGTGAAGCTCCCAGTAGCCAATCGTACGTATTAACTTAACTTATTCACTTCCTAATCGATGCACAATATTACCTCTCTGGCACCCACACTTTTTTTATAGAATAGAAGCCGTGTCTGTTTCAGTGTTTTATAGGTTATTATTATTACTAGTCATGGTTTATATAAATACCGTTTGGAAAATTCAAGTGCATTTTTGTAATAAGAATGTTTTTCTTTTTCTTTTTTTCTCTTTGCAGGTATTTAGTGATTCCAAATGTTCTGGCTGCTGCTACCAGCCGCCAATGTACAATGTTGCATCCTGGATATGGTTTTCTTGCAGAGAATGCTGTTTTTGTTGAAATGTGTAGAGATCATGGAGTCAATTTTATTGGACCTAACGTGAGTGGACCCGACTCTGCATCTTGTACAATACTGCATTTGTTTGGTTTATTTCTTGTGACTACTTTAGTTAAGGGATTTTCGTTTTGAGTTTATAATATGACATTCACTTTCAAATTTTTGATTGAACAAGACTTATTCAAACTATTCTCTATTAAATCTTAAAACTACCTTGAACCACATGAATTCCACTTCCAGTCAGTAAGCCATCAATGCATCAAAATGATATTAGTTTATAAACATGGTGTTATTGTATGATGGGGATTTCTGTTTATCCTCGATGATTGTAGAAAACAAAAATTTCTTGCTACTAGCTGGTAAGAAAGCTCTGTTGGATTATGGCATGACTAAAATGATAGTATTGTTAACACGTATGCAGAAAACGAACTTGCAAAGTTATGTTTGATTTTCTGCTGTTATGCTTGTTTTGTTCATAAAGTTCTCAAATATTTCCCCTTCAAATTATTTGGTAAAACTGAAAATTTAGCCAAACCTTTCAGCCTGACAGTATTCGGGTTATGGGTGACAAAGCAACTGCAAGAGAAACAATGAAGAAAGCAAATGTTCCTACTGTTCCAGGAAGTGAGGGGCTTTTGCAGGTATAATATTAGACACTTGTAGTATTGATAGCATCAGATGATCAATAAAAATTCTGAAGTAACTTTCAGATTCCATGACATCAGTTTACTTATAAGAATTCATTATTTGACAGACCACTGAAGAAGCTATCAGACTGGCACACGAGATTGGTTTCCCTGTGATGATCAAGGTGGATTGGCTTATAGTTCTGTATCTGCACAGCTTACTGCATTTTTGGTTAATTGGTTTTCCTGTGCCCATTTGAATTGAATTCCAATTTTTTTGGTTGACTTTGATCATGCTTACATTCTGTACTCTTAAATCCAATAATGTATATACTCGTGTCTGTGTGCTTCCTCAAAAGCACAACTTACTACATTTTTGTTTTTCTGTCCCTTAATCGGCAGAAATATACATGGGATGATGAATCTTATTTGAAAATTTTAAATTTCTTGTGGACATATAAGTGATGTATGACCCTTAAAATGTTTTTATCATTTGGAACTGGAAAGTTTTTGTTCTATTGCAGGCTACTCAACTTACTACCATAATTATATTATTATGTTTGTGATACATTTAAAAGAATATGTATTGGTTTCTATTATAATCTTATGATTCATATATAGGAACTTTGACACCAGTAGGTGCCCAAAGGTATCCCCACGGCTTAGGCCAATTATGGGATTAATCCTTGAGTCAGTGGTTATTTTTTTATTTTTATCAGGGCTAGGGAATATGCATTAGTTTCTAATACAGTCTTTTACGATTTGTTTGGCTGCTTACTTAAACCAGTTGAATGGGCCATGTAATGTTCATGTGCAAAGTTTCCCTTTGCCAGTTTATGTGGACTGACAAACATGTGGTGTTTCTCAGGCAACCGCAGGTGGTGGAGGACGTGGCATGCGTCTTGCTAAAGAACCTAAAGAGTTTGTGAAGTTATTACAGGTATTTGTTGCTGTGTGGTAGATTTTGTTCCATAGTTTGTATTATATTGCAGTTTTTAATTTATCTGTTTAAAATCAAATGGAATAGCCATATGCAAACGATAAAAAGGGTAACCTGAACTCAAATTAATAATAATATAGAAGCCATAGTTGTCAAATCTACCTATAATCAGATTTAAGCAAAAATCTTAAGGAAGCAAGAAATGCTTATGCCCCGAGTTTTTTTTTATTGATTTACTTGGGGCCAACAAGTAGAAGAAGGTTTCTTGCGGTTTCAATGCAACAATAATTGCTATGCGATGAATACATATCTGTAGCAGAAATTTTTTTAGGGCCAGACCTTCACAATAGATTCTGATTGAAGGGATGGTGTTATTGTCATTGTAAATAGTTCTAGAGTTTATCCCATTGATGAGGAATATATGTGTGTGTGTGCTTTTTTGGTAAATGTTTTCAATTTGATTTTTTTACAGCAAGCTAAGAGTGAGGCAGCTGCTGCATTTGGAAATGATGGGGTTTATTTGGAGAAGTACATTCAAAACCCAAGGCACATTGAATTCCAGGTAATGTTTGACTGTAGCCCTATTCCCTTGCAATTTCACTGTAACCTGGGGATTACATGAATCCTCGAGGGAATTATATCTATAGAGATTGTGGATCCGAAGGAAACATTCAAGGTAGGATTGTTCAAAAAGACGACCTCAAACTTCTCATCAATGCAATAATTGGTTGCTTTCATCAAATGTGAATGTCCTGTCTGTCTACCTTGGAAGCTCTGAAATAGAATTTCAACTGTGCTCATTGATTGCATCATTTAATTTTGTTAACTAAATGTATTCAATAACGAAAAAGATATACTCCCTCTGTTCGTTCTTAGTTGTCCTTTTAGAGTTATCTACACATACCAAGAAAACTAATAAGTGTTGTTACTTTTGATTGAATTATTTGTTTTTTTCCTATAATACCATTAATTATTTATCATCTCATTTCAACTATTTCTCTACTGTAATAAATACTTAAGGGTGTTGTTGACAA
Organism: Medicago truncatula; assembly: GCF_003473485.1. Classification (NCBI taxonomy): domain Eukaryota; kingdom Viridiplantae; phylum Streptophyta; class Magnoliopsida; order Fabales; family Fabaceae; genus Medicago; species Medicago truncatula. Next base: position 46,670,429 of record NC_053049.1, on the reverse strand, counting down.
AACAATAATCAATGTTGCTTGAACTTTGAGACGGCAAGTAAATAAGAGCAAAGGTTTTCTATAAAAGTGCAAGTAATAAGGAATAGAGGGAGTATTTTCAAACATAAAAAATTCCTGACCACTTTATAATTCTGTGAGCTTTAATGATTGCATGCATTTATAAATGATAATATTGTGTCTAATTCATCGATTTAAGTTTTTATGGCTTGCAGGTTCTTGCAGATAAATATGGTAATGTTGTTCACTTTGGAGAACGTGATTGCAGTATCCAGGTACTTTGAACTAGCATCCTCAATCTCTTATCTGTCTGTATCAGTACTTGGTGTTTCTAAATAGCAGTTTGCATTATGCGCACTAGTACTCATTTTGGACAAATGACATTTATGAAAACTGTGTTCTATATACATGAAATTTCCCACCTTAGTGAATTCAAGATAAAAAATTAAATATACTATTTAATACATATGAGATGCTTTTCTGACTGGAGTGTAATTTTTTTAATAATTCTTGTTGCAAAAGATTAAAGTAATATTTTAAAGTTTCTGTTCTGTTTTGTTCCCTGTGGAATTTCACAAGTGTGTAACTAATGCTGATATTGCTGGAAAGTAGAGGATAAACTATGTAAAATACAATTAAAAGACCTTGAACTTGGTTTATCATATGGTTTCAATTTTATGAAACAAGTTTAGAGAATATCAAAAGTTGTGCTGATTTACTTTCCCATTATGTAATGATATTTCAAGAGATCTCGCCTGAAGTAATTAGTCATATTGACTGTGATTTTTATGCAGAGGCGTAATCAGAAACTGCTCGAAGAAGCACCGTCTCCTGCATTGACCCCAGAGTTACGGAAGGCAATGGGAGATGCAGCAGTTCAGGCTGCCGCATCTATCGGTTACATAGGTGTTGGAACGGTTGAGTTCCTTTTGGATGAAAGGGGTTCTTTTTACTTCATGGAGATGAACACTCGTATCCAGGTTGAAACTGATTTCTAATATACTTGTCTAGGGATGATAAATGTACTTGAACCTAATAGGTTCTGCTGTGCATATGATTTTTTCTTATCGAATGGATTTGTACTCGGGCCCAAGTTTGTTAAATCACAAAAATATGCGGATGTTAGTGCAGATTTAAGTACTATAGTACCCGACCTACCCTATACCTACTAACAATTTTTGTTGTATTCTGTAATTAGGATTCAAAAGATATTTAGATATTTTTCTAATTGAATTTGATTAACATTAGTGGTAACGTAACGTATTTGTTTTAAAAAAAAACAGTAAAGAGAGAGCATGGTCCTTTCAATTAATGTGCAGGTAATTGGTATGGGGCTGGGTTAATAAGAGCTCATCATGTATAGGTATGAGTATGAGCATAAAGTTGCTATCTGTGCAAGTTTGGGGACATTTCTTTTTCTAAATTGTTGATTTATGAGCATGGATATTCTAGTACAGTAATATCTTACCTTCATCTCATCCATTACCATCTTTATGTTTGTCTAATAAGATACCCTAGACAAAAACTTTCGATAGAAAATGCCACATATTCAATTTTTTGTGAGGTGTGCTGATTAGTTTCGGTAATTAATTCTTTTGTTTTTGTGGGTGGGGGTATTGGTCGAGATCAGGTTGAACATCCCGTGACAGAAATGATTTCCTCAGTTGATTTGATAGAAGAGCAAATTCGTGTAGCTATGGGAGAAAAGCTTCGATACAAACAGGTACTTAGAGATATTTTACTTGCAATTTTTTAGAATCTCTCTTATCATCGTTTTTCCTACAGGAGGATATTGTACTCAGAGGACATTCCATTGAATGCCGTATCAATGCAGAAGATGCTTTCAAGGGATTTAGACCAGGGCCAGGTATCTTGATGTATCAGAGGCGTATTTCTGTATAAATGTGTTAAAAGATAAATTGTAATACAATTTCATTCTAACACCAGCTTCCTCGGCTGTAACCTTTACCTAATGCACAATAGATTACATATAAACAATTCACCAAAAAATAGAAGATTACATATATACATTGGGTAGTTTTTATCAATTAGCTTCTTTTTCTCATTTGAAAATGGTTTGCCAAGTGTTTTGGATTTTATGGTTTTCATTTGTTTTAATTGAAATTGAAATTTTGTTGATCTATGGAAATTTCTCCCTTCAAACAACAGGTAGAATTACAGCATACTTGCCGTCTGGTGGTCCATTTGTCAGGATGGATAGCCATATTTATCCTGATTATGTTGTTCCTCCAAGCTATGACTCTCTTCTTGGAAAGGTGTGCCAATCTGTTCTCTTCGTAACATTTACTTGTCATCCGCATCTCAGTTGCTATACTACATAGTGCATCTCTTTATATTTCACATGAAAAGCAAACACATAAACTGTATATATATCTACCGAATGTATTCAGTTTAATGAAACCAACATCTAATGCGAATATATACTAATCCTTTTGTTACTCGATTAGTTTTTAAGTTTGTCAGCGAATGCTGGTTCAGTACCGAAGCTAAGAATTTGACTCGTTCCTTGCAAGAATGTGGGCTAAAATCCCGCTGCCGATGTGGGTACCTCGTTGGTGGGTAATATGATAAGTACCTTTGTAAGGTTTGGTTGATTCTTGAGGATTCCCTGACCCTGCGGAGCCACATAGACAAAACTCGCGTAGACATATATTTATAAAAAAATAGTGTACTTTTGTGTGCACAGCCTCTTTGTGGTTGGGCTTTGGGATTTACGTAATGATAGGTTATAAATATCGATACCAATAGGGTGATAACTATTTTCACTTATGACTTTAACATTAGCTGATTGTACAAGGCAATGTTTTATTTACTTTGTATGACGCCGTTTTTAATTTGATTGAAATTTGTATTCTTGGAATGTACAACACTCAACCGTCCCGTCTCTAAATATAAAAGCTTCATTGGACTATTTCATACAAATCAAGAAAATTAGGCAGTACAATAAATTTGTCATGAATGTGTATTGATTTTCTAAAACTGCTGTTCAATTAAAGTTTTCCACTTCTATCAAGAGTCACTACCCGTTTAAAGATCAGGCTTGTAATATTTCCTGAGTGATGACAACATTGAATTATGTCTTTGTTGCCCTACACAAGTCAAGTGGAAATCATCGATGGATGAAAAGAGAAAAAAGTTGAGGGGTTCAATTCAAAGTATTTAATAAATAGGATCTAATATATTCCACATGTGTTTCACAGTTCACTTTATATTTAAAACAAGATCTAATATATACTTGTGTCTTGAGATATGATATGGTGAGAAGAACTTAGATGCAATAAATGTTTTTTTTAATCTGAAACTCTTCCTCATTTCTTGAGTTCGCGTAATTTTTGCAGCTGATTGTATGGGCTCCGACTAGAGAAAAAGCAATTGAACGCATGAAAAGGGCACTCGATGACACTATTATCACAGGTAAAGCAATCTGAATTTTGTTATTGTGATAATCCTTTAGATATCTGTACTTGGTGTAAGTCAATTGCATGCCGGAAGCCAGGAAATTGATGGAAGTCAAATATTTTTCCTTTGCACCTTGTTCATTCACTTTGCAAACAGAACAAAGGAGTTTGTTTAAGGACTTGAATTCTCTGCAGTTTGAAGCAAATTGCAGGAGTTGCAGTTTTCTGATCTTAGGGTTCAAATCAGTAGAACTGCAGATGATAATGATCCTTGGTTTAAACTCTTCGCTTTCTATGATATCGCTAACACTTTCAATTTTGTTACAGGAGTTCCTACAACAATTGATTATCATAAACTTATCCTTGACATAGAGGTAGGTGCATCTTTTATGTACTTTTTTGCTGACTTGTATCCTTTAGTAGTATTTTATGTCAATCAGAACTCAGAATTAAATTAACTAATGTATGCAATATCCTTGTATTACAGGATTTCAAAAATGGCAAGGTTGATACTGCTTTTATTCCAAAGCACGAGGAGGAGTTGGCTGTGGTAAGAACTAATACAGTGCTAAATATATTTATGTGCCCTAGCAATGGCTTTCAAAATTATATCTCCCTGTTGGTGCTGCTTGGAAATGTTTTGATAGGAAAACACACATGAACATGCCTTTAAAACCATTATCTGTGATCTTTCAATACTATCATGGCTAATGGTTGTCAAGTTTTGAGAATTTTTGGAAGTTTCTAAATTCTAACACTTTTTTCAACACTTCTTCTCTTATTGGATGAAATTCATGTAGCGGTGGGATCCACTTAAATTTCATCCAATGAAAGGGGCAGTGTTGAAAAAAGAGTATTAAAGCGAGTGTTGCAGGCTTGCAACACTTCTATTTTTGTTTTGTTTGATTTTGTAAATAATTTTTTGTTCGTGTCAAATGCAGCCCCCACAACAGAAGATGGTATTAGTTAACAAGGTGGTGACAGAACCAGCTGGCTCGACTGCCTGATGGATATCATGACTATGTGATGACGCCCTATAAAGAATTTGCACTGTTGTAATCAATATGTTGTCCGTGTGTGCTTGAGAAAGTTCTAATGAAATTTTGATAATTAGTCTCCCATAATTATCCGTCCAATAATTATTTTGTAAAATGGTTAATTAATTTCATGTTTAATTTATCACCCCGAATATTAGTGCTAGGTTATGGGATTTCACCATGATTTTAGATGATTGTTGTCTCATTTCATGTTTTGTAATTCTTATATTAAGAACACACTTTTAGATAGAGTAATAAACTGCATCATATCTAGCAAGTTGAATTTCAGGCATGTTTCAATTTGTGTCACTAGACTATTATAAATCTAGCTTTTTGTGAAATTTTAAATATATTTTAATGATCTTTTGTCGTTGTAAGTCTTATGTACTTTTTTAAGACTGTTTTAATACACCGAATTTATTTCTTGTTTTCAACCTAAAATCGGATATTGTATGTAATCTGTCTTCTCTTTGGACTTCCTAAGAAATTGAGAGTAAAATATTTGATGAAAAGAAAATAAAGAGAAGAAAAAATTAAGAGGATGTTATTATATCCACATGAAAAATTGCAAGAGATTCAAACCAATTAAATCCAGTCACTCTTTGTGTCAAACTTGGCATTTTAATGTATTCTAAGTATTTTATATGTGACTATATTTCTGTTCGAACAAAACAACCGGTTATGCATCAGTAATAGGATTTGGAAATTGTGTTGAGCAATTTAGGGAATGAAATATATGTATGCTTTTTTGTTCATTCTGCTATAACAAGCAAGTTTTGTCCAAAAGATTTTGACCATTAGCATATGCACGAACACGAGATAAGTTTCAAGCCTATTGTATTGTATTCAACAATGACAAAAAACTGCTAAATACAATTGAACAGTTGCATATATAGTTACAGTTACATTCATGTATGTTGTATTCTAAATCACAAATTAACCTAAAACTCGACTTTAAAGTGGATGCATGTTGCAATGCCATGACATTATGCAGCTATGGTGTAGCATCTTGACACACGTTTTATGCATCACATTGTTGAAAACAAAGGTAGAAGTAACATTAATATTTACCATGGATTACTAACATTAATATTTACCATGGATTACAAAATTTACATTTTCCCCACTGATGTTGAGCTTGAACGACCTTCATATCCTGACATTTCTGACAATGACTGGGATTCACTCATTGAGCCCTACAAAAAAAAAAACACACACACACACACATGATTATGATAATATTATATAACAGTATAATATATGTAAAACAAAACATGTTTTAGGAAAGGTGTGAATGTGACTTACTTGAATTGATGAGGAAAATCTTGATCGCGAGTAATTGTTATTTCTTTGAGCGAATCCTGCACCACCACCAAACATCATCATCATCATAGGCATGTTTTCATCAGCAAAATCTCTGAGTTTGTTGAGCTCAGGCAAAATAACTTTGCCAAGATCAGGTCTGTCTTTTCTTCTCATTTCTGCACACTGAATAGCAAGCTTGGCAAAATGCATAGCCTGTTCAATTGGCCAATCCTCAACGGCAGGATCAAGCATCTCATCAAAAGTACCTTTCTCAATAGATCTTGCAACATGGTGACTCAAACCCATTGGTGGCCTCGCTGTTATCATTTGTAGAAGCATGATCCCAAGTGAGTAAATATCAGACTTGGTTCCAAGCATCCCCGTCTGTTGGTACTCCGGATCAATGTAGCAGAAAGTTCCAGCGGTTGCTGTCATGCGATACTGTGTCACGGTGTCTGCAACTGAGGGAGGGACAAGCCTTGCCAGCCCTACATCGCTGATTTTGCTCACATAGTTCCGGTCGAGCAAAATGTTTCCAGGTTTCAAGTCACGGTGCACCAATGGTTCAGGTTTTGTCTGGTGAAGGAAAAGGAGACCGGTTGCAATCTCCGCAGCAATTCGAAATCTTAGCTGCCATGGTAGAACTGGTAATTTACTATTATTTCTCCTGAATAGGCAATCATCCAAGCTTCCATTGGTCATGTGCTCATACACCAGGCAACCAAACTCCGGACATGCTCCAAGGAGGAGAACCATGTGTGGATGCCTTATGCTACTCAACACTTCAACCTGCATGAATCAAATACCAAAAAACCTAATGATTAATTAAATTCAATAATATCAACTATAGTTTATTCCGTTAGTTGCATCAAGGCTCAAATAATTTTGGTGATTTTATACTCCATCTGTCACTTATTAGGCGTCTCGTTTAAAATATTTGTGTCTTATATTATGTCATTTTATAATATCAGTACCTCCTGTTGAAACTGTGAGCGTCCTTGAGCCGCATCAGGTTTTAACACTTTTATAGCAACTGCGGTGTGATCTAGTTCGGCCCTATAGACTGGTCCATAACCTCCTTCACCAATCTTCAATGAGTTGGAAAAGTAATTTGTTGCTTCTTCTATTTCTTCAATAGTGTATCTTCTATACCTTGCAGGACTATTTAATACACTATCTCCAAATGTCCTTTTTCTTTGATCAGAATCAGAGTTAGATTTTATTTCTACTTTCATTCTTTTTTGTGCTTCCAACTCTGCAATTTTTCGTGATGCTTCTGCTGCCTCCATAGCAACTTTACATTTTGCTCTCTCTTTCTCAGCTACTGCCAATGACGTTTCTTCACAAAATCGTGTATCTTCCATTTTCCTTTCTTCATCCAATTTCCAACGTTGAAGTTCTAGTGCCTGTAGGAGAATGTTTTTTGTTAGTTTAATGACAGTCACTATTTTAGTTATTTAGTAATGTGTTTTTTTTTTATGGCAATTTAGTTTATTCAGTAATATATTTGAACTGAATTAAAATCTGCAAAACACCTTTTGTTTAGCTGTTAGTGCTTCCTTACAAGCTGTACTATACATTTCCATTGTTTGTTTCAACTCTAACCTCAGCCTCCTCATTTCAGCTTCCACTTTGTCCTATAATTTCAAAATAAATATTTATCAAATCTTTCATCCTAGACACATAAGACAAAAGTAATACTATACGTGGTTTTTTAAGACACCTTTCTACTACATACTTAAATCACAAGTCCATGGGATGCTTGTCATGTTAACCAGATTAAGGCATATTAGTTCATCTTCACCTTGTTAATTGTATACATCTAACATAGAATTCTAATAAGCTTACCGAGTTTGATATCCTTGATTGTGATGACATGGACATCCCACTACGACCACTGCCTTGTGAAGTGAATGAATAATCATTGTGATCAATTGACTTAACACCTGAGTACAACGAACCGAAGCTTCTAAGATCATAATCCGAGCTTCCTGAAATTCGAGGGGTGATTCCATTTCCAGAGTCCATTTCTTCATACAATGAATGGAACATCCTATCAATGCTTGGCCTTCCACTGCTGACGAATGAGATGTCTGAGTCAGAGATTGAGGACTCATACGATATGTGTGTTGGTCTTGCACCTCTTGTGAATGGTGATCTGTCCATAAATGAAGTTAGTATTCTCAGAAACCATTTCTCACATTGACTTCTATTGTTATTAACATTCATATAAAATTATGCATACCAATGATGCATATTGTACTACAGCTTAAAGTATCCTTTTTTGTCTACTTAACACATGCTAAGAACGTTATCATTGTTTGCATTAGCTTTATTTATATAAATCCAATTAAGAATTCATAAATTGCTTACATCATTTCATCTTTGTCAACTGAACGGCGTGCATGGTATGTTTGTTTCTCATTTGAGGCTGTGATGTAATAGGCACATACAAATAATAATACTTAATGAGCAACATTACAAAAAATAAAAATGACGTAACATAACCAAAATTAGATTAATATTAAAATAGAAATAAACATACATCGTAGTGGGTGGTTTCGCTTTTGTTGTTGTACATCGATTCTATTAGGACTTTGTTGTGGCTGCTGTGGAGGCTGCAATGCATTACGCGGCATGGCTTTCAATGTTAATGGAGAAGTAGCAGTTTTTACAGATTGGATTTTTCCTTTGGAAATAATGTACACAGTGCAGAATTCAGGTGCCCCTTTAGACACGAGGCTAGGAACATCACTTGTCCTAAATCTTCTGTTATGGATTATAATTCATCAAAAAAAGGAATATGTTATGTTCCGACACAATAAAAAATGGTTCAAAATATCTTCATTTTTTGCTCAAACTAACGTTTTCTTGAAATGATCATGCATGTTTTTTATTTTAATTTTCATAGTTGGTTGGACTAATATTTGGTAAGAAGTGCAGAATGAATAGTTACCTCACAAGACCACTTCTTGATGGTGCCCCAAGAACCAAAAGTTCAATGGAATATTCTCTAATACCTTCTATGATTGCCTTAGATACATCCATGTCCTCCAATAAAACTTCCTTGCATAGTATCTATCATATTTAAAGAAGAAGAAAAAAAATGAGACATTTAATCGTTAGTTTTCTGATTTTGTTCGGGTGAATCTAGGATATTTGTGGCCGAGAGCCAGATACCAATCCCTAGAAAAGTCAAGAGCACATTATGTGTTAGAACTTACATTCTTTCTATTGCAGAAGACACGAAACGAACTGAAAAGCTCCTTAGATTCGTTGTCCATTTGTCGCATATATGCTCTGCCTACATCGTTATTGGCATCAACAGATACATGGCTTCCAGCTGCATTAATGAATCATTGAAGTAATTAACGTGTGCATGGTATTCTGAAATAATATATCATTCAATGAAAAATATTTAGGCCTAGAATGAAGAATAATAAATAATTACTTGTTGTAGGAATGGAAGAAGCTTTTTGTCTAACATGGACTAATAAGAGATGTTGATCTTTAGGAAGAAGATTATCAACAGCCCATTTAGCTGCATATTGGCTTGTTTTGTTGTTCTCAATTGCCACTGCCACAACACGTCCTGCAGCTAACTTTTTCTCTTGAATAGACCTTGACATTATGTTAATCAATTTACTTTCTCAATATTGATGAAACCCCTATTGGTTTTATTATTACCTTCAATTGAATGAATGAATTTGTAAAATCAACTAGAAGCAATTTCAATTTATTGTGTTTTTTTTAGTGTACTAGCTAGAGACAGAATATGTTTTGAAGAAGGAATTGACAACAAATGTAAGTGTAACTAATACGCGGTCGTAACTATTTTAAGAATTATTTTGTAACTCCAAGTTAGCATTTTATTAATATTTTCTATATTTAGGGAACAATCATGCGTACTATATATTGTAATGTTCCATAACATAATGACACATATTGCTATAATATAGGAAGGTTAATATTGACGCCACCCATAATTAGCTAACTAAAATATAGTACTTCTTATTACATTACATGATAATAGTATAGAGGATATATACCTTAGACTCCAAGTAACAACATAGTGTAGCTTCTATTTTCTTCTTATATGATGTTGCCTACCTATTGTATGGTATTGTACAGGCTCAGCTAGCTATAAATAGTTGTGTAACTACTTTCATTCTTCATAATACTTCTCTTGCTGTGTTTCTTCTCATAGATTAAATTTTTGTTATCTGAAACATCTCAAAACCTTCTTCAAAAATTTAAAATAGACATAGATATTAAATAATCTTGTTCATTTTTAAATATTTTATTCAAAATGACTTCCGCAATTTTTTTCATTTTGACCATCGTTGTTTTTTTTTTTTTTTTTTTGTTACAACAAGACATTGTTTTTGTTTGTGACCATGGTTATTTTTTTTTTGTTTAGTGTCAGTAGCAGCCCCGCAACAGAAGATGGTATATGACTATCTTAACATGGTGGTGACAGAACCATCTGGATCGACTGCCTGATGTATATGACTATGTGACGAAGCCCCCCTATGAAAGAATATGCACTTTTGTAATCAATATCTAGTTTGTCTGTTCTTGCAAAAGTTCTAATTACATTGATAATGTACAATGATTAATTAAATTCATGTTTAATTTATCACCACAAATATTAGTGTTAGGCTATGCTATTTATTTCACAATGATTTTTAGAGGATCGTTGTTTCATTTTATGTTTCTAATTCTTGTATTATGAGCAAAATTTTAGAAGGAGTAGTAAACATCATAGTTGGTGTCTCATAAAACACTTTGGATTTTTTATTTTATTTTTTAGGAAAAAAAACACTTTGTATTTTAATTAGTCATACTAGTGTAGTTGTACACTTTCTCAGGTAATAATATAAAAAGATCGAACCCACAAGAACTAGGGCGCTACAACTTTATGTAACTTTCCAATGGTAAACTTGTTTGCGTAAAAAAAAAAATCATTTGATGTCACAACAATAAAAATAATGTTTTAAAAGTAATAACAATTTAGGAAATCAACTTGAACACTTAAAAGATATCTAGAATAAAAGTGTGGTTTAGAATAAAGAATCAGTTATAACATGGTTTTGCAACGATATAGAGAGATATAGTTTTATATAGCTTTTTGGTAACATGGTCGCCTTAGGGGTATTTTAACTCAACCATCATGTTAAACATGGGATGACATACTTTTCGGGGTGCACTACAGTATTTAACATGAAAATTTACCATGTTAGGTCTCGGTACCTCTTCTCATGGAGAGGCTGAGCCTTTTGCCTATGACAAGAAATCTAGATCTTTGATCTTCGCGCTCAAAGATCCATGTAGATGTCAAGTAATCTTTCAAGTTCTCAGTAACTAATATTAAACAAACAATTCTACTCCCATCCTTTTCCTGTCACAAGGAGTTTAGCAATAAATGTAAAAGTTGTCAAATTTTACTTTTAAAGATTATCATTAAAATAGTTTGTTTAAAATAAGCTTGAAGCGATAATTCTCTAATCTTATACAAATATAATCATAACCTCATCATGTCTAAACAATTAAAGAAGTTTAGCTCATGATGAGTTTAACCACAAAAGCAAAAAATAAAGAAGAGATGACTAAAAACATGATAACTATATAAATGGAGAAGTTAAGAGTTAAAATATGATTACACACCAAAATGAAAATAGGTGAGCTTTTTGCATCACTTAAGTAATTATAAGTCTAACTCACTATGGAAGATATGAGATGAAGTGAGAATTATAGTGATTGTTAACCCTAGTTGGATCTTGGCTCAATCCAAACATCAAATTTCGAACCCTAGGCATCATAATATGGTTGTCCTTTTATAGTACAAGTCTAACCACTACAAATTGTGTAGTTTGGTAATCTCTCCTAGCATACGTCCTTGTCTTATCCTCTTGGTACTCAACATATTCTTTTATTCCTCATACTACAATCATTAGGGACATCTCGTCGAACTTCGTCCCCAAGCAAAGGTAGACAAGGGACCCAAGAGTTCATACAAGTGTACGACCCGTACTGGACTTCTGCAACGATACATCTCCATAATCACTCATACCGCTGCATCTTCCTACATCTCCAGGATCACTCCCAGCGATGTATCTTCTTGTATCGCCACACTAGATATTCCACAAAACCAACCATATCAATTATTACTAGTTCAAAATGATTAAATAACAACTAAAACTAATTAACTTCCTAAATGTTATAGGTCATACAATCACTCAATATCTTATAAAACACAGGGGATAAGTGCAAGGTAATAACCAACATTTTGTAGGTTATCAATCATATATAGCAAGTTGAAATTTGACATGCTTGATTTTGTGTCACTAGCTTTCTGTGATTTTTTATATATTTTTTAATTGTTTTTTGCTGGCGTAAATCATAAGATTGTTTTAAGGGCTAAATTAGTTTTTAGTCTCTATAAATATAATCAATTTCGTTTTTAATCTTAATAAAAAAAAAGGTTTAATTGCACTTTTGGACCCCCTATCTTTCCAAAAGTTGCGGTTATGGACCCCTAACTAATTTAAATACAAAACAGCCCCCTATGTTTTGATTCTTTTGCAATTTTGGACCCCCAGTCCATTGTTGCCTCGGTCAAGGCTGACGTGGCACCCTAAGTGAGGTGCCACGTGTCAATTTTTTTTTTTTTTTTGCCTTGGGGTCCAAAACTGCCAAAGAATCAAAACATAGGGGGCTGTTTTGTATTTAAATTAGTTAGGGGTCTATAATCGCAACTTTTAGAAAGATAGGGATCCAAAAGTGCAATTAAGCCTAAAAAAATGGCATATTTGTGTCCCTATAAAAATTTCAGCACATATTTTTAGTATTTTGTAGGTTATCAGTCATATCTAGCAAGTTGGAATTAAGACATGCTTGATTTAGTGTCACTGGCTTTTTGTGATTTTTTTATATATATTTTAATGATTTTTGGCGTAAGTCTTGTGTACTTTTTATATCATAGTTTTGAGAGATAAATAAGTTTTTGATCCCTATAAATATAATCAATTTTGTTTTTAGTCTTCATTAAAAAAATGACATATTTGCGTCCCTATAAAAATTTTCAACACACACTTTTAGTACTTAAAAAATTAAAATTTGTTTAAAATATATAATTTTTTATAAAAGAGTTTCTTATAATGTTCTTGACATGTCTAGAAAAAACCATTAAAAAATATAGAAGTTTAAGAATAATTAAACAAATTTTAATTTAATAGTGACTAAAATTGTGTGCTGGAATTTTTATAGGGACCAAAAATGTCACTTTTTTTCTAGGACTAAAAACAAAATTCGCTATATTGATAGGAACCAAAAACTTATTTAACCCTTATTTTTTAGGTAGTGTTATTTAACCCTTGTTTTAATACACCATATTAATTTCTTGTTTTCAACTTTAAGTCGATATTGCATGTAATTTGTCTTCTCTTTGGACGTCCTAAGAAATTGAGATGGTAAAATATTTGATCAAAAGAAAATGAAAAAAGAAAAAAATTATGAGGATGTTATTATGTCGACATGAAAAGTAGGAAGAGATGCATCAGTAATAGGATTTGGAAATTGTCCCATGAACTTAGCTCAGTTGTTAGGACAATGCATTATTATTACATGCTGAATTTTAGCCACTAGGCTACTTGACAAAAAAAAAAAAAATTGGAAATTGTGTTGTACAATTTATAGAATGAAATATATGTATGTTTTATCCAAGATATTAGACCATTAGAATATGCAAGAACACGGTTGTAAGTTTCAAGTCTGTTGTATTCATGAATGACAAAAAATTGCTAAATACAATTGAACAATTACATATATAGTTACATTTACATTCATGTCTGTTGTATTCTCATTCACAAATCAACCCAGAACTTAGACTTTGAAGTGGATGCCGGTTGCAATGTCTTGACATTATGCCGCTTTGGTTCATCATCTTGAAACACACTTTATGCATCACATTGTCGAAAACAAAGCAGAAGAAGCATTAATATTTACTATGTAGTGCAGAATTTACATTTTTCCCATCGATGATGAGCTTGAATGGCTTTCATATCCTGACAATGACAATGACTGGGATTCACTCATTGAGTCCTACAAAAAATAACACACACATGATTACAATAATATGATATAACAGTATAATATATATATATATAGAACAAAACATGTTTTATGAAAGGTGCGAATGTGACTTACTTGAATTGATGAGGAAAATCTTGATCGCAAGTAATTGTTATTTCTTTGAGCGAATCCTGCACCACCACCAAACATCATCATCATCATAGGCATGTTTTCATCAGCAAAATCTCTGAGTTTGTTGAGCTCAGGCAAAATAACTTTGCCAAGATCAGGTCTGTCTTTTCTTCTCATTTCTGCACACTGAATAGCAAGCTTGGCAAAATGCATAGCCTGTTCAATTGGCCAATCCTCAACGGCAGGATCAAGCATCTCATCAAAAGTACCTTTCTCAATAGATCTTGCAACATGGTGACTCAAACCCATTGGTGGCTTCGCTGTTATCATTTGTAGAAGCATGATCCCAAGTGAGTAAATATCAGACTTGGTTCCAAGCATCCCCGTCTGTTGGTACTCCGGATCAATGTAACAGAAAGTTCCAGCGGTTGCTGTCATGCGATACTGTGTCACGGTGTCTGCAACTGAGGGAGGGACAAGCCTTGCCAGCCCTACATCGCTGATTTTGCTCACATAGTTCCGGTCGAGCAAAATGTTTCCAGGTTTCAAGTCACGGTGCACCAATGGTTCAGGTTTTGTCTGGTGAAGGAAAAGGAGACCGGTTGCAATCTCCGCAGCAATTCGAAATCTTAGCTGCCATGGTAGAACTGGTAATTTACTATTATTTCTCCTGAATAGGCAATCATCCAAGCTTCCATTGGTCATGTGCTCATACACCAGGCAACCAAACTCCGGACATGCTCCAAGGAGGAGAACCATGTGTGGATGCCTTATGCTACTCAACACTTCAACCTGCATGAATCAAATACCAAAAAACCTAATTGATTAATTAAATCAATAATATTCAACTATACATTATTCCATTAGTTACATCAAGGCTCAAATGATTTTGGTGATTTAATTATACTCCATCTGTCACTTATTAGGCATCTTGTTTAAAATATATTTCTGTCTTATATTATATTATTTTATAATATCAGTACCTCCTGTTGAAACTGTGAGCGTCCTTGAGCCGCATCAGGTTTTAACACTTTTATAGCAACTGCGGTGTGATCTAGTTCGGCCCTATAGACTGGTCCATAACCTCCTTCACCAATCTTCAATGAGTTGGAAAAGTAATTTGTTGCTTCTTCTATTTCTTCAATAGTGTATCTTCTGTACCTTGCAGGACTATTTAATACACTGTCTCCAAATGTCCTTTTTCTCTGATCAGAATCAGAGTTAGATTTCATTTCCACACTCACTCTTTTTTGTGCTTCCAACTCTGCAATTTTTCGTGATGCTTCTGCTGCCTCCATAGCAGCTTTAGATTTTGCTCTCTCTTTCTCAGCTACTTCCAATGATGTTTCTTCAGAAAATCGTGTATCTTCCAATTTCCTTTGTTCGTCCAATTTCCAACGTTGAAGTTCTAGTGCCTGTAGGAGAATGTTTTTTGTTAGTTTAATGACAGTCACTATTTTAGTTATGTGTTTTTTTTTATGGCAATTTAGTTTATTCAGTGATATATTTGAACTGAATTAAAATCTGCAAAACACCTTTTCTTTAGCTGTTAGTGCTTCCTTACAAGCTGTACTATACATTTCCATTGTTTGCTTCAACTCTAACCTCAACCTCCTCATTTCAGCTTCCACTTCGTCCTACAATTTCAAAATAAACATTTATCAAATCTTACATCCTAGACGCATAAGACAAAAGAAATACTATACATGGTTTTTTAAGACACCTTTGTACTACATACTTAAATCTCACAAGTCCATGGCATGCTTGTCATGTTAACCAGATTAAGGCATATTAGTTCATCTTCACCTTGTTAATTATATACATATAACATAGAGTTCTAATAAGCTTACCGAGTATGATATCCTTGATTGTGATGACATGGACATCCCACTACGACCGCTGTCTTGTGAAGTGAATGAATAATCATTGTGATCAATTGACTTAACACCTGAGTACAACGAACCGAAGCTTCTAAGATCATAATCCGAGCTTCCTGAAATTCGAGGGGTGATTCCATTTCCAGAGTCCATTTCTTCATACAATGAAGGGAACATCCTATCAATGCTTGGCCTTCCACTGCTGACGAATGAGATGTCTGAGTCAGAGATTGAGGATTCATACGATCTGTGTGTGGGTCTTGCACCTTTTGTGAATGGTGATCTGTCCATAAATGAAGTTACTATTCTCAGTAACCATTTCTCATATAGACTTATATTGTTATTAACATTCAGATAACTTTATGCATAGTAACATAGCATAAAGAATTTTTGTTGTCTACTTAACATATGCTGCGAATGTTATCAGTTTTTAGATTAGTTTTTTATATAATTCCAACTATGAATTCATAAGTTGCTTACATGATTTCACCTTCGTCGCCTGGACGATGTGCAAGGTATGTTGGTTTCTCATTTGAGGCTGTGATGTAACAGATACATACAAATAATATTTTGTGAGCAACATTACAAAAAATAAAAATGACATAACATAACCAAAATTAGATTAATATTAAAATAGAAATAAACATACGTCGTAGTGGGTGGTTTCGCATTAACTGTTGTACATTGATTCTATCAGGACTTTGTTGTGGCTGCAATGCATTGTTACGCGGCATGGCTTTCGGTGTTAATGGAGAAGTAGCAGTTTTAACAGATTGGATTTTTCCTTTGGAAATAATGTACACGGTGCAGAACTCAGGTGCCCCTTTAGACACAAGGCTAGGAACATCACTTGTCCTAAATCTTCTGTCATGAATAAAAATTCATCAAAAAATGGAATATGTTATGTTCCGACACAATAAAAAAGGTTCAAAATATCTTCATTTTTTGCTCAAACTAACGTTTTCTTGAAATGATCATGCATGTTTTTTATTTTATTTTTCATAGTTGGTTGGACTAATATTTGGTAAGAAGTGCAGAATGAATAGTTACCTCACAAGACCACTTCTTGATGGTGCCCCAAGAACCAAAAGTTCAATGGAATATTCTCTAATACCTTCTATGATTGCCTTAGATACATCCATGTCCTCCAATAAAACTTCCTTGCATAGTATCTATCATATTTAAAGAAGAAAAAAATGCGACATTTAATCGTTAGTTTTCTGATTTTTTTTCGGGTGAATCTAGGATGTTTGTGGCCGAGAGCCAGATACCAATCCCTAGAAAAGTCAAGAGCACATTATGTGTTAGAACTTACATTCTTTCTATTGCAGAAGACACGAAACGAACTGAATAGCTCCTTAGATTCGTTGTCCATTTGTCGCATATATGCTCTGCCTACATCATCATTGGCATCAACAGATACGTGGCTTCCAGCTGCATTAATGAATCATTGAAGTAATTAACGTGTGCATGGTATTCTGAAATAATATATCATTCAATGAAAAATATTTAGGCCTAGAATGAAGAATAATAAATAATTACTTGTTGTAGGAATGGAAGAAGCTTTTTGTCTAACATGGACTAATAAGAGATGTTGATCTTTAGGAAGAAGATTATCAACAGCCCATTTAGCTGCATATTGGCTTGTTTTGTTGTTCTCAATTGCCACTGCCACAACACGTCCTGCAGCTAACTTTTTCTCTTGAATAGACCTTGACATTATGTTAATCAATTTACTTTCTCAATATTGATGAAACCCCTATTGGTTTTATTATTACCTTCAATTGAATGAAGGTAATAATAAATCAATGAAGGTAACAATAAATGTAAATATTACCCTAAATATAAAACAGTGTTTTTAATGAATGAATGAATTTGTGAAATCAGCTAGAAGAAATTTCTATTTATTGTATTTTTTTTAGTGTACTAGCTAGAGACAGAACATTATGAAGAAGGAATTGACAACAAATGTAAGTGTAGAAACATATAACTAATACCTGGTCGTAACTATTTTAAGAAGTATTTTGTAACTCCAAGTTAGTTAGCAGTTTGTTAATAATTTCTATATTTAGTGAATAATCACGCGTACTACATTTTGTAATGAACCATAACATAATGACATGTGTTGTTGTAATCTATGAAGGTTAATATTGACTCCACCCATAATTAGCTAACAAAAAGATAATACTTCTCTTGTTGTTTTTCTTCTCTCCAAGATAATATTTTTTAGCTAGTGAAACATCTCGAAACCTCCTTTAAAAATTAAAAAATGGACATAAATAATCTTGTTTATTTCTAAATCTTTTGGTCATGTATGTTTTGTTTTAGTCTTTTTAATTTGATTTTGTTTTTAAGTCCAATAATACACTTTATTATTTGAATATTTGTGGATGGATTGAACATGAACAAAATATTACAAGGATGCAACAACAAAAATAATAATAAACTCTTATGAAATTATTTCATAATTTTTTTTTTTAAATCAATTTACTTCAAATCTTTTTATTCGTCTCCACCACTACGTTTGATAACATAACTAGAAGTTTCAAACTGTAAGTAATGCAGCTTTATGTGAAAACTTACGACTTGTAACTTTATAGCTCAAACACACGGTAGTCTGTGTTTCACCGTGAATGCGATATCAAACGCAAGCTTAAAGAGCTTAGAAATTGCATCAATTCAGACAATAGTAGGTAGTAAAGTAGCAAGACTGGCTGTACTCTGTAGTAATACTGCATGTAATGTAATTGAATATGGTCATTAGTCAACACAGTGTGCAGTCAACAATTTCACACTATGTTGTTGCCTCGCAACTTTCAGACTATCATTTGATGTGGATTCTCAATGTTCAACTAAACCCGTTATCATCCTCAAGTTTATAGCCTTGGCCATAATCTGTTACCTATTACTAACATAGTTAATAAAAAGATTGGGATTAAACAACTCGAAAGATCCAATTTTGGATATTTTGAGTAAACATCAGTATTGTTGTCTTAAAAATAGGTACAATGTGTTGACAGTGCCAACGACTGAGCTTCAAAGACAAGATAAATGATGAAAAGCAGATCAAACTTACCTTAACAACAAAAGTGTTTTTCCAGAGAACATGAGCGATTGAATTGGATGAAACTCAGGTACAGTACTATAGCCACTGTTCCAACTGTTCTCGACTAAAAAAGATCGTGAAGTTTTCAATGTTTTGGGCATTAGATTTGGGGAACAATTGAATGATGAATTTGAATATTGTCAGCTGGGTGGGGGAACGATTTTGGATCACAGAGATGACTACAAAACTCAATTGAGGTGGTCTTGCACGCCTGCAAGTCAAGCTTGCCGGCCAGTACAGTCTAATATTCAATCTAAAGAATCAACTTAACAGATTTGGTGTCTGGACAAACAATAAAGGCTTGAGAAACTTTTTTCATTAGCTTCATTTGCACAAAACATGTATGTATAAACACATAGCATACTTTTTAAACCTTATTCGGCTTAACAAGTTAAATATCATGTTCTATTGTGGCAACGCCACCAAGGTATGCCAATAATAATAGCCAAAAGCCATGAACTACCTATAATTGAAACACTTGAATGAATTTATATTATATTTCCAACTTCAACTGGAAAATTTTAAAACTGCATAAGATCTATGCACATTTTGTGGCAAAGGCAGTGAAAGAAACATGGCCAAGGAGTAAACAAATATTGTATTGTACCCAAAAAATCTGTTAAACTAACAAGGTATAAATCACTAGAAGTCGAGTTGTATGTACAAATTCTAAATGCTCTGCAATGTTAAATGTTGAAAAGAATATAGTTTGTAAGGCTTTAGTTACCCTCACCTTAAAGGCGCAGTTCCTTCCCTGAATTTGATTATGGCTTGAGATTTCCTTAACTTGGGTTCACGATTTTTATTTTCAAAACTAGAAAAATTCATAGCTTTTTACTTTGATTGCTATTGCAGAGATTTCCAACATACATGTCTTTGGAATCTTGTGCGGGGGGATAAAATTCATGATAAAACTTAATTGTTTAGAAGCCACCAATTCAAAAGCACTCCTGACCAAACTGCAAAATATAATCTGTTTCTCACACTTCGCAAGATCAGAAACAGAATTACAATATTTCAGAACGCATAAAACCAAGCCGATTGTAAAAGCAAAGGATGATTGGAAAAATTCATCAACTTACGGAAAACTCAATGTCAAAAATTTATGCTTAAATTAACATCTCATACCAGTAAGCAATGTCAAAGGACATGAAATGGTGCATACCATACAATACAACAAGAAAGGATGATATGCTACTAAATAATTAAATGTTCAATACCTAATTATATACATGTGCTTCACATCTTAATAAACCACTACTTTAAATTAACATATCATATGATAAAAGTAATGAAAGTGATAATTGAAACTAAACCAAAACTTGAAAAGAAGCCTGAAAAATATCTTCTTCGGTGATTATCAGAAATGAATCATCCAAAAGAAGACCCTCAAATCAAATTTAATGTTACTCACTCTTGTTCAAGCTGCTTAAAATACTTCAAAGCACCAACCATATCACCTTCCAAGACCCTAATACGATCAACAACCTTGCCGAATAATCTAAGATAACGATTTATATCTGCATCCTCTCTCTCACACCTATCCATTGCAACCTTAATACCCTTCAACAAGCCATTACATTCATCAACCATTTCAAGGTACTCGAGAACACGACCCTGATGCGACTTGTTACAATCCATATCTTTCTCCAATATCTCTTCAAAACCAACCTTAATCAACTCCAAATTCTCACTGCAGCTAACAACCTCTGCTCTCAAAACTTCCCATGCTTCATCATCATCAGTTTTAATTTTCTTGAAACTGTGAACAACGCGAATTCTCTCTTTCATCTTCAAATACAAAACAGATTCAATGTGATCTGGTTTATTTCCCAAAAATTCTTCAATATCACTTTTTTCATCCAATGCTTTTTCCTCAACAGAAACAACTGAAGAAAGTGATGTTATTGGTTTGTTAAACCCATTTTGACAACAACCCAGAAAGAGAAAAGCTGATGCAGCAACAGTAACAGTAACAAAAGAGGGAAATTTACTAATAGGGTTAAAAAATTGAGGAGATTTGGGTTCTGGGTTTTGACGAGGAGGGTCAAAGTTTGGAACTTTGACAAGAGGGTTGAAAAATTGAGGGATTTTGGTTTCTGGGTATTGAAGATTTTGAAGAGATTCAGAAGAAGGGGGTGATGGTGAAGATAAAGCTCTAATGGAAGATGATGGTGAAGTTGAAGGTGAAGGTTGTGAGAGAAAGAGAGAAGAAGCGGTGGTTGATGATAGAGAAGGGTGGAGAGAAGAACAAAGAGGTTGGTGACGGTGGTGAAGTGAAGCAAGAGCTTCCATGGATGATGGAGTTGTGGTGTTTGTGGAAATGCCACAAATGAAAGGGTGAAATTTTACAGTTTCTTCTTCTCTCTTCACTTTTTTGAGGTTTTCATAAAAGAGTTTTTTTTTTTTTTTTCCCTTTCTATGAGAGCTTAAAGCAAAAGGAACCGCTCAAACAAGCTTAATTTGGTATAAAAAAATTAAAAGAATTCATTCAAATTATTTACTATAATTGATTTAATTATTTATATTTTAATAACTTGTCAATCAAGATTTATATATAAAAAATAAAAAATAAAAAAAAAAAAACTTGTTAATCAAGATTCAAAATATAGAATGTCACATAAAATAAAATACTAATCATTTTTTCTTATTTGAATTATAATATCGCAGATTCTAAATTCATGCATTTTTTATAAAAAAAAAAAATTACTAATTTTTAACATTCAAAATTTGTAAATTATTTCATATTAAAAGAAAAAAATTAAATCATTAATATCTAAATATTTGGATTTAATTGAGAGTTTGTAGAGAGAGAAATGATATGAAATTGTATATTTAAAAAAAATATATGTATGCAAAATAAGATTATAATAAAATACTAAAGAATAAAAGGAAAATATGTAATTATAAATATATTTATACAAAATTTTAAACTTTTAAGAAATAATATTAATTAATAGTAAATTATAATAAATAAAAAATAGGTCAAGTTTCTTGAGAGAAGAGAAAAAAAGTTCAAGTTGGATATAATGAATTTTGACCTATTTTTTCCTCTCAAAAGAACATGTCAAGTTCTCATCCAAAAAAGTCAAGTAGGATTAGAGCTATCAAAACCGGCTACCCGACCCGCGATGGGCCGGCCTATGACAAGTATGGGCTTTTCCGGGTTGGGGCAAAAAGGCCCGGAAGATAAACGGGTTCACAAATATTTGTCCAAGCCCGACCCTTGCGGTCTTTCGGACTAGTCTCATTACTTAAAACCTTTAATTTAAAAATAAAACATTGCACTAAAAAATACCTGCCGACAACTCAATTAGCAATTTACCACTGTTTTTTTTTTATAAAGTATCTCACTGTTTGGCAGTCAATGTCTGCATTTGCAAATTCTATGGTTGAATGGGAATTGTAGTTACAGCAGTGTCTGTTATCTGGAATTCTCTATGGATTTTCTGTTTGGGATGTGTTTTGCTTCTATTACTACTGCTAGTAATTGTTCTATGGTTAAATGTGTATGCGCACCCTGCCTACTGTTGCTGCATCAAATTGGAATTCCACCTGAATTATATCTTATTTCATTTTCATATTTCCTTAGTTTTATCTATTTCCATGTGTTTTTGTGCGCTTATGTGATCAGCTAGATCTGAGACAATGTACTCAAGAAGTTTGTCATAGCAAGACCTGCTTAATATGTATTTTCTTTCTTGTTTTGTCATGTACCTATGTATTGTTTTGTCATGTACCTATGTACTCTGATAGACATTTTGTGTATTAATTTCTCATCTGTATGAGTAGTTATTATTGTTTTGTAATTTGAAAATTACGACAGAGCTTTAAAACTATTACCGGGGTGAGTCATGACCAGGTCGCTTTCTTTAAGACGTTTCGCGGCACTACCTAAGTTGTGCAAGGTAGACTAGCAACCGCGCCGTCTCCAGGATAAAACAGCCCAGGTTCAAACTGTACGATTAAAGGCTGCACTGCCAGAAATCGCTCGAGAATAACACCTCAATATGGTTTCGAAAAACCACTCTAATATAGTACGCAGACCACTCGAGAAAACAAAGAAGGAGGAAGAAAACCAGAGAAGAGGATTCGATTCTCGGTTTTGGAGTGAAGAATCTCATTCCCGAGCTCTCTACGCGTGTGAAAAATGTGTGAGACTTGGTCCTCCGCGTGCGGAAATCTCGGAGCAGCAAATCGAGCCCGGCCGATGGCGTCGCGCGCGTGTGGCTTATATAATTTTTGGCTAGCGCTCACTCCGTTCACAAAAGTGGGTACCCCAAGGACACACCCTTGGAAGTGATATCCCACATATATAAACACTACTAGAGTGTGTGATCTATCCAATGTGGGACATAAAATTTTCAATTCACACTTTACACTATTTTCTACATCCTTGTGTTTACATTCCAATGTCTCCACATAACAACTAGTATACTCCAAGTTTTTGCCAATATACACTAGTGTTCCAACAATTATGTAATATATGGATATGTTGGCTCATGTCTTAGTGCTATTATATCTATATTCAAATGATTATGTTATGCCTTTTTCGCTGCATCCCATTTGCTAACTGCCTCTATCATCATGTTAATTGTAGATAAATGTGTCTTGTGGTAACTATTTTTGTTCCTGCAAAGCATTCTTTGGTTAATGTCATTATACTTTAAATGTATTCAATTCAATTATGACTACATCTTCATAGTGCGCTATAGAAGATTATAATGTCAAAAAATAATTATAAATTAAACGGGCTACGGACGGCCCTGTCGGGCTAGCCCGAGAAAGGCTCGGGCCTCAACAGGCTCGGGCTAAAAAGGTCCAGTTTAAACGGATCCAAATTTTTGTGTTTAAATCCTCCATTTTTCTGGGCTTTTGCGGCATGGTCCAGTAGATCCGTCCTGTTTTGACAGCTCTAAGTAGATATAGCAAATTTATATGTATGTGGCCTGAGACTCCAGCCAAAACAGTAGAGATTCACTTTAATCATAATTGAAAGGAATATTTTTTTTACTTCACTTGAACTAGATTCATGAATCTCCCTTAAAAAACAATTTGCCATATGTGCCCATCCCAGAGCTTTACTATTAATGTTGTTTTGTTAGTCACTTTGGTGAGGTGTTACTTGTTTTTTTTGTCTTATTGTAGTATTAACTTGTTTTTGATCGATGGATCAACTTCCACCCATTACAATTTTAATCAACAATTTAGCTCTTAATATTAAATAGACATGAATAGTTATGTCACTTTGATTTTGTCGCCTTTTAATGCATTTTGTTATTATGCTATTAAATAGACATGAATAGTCATAGAGTTTTTCTATTTACATCCCATGCTTTTTTGGTTACACTTAAATTTTTTTTAAAAAAAATTATAATATCAAAATTGTCCTTTTATATAAATTTTCTTAAAACTCTAATTTTATTCATTGTCAGTGAGTTTCACCCTATTTCACCCCACAAAGCGATCGATCAAACAATTTGATGTTCAATATCAATCTCCATGAAAATTAAAGAGTGAATCAAAATATTTTTCATACATACTCAATTGGATATAAGTAAGTGAATTTCTTCTTCTATTTGCTAGTTTCAATTTCTTTCCTTCAACTGCAATGATGCACTGTACGATTACGGTTTTAATTTACATTGGCAATGTTAACTTAAATTCAGTTTAAGTAGGTTCATGTAAACTAAGTTTACATGAACCTACTTAAACTGAGTTTACATAAACCTACTTAAATTGAGTTAACATGAACCTACTTAAACTGAGTTTACATGAACCTACTTAAACTGAGTTTACATGAACCTACTTAAACTGATTTTACAAAATCGTAGAACTGTGAATGGCAGAACAAGGAAAACACAAAATCAGAACTGAGAACCCATAACAAGAAAAACACAATCGATTGAAGAACAACACTTGCTAACTTGATTTGCTTCGAATTTTCTTTGAAATCATGAATGGACGTGAGAAAGTATGGTTTTGAAAATCTTCGGAGAACACAATCGATCGATTGGAGAATTATAATTTTGGAAGAGGGGTTTTGGGGTGTAACCAAAAAAGAAGGAATAGGCTTTTTGAAAATCAAATTTTATGAAAGGGTAATCTTGTCATTTTGGGATGCAACCATGATTAACTAGGATGCAAGTAGAAAAACTCATAGTCATATCATTTTTTATCTAAAAAAATTAAAGTAAGATAAGACACCTCTTTTATTTTTTGTGGAACTCTTTGATCAATCAATTTTTTGTGTGTTAATCATCCGATCCTTAGAGAAAGAGGACCCTGATAATCCAGAATTCAGACGGGAGTTAAGTAAAATTCAAAGAGGAAAGATGATCATAATAATCTGGAGTTCACATGAGAAATATACGTTAAAGATATAAAAGAAATAAAAAGATGGGAGGAAGATACAAAGAGAGGTGATAATGTAAAAAAATATACATAAATTTATATTAAAAAAAATACTTTTTAATGCTTAAACTCATAAAATATCTCAAAATCCACAAAAATCAAATTTGTTAAAAATCCATCAAAATTAGCAAGAAAAAAAAAAATCAACACCGCTATACTTTTTTTTGCCAACAGTCTACAGTTTAACAGCACTATCCTTAAAAAAAAAAAAAAAAAAACAGTCTAACATCCCCGTGAGTTTAGCCCAGCCCCGTGAGTTTAGCTCAACTGATAGGAATATTACATATTATATGCAGGGGTCGGGGTTTGAACCCCGAACACCCCATTTCTCCACATTTATAATGTGTGAGTTCTAGTCATTACGCTACTTGACAAAAAAAAAAAAAAAAACAGTCGTGTTCCAATATAATGATTTTTTTTTTTTTACAAAACACTACTATAATGTTAGTAAGTTGAAAAAAGATTTGACCTAGTTCAGCAATACTATGTTTAAAAAATTCAGATTGTCCTAATTAAATTCAAATTTTATACTGCGTTCATTCAGTGTTGGTGTTGAGCTCTTTGATCTGTTGTGTTGCCGTGCAATTTCGGTTTGTTTGTTATTGGTTTACGCATTTCGCTTTGATCTAATTTTGAAAATTTTGAGTCGGGTTGTTTTCTAGATTTAAGATTGTTGTGTATTCTCTTAATCTTAAAGGGTTTGTTGGTGACTAACGTGTTGGGCTCATCTTTCGAAATATGTTTCCACTACCTTGACAAATTAGATGTCCACACTACACCAACCTTATCGACGGTCTTGTAAAAGAAATTATATAAGATTTTTTTTAAAAAAAAATAAGTATTGTTTTGGAGCTTTAGCTCATTTTGCTCTTAAAAATATATAGAGTATTGTATTCTATTTTTATTTTTATTTTTACAAATTGTTTTTTTTTTACTAAAAAATATAGGATATTGTGAAAAATGAAAAGGAAATATAGGATACTGTCAGGCAATCATTTATAAATTATCAACATTTTCCAATATTTGGAATTGCAATAAAAGCATAGAAGCAATCTATATTTTCTATAGATAGATGAAACGACAATAACCATTAAAAACTCACACACATAAACAGTGGAGTCGAGATTCAAACACCAATTATGACGTTTGACTAACAATTTTATATTTTTATAAGTTGAACTAAAACTATGACTTATAGACGAAGCTGTCTATTTCTATTGAGAAAATGTCCCGGGTAAATTAATATATCCATCTCTCATATTAACGTGACATTGTTTTTCAATTTTAAGGGATATAGATAGAAAATCCAAGTACTGAATGAGTAAGGTAATAACAATTCATCAACATGAAAAGATTTTTATTTTCATTTCATGTCAGCTGTAAAAAAATCCTCCTCATCATCATGAATTATCCCTCTCTTCCACTTGTTGAATTTTCTCAACAGCTTCTTTCAAATCACATCTTTTATCAACATCCACTTCACAACAACTCAATGCAATCTTCAAAAGCTTTCCCATCTCTCCTTCACCATTCTTTGTTGCACCCATTTCTTTATCAAACACTGAACTATTCCACTCCTCAGGTACTACTGAAATCACCCAATTTGCTAAACTCACCTCACTTCCTTTACCTTGTTGTAAAAATGTAGCTGGAAGTTTACCAGTTAAAATCTCCAATATTAATATTCCAAGACACCAAACATCACTTTTCTTTGTAATTCTTCCATGTTGCAAATACTCAGGTGATTTATATGTTACCATTATTTCCTTGGCCATTTCTTGGTTTGTTACTGGGACTAATCCAAAATCTGTGAGAAGTGGCTCAAATGTTTCAGTGAGAAGCACGTTTGCAGATTTGAGATTTCCATGAGGTGCAATTAGGCTTGGCATATCTTTGTATAGATTTTCAAGACCTCTTGCTATGCCTTTCACAATTTTCAACCTTATTGGCCAATCAAGGCTTGGTTCCCCTAGTGCTTGGTGTCCTGAAACACAACAAGCAACCATGCGTAACTATATTCATAAGCAAACAATATTAGTGAACGAGAAATAGTTAGTTGGTTTGATCTCGGTTACATTACAGTCTGATTGAACCAAGGTTGAAAGACATTTCAACCGCAATCAGTTCAACTGAATTTTTCATTTCTCATTCAGTCCAACCGTGGTTGGTTGTATCGATTGAACCAATTAAAGCATGATTTGAAGGTCTCACTAGTTAAATGTTCATTCTAGTTTTTAAAACATCGTTGTTAGCTCAAATCTAGCCTTTGTTAAAAAAGAGGAAATTGCATACGTCTCTCTTCACTTTTTCTTACATAATAGAGAGGATGTGTCGATGTAGCAGAAAGGGGGCCCTGATAAGCCCTCTTCTTTTTTGTGTTAACTATTCGATTTCCAAGAACATTGGCCCTAATGATATGAACTAGATTACTCTTGATCGATTCTGTCATTAAAAAAATTAGAAATAAGACGTACCATGAAGGCGAACAGCTAGGCTACCGTTCTGAACAAAGTCGGTAACCAAGAGCTTCTCTTCTTTTCTATAATAGTAAGCAACAAGAGGAATCAAATTAGGATGGTTCAACCTTCCAATCCTTCTCATATGCTCTTGAAACTCTTCCTTCCCTACATTGTTCATTTGCTTAAACCTCTTCACCACTATTGTTGGCCCATTCGTCAAAGAGGCCTTGTAAGAAGAACTATAAAAACCACTTCCCAAAATCTCGGCAGAAGCTCTCAGCAACTCTTGCAAATCAAACCTCTCTCTGTCATCTCTTATAAAAGACAACTTCATGTGATCATTTCTTCTACTGTGGTTGGAACTCATTGATCTTGATGATCTATTACTTTCATCATCAATATCTCTTTCACTTCCAACTTTTTTGTTGTTGTAGTGGCCTGAAGGTGGATTCTCTAGAGTCGATGATGGCTCTTGTTTTCTTCGCCGCCGGTGTAGGATGAAAAACACAGTAACTCCAATCACAGCCAGTGCTACACAAACAACCACAACAACCACACAAGTACTTGCAATTGATGCATGCTTTATAGGACATGCAGTCAATGGTGCTCCACATAAATTTTCATTACCTGCTCATCATTTTGATACATATAGACTGGTTAAGATTGATGCTGCTATATATACTTATGTCATGTTTGGGTAAACAACTTAATTAAGTGCTTCTAACATAAACATTTATCATATAAGGGTTTATGTATTGGCTATTTCTATAATAAAATATAAAATAAAGTCGATTGATTTTCATATAAGCTATAAGGGTTTATGTATTAGTTATTTCTCCCAAATAGCCTCACAAGTGTTTATGTCGGTAGAGAAGCTATAATAAGTCAATCCAAGCAGACCCTTATACTTCAATCAGTGTCAATAATACAAAGAAAATCAAAGCATATTATGATAGCTTTAATTTATTTCTGAATTTGCAACGGCCACCTTCATCTATACACTGTTTCCATATAAAACGCGACGACTCTTGTGGATTTGTTCAAATTCTGACAACACTGTTCCCAACTTTTGTCAAATCCACAACTATCCTTCTAGGGGAGTTGATCCTGTTTGAGGCAAAAGACCAACAAAAATAGAATATCTCAATTTTTTCATGTACGCGTTATCCTAACTTACAGACGTAACATGCTTCCACTAAGCTAATCACATTGAGTTATATTTATATTAGTCATTTATACATAAACCATACATGCATGTGATGTGTGTGCACTAATAGGATATTCGTTACTCACCGGAAAAGGAAGAAGCGGGGATTTTACTAAGAGCGGCTGGTATTGGTCCCTGCAACTGATTATTAGCTACATTGAATGTTTTCAATTTGGAATCTGTTGAAAATTTAGGAATAGGTCCAGTGAATTTGTTTCCATCCAATCTCAAATCCATAAGCTTTGGCATCAAACTCAGAGAAGATGGAATAGGACCTGTAAACTGATTATTTGACAAATGAATTTTCTTTAACCACTGCAGACCGTCAAAAGCTTCCCAAGGAACCTCTCCAGAAAATTTGTTATTTGACAGATAAAGCGATTTAAGACCAAAAAGTTTATTAATCTCAGGCCAACCACCCTCAAAATCATTATTCATGAAACTAAGGGTTCTAAGATATGGTAACTCCCTAAGAGAATTCACATCAATGAAACCTTTTAGCCCCATATTCTCAAGCTTCAATCCCCAAACTTTTCCTTGATAACAAAGAACGCCACGCCAATTGGCATGATCGCCATTACAAGGTGTGGTTGATGTGTTCCATGTTGACAACACCTCAGGTTTTTTTTCAAGATTGTCCTTTACCTTGAGGAGCAATTCAGAGTCAGAAGCGCCATAAGATGACGAAACAACACAAAACAAGAGAATGAATGTGATGAATATGGTTTTATTGTTCATAATATGAGTGATGAGTGCCATAGTGAAGAAGGGTAGATGGCCCACACGCGCTACGGGCGGCGTGCGCGCCCTCAGGGAAGGTTTGATTCTCAATGGAGATTAAAAGAAAAGAGGAGCTGCTAGGGGTGAAGAAGCAAAGGGGTTGGTCATGGAGGGTGGAAAAGTTTTGATGGCATTGAAACAGGAGAGAGAAGAAAGAAAAAGAAGAGCTAATAATAGGAGATGGATAATGTATTTGAGAGAGTGAGGTAACAGAGGTTGACCAAGTCTTTTGTTTCATGGTTGCATAACAATAACAATGTGTAGAACTATTCGGACAGCCTTCAAATTTAAATAAGACACCACTTTTTGTATGCCTATTTTTAAGGTTTCTGTTCTGCTGACTCAACCTTTTACAATAAAAAAGGAACGACACTCACAATCCATGCTTTCTTCATCATCACGTCTCTCTGCACTAACTTGTACCAATTCCTACTCTAGTACCAAAGCTATTAATCTATTATATATATTAAAGGGACTAGTTATTTTAAAACTAAAGAAAAACTAATTCAAATAAACATCTATTTTAAAAATTAAAAATATTCAAGCCTGTATTTTTCTTATAAACTAGGATTCAAATTTTAAAGATGAAAATGAACACTCAATTATTATCAAATGGGTAATTACAGTAACAAAAACTTTCAAACAGCGCTATACCTTTGAATACTTGTATAGACAAATTTTATTGTAGTAGTAGATAACATTCGCACTGCAACATCTATTTTTCGTCTCAAAAAAATAAATAAAAGACTAACATTTATTTTAAATGATACGACCTATATGTATAGATTTGCAACTAAAAATTTTCCTCAAACCCCAATAATAAGGATGTGAACCTGTACTTGATTGGATAAATAAATGGAGAATGAGAAAAAGTTAAGTCAATACACAAATTCAAAGAGAGAATTCAGATCTGAAATTCCTCCAACAAATGAATTGTGAATTTCGCAGACACAATCTAAATTGTTCAATGTTGACCAAAAGCTCTACAATGATGTTACTCCCAATTTTGAGTGAACCGAGTCCAAAATACAAGAATATGTGTTATCCAATAGTTTAGATCAGTGCCTCCACGATTAGAGGGAATACAAATTGCTCCCCTTCCACTTTCTCCCCTGCACCACGGTGAGTTTAAGAGCAATGTGGTTTTAGTTTTCCCCTCCTTTATAAGCACAATTTTAGTTTTTCACATATGTGATGGCTTTCATTTAAATCCTTCGTGCATGCATCCACTTTCACTTGGCTCACTCAATATTTTTCGCTTTTAATATTGACCCTTTAGAGTCATTTACAAAAATGATCTCTTCTTCGAAATTCACTTTTCTACAACTTACCAAAGCTCTAATCTTTCATGATGAAACATTTTTCACGTTCAAATTCTGCATAACCAACATCAACTAGACATAGGCCATCAGGGGGTGCTGGAGGAGCAGTGGCACGCCTACACGTAGCATCCATAAGCTTTAACAAGGCATCATCTTCAGCACCGGCTGCAGCTTCCCTAATTGTGGTTGCCACAAGCACTCTAACCATCTGCAAAAATTTGATTAGCCTCAGTCGAGTCAATGTGAAAATAAATAAATAATGAATACACATGCCATAATATGCCAATTATTAAAGACGGTCTATGTACCAGACTGCACGCCCATGGCATCCACAGTCAGGAAATCAGAAGAAGAAAAAATCTATGGGCATAACCCTCCATTACAAATGGATACGATATAAATAATGATATATAATGTATGTGTCCTTTAAATTGATTCATTTGTTTTTGAAGCATCAACATTTTAATATTAGAATGATAACGGTCTTTTCAACACTCTTTCTCTTATTGAAGCATTCTAACACTCTCTCTCTTTTAGAATGATAAAGGTCTTGTCAACACTCACCCTAACATTCTCTTTTCAATACTCAATCTCTTATTAAGTGAAATTTATGTAGATCTCACCTTTTTATGTGGGACCTGTTCTTAAAATGGTGGGACATACCTTGTTAAAAAAAAATGATGGGATATACATGAATTTGATCTAGTGTTAGAGTGTACCCAAAAAAAAAAAAGTATGAGTGAGGGTTGCTAACAATAATATTGAGTTACATCTACAAAGTTTATTGATATGATTGTTCCAAATTGGAGAAGCAAAAACCTTCGGAGAATATGGTTTCCTCTAAGGAAATAAAAAAAACATACAATGTTTACCTTGCGTAAAAAGCGATTAGCAACTAACTCAATGCACATAACCCTCGTTTCTTCTCCATTTTCCTAGAAATGTCACAGATGAAATGGAACATCAATAAGCTTCTCTTCAACATCAAAGAACTCTATAAAACCAAGGCGTCTGAGCTAAAGCATAACTAGAAAGTAGAAAGTATTAAATTCCTATTGTCACTCAGAAGGATAAAACTTGAAAGATGTGATAAATAAAAAAAATATACTGGCATAAGAATTCATATAGCTTTTGAATAGTACAAACCCAACACAAGGTTTCTTGGTAAAGTTAAATATTTCACAGAAAAACACTGAAAAGACATTTTTGTCAAGGTTATATAGACGAAAATCAAGAGAAAAAAGCCAAGGACATATAAATCATGTAAAGACAAATATTATGGACACATTAAATCTGTTAATATCGAAGTCTATGGACAAATAGCATAATTTGCATGCTTTCTTGTGTCCTCCAATCAGAGAGTCGTGGTTAACGTCATCCTTGGATGCATCAACCATGTCTGGTAGGTAGGCAAATTGGAATCAACAATATCAAGCTCAATCCATTTCAATGCAGATTAGACTAAATGGTCAAGATGTGTAATGGAAATAATACGATAGAATCTTCATCTCGTTTGG
The DNA here is from genome assembly GCF_003473485.1 of Medicago truncatula. Classification (NCBI taxonomy): domain Eukaryota; kingdom Viridiplantae; phylum Streptophyta; class Magnoliopsida; order Fabales; family Fabaceae; genus Medicago; species Medicago truncatula. The sequence continues at coordinate 46,637,784 of NC_053049.1, read as the reverse complement.
AAGATTCCATTATTTGTTGCTGAAGGATACAGGGAAAAGGAAGGTGGAGGTTGACCTGCTTTGTGACAGATGTGGAATGGAGCCTGAATCTACCATTCATGTTTTAAAGGGCTGCCCCTGGGCATCTGGCATTTGGCTACTCTGCCCATTAGCCTTTCATACTCAACAGATGCAGGCTCTCTCTCAGATTGGGTGAAGGAGATGGGGAAGTGTCAAAACACTAGCAGTACCATATATCTTAAATGCTAGCTGAAGAACCCCATGCTAGGATGAAAACAAGCAAAATCACAGACCTAATGTATGATTCAGAAATTTCTCCAGTCCTTTTCTAGCATTTCTAACAAATAATATCTGCTACTAATGTTCATGTCATAAACAAGGTGTATGTAAAAAAAAAAAAGGCTGTGGCTAATGTTCATATGTCTGCTACTATTTTCACTCTCCTTTTTCCTTTTTGCTGTTTAGAAACTAATCATCTGCTATATCTTGACATTGTCACTTCCCAAATTACCCCCCAAAAAAATAGTATACACTTCACTGTGCTGTGAATTATATTGAGGTTGATGACCTAGCTCAAGCCACCGGTCCAATAAACCCATCATAAACAAACTTCTATATATTTGTCGAGTCCATCTTTGCTCCATTTAGGCTTCCTCAATTTACCCCATTCCATATCATAGATGTGTGACATGTGGAAAAAATAAAATTAATGGCTGTGATTAAAAGGTTTGGAAAAGGCAATTCTTTAATTCCAAAAAAAGCCTACGTGCTCTTATACTGATACAAACTCACTTTCTTCCTTCTCTCATAATCTCACAGTTGCCTCTCTCCCTCCCACCGGCACCGCCGCCGCCATCGCCGCACCTCTCCCTCCATCCATCGGCACACTTTTCCCCTTCTGCTCCACATCACCTCACCTAAATCATTCTCAGTCAAACTTTTCTCTTCACCGTTGTCGCCGCTTCAAACTGCCATCATTAAATGGTTGTAAAAAATGGTGATTTTATAGCTCTGAAACCTTAAAAATTCCATCAAGACCTGAAATGGTTGTTTCAAATTTTGAATGGATTAAAATTAAAAAACATTCCTTTTTATAAGCTTAGGTTCTGTTTTTTATAAAAAAAAAAATGTTTAAGAAGAGTTGCTTCATATGTTTGTTAGAATAAATGATTTAGAATTTGTTAGAAATCCATATGTTTGCTTAATTTGGTTGAGGTGCCGGTGGTTTTTGCTTTGTACAGGAACTAGTCAAATGGATTTTTGCGGTATCGGAGAATTTGATTTAGAAATCCATATGTTTGCTTTGATTTAGAAATCCAAATGGATTTTTGCGGTATCAGAGAATTTGATTCAGTTGCTTCATATGTTTGCTTGAAATCCATATGTTTGCTTGATTTAGAATTTGTATCAGTATCAGAGAAAAGGAAGGAGAGTTTGTAGCAGTAGCGCGTAGGCTTTTTTTGGAATTAAAGAATTGCCTTTTCCAAACCTTTTAATCACAGCCATTGATTTTATTTTTTCTACATGTCACACATCTATGATATGAAATGGGGTAAATTGAGGAAACTTAAATGGAGCAAAGATGGAAACTACTGTGTCTTTTTTTTTTTTTGAAGGAAACTACGTCTTTATCTCTCCAAATGGAAAAAATGGAGACTAATAAATGGAGAGGATCTTAACTCGGTCTTTATATGCCAGAAACCTTAGTGACGGAGTTCTCCATTTCTTTTGCGAAATAGAGAGGATCCTTACTCCTTCAGAAATTGCCCTTACTTCCCCTATTCAGTGTTTACTTGGACAAATTTACCCTCTCTATTATGATGATGAGCAAGCAAAGTCGCGAATAATTTGTTTTTTACCTAATGAATATGACTAGAATTTTGAAGTTTGGTCTGCCACTAATGTTCTGCTTAAACCATATGAAAGGAAAAATGTGAAGATAAGCTAGAGATAAAGTGGATTTGCTTAGTAGTTTAATGGCACTTGGTCAGAGTAGACAAAACAGAATCCATAGGCCAGTAGTGGCCATGTTTCCGGATCAACCAATGTATCTTCACAAACAAATATGCCCCGCTTAGGGGGATCTGTTTTTCTGAGCTAACTAGAAGCTTAGAGTAGAGAGCACTAGCGTGCACCCTCTGCCAGTTGGAGCAAGTCACATCCACAAGCACAGCAAAACATACAAAGAGCACACCACTCAAAGTGCTTCAAATTTAGAATAACAATTGTGGAGAACAAAAAAGAGATAAAGGAAGTTATAAGAAGTTACAGAGTGCACAAATATTAAAAATTAAAAAGTTACTCACAGTTATAGGCAACTTCGCTTCCATAGCTCGAGCATGGTGAACAAAACACTCTGTTGGTGGACCACTGAAACAGAATGACAGTCATAAGTAAACGACTAGACTCAGTGAAGGGCAGTTCCCCTCTTAAAAGTAGTATCAGCACCAAGGAAATATGAAGGTAGCCCAGCTATTCCTCGAGTGCTGTCAAACAAAAAATTATCATTTGAATGATAGTTCTCATTCATCTAAAAACTGTATACACCATACAATTTAAGATTTGATTCCAAATAATAGTCGCATAAACAATAAAATTTGCTATCTTCCCCAAAAGTATAATGTGAAAGTATCTGTTATGTGCACCGCAAAGATAGAAATCCAAGAATTAAGTTCTTACTCATTTCTTGAAGCTTTTGTATCACGGGCAAACATCTTGTAGGACAGCATTTTTCCTTCCAATTTTTGCAAAAGCCGGTTCACCTTCCTTACACCGAACACATATGATTTATTTTCTTTTTCTAACTCATCCTTGCTGTCAGAATCACAAATTTCATTATATATAAAACTGTCACAAGACTCTCCATTGCCGCCGCTTTGGTCTTTATCCTGTCCATCGGTGAGTGGGAAAATATAAAGGTAACGCCTCCATTTGGCAGAGAAGTTTGGATGAAAGGCACGTGATACCTACAATAATTTACATATTATTATTGTTATCACATATACAAATGTGAGACCAGCAAACCATTCTTTCTGTTTCTTTTTCTTTATATTCATGGTAACTGATAATTGTATTAAACATTAGCTTCATGTCGCATATTATTTAAAAGGATATTACCTCATATACAGATACGACCCTTAATTTTCCTGGTGCTGCGTCATTTATTGCATCTTCAATTTCTCTTGGTTTAATATCCTTCTTCCAAGTGTCTGTTCATAATGAACCCTAGATTAGGGAGGGAAGGTTCAATCAAATCCGACAGAGTGCAAAAACAGAACCTACTCGTCTATACCTCCGTCGGTTGATTAGTCATATTTCAATATTCAGATTTTCATCTCAGAGAATTCTCTTTTCAGATTTCAGTTTTCTTCACTTTCCTTTATTTTTTCTCTCTTTCTCAACCTCAATCCTTATTTATCCATAACAATTTTACCATCAAATTAAGTTATATGTACTAAATATAATTGTTATTTGTTAGAACAGCAACTAGTAACAGAAGAATAAAAGAAACGAAAATCGCAAGACAGTGAGATACATCTTTGTTCACACAGTTCGGCCAATTGTGTCTACCTCTACAGCCATAGAGTTGCTATAGTTCCGTATAGTACTTTTGATGAAATTGGGTTTATAGTGTTACGAGCCATATATATATTAATATGGACCAGATTAGGACAATACCCACGAACCATGACCGCGGTTCTATCGCCCCCACACCCCCGTCTCCCCCCCAACGACAATTGGGCCTAACACACGTTTGGGCCAAACCCAAGGGAGCTTTGCAACGCTCCGCCCCTTGCCCCTCTTCTATGTGTATATAGGAGCCATATTGTTAAGACATAACATATGATCGTGGAATGCTAGACATCTTTGTTACAAAACTGTTAATAAGAGAGATTTGACATTGCAAAGACATTGATATTAAAGAATAGGGAAATGGCTTACAAAAAGAACAAACTTGTTGAAGGGCTGTTACTCCTTTGTCTGTTCGACCAGCAACAGCAGCACAACCTTGGATAGGCAAACCTTTGTCCTTGAGTAGCTGAGTTTTGTTTTCATCAACAAATTTACCAAGTGACACTTCTACAACGCTGTATGAAGAAGCAAAATGAGAATCCAATATGAATGAATTAAACAGTGTAGAGCACATAGTATTTTGCAAGAAGAAGAAGAAGAAGTTGCCTTTGAACAGTGTTCAAGTTTGGCTGCTTTTGCCAGCCATCAAAAGAACCACCGTGATAGGAAAGAAGAATTTTGAAATTGAATCTTGCCCACTTCCCACTACGATCTTTGGATGCACCACTTTGAAACTCAGAAATTTCTGGAACTCGAGAATCATGAACCGGAAGGGTCTGTTAGAAAGACAAGATTTAAGAATGATAAACAGTTAATTAAGTTGATAATTGAGAAATATAGTAGGAGATGTAGTTAGGGTTTCGACCTGAGATTGAAAAAGAAGGGGCAAAGAGAAGTTGCCACGGACAGTGTTGGAGTAGAAATGGTTGACTCGTTGCCAAGGCCTTGCATACATGAATTCGAAGCTCTCCCTAGCGTTCCATCTAGCGTATTTGGAGGGATGGGTGTGGTTGTAATGAACATGATGACTATCTCTTTCACTTTGGTGTTCCATCCAATAATTACAACGCCGTGACCGTGATGAAGGATAAAGGGAAATGTTGTTGTGTCTGAACAATAAGGAACCCATCAACATGTGCTTCGTGTTAGAAGAATGCATACCCTACGGACTGAGTGAGAGAGATTGAGAGAAGGCTCCAAATTCACTTTAAAATACTTTTTTTCTTCCATGTTTTTTAATTTTTAATCTCACAATTCCTATATAAAAAACGCTTAAATATGTTTTTTGTATCTATAAAATTATAAACTTTTAAATTTAGTCCTTACTTAATATTAATAGTTTTTTTAGTCGTTAAAAAAAAAATTGTACTCAATTCAATTTTGTTTAATTTATGCATAAACTATTAAGTTTTTGAACAATTTTTTGCAGACGTATTAAGAACATTACTAAAAGCTTATATGCAAAAAATTGTCGCAAAATTTAATTTTTACGTCCATATTGTTTTAATTGTATCTTTAACTTTTGTCGTTTTTAAAAATTCATATTTAATTCGTTTTATGTTAAAAAATTCTAAATTTTAGTAAATGAACCTTTCATAGTGTTCTAAACTTGTCTCAAAAAATCGTTCAAAAATTTAAGAGTTTAAGAATAATTAAACAAACTTTATTGTAACAAGAACTAAAACTTGAAGTAATTTTTTTTTTGTAAGGTCTAAAAAACCTATTAAAATTAAGTAAGGATTAAACTTAGAAGTTTTCAATTTTATGGGAACGAGAAATATATTTAACCCTGTAAAAAATTCAAATATTGGTATTTTTTTCTTAAAAGATAAGTAATATTGATATTTTAAAAACAATTATTAGTTTTTAAAATTTTTGCAATTTTCTTAACGGTGGTATATGTAAAATTTGATTTTTGAGATGTAAACACAAAAAATCTGCGTGAGTGCGGTACAAATATTTTACGATATTTTGTATATAAAATAAAAAATATTTAATAGAATCATTATATTAATGATGATATTTTGAAAATAGTTACGAATTTTTAAAATTTTATCATATCAACTATCATAAATAGGTAAATTAAAATTTTCTAATACATATATATAAGCATGTAAAATCTTCAACAAGTGCAGTGCAAATATTTAAAGGTGTTTAAAATATAAAATAAAAATTTATTTCATAGAAACGCATTAATGTTGATATTTTAAAATAGTCATCAGTTTTAAAAAATTTATCCTATTGGCTTTCTCGTATATGTAGATAAAAATTTATTTATGCAAATATAGACACATAAAATCTACAAGGAGAGCGGTGCAAACATCGAATGGTGTTTTGCATATAAAATAAAAGTTATTAAATAGAAACACTACATTTATATTTTGAAAATAGTCGTGAGTTTCTAATATTTTATCATATAATTTTCTCATATATGTTTATAAAAATTGTTTCCGTAGATTGTTGCATTTTTGTTAACTATGTGTTGTGAATTCCGGACAAAATCACACCAATACAAAATATGATGTGTGGAGCAAAGGAAAGTAGCAACCAATATCAAAGTGAACACAAGCAATAATTAACAATAACAACACCTAGATCTAATCTAGGAATCAAAGTGAAAAACACAAAACCACAAGCAAAAGATAAAAGGAGAGAAGAGGGAAACAAACACACCAAAGATTGTTCACCCAGTTCGGTCCAAACTTGACCTACTCTGGAGGAGAGATTGATCTCTCCAATCCACTATCAATGAGTTCTTACAAAGAAATACAAAAGGGTTACAAGAAATTAGCTTCAACAAGTTCACAAAGAACAACCCTAATTTCTACCTTTTTTTCCCAATCTCACCAATGAACAAGACACTCAATGATTTTCACTCACCAAGGTGTTTACAACGTTTCCCAACCCAAGAGAACTTTAATCAAAGACCCTCAACCCTAAAGTTACCTCCTTTGATTTCCCAAGTTTCTCTCTCTTCAAGCTCTCCTTCAAAATCTGCAAAGAACAGTTATATAGCAGTCTTCAGCGTCGAAATCATGTCACGATTGATGCGTAGGACCCAAGGTACGACTAACCTTATCCTGAAAATCTTGCCCAGCAAGCCAATAATCGTGTCACAATTTCCCAAAATCGTGTCACGATTGGACGCCCTGAAAACAACTCTCGACATTACCAAAATCGTGTCACGATTCTGTTTTTCCATCTTCACAATTTTGAAGTCATACACAACACTATGAATATGAAATATTAAGTATTCGATTTGAATTATTGTAGCAACAATATGGATGAGAGAAGGCATGCATATAAATCAAGTTCAATACACGTTTTTGGGATCTAAAGAATACCCCGAAACCATGCAAATATAAAAACAAAACAAATTGACACCTCTCAGTCACAAAAGGGCCAACAATTTGAAGGAATAAGTTACTTCCAAGTTAGTGCCTAAAGGTATGGTGAACTAATATATGTTTTATTATATTTATGTTTCTTTTTTAAGAAGAAATGTTTATATACATGTAATTGACGATATTTAATTTAGATTATCTACGAGAATGAGTTAATTCTGTGTTGAACATTGATGTATTGAAACAACTTATATCGAGTGAGAGTCCAATCAACATCATTCATATAACGGTTGTTGACATGAATATGAGATGGAGAGAAGAGAGAGAATATTATAGCTTCTTAGAATGAAAATAGTTTTTTTTTTGTTAGGAGATGGTGATTTTGGTACAACATTTGGTATCGAAATAAAATCAATTCACTTTGCCGCTAAAACTCCAAATGCTTATACGATAATCAATTTTGGATAACAAAATTGCTTTAACTTGTGCAGCCAAAGAACTTCATAAAACCACCAAATCACGTTTTGCAATATCACGATTAATTGATTCTAACGTGTATCCAAACATATAAATAGTATTATGACTACTAACAGACGTTTTATTCCGTTCAGTTTCTTTATTATGCTAACCCTATAAATAATGGACAATGTTTTTTATTTTTTAAATTAGTTAAATTTTGATTAAAATTATACATTTTTTTAACAAAAATTAAAATTTTACATATAAATAACGTACTGTTATATTTGTAAAAAACTTTCTTAAAAAAATTGTTCTATTGAAAAGGAAGAGAAATATCTAATAGTGGGGACTTACTTACCCAACTTTGTCACAATTCAATCTCAAGTCATGACCGGCGCATATGTTAACATTAATTCATCATATATTTGGCCTAGCAAGCCTAATTCACTAAAACATATACATTTTTCTAAAATGCAGAGCCATTGAAATTTGATACTGTCTCATAATGCAAAATAATTATCAAAGAAGTATATAAAATTTATATCCTCATTTGCATCATATAGAAATAACAAACAATGACCAACGTTCAAGATATAACGTTTTTCAGTAAAATGCACGACAAGATAAGTGAAGAAAGATTGATTATGCTTCATGAGAAAAAATAAGATGCATTTTAATATTCATTATTCTTGCGGTTTGATTTGGTTCGATTGTTAAGATATAAATCACAAATCGAACCGAACCGTGCGGTTCAGTGCAAAAATCATTCAAATTCATCCGAATTAAGTACGATTTTGATTTGAATTAATTTGATTTATGGTTTTTTTATTGGGTTAGTTCGGTTTTGAACACCCAAATTATTAAAAAAATAGATGTGAATTCCGTAGATTTATGGAATAGAAGGGGTTGAAATAAGAATAAGAATAAGAATAAGAATAAGCCAGGGTCGGAGCGATAGAGAAAATCTGAGTGAATAAACAAACGGAACCCTCACTTTCACATAGCTTCGCTTTGCTTCGTTCCATCATCGAATTGAGTTGAGTAATAATCAACCTCCGACTCCAACTTCATATTTCGCACTCTAGGGTTTTATCATATTCATACCCTTTCTCTTTTGTTTTGTTGCTGATGTTTCTTTTCTCCTTATGCAGTTTACTGAAACCAGATGAGTTCATCTTCCATCGATGCTTTTCCTGCAATCCAGGTAATAATGTCTTTTTCTTTTACTTTCCTTTTCTCTCTTTGTGTTTATTGGATTCTTTTTTTTGTTTTTTGAGTTTTGACCAAACAAAAAAAGAGTATATTACCACTGTAACCTTCAAGTTAATGGTCAAATTTTTTGTCAGGAAGATCTGAGATGGAAGTGTTAATGTAGTATATAAGTTTTAGTTTTCGCTCTCATTATTTTTTTATGGTATGATTGATCGGTTTGTTATGTCTATTGACAGGAAACTCTGCTGGAGTTTCGTGCTGGTAAAATGTCACTAGAGGGAAAAAGGGTAGTTCCTGATGCACGCAAAGGACTCGTTCGTATTGCTAGGGTATGCTTTGCTTCAATATTAGTTTCGTATTTTTTTTTACCTTGCTTTTAATATCCTTTTGAATTTCCATTGTTGAAGTGATTGTTTTTGTCTCAGGGTGAGGAGGGACTAGTTCATTTTCAGTGGCTTGATCGCACACTAAATGTTGTTGAAGATGTATCCTTTTTTCTTCCCAAATATATATAATTGTTGTTCATTTGAATGACATACTATTATGTTCAGTTGAGTGATGACTCGTTGTAGAATTGATAGGATTAAGAACTTGATTTGCAAAAACAGGAGATTAGAATTTGTGTAGAATAGCTGGACCCATTAATTTTTCGTGCAAAATAAATCACTTGAATATTTCTGCCTATAACCACTCCTAATTTACTACATCACAAATCAGAACAAAATCAAAGAAATATATAAAGGGAAATTAGGAAAGAGGATCTTTATATAGCAGAAAATAGGGAAATAATATTTGAATAGTAGGAAATGTGGAGCTAATAGTGAAAAGATCAACAGTATAAACAAAAGGAACGAGAAAACTACAATTTTCACCTTCTTATTGAATAATTGTTATTTATTGGGATCGGGATGTTGGTACGGGCTAATACGTACCCAAACAATACACACATGTACCAAAATTGAGTAGCCTTTTATCATGAAAATACTTGGTTTGTATTTGGTGTGTTCCCATGGTTCATAGTTTTTTAGTCCCTTAGTTATAACTAGTAAAAACAAATGGGATGTTTATGTTTTGCCTGAAGTTTAAGTTTTTTCTTTTTAAACAGCCTGAAGTTTAAGTCTTTTTTGAAACAGCCTGAAGTTTGAGTTGAATTGCAGCAAAATAAACCAATTTTTATTTTTTTCACAAAGCGAGGTTGGCTACATAGACCATATGCCATAATGCTCTGTTGTATGTTAAGTTTAAATATAGACCATTTATCTCAAAATCTATTTTGATTGCTTCCCATGTGGTAGTTTTCTTTGGTCTCACGCTATCTCCAACTATTTGACCGATCCAACATTTCCTCCATCTGCTCCACTCTACTATGGTGTTTCAAATGGGTCTTCTCCACACATTTCCAAATCACCTAAGATGAGTACCATCTTTTATGTAATAGGAGCTACCCCAACTTACCCTTTGAAATACAATCACTCTATACGGCTCAAATAGAATTGGTAATCAACAAATATTTCTTATTTGTTTGTGAGCAAAATTTACTAGAATTATTAGTAAATGGAATTTATAGGGGCAGATTAACCTTTAGTGTTTATTTTTCATGGAAGTGCAGATTTGTCCTTATTAATCCTCTCTCTCTCTCTCACTCAATCTCTCTCTCTCTCTCTCTCTCTCGTCGCGTGTCTATTACGAATATCGCTAGTTTCTTTATTTATAAAGATAATATGGGCCAGTTTATTCTAGAAAAGACTGTTTTTCTCTTGTTTTTCCCCCTTGCAACAACACTCCTCCACTTTCCTCCTTTAGTATGTCACAAGGAGAAAGATAGAAAATGTTATATGTGCCTATAAAGCTATTGTTTCAGTACATTACTTGCAGGATCTATGGAAACTGTCGAGGAAGGTTTCTCTCAACTAGATAATTATAAAAAAACTTAATAGCAAACTAATATGGTTGTTAGAAGTGAGTAAGTGTTGGGTTAATGTTTGAAATTTATTGTTTGTTAAACAGCAGCACTGTACCTAAATTCACACAGAAGGCATATAAACCAAGTTAACCTTTGTAGGATACGTTCAAACAAATTTTCGTGTTATTCTCTCTTCCTGCTCTTTGTGAAAGTTGGAAATCATGTCATATATCTTGGGTCCATTCCATAGTGCTAAACGACGGAGAAATAGAAGGAGATGTAAACCATGGAATTTAAGCTGGGTGGTTAAAATAGAGGAAGGCCTCATGTGTTTTATGTGACACGAAAGTACAGCTCAAGCTGAATGGAAAATTTTATCACAGCTGTAAGACCGATGGTGTTGTACGAGACAGTGTGCTAGGCTGTAAAGAACCAACAAGAAAATAAATTAAGTGTAGCAAAGATGAGGATGTTGCGTTGGTTGTGTGGTAAGATTAGTCAAGATTGGATTGTAAATGACAACATTGGAGAGAGTTGGGGTAACACCTATAGTAGAAAAGATTGTGGAAACTAGGCTTAGGTGGTTTGGCAATGTAATGAGTTGGATAGGAATATGGTATTTAATAGAAAACTATGGCATCGTTTGATCTATGTAGCCAACCCCATTTAGTAGGACAAGGCTTGGTTGTTGGTGTTGTCTTTCTTCCTTTCTTTTCCCTGACCTCTATTACTTTGACTTGGCAACTATTCTTTTTTTACTGTATCGTATGTTATGCCAATTGAAATATTAGTTGCTTCCTTCTGGATTTATTTTGATGCTTCTTGACCTAAGCCAACACAGGATCAGATAATATTTCCGAACGAGGCTATTTTTGAGCAGGTTCCACTGCTTTACTCTTAATATCTTGGGTATGATTATTTTAATAGTTCTGAATATTCTGACCTCTGATTCTTGATTTGCTTAGGTTAATCAAACATCTGGAAGGGTTTACATATTGAAGTTTAATAGTGATGACAGAAAGTTCTTCTTCTGGATGCAGGTTGGTCTTATTACTGAATATCCACTTGTCTCCCTAAGTACTTTGACTGGATGATTAGTTTATATTTCTATTTTCTACCTGAACCTCTTTATTGTGTATAGGAATCTAATGCTGATAATGACTCACAACTGTGTAGCTCTGTGAATGATTACCTCAACAGACCATTAGGTAAGTATCTCTCCTTTTGCTTTGAATTGTAAGCTTCCTTTATATTAACGTGTAAGCCTTATGCCAGTGGACGATCCTGCAATTCTGCCTACATAAGAAAGGCTTAGAGAATTTCAGAAATAATTTCTGAATTGTTCAGCAAGTTTAATATTAATATACATCTAGAAATAAATAAAACTTGTATTTACAAGATTATAAATTAGGATGCTACTAAGTTTGTACTAGTACATGAACCTACAGATGCATGAGTCTGTTTATCCATTTCTACTTTTATTTTCAACATACTTAAATATCACTGTGAAGTTTGAAGTAGTATTATTGTCTTAATGTTAATTAATGCAAAGAAGCTAGGCTCCATTTCAATTTTTTTTTTGGAGGCAAAGTAGCATTTTGAAGAGTGAGATAGCAATTTGTTTCATTTAGTAGCTAACCGAACATCTTAGTATTGGGTACCCACGTAGAGCCAGTATGTACTTGCACCAGATAAGCACCTTGTATGGTTTTGAACAACCATTTATGAATACTTGTGCACATTGTTGTCAAATAATGGCTAAGCGTAGCGGAATTTCAACAAACTGCTATTGTAATTTAGTACAAAGTGTTGTCAAATAGTGACTATAGAAGCATGATATCACTGCAGCGCAGCGGAATTTGAACAAAATTTTATATTCCACGACCCGCGACCACGATTGCCAACACTGCTTGTACATAATTTATTTTCATTGAGTAACATTTTTGTTTTTTGTTTTTATTAAAAGTTTTACGGGAACATGCAATACAAAAAGTATTTCCATTTGATTATGTTGGCGCCATATTCTGTCATTAAAGAGCTAATTTTTGCAAATTTTAGATTAACGTTTTTGTTTTTTGTTTTTATTAAAAGTTTTACGGGAACATGCAATACAAAAAGTATTTCCATTTGATTATGTTGGCACCATATTCTGTCATTAAAGAGCTAATAGTCTGATATGACTCCATATGATCTTACACTTACACATATGTAGACTGATGAATCCTAGATTTCGTTAAACAATGCATATTAGGTGAAAGCGAACCATATTAGTATGGTTATGTACACAGGTGCTTAGAATATGACAGAAAATTTTGATGTTGGTAGCCTTTTATTTGGTTTTGATTCATGCATAAGTTTGCAACCTTTCAAAGTGACATAGGCAAATAGCTAAATGTATGGTGTTAGAGTAAAACTTTCATCTCTAGAAGTAAAGAGTAACACACTCATTAACATTTACTCACTAACAGAGCTCCTTGGTGAAGAAGAACCTGATGTATCCCTTCCGCTTGAAGTTTCTGAAGATATGGTTGAAGATGACATCTCATCGAGGTACTTAGTTTGGATATTCAAATGTTTTCAGACGCGTGAACTTGCAAATTAAAATTGAGCTTTGTAATCATTCATTTAGCATGGCTATTTAGTTACCAATTCCCATACTAGTGCATTGCATATCTATTTATTTACCCGACTGGACACCAAAAGTTTGATTTTTTGTTGGAAAGAGCTGCAAACTTGGTTGTCCCGAACTTTGGTGTGGATGCAACTAGCGATGTAACGTCTTCTGGTCCAGTTAAATTGGCAGATCTCCAGAGAATATTGAGCAACATTGGACCTGCTGCAGGTAATAAGTTACATTTAGAGAAATGTTCTTTTATTCCCTATTAACTGTGTTGAGATCTGACCTATTACTTTTCTGATGATATGTTTGCAGATAGCATTCTTGATCCTGACGAAGGTAATCACTTGGCATTGTATTCATTTCCTTGCTATCTATTAAGACTGTGTGATAGATATTTGTCAACAGATAATACTGCAATTGCATATGATAATATTCGAATTTCAATCTACTTTTACAACTTTCTCTGTACTCTAAAAATTAAAGCTGTCAACTTAATATTCAAAACCGTATCCCATGATGTGGGGCATTAGTATGCACTTTGACGGGTTAAGGTTTTTAACATCATTTTATTAAAAAAATATTAACAAAAGGCTGTTCACTCTACAAATTTAACATCATTTTATTATAAAAATATATTAGCAAAAGGTTGTTCACTCTACATTGACAGTTTTCTTGCATTTAATTAGGCTTTGAACTCGGTGACATTTTGAAGCCTGATCTGATATTGCCATTGATGGAGACGTTACCATTAGAGCAGCGTCTAGCTTCCTATTTACCAGAGGTAATGTTATACCAATGTAGCGATTGAGTTTTTGTATTCCTTTGTTTAGTGATTCATGTAGTATTCTATGATGTAGGGTACTTGGTCTCCAGAAGATATATTGGAGTTGTTGCAGAGCCCACCTTTCCGTCAGCAAGTAGATTCTTTTACTTATGTAAAGGCTGCTGTCCCTCCCTTTTTCTTTTTTACATTTCATTCAAAAGATATTCAGTGTGATTATATATTTATTGCTGCAGGTACTTCGAACAGGACAGATAGATTTGTCCCAGTTTGGAATTGATCCAAGTAAATGTAAGTTTCTAGTACTTTCACACTCTTCAGCTCCACCTTAATTGTTATTTTGATTGCTTGCATCTTAAACGCCAGCTGTAGTTGTTACTTCTCCAATCTAGTGTGTTGTAGGGACATCTAGAATTCCTCCCATCTTTATTCACATTTTCCATTTGGTATACGGTAGAGGTTTCAATATCACAAATTTGGTTTCTAGTACTGGAGTGGCAGTTATAAGAGCATTGCTAATGAGTATAATACTTGGATTCTTTCAAAGTTTCATGTCTTCTAGGTTTCAGGCGGGTGTAGGAAGTTGATATTTCATGTCTTCTATAAAAATAAACAAAAAATGAAGGAAAAAGATACAAGGAATATTTTCTGAGAATTACTACCGGCTTATTGACATGATTATTTCATATTGCTGATTCTGTTTTCCCCTTGGCAGACAAGTTCACAGTTTTGTCATTTCTGGAGGCTCTTGAGGATTCTGTCTCCAAGTCTGAGGAATCTAGGCAAGACGATCAGGAATTAATATCTCAATCTTGTACCCCAATGGATGAATCCAAGTAGCCTGGCACTTTCATCTCTTTTCTTTAGATACAAGAAACTTGGTTTTTTTGTGGCAAACATATATTTCTGCTTGAAAAAGGAAAATTTAAAGGGGCTTGCTATTTAATTGAGATTTTTCAAGGCTAGAGTGAAATGATTTATTAATAAAAATTCAAATCTATCGGTTTCTTTATAGTCTGTATAATATTCCATGTCTCTCGGAAGGTTATGGGCTCAGAAGTGCAGTTTGACTATATGTCGAGTTACCGTCTGGAGTTATGCCGTTAAAGAATTATATTGATCTACTAAAGTATCAGTATAAATTGCCGATGTTGTCATTGCATTTTATTGTTTACACTATATTGAGAGAAAAAAAAAATTAAGTTTTGCATTTAAAAAAATGTAGACAGATAATGTTTAAAAAGAATTGCACCATTTACTTTACAAGCTAGTTTTATTTTATAAAATTGTGTTATGTCCAATGTAGAATACCCAGTAGATTTGAATTTATCATCATGATACTCAAAAGATCTAGTGTTGAGTGGGTCCGAGAGAGTGAGTTGAATTTTTTTGAATTCAATTTGAAGAAGAGATAATTATTGAAAACGTTATAATCAGTGATACTAACTACTGTATTTTGTAAGAATGAGTTAGTATAAAAATTTAGAGTTCAGATCCTCTTCATTTGGAGAGTAAATGGTCATCTTCCTTTACTTTCATATCCAACTGACATGTGGTTTAAATGAAAATCAATGGCTCAGATTTAATAATCAACTTAAATCATTTATTTTAAAAATTAAAAATCGATTTTTTTCAGATCCTATCCTCTCTCATCATCTTCGTAAAACGCTTTTCCCTTCTTCCCTAGAAACCATTTCTCTTCTTCTTCTTCTTCTTTTTCTTCTTCTTCCTCTTCTTCATGATATCGGCCATAAAACATGGTTCCTTTCATCTGCACGAGAAGTGTCTTGTCAATTCTTTGTCGTTGTCGTAAAATTCCACCACGGGGTTCTTGATGGTGTAGTGATTGTTAATCGCGACGGCAGAAGAACAGGTCGGTGGTAAGCGTAAAACTTCGATTTGGGTTTACAACTAGTGTGGGTCTCATTTTTCCATTGTTATTGCCTCTCTCGTTCATTCCCTCTCTCTATTTTTCTCTATTTTACCTGTGTGGGTTATTGTTGTCGCGTATAAAAGGGGCTGAGATAAATTTGAGTGAATTCAATTTGGATCAATTTTTCTCTATTTTGCCTAATGTATTGATGTAACAGGTGTTTAACAAGGTAGCTGATTATGAAGCACACCTTTTAGTTAACTTGATGTAAGAAGATGGATTAAGGGATTAGAAGACTGATTCCAGCATAATTTGGAAGAAGACAAGAAAGGAGAAGACTACTATATACTATAGAAGAATTGGAGTTATAGATGTAGTGAATTGTAATCAAACATAGGACTATTGATTTGGGGTATAGGGTCTGTTTGCTGCTAGTTTAAGTTATGGTTTTGTAACTTGTTACTGTCACAGCTGAGGTGTTTATTTGTAATGTTGTATTTGGTTGCGGTGTTCCGTCTATATGCGGCACCTATTATTAATAAATTTTTCTGAATTCAATGTCCTGAATTGTGTTGCTGTGTTGTAGTGAATATATTTGTTAAGCAATTTTGCAATTGAACATAAAGCTAAACTCATTGTATCTATTGATCTTGTGTGAATTCAAATATATTTGTTAAGTATAAGGCTAAACTAACTTGTGAACAAACCAAAAAACAGCCACATGAAGCAAAAAAGACTTGTAGCTGTTGGTTTTATATGACATACATACACAGCAGAAAATTGAAAAGCATAAGCATAAGGCACTAACAGCTGCTGTCATGCAGCCATCTGTCACGCCCAAAATCAAAGCCGAACAAGCCCCTAAAACCAAACCCAGCGAGGCACTAACAAACCAAGGAGGGAGCAGCCTACAGGGACATATCCCAGCTGCTGTACCAGCAGCCACCAGCACCAAAACTGACGCCAAAACAGTCTCAAAAATTGACAGACCAGCTGCGGAAAAAATTATATGACATGCATAATACACAGCAGAAAATGCAATTGTATAACATACATACACATCAGAAATAACAACATAAAACTAAAATAACACCTCTGAAATGCTTTTAAACAACAAATGTTTCACATCAGCAAATGGTTCAAACCAGTACATCATTTAATCTAGTAAATTTTGTCTAAAGCTTGTGCCAGAAATGCATTACATGTCCCCCAAAAAATGACTAACAAAAGTCTCGCAAAAATTGAAATTCAAAGCAAACATTCTAAGTGTCTTAAGATCTTCATCTTCATATCTTGCAGAAATAATCAAAAGAAGTTGAACATCCCTAAAGTGTTAACTTGGTCTGCATTGACATGTTGATTTGCATTTCCATGTTGACTTCCACCTACATATTCATTTAAATTCAGATGCAGACTTGCACTGACATGTTGACACTCGAAAAATTGTATGCAGCCAAGAATCGTCAGGAACATTATGCTCAACAAGCAAACCATCCCATGCACTCAAAAACTCACTTTCCTCTTCATGTAAATCGATGCATGCTTCAAAATCTGAGCAGAATTTAGGACTCCTTTGATACAAATGATTTACATGTCTTAGAGCATTTTCTCTGATATGCCAAGTGCATAATCCATGAAATGTTTCTGGCATAGTTAAAGAAATAGCCTTAGCCATTGCAGCATCTTGATCAGTGAGAATTGTTTTAGGTTTTTTTCCACTCATTGCTTTGATAAATGTTTCAAATAACCATTGATGAAGCATACATGAGCCAAAGCGACGATGCGGAAAGCGTCGGAGTGAGATAGAATGACAAATTGTAGAGAAAGATTGGGATACAGGTTAGCAACTCTGCACTGATGAAGAAGAGTGAATTTTGGAAACTCTGCAAATTGAAGGAGAGTGATTTTTGCACTGATGAAGGAAATTTATTTTTCCTGGAAACTCTACACTCCTTTCCCGCGTGCGTCTCTTCATTTCCTTTTTTAATTATTTATTAATATGAAAAAAATAAATTTAAATCTGAGCCATTGATTTTCATTTAAACCACATGTCAGTTGGATATGAAAGTAAAGGGAGATGGCCATTTACCCTCCAAATGGAGAGGATCTGAACTCAAAAATTTATACTAAAATGACAAAATAGTATAGACTCAAATATTTCAAATGTGACAAAATTATGATATAGAGGGAGTTCTCAAATATTTTAAAAGTTTTTTCTTAAATTTTGTGCATTCTATTAATTAAAAGTAAAAGAATTAAATTCAAATGCATTAATTACAACAAAACATTTCTACTTTTACTCCTTAACTTATGCATTAAGGACACAAAATAGCATTTTTCTAAAAGTATTTAAAAAAAAAATAGATAATTTATTACTTCTTTTTAAATATACCTTTCAATATACTACTAATTCCTTAAAAAAATTAATACAATTAATTTGTCTTGAAATATGAAGAGTAATATTGAATGCACTTGTACACAATGATAATTTACTATTATCTCCGTCCCTAATTATAAGACTGTTTTGAAAAAGTAACGGGAATTAAAAATTGACAACGATAATAAATTTGTTTGTAATTACTATTGTTTTTACAATTTTATACTTTTAAGAGAGATAATTAGTTTATATTTTTAAATAGTATTTAATGTTGATTGAAGAAAAAGACATAAAATAAATAAATAGAGTTATGTTGGTAAAAAAATAATTAATGTACTTGAAAATATCAAAAGGAGCTTATAAAATGAGAATTTTTTTTTACTTCTCAAAAAGGTCCTATAATAAGAGACGAAGGTAGTAAAAATCACACACATTTCATATAAATTTATTATTCCAACAATTTTTTAGTACATGTGATTTTTTTAGGGATAATACATATGATTTTTGTTACATGTTCTTATAAAAATGGTCTTACATCTTACGATCACTGTTATAAATAAAGGTAGTATTATCTAGTGTCAGATATACTGATACATTTTTTAGATCTATTGAATAAACAATGTATGTAGTCTATAATATAGACCATATTAATCACTAATTCAATAAGGTTAAAATGTAGATCATTGATTATTTTTTTTTGACCCAAATGTAGTTTTTGATATAATATTTTATCATAAATTCTACAAAATCAAAACAATCAGTTTTTTTTTTTCAACCGCTATTACCAAGAGAAAGCGAGAATTGCTGTTCCCACATATAGTATGGCTGTGCCACACGAGTAAAATATCAAAATGTCCTTCGGCAGTTAACTGTCGAAGTTTTGAGTAAACCGGCGGCAGCATACTACCGAGGTTTTCCTCGGTAGTTAACTACCGAGGAAATCTGGACATAACCAGAACGCAGAACCAGAACCTCCCATTTACAAAAAAACATTCAAAATTCTCAAATTCTCTCCAATCTTCACCAAATCCATTTTCACGAATTGCAAGCAAATCAAGTGCACATTATCACAAGTAAGTTGTGTCAATCATTTTAATGTTAATGTTAATTTGTTTATGTTAAGTTTTTTAAAAAAATTGAGTAGTTTGCATGTGGTTAGGTTTTATAAATGAATTGACAATTTCATCATTGCATGTGTAGTTTATGTATTGATAAATGAATGTAGATGTTGCCTATGTAGTTTAAATTATAATGTGGCTTTGAATGGTGGCAAATGAACACAATTTGAATATGTTTTATACTTTGCACACAAAGTGTTCGATAAAATGTCTCAATGACAATTTTATTGATTATTTAGTTAGTTTAGTTATGGAAATGATAGAAATGATAGAAATGATGTTAATTATAGTTTGGTTAAGTTTATTTTGATTTTTTAGTTAGTTTAGGTTACACGAGAATTATGTTCATTTTAATGTTAATGTTAATTTATTTATGTTTAGTTTAGGTTTAATGTGTTTATGTTTATGTTTATGTTTAATTAGGTTTAATTATGTTTAGTTTAGTTTAGGTTTAATTAGGTTTATGTTTATGTTTAGTTTAGGTTTAATGTGTTTGATTATGTTATTGAAATGATGTTAATTTTTTTTTTTTTTTGTAGATATGGCCGATCAGGACCCCATTGATCCATCGAAGATGATTGGTGGTAGGCGTGCCATGACTCAGAGCCACCGCAGGGAGAGACAGAACGGCCACATCCCAAAGAGGGGTAGAGGTCGGAGGGGAGATGGCTCAGGAAGCTCTCAAGCTACACAGCCTGAGGAGTCACAGGTTGTTGACCCGTCACAGCCTGTTGACCAGACTGGGGTGGAGTACCTGAACTATCAGGATCAAGTACATCATGATGTGACGGATGGTGGATATGACCAGGATCATATACCACATTAGCAGGATGCAGGAGACGATGATGACATTGCAGCAGCTGCTGCACCGGAGGTGTTACCTACGGACCCTCCCTTTCCTGGTGGACCGGCTGACTTGTCCTTGCTCCACTCTTATGCCGGTCATGTGGCGTTGCCACTCTGGTATAATTCAAATAATGTAAGTGTATTTTTTTTAATTGTTTTTTCTTTATGTTAAAATATTTTCTTTAATTTAAATGTGTGTTTGTTTAATTATTATATCCACTTTTATATGTGTTTTTTTAATTGGTTTTTCTTTATGTTAAAATATTTTCTTTAATTTAAATGTGTGTTTGTTTAATTATTAAATCCACTTTTATATGTGTTTTTTTTAATTGGTTTTTCTTTATGTTAAAATATTTTCTTTAAATGTGTGTTTGTTTTTATTATTATATCCACCTCTATATGTGTTTTTTTTAATTCTTTTTCTTTATGTTTAATTATTTTCTTTAAATGTGTGTTTGTTTTAATTATTATATACACTGTTATATGTTTATTTTTTTAATTCTATTTTTTATGTTTAATTGTTTTGTTTATATGTGTTTTTAATTATTATATACACTGTTATGTATTTTTATGTTTAATTATTATATCCATATTTATTTTTCTATTATTTCAGGTTCGTAAGACCCGCGTGCTTAAACCGAATAATCATGGGGCGAAGATTCTCACTCTCGGACGCCCTAACGGGAATGAGAATTGGTTTTGAGATGCGCTTCAGCAGAGCTGGCTACATGATTTGGTCTACTTGGGGTACTCCACCGTGCCTCATGCCTTGCTGCTTACTTTATGCGAGAGGTGGCATCCGGAGACCAGCACCTTCCACATGCCGATGGGGGAGATGACTGTGACATTGGATGATGTCGCATGTCTCACGCATCTTCCTATTGAGGGGCGGATGTTGGATCATGGGAAGAAGATGCCCAAGCATGAGGGAGCGACACTGCTGATGACGTATCTGGGTGTGGCCCAGCATGAGGCTGAGAAGATCTGCAACCAGGAGTACGGTGGGTACATTAGCTACCCCAGGCTGAGGGACTTCTATACCTCGTACCTTGGTAGGGCCAACGTATTGGCGGGTACGGAGGATCCTGAGGAGGTTGAGGAGCTGGCGAGGGTCAGGACATACTGCGTCCGGTGTTACCTTCTGTACTTGGTCGGATGCTTGTTGTTTGGCGATAGAAGCAACAAGCGCATCGAGCTGATATATTTGACGACCATGGCGGACGGCTACGCAGGGATGCATAATTATTCCTGGGGAGCTATGACCCTCGCCTACCTATACGGCGAGTTGGCGGATGCATGTAGGCCTGGTCACAGAGCGCTTGGGGGGAGCGTGACACTGCTCACCGTAAGAAAACTGAAATTTTATATTTATGTTAACTTTATTTTTTTGTTATATTTTTCCGTGCGTAATAATTTATAAATGTTATTTGTTTGGTTTGTGCAGGCATGGTTTTTGGCGCATTTTCCAGGGTTTTTCAGTGTTGATCTCAACACTGACTACCTGGAAAACTATCCGGTTGCAGCGAGGTGGAAGCTCCAGAAGGGTCATGGGGAGGGGATCAAGTATCGGTCACTGCTCGATCGTATACAGTTAGATGATGTATGCTGGAGGCCGTACGAGGAGCACAGAAAGATCCAGGACTTCGAGGAGGTTTTCTGGTATTCTGGATGGATTATGTGCGGCGTCCGTAGGGTGTACCGTCACTTGCCCGAGAGGATTTTGAGGCAGTACGGATACGTGCAGACCATCCCCAGACATCCGACTGATGTTAGGGACCTCCCCCCGCCTTCCATTGTGCAGATGTTCGTCGACTTCCGCACTCACACGCTTGAGGCGGACGCTCGGGGTGAGCAGGCAGGAGAGGATACATGGTGGGTGGCGGATGGCTATATCCTGTGGTACACTAGGGTGTCTCACCCTCAGATCTTGCCACCTATTCCAGGAGATCTTCCGAGGCCTGCAAATGAAGAGTAGATCATTGCAGAGCAGTGGCAGCGGTATGAGGCGATAAGCTCGCCTGACACCTATGACATGGTTAGTGGCGCTGTTGCCTACGCTGATGCGCAGTTATGCCAGGAGGAGGTCATGAGCATGACCCCTCAGCAGTGGTTTGAGGCCATGACCCATATGAGGGAGCAGATCGCGCCGATTTTGACCAGGAGGAGAGCCCAGAGGCCGAGGAGGAGGCACCATCATCAGGATCAGGACCAGTAGTACTATTTTCCTTTTTTAGGACTTATTTTTTAGTTTTAGTCTTTTGATGACATTGAGTTATGTATATTTGTATATTTGTATATTTCTACTTTGATGACATTATTTTTAATTTCATGGGCTTTTTTTACTTTGTTTAATGTGCAAATATAGGTTGCTTTGGAAGATTAACATTTGTTCGGATTCTTCACTGGATCATCATCTCCATGATCATTAATTCATTAAAAACATAAAACATAAAAATAAGTTGATAGTAGGAAAAATAGGGATGAGAAACAATTATTTTGTTTCAAATAGTAGAACTTAAGAGAAAAATATAAATTAAATAGATCTAATTTATAGTAAACATGAAAGCTGATGACAATGGCTGGAAATGGTATCTAAAAATGATAGGTGCTGCACAAAGGACAACTCTTTCCATAGTTTCAGATCAAGAGATAAGACAGGAAAAGAGAGTGTAAGGTGAAGACCTTAACTTGGCTCTTGAGAGAGAGAGGAGTGAAAATACTTAGACTCAATGAAAATTAAAGTTTGTTCTTGTAACTTCATGTATTGATAATAAGCAATTTTCAATGAGACGTGATCGTTACTTTTTTCCAAGAGTGTAGTAGTAGATTTGAGAGAACTTGAGAATTTTGTGAAGTTTTGGATGTTCAGTTTTCCTCGGCAGTTAACTACCGAGGTTTTACTCGGCACCTAACTGCCGCCGGATTCCTAAAAACTTCGGCAATTAACTGCCGCCGGTTTCCTAAAAACTTCGATAGCAAACTGCTGAGGGGGCATTTTGATATTTTACTCGTGTGGCACAGCCAAACAACACGTGAGAACAGCAATTCTCAGAGAAAGCTGGTAATCCGAAATTAACATAAATAAAATCCGATAAAAAAGTATTTGAGAATAGTGGTTCTCTCCTCTCCTCTCCTCCATAACACTTGCTTTAGAAAGGTAACGCCCGCCATTTATTTGCTCACTCACTCCATCGCTGCCTGGAAAGTGGAAACGCACGATAGGTATTCATTCCTCTCTTCACTTCTCACTTTCATTCTTCTTTTCTTTTCACTTTTTTTGTTACTCGGTATTGTTAATTTTTTTATGGCGAAAGCAGCTTCTGTTTAGGGTTTTTTCAATTCAATGTTTTTGTCTAGTGTCTAATGAGGCATTGATTTATCCATTAAACCACCAAACTAATCTCTTATATACTCTCAGAAATTACTAATCTCTTATTATATTATACGTAGGGTTAATAGGTTTTCACCCCGCCATTTTGGTGGTCTTTTGGTTTGCCCCCTATGGAAAAAAAAAAAAAAACTTGAGATTCCCATGTAAATCTCCAAGTTTTATTTTCATTGGGGGTAAACCAAAAAACCCCTAAATGGCAGGGGGTAAAAGCCTATTAACCCTTATATTTATAATGTCAATGACCTATTTGAGAGTCTTTTACAAAGTCGGGGATTAGTTTGGTGGTTTACTCTTGATTTATTCGTGGAAAGATTTTTATTTTTATTTTTTCCTATGTAGTTCAGAAAAGTAATGGTCAAGAATCAAAGACTCGATTCTTTTTTGAAGAGGAAACTTGCTCAGCAAGATGACGAGAATATAGATTCCACCTCTGAACCCGAAAAACCACAAATTGAAGAAAATGAGAAGCAACTTTCCAAGGTTCGTAGAGTTGCATGTGATGAGTTTGAGAAGGAGAATCAAGATGGGCATAATGACAATGCTATTGATGTGCCAAACTTAGATCAAATTATGAAGAATCAAGATTGTATTCTTCAAACTTCAATTGGCATTGTTCTTTATCTAACATTTCAAGATCATGCTATTTGTGGTGGTGATGGAGAAACCACCGAAGAAAGATATGAAGATGTTTTCAGTTCAATGGCAATACTTAATGCATCATTTAATGATGAGTTTTCCCAAGCCATGTTGAAAAATGGCCAATATCTTGACAAGTGTGCTTCACTTCAATTTCGAAAAGAGATCTTGCGAGTTGTTTCTAGTCAAGTGAAAAACCATATCCGTGAGGAAATTGGTGATTCCAAATTTTGTATAGTTGTTGATGGAGCTCTTGATAAATCAGGAAAGGAACAAATGGCCCTTGTTTTGAGATTTGTTGATAAAAAGGGGTTTATACAAGAGCGGTTGTTTGATATTGTGCATGTTAAAGACATTAATTTTGAGGTATCCGCTCTTAAGGAACAAGTTTGTGCTATACTTTCTCAGCATAATCTTGATGTTTCTAACATTCGTGGTCAAGGGTATGATGGTACCTGCGAAATGAGAGAACAATGGAATGGTTTACATGCACTATTTTTGAATGAATGTCCTTCTGCATATCACATTCATTGTTTTGCTCATAAGTTGCAATCTGCCTTGGTTTGTGCATCGTCAGAAGTTACTCCAATTTACCTGTTCTTTTCTGAATTGAATTCTATTGTAGATTTTTTCTCTTGTTGTAGTAAGCCCCATGATGAGTTACTTGCTGCCAAGTTAGATGAAATTGCACATTTGCTAAAGATCAATGAGCTTGAAACCAGCGAAGGGGAGAATTTTACTTGGCAAACTCGTTCGAGGTCACATTTTCCTTCTATCTGTACCTTGATAAACATGTATGGTGAAACTTGTTCTCTTTTAGAAAAACTGACCAATGTTGGTTCAACTTATTGTCAAAGTGGGGATGCTTCTATTGCTTTTGATAACTTGACTACATTTGAATTTGTATTGATCTTGCATTTGATGAGAAATATTATGGGGATAACTGATATTCTTTGTCAAGCTTTACAACAACAAAATCCAAATGTTGTTAATGTCAAGCATATAGTTCGTTCTACCAAAGTGCTGCTTCAAAACACGAGACAAAATGGCTGGAGTAAGTTGTTAAAAAGTGTGATATGTTTTTGTGATAAAAATGGTATTGAGGTTCCTCAATTGAAAGCTCCGTATGTAGCAAGACCTGCATGGCGCTCTAATCACCAAAAGGATGACATCACAATAGAGCATTATTATAGGGAAGAAGTGTTTTCCATTGCCATTGACAAACAATTACAAGAGTTGAATAGCAGGTTTAGCGACCAAGCAATGGAGTTGTTAACTCTAAGTTGTGCTTTGGTTCCTAAGGATACTTACAAAACTTTTAACATTGATGATATTTGCACTCTTGTAGAAAAATATTATCCCATGGATTTCAACGAGCAGGAGAAGCTTAATTTACGATGTCAACTTCAGCATTTCATTATTGATGCTCGTCAAGATTCAAAATTGAAGAATTTATCAACTATCCAAGAATTGTGTACATGTTTGGCAGCAACAAAAAAATCAGAAGTTTACTGTTTGATTGACAAATTACTCCGTCTTATCATGACTCTTCCGGTTTCTACTGCTACAACCGAAAGATCTTTTGCAGGAATGGAAATTTTCAAGACTATGTTGCGAAACATGAGTGAAGATGCTTTTCTAGCAGACGGCGTGATAATTTACATTGAAAAGGAGATTGCTAAAGGTTTTACTTTTAATTCAATTATTGATGATCTCGAGTCTCACTCAAAGAGCACAATGACTCACAACCGTGTAGCTCTGTAAATGATTGCAGTACCTGACCATCAGGTAACTCTATCTCTGCTTTTGCTTTGAATTGTAAAAATACTGAGCTTCCTTTCAGTTAGCTTAAACCTTATGTCACTGGACATTCCTGCAATTCTGCTCACTTGAGAAAGATTTATAGAATTTCAGAGAAGCAATTTTCTTAGTTGCTTCGTGGAATTGATCAGGAAGTTTGATACTAATATACATCTAGATAATTAGATGCTACTTCTTATGGACATTAACTTACAGATACATGAATCTGATTATCAATTTCTACTAGTATTTTTAACATACTTAAATGTCGTTGTGAAACAGTTTTCTTTTTATCATACGTGAAAGCAAAGAAGCATGAACGACATTTTTTTCGTATCTATTCTTAAATATTGTTCTGAAACAAAGGAAGTAGCATTTTGAAGAGAGTGAAGTTGCATTTTGTTTCATTTTAGTTGCAAACCCAACAACTTAGCAACGAATCCTGGTGTTTTGCAAGCACTGTTTTGTACTCTAGTGATAAGTTTGTATTAGGTGCATAGCAAACATGTAGTGGCACTGGATATTTCATTGAGCACATAAGGAATTAACGGCATCCATACTTTTTGTTGATTTCGACTTTTGTTTTTGTTCAATGTTTTATTAGTTTTATCGGAACATACAATACAAAAGACATTCCTCGTGGATTATATTTGGTTGTTTCATCTTGTTGATTATGATAGCTCGCATATTTTCTCATTTAGGATCAGTAGTCTGAGATGACTCCATATAATCTTACACATACAAAGTTGAATGAATCACTGCATATTAGGTAAATTGTAAAACCATGATTAATTATGTAGAGCAGAAGATGTGTTTAGAATATTGCAGATTTTTTTTTGGAAGTTTGCAACCTATTATTCGGTTTTGACTCTTGCATAAGTTCATAGTTGTTTCAAAGTGACATAGGTAAATTGCCAAATCAAAATGTATGGTGTGTGTGAAATTTCATTACTAAAAATAAAGGGTAACTGTTTACTCACTAGCAGAATTACTTGGCGATGAAGAATCTGATGGATACCTTCCGCTTCAAGTTGCTGAATATCTGATTGAGGATGACATCTCATCTAGGTATTGATTTTGGATATTCAGATGCATGCTCATATGTGTCTTCTGTGTTCACTCAATCTTTCGATCTTCTCACTCTACAATCTATTTGTTATACTTCCCATTTGACTCATTTGCTAGATATAATACGACCTTTCTGTTAGAGATGGTGCACTAACCAAATATAATAACACAGTGCCTCTTTGCAAGAAGTCATTAGATACCGCTTTATGGGTTTATAATTTATATCCTTTTTTTGTGTGCCTCAGATTGATTCAAAACAGAATCATCAAGGCATTGCTATGAATCATGTAACTTTGCCTTTTGTAGGCAAAATGTCAGTTGAAAACAGAATAATCGTTACTCAAGCTTAGATTCAATGTCAGGTAGATCTGGCGAGGATAAACATGCTATAAAACTTCTTTAAAGAATAGAACTAACCTGAATGCCATGTTTTAAACTATTTTCCATTGCCAATTGTATCATCTTGGTCAGCCAATGTAACAAACACCAAACAGCACATGATTTTAAGCAAGTAGATTCATTTACTTAAGTAAAACTCTCTGTGTGTGTGCGGTAGCTCAACTGGTTTGAGCTAAGGGATTAATGGTCCAGGGTTCAAGTCCTGGCAAGGAGAAAAATACTAAAATAACAATTAACATAAATTAAAAAAAAACTAATTTAAGATTGTGGCATTTCACCTTCTTTGATAGGTTTCATTTCAGCAAATAAGTGTTTATATTTTTGTTTATTGCTACAGGTACTTTGTAAAGGACATGTAGATTTGTCTTGGTTTGGTATTGATCTAAGTAAATATGTAGTGTTTTAACACTCTTTAGCCTTTGCTTTAATTATTATTGATTTTGATGGATGTATATTTAGTGCTGCAAGCTTTAGTTGTTTCCTCTCCAATTTAGCGTGTTGTAGGATATATAGAGCTTGTTGTATTAGATTGTAGAATATAAAGTGAGTACTTCTGAGTAGGGGTGAGCAAAAATAACCAAAAACTGAACTGAACCGGTTAACCGAACTGAACCAAACTAAAATTAACTAAACTATTGTATTAGTTATTGAACTGAACCGTTATTTTAAAAACAATTCACTAACTGAATCAAACGGTTATTAAACTCGGTTAATTGTTGTGAACCGAACTGAACCATTACATCTCAATTCAGTTCTCACTATTCTGGAAAATTTTCACACAAAAATCATGAACCAAACCCTTTTCTAAACCCTAATTTCATTTCAATTTCAATCCAATTCACCTCTTCTTCTCTGATTCTCACTCAATCGAAGCCAGCTCACATGAACGGAACCGAAATGTGACCTCATTGATTTTGCGATTCTCACTCTTCTTCTTCTGGACTTTTCTGCGATTCTCACTCTCACCTCTTCTGCGATTCCTAAGGTATAAATTAGTTTATGGGTATGATGTTTTTTTGAGTTTTACTTTTGGGTATATTGATTTTGATTTCTGGGTATGATTTTATATTTTTATTTGATTTTTGTTTTTGGATATGATTTTGTTTGATTTTTGTTTCTGGGTATGATGATTTTGGGTTAAGTTTTTTGTTACAGAAATAACTTATTCATAAGCACTTATATATCATATGTTGTGCTAAGGTTGCTTATTTTTGGTTTGTTTAACTTCAGAATGATTAGTGTTTCTATATTGTTTGGACTTGTTTAATTAGGCCTTAAATTTGAATGAATTTTCTTGATGTCATTGTCTCCTTAAAATTGAACTTTAGCAGCAATTAATAAAGTACTGATATTTTGAGACAACAGAAGCAAGTGGTATAATACAGATAGTGTTACTGATAAAATTCATGAAACATGAACCATAACAGTTCGGTTCGGTTAATAGGTATGCAAATGGTTAACCGAACCATAACTTTGGTTCAATTCGGTTAGTTCCAAACCTTAAACGGTTCGGTTATTCCGAACCATTTCAAAACTTCGGTTCGGTTAGTATGGTTAACCGAACCATGCCCACCCCTATCTGAGATAGCTTAGTCATATAGTGGCAGTTATAAGGGAAATGGTACTGATCACAATACTTGAATTCTTTCAAACTTCTGCTCATGTGTTTTAGAAGAAGGAAACAAGAAAGAAAAAAAGATACAAGGAACTACTTTCTGCATATTGGCTTTTACTGTATTATTTAATATTGCTGATTCAATTTTCCTCCTTTGCAGACAAGTTCACGGTTTTGTCTTTTGTCGAGGCTCTTGAGGGTTCTGTTTCCAAATCTGAGGAATTCAGACAAGATTATCAGGATTTAAAATCTTAGTCTCGTAACCATCATTGGCAATTTGACATTATGGATGAGTTTCAGTAGCGTGGCTCTTTTGACATCTCTTTTTTCACTATTGCTTATACAGATACAAGAAACTGTTTTCTTTTTGTTGTTGTTGTTGTGGCTATTTCTGTTTGAAAAAGTAAAGTTTAATGGTTTTAATTTAATTGAGATCTTTGAAGGCTATGGGTTGAAGTACATGAATACTAAAATCTAAACCATCATTGATGGCAATTGCACCCATACACATTGAGTATCCACAAAAACATAAGGTAAAAACCTACATTATCCGCTTAATTTTGAGGGTAATTGTCCGCAGTTTAGCTCATACATGTGTGTGTATTGGTCGGGTTGTTTGGTGGTCAGAATTTCACCCCTTAAGTATAAGTAAAGAATCAAGGTTCGTACTTCGGCCCATGCATATTGCAATGTCTCTATCAACTGAGCTATGATGATATGGGCAACATAACTATTATATTTATAAGAGAAAATATACACAATATTGTCGAAAATAATATAACGTTCATTTGAATTATTTTTCAAGTCACATATTTAACGTGTTTAATCTATTTATTAATTTTTGTTTCTATTTCTATCGGCATAATTGGACCAAAGTATTATTATGGTCGAGTAAAAAATGTAACATTTGTGACGATCGAGTAAAAAATGTAACATTTGTTTTGTAAATGATTTTATAACTACAGTTAACTGTATGAAAATCTTTAAAAAATATATGAAATGTCATGAGAGAAAATGAATATGCGATTAGAGATAATGGACTCGTGATTTTTTTTTTTTTTTTTTTTTTTGTTCTGTTAAAGGAATATGTATTTATTATTCTTGTAATTTATTTTTAATTATAAAAAAGTAAGTGTTAATTAAGTAAATTGCCTCTAAAAATATTTAGACTTTTGTTTTTAGTACAGACAAAACAATTTGTTTTTTTAGTTCCTATTAATTTTCTATCAGCATTTTAGCATTTTAGTCTCTGAAATTTTCTATTAGAATTTTTAAATCCTATAAAATTTTGCGTGAATATTTTTGGTGCTTAAATTTTTTCAAAAGGGAAATGTTCTCGTGAACTCTAATCTAACCGAATATATAGCAGTTATTTTGGTAATTTATTTTTAATAACAAAAATAAAGGTTAATTAAGTAAATGATCTTTATAAATATTTAGAATTTCTCTTATTTTTAAAATGTTTTTCTCGTGCTAACAACACTCTCTTTTCAACACTCACTTCCTAATTAGCTTAAATCATAGTGGGTCTCACACTTTGAAAATGAATTCCACTTAAAGTGGTGGGTCAAACATTAATTTTATCCAATAAAAAAATGAATGTTGAATAGTGTTAAAAAGAGAGTTTCCTTAGCATTCATCTTATTTTTAATTACAAAAGTAAGGGTTAATTAAGTAAACTCATTTGCAAGATATCACATTAGATAAAAAAAAAAAAAAAACGAGGGGACTGTAAAAAGTAAAAACACTCTAAAACCCTTCGCTAATTGCTATATATTTTGTGAAGAACTAGAAAGGTAGCGCGCGTCTTTTATTTTTGTTGAATGCTCAAAATCTCAATCAACCTTCTCTTCTCACTTCTCAGATTCTTCCTTTTCCGTTTTCTTTCATTCAATTCAAAATGTTGCTACTCGCTTTTACTTTTTATTTTCTTATTTTTTTTATTATTTTTGCAAACATCTTCTGTTTAGGGATTTGCAATGTTTTTGTGTAAGGAACTCATTGTGTTTCAACTGTTTAGGTTTTATTTTTGTTCATTCTTTGTTTGTATTCACATTAATGTTTTTGCTTTTCTGTTCTCCTATGCAGTTCAGTAGTTAAGAAAAGTAGCAATGGTTAAGAGTCAAAAAATCGATTCTTTCTTCAAGAGGATAGTTACCCACAAAGATGAAGAACGTTTGACTTCCTCACCCAAACCTGAAAACTGTCTCGAGAACCTGAAAGTTGAAGAAAATGAAAAACAACCTTCCAAGGTTCCTAGAGTTGCATATGGTGAGTTGGGGAATGTTATTGATGTGCAAAAATCAGATCAAATTAAGAAGAATCGAGTATGTCTCAAGACTTCGATTGACATTGTTCGTAATTTAACACTTCAAGATGTTGATTTTAGTCGTGATGGTGAAACTAGCGAAGCAAGACACCAAGATGCTTTTCTGTCAATGGCAAAGGTTGCAGCAAAATATGATGATGAATTTGCCAAAGTTGTGCTGGAAAATGGCCCATATCTTTCTAGTTGTGCTTCATTTCAATTTCGAAAAGAGATCTTGCATATTCTTTCTAATAAAGTGAAAAGTCATATTCGCGAGGAAATTGGTGATTCCAAATTTTGCATAGTTGTTGATGGAGTTTGTGATGGACCACAAAAGGAACAAATGGCTCTTGTTTTGAGATTTGTTGATAAAAATGGTTTTATACAAGAGCGGTTTTTTGATATTGTGCATGTTAAAGACTTTGAGCCATCAGAGGAAGAAATTTACGCTATACTTTCTCGACACAATCTTGATGTTTCTAATATTCGTGGTCAAGGGTATGATGGCACTAGCGATATGAGAGAACAATGGAATAGTTTGCAGACACTAATTTTGAATGAATGTCCTTATGCATACCACATTCATTGTTTTGAACATAAGTTGCAACCTGCCTTGGTTTGTGCATCGTCAGAAGTTTTTCCAATTCAACAATTCTTTTCAAAGTTGACTTCTATTGTCAATTTTTTCAATTCTTGTAGTAAGCCCCATGATGAGTCGCTAGCTGCCAAGTTAAATGAAATCGCACATTTGCTAGAGATCAGTGAAATTGGCGAAGGGGCAAATCAAATTGGTAGTTTACAAAGAGTTGGAGATACTTGTTTGAGGTCACATTTTTCTTCTATTTGTAGCTTGATAAGGATGTACGATACAACTTGTTCGATTCTTAAAAAACTTGCTGATGATGGGTCTACTTATTATCAAAGTGGTGATGCTTCTATTGCTTACGACAACTTGACCGCATTTGAGTTTGTATTGATCTTGCATATGATGAGAGAAATCTTGGGGATAACTCATGTTCTTTGTGATGTTGTGCAACTACAATGTCCATATCTAGTTAATGTCAAGGCCGTAGTTCGTTCTACCAAAGCACTGCTTCAAATTTTTAGACAAGATGGTTGGGATAAATTGTTAAAAGACGTGAAATGTTTCTGTGCAAAGCATGATATTGAGATTCCTCAATTCAATGCTCCGTATGTAGAAAGACCATGGCAATCTCGTCACCAAAAGGATCACATCACAATAGAGCATTATTTTAGAGTAGAAGTGTTTTTTATTGTCATTGACAATCAATTACAAGAGTTGAATAGCAGGTTTAGTGACCAAGCAATGGAGTTATTAACTCTATGCTCTGCTTTGGTTCCTAAGGATAGTTGCAAAGCTTTTGATATTGATCATCTTTGCACTCTTGTAGAAAAATGTTATCCCATGGATTTCAACGAGCAGGAGAAGATTGATTTGCAACGTCAACTTAAATATTTCATTATTCAAGCCCGTCAAGATTCAAATTTGAAGAATTTATCAACTATCCAAGAATTGTGTTCATGTTTGGCAGGAACAAGAAAGGCTCAAATTTACTACTTGATTGACAGACTACTCCGTCTTATCATGACTCTTCCGGTTTATACGGCTGCAACCGAAAGATCTTTTTCAGCAATGAAAATTTTCAAGACTATGTTGAGAAACATGAGGAAAGATGAGTTTCTAGCCGATAGCATGCTAATTTACATTGAGAAGGAGATCGCTAAAATTTTTAGTTCTGATTCAATTATTGATGATCTCAAAGTGCACAATGACTCACACCTGTGTAGCTCTGTGAATGATTGCATTATCAAACCACCAGGTTACTGTCTCTGCTTTTGCTTTGAATTGTAAAATACTGAGATTCCTTGCTGTTAGGTTAAGCCATTTATCACTGAACATTCCTGCAATTCTGATCACTTGAGAAAGGTTTATATAGAACTTCAGAGAAGAAATTTTCTTAATTGCTGATGGAAATTGCACACTAAGTTTGACACACACACACACACAACTTACATTTTACAAGATAATCATTAAGGATGCTACTTTTATGTACATGAACTCGCAAATACATGAATCTGATTATCAATTTCTACTATTATTTTTCAACATACTCAAATGTCGTTGTGAAGCATTTTTCTTCTTATGATACGTGAAAGCAAAGAATCCAGCACAACAGTTTTTCCATAATATTATTCTAAAACAAATGAAGTAGCATTTTGTTTGATTTCATAGCAAACCCAACAACTCAGCAACGAATCCTTGTGTTTTGCAAGCACTGTTTTGTACACTAGCAATAAGTTTGTATTTGGCATGTACCCATGCATAGCCAACATGTACTTGCACAGATAAGTACCCAACTGCAAGGTTTTGAACAACCATTTAGGAAAACCCATGCATCACATATTTCATTGAGCACATAAGGAATTAACGGCATCCATACTTTTTGTTAATTTAGACTATTATTTTTGTTCAGTGTGTTCTTAGTTTTATCGGAACATACATTACAAAAGGCATTCCTCATTGATTATGTTTGGTTGATTCATCTTGTTGATTTTGATAGCTCCCATGTTTTCTCATTTAGGATCAGTTCTGAGATGACTGCATGTGATCTTACACAAAGGTAGTCTAATGAATGTTAAATTTCATGAATCACTGCATATTAGGTAAATCGTAAAACCAAGATTAATTATGTAGAGCAGTAGACGTGTTTTGAATATTGCAGTTTTTTTTTTTTTTTGGAAGTTAGCAAAACCAAAATGTATGGTGTGTGTGAAATTTCATTATGAAAAATAATGGATAACTGTTTACTCACTAACAGATATGCTTGGTGAAGAAGAATCTGATGGATCCCTTCTGCTTCAAGTTGCTGAAGATAAGGTTGAGGATAACATCTCATCTAGGTATTGATTTTGGATATTCAAATGCATGCTTATTTGTCTTCTGTGTTTACTCAATGTTCTGATCTTCTCACTCTGTACCATCTATTTGTTATGCTTCCTATTTGACTCATTTTCTAATTATAATACAACCATTATGTTTGAGATGGTGCACTAGACGGTACCTCTTTGCAAGAAGTCATTAGATATCATTTTATGAATTTATAATTTGTATTCTTTTTTTTGTGCCTCGGATTGATCCAAAACAGAATCATCAAGGCATGGCTATGATATGAATCATGTAACTTTGCTTTTTGTGGAACAATGTCAGTTGAAAACAGCATAATCATTACTCAAGCTTAGATTCAATGTCAGGTAGATTTGACGAGGATAAAACATGCTACTTTTGTAGATAAAACTTCTCTTAAAAATAGAATTAACCTGAATGCCCTGTAAGAAGATGCCGTTGTAAGAAGAGTAGATCAAATGGAGGAGAGTCAGGTTAAAAGAGGTAGAGGAAGACCTAAGAAAACCATTCGAGAAACCATTAGAAAAGATTTAGAGGTCAATGAGTTGGATCCAAATATGGTTTTTGATAGAACACTATGGCGTCATTTGATCCATGTAGCTGACCCCACTTATTGGGATAAGGCTTGGTTGTTGTTGTTGTTGCCCTGTTTTAAACTATGAAACTATTTTCCACTACCAATTGTGTCATCTTGGTCAGCCAATGTATTAAACACCAAACAGCACATGACTTAAGCAAGTAGATTCATTTGCTTATGTAAGACTGGCACCTCACTTTTCTGTGACGTTTCATTTCAGCGGATGCTAAGTGTGTATATATTTTTTTATTGCTACAGGTAGTTTGAAAAGGACAGAGATTCGTCTCAGTTTGATATTGATCCAAGTAAATGTAAGTGTGTAATTCTTTAATACTTTAAATGTAAGTATGTTTATATATTACTTTAATTGTATTTGGTATGGTAGAATAAGATTGTACAATATAAAGTGAGATGGCTTAATCATACAGTGGCAGTTATAAGGGAAATGATACTGAACACAATTCTTGGATTCTTTCAAACTTTGGTTCATTTGTTTTAGAATAAGGAAACAAAGAGTAAAGAAATTTGGCTCATTTGTCTTGATTATGTAATATTGCTGATTCAATTTTCCTCCCTTGGCAGACAAGTTCACGGTTGTCTTTTCTTGAGGCTCTTGAGGGTTCCGTTTCCAAGTCTGAGGAGTCCATACAAGATGAGCAGGATTTAAGATCTCAATCTTCTAACAATCATTGCTGTATTGATGAATTTAAGTAGTGTTATTTCAGTGTCTATTGTTTCAGTATTGCTTTTCTATATAGATATGTAAGAAACTGTGTTTTTTGGCGAACATGCATTTCTGTTTTAAAAGAAAAGTTTAATGGTTTGAATTTATTGAGATGAGATGTTTCAATGCTATGTTGTGAAGTAAATGATTAATAAAATCCAAACCCAGCATTTTGTTCTTCACTATCTGCATAAATGTGTTTCTCAGAAGGTTATGGGCTCTGAAATGCATTACGACTCTATAATCTATATAAAAGTTAGAGTATTCAACCCAGCATTTATTATTAAGATTTATATGCAGTCATTAGAAACATGTGGTAAGTGCAGTCAACATGCATCTAAACCGTTCCTTTCCATACCCTTGGGAGTAAGACACTGCACTTTCCCAAGACTCCTTCACGGCTTCACCCCCTCACCTTTCTCTTTCCTGTGTCAACTCTCTTCGGCCTCCTCCAACAACAACCTTCAAAATTAGGATCCTTATTATTTGAACCAGTTTTTGAATATGGCTTTCAATAGTTTGATTCTCGGATAAGCCTATGGTTAGTTAGTATTGTTCATAAAATAACTAACAGAAAACAATTTGGATGTTTTTACAATTTCAATACACAACATCCTAACAATACATAGAAGGATAACTCGAATTAGGAAAATGTTTGGATTTTCACGGTCATTTAGGTACCATTTGGACTTGTACCCAAAAATACATGTTAATTATTTAAAAATTACAATGTATTTAATTTTGTTCTCTTTCTACGTTTTATCAATTGTGTGTGTCTAAATAATTTGTTCAATCGATGACCATCCAAAACTTCCTCTTAAAATCATATAACATGTTGTCAAATGCCGGTCAATAAAATAAGACAATTTTTTATGTATTTGGTGCATATTTTATCCTTATCAAATTAGTTATTTTCATTATATTCTACAAAATGGAAATAATTGTGTTGATCTGATATCAAAATTCGAAAAAGTTTACACAAATTTCCAACTAAAATTGAGTATTTGGTAATGATTTTTCAAAAACAATTACAAATTTACAATATATATTTACTGATGATGAGTCTGAGAATGTTATTCACGCTCAAAACTCAGATCAAATTACCAAGAATCGAATATTTCTTAAGAATTTCATCACCATTGTTCGTTTTTTAGCACTTCAAGATATGGCTTTTAGTATTGTTCTTTTTGGCGAACAAACTTCTGAACAAAGACACCAAGAGAAGAGGCTTTTCTTTCAATGGTCGAACTTATAGCATCTTGGAATGATGAATTTTCCCAGGCCTTGTCGGGAAATGACTCCTATCTTTCCAACTGTGCTTCATTTCCATTTCAAAAACACATCTTGCATGTTCTTGCTAGTAGAGTGAAAAAGCATATCCGTGACGAAATTGGTGATTCCAAATTTTGCATTGTTCTGGATGGAGCTTGGGATAAATCACAATATGAACAAATGCCTCTTATTTTGAGATTTGTTCATAAAAATGGTTTTACACAATATTGTGGAAGTTGGATACAATCATTTTAATGAACAAGTTTGTGCTATACTTTCTCGACATAATCTTGATGTTTCTAACATTCGTGGTCAAGGTTATGACGGTACCTGCGATATGAGAGAACAATGGAATGGCTTACAAGCACTATTTTTGAATCAATGTCCTTCTGCATACTACATTCACTGTTTTGCACATAAGTTGGATCTTGCCTTGGTTGGTGCATCAACATAAATTACTCCTATTATGCAATTCTTTTTTAGCTTGACTAATATTGTCAATTTTTTATGATAAGTTACTAGCTGCCGAGTTAAATGAAATTGCACAGTTACTAGAGACCAGAGAGCTTGAAACTGGTGAAGGGGAAGATCGTATGGGTACTATGCAACAAGTTGGTGATGCTCGTTTGACATCATATTTTTCTCCTATTTGTAGCTTGATAAATAGGTATGATGCAACTTGTTGTATTTTAGAAAAACTTTCTGAGAATGGGTCAAATTATTGTCAAAATGGGGATGCTTATATGGCTTATAATCACTTGACCACATTTGACTTTGTATTGGTCTTGCATTTGATGAGAAATACGATGGGGATAACTGATATTCTTTGTCAAGCTTTACAACAACAACATCCAAATGTAGTTAATGTCAAGCATATAGTTCGTTCTACCAAAGCACTGCTTCAAAATATGAGACAAGATGGTTGGGATAAGTTGTTAAAGACTGTGACATCTTTTTGTGATAAAAATGGTATTCATGTTCCTAAGGTCGATGCTCCGTATGTACCAATATCACGGCGCGCTCGTCGCCAACAGGAGGATCAAATCACATTAATGCAGTATTATAGAGAACAAGTATTTTTTATTACCATTGACAAGCAAATACAAGAATTGAATAGCAGGTTCAGTGACCAATCAATGGAGTTGTTGACTCTAGGCTCTGCTTTGGTTCCTAAGGATACTCACCAAGCTTTTAACATTGATAATATTTGCACTCTTGTAGAAAAATATTATCCCATGGATTTCATGAGCAGGAGAAGATTACTTCGCGATTTCAACTTCAACATTTCATTATTGATGCTCGTCAAGATTCAACTTTGAAAAGCTTATCAACTATCCAAGAATTGTGTGCATGTTTGGCAGCAACGAAAAAGTCAGAAGTTTACTACTTGATTGATAGACTACTCCGCCTTATCATGACTCTTCCGGTTTCTACACCCACAACCGAAAGATCTTCGTCAGCAATGAAAACTTTCAAGTCTATGTTGAAAAACATGATGGAAGATGAGTTTATACCAGATAGCATGATAATTTACATTGAAAGGGAAATTGCTAAAAGTTTTAGTCCTGATTCATTTATTGATGATCTCGAGTCACTCAATGAGTGCAATGACTCGCAACTGTGTAGCTCTGTAAATGGTGGCATTGAAAGACCATCAGGTAATTATCTCTTCTTTTACTTTGAATTGTAAAATATCGAGTTTCCTTTTTGTTAGTTTAAACCTTATATGTCACTGGACATTCCTGCAATTCTGTTTACTTGAAAATGGTTTAGAGAATTTCAGAAAAGAAATAACGATGCTATGTCTTATGTACATGGACCTAGACACACACACACACACATACACACATTTAATGTCACAATGCGTTATATTAAATACTAGTAAGTTGACTCCTGTTTGCGAGAAGTCATTAGATATACTCATTGGTTTCTCTTGGAATGTGTGTGAGTGTGTGTAGTGTGTGTGCGTGTGTGCATGCGCGCGCAATACAAAAGGAACTAGTAGTCTGATTCTGATAGCCCCCATATTTTGGTTTTTCATCTTGTTGATTATGATAGCCCCCCCATGTTTTCTCATTTAGGAACTAGTAGTCTGAGATGACTCTACATGATCTTACACATAGGTAGTTTAATGAATCTTAATTTTTCATTAAACACTGCATATTAGGTAAATCAAAATACCATGATTAATTATGTAGACCCGTAGAGGTTCTAAGAATATGTTGAGATTCTGTAAGTTGCTCATGATTCTCTTTGAATCTTATCTTGATTTTTGTATTTTGTTGATTGTGTAATGAATCATTAGAACTGTGATTCATTTATATATACCCTAGCACTAGACCTGTTGTAGCAGTTTTTTGGGTCAAAGCTGACTGATACTTGTCAGGCACTTTGTTAAAGCTGTTCTGACTGTTTTGACAGCTAGTTACCAGGCTTTAATAGAGGAAGGGAAGGTATATGGCAAGCTCTCATGAGCTTGCACTAGGTTTAGCTATACGACTCCCTTTAATAGAATACTAGTTTTTTTTTTTGTTTTTTTGTTTTTTTAAGTTTGCAACCTTTTTATTTGGTTTCTTACTCCTGCATAAGTTTGATAATTATTTCAAAGTGACATAGGCAAATAGCCAAATGTATGATGTGTGTCAAATTTCCATCACTAAAAATAAAGGGAACCCATTTACTCACTGACAGAGTTGCTTGACGAAGAAGAAACTGATGGACCTGTTCCGCTTCAAGTTGCTGATGATATGGTTGAGGATGACATCTCATTTAGGTATTGATTTTGGATTTTCAGATGCTTGTTCATGCATCATCTGTTGTGTTACTCAATCTTATCTTCTCACTTGTACCATCTATTTTTCATGCTTCCCATTTCACCCATATGCTAGATACCACCATTCTGTTAGATATAGTACACTGACCAAATCTAATAAGATGG
Source organism: Medicago truncatula (assembly GCF_003473485.1). Taxonomy (NCBI): domain Eukaryota; kingdom Viridiplantae; phylum Streptophyta; class Magnoliopsida; order Fabales; family Fabaceae; genus Medicago; species Medicago truncatula. The sequence continues at coordinate 46,598,024 of NC_053049.1, read as the reverse complement.
TCCCTCTTTGCGAGAAAAAGTCATTAGATTTCCATCTTTCACCGACTGATTCAAAACAGAATCATTAAGGCATGGCTATGATTCGTGTAGCTTTGCCTTTTATGTGCACAATGTCTGTTGAAAACAGAATAATAATCATTACTCAAATTTTCCACTGGCAATTGTATTGGACAGCAAATGTATTAAACACCAAAAGGCACATGACTTTATCTCACTTCTAAATATCTTTTAGTAGGTGACAATTATTCGTTAGTCTGATTCATCTATTTATAACATAATGTTGTCATTTTTTCCTGAAAAAAGAAAGGTCATATTTAACATCTTTAGTGTAGATCAAATTGAAAAGAAGCAATTGAAGGGTGATGTGATCATGCATTTAGCATGGAAATTTAATTGCCAAATCAGTCCCTTAATATTGCATACTCTAATTATTTAGCCTACTGGACATTAAATGGTTTGGACATTTTTTGTTGTTAAAAAGAGCTGCAGATTTTAGTGTACCAAACTTGGGTCTGGAAGCAAGTAGCGATGTAACAGCCCACCTTTCTTCTGTCAGCAAGTAGATTCATTTGCATATGTAAGACTGTAGTACCTCACTTTGCTTTTGTTAAGTTCCAATTCAGCAGATACTTTGTGTTTGTATATTAATTTATTGCTACAGGTACTTTGAAAAGGACAGATAGATTTGTCTCAGTTTGGAATTGATACAAGCAAATGTAAGGGTGTACTGTGTAGTACTTCCATACTCTTAAGCCTTGCCTTAATTATTATTGATTTTGATGAATGTATATTTATGCTGCCAGCTGTAGTTGTTTCTTCTCCTATCAAGCATGTTGTAGGATATCTAGAGCTTGTTTAGTGTATGTGTATAAGTATGATAGAAGAATAAGCTTGTAAAGTGAGTAGTTGAGAGATAGCTTAAGCATAGAGTGACGGTTATAAGGGAAATGCTACTGAACACGATACTTGGAGTCTTGGAATTTTTTTCAAAGTTCCACATCTTTTTAGGGTTCAGACCTGTGATGGAATTTGGTATTTCATGTATTTTAGATTAAGGAAACAAAAAGTTAAGAAAGATAAAAGAAACTATTATCTGCTTATTGTCTTGATTATTTATACTCAATAGTTAATAATGCTGATTCAATTTCCCCCCCTTTACAGACAAATTCAACGTTATCTTTTCTAGATGCTTTTGAGGATTCTGTTTCCAAGTCTGAGGAATCTGGACAAGATGACCAGGATTTAAGATCTCAATCTTGTAACCATCATGACCATATGGATTAATCTAAGTAGCGTGGCTCTTTCAGTATTTATTTTTTTCAGTATTGCTTTTCTACAGATACAAGAAACTGTGTTTTTTTTGGCAAACATATATTTCTGTTTAAAAAGAAAAGTTTAATGGTTTTAATTTAATTGAGATCTTTCAAGGCTATGGAGTGAAGTACATGATTAATAAAATCCAAACCCATAATTTTATTTCATAATCTGCATGACCGTGTCTCTCAGAAGGTTAGAAGCTCTGAAGCATATAGTGAGTTGGTGACAATATGTTGTGTTAGTATCTCCTACCTAGCTTTTCTCATTGAGGTTTTTAAGGGATTTGGATTGCATGCATGCAGGAAGTGCATCACATGCATCTGAACCATTCCTTTCATTCGATGCTTCTTAAACATACACATAATTTCTTTCTCAAATCGAAGAAATATGTTAAGGAAAAACCTTTTAAATCTTGAGTCTTTTTTTTGTAGTTTATATAATAAAATCAAAATATCCATCACATTTCCTGTTTCTTCTTATCATAAAATTACATCAATTTGTAAAAAGATGTGTGTTGATACTTGAGAGCAAAGGTAAATGTATAAAAAATGGGAAGGACAATGAAATTGATTTTATTCTGTCGACATAAAGCATGCCTTGTCTCGTATTATGATAATATGCCACCGAAACACCCTACGCAAACATTTTCGGGTTTCTGGAACTAAAAAAAACAATTAGTCTGTTGGAGATTGTATGCACACTCTTCCTAGCTTGTGTCAGTTTGTTTAATTTAGAAGAGATGACGTGACATGATAGAAGCTTCACCTATTGCATGTTTTCTACTTGAATATTCATTCATTCAACATTCATTCCTTCAACTCAACACCAGTATCCTACACTTGTCACTATTAATCGTTATTTGAACACCCAATTCGCATGACCTGCAAAGTGCAAGATTGTTTGGTACCATAGGAAATAAGGTTATGATAGAGAGGTGGCTATTTGGTACCATGCCACTTATCAATGGGTAAACTCAGAACATTAGGGATGCTTACTACGCACTCGTTAGCAAGACCCAAAAAGAAATGTGATAATGCCAACAGTCTATTCAACCATCGGTTGCTTGTTTGACATGCTAAATTCGCTAAATGGTCTTGTAACCATTAACTTGTTAGCAACAAGACCAAAGTTAGATGATAGAAAGGTTTAAATCCAGGTAAATAATTGAACGATATTATATTAGTAAGAAATAAAATAAAAAAGAGCTGAACAATATAATCAGAAACGATCTATTGTAACTATTTACAACAGCACTGGGCAATCACCAAAAAAATTGCAGGTCGTGCCTTGCAAGAGCATATCAAAGTTTCAATTGATTAGTGAGTTCATTTCATGTGCAAAGTAAATAATTAAGAAAGAAATGTTTGACACTATGTGAAATATTTCAACAAACATCCCAATGATTCAAAATTGGAAAGAATAATTGAAGTGAAATGCTTAAGCTACATAATTGCCTTTGCCAAATTCTGCTCGATAAACATGTGAAAACACCATCATGATCCACCTATTTAACATTTTGGACAATTTTAATTGCTAGTCATACAGATGAAACTTCAACTTTTGGAAGAAGCTTATCTAGGGAGCATCGGAATCTGGTGAAGAACTTAAATTATAGTCATTTGAAGGTTGCGTTCTGCTTTTTTCTGATCTTGCCTCGCTCTTATAGACCTCATCATTTGAAATTTGGTTAGCTCTTAGTTGGAGTGTCATTGCTGCCCTTTGGAACCTCATAAATGGTTACACTGCTACCACCACTTTGAAGGATTTTATCTTCCTCATTTTCCTCCTTTGACTGAAAGTTTTCAAGGATTTCAACAACCTGGCTCATAAGAGGTCTGCTTTTCGGGTTTTGGCTAAGACATTGGTATGCTAAAAGGGCCACCTTTGTTGCAGTTTTACTTGAATATTGCCCTTCAACTTTCGGGTCTAAAATTTTCAGAAGTTTTTTATTATGATTCAACAATGGGCGAGCCCATTCAACCAAGTTATGCTCTCGGCTAGGCCTACTCTTGTCTAGTGCTCTCCTACCAATAAGTAATTCCAGTAGCACCACTCCAAAACCGTAAACATCGCTTCGAGCAGTCAAATGCCCTGTTCATATTGACAAATAGGTTAGATAACAGATATAATCACAACTGATATATGATAATAAACACACATGTTAAAGTAGTGAATTGATCATCATTTTTAAAGGACTGTCAAAAGGAGAAAAGTGACAGTTTCCCATACCATAACAAATTAATAATAATATATACTGGACTTCAGAAATAAAGTTTACTAAAATTTGACTCAAGGGAAAAATTCACATCATGTTTTTGGGACAACTTAGCAGAAAGTTTACTTCCACCTTTTCTTTTCCATTAAAAAATGTCTATCAAGAGAATGAAAAAGAAATCGAAAAAGCACAGGTTGTGATTTACAAGACACGGTAAAAAAGAAAAAGATTCAATTTCACAAGTAAAATGGCATACCAATCCTAATATAGTATGTCATAGAACCCCACCTATACAGAGAGAAATTTAGAATATTGAAACTCATGTGCTTGTTACTTGTTTCTTCTTCCTTACTCTTTCCATACAATACCCAGGTTGAAGAAATGAAGAGGATCCAATTTAATACCTCTTCAATTTGGTAATGAAATTCATGCATGCTTACATTTCCAACAATAAAGTACACAAAAAGGCCACTAGGTCAGGATGGTCTTGCAACGGGTGTTTATGTCAACATCAACTCATGTAAATTGCATAAGTATTGATAAAGAAAATACACTTTTATTGTCGATGAAGAACTTTTTATGTTTCAGAAATTTTAGAAAAGTGAAGATAACTGACAAAATAATTCAGCAAAAATAGATTCAAATAACTTACCAGTCATGACATACTCCGGAGCAGCATATCCATATGTGCCCATTACTCGAGTTGAAACATGTGTTTGGTCCCCCATCGGCCCATCCTTTGCAAGGCCAAAGTCTGAAAGCTTTGCATTGAAATCCTGCAGATTTATGCCTCAATATTTAGATAGCTGAAACCTATGCAATCTTTACTTTTATAAAAAGGATGAATTATGATGCTATTGAGTAGGACAGACAACTTTTCTTCTTCTGCTTGATAAATTTAATATTCTACTGGAGATTGAAAGTCGATAAATATGGTTTTCGGGGATAAGATTCCTCCAAAAAAAATTCAAGACAACACCAACTACATGACAGCAGAAAGACATATTAACGAAGAAAAGCTCAGCAAACTCTCTACAGTTGACAGTAATAACCATTAGCTGAGACCATAAAGATGCTAAAATAAACTTCATCGACTGTTCAAGTGTCTAGTAAGTCAGGTTGAACAGAAGAATGACATTAGTTATGGATATGATAACATTTCGATTTTTTCCTTTTAATAAAACAAAAAGTTGAAAGCAAAACTTATTCCACATTAGAAGGCAACACACCGCATCTAGCAAGATATTTGATGTCTTGAAGTCGCGATATATGATAGGCCTTTCTGCACCATGAAGAAAAGCAAGCCCTCTTGCAGCATGCAAAGCAATCTTCATTCTTTTAGACCAAGTCAATGTTGAGCCCGCTCCTACCATCAAGAAACAATGGGATGATTAGGACTCTATAAGAGGAAGTTTCCTTATCAGTATTTTCCTTAGTATACCATTAAATTGATTTATTCAATGCACTAAAATAATTGAATGGCAAGAATCATTAGAAATGGGACGCTAAGCACATGCATTGATGATAAGATGCTGCTTTGGCCTATTTGCTATTATTTTTTTTATAAAAAAAAATGATTTATTTATTTAGAGGTTATGTAAAGCAAAAGTTATTTTTAATTTGGTTGCAATTTAAAACAGTTACAATTATAGTTTCTTTCAGAAAGTGAAAGAAACTACTTAAAGTAGCTTCTCAAAATAATCAGAAATATGAGTGTTTGGATTCTAATTTCTTTCTGCCAAAACTTTGAATAAATGCACTATATAGAAGGATTTTCGTTCAAAATAGGGGACTGTTCTTTAAAAAAATCTGAAACAATTATGTTCATTATCTTATTATTATTACCATGTCAAATTTCAAAAGAGGACAACTGCAACTGAAACAGTTTTTCGAACATCCTGTTTACCTTTTATATTTCATCAAGCAAAAAGGAAGTACATCATAATCGTGTAGGATGTCAAAGGATAAATATTAAGGTGTTAAAATTTTGGGACCTTGGCTGCCCCCCAAGCAAACTACATATGGTACCAACTACCAAGGCCACCGACATAGAAGAGACAGAGGGCCAGAGAAAGAGGGAGAGCTGGAAGATGGTCTATACCATTTTGAAGCAGAAAGAAGGTTGAGCATAATAGTTGATTAACTAGTCTTTTAGATATAAAAATAATTAAGACGTAGTCAATGGCAATATTAAGCACAATTGACCCAGTACCAGTTACAAATATGTTAATTATGTGAGTAATCCGGTTTCATTGCATAACCCTAATACTACTCAAAATTTAAATATTTGAATCTTACTGCGAAAAAGATGTTTCTCCAAGCTGTCACTAGCCATGTATTCATAGACCAACAACCGGTGTTCATCCTCACAGCAGTATCCAAATAGCTTTACGAGATTCGGGTGACTGAATTGACCCAAATAGTTAACTTCAGCCTGCAATACAAACAAAATCAGACCATTTAAGTTTGGCCCTGTTCACTGCTCACTTGCATAAAATCTTTCTCACCACTCTAACTATCAACTGTCATTGTTCAATCATAAAATAACTGTATTTGGTTTCCCACTGGATGATATCAGAATTGATTGATTTGGCCTCGTTTGTTTGCTTTCAGTCGGGCAAAACTGATTTTGACACCAAACCTAAGTTTTACTAGATGTGATAAAATTGAGTTGGGATCCTCACCATTTTTTTTGAGGAAATGGAGGGTTCCAATTGGAGATAGAAAAAGACAAAAAGTAAATAATTTACAATAATTCTCACATCAAACTTGCTTCTAAAGTAAAAACATTCATATAATGTTCGGTTCAACTTATAGATGAGCCAAAGTTGATTCTAGAGATGTATAATTGCTTTTATAATGCTTGGTTTCTCTATTGTAGGATTGATTTTGCCTCCAGAATCGATTCTACTTGAAAATAGATATTATTATTAAAGCTTCTAATTCAGAATTGTTTTTTACACTTGAGTATATTGTTCAACTCATTTTTACATGAATGTATCCGAACATAAACTATTTTACCTTCAACATGATTTTAGCCAGAATCAATTCATTCAAAAACCAATTTTTCTCACCGCACCAACTTTTAATTCAATCTAAACCAAACCAACTTAAAGCACAAATTAAAAACAAAACCATTAATGTGTAACATAAAACAAACATTAAATTCAATTATGAGGAATGCTAGACATTAAACACTCAACCCTTAACACCAACCCTAACCCTACATAAAACAACTAGTAATTTATTGCGTTAACCAAAATATGAATTGGAGAATGTTAAATAACGTACCAGCCATTCACGATCGCCTTGAAATCCTTCGCGGTTAAGTTCTTTAATGGCGACTTCAGTGGAATTATAACCAGCCCTTACACTATCATCTATAACACCTTTATACACAACACCAAATCCACCTTCTCCTAAAATGAAATCGGGACGAAATTGTTTGGTAGCGAGTCTCAATTCGTTGTAAGTAAAAATGTGAACGTTGCTGTATCCAGCACCTTCGCGAAGTTCTTTGATATTCATGGAACCGGTACCTAATGGAGTCGTTCGTGCACCGGAATCATTTCCAACTGAAATCGGAATCGAATTATATAATCGATTAATCAATTAATCAACAAAAAAAAAAGAGAGAGAGAGAAATGGATCGTAATTACCTGCGGATTTAGGTTTAGAATCGGAAAGAGAAATGTGATTATGTTCTTGTTCAATGATGCTGAAGCAAATCCCCATGAATCTGGATCTGAACCGAAATCACAATCACGACATTTCGATGATTCTGTGTGAAAAAGGAAAAGGAATGGAAGTGGATTTTGAACAGTTAAGAGAAAGAGAAAGATAGTGAAGAAAGAAGAATGATTCAAACAGTGAAGGCGAGGAAAGCGCCAAACAAAACGTTTTCTAATCAATCAATCCTTCTCTCTCTCCACATTTGCTTCCATTTCTGTTATTTCAAACAAAATGTCTTTCACTTTAAGTTATTTCCACTTTTGCCATTTCTTTCTTTTTAATAGATATCGGTCGGGTCCAACTTAACAATTTCGACTTCAAAATAAATAAAAATTTCTATTGTTTTTAAATATAGGAATTCAAATGTTTGGAAAATGAGGAGAAACCTAAAGTCCAAAACATATTTTTTTTTAGCTTATAATATGCAATATCCCTACCAACTGAGATAAACTCACGGGATTGATAAAGACAATGTTATTGCGGACATTGATGTTGTTGGGTTGAGTAACATTGGGTCCAATGATAAAGACAATATTGTTGGGCTAAATGACATTGAGCCCAATAAAAGGGGCGAAGGGGTAAGGAACAAGAAGAATGTTGTTCACACTTCACTTAATGCTAGGAAACACCAGTAATTTACCAATATAACCTCATCGGTAATTAGCTGTTGATGGATTTTAACCGACGGTAGTTAATTGTCGATGGACAATTACGTCTTTTTCTGATGTATTTCAGCCTTGTTAGAAGTGTATACAGCAATTTTCAAGGATAATGGTGTATAAGATGTTGACAATATTGTGGAATGGTTGTTGACAATAACGTAGAAGGGGGTGTTGTTGGTAATAATCCAGGAAATTCTTGTTGAACATATTGGATTGGGCCTACTAGAATGGACAAGGTAAAAGAACTTACAATATTAGGGAAATTGCTCTTTGGGCGCCATGGTTTGATCTCAAGCACCCTGAATGAACCATTTTATTCCTAATGGTAGTCATCTATTGCTCACATGATTATAGTATGAAATTTCATTCTCATATACGACACTTAACTGTCGTATCAGATGTGTTGATATATTAGATAGCTTACTTGTACTACACATTATTCACTCACCACCTTCCATGCCCTATTCCATCCATCTAAAAATTTGTATTATATTTTTTTGTTGCAAAAAGTGTGTCTCGAATCATTGAAGAAGGATTTCTGGAACACTCAATTGATGTCAAGATACATGTTTTATATTTTTTATTCTGATTGCATTGTTGAATTTTTTTCCTGCCATTTTTTGTTGGAGTTCACAACCATTCGATGATGGATACAAAGTTAGAAAGGTCACCTTCATGTAGGGAGATTGATTGTGAAATACAATAAAGTTGTTTCTGATCTGACAAAGAGCTATATGCATCCTAATCACATCTTGAAGATTTTAAAGGATAAAAGAAAACATAATTTGACGAATACAAAACATGTGTACAATGCACGACAAAGGTTCATAAAGTCAAGTCAGTATCTGTTCAAATGCCTGGAGGAGCACAGATATGTTCACAAGTGTACAGTGACGGATCCAATAATTTTTATATGCGAGGCATGATGATTTATTTATTAAGAAGTTCACACAAAAAGAGAAAAGCTATGAACATGTCAAAATCTATGGGGCAAATTATAGCATCAAGTAGAATCAATTATGGAGGCAGAATCAATCCTACTCAAAAGCAACCAAACATGTCAAAATCAATTCTACTGCTCCATAATCAATTTTACTCAAAAGCAACAAAACATGTTAAAAGCTGCAAAAGTAAGTAATGTACATCAAAAAAATCTATGGGGCGTTTAAGGTAAATTATCCCCTTCCGATTGATTTTTTTCATACGTAAGAGTAAAAAACTGATTTTACCAAGACATCAAAGGTAATTTATGAAAACAAAGTTTAATCAATTAGATCAAAATAAAATGTGAATTAATTTACTTTTGAAATATTCAAAATATCTAACAAACATTCAAAAGTTTAAAAAAAAAAAATCAAAATAATTTTTTTGGTTAAACATCATCAAAGTGATGCAGAGGTATATGAAACGGTGTTGAAATAGTAATACTTAATACATTGAAATTAGTGTAGCAAGTTAAATGAACCAAAGACACGTATAGATAAGAGGTCTACCATTCACATCACAACCTCACGATTATCGTGTTATCGCATTGTTGCACATTTAGACTTATATGATTTTTATAAGTGCTCCATAGACCGGTCATAATCTCATGCATACTGCCCGACTTTACACATAAGGGCTTATGGCACCCGTTGAAAGCTTGCATGCACTATACCATAAGAAGATTTATATTATACTAGAAGAATATATATACCCAGAACTAAAATAAACTCATGAGTAAAATAAATCACGATCCAACATGGGCAAACAAGCAAAGTGTAAACAATAAAATGCTTATAATAAAAAAACTTATTATACTGTACCAAAAAATACTTATAATTTCTTAATTAAATCTCACAACTACTCTATCAAACAAGCTTTAATTAATTTAACCAATTATGATTGGTTTAATTGATTAAGAGTTGACTCACACGTAAGGTTGCAAGTTCTACTTCTATTATCAGCCGATATAATAACCTCTTTAATGAATGATTTATAAATACATTTGTAAGTGTTCTATTAGCCTCGAGGCTTGTCCTGACCTTTAAGAAAGTATAAATTCTCATAATTTTATTTTGAAGTCAATTTATATTTTTTTAACGGCAAAGTGAATTATATTAAAACAAAGAGAGAGTTGAATAACCAGTAATAATACAAACAAGGTATCTTTTCTTCCTAGCTGAAAGCAACATTCAAAAGAAAACTATAATACCCTCAACGACCTCTTCCATCCTTGGAATTTCTTGCGTCACAAATTTTTCAAAGAATTGTGTGTCAAAGAAGAATTAAGCATTTCCAATGTTTCTTACCGAAGGAGGAGGATACAAAGTAATCGAAAAGGGAAAGTATGTTCTGGGAAAAATCACCCCATTCCCACCCACTTGAAAATTGTATACCATATATACAACAGAAGTAAAATTGCGAGTATAAAAAAGATGACCCTCTCCCTCTATTTTTTCCGAACACCACGCACAATCCGCAGCTTTCCCACCAACCACCACTAAGGATACCTTGGAAAGGGCCAGTGCAAAAATTTGATTGAGAAGTTTCTGAAACGGTCAATTAAAATCCAAATAGTATTTGCTAACTATGAGCAATAAGAATATAGTAGCTCAAATCAATATTACATGAATCACTACTACTTGTTATGGCTTCACAGGTCACAACCACCATTCAAAGTTCAAACATATGTCTCTATTCCCCTCAAAAGCCAAAAAACATGTCTCGATGACGATTATAAAACATCTCATTAATATGTTTACAATAATATAAACTAATGACCTTTGCATCAACTTCAAAAGTGCACGTGTAAAATCAACTGCTAACGTCGTACGCACAGGTGCGTGCAGCAGAGCAGGGCACATACACCAATAACTGAGAGAGAGTGAGTGTTTTCAGGGAATCAATGCACATTCACTTTTTATCCTTTGAGTGTTGTCTTTCTGATTTTTAGAAGAAAAAAAAAATATCATAAAGTTTGGATTGAAAGTAATTAAATTTTGGCCGAGAATTGTTTCATCTATAAATGAAATTCAGATTCTTTTGAATGATTAATTATTTAGTGCAACTTATTAGTATAACTTTTGTATTATGATAAAATATTTATTCAACATTCCCGTTCAAAGCATCTCAATATGTTCACCATGAACAGATGACCTTTGCATCAACTTTCAAAATGCACAAGTAAAAACTAATTAATTTTTAAGGAATCTTATAAATAGGTGCTCTTAGGAAACCTTCTAAGTAGGTGGACATTACTTTTTTTTTTAGGGTTAACATTTCGATTTTTATAGAAGAAAAGCTTCGATGATCTAAAATTCGATCAAAAAATAAGTAAAATTTACCGATATTTGTTCCACTCATAAATCTAACTCATTTTCTGGTTTAGACAGATGTTACTTAAACTGGTGCACATTACATAACTATAATAATGAGGCATGGTATAATAAGTGATGGAGTCATTTAGAGTCTTGTGTGGGCATGTGCCTACACTATTAATTTCAAATTCAGTAGTATATAATGATGGTATTAAACCAATTATATGCCGTCATTACTATGTAAAAGAAAGTACTCATCTTACCAAACTAAAGTTAGTTCAATAATTTTTTTTTTTGAACAAATCAAAATGAGATAAATTATGAAACCAACGGTGATACCTCCCGTACAAGGTGTGCAAAAGGAGAAACACCGAAAATATTTACAGAGTTAAGGTGCTAAACAAAGGGCACCAACCAAAAGACAAAAAATTACATAAGAACACCCATACAAAGAACAGAGTGTTGCCACCAATCGTGTTAAGAATAAACAAAATTCGGTTGCTTAGATTTAAGCCAAAGAAAGGAGTGCAGCTTCACCTTTTCTTTAAGAGTAAAATTATTGGAAACCGTACCATTAAATATCCGATTGTTCATTTCCTTCCAAATCACCCAAATAGTGACAAACCAAATAATCGTGAAGAATAAATGAGAATAAATTGGCATACCCGCCATCTTAGTAAACTGTTGAAAGTGATGTCGAAGCTCACCGTCAAGCACAAACGAAATGCCTAACCAATTACAAATAACAGCCCAAAGATCAGTTGATAGAGTGCACTGAAGAAAAAGATGATTCACCGTTTCATTGCAAACGCAACCAAGCGCACACGCCATATCTGTAGAGGAGAGAACACCACGCAAAGCAAGGTTGTCTTTCGTAGGAATACGGTTACGAAGAAGACGCCACACCAGCAAGGAGACCTTTAATGGGACATGCTTTTTCCAAACATCATCAACGAGAGACCTGTCCACCATGTTACTCGTAGTTGTAAGGAAGCGGTAAACGCCCCTAACCGTGTAGCCATGAACAGGGTCTAACAGCCACTGCCAAGTATCACAAACAGAATCCTGCAAAACAATGTTATGAAATAGCAAAGAACACTCCCTCACAGATTCCTCCTCCCACGCAAATAGACGACGTCTCCACACCCACGCCCCTCCATCACTACCCAAGCCGCGACCCACCATCTCCCCCACCGAACACTCCTTTTCCACCGCCAAATTAAAAAGGCGAGGAAACTTCAAACGCAACGGCACATCTCCTATCCATCTATCATACCAAAACAAGGTATTTCTCCCATCTCGTACCACCCGCCTAATATTATCTTCGAACCAATTCCCCACACCCTCACCAATCCCCTCCCGTAATCGACACATCATCCTCCACCACGCCGAAGAATCACTACCACCCTCCCTAATCCGCCCCCCAACCTCACCATAACGGGATTTCAACACTCGATACCATAAGCCCCCCTTCTCCGTCAACAATCTCCAACACCACTTGCCCAAAAGAGAAATATTAAAGGCTCCCATCCTCCTAACCCCCAATCCCCCCTCTTCCTTTGGTAAACAGATGGAATCCCATTTAATTCAAGATATTTTCCTATTAACCTCACATCCCCCCCAAAAAAATCTTTTAAAAATAGATTCAATAGAAGAAATTATACCTGCAGGAGCTTTGAAAAAGGAAAGAAAGTAAACCGGTAGAGAGGACAAGACAGATTTCAGAAGAACCAGACGACCACCATAAGAAAGGAATTTATTACTCCACGATGAAAGGCGAGCCACAATTCAATCCACAACCGGTTTCCAAAAACTCAACTTCCTCGAATCACCACCAATAGGAATACCCAAATAAACAAAAGGAACAGTTCCTCTACGACAATTCAACACCGACGCCGCCTCCACCAACCAAGAATCAGGAATATTGACACCTGTCAACATGCTTTTGTGAAAGTTAACTTTTAAACCAGACACCTCCTCAAACAAAATAAGAACCGCCCTTAAAGAACGCACATTCAACCAGCTTTTTTCACCAAGAATAAGGGTGTCGTCCGCGAACTGAAGGTGACTTAGCCGGATTTCACTACCATTTCCTATGCCAAAACCGTGATACATATTTGCTCCTACCACCGCATTCATCAATACGTTAAAACCTTCAGCTGCTAATAAAAATAAGAATGGCGAAAGAGGGTCCCCCTGACGAAGGCCCCGCTCCATAGGAAACTCTTCCGTCGGACACCCGTTGACAAGAACCGACGCCATTGCAGTCCCTACACACTCAGAAATCCACTTCCGCCACAGAGTTGGAAAATTCATATTCACCATCACCGAATCAAGGTATTTTAAATCAACCGAGTCATATGCTTTTTTAAAATCAACTTTGAACATGAGCAGCTCCTTATTCTTACGCTTCGCCTCATCAACCGCCTCGTTACCTATCAAAATGCCATCTAAAATTTGCTTTCCTTTGACAAACGCCGATTGAGAGTCTGAAATGATACTACCAATAACCGTCCGTAAACGATTAGCCAAAACCTTCGCTAACACCTTATACATACACCCCACAAGAGAAATAGGACGAAAATCATTTAGACTTTGAGGACTATGCACCTTTGGAATTAAAGCTATAAATGTAGAATTTAATCCCTTCGACAATTTCCCATTGCGGTGAAACTCAGTTAAAAAGGTCATAAAATCAATCTTCAAAATATCCCAAAATTTTCTAATAAAATCAAAGTTGATTCCATCCAGTCCCCGGCTCTTAAACCCATCACAATCCCAAACTGCCTTTTTTACTTCCTCTAAAGAAAACGGTCTTGTTAAATTACCAGCTTCAGCATAAGAGAGTTTGCTAAACTGAAGTCCTTGAATACCTGGCCGCTCCACCCCTACTGCCTTAAAATGAGTTGAAAAGTGATCAAAGACTGCCTTCCGAATGTTTTGAACCCCTTCCACCGTAGTGCCATCTACGGCCACCGTGTTAATTGCATTGTGACGCCGCCGGTTAGCCATTACGCCATGAAAAAATTTGGTACTAGCATCTCCTTCCTCTAACCACTGCAATCTAGTTCAATAATTTAATATCTCATTTATTAATAAATTCAACAATGAATCATAATATTAGATAAGAGTAGTTTTGTAAGAGTGTATTTACTTCTCTTTGATTTATATATTCCTTCTAATCCTTTTTATAAGAAACAAAATACATAAACCATTAAGACCAATGAAAAACATTGAAAATAGTTATTTTTCATTTAATACTCTTACAAATTTAATCGGACTTCATGGATACCCTCTTTTTTTTTTGTTGATAGACGAAATGACAAGAGTCATTGTACGAACAAGTAAATTAGTTGGGGTTCGAACCCCAATCACGACATCTAGACTATCAATTTCGGCATTTTTTTTTGTCTATTGATGTAGGACTTCTGGACTTGATACTCCTATATTAATTACTCTTAATTTCAATAACTATTTTACTTTTAATGTTCTTTCTCGTATTTAAATAAGGACACAAATGAAATTAAATTATAACACATTTGAAAGTTTGTCAATATTTTTGATAAAAAGAACGAAAAAATATTGACACTTTTGTTCTTTATAAAAAAGATCTGAAGAAGTATAATTGTAGATGTTTATTTTACTTTCATCTTAAACAAACTCAAATAGTAAGTTTTTTTTTGTTGGTAAAATAGTAATTTTAATGTTACAATGTATGAATATTGCTCACACAATCTAAAACTTATGGCTCTACCACGGCGTACAATATACCCAATGGATTCAAGTGAAACCCCTCTTCTTTTTTTAAATCTACAGCAATTTTTTATGTTATTTTATTCTTAAACCCCTCAAAACGTATGCCTTTCACAACTCTATTTATTTAGTTTTTAAATATGTCCAATGACAGCCAGTTATGCAAGATTGTAATGTAATTAAAATGAAAATATTTGGATAAAATAGCGTGGATGTAACATGGTTTTCGCGGTGGCTACATCGCGAGAAAAATGCGTTGCGCGAGAGCTGAATTCAACTGCCCTATGTACGAGGACATTTGTATTATATATATGTTGGTGGGGAAAACTTCTGTCTTCTAGTATGCAATGTGCATATCATTTAGTTAGCAGTGGTTTGTTATTATGTGAGGACTTTTTCTTACTAATTATTGTGTACCACTCAAAATAAAATAGCCATGCGAATAATTAAATTACCAGCAATCTTCTCCAGGTACAACTCCTGATTTTTTAGGTGAACCCGTAACCTTTGAAAGGTTTAAATGAGCACCAAACTATTATCACTAAGTTACAATAGGTTATCTCTAAACTATGATAGATTCAACAATTATAACTAGGGTAAATCCCACATTTAGGGTTAATAATCAATCAGATTGAATCATTTTATGAACATTCATATGCAACTATAAAGCATTAAAAACAAGTTATATTTATATAAAACTAAATGGAATAATCATATTTAAATGTATGAGTCATGCTAACCGGTACCTTAGAGCACTGATCAATGATACCAAAAAAGGAAGTTATTATTAAAAAATTAATCTTCTTTGACTTTTTATGGATTAACTACACAATTTTCAATGTAATAACTACTATATAATTTCCATTTTTGTATCCATGACGAGTGTATGGGATACCGGTTAACATTTCCTTTTTTACATGGTTCAAACAATTTATTGAGAGGGCCATCGAGATGACCTAACCTTAGGAGTTTAGATATTCATGTTTTTCTAAACACAAACAAAATAGTATGTAAAGAAATACATAAATGGTGAACAACTTTAGTTGATTCCTCGCCTCCGGGATGCCTCCGATCGTTGGGAAATCACAATTTCTCCTTCTTCTCTTTGTCTGAGCATGTTTATAAAGTGAGACAATGGTTCTTTATTTACAGGCGAGCAACTCCCTAGCTTTCTGGAATGCATCGTGTCATGGACAATAGCTGACTCCTTAGCTTTTCCTTCCAATGGAGGGACACATAACTAATAGCACGCATCATGCCTCTTTCAGTAGTTGACGCATCATGCCTCACCAAAATGCATGTAGTGACTATACCCCAAGAAATCACTTTAATAATCTTGTAAAAACATATTGCACGATCACAAAGTTGTCGATTTGGTTGCATTGACACGTTCCAAGACCTTATATGGGAATTTAAAAGATATTTCCCCCTTCTCTAAAAAAATATATTTTCCCCTTAAAAGAATTTAAACGATATTTTTTATTATAATTTACTACACCACTATTTTAAAAAGTATATAAATACAAATAAATTAGACTACAATTTATTTCTTTTAATGGTTGAGCTAAGACAACGTTTAAAAATATGACCGCTCGGCCCTAGTTTTCTCTCTCTAGGTTTTGTCTTACAGTTTTGTCATTGAGGGGTGGTTTTGGGTTAATTCTTGACCTGAAATCACCCCTCTTCATCTTTTTCTCTCTATTTCAATCTAAATAAGTGATTTACATATAGATCTAGGTTTTGTTTCTTTGTGATTTCATCATCTAAGTGTGGAGGTTTGTTGTTCGTCGTCTTGTGCGGCATTGTTTGATTTTTCGTCTTCGTGCGGTGTTCATTTGATTCATATTGAAATATCGATTATTCAATCAAAGATTTGGGCGTCAACGTTGCAGATCCGAAGGCCATGAATATTCCAGACACTTTAATTTTATCATATATTTTTGTAGGCATTATGCCGTTATATGCTATTAACTTGGATGTTGTGAGTTTGTTCACATATTCATTCTTTACGTTTTTAGTAGTATTGAATGATGTAATCTTTAGATTTGAATAATATCATTTTGTTTTTGTCAAAAAAAAAATACCGCGCATACAATTTTTTTCTTTTTGAAAGATCATAACATTTTATTTGGCGTGCTCTGTTCACTTCCTTTGCAAGTGCGCCATTTGAAATGGTGTGCTCCAATCAGTTGTCAACATATTTATGTATTTTAATGTTACTTAAACACTATTTTCTGGTCACACGACCAGTATCTTAGGTTATACTCCCATTTTTAATTACAAGTAAAATTGACTTTTTAAATTCATTCAATCAATGTATGTGGAGATTAGAAAAAGAGGGAGTATATTATAGTTTTGTTGTACGGTGTTGTAAATCCTCTGATCCATCATAACTCTTTTCCTCTTTTGAATTCTTAGCAAGTGTCCTTAGGGCACTTGTTAGCATAACCCTAATTTTAATAAGAGGTGCAATATTTTTAAAAAAGAATAATAAATGCATCTAGTAATTTGTAATGAGTCTTATATTTAGGGATAAATATTTATCAAGAGTAAGTGTCTCCTCTTTAGAAACTATTATCAAGAGTCGTATCTATTTGATGTGGGACTTGAGTTTTTTCCAATACACTCTCTCACACCAGTGACCGAGCCATAAATCTTACAGAGCTTGAACAAAATTTTGATCGCAAATTCACATGTGACATAATATATAAACAGTCATAAATCGAAATAAAAGAGACTCGTCATTTTGTCAATAATAGTACAATTTGAATGAGAGAGATGAAATATAACTTGTCATTAGTGTGCTAAATAAAATTAGGAGGTAAATGCCTTTTTCGATACCTTTTTACACGGTGAATGTTATGTTCAAATTATAGAAACGTGTCAATAATAGTACAATTTGAATGAGAGAGATGAAACATAACTTGTCAATAGTGTGCTAAATAAAATTAGGAGGTAAATGCATTTTTCGATACCTTTTTACACGGTGAATGTTATGTTCAAATAATATAAACGTCATCAAGTGACTTGAATATCTTCCGCTCGATGTAACATATAATCACGTCATTCAACCACAACACAACTATAATCAATTTTTAGAATAAATTCTTGAAGTGGGATCGATCCCCCCTACCATTTTTTTAATATTTCGATTGCATTATTAATAATATGTTATTCAAAAAAATTGTTCTTGCAAACTACCATCCCCATGTTATATTCAAGCAAATGAACCACTATCTTTAATAATTTTATTAATTTTTGAAACTGTTTAATATATATTCCATAAATATTTGGTACCCCCAACTAAAAATCTTAAAATCCGTCATTGTTTTAAGACATTGTTTAAACATCCAAAAATTGTAATTTTTATATTGAAAATTGTGTAGTTATAACTTTTACATATATTTAACTTATATTTTTAAAACAAAATTTCTTTTTGTAGGTTCTTTAAACAATATCTTAGAATACTCGTTAACAAAAACCCAATTAATAATAGTCATAACATTTCAGACAAGCTTTTTATTACCTGTAACTTTTGTAAAGTGTTCTTTGTAATTAAAGATGAGGAAGGGAAAGTACGAAAATCACCACATGTAATAAATAACATCACCATCACTATTAATTAATAATGGTATGCACGTTGCATGGCACAAGTGTTCCCCCACGAGCAGCCTATAATACACAGTGGACTCTCACTCTAATTCAATTCAGCTCTCGTGCAAAGCATTTCTCTCGCGCAACGCATTTCTCTCGCTACAAATGTAACAGCCTCATTCATTTTCTTCAAAAAAAAAAAAAAAAAATCTCACTCATTTATTTTTTTAATACTAACAAGGAATAAATTTATAAGAAAATACTAACAAGTGCTCTAAAAAATCTTTTAAAGAAGAAACTTTATCTCAAAAATAATGCATCCAACACAATGAAATGTCGTGTACTTAAGGAACTAATGCTTCTAAATACTTGTTAGTATGACCCTGGTTTACATAAAACTTAATTATTAATGCTTCTTCGCACTTGTTAGTGTGACCCTGATTTACATAAAACTTACTTGTATGTACTTAGGGCACTAGTGCTTCTAAGCACTTGTTACTATGACCCTGATTTACATGCGTGTAAATTCTTTTTTTTTTTTTTCAAGTAGTTTAGTGGCTAGATTCACACACATTATGTGTAGAAAAGTGGATAATTCAGAGTTCGAACCCTGACCGCTGCACAAATTATCTCTGATAGCTACCAATTAAATTACACTTACGGAACTTATGTAAATTTATTTTATACATGTATTTATTGATGTGTCGCCACATTCATTCAATATATTTTAAAACACATAAATTGTCATATTCATTAATTGACGTGTAAAATTGTTTTAAATATAAATAGTAAAATCTTAATAAAAACTTCATTTTTGTTGAATGCAGAAAAATAAGTACATTTTACACATCCAACATGCGGTGACAGATTTAGAAATCAATCAAATGAGGGGTTAGAAAATTTTAATAAAAATTATTATATAAAATCAAGCCAAGAAAATTCATCACAATAAATTTAAATTGTAAATAATACGTGATAGTGTGTGTGCGCATAGGTTTATTAAATATAAATACAAATAATTGTGAAAAAAAAAATATATACATTTTTTAAAAAATAAAAAATTATATATACATCATACATTTATTAGAGGCATGTAAGCGTCCCCTTGGATCCATCCCTGCCAGCGATTAGTGAACTTATCTCTTATTAAGTGGCTAGTTTTCAAACTATATATCATTTTTCTATACATTCAAAATCATATATTGTAGTATTCAAGAAATAAAATAATCATATCTATAAATAGTTGTGAATTGTCTGTAGTTGTTGGAGGAAAATGTTTGATGAGTTTGGTCACAAAATTGAATATCGCATTAAATTTGCGAGCAAGGGATAATCGGTCTGGCTATAGGTAGAACAATTTAGAGGATAAAATATGTTCAGAAAAAACACCAAAACTTTACATGAGTTAAATTCCGTCAACAACACAATATTCAAGTTTACTTAAAAAAAAAACACAATATTCAAGTTAAATTGTTTTAGATTTTGGTATATATATTTTGCTTGAATTTGTTCGAATTGAACCATATATTTTATTTGACGAATATTTTTAGAATTGAACCATATATATCAATTATATTTCAAAAGATTATGTAAAATAAAAGTTAGCTAGGCAGCTGGAAAATTATATACGAGGACATATTTTGTGATTTTTTTTTTTTTTTGACAGAACATATTTTGTGAACTTGTCATTAGAATTTTGTTCTCAATAAATGAAAGACAAAGACCAATATTTTAATAATATAACCAATCAGGAGCGCAGCCTTCACCTATTGAAATTTAGCCCAATAATTAGGCAAATTCTATGGTACATCTAAAGATTTGAGTGTATTGGTACACCAAATCATTAAATTAATAGTTAAATGTGCTATTTTTTGAAGAGAAAAATTATTTTCTATCACTTATAATTATAATAATTAAATCTTATTTATCAAAAAGGCCGACGGAATAAAATTTAATTTTTTTGAATTTTTAGTACTCATAATAGATAATTTTGATTATTTTTTACAATAAAATGTAAAAAAATTAGTATGATTTTTATAAACAATGAAATGATATTTTCTAAATTACAAATATCAACAAATAGCTCTTTATTTCATAAAAATGATAGTTAATATATAGATTTTTAAAATTAAAGTACGGTACACCTTAATTTGTGGGTGTATAGTAGAAGTTTCGCCAATTATTATATTTTTTATTTAATTTGAATCACATCGTATTTAAGTTTTGTACCAACTCAACTCAACTCACGGTGCAAAATAAGGCACACACTATACAAATTAAAACCTTGTAGTTGTACATATTGCTAAGCCACATATTGGAGCATCGAACAAACTTTGTGAAGCAATTTAAAATACTTTACCACTGAACTAGAAGTATGAGCATGTCATTTGTTGGTACAAAATAACATTAGTGAACTATAAACCATTTTTTATGTGAAACTTTATGCAACTATTTAAAATAATAGTTATTTGATAGAATAAAAAATGACAAAAATATAAATTTTGTAGTTTAAGTAAATTGTAAAATAAACTTCAAGGGTCAGTCCGGTGGTAAAATGACATGTCTTGAAGTTGAATGTTTTGAGTTTAAAATCTGGTAGTACACTTAAAGAGAGGTAAATATAAATATATTTATAAGTGCTTTTGAACTATAGGGTCTTCCCTCTCTTGTATTGAGAGATCTTTCATTCGCCCTAATTTTTTATTATTAAAAAGTATATGGTAAAATAAGAAGAATAATATATGGTAAAATAAGAAGAATAAATTACTGCAATAAAACTGTACATCTCTCTCATCTATATATATATATATATATATATATATATATATATATATATATATATATAGCTACTAACTTACACCCACCTAAAAACATTAAGATGCAAGTTAGCAAACTACGCTCACCTAAAATTGTTAAGGTGCAAGTTAACAACCTATACCTACTTGATTATTTACACTCATTTTTATAAGTATTATTAAGGTGCAAGTTAGCAACCTTCACTAATTTACATCCACTTTTATCATTCCAAATATTATTTCCTTAAAAGTTTGTCTTTATTGCATGTTTTGTACTTAAGCATGTCATTATCTTTTTTGTTTCTATTTGAAATTAATTAGAATATAAACAAAAGAGCAATGATATTTGAACAACTATTTGGTACAAATTTTTTGACAACCTTCTTCTTCTCCCTTCTCATTGGTCAAAAACAATGGAGAGAAAAAAAAAGAAAGAGAGAGAGTAATAATATAATGTGAGTATGAGAGAGAAAGTTGTCTAAAAGTTGTCACTAAATGATTGTACAAATATCATTTCTCTAAACAAAATGGTATTTTAGTAAATTATAAATGGATGCAGCTTGCTAACTTGCACCTTAATGTTTTTAGAGGGTGTAAGTTAGCAACTCTATATATATATATATTTCAAAGTTTAAACTCCTAATTAGGTCCTCACAACGCCGCTGAGAAACAAACTACTCCATTTCATGAAGGGAGTTTCTTTATATACGTAAATGCAACAAAATACACTAACTTATGCTCTAATGATGCATGTTGAGAAATTAAAAAAATATGCTTTTTTTAGGCAACAAAAATAACTTGGGATAATAATATTTTGGTTTATGAATATATAATGAATAGTCACAATAGTCTTTCAATGTATCAAAATCTCAAAATAGTTACCGATTGTGTGCTCTGATAGTCAAAATAGTCTCTTACGCTAAAGTAATCTCTCAATACTCGCAATAACTCTTTACATATAGAGATTGAAATGTCAATAAATAAGTACTTATAAGGACTGATGTGACAATGAGTAAGTACGATGAAAAATACTATTTTCCCGGGTCTTTAAGTACAAAACATCAATCGTTTCGTTTTAATCATTGAATGGATAAACAAAGTTTATTTAATCATATCATTAAAATTTGAGTTAGGGTAAATAACTTATGCATCACAATTGTATAAGAAAATGAACAACACCAAGAGTACATAAGCTAATCATTATATACCTGACCAACATCATCATTGTTCTTTCACCAAAACAAAAGCAAAAAAAAACAAAGAAAAATAGATTCTCAAATTTGCAAAGAAGACTTGACCAAGCAGTAAAAACCAATTTAAAGACGATAAGAAACACAGTGACTTATACACAATTGACCGATGTTAATTTGAAACAAAGGAATACGGAAGAAAAATCTCACTAAAACACTTATTTATTTTAACTTTCAATGGATTTAATATAATAGAGAGAAGTGATAGAGGAGTTCCAATTGTCGAACACTTTTTTTTTTTTTATGAGGATGGAAAAATGGAGTTTGCCACAACAAGGTTTGAATTAGGATACTCTTGGTGTTGCTATACTTAAAATTGTACACTTTTTGCATTAAGATCTAGTAACTTTTTTGAAGGTCGGTGGTCGGACCATTTTTGTTTCTTCAAAAAAAAAAACTTTTTTAAAGGTCTCGACTTTACTTTTTTCATGCTTCTAGCTAAGCCGTTAGTTTCATCCTTCAAAACTCTAACATATATCATGCTCAAATAATGATAAGCTAGAACATATTTATAATCAGCTAAAATACATAATGACATTGTTTGACAAATAAATAATCAATATTGCATTAAACTTTAAAAATAACAACTATATAAAAATGCGACAATTAAAATGGAAACGAGGGAGTGATATCTCTCTTTTTTTCATACGATTTATCAAAAGAGTTATCGAAGAATAATTTTAAAAATTTAGCTTCTTAATTCTTCCACCGTTATATAGGTTTACAAAACACATGACTAAAATACTTTCTTTAATCAATTGCCGTATTGTGACTTGTCATATTGTATTGTTTTATAACCATGAAATTGAACACCCCCCTAACATTATGCCTATAAATTGCGGCATCCAAAACATGGACACGCAGTCCAACTGCCATTGCACCATTGTAAGCTAATAAAGAGAATTTTATTATAAACAAGTTTTGTTAGTCACAAAAAAAGCATGGAGCCTAATTTCTATCTCTCCCTTCTCCTTCTCTTTGTCACTTTCATATCTCTCTCTCTTTTTTTCATATTCTACAAACAGAAATCTCCATTAAATTTGCCACCTGGTAAAATGGGTTACCCAATCATAGGTGAAAGCCTTGAGTTCTTATCAACAGGATGGAAAGGACATCCTGAAAAATTCATTTTCGACCGTATGCGTAAATATTCCTCAGAACTCTTTAAAACATCAATCGTAGGAGAATCTACGGTGGTTTGTTGCGGAGCAGCAAGTAACAAGTTTTTGTTTTCAAACGAGAATAAACTTGTGACTGCATGGTGGCCAGATAGTGTAAACAAAATCTTCCCTACTACTTCTCTTGACTCTAACTTGAAGGAAGAATCCATCAAGATGAGAAAATTGCTTCCACAATTCTTTAAACCCGAAGCTCTACAACGTTATGTTGGTGTCATGGATGTTATTGCTCAAAGACATTTTGTTACTCATTGGGATAATAAAAATGAAATCACCGTCTACCCCTTGGCCAAGAGGTCATATTAATAAATATCTCACGAAACCTTTCATTCATTCTCTTCAATTAATTCGTTTACATGCATGTTTCATTTTTTTTTTTAATTTATTATTGTTGCTTGTCACATACATACATATTAAGTAAATATATAGTATTAGTTTACGTACCTAAGATTAAATTCATATATGAAATATTTTTATTTGTTGATCTTGATTGTTTAGTGAATATCGAGTTAAGTTAACGACATCTTTTTTTCTAAATTGCATTTTAGACATGATTAATTTGTTTGAGTTAAAATATAAATTTCTCAAATTTCATTTCATTGAACTATGAAGATTTAATTGATTTGTCGATAATAACACTCAACAGGTACACCTTTTTGTTAGCTTGTCGGTTGTTCATGAGCGTTGAAGACGAGAATCATGTAGCAAAATTTAGTGATCCATTTCAGTTAATTGCGGCCGGAATCATATCTCTACCAATTGATTTGCCAGGAACACCATTCAACAAAGCTATAAAGGCCTCAAACTTTATAAGAAAGGAGTTGATTAAGATCATAAAGCAAAGGAGGGTAGATTTGGCAGAAGGGACAGCATCACCAACACAAGATATATTGTCTCACATGTTGTTGACAAGTGATGAAAATGGAAAGAGTATGAATGAACTTAATATTGCTGATAAGATTCTTGGCCTTTTGATCGGAGGACATGACACTGCTAGCGTCGCATGCACTTTCCTTGTCAAATATCTCGGCGAGTTACCTCACATTTATGATAAAGTCTATCAAGGTATGTGTATCATTTAATTTTCATACACATCCATTTCCAATTCTCTCTATCTTTCTCTTTGGGATTTCACTCTAAAAATCAATTGTCTATATTGAAACGGTAAATTATACTATTGTTTTCTCATAGGCAAAATGAAGAATCTATGATTTTTGAATAATAGCGATAGTACTTATGCAAACACTTCTTTTCTAATAATAGAAATACTTTTTTGTCTATGCATTTCATCTCAAAACAATGTGAGATTACCTCGAGATTTGTTAATGTGAATAGCTTGTCAGATAATAATACCAAATGTTTTGTTTTTCAATGCATTAATTATACATTTTTTTTTATAAATACTTATTATTTATATTCTTTAAAGAGTGTCTCGTTAACTTTTCTCATTATTTTATTAATCGAAGTTTAAAAAATATTTTCTAAATAGTTAATTTTGTTTTCATTAAACCCAATTAGCGAATTACCCAATGCTCAAATCACATGTCAATACCAACATCACAGTCAATTACCAATAGCTGGCCTAACTTTATGCATGATGTACTATAGCTTAGGGAATATAAGTAACATGCAAGTATTAATAATTTTCAATTTTTTTATTCGAAAAAAAATCAAATTTTTATCAAATAATTTCGTCAGTAGATTTCACACTTTTTCTAAAAAAATTGTGTGTTGTGTCGGTCTTAGAATGACTTCAAAATCTGATGTCGCATTTACGTGAACATTATTATTTTCAAATCAAAGCTTAGAAAAGTAAGAAAGAAAGCAAAGAATTCATTAAAATGAAAAGTTGTTCTTTTCCCTTTTTGTCTTACGTGAGAGTGTCTTGTTTTTATGATTTTCTAAGCTACTTGTAACAAAGTCAACATTAATATCAATAATGGCTTTTTTATGTTTTTTCTTTGTTTCTTTTGGTAAAAGAAAAGTTACGTTTCCTTTTATTTTCATGAAAAAGACGAACATATACTATTTTAAGACAGGAAAGTAAATATTATTTTAATCTATTCTTCCATTCAAACTTCTTTTCTCATCATTGATTTAAAATCCAGAACATACTTCTACAAATATTAAATACTCATCAATGAGATGGTAGTTTTTTTTATCTTTGTTTTAATTTTAAAACACTGTTTTTTCTTTTTGTGTTATTTTTAAAACACAAAAAAATAAAAATAGCAGACAATCATTCACACACAGCACCGAATATTTAAAGCTAACTCTACAAGTCAGAATTTTCAATAAATATGAAGAATGCCTCTTAACAGGAGTATGTCAAACTCTCACCGAATCTCATATGATTCGGTTAATGTTTGAACTTGATTCTCCAAAATAATTTTCAAAGCTGACTTCATTATTTACGTAGGAGTTTATGGGTCTAATTTCGTGCTATTTTTGACAAAATTTGAGTGAGTCCCACTTTAACCAAAAAAGAAAGTCATTCATCCATAGTAATTAGGGTATTTGACCTAAGGTTTGGTATGCGATTTTAAAGTAAATCTTCTACTTTATGGTTCTTATTTCTTTTGAATGTTCAATCAATGTTTATGGGGGTATTGTTTAACATTCTTCTAGTAGAAAAATAGTATTGAAAAAAGTAGAGGATTTACTGTTTTTTTATAATATAAAATCTTTCGAACTCAAAAATTGGATTGGATATTCTTCAGATTTTTTATTCTTTAAATTAAATCTATTTTGTTATAACATTCTTAAAATTAAAAATATATTAATTATATACATTAATTTATCATTTTTAAAAAAATTATTCTTTCAAAAGAATATAAAAGATTTCTCAATTTTTCTTTATATTAATCATAAAACAATTCTTTTTATAAACCTCCTCAAGAAACAATTCTTTTAGGAAACTTCATCATGAAATAAATAAAGATTATACTTAGCTTGTTTGCAATATAGTGCCCCTCAAGTCTTATTCTGTTTTTGCACTCCATCGGTCTTGTCGACTAAGGTTTACTTAGATCTTGAACCAGAATTGATTTTATTTTTAAACCACTGGCTAGAATAAAAATTGAATAACCCTGTCAACCCCAAAAGCAGAATTGGAATTTAGTTTCAACAACTTTTTTTTAAGGAAACTTGTATAACTTGTATATAATTAACGATAACTTGTATAACTTTTTTTTTTAAATAATATTTTCTATCATTTAAAATTATAATAATTTAATATTATTTACTAAAAAGTGCCAGCAAAAGCAAGTGGACAAGATATATGCACACAATTTAATCTGTGTTCCTAATTATATGCCTGTTTAGAGCAAATGGAAATTGCAAAATCGAAACCAGCAGGAGAATTGTTGAATTGGGATGACCTGAAGAAAATGAAATACTCTTGGAACGTAGCTTGTGAAGTAATGAGACTTTCCCCTCCACTCCAAGGAGGTTTCAGGGAAGCCATCACTGACTTTATGTTCAATGGATTCTCAATTCCTAAGGGATGGAAGGTAATTGAACTCATATATCTCTTTTACTTTTTGGTTTCAATCATATATATTTTGTGGGAACTAATTTGATTTATATGTGTAGCTTTATTGGAGTGCAAATTCAACACATAAGAACGCAGAATGTTTTCCCATGCCAGAGAAATTTGACCCAACAAGATTTGAAGGAAATGGACCAGCTCCTTATACTTTTGTTCCCTTTGGTGGAGGACCAAGGATGTGTCCTGGAAAAGAGTATGCAAGATTAGAAATACTTGTTTTCATGCACAATTTGGTGAAAAGGTTTAAGTGGGAAAAGGTGATTCCAGATGAGAAGATTATTGTTGATCCATTCCCCATCCCTGCAAAGGATCTTCCAATTCGCCTTTATCCACACAAAGCTTAAAAAAAAAGATATTCAATTTGGCTTGTACAAGTTGTGGCTGCTGCTGCTGTTACACACACAACACAAGTACATGGTGCATTCCAAATATTTCTCTTCCTGTATTTGTTCTTTTACTTTGTAATATTTATTATCGTGCTTTAAAACCTAAAAAATAAAGTAGTCACAACATATCCAAAGATGTTTTAGAAGACCAGATTTTAAAATGTGACTTACAAAAAAGTTGTACTCATTTTGATTATGGCTTCTATTGTATCTATCCCATACTGAATGATTGATTTCTTTTGTGATTGAGATAAAGTGAACCGAATCTGAAGTTTGATTGGTTTCATTCGGTTCTTTAGAGTCATTATGTGAATTTGATACAATAAACATCTTTTTTTTGCAAAACCTAGCTATGTTTTGTTTCATCGTATTTACATTCTTTCGATGATTCTCAAGTATTTCCTCTGTCCCAAAATAATTAAAATACTGTGTCATTTCACACATATTAAAAAATATATAAATGAAAGAGAGAGCATAATATTTTTTCAAAAATACCTTTTCCATGTATTGGTGTATTTATCAAGAGATTGCTATTTGTCCAAAAAGATATTATCCCGAAATGTTTCGGTAAACAAGGAAAGTAACAAATATCATTTAAGAATTATATTTGGCAATTACACGGAAGTTAACATGGCACCATTGTCTTCTTCAAAAACAACATTGCACCATTGTGAAACTTTAATCGCACTCCAAAATTTCCTACCTTAATTTTCTATTTCCAAACATTGATTTTCCAAATTCTACATCAATCTTGAAGGAAAATTGTTCTTAATGCATCTAGTGTTTGCTCACATACACCTCAAATTTATCAAAATACCCCGGTGTGAAGAATACTCGTGATCAATCTTTGAGGTGGAGTTGCAAGGTGAAGGCATACTGTATGTACGCATTTGAAAGTTGAGGTAGAGAAAGCTCGATTTGAGGTGGAGTTGATGACACAGAGAATGGGCCTTGGGTGTTATGCTCTAGTTGTGAGCATGTGAATTCTTCATGAGGACGAAAGGCATTGTGGGGTTTGAAGAATGTATGACATGACTTGTGGAATTACCGGAAAAGGCCAATGGTAATTGGAGGCAAGTGAATATTCGGGAGGCCCGGTTTGATCACTCTGGGGGCCGAAGAGGTTATGGTGGAGACTTGTGGAACTACCTAAAATCCTAGTGTGGTTGGATGCAAGGATCTTCAAGAGAGCGGGAGGCATTCCGAGGGTTGAAGAGGTACAAGGGTGGAAGCTTGTGGAGCTACTTGGTGTAGTTGGACGCAAGGAATAAGACTTGGAAGCTTGTGGAACTACCGAGGGTGGTTGGATGCAAGTGGAGGTCGGTGTGTGGATCAAGGTTCAAGCGGGGCTTTGGACTTGATTGGTTTTGTCTTGGGGAATAATTCAAGGCAAGGTTAAGGAGATTGGTGATTGATGGTTAAAGTGGTCTCATCATCAATTTGAAGGCAAGGTGGAGAATGTTGTAAAGTGCCTTCAATTTGTGTTTTAGAAAACAGAGAAATCGTGACACAATTTCATAGGCGTGTCACGATTTTGCAATGCCGTGAGCATGTTTTGCAGGGTGTCCAATCGTGACACGATTTTGGGGAAACGTGACACGATTTTCGTCTTGCTTGGCAAGTTTTCAGGATAAGGTTGGTCGTACCTTGGGTCGTACGCACCAAACGTGTCACGATTTGGGAAATCGTGACATGATTTTGTCCGGTTCTGAACACAATATATGCATTCTTTGACCCATTTGTTCGGTAAGCTTGGTGAATCTCATGGAAACCAAAGGAGGAAACTTTTAGGGTTTTAGATACTAAAGGTTGAGGGTCTTTGGGTGAGGTTCAAAGCTTCAAGATGTGAATCTTGGAGAACCAAAAGAGGGGGCTCTTGGGAAAAAGGTTGGTGACTTTTGGGGAAGATTCATGGGGTTGGGAAACATATGAATGGAGAGTCTTTTGTGAGCAACTTGAGTGAGTCTTGTGAAACCAAAAGAGAAGATCCTTAGTGAAATCAAAGGCTAAGGGTTGGTTCTCTTTTGAGGGTTAGATTCTAGAGTTGGTAAACAATTGTAAACACTTTGGGAGAGTGAAAATCATGAGTGTCTTGTTCATTGGTGAGATTGGAAAAATGGGTAGAAATTAGGGTTGTTCTTTGTGAGCTTGTTGAAGCTAATTTCTTGTAACCCATTTGTATCTCTTTGTAAGAACTCATTGATAGTGGATTGGAGAAATCAATCTCTCCTCCAGAGTAGGTCAAGTTGGACCGAACTGGGTGAACATTTCTTGGTGTTGTTATCTTTTCTTTACTTTCTTTATCTTGTTTATTCCTTGCTTTGGATTGTGGTTTTGCTATGCACTTGATTATAGACTAGGTCTATCTATTGTTGTTGTTGCTTGTGGTTAACATTTTTGGTTGTTGGTTGCCATTGATACTTGCTCCTCACATCATATAGTTTGTATTGGTGTGAAATTTGAGTTCCAAATTCACAACAATAATTAACTATCGTTCGCCTCTCAAACGCAAGTTAAATGTTGTTCCAGACCGGTCAAGTGCAAGAACGCAAAAACAAAACCCATTATAGTTAGGAACACTAATCAACTATCGTTCAACTCATTTTTTCAAGGGAAATGCTAACCGATGCCCCAGGCACTGGTTAAGGGGAGTGGTTATGGTGCATAAGGATTTCCTTATGCACCGTGCATAATTGCTTCATACACCTCAACCCATTTTGTCATACACCCCCCAAACGCCTCTCTATTTTAATTTATGTCCAAAACCAAACGAAACCAAACGTTGTGTTCATCATCATCACTGTGTGCATCACACAACCACCGTCAGTTCAAAACCATCGTCGCTGAGGAAGAACCATTTTGTTGTGGAAATGGTTTATGTGAGTTGTACTCCAAAACTATTAGATTTACTTAATGGTTTCCAGCAGGTGAAAAAAACTAAGGACCTAGAGCCATTGCCATCATTCAGTTTTGGACTGACACAATTGGACGAGGAGGAAAGAAATGGTTTTCTGTGAGTTGTACTCCAAAACCATTTTGTTGTGGGAATGGTGCAAGAACAACATGAATAGTATTTTCCAGCAATTCATTTTTTGAGCTTTCACTACAAATCCATCAAACACTTTTCCAGCAAACAATCATCATAATCACAACACACTACAAATTTCGAATTCTTCTTGCCGGAACATTCCTTGAGCATAGAATCGAATGCTCGAGTAACAAAACCTCCTGCAGCACCGCCAACCATTTCTTAAAATCGATTACTCTCTGCAACGCTTACGAATCAACGACGGTGATGAATTCGGCAACAGAATTGGAAGAAATGTAGATGAATCGAGATCATTCGAAATTGGAACGAGATCAGTCGAAGTTTTTCGGCGACGGCGGAGGGAGTGGAAGCCGCGGAGGAAGAGAGAGAATTCGGAAATCAGAATTAGTGTGTGAGAGAGATCTGAGAGATGGAAGAAGAGTGATTAGATTGAGAGAGATCAAATCTGATGGTTGTGAAGTGCTTATGCACGGTGCATAAGGATTTCCTTATGCACCATAACTTTTGCCCTGGTTAAGCATACTAAAAAGGAAATTATATAATAGTTAATGCATTGAAATTGTGTAATTAATTTATAAAAAGTCAAAAACAGTTTTCTTTTATGGTAATAATTTCCTTTTTTGGTATACTTCATTTGTGCCCCGGAGGCACCGGTTAGCATGATCTTTTTTTAAATTGGTGACCGAAATTGGCCAGGATTAAATGATAATTATTATCCAAGCGAAAAGATAGGACATGTAGGTTTTGGCACTGTTTACCGGGTATTCAAGTCATTGATTCTTACTTAGTTGAACACATTAAGATGATTCTTCCAAGGCGCTTTATGTTACAAGAGGGGTACTTGTAGTTTTTTGATAGGGTCCATGGAAAAAATGACCTTAACAGAGAGGTGAGCAAAGCATTGAGCTAACAAGTTAAAAATACATAATATTTTCAAGTGTATACCCTGATCAACAAGACCTGGCATGCAGCACAGTGCTAAATGGGAAAATGTTGCAGTTACTAACAAAAGTATTACTAATCGCTGTTAGGGGTATTTTGATCAATTTGAGGTGCTGTAAGCAAATAGTATGTGCCTAAAGAGCAATTTTCATCTTTAACGTGTTAAAAATCGGTTGTTTCCCATAAACATGACTGAAATCATCATTCAATCTAAGTTAGCTATTTGTTTAGTCGTTGCTAAGTAGACATTGCTGTCTTAAGAGAGAATCAGTGCTAAGATTTTTTATGCCCCGAGAGAATTAATAAAGTGGTGCCCTTTTCATTATTCGAGAGTTTTTCTTTTTCCTTCTTTTCTTTGTTGCAAAAGATTCATCCACAATTATGGCTCTTCAAAAATATATTTTCAATAGAATCAATCTAAAAAAGTATATATATATATATATATATATATATATATATATATATTACTAACTATTAAATAGTGGTGTTGGCTTGGGACAACGTACTCCTCTTCAAAGTCTCGGATTCGTTTCTCTTTGTTGTCAATTTGAATGAGTTAGTTTAACTTTTTTTTTTAAATATTATGTAGAAATAATACTTTTGATATAAAAATGATGCCCTAAGTTTCTGATCACATTAGCTTAAGAATTGTCTTACCTTTTCTTTTTTATATTAAGAATTGTCGTATTACTCGCATTTCACTCATTTTCTTTTAAATCTTCCCTCATTTTAGTATTCGTTGTGTGTACACACTTCTTGATACTCTCACATTTTTATTAGTCTGTTTCTTTTTTCCATTCTATAAATTTGTCATACGTCCTATGCAGTTTGAAACTCCATTAAAACCTCACGCGAGAAATTTATAGGATAAGAAAAGTAATGGCTTTTATTTTTTGTGAAGGAAGTAATGGCCTTTTTATTATGCTCACGATTTCAATAACTTTCTCAACCCACCTTGTCACTTATACCATTATTTTCTTGTAAAGATTAGTCATTTTGTCCAACTTTAACATTGTCTTCTCTGAAAGCGAAGTTTACACTATAGGCTTGCAAGACATTGGTAGTAATTTTAGAATTTTTCTGTTCACCTAGCACATTTCGCTCGTACCCTGCAGCCATGTCCAAAATGCTACTGCGCTAGTTAATTAGCGCAAGTGTAAAAAATAAGGGACTTAATTTTTACATATGCGTGATTTAAGTCACGCTACATGAGTTAACTCACGCAGGTGTTAACACATGCGTGAATTAACTCACGCTAGTAGAAAACTGGATACATGTTTTTTCCTGTGTGTTTTAATGTTTTTTGAACAATGAATTGCTTGCTTATTTTGTTTTTCACTTTATTGCTTAAATGTCTTTTATAAGCCATCCGAGAAAAGGTTTGAGGTGGGCCATCCATGAATGAGAATGACAAGATGTTACATGCAGCACAGCACGTGGAACCAATAAGAAAGAAAACAAGTCATGTTTTATATAATTGTTGCACCATGTTCATAGACAAAATAAGGAAGAAAATCAGCGTGAGTGCATGTGTTGGCAGATGAGTTAACTCATGCAGCATGACTTAAGTCACGCATGTGTAAAAACTAAATCCCTTATTTTTTTTATATTTGTGTTAGTTAACTAACGCAGGGATATTTTGATTATGGCTGCAGGCGCGAGCGAAAAATGAAGGGGAAGAGCAGGATTAAATTACCATTGAAGTTCAATTGTTGGCATATTAGTTAGGTGAACGAATTATTGTGGTTATAAGAATTTCCTTCTTTCTTCAAAAAAAAAAAAAATGAATTTCCTTCCAATTACTATTTCAAGTTAATACAACTTTGTTTTCAAACTGAATTAATTTGTTAACGACTACAATGTTTGATAGTTTCGGTCGTCTTCCACCTTTAGTGTTGTCTCTTTCAATTCAATGCGTAACATTTGCTCTGGAGAGGAAGATCTTAATGCAATCACTTGCACGATTGCCCCCAGGTGTTTAAATACCATAAATTGTAAGTTTTTATATAAAAATGTGTGTGCAATGCAATGAAGTGTTGAGTTTTTTTTTTTTTTTTTTAAGGAATAGGTTTTATTTTAGAATTATTGAAGAGTGCCTCAAACACTCATTATCAAGACCCTTGAATATTTCAACATTTAATACCAAAATCATCGCAATCTCAAGTGCATTTGAACCATCGATTTTAATTACTCAACTAACTCCCTCTATTTGTCTGCTTGATTTGCTAAAAAACATAGGACTAGGCTAAACAACTTTTTTGTATCATGTTTAATTTAAAAACCGGTCATGGAACTAGACAAAACAAGTAGCAAAAGACTGTACAAAAATAAGAATCCATGTCTCTTAATAAATCCATGAGACAACTTTTTGTACAGAATACAGACTAAAAATACCATTTTATTTGCCAATATAAATTTTTTATTGTACTGTTCTGTCAGTATTTACTGTTTCGTCAATCAAACACACCCTTTAATTCATTTTATTTGAAATTTTTAATTGCTATTTCCAACACTTTTATAGATAGCAAATAAAAAAAATATATTCAATTATATAATTTATACA
This sequence comes from Medicago truncatula, assembly GCF_003473485.1. NCBI lineage: Eukaryota > Viridiplantae > Streptophyta > Magnoliopsida > Fabales > Fabaceae > Medicago > Medicago truncatula. Next base: position 46,563,739 of record NC_053049.1, on the reverse strand, counting down.
TAAATGGAATGCAAGCATACAACAAGCTGTGAAATGTTCTCTAAAAAAAACAAGCTGTGAAATGTAAGTACTAAATACAACTCAACCCAATTACAACTGCTGGCCGGGAAAACTTGAAATTTTCATTTGATACATGGAACTGTACTTAAAGGGCAAAAAAACACTCATTCAGGTAAACTGAAATGTTTGGTAAGCTGAAATGCCTGGGATGAATGTTTGGTAAGCAATTACCATGGAAAGTGATACTTTTATAGCATATACAACACGACAAATTGGGCACAAGGATACAGGATATATATATTAAAAAATTAGAGGATAATATCCAGGAACATGGTGAACGGTTGAAAAGCAATGCTGGAGATAAGAGAGGGGAGGCCATTTGCACCGTGAAGGAATTTTACTTGCAAAAAATTCAAGATTGATTAACATACAAAACAGGGACCAGTCCAGCCATCTTGCCATCCCTGCCAGGACGTTTCTTCTTAACCTGCAACAAAAAGCAGACAATCAATAACTGATTTTCCCATACAAGAACATGAAAAATCCCAGATAATCCTAGATCTAGTAATGCAATATTACTTCGGCTAAAATATGGTTTTGGTCCCTGCAAATATGTCTCATTTTGGTTTTAGTCCTTGTAATTTTTTTTTGTTGTTTTTTGTCCCTGCAAATATGCCTCGTTTTGGTTTTGGTCCCTGGCCCCATTTTTGTGATGATTTGCACACGTGGCACATGATGACTGAACCCATTTAATAGAAAAATAGTCCCTGCAAAATCTTTTGATTTTTAAAAAGATCCCGGCAAAATATTTTACTTTTGAAAATAGTCCCCGGAGGGATTATTTTCAAAAACAATATTTTGCAGGGACCAAAAACAACAAAAAAAAATTACAGGGACTAAAACCAAATGAGGCATATTTGTAGGGACCAAAACCATATTTTAGCCTTCACACAAGATACAAAGAGATGTCTCCTCAAAGACTTACATAAAACCAGCCATCTACTTCGTACTCAATCTCTACTTCTTCTCCAGCGGTTAAACTCAACTGCCAGGAAAAACAACGAAATTAATCATCTCCATATATGCACATAGAAAGTCAATCATACACTGTAACACATCAACGAGGTGGATACAGCAGCCCAGATAGCCCAATAAAAAATATAACCATCAATATGTGAGTCCTTGTCCCTGAAGGAGTGGCCAAGGCCAGAAAGCCCAATTGAAAACTATATACATAAGGCTTGATCCCTGTTTTCAACCAAAAAAAAAAAGGCTTCATCCTTGCTACTAAACATATCTCCCCCCTGACAAATAACCACTAGCAATTTGTCTACCAAGAAAAATATGGGAGCCCATTACATCGTAAAAGCAATGTTAGAATTTAAAAAATTTAAATCAACTCACTTCATCATCTCCTCCTGCCGTGAAGTCATAAAGTGCACTTCCAAATTGTGGATTTCCAGATGAAATTCGTTCATCCTCTTGAGACTCAAAACTACGAGATCCCGTCCCAGCTAAGGGATTCTCAAATGATTCATTTCTTTGCATGCCAGGAGAGTATGGTGGAGGCTCCTCTCTTATCTGAAAATATAGAGATTTAATAACAAAAACTTAAATTAGAAGAATAAAATGTAGCTAAAAAAGGATCTTACCGGAGAACCAAGACCCTCATAAATAGAGGGACCGCTACCTCGGCCAGCCTTGTCCTGCCATGGATGATTCAGATTATCATAAGTAATTAGATATACAAAATAAGTTGCCGATAAGAGAATGACTCAAAATGTGAATAAAGCAGTGATATTACAATATGCTAAGGTAAGATTGTTAGGAACTCATTGATGCAAAATCATTCTTAGAATATCAACAAAAACATCATAGCATGCGAGAGTGATGCATCATAGATTAGGAGAATATTTGGTACCGTATTTTGTGATGCTCCATATGAATTGGGCCGTGAACTGAACAGTGAAGGGTAGCTCATTCCACCAAAATGGGATGATATTGATGTTTCAACCGATCCAGTTGAATCTGGAGATGATGATCCCAATGACTTCGCATCATCTTCCTGTTATTGCAAGGAGTGGATTTTAGTAATACACGCCCTGTAAATAAATTTCAAGACCCAAAGCATCTTAAAAGGATCTGGCTTAATCTTTACCTCTAGTTCTGTAGTTTCTAGAAGTGTTTTTGCCCACATATCATCATAGCTAATAGAAGGCCTAGAGATTATATTCTCCTCATCAACGTCTGGGGCATCAGCTCCTGCACCCGCCAGAAATTCGTTTACCTAATGCCAAAATAAAAGAGTGTTTTCAATTAGAGTCAATTAAACTTCAAATAACAAGGAATATTAGCATCTATTTTTGCATGCATGTGTATGTGCATGTGTTGGAGAGATGGACTGTAATTCTCTAGAAATATATAGAAAGAAATATACATTTAGTAAGTACAATAAAATGAATTATCTTATCAGATTGAAAAGAAGGAAATAAAAAGACATAAAATCAATAAATTAACAAATTCATACCCTATTCATTGCGGGTGTATCATCACCAAGGTTTGCTGCCCAAGCATTTACGAGGTCATCATCAAGGGCATCAGGCTCAGCAGCAGCTGGTGTTTTGGATGATTCATAGATGAGATCAGATATACCAGTGGCAACAGCTGGATCGCTCAAACCAGTTGATGCACTAATATTGTGGCGTGTACGGTAGATGTCAATGAGCTTGGCACTGTAAAAAATTTCAGGGGAAAACCATATATGTTTCATGGTTTAACCAAAACATCATGATTAAATTATGGATGATAGCTGTAGAGATTTGTCATCTATATACTACAGTGCAGAAAGGAGAATTTTGGTTTATGTTCACTCCGAAAAACCAAACGTGTAAAAAAACATGTTTCCCCCCTAATTCAACTAATTTTTTTTAATGGCAAAGATAATATGTATTATATATATATAAATAGAAAGAATGTACTAGGGATACAAAAAAAAAAAACGAGCAAAAGATGTACTCAAGATGATAGAAACACTATCAGAAATAAAGCAACAAATAATTCTAGTAAGGATAGTAGATTTTGAAATCATTCAATAAATTGAAACTTAAAATAAATATAGCCTTTTTCTGGACAAAAAATTATATTTTTTAAATGAAGTTGATTACTCCTTTCTACTTCTGCTAACAGATTGTTACCAACAAACCCCAGTTGTCAACTTACGAACTAAGTCAAGAATAAAATAAAAAGAAGGTGGATCCTAACACTAAATTGCCTATCACCATAACTCTTACCCGAATTTCCCACTAATCAAAAGAAGTTTCTCCGAACTGAAATCACACTCAAAACTAACCAAACAAACAAAGTGATTGTAAGTCTTCTTTTAGTATATTGACACTCTTCCCTGCTTTTTATACTGCTGCGTGTCAGATTTTCTTTTAAATTGTAACATACCCAACTATTTTGTTTTGCTTTCAAATTCCCGCTCCTATCATTTTTTGATACCATTACCAAGGGTTATTGGTTAAGCTCCCTCCATTGGGGATGCTCTTAAAGGGTTTAATTTCTACAAATGCATAATAAACTTGCGGATATAGAGCTCTAATGCATTGTTTGGATTGGAATAGAAATTGAAAGGAATGAAAGTTAAAGGAATCAGAGTAAAAAGTAGAACGGTTTTTTAGTTGTTTGGTAGGAGTGAAAGTGGAAGGAAGGTGATGGAGAAGAATGTGGCTTATATGACACAAATATCTGTATTTATTTAATGCATATAACTAAAATATTTTTTAAAACATGGACAATCGTCTTTTCAGCACCATTATTTGTCTTTTTGTGACTTTCCTTCCACACTTGAGAGGGTTGAAAAAAGGACGTGGGACCCACTAAAAATTATCAATCCTTTCAATCTTGAAGTTGTTCCAAACGGTGGATGGATCTAGAAAAAAGAGTTATCCATCCTTGCTCAATCCCCTCCCATAATCAGCACAAGCAAACAGTGTAAATAAAGATCTTAAGCCAGAACTGCAAAAAATGATAACACTCAAAAATCTAAACAAAGTTCTTGGCCCGTTTTGAAAAGCTGTCCCACTTTCAAACCACTCCATTTTGAAAAGTTATCCTCACTTCCGATGCACTCCATTAGATACATTTGAATGATTAATCCAAATAAAAAATGCACTTTAATAATTCAGTACCTTATTGGACCCAATGGTAGATACTTTGCTCTTGGAACATAACAAAACAATGAGACAAGGTCTAGCAGCCTTTCATGGGTTTCATATAATTTCTTCAATTCATCATCAGTCCACTCTTTCTTAGCATTGTCGTGATTACGTACTTCCCTAATCATAAGCAAAAGCTCACGAACATCAGTAATCAGGACATCAAATTTGGATCAAGCATGAAATTAGGATACGGCTCTCACTTGATCAAATCATCCTGTGCTTTATACATCTCATCCAGAACCTTTATCATAGGACTTAATAAAACTCCCAGGCCTGTACCACTTGCTCCTTGATCTTCCCCATTGCTAAGATGCACATCAGAGAGCTGTGACTGCAGACCACCTTGTGCCAAAGTGTGCAGAAACTCGTAAATCTGTAACCTGAAAGGTTCACCAGATCTAATTGCCATTGTTGTAAGAGCCTGAGCAGCAATGATTCTAATCTGCAAGTCCATTCAATAGATAATAATAAACAGCAAGAACAAACAACTGTCCAGTAAAAATATGCACAAATACCCAGTGGTTGAATCTGACTAAAACTATGGGGAGGCCAACTAACATTGGACTATAATTATAATATGTATCAACGTTCATAAAAATATAGAGTAATACCACTTAACAAATCACTTCAAACTTTGAGATAAGGGTAGTAAGGTTGTAAATAAGGAAAATGACTCAGATGAGTTATACCTCCCAGCTTCCAATGAATGCACACCTCTGAAGCCTGGTCAAGGCACCAGCAAGAGTAGGATTACGGGAACTAGCAGCAGCTACCATTTTGTCAGCGTCTAACATCATCAACGCAGTACCAGGAGGGGTAGCAGATTCCCAAGCATATTCGGAAGCAGCATAATTTGCATTCTCTCCAAGAAACCAAACCTAAAAGCATAAGTAGTCAGTAAGAAAATAAATTAATGATTGGGTTGCAGAAGCTGAACAAGGTCTTCTGTATAAATAATAATGCTTACAGCAGCTTGGACTAGTCTTTGTAATGCAAGAGCTGACTTTGGATCAGATGCAGACACTTTGTCAACAGAAGTCAGACCAAGCATAGATCCTGGTTGTGGAGGTGGTAGATCAAGGACAATTGTGACTGCTTCTAAAGCTTTATGTTTCCCATCAGGACCAGCTCCAACAAGACAAGTCTGAAAACAGATTCATCATTTAGTAAATCATCCATTCAAGTCGAATTCATTACTGACACTGATTATTATACGAACATAGTATCTGTGTGTATGAATGCAGTTGTATGTGTATGTATCTATTTTATCATCATTTCACCATTCCATTAAAAACAGATGCATATCAAACAAATAACAAGTTCAAAAAATTGTCATAGTAAAACATAAACAAACATACTTTCCAAAGTAGTTGTAGCACATCAGCATCAACCTTTCCTGGAACTTTAGTTGCAAATATTCTGGCAATTTCAAGAAGAGTAACAGCCATATCTGGAGAAGCCTTCAAAGACAAATTGAAAGTAATGTTAGGGAAATTTTATGCAATCCATTTTGTTCATTTGTTTCTAAATTTTATGATATCCATTTTGTTCATTTGTTTCTAAATTTTATGTATTCCATTATCCATGGATACAAAAGTACTCATGCACATTGCTTCATGAATACAAAAGTACACATGCACATTGCTTGCATGAAGTTGTACAAACTTACAAGGCTAATAATATGACAAAGTTATGTCGCATAGGTTGAAGATCATGCCTCTCAATTAAAGCACAGATAATTTTCATCCTAGTTCAGAGACCGGACAAATAATGTTTGAACATTTTTTGACAGATGATAACTTAACCAGAAAAAATATACTATAATACTTCCTCAGTCCCTAAATATAAGAATCAAGGGCGGATCCAATAATGTAGCGAACAGGGGGCTGAATTTTTTTTAATAATAAATATCATATAAAATTAAATTAAAATCACAAAAAAAGATTAGACAACAAAATAAAATAATTAATAATACTATGATATGACTTTAATATATACCCATAAAAAAGACTGATATAATATAAAAGTGTACAAATAATATATTAGTATCTATATAAGTACACATCATATTAAAATAATACTATGGTATATATAACATTAGTAGAGATGTGTCGGAGGCGGGGTCAAGCAGTCCTTGATAGGAGCCCGTTGAGTAAATCACGGGAATTAACAAAGTTTGTTTTGGTATTAAATTTGTTAGCAGTTGATATTATTTTACAAGTTTACCCTTTAGGAGAGAAAATTAGTTAATGTTTTTATCACAGTATTTAGTGCCAAGGTAATCAGAACCGGACCGAACATCAAACCGGTAAAGGCATGGGTTCGAGGTTTAAAGGTTCAACCGGGGTCGAACCGTTGGAATAATTCATTTATATATAAAAATTAGGTAACATTGGAATAAATAAATAATGTTTTTTTTATTGAAAAATAAAATCAAGTTTGGTAATATATTAACCAAAATAAAAAAAATAAAAAAGTTACTTATATGCAAGGTTTTGCAACTTGAGAGTTTACCTCAACTCGTTTTGCTTAGGTAAACTCGACTCGAGAACTCGTACGAGTTTACCTAAAATTAAAATTATATTAAATTTATTATATGCAAGACACATGTAAGCTAATATATTATTGTAAATAGGTCAATAATGCAAAATATAACTTAATTACAAGGGAAAATTATACCAAACTACCATAATAAAACATTATGTTCAACTTAACATCAAAATACAAAAATTAACGCCCAAAATCATAAGTTTCATAAGTCTCTAAGTTTAAGTCATCCATAAACCATCCAAAAAAAAGGAAGTTTCACAATTTCCTAAAGTTGTTAATAAAACTATCTAAAAAATAAACTGGTTAATTTCTTCAAAAGGTCAACTAACACCACCACCGCAACCCTAACTGGCGTCGCAATCACCGGCGTCGAAATCTGAATTTCCACCGTTGGAATGCAACCATAACTGGTATGTGCTCTCATGTTCATGGTTTGAAAACTCAGGGAAGAAAGAAAAAGGAACGTTTTATTTCAGGAACAACGTGTTACTGTAAAGGTAACTATTTAGTAAACGTTTCAATCTTTAGGCTTGTTGAAAAGGAATTGGGTTTTGAAAAAAATGGGCCAAAAAAAGGGCCAATTTTTTTTATTTTTTTTTAAATGTATACTCGTAAAACTCGGTAGAGTTTACAGGAGTTTACCCAGTGTTAACTCGGTCAAACTCGTCAAACCTTCATTTTTTCTTCTATTTTTCAATTACAGTTTTTTAACTTTTCTTAAATCTGAATTTTTGCTTCTTGAAAGGAATCATAGGGTCCAATTCTCTTTTCATCTTCTTCGCGTCCTACTTGAATACTTTGAATGAGGGTTTCTCCATGTGCTGCCTTTATGAAGAAAGGAAGAAAGAAGAGGAAATTGAACCAAGGCCATCGTTCTTGTCTTTTTTTTATTGTTGAAGAAAAGATCAACTGTGGTCCAACCCATCAAACCTCCTGAACCGGCGGTTTTTCCGGTTTCACCGGTTGTTCACCAGTTTGTTTTCCGGTTTTATGGCAGAGCGGTTTTTATACCATTCCAGACCGGACATAGGTCCGGTTGAACCGGCCAGTCCTGTCCGGTTTTAATTACCTTGCATATTACAAAAAAGATGTAACATGATTAAAGACTATTTTGGTAAACAAAAAATTAATACAGTTGAAAATTTAAAGGGGGTCATATAAAAAGTGACAAGCAAAAAGCTCAAGAGGATCCAATATTTAGTGATGGAGATAGTATAAAAGGGATACATGATTTAAGAATAGTACTTTTCTTCCAATTATACCCTTCATTTAAACTTTTTTTTTTTTTGAATCAGCAAAAGTTTATTAATAAACCACACCATCACAGCCTGTGAATAGTGAGCTGAAAAAGTTACAAAAAAGGCACAATAAGGACACAAACAACTTGCCAAAGCCGAACAGCACTGAAAACGAAACAAAAACGCTAAGCAGAAACATACAAGCCCCCTGTCAATACCATAAAAACCCATCAACAGCAACAAAAGACTATTGAAATTACAATTTTATCTTCTTTTTTATAATATTATTTAAATCTTTATTTGAAAAAATTAGCTAAATCTCTTTATAATAGGAACAATTCCATTACAATAGGAACAATAGAAGTTAAATCTTCATTTAACTGTGGGATATTCCAAAAAAATTATAATAAGATGTGATAACATAAACATACAATTATGCGCAATAGAAAAGCAGAAAGACGGGCACATTAGTAACGTGCCCGTCTTTACGCTAGCACTGATTAAGAGTTAAAAGAAAAGACAAGTGCCGGGTATTATAAAATCATTCATAAGATGTCACTTAATAGTTTAAACTAAGTTAAAAGAGTTCTTGAAGTGCCATTGGAGCCTGCATAAAAATTTGACCCTTACTACCCCATTCTTCTAAATTAAGTTAAATCACAGCAAAATGTATCCATGCTTCAACTCTAAAGGGCTCTTGTTAGCCTTTCACCTCATAACTTAAGCTTTTAGGAGAGTTGGTGTTTGGAACCCAGACAAGTTGAAATGAAAGGAAGATAGAAAAGTCAAAATATAAATTATTGAAAACTAATTAGGAATAGAATTCTGGCCAAGGGTTTCACCTTCACAAAGGATCTCTCCTTTCACTCGCAATCTAACAAATATACGGAATGATCCCTTCCTTTCCATCCCTTATTTACTTAACCATCCAGTCTCCTCTTACTAACACTAAAAAAATTGTCTCTGGCAAATTTTCCTTCTCTCTTATCCTAACAATACCATCAGGTCATCACCCCTCAGTTTAATCCTTGTTCTCCAGGTATTAATCTGATAATTCCCTCTTGTTCAATCATAGTAGTTAATAGCGGATAGCGGCGCGTAGCAGCCGACCCCAAAAATGCTATAGCGGGATAGCGCTATGACCGCTATTTCATAAAAACAAAAACAGCAAAAATAAGGAAACAAAGAGAGCATAATAGAGTTTTATATGAACAAAACAGAGGATTGTTTGTACAAACTACAAACAGAGAGAGAATAATGGAGTTTGGAATCAATAATAACAAAGAAAACTAGAACAAAAAAGTAACAGGACAACAGAGTTTTGAGATTGTTAAACAACAAAAAATAACAGGATAACAAAGCAAACACAACAAAGTAGAGAAAGATTTACAGCAGAGGTGAATAAGTTTTACAGAACAGCAGAAAAGCAGAGGAAGATTTACAGAAATACCCTTGTTTTTTTTTTAAACCAAGGACAATTTTGTATTTTCTCTTAAAATGAAATTGCGGTTCTAAACCGCAAAACCGCTACGAAGTGTTGCGCCGCTATAGCGCTGCTATCTCACACCGCAACGTTATGGCTTGTTGCGTACCGCTCCGGCACCGCACCGCGCGGCCGCTATAGCGGCGCTATTGACTACTATGAATCATACATGAACCCAGAGCCCCCATCCCCCCACCTCACAGGTGTCCACTATGGTGCAGTCAGGGCCAGGTTGGTTAGAGTGCCACGGATAGACACATCCCTATTGTGCATGCCCACAGAAACTCTGTACATGACGACTCTGAAACAACCCGCTAACCGTTGCAAGTAGACTGGTGTCCGGCAGCTCCGACAGAGGTGGTAGGTCGACCGAACTGTCCTGAGACTTGCATCATTCATACATTGTCACTTGCTTCCTCCTTTTCTTCTCCACACTTTGCTTTCTTGTTACCTATTTTTTCCACTCTTTACACCATGACTCTCACTTGCAATGACTTTCATATGCTACAACTACTTTAGTATTCTTTTTGCACTCAGCTTCTCCACCATCAACATTCACCTGGATATCCTCTACCCGAACCTCAATCTCAAGCATATATACCAATGGGTCTTCTTTTGTTTTTATCACTTTATATGGTTCTGGTTTTGTTTCTTCATTCTCCAGCACCTCCTCCCATGGCTAATCTGATTTTGGTCTTGCCTGTTGTTTTTCTTCCCATCGGCCAATTTAATTATGTCTTTGCTTCTTGTTTTTTCATCCAACTCCATGTGTCCCTTCCATTAAAGCCAGGCAAGTCCTGTCTTTACCAAAGCCAGGCAACTCCATGTGTCTCCTCTTCATTGAACTTAATTCCACATTACATAGCATTTACTTTATCTCTTCAATCCTTCCATGCTTCTTCATGATCTTAGTGTAACTGGAGAGTCAAGACTCTTATCTTAGAATAGCTGGAACCCCAAGAAGGTGGCTATATCCCCCCTAGAGCTGGTCCCTTGGTTATTTCTTCCTCAATGAGAGATCTAGAAAGCTAAACCAATTTCTCAGGAGCCCAAGAAATTGAAAGCAAGAAAAATAGAAATAATAAAAAAAATAGAGGTGTTACTGAAAACTGAGCTTAAAATGAAGAATCGAATTCTCCCTAAAAGTAAAGGGTTTTCCTTCATGTAAAATCTCCCTCCTTTCACCCACAAGCTAATGTACAAATAACCACATCCATCTGTTAACCCTCTATTTATCTAACTATTTTCATTACTGACTAACTGCCTACCTGTCCCTAACCAGTTTTCCTTCTGTCCTATCCTAACAGTTGGTTTTTGACATTCAGCAAATTAACCTATATTCTTAGCAAAAAAATATGCATTAATCCTAATCATATGATTATATCCACCACTCCTTCAAGTAATGGTTTATTCAACAACCCTGGGGTGCTTAAGAGTGATATATCAGTGATAAGAGATAGTTCAGTTACCTTAAAACGGGCATGTAGAGTGAGTAGTACATCATTCAAAAGAGCTGCTGACCAAGCTGGATCAGAGAGTTCTGATGCAATAATAGATTCTAGTTCATCAAATGAGTCAATTGGGCCTTGCATCCAGATTAATGCCTTGATCACCATTGCTCGTACATAAACGCATTCACAGGCAACTGTTGTCCGTACCACTTCCATTAATGAAGCCAACATACCCGCAATGGTATCTCTACCAGCAGTTCCATTGGATACTGAAGAAGTTCTTCGGATACCTACATCAAGGTATCAATTCTTTAATTAGATAATAGTTCAGCATGCATGGTGAGATAGCCTATTTAGTTATCATTATGTAAGACTACAAATTGCAAACATGCAAAAATAACTAACTTAATCGCAGCATAAATCATAGTATGCCTCCCGATGAGATTGGTTTGATCAAACACTAGACCTATGAAACTACAACGCTGTAAAAAAGATAGATAACAAAGGAAAGAAAAGACAGAAAAGCGATGAATAACGGAATTTCTTTCATTCTCTCAAAGGGAAAACCCTTTCTCAACTTTAATAACAGTTCGTCACACTTTACAACTATAGAAAAATATCACAACTGTGAATGATCAACTTTTGTAAAAGCTTTAGCTGTTTGGTGAACACCGAAGATTGGTTTTATATTTCTAATAATGATATTTAATATTCAAGAACCTTTGTGACTGATGAGTCAATAATTAGTTATTTTAGTATAATATTTGGTTTCGTTTTAACTAGATTTAAGTTTATTTTATTTTAATATTATTTCCTTTTAGAGCTATTTTACTTCAATTGCATATTATTATATTTCAGGAATGAATACTTGATGGATTGAGTCTTGGAGCAAAAGAAAGAGGATTAGGAGCTGATTCGGGTTGAAAATACGAAAGATTGAAGACAAAAATATGTTTCCCCAAGTCAGAAGCTTGGCATGGCCAGTGCCACCAGTTGGCACGGCCGTGCCACCCCCCTGAGCCTCTTTTGCTGCTTTTGCTTCATGATCTTGCCTGTTTTGACCAAAAAGCCCGTGGTTTCTTGCGGAACATTCTAGTGAATAGTTGCTTAGGTTTTAAGTCGACAATAAGAATAGAGTAGCTAGCTATCATAACAATTCATCTTTTATTCTTGGAATTCAATAAGTGACAATTGTCTTTCATTACTTTACTTATTTTCCTTTACTTTCTTGTTGTTTTACTTTATGTTTTTCTTCTTCTTCTCCATGTCTACGATGAACATAAGTGAGTAGACTCTTCTTGTCTTGGGGTTGTTGAATAAGTCTAATGACATAATCCTAATCAAACCAAGTTTTAAACCCTAATTTTATGTAACCCTAATTTCTAATCTAAATTCACCGTTTTAACATGAATTAACCATTATCAAACTGTAGAAGCGAAAGTGGAGGGTTTGATAATTGTTAATTCATCATCTCAAATATCAATTCATCAAACGAAAGTGGAGTTTTGATATTCGAACAAGTGAATTTAGACAAGGATTGCAAAGGCAGCGAAATAGTCTTTGCAATCCTTGAGACATATAAGTTTCGAACTTCAAGGATTCTAATAGTAATCAAGTCAGCGAAATAGGCTTGGTTGCTAGAGGAACCAAAATCTAATAGTAATCAAGTCAGCGAAATAGGCTTGATTGCTAGAGGAACATAAGAGAAACTTGTCTTTAGAAGTTAGGTCTGTCTAACATAAGGTTCTGGGTTTAATAGTTTGGTTTGTGAAGGGTTTGTCATCATGACGGACCAATGATCCCAAGGCTCTCTTTTATTATTATTTTCAACCGTAAAAAAATCAAATCTTTTCCCATTCAAACCTTTTCTAATCATCAATTAAAGTTAATTGAATTGAACAACTCTCTGTCGGAACGATACTCTTTTATTACTACACCGGTAGAACCGTGCACTTGCGGTTCATCCCATCAGTAACCATCTGAACCAATATGTAATTATCCATAACAATGATGATGATTATGACGATGACGAGGATAAAAAAGACAAAAACCTTGTCAACACTTCTAAGCATGAACCATTAAACAAATAAAATAACATTACTTTCAGGGTGTGTACTTTCATCCGAGTCATTCAAATCTGCAGCCTCAGCAAATGTATTGACATGTGCTCCTTCGTCAACATCCTGTATGCCCACAGCGAAAGCAGCGGCGCGACTTTTTCCCATCTCCTGTACAACTCTAGCTGCTGCATGAAGCACGGGTCTAGAAAAGCTACGGAAAGAACTCTCTAACCTGGAAAGCAGCAAATAGTAGGCAGTGTGCATAAATACTAGGTAATTTCTACTTCAAATTTTGATGACTTGAGAATTCAAGGAGACAAAATAGACAAGCACACGGAAAGAAAATAAAAAAAATGAGTCTCTAAACCTTCTCATTACAAGTTTTATAAGAGGTTGTGGTCGTTTTATCTTCTGTGCTTTATCTTTTGAACTTTCCTTCGATGATGCATCTGGTAACTTGAGAATCTCCCTGGTCAAACGGTACCACCCAGAAGCACGCTCCTCGGTCCTGAAATGTAAACAAGATAGGATTACAACCAAGCCAATGAAAAGACGATAAAAATGTTACAGAATTATAACCTAGCCAATCAAAGATTTTAAGGTTACATAGGAGATAATAAAGACTTCGCTATATGATATAAATCAAACCTCTCGGCGCTATCATATTTTCCAAGTACACACAAAATTGCCTCAAAACAGACTCTTTCACTGGGATCCAACAGAAGTTGATAGAGCACTGAATTGAACTGGGATCTAATATCTGGTCTCTCTGTACATGCATGTAAAACAGAAATTCAATCATCACAAACTTCTCAAGGATCAATTTTCATTAAATAAAACAAGGAACTTAACACACCAACCATCTAAAGATCTAGCTCTCGATATTGTACAGCATAACCTCGCTAGAGAAACTCTAGCAAGAACATCGTGCAAATGGAGAACATCTTGTATAGCCCCTGCAACATACACAAAAAATTATGACTAAACATCTATTTTTGTACAACATAAATATAGTAATCAAAACCCATAAAGCTTAATTTCTTACAATTAAGGCAATAAGTTGGAGCAAAAAAACTCAGGAATCGAGTATGTAAACAAATGTTTTGATTTTATGGTATTTTTTTATTCTATGTTTTTTCAAATATCTGAAGTAATGTGGGAGTTCCTCTCCACACACAAAAAATCACAAGACAGATCTTGAGTTATATAGGTGCTTTGATATATTTCATCAACACAAAACTGGCTCTTAGTCCTTAACTATTGGTTTTACTGAATAAAGAAGACCCCACATTCAAAGACATATTCAAACAAACAAAAGGAAAAGAGGGAAGAAAGAGATGCTGAAGATCCAGGACACATACCTCCAGGCTGCACTTGCTTTCCTGCAAAAGAATACCCTTTCAGTATTAGATTTAAGATAGTAGAATACAGAGAATTTGTTTCGAACATTTTAATTACAAAAGAATGTGATAAATCACCATTTCAAGGGAAAATAATTATGAGGATTGTGTTATTACCTAAGGCCATTGCAACAGCATAAGGGTCCCTTGCTGCTATCTCAGAAACAATTTCCAGAGCATTTCTCACAGCAACCGGATCAGCAGATGAAATCCTGAAGTCAACTCTGTTTAGATCTGGGAACTTTTTTTTGGTGAAAAATTTATATCTAGAAACTAAACAGCAAAAACAAGGGAGATATGCAAAAGCTAAAAAACTATGAAAAGCTAATTTAAGCTCCAAAATAAAATAAAAGCAAGTAGCAAAAAATTTCTCAAACAAAGAAAGGCAGTGAATAGTCCTGTCTAAGCCCTGGTTCCTGCAATTTCCAGAATACAGTGTTCGTCTCAGTCGAAAGATACCAGACTACTGCGAATAAAACTTATCTCCACAATATTCTATTATTGTTCTTCCCAATTTTTCAAAAACAACCTAGAAAATGAACTTAAATTCATGTATTTTTATCCCCGGTACATGTTTTAACTAGTGGGCTCAACAAATTATGGTCAGCTTCTGATTTCAAGAAACGGATTGGGCACACGCAGCAAACCAGAAGGCAAAACAATTTTTCATTTGACAAACCGTTATAATTGGGAAGAAAGAAGGAACAAAGGGGGAGATGAGATATTCCCCATAACAGAGAGAGAGAGAGAGAGAAGAATGCAGCAGGGTTGTTCAATCACAATAAATCAGATATTCAAACACCTTTGAGAAATTCAACTAATTGGAAAGCAAAAAAGATTGTAAGAAAAAAGCGTACAAACCACAAGCAATATTCAGCTATTTGGCAGATTAGACTACATAATACTTCGACTTCAAATGTCATTGCCTATGTTTGCTGCCTTCTCATGTCTGACTATGTAATGGCATCCAATATCTTCTATTTGTTTAATTCTGTTTGTAGCATGCTCCTAGAATTTTGTATCTTCCATTAGAATTGAGTAACTATTAGTTGGCTAGATTTAATATCTATAGATAATGAGCCAAGGAAAAGTATATTTAAAGGAGCATTAACGCTGCCATATATCATCTGAAAAACCAAACCAGAAGGCATTGCTAGTTGCTGCTACACTCGGGCAAAGGATGAAGGAAGAGTTTTTTCTTTTAACAGCAGGATGAAGGAAGATTATAACTCAAAGTGAATTTCTAAGGACCCACATGGGTAACATAGACCCTAAGGTTGATATTACATTCATTCTGACAAGGGTGAAAGGCCTTATGTAGCTCTACTCACCAATGTGAAAGACGAGAAATTCTGAAGGGAAATTTCATAAATACAATATTTTAGATGTTTTTATTGAAAATTTTGTTTTCTGTTGGCGCCTAATAACATTTAGTGGTCTATGTAGTCCCCATTGGACCACAGTTTAAGGTCCTTTGTAGTTGTAGATCCTATAGGTCCAAGCCATGAGCCGAAATATGCACAGAAGCCTGAAAGATAAACTTCTCCCTAAGAATATATGTATGTGGGTCTTCAACTACACTTGAGCCAAATACACCACAAAATAGGAAAGAAAGTACAATTCTGTAGCGCATTACTTAAACAAACTCATGCATGTGATATGCAGAAATCTGCATGTTGCAAAGAAAAACTCCAAGCAATAATTAGTAAAGATTAGATATAAGAGCAACTTACCCGAGTACCGCATAATGTAGAAATGCTGGATTTCCAGGATCTAGAGGGAGTCTTCTCAAAGCACTCAAGGTAGCATATTGTAGATTGCTTCGGATGATAGACTATATGGCAAGCAAATTAAAAACATAAATAGGACTGCTACTAAATTAATGCTTCTATTTGACAATATTAAGCTTAGTATAAAATGTTTGCAGATTTTGATAGATCTCGGTATAAAATTACATAACATGAAATTAAAAATACAAAGGTCTCTTATAGGATATCATTCAACAGATGAAATAAATTCCCAAAAAAGAACACCAGCTCTAAAAAGTAAATTAGACCCTTTGAGATAGTGGTTCAGATACAGCAATTTCGGTACCAGATATCGAGAATATTGAAGCCACTATATTTCCTCCTTTTAGCAAAATTCTTTTCAGTTATATAGACTTTAGGCTCAGGGAACCCATTGAATATTGCATGAGGAAAATCTCAAAAAGAACCAATCAGGCAGAAGCCACGAAAAAACTAAGAAAATCAATAGTCTATGCTAAAAAATGTTTAACTTCAAAGGATCTCCCACCAAGCTCTAAATAAAACAGGTGTTCATAGACGGAACTATGCTTCACAATTGAGTCTGCGGAAAGATTCATTAATTCTAAGTGTTTATACCTGTGAAGCACCGACTCAAACACCGGACATGTAAAAAACGGTAATCATTTTAGTAGAATAATTGAATGTAAGAACAATTAGGGATGGCAAAAAAAATAAAAACGTGCCCACAGGTATCCACAGATAAAATCCGCCACAAGCACAGGGCGGTTAGCTTAACGGGTATTTAACTATCCGTTCCTTTATGGATACTGACATAGATTTGATGGTACACATGCCAGTGGGTATCTGCACCCGTTAATAAATTACTAATATTATATATATATATATATATATATATATATATATATATATCAGATTTCGCTTCCTAAAAGAACTCTATATATGTGTAGACTTTTTTTTTTGGATGTTGAAAACTTGTATGGACTCAAGAATTTGTATGGATTAAGGAATTTGTAAGAGTTATGAAATTTGAATAGATTATGTATGGATTAAGGAATTTGTAAGAGTTATGAAATTTGAATAGATTATGTATGGATTATGAAATTTGTATGGATGTTTAAAAGTTGAAACTTCTAGGTAATTAAAAAAAAATCCAATAATCCATGGATATCCGCGAATACACGTGAATTACCCGTATTGTGGGTACCCACGCGGGTATGGGGTAGGCGCTGGTACCGTATGTACCCATTGCCATCCCTAAACTGCATGTCAGTGTCGGACACATGCTCAATGTGAAGCATCGGTGCTACATAGGTTTATACCCCTGCTTCACCTTTTTCTTTGGGGTCTTAAATATGTAGGAACTTCTATGTGTGTAAACATCAATATTAACATATTTGTTATATGATGCACTACAAAGATTCATACAATGTCAGGATCTATTGTTTTCCCCCGAGAAAGAATTTGTTGAAATAGCTAGCTCTCGCTACATTATCTTTAAGAGCCTAGAATTTTGCAGAGCTTTGGATGGCAAGATGAAACAGTTCCATAAGGGACTGAAAAATATTCACTAAGTTTAAATAAATATGTTTAAACACACACTCACTAACCCACATGCATCAGGACAAGATAAAGAATAGTTCAAAGAAATAACCGTACTTCTTTATCAGCACCTTTACCCCCAAGTATGCCTTTCTTTCGCTTTTGCGAAGGATCACCAACCTGAAAATTGAAAAGCGAAATTGCAGAGTATCACCAACCTAGAAAACTGAAGAAAGTTGAAGTACAATGTTTTCACAACTCCTCTAACAGAAATAACATTTGTTAGAATAAAGTTAGAAAGGGAGGAATCTTTTCTATCCAAATCAAGTATACTGACAAATTTTTTACTTAAAGCTACGTGCATGTTGGCCACCTTTTCTAACCAAAGACCTAAATCTTACTCCCTCTGTCCCATAATAAGCGAGCCTTTTGTAAAAAAATATTGTCCCAAAAAAACTGACTCATTTCACTTTTTAATGCAATATTAATTACTTTTTTCCAATTATAGCTCTAATTAATACTACTTTCATCACTCCCAATTCAATATATTCCACTTTGCATTTATGATAATGGAGAATGCACCAATATATGACAAGAGCACTTAAAACTATTTTTCTCTCTCATTCACTTATACATTTTTCTTAATATGTGTGAAATGAGCAAATGGCTCACTTAATTTAGGCAACAACTTAATTCCAAATATAAGTGGCCACGGGAATAATTAAAACGAAAATGTACAAGAGTCAAAATTGTATATGTGTTATAAAGATAATAGAAAAGTACAAACCTTCTCTAGTATGCCAAATACAATTTCGTACAATCTGGACAAAACTTCAGAGTCTGTTGAAGGAGCATATGTAAGCGCCTTCAAGGATTGCAGTCTCCGAGCATGAACTTCAAAATACAAGTTGAACAGGAATCAAGACATTATATCAATGATTCAATATGGATTGAAATTCCCTTTAAACATAAAACTACATTTCTCTTAGCTTCTTTGTCTCATGTACCAATCTCACTTTGGGTCTCCGTAAGCAACTTATCCCAAACTCTGTGAACCTAGTAATTCCCCATCTCTCCCATCTTTTGTTTACATGGATTGAAATTCAGATTAACAGCCCAAGAGCAACGATAGCTCTGTCTAAAATCAAGGCAAATTACAAGTGTGTGTGTGCACGAATATTCACTTTGTGCCATTAAAGGTTTAAAACTGTGAAAGAAAAAAAAAAAAGTGATTAACCCTTACATTCTACATCAGCATTTGTGGCTTCTTCACTAAGCTGTTTAATTATTCGCGGCACAACATCAGCTCGAGTAACACCTCCAACTGCATCGATGTCAGCCAGAGCATCCCAATTAGGGGTGGGTATCCCACCACCTGAGCTCAAACCTTGGGAACCAGTGTCAGATAAAATTCTGGCCAGATAGTAATAGACATATCGCAGTACACTTTTATCCTCACACTGCTGATTAAGCTACAGAGAAAAGACAACAACATATCATTTTCCCAACATACTAAGCAATGGAAAACGAAATTTCACAAGAAAAATGCAGTAGACCCTTATGTTGTACATTTCATAGAACATCCAATTAAACAGTAGGTCCATACAGTAAAAATACAAACTGCCACGAGTTTCAATCTGAATCCAAAACCAACAACACAAGCTGCCGGGGTTTTAAAATTTTTTATCAAAAGGACAGGTTAAAGGGAAATGGAGCATACCATGAGAAGAGAAGGAGCCAATGAAGGATCCACGGAATTATAAACTGCAAGTTTTGGAAATACATGCTGCACTAATTGCCTCTGAGAACTTCTCTGAGACCATTTTCCCATTAAAAAAAAAAAACATTAGAAATTTTCCACATTGGAGTTCAAACACAAAGAAATTTGCCTCAATTACCTGATCAGAAGTAGCAGCTAGTTCATGAATACTTCTAGCAAGTTGTGAATACGAAACAGGCTGCAAAAACAAAGATCAAACATGTTACACGTATAATTACACATTATCAACATTACCTTCTAAATTTCATGTACAAAACCAATGGTATTAAACTAAAAACTAACTAATCCAAAATGCAGAACAAGTTAAGTATAAAATTATATATCACAACGAAGATAAGAAAGAAAGGGTGAAATCTCGGAACCTTTTTCTTTTGCTTTTGAGGCAAGATATTGGTTCTAACTGCAGCTTTAGCAGCGGAAATGGTATCATTCTGGATTTGCATCAGTGCAGATCTCTTCGATCTCTTTTCCGTGGCAGGTTTACCTAGCGTTGAAGATTGAGATGTTGACGGCGTTGCTGACGGAGTTGGAGCAGCGGTCGAAGATGAAGATGACGCCGGCAACGGAGTTGGATCGGCGGTTATCAGATCCATTAGCGTGGTTCCGGAAGAGTCCTGCATAAATCGAAGAGTTAGGAACGTGAAGCGTGAAGTTCGAATTTCGTATAGTGTGAGAAAGTGAGAGAGATTACCGCCATTGATTCTTTGCTGTTTTGTGATTTGTGAAATTGTGATCGCGTTTTCGGTTTTGTGTTCTCTTCTCCTCTGTTTTTGTTTTTTCGTCACCGTGAGGGTGGCCAACGGTGAAAATGGACTATTTCCGGCATTGTTTCATTACATATCAAAATAAAATAAAATAAATCAAGTAAATGAGAATTTAATTAAGATATTTTGTCGATGTACAATTATTTTACATCATGTGTTACAACATTAATCAAAAAAATAGAAAAGTTGTCAAAAAATTTCAAAACGTAGGTTATAAAAAAAATTTATAAAGGTCATTCGCCAAATTAGCATCATTCTCAATTTGTGGATTTTATATATGTTATTGGATGGGTCAGACTCAGAGTCAAACCAACAATAAGTTTCAAATAGCTCCTCCTAAATAAGTCTACTTGGGTTGTGGCATGAGAACGAACAGACCCATGAGAAAGATTGTTTAAGCAGCCCACGACAGAGAAGGACATAAACTAAGGTGAACAGCTAGCAAGGTTCGTGGCACAATAAGAAGGCGGATCAAGGTGAACAACCAACATGGCACGTGGCACAGGAGCATGTACATCAAAAGGTGAACAACCGACATGGCACGTGACTTATAGTTTACCATTAGAGGACAACAATTGTCCTCAAAGGACCATGATTGCCCTTTCAATGCAATTGTCTAGGCAAAGGTAAAGTGGCCTAAACCTTAGTCATCCACTGTAAATATCGTTCTAAAGTTTTAGGTCATGTATGTTTATTGTTCATATAGAAAATTGTATTTATTATTGTCTCTTTTGTTAGTAATTTTATACATTAAACTACAAGATAAAAAATGATATTAAGGGACCAAGCAATTCTTATTGCACCCTCAAAGGTTATGTCAAATCATGTTGTGATCGTAACAAAGGAGATGTAACTCTTTACAAGTGTATGAATCTCTTTCCATTAATGTTTTGTCACACAAAGTTGTTGACAAATCAAGATCTACAAGAATACTTGCAAAATGTTTAAATTTATTATTTGATGTTGCTCCATCTATTGATATAGAAGTGTCAAATTTGGGTGCAATTACAAGCAAAATTTTGGTTTCTAATATTCCCAATTTGAAATTGAGAATGCATTTTATTTTTAAAATTTGGGTTTAAATCTTTTTCTTCCCATAACAACAATCGAAGAGTTTTTAGTTTCAAGAAACATGATCTAATTGTCCAAACACTTCGCAAATATTTCATGTAAGATAAATTGAATTTGCAACACTCATTCTTTAAGGAAACAATCTTAATGGGTTTCATAGAGGAAAATGTTAACAAGTGTCATTAGGGCGTTGTTTAAGCAACTAAAAGTAGTAATTTTTGCATAGAAACTTATATAATTATTACTTTTACATGTATTTGACTTATGTTTTCAAGATAAAGTTTTTTTTAATGGATTCCTTAAACAATACCCTTAGGGCACTTGTGAGTACAACCCATTCATAAATTTAGTAACCTTAAAGCAAAATTCGTCAACCTCTCTGGGAGCTTCACCCTCAATAAGAATCATTGTTCCATATAGTCATTCTTACAACACTTTAAATATGCTTATAAGTAGAAAAATGGCAATTGAATTATATAAACATCACAAACATTGTACAATGTATGTGATAAGGTCTTGTTTTGTGGGGAAGCATAAAAAGTGATAACATAAGAAATTGCAGCAGGTTGTGGTAATTTATCAATGAAGAGTCAAGTGAAGAAAATATCATGTTCTCGTATCTCAACGATGTCAAGCAATGCAAACTCACGAAAGGTGAATCACAAATTCATACAAATGACATAGTGAACTAACCTAATAATTAAATCAATCTCTCGGTCTAGGAAAGAAATTTAAATGAACTTCGTCTGTCTTGTATTGTTTATCTAGTTATATTATCAATGAAGCGTTTATTTTTTTCTCATTGATACATTTTTAATCTTTGAATGCCAACTCAATCAACTACTTCACCAACCACTGGTAATAAGTACGGGAGACACAAGTACGGGACAAAAGTTTTTACTGTTTACCTGTATGCACAATTAACACAATTGAATAAGTGGTCGATTACATATAATATGTGGTTAACAATGTCATGTATTTGTACGGACAAGTAGGGTGTACCTTTTGAGCACGAGTAGGGCGTACCTTCAGTTAACAATGGATTTTATATATTTGTCAACAACATGGCCGTAGAAAAGGGAAAATATCAACGAGTAGTATAAGAACATTATGTAATAACCAATATAATCGTGTATATGTGAATAAGTAGGGCGCACCTTCTGAGTATGATTTGATTAGTCGTGACTAATTATATGGATCTCTGTTGGATAATTCTAGTTTGCTGTGATAATCGAAAGACTAAACAAGTGGGAGCTTGTATCTGGTTTAAACAAGCTCCTTGATACGTGGAACAATTTAGCAGTTATTTGATACTTAGTTGATGTTAAAGTCGGCGTAGCACATTAGTGCTTCTCAAATCCTGTTACCAAGCTAGTCGATTTTACAGCTTGACGTTGGGAGTATATTTTTTGCGGTGTGTCGTACTTTATGTAAATGTAAGCACTTCAGACACTCTTGATTCCTGGCGTAATGATTGGACTGTTATGATGACATGAATGTGCACTTTCATGCGGTTGATCCTCAAAGTAATTAAGTTGGGCCTTTCAGACCTGCACAAAGACATAGTATGTTAAGCAATACATGTCATTTTAGCATTTTTTTTTTATCATTTTTATATGTTACGACACCATTTATTATTTACTGATTGTTTCTATAAATTATTTTAGTTTTTCTTCCGCATGCCAGTAATAGAGATAATTTTCGAAAGTAATATCTTAATATGTCTTTAAGATTAATTACATTTTCTAACATATGCACATAGTGCCAAAGTGGCATAGATATATTTTGAGATAAATGTAGCAGTAATAAATTTTGATATTAAATATCTTTAATAATATATTAAAAAAATTATAAAAATTGATTATTCTGAAAATAATCGTCCAGACAAACTCAACAACATTATATATGCTATAATTTATTTTTATATATTGGTAAAAAAATATGATTAAAATATATTACGTGACACATTTTTAAAGTAAGTCATTTAAACTGGGACGGATGAAGTAATAAGTTTTGATGCATTTTTTTAAGCAACAAAAATATATTCTTTTTAATAAATAGTTTATTTATTTATGGGAAAATGGATAAACAATTAATTACTAAAGGAACTGTATTTTTATGGAAACTTGCGTTGTTATTACATTGAAAATAGATACTGTTATATTGAAATTTTTTATGATAAATTATAGTCAATATTTTTTAAAAATCGATATCCGACCTAATGACCGATTAATCAGAGGGTTCCAATCTCACTGTTCATTTGATGGGTGTCCATTTAAAGCGAGAGCAAAACTCTCTATATATTAGTCCATCAAAATTGGCATTGTAGAGATCGAACCCAAGACGAGCATACTCCAAAATTCCAAAGCCAACACCCTAGCTAAAGACCAGAGTAAATACATATTAACTACACTATCAATTTTTTTTTTTAAAAAAGGAAAATGTTAAAATATACTAAGGATCCAAATATAATAATTTTATTTTAAAAGTCGTGTATTCAAATTTTAAAAATACCCGTTTAATAAAAAATTTCTTAAAAATACAAAAACTTATTTTTTAAATACAATTTTATTTATTTTTAGTTTCTTAATGTGTACTCATACGACACGAGTTTGTATACTTAAAAAAGACATTATCAACTTTCATTTTTTTTTGCAAAAATTAATTTTTTTCATCCTAAAATAACCGAGTCATTTGAAAAAAAATTATCTCCAAAAAATCGATCCATTTTACTTTTCGATACAATATTAATTACTTTTTTCTTTCAATTACGACTCTAATTAATATTACTTTTATCACTTTTAAAAACATGAAAAAATTTACAATGAGGAATATCAACTTTTCTTTCATACTACTATTGAATTCAAAATTTACAATAAGGACATGAAGAAACATAATTGAGGTTAGGGTTATTAAGTCTTTACCCCCTTGTAATATAGGTCATTTATGGTTTTCTTCCTGTAATTTTTTTTTTGATTTACCCCCATAGACCAAACAAAAACCAATTTTTTTTTTTCAAGAATATTTCGTTTTTGTTTGGCCTATTAGGGGGGTAAATCAAAACAATTTTTTTACAAGGGAGTAATTCAAAAAAATATTTTACAGGGGTAAAACCGGAAATAACCTATATTACAGGGGATAAAGACCTGTTAACCTTGAGGTTAAACATTTATTTTAGCAAAAAGATGAAGGATGACGATAGGCCAGGTCATGGTACCGTACATATTTATGGTAAAATACCACATTATCATTGGGAAAAAGCAAAAAGGAGATGAACGGTGAGGATAAAGTAAGATAATGCACGCAAGAACAAAAATGAACGGTGACAATAGCGCAAGTAATGGTAGGTTTCGTTCAGAACAAAAAGTAAAAGGAAACGTTAGTAACAACGTAGAAACCAGGAACACAAAAAAAAAATGTGTGACTACGCGTATTAGTACACCTCCCTCTCCCTCTAACACTAAACCCAACTCAAGTATGTCGTGAAGAGTGCTTAAAATACGGAAAATTAGTAATAAAAAAACTTTTTTTAATTTAATAAATAAATGTGAAGACTTTAGAATGTTAGAAGTGAAAGAAAGAAAGAGACCCTAAACAAACGAAGTGTATTTGATCCGTTAAAAAATAAAATTTTATTACTATTTTTCTGCTATTCACAACACAACTTTTTATCAAAAATATAAATACTAAAATAAGTGTGTCATGTCGTGACTTGTTATTAATTGTTTTGTCTTGTGATGTTCTGTTCGGCATAAATAAAACGCATAAAAAATAAACAATAATTAATTATATTATTTAATTAAAAAGAAGGAAAAAAAGACGAAAAGAAATAGCAAAACGAAAAAAAGAAAGTCGTCAGTTTTCATTTTGTTGTTGTTGTTGTGTGGCTTCTTTGGTACGGGAGGAAGAAGAAGAACAACTCAACTCAACTCAACTCAACTCAACTCAACTCAATCTTGTTTATTTTCTCTTTCCCTTTTTCCATTCTTCTTCTTCGATCTCTTCTCTCTCTTTTCAATTTTCATCATCGGAACTAACTTCAATACTTAAGTCAACACAGGTACTCTTTCTTCTTTCACTTTTCAGATTTTAGGGTTTCTTCATTTCTTCACTTAATCTCTTCCTATTTCATGTAAGATCAGCAAAGATTTTCTTAATTTGTGCTTCAGATTTGATTTTCAAGCTCATCTAAAGAATTTCAAATTCTCGACTTCATTTACATTTTCTCCGTTTTTTTCTCTCTTCTGTCTTAATTTCGTTAATTCTCTTTCAATTTTGCTTCTTTTTCTATTTTATATGAGGGTTATGTTGCTACTCGACCTTATTACCTTTAATCAATCATTTTTAGTTTCACTTTTTTAATTTTAAACTTTAATTTTCATTTATTATTACACTTTGATTTGCTTACCTAATTGTTCTCTTTAATGTTTAAGTAAAGCAAGTTTTTTTTGTTTTTTTGTTGAGCAATTTGGTATAACAAGTTTTGTGTGTTTTTCCTTTTACTTTTTTTCAAAATCGTGCGTCATATGTATTTATTTCTTAGTTTTAGAAAGAAATGATGATGTTGGTTTACCATAAGCGTTTTTTTTTTTTTTTTTTTTTTTTGTTTTTTTTGTTTTTTGTGTTCTTAGAAGCTCTTTGTGCGTGTTTTGTCATAAACCTAAAGTATTATTGTTGGAAGCTCTCAAGTTTCAATTTTTTATTTTTTTATGGTTCATTCAAATGTTGGATTGCTGTTTGTTAACTTTGTTGCTGTGATTGAAATATGTAAAATCAAATGCTAATGTTTTGTACTGTTTTTTTTCTTCCAGGTGGTTGGTTTAGTTTGCAATCTCTGATGCTGAAGAAATAGCAAAGTTTGAAGGCTTTGCTATTCTGCGAGTGAAAAAATGTTGGACGGTGGCGCCAAGTTCCCCATAGATCTCAACAAGAATAATAACAACTTTTACGATTTCTCCCAAGGCTTTTACCACAAGCTTGGTGAGGGTACCAATATGTCAATCGACAGTGTCGGGAGCTTGCAAACAAGCAACGGTGGAGGATCGGTTGCAATGTCGATTGATAACAGCAGTGTTGGGTCCAATGATTCCCATACCCGCATGTTGGATCATCAAGGGTTGAAGAGGCGTGCCAATGATAACTATTCTGTTGCACACAGCGCCAATCGTCGGGGAAGAGTTACTCATGCATTGAGCGACGATGCTTTAGCTCAAGCTCTGATGGACAATAATTCTCCGACTGAGGGGCTTGAAAATTTTGAAGAGTGGACAATTGATTTGAGGAAGCTAAATATGGGTGAGGCTTTTGCTCAAGGAGCTTTTGGGAAACTCTACAGAGGTACTTACAACGGGGAGGATGTCGCTATCAAAATCTTGGAGAGACCTGAAAATGATACATCAAAGGCTCAGTTGATGGAACAGCAATTTCAACAGGAGGTTATGATGCTGGCTACCCTGAAGCATCCCAACATAGTTCGTTTCATAGGTGCATGCCGTAAACCTATGGTGTGGTGCATTGTTACTGAGTATGCTAAGGGTGGATCTGTTCGGCAGTTCTTAACCAAGCGCCAAAACCGATCAGTTCCCCTCAAACTAGCTGTCAAACAAGCTTTGGATGTTGCAAGAGGCATGGCATATGTTCATGGTCTGGGATTGATCCACAGGGACTTGAAATCCGACAACCTTTTGATTTTTGGTGACAAGTCAATCAAAATTGCCGACTTTGGAGTAGCTCGGATTGAGGTGCAAACTGAAGGAATGACTCCCGAGACTGGAACATACCGTTGGATGGCTCCGTAAGATTATCTTGTTTTCTTTTTCATTTGTTTGATATTAATTGATTTGATATGCGCTTTGGCTTCATGTTGCTGAAATCATGTTTTGGGTATGTTCTTTATTACCGTTAACTTTCCCAATGAAAAAATATATATTTATTGATGGAAAGATAGCTAAAATTCTAAGTGTTGGTAACAAACTATTGATCTGTAGACCTCGTAGGTCAACATCATGGTTCTTTAATCACAATTAGTTGTCTGTGATCCTGAACAGAAATGACACACTGCTGAAATAGGAATTGCGCTGCTTTCTTTTTGGGTTTGTTGATTGCTGTAGTATGGAGTATGGACCTGAACATGATTTCTATCTTTGCATATATCTGTAATTCAATTGTTATGTATAGACCTTTGAAGTTGCTTCCTTGTGATCTAGCACGGGATTAAATCTTGGAAATATCCTCTCAAATGATAGGCATGTCATATGGCTATATACATTGAACCCTCCTTAGTCCTCACAATGGTGCATGCTTTGTGCATTGACCACTTTTTTTATCATATAGCAACCAGCGTATGTCGTGTCTTAGGCTGAAGCCTCTCAGTATGCAGTCTGCAATGTCATAGCAGCATTATATGATATACTGTTATGATAGGTGCTTTTAAGACATGTTTTGGTACTTATTTTGGGCTCTTTTTTTCAAGATATTGGGATCCATTATTTAGTTTTTTTTTTATAGTTACCATGATGGATTATAGCAGAAAACTAGAAGACCGTTGAGTTGCAATAGCTTGATTCTTTTTCTGGAAATCTGGTAGAAGGAAGTGGAATCTTTTTCTTTTTTGAAACTGTTTTATAATAATTCTGTTAACTTTTCGTGAATCTTAGGCATGCCCACAGGGCTTGCAGGATTAAGAAAAGAACAATGTTTTAATGACTTGATTATATATGCTATGCTATGCTATTTTTTTTTTTTTTTGGAAGGTAAATGCTGTATTTTTGTGTTTAACATTTTACCCTTGGTAGCTTTTGGTAGTTAGGTTAGACCATGACCTTACCATGTGTTGCCTTCAAAAACTAAAATAAAACATGACATTAGGTTAAAAAAGCTGTACATTTTTTTCTCACTTTTGTTTTGTCAATGTCACATCACATACATGTTTATTTTGTTTGAATCACTTTGGTGTTCTTTAAAGAAGCATCATTCAGTAAATCTCCAATTCCTTGTTAGGCATTTAGAGTAATTGTAATGATGTTTAGGTTTAGTTATTTTTATTTTTTACCTTCTTTTTAGGGCTTTCTTCTAAGGATAACTTTACCATCTCCTTTTCTTTCTTATTTTATTGTTATACTATTTTTCTGTTGAATGAAAGATGTCTTTCTAGATCAAGCTCGCACCCAATATGACAATAACTGTTCGGATATTTATGCAATTAATTTGAGAACCCATGATTAAAATATACTCGGTTCATTTATGAGCTGTATATGATATAAATCTAGTCATGTCTGCATCAGTGCCTGCATGTTTTCATATGTTTCTGCTATCCCTAAAATCCAGTTGATGATGTATCATAATATTTATAAGCTAATTAGATTGAACTTTTTGAAATGCTGAAATTCATATCTGGTTATTGAGACGATGTTTCTTGATCTGTGCAGGGAGATGATCCAACATAGGCCTTACACACAGAAAGTGGATGTATATAGCTTTGGGATTGTTCTCTGGGAGCTCATCACTGGTATGCTTCCATTTCAGAACATGACAGCAGTACAGGCAGCATTTGCAGTTGTCAACAGAAATGTCCGCCCAATCTTGCCCAATGATTGTTTGCCTGTTCTCCGTGAAATCATGACTAGGTGCTGGGATCCCAACCCCGATGTTAGGCCACCATTTGCTGAAATTGTAGCAATGCTTGAAAGTGCTGAGATTGAGGTCATGACAACAGTTCGGAAGGCCAGATTCAGGTGCTGCATAACCCAACCAATGACAGCGGAGTGATCCTGTTAAAAAGCATATGAAAAAGAAAGTTATAAAACATAGACTGGAAAATATGGGGGCAAGATGAGACTCTGACTATATAATAGCTTTGTTTATTTGTGTGTTTTATTTCTTTCTTCTGAAGGAAAATTGAAAATATTATCTGAAGACCTTTTTATTTATTTGGTTTCTGTTTACCGAACCGTCTTTTGAATTAGTAAAGAGATGATGTATGTTATACTTGCATGTATTACAATTATGTATAGCTTCTGAGGGCAAGATGGATTTAACATCATTGTCGAAATCTTTTGTTATGTATGAAGGTTGGTTGCACTACAAATACCCCAGGGATATTGACATTCTCCTGGGGTTGGATGGCTGTCGGGCTTAAAAATTCGGATAGCAAACAAATTTCTTGAGTTGTCAAATTTGATCGCAGCCTTTTAATTACAAATTACAAAAGAAAAAGGCACGCTTTTTGTATTTAAAAAACTGACATTTTGTATCTTATATCTGCAGATAGATCGTATTGGTGCATTTGTACCAAAAAAAAAAAGATCGTATTGGTGCATAACTTCAAGATTTTTTTTGAAAGATGTTCAACAGCATAAATAAGTATTACATTAAATAAATACGTATCATTACAAAATAACAGAATATGGTAGATTTAATGGCAATGACTTGTGTCTATGAAATTTTGTTGACACCGTTGAGATCGAACATGAGATATTAATAGATAGATTGTAGCATGTGTTCTAAATCTAAACATGGACACTCCTGAGAATCGAACACGAGGAGGTATTAATAGAAGATTTCCGATTAGAGGTAATAAAATTAACATCAATTAATAATTGATGCATTAATGAAGTCATTCGTTGCCTTTTAAATACAAAATAGGCAATAAGAAGATTGAAATGTAAAATCAGTGAAACAAAACATGGAAAGAAAATTCAATCTCCAAGAGGGAAAACAAAAAAGTTTAAGTAGAAGAAGAACAGAGTTGCAATTGCAATAAAAAAAAAATCTATTA
The DNA here is from genome assembly GCF_003473485.1 of Medicago truncatula. Lineage (NCBI taxonomy): Eukaryota > Viridiplantae > Streptophyta > Magnoliopsida > Fabales > Fabaceae > Medicago > Medicago truncatula. The sequence goes on along the minus strand of NC_053049.1, from coordinate 46,533,638 downwards.
GTTGCTATTTTCTTTAGCTCCCCCAGTCCAATAAGTTTTTTCCGCAACAAGAATCTTTTCTGGGTTAAAGGGTCCACTTTCATGATCCATTATGTTGCTCTTCCACTTCATTGCATCAGTAACACTTTTAATCTTTGTGAGAAGCTCTACTCCTTCTCTGAATACCACTGTACCTTCTGGCCTCAAGATTCTATCCATCTCCAATAGTATAACAGTAATGTTGCACCTTTCATACATAACAATTAATTCAGTCAAAAACACATGATAACAATTAATTCAGTCAAAAACACATAATAATATGGAAATACCAACCTATCCTGATATATGCCAAATACACCAGCTGCATGTATGAGATCATAAGTTCTAGGGTAAGTTGAGAAAGCTTCACACCAATCATGGTAAGTCCCAATGAAACCTCTTTCAAAGATTGCACCAAGAGTATCATGAGCTGAATTTGAAGGAACAACATTCATAACCCAAACTGGAAATTTTAATAATGCTGCTGCAAATCCACCAAGGTAAGCATTCATATCAATAATGTTTCTATATCTTCCTTGAGCAATAGGAGTGATATGCTTGTAATGTGACATTCTGTCCTTCCATAATTCATTGTCCTTTTGAAATTTCTCTGCAGTGATGCTTGGTATTAAACCACTACTAATTCTAGGAGGTACTGCAAAGGCACGTCTTGGCCATTTTTCTAGTTCCCCTCCAGCTACTTTGCTTGGGCTGGTAACTTCTGGTAATGGAGTTATGCACTTTTCCATATTTTGGTACCTTTTTAAATGTAAATCAAACAGAGAAAAATGGTAAACAAAATATATCAAATTTTAAACATGCAAAGGGATCTTACCATATATCAACTGTAGAAATGATATAAAGAATACTTACCAAGCCATGTCAGGATTATCAGACTGGCAAATATGTGGTGTTTTAAAGACTTGTTTAGTTTGTACACATTCAAGGTGATTTTTAGGCTTTTGCCAAATGGAAAGGTCATCTTTCTCAACAACTTTCTTCCAACATATGCGTTTGGCAACTTCCTCTATGGAATCTTGCTCTTGCTTTAAATCCTCTTCAGTTCTTTCCCAGCCCCTCCAGTATTTCTTCCATCTAATAGGTGGGCCAGAAAGAATCCAATAACCACCTGGCCTAAGGACTCTATCCACTTCAATCAAATACATACCATCTGTGCCATGGAAATTTGCAAAGCTTTCATATTAGTTTATTACTTATGATTGGCATACGATTTTTTTTAACTCTTCTTTAAGAATAAGAGGATTTAAAATGTCTCTTAATTGCAAAATACTACCAAATTGTGTAGCAAATAAAAATAGTAGTAGAAGTGTGAATACCAACCATTTTTGTTCCATGGAATGAGGCAGCGAGAACAATGAGCCATATCAAAAGCCCTTGCTGGGTATGGTAGCCTTTGTGAAGCCATGATACCAATCATAGCAGGAACTCCTCTCTCCAATGCAAACTGTACCTGAGCTTCATGTGTATCTCTTGGTGCAAATGACATTGCTATTATGTCCCTTTTCAAAAGGTAGGCACCCCAACTTGCTACCTTTATAATTAGAAGATTCACATTAAGGTAATATAAAGTGTTAGCAACATATACATGATCCTAACATTTAATCAAGATAAAGTATATAGATGAATGAACTTACACCACACCCTGTATCAATTGCAGTTCTGATATTACCAGTAGTAAGAGGAATAAGCTCATTAATGTCATCAATATACGCATCAGCACCCCGAGGAAACATGGTACCTCCACCGGGGAATCGAAAACGATCGCCTTCAACTTGAATCCAATTTTGAACAGCTTTCTCAATGCTAAGCTCCTTGTGCGGAATATTATCATACCAAGCATAATCTCTACTTTGAGGCCATTTAAAAGGTGTCTTATATTTTGGAGGAGCAGGTATAAGACAATACAAAAGTTCTTCTTTTGTAGGACAATGTCTCTCCCTATATTTCAACATGTTTCTGTCAAATTTTCTACCTCTAGCTGGATCTTGACATGGAGTGTATTCACTATATGTCATGTCACATGGTGGAAACTCTTTTATCCCTCCAGAAGTACTTATTTCAAGTGAATGATGACTAGCAAAATCTAATTTCGAAGACGAAGAAGATGATGAAATTGAGGAAGAACTAGCTGTTGATCCAACATTACAATCTACTTTTGAGTATGCCTCAGATTGGTTAGTAGGTGTTGCTGTATTTTTCCATGCACCCATTACATAGGACAAAATACATAGACCACTTACACCTAAAATCCATGTGAGTCTATTTCTCTTGGATTCAAGCTGATTATAATGCTTTGGTGATCCATTGTAATCCTTGGGCATTTTTTAGCTCTGATCACAAATTTTCAAATACACAAATTCACATTAGATTAGAAAACATAACAAGTATATATTATTGCCACAAATTTGATGAAAGATTAACACATTGAAACCCACATCACATCAGTCAGCCCTTTGGACCGGCTATAGGACTAATCTTCAGTCCGGCTGATTGAGCATAATTTTATCTCTTTATTCTTAGCCCCCTCGATGTGGGCTAATTCAATAGGACATTGGTTGCGTAATTAGTTTCTTTTTTTGTTTATCAAATTAATGGTACAATAATTTGACATAGAAATATTATTACAACTAAATTATGGAAAAATATTGAAGTAATTAATATAATTCTTTTTTTTTAAAGGGAACAAAAGAGCATACCTAATATTTTATAGTGAAATTTAAAGTAGATATTCTACTCAATATTCCTCAAATAATTGGAGTTGTATTATTCTATTCTATTTGAACAACATAGATACAATTATACAAAGACAAGAGAAGAGATTGAACAATGTGATGATAATAACAAAGAAAGAAAAGGAAGGTGAATCTTACCAGAGATGGTAATTAAATATTGAGCAGAATAAAAGAATGTGACAATATTGATGAAGAAGAAAAAAGGATAAAAAGAATAATAGAAAGGTGATGTTTGTTTATTGCTATATTTTGCATATTGCTTAGTTCCCTAACTTCATGTTCATCCAGTGACATGAAGGAAGTTGTGGCTTAAAAAAAAATAGCGTTAAGTTGGATTTAGTCAAAAAAACTATTTTTTGTAAAGATGGTAAATTATTATGATCCTATAAAAGGAGATATTTGAGCCTCTAATTACTCTCCTTTCAACTGTTTCTAAAAGGTGTGTGACATTGCTTCTTCCCGTAATACTCGTATAAGTAACAGAGTCTATGTTCATTTAGTACCCAAAAATAAAGTCTATGTTCATACTATAATATATGACTACTACTAATTTTTAGTGAATAATTGAGTTTTTTTCTTCAATTAATCATATATTTTGGTCCTTTTCTTCTAGCATTCAAAAAATATTCAATGGGAAGAACTATTCAAATAAATATCAACAGACAACAATACTTAGCAATTATTGTCAAAAAAACAATACTTAGCAATTCTTTTTGTCTTTTGATAAAAAATATTTGGCAATTCTAAATAAGATCAAGAGATCCAAAAATCCTATTCTATGAAAAAATATTTGGCAATTCTAAAAAATATTTGGCAATTCTAAAAGTGGTTAATAATATTTTATGGTCCCTTCAAAAAACATATAGATTAATCAAATTTATGTTAAAAAGTGGTTAATAAAATAAGGAAATTGATTAACAAAGCAACCCAATTTTTATGCTACAAAAATCCTATTCTATGAAAAAAGTTTGGCAAAAAATAAAATAAAATCTGTCCACCATGTAAATATGAGAAACAATACAAAATATACTTTTTTGTATCCAAATGTATGTTCACATTTTTTCATGAGAGGCTAGAAACACATTATTTCCCACAATCTTTTATTGAGTTAAATTATGCAAGGGCACACACTTAAAAAATAGGTCCTATTTCTGGTGATGGAACCCTCATAAATTTTATCAAATAAAAGAATAAATAATATTAGAAAGTGTATTGAAAAGATAACGGTGTTAACATTTCATTGTATATATATATGCACACGTCAAAGTCAAAGTATTAGCCAACCTTTTTTGAAGAAAAAGTAGCCTCCACACACTCAAGAAAACACGTTTATAATTTTCCAAAATAGAAATTGCAACATATTTTAGATAGGCCATAATACAAGGCTTGGTAGTGTTTCTTCTTCTTCGTCATTTCTTAGAAGAAGGTGTGAAGAAAGTATATCAATGTTTTTGAGCTTGGTGGTATTAATTAAATCATGACTTATCGGAACAAGATAATAAAGATAAGCCATACTGATAATTAAACAACAATTTTATTAGTAAATCGTTACTCAGTTTATAGAGTACATATCGTAGGACCCTAATTAAATTTGTCTTTTTATGGAGGGAAGATTCTTACAAGTTACAAAAAAAAGCGCGTGGAATGAATTATATTTGGAAAAACCATCTCTATCTCTATCTTCTTCTTGTAAGTTTCATTTCATTGGACGGACAGCTAGCTGTTTGCAAGAATATAACTAGCAAATAAATATATTCATATACAAATTCATAAATCAGATTCCAGAAATAAGAAATTTCCTTCCACTGATGAATTCTTCTACGGGTAATAACATATACTCTTCTTCTCATACACAACCTTCAATTAATGTGGTTCTTCTTTTAACTGCAGCCAAAGAAACTACTGCAACTGCTAAAATGGAGCACAAGAAAGCAACAACCAGGAAAAACACAAGTTTTGCATGTAGGGTTCATCAACATGGTAAGTCACCTCTCTAAATATTTACCTCACATTAGTTATGTGTTCGTTGGTCTACTTGGATCTATAAATTTTAATGTACTACTTGATGTAACAATTCTCTAATAATCAATATTTTTTTAGGATCTTAAATTTTTGTGTTTAATCAAGTATATATAAATTCATTGCAGTAAAACTAGGTCCTAAACTATCAGAGACTCTGAAGGGTAAGTTGAGTTTGGGTGCAAGGATAATACAAGAAGGTGGGAGAGGGAACATTTTCAAGAATATTTTTGGTATGCAAGAAGGAGAGAAAGTGTTGAAGGCTTCACAATGTTACTTATACACAACAGCTGGTCCTATTGCTGGTGTTCTTTTCATCTCCACCCAAAAAGTTGCATTTTGTAGTGAAAGACCAATAACCTTCTCTTCTGCATCAACGGGAGAGTCGCGCAAGATACCGTACAAGGTACGTAATTATTAAGAGTCCCACATTGAATAGTTATATAACAAATAGTAATAGAGCTTATGAGTGGAGTTGATTTGCACTTAATATATAATTTGGTTTTTTACGATTGATTTAGGTTCAACTCAAATTTTAAGTGTAGTTAATCTTTATCGACCGACCTCAACTTTAACATATCAAATTAATACTACTAGTTTTTGTAATCACATTTGTTGTATTAACTGTTTTCATATCAAGGATTTGATTAGGTGCATTTTACTATGCAGGTTTTGATACCAATTGGGAAGATAAAAGAAGTCAATGAAGGGCAGAATGTGAATCAGGAAGAACAAAAGTATATAGAAATTGTTACTCACGATGATTCTGAATTTTGGTTTATGGGATTTTTACGATATGAGAAAGCTTTTAGGAATCTTCAAAAAGCCATTTCAATGTCCATTTAGCCCTACTACACATTGTATGATTTTTTATTTTTTTTTATGTTTGAGATGTACATAGGTCTTTGAAGTTCTATGTAAATGGGATTTTCAATGTCAAGTTAGTAGAATTATAGTTGTTTGTACTCTATAGTCTATTACTGCTAGTTGCTTCATTCCTTCACTTTCCTTGGTGATTATGAACACAAGATTAAGTTGTATGTCATGTAAAAACAAGAAAGGAAACCAAATGTATGTATAAAATTGTAAGACTGTAATAGCTAGCTATGTTATAAGACTGTAATAACAATTAAAAAAAAAAAAACTACGTTCAATTCTCATTGTAGGATTTCAATTGAAGTATTTAGGAACCAAAATTCATTCATTTACAATTTATCCCAATTGGAAAGAGAACAAAGAAACAATTTTCGAAACAAAATCATCTCGGCAAGCATATGTAGCAGAATGCTTTTAGCATATGTTTGATTTTCCTTTAGGACAGAAAATTTGAAGAGCTTTGCTGTACTCATTAGCATTAGTGACACACACATATTGCAAGATGGAAGCATAAATAACAAGTGATTTTTTTTTAGTCAAAACAAACTTAATTCATTTTATTGGTAATCAAATGATCACTAAACAATGGTACAACCATGAAAATTATAGTGGCTAGTATAGGAATAGGATAATCTAGTTAAGCAATGCGCAACCTGGTTGACTTGTCTCTGGATAAATCCACTATTTAATCAGTGTGCAAACTGAGAATAGACTTGCACTGGTTTACAATATCACCCAGTTCAGTTGTAAAACAGGAGGGACTGTTTATGGCATTCACTACTGTTTTACTATCTGTCACGAAAATAACCTGTTGGAGGCCTTGTGAATGAGCAAGCTGTAGAGAACCGCAGGACCAAACTGTTCGACCCCATACGAATTTGCCCTCAGAGTCTCTAAAACAAAGGCCAATTTTCATAACTCTGTTGGCTGAAAATAAAGTAGATTTGACACTGCATTTGAGAAAACCAGGTGGGGGTTTTATCCATCTGTCACGGGATGTTTGAGTCTCACATTGGTGATGTCTTTGCCGCATGATTCACCATTAGTGAAGTGAATCTCGAACGGTCGTGAGAAGGGATGGAACACATGTAGTTTTATTTCCACACAACTTTGAGTTTCTACATTTCCATAGCCTCCAAAACATCATCATAAAGAGACGTCTGTCCTCATCGAGCATCTTTTTCAAGATTTTGAAGAAAACATCAGCAGAGGACTGGGATGTTCCAGTATTGCTTGCTATAATATGCGAAGATTTCCCCAACATTGCTTTGCTATCGGGCAGATAAGAAAAACATGCTTGCAGTCTTCAGGTTCAGAATCACATAGAATACAAATATCTTCACACTGAACCCGTTTATTGATTAGATTTCCGCGGGTAGGCAAGCAATCATGGAGGGATCACCATAGGAAGGGGCGGACGCATGTAGGAATATGCAGTTTCCAAATTACACTCCAATTGCGTTGAATGAATTCACGAGCAGGTTCAACAATTAGCAATTAGCCTCATACGTAAGCTGTATGAAGACTTGACAGAATATTTTCCATCACTTGACACATTCCAGATACGACAGTCCATGATATCTCTGCTAAAAAGAGGCATTTGAAAAATTGCATCAGCATCAAAAGTATTAAAACTAGCACTCCTCGTGTCATTGTTCCAAGAGAGAAGATCAGAAGACATCAGACTGTGTACTGTCAACCCGAGAAGGTGAGGGTATGGCGAATCTAAGGATCATTCCAAATGTTAATTTTGGAACCATCTCCAGATGTTATTTAAAAAACTCACAATACATAATAAATTTAGATGCATACATATACTATACACACTGTTTTTATTGTTCTTGCATTTTTATTTTGAAAATTGTTAATGATAGTAACGATAAGTTTTATCTCTAGAGTAACTCATCATCTTATGGAGGGAATTATGCTATAAAACCTTGGCATGGACACAATGCAATATCACATTCATAAAAAAAGTTGTGCTTTGTAGAAGTGAGTGAATTGCATTGAAGATATGAATATCAGCTGGGTTTATAAACATGCACTTAGGATTACATTCATCTGAGATGGCTTCAAGTTCATGTATCTACCTCATGTCGTAAAATGTAGTGAGAGTTTATTTTTTCCTTAGTTTTGAAGTGTACTACTAATGGCCAGGCCAGGTCTAAGGAATTTTTCTTACAATTTTTTAACTTAACCAAATGAAAGTTAAAAAGTGGAGTGATAAGGAGGTTAAAAATTCGACTCTCATTTTTAAACATAAACATTAACATTTGTTTGTTTAAAAAAAAAAAACAAATAAAATATTCCATTGTTTGTTTGACCCAAAAAACACTAAAAAGAGCATCTGATTCAGAGAATTTAGGAAAAGGTCCAGAAACAAAGCATCTACAAAAGAAGGGTTTACACTTGCACACATACAAAAAATTCAAAAACCAAACACACCGGTTCGGGTATCAATAAAACCCGACCCGACCCGGAAATTGTTATGAAGCGCCAATTTCTTTAATTCTAGTAGTAACAACACTGTCACAGACTCGCCGCCGCATCCCATCGCTCCTCACTCGTGTCCCCTACGCCGTCTAAGTCTAAGGTATGTTACTATCTTCTTCTTCTCTCCTTGTTTTCACTCTTCACAAACTTTGATTTCTGATTATTTTTTTTCTCTCTGCTTTTACAGAAAATCACTGTGCAACCATCATCTCTGTTACTCTGCACCCACCCTTAGTTCAAAAGGTATAAACTTTATTCATTCATTCTCACCACCAAAATATACTTACACACACCATTGTACACTTCTTTTTACTTCGACTTTTGTTTTACTTCTGTAAGTTGTTTTTTCTCTCTCCCTCTCTCTCTATTTCAGAGCTTCCCAATACTTGATCGAGTATATGGCAGCTGCTGGAGAAGTTGGGGTATCTGAATTCCTTCAGGTTCGACTTTACTTTATTCCCTTTGTTTCAATTACCTTAAAAACAAATACTCTTTTTTTCAATTACTTTAAAAGCAATTGACGGGGTTTATGATTTTGTTTACAGGGTACATGCAGACAAACATTGTTTTTGCTAAAAAAACCTCAGAAATCTACAAGTCAATTGCTTTGGGGTACCCTTTGTAACAGGGGTCGTGTTTCAAGTTCATCTCGAAAATCGTTGAGTTTGAGATGTCAAGCTCAAGAAAATCCAAGAGTTGTGGTTTCTGGGACTGCTGCAAGTTCAGTAGAACAACATTCTGGTTTGGTCGAGAAGCCTTCTGCTCTAGTTATTCATTTTTACCGTGTACCGTTTATCCAAGAAAGTGCAGCTGCCGAGCTTTTAAAGAAAGCTCAAGCAAAGATCTCTAATCAGATAGTGGACTTAAAGACTGAACAATGCTTTAATGTTGGCCTTGGTTCACACCTTTCAAGCGGAAAGCTTTCGGTTCTTAGATGGCTTCTTTCAGAAACATTTGAGCCTGAGAATTTAGGAACTGAGAGCTTTCTTGAGAAAAAGAGGAAGGAGGGTCTGGAGAAAGTTATAGTTGAGGTTGGTCCCAGGTTATCATTTACCACAGCATGGTCTGCCAATGCTGTGTCAATTTGCCAAGCATGTGGTTTGACAGAAGTGAATCGTTTGGAACGGTCAAGGAGGTATTTGTTGTATACAAATGGTGAATTACAAGAACATCAAATTAATGAATTTGCAGCTATGGTGCATGATAGGATGACTGAATGCGTTTATACCCAGAAGCTAACATCCTTTGAAACCAGTGTAGTTCCGGAGGAATTTTATTATATACCTGTCACGGAGAAGGGGAGGAAGGCATTGGAAGAGATTAATCTGAAGATGGGTTTCGCATTTGATGACCAGGATTTGGAATACTACACCAAACTTTTCAGAGAAGATATTAAGCGTAATCCAACGAATGTGGAATTGTTTGATATTGCTCAGTCCAACAGTGAGCATAGCAGGCATTGGTTTTTTACCGGAAAGATTTTTATTGACGGACAACCTATGAATAAGACTCTGATGCAAATTGTGAAAAGCACTTTACAGGCAAATCCAAACAACTCAGTTATTGGCTTTAAGGATAACTCAAGTGCAATTAGGGGTTTCCAAGTAAAGCCATTACGACCAGTTCAGCCCGGTTCAACAAGTCCGTTAAACTTGATAGAACGCATCATGCATATCTTATTTACAGCTGAAACACATAATTTTCCATGTGCAGTGGCACCTCATCCCGGTGCAGAGACAGGTGCAGGAGGTCGCATTAGGGATACACATGCAGCAGGAAGGGGTTCGTTTGTGCAAGCAGCTACAGCTGGTTATTGTGTTGGGAATCTCAACACCGCAGTGCTCTATGCTCCATGGGAAGATCCGTCCTTTACTTATCCGTCAAATTTGGCCTCGCCTTTGCAGATTCTTATTGATGCAAGTAATGGTGCTTCTGACTACGGGAACAAATTTGGGGAGCCGTTGATCCAAGGCTTCTGTAGAACTTTTGGAATGAGACTTCCTAGTGGGGATAGGCGGGAATGGTTGAAGCCGATCATGTTTAGTGCAGGAATTGGCCAGATTGACCACCTTCATATATCAAAAGGAGAGCCTGACATTGGAATGCTGGTTGTTAAAATTGGTGGTCCAGCTTATCGTATTGGGATGGGAGGCGGGGCAGCCTCAAGTATGGTTAGTGGACAGAATGATGCTGAGCTTGATTTCAATGCTGTGCAACGTGGTGATGCTGAGATGGCACAGAAACTTTATCGTCTTGTTCGTGCTTGTATTGAGTTGGGGGATAAAAATCCAATTGTTAGCATTCATGATCAAGGTGCTGGTGGGAACTGCAATGTTGTGAAGGAAATTATATATCCAAAGGGTGCTGAGATAGATGTCAGAGCAATTGTGGTTGGTGATCATACAATGTCTGTTCTAGAGATTTGGGGTGCAGAGTATCAGGAGCAAGATGCGATCTTGGTGAAGCCAGAAAGTCATGAGCTCTTAAAATCAATTTGTAAAAGGGAAAGAGTTTCAATGGCTGTGATTGGAACTATTAGTGGTGATGGACGAGTTGTGTTAGTTGATAGTTTAGCAACTCAGAAGTGTCTCTCAAATGGACTCCCTCCACCTCCCCCTGCTGTGGATCTTGAACTTAAGAAGGTCCTCGGTGACATGCCGCAGAAATCTTTTGAATTTAATCGAATTGTTTATGAGCGGGAGCCACTTGATATTGCCCCCGGGATTACAGTAATAGATTCTCTGAAGAGGGTATTGAGTTTACCATCTGTCTGTTCAAAACGCTTCTTAACAACAAAAGTTGATAGGTGTGTTACCGGTTTAGTGGCACAGCAGCAAACTGTTGGCCCTTTGCAAATTCCCCTTGCTGATGTTGCTGTTACCGCACAGACTTTTACCGACGTGACTGGAGGTGCATGTGCCATTGGGGAACAACCAATCAAAGGTCTGTTAGACCCAACGGCGATGGCTCGGTTAGCCGTTGGAGAAGCACTCACCAATCTTGTATGGGCAAAGGTGACTTCACTTTCTGATGTCAAGGCGAGTGGAAATTGGATGTATGCTGCCAAGCTTGACGGGGAAGGGGCTGCCATGTATGATGCTGCCATATCTTTGTCAGAAGCAATGATTGAACTTGGTATTGCTATTGATGGAGGAAAAGACAGTCTTTCTATGGCTGCCCATTCCGGAAGTGAAGTTGTCAGAGCTCCTGGAAATCTTGTAATTAGTGTTTATGTTACTTGTCCTGATATTACAAAAACCGTGACTCCAGATTTAAAACTTGAAGACGATGGTGTTTTGCTTCATATTGATTTGTCAAAGGGTAAGCGTCGATTAGGTGGATCTGCTCTTGCACAAGCATTTGACCAAGTTGGAGATGAGTGTCCTGATGTTGATGATATACCTTACCTTAAAAAGGTCTTTGAAGGTGTTCAAGAGCTTCTTACTGACGAACTGATCTCTGCCGGTCATGATATCAGTGATGGTGGGCTACTAGTTTGTGCGTTAGAGATGGCATTTGCTGGCAATCGTGGATTTGTTTTGGACTTGAATTCACAAGGCAAGAGCCTTTTCCAAACACTATATGCAGAAGAGCTTGGGTTAGTTCTTGAGGTAAGCAAGAAAAATTTGACTAATGTGATGGAGAAATTGAACAGTGCGGGAGTTTTGACTGAGATCATCGGTCAAGTTACTATCACTCCATCAATTGAAGTTAAGGTTGATGGGGTGACTTGTTTGGAAGAAAAAACTAGTATTCTTAGAGACATGTGGGAAGATACTAGTTTTCAGCTGGAAAAATTCCAAAGATTGGCTTCTTGTGTGGATATGGAGAGAGAAGGGCTTAAACATCGTTACGAGCCCTCATGGGAACTGACATACACTCCTTCCTTCACTGATGATAAGTACATGTCTGCTGCTTTAAAACCTAAAGTAGCCGTGATAAGAGAAGAAGGGAGCAACGGAGACAGAGAAATGGCTGCAGCGTTTTATGCTGCCGGTTTTGAACCGTGGGATGTTACTATGTCAGACCTTCTTAATGGTGTGGTCTCTTTGCAAGAGTTCCGTGGAATTGTGTTTGTTGGTGGGTTTAGCTATGCCGATGTGCTTGACTCTGCAAAGGGTTGGTCCGCTTCCATAAGATTTAATGAGTCTGTTTTAAAGCAGTTTCAAGAGTTTTACAAGCGTCCTGACACTTTCAGTCTAGGTGTATGCAATGGTTGTCAACTCATGGCTTTGTTGGGATGGGTACCAGGACCTCAAGTTGGCGGTGTGCATGGTGCCGGCGGCGACCTATCGCAGCCTAGGTTCATTCACAACGAGTCCGGAAGATTTGAATGCCGCTTTACAAATGTGACAATAAAGGACTCACCGGCTATGATGTTCAAAGGTATGGCTGGTAGTACAATGGGGATATGGACTGCTCATGGTGAGGGAAGAGCTTATTTCCCGGACGAAGGTGTGTTGGAACGTGTTGTTCATTCAGATTTAGCTCCTGTAAGATATTGTGATGATGCTGGTAATCCAACAGAGACATATCCTTTCAATGTGAATGGCTCTCCTTTAGGAGTAGCAGCTATTTGTTCTCCCGACGGAAGACATCTTGCAATGATGCCTCATCCAGAGCGTTGCTTCTTAATGTGGCAGTTTCCATGGTATCCAAAGTTGTGGAATGTTGATAAGAAGGGGCCTAGTCCTTGGTTGCGCATGTTCCAGAATGCTCGAGATTGGTGTTCCTGAGATGATGATCACTTTTTTTTTCTCCTTTTCCTTTGTAATGTTTTATGTTGTTTATGCCTAAAGTTTTTTAGACCAGATTATTAATAACTTGTTTACTGATGGAATATTTGCTGTTGCTATCATATTCTACATCTTTTGAATTTCATTTAGTGCTTTCTAATATATGCTATTGGAAATTCTTTAGAATATTGTTACCTGTTGATTTGTGATAGGTCTGCAGATTAATCAATAAATTCTCTCTTTACTGTTGAATTCCATTTTTGTTGATAGCGTTTTCCCTCACATTTTTCTGCGATTCTTTGTCTGGTTTGTGTCGATCTTTTTGTTCAAGGGGTTCTTCTATTTTGGCGTTTTCCTGTGACATGGAGAATGTGGTGGATGTATTATGTCGAGAGATCTATAATTCTCTGAGGCTATTGGTCGATGTTCCGACAGGAAATTCAAATTTTTTGTCTGCTTGTGGATGCATCGCAGAGAATGTCGAAGCTAGGCTACCCCATTACATTGATATCTCTATTTTATCCCTTTTACTGAAGACTATATAAGGATGTGTTTGTGGTTCGATTGGAGCAGGTATCAATTTTCTGATCTGAATCCACATAAGATTGCTTCGTTTGTTTGTTGTGTTCTTCTATTGAGTTTGGGGTTTGAATCACTGATGGAGAAATCAATTGTATCACTGTAATTACATAGCAGCGCCCTGGGAGTTGCAATGTACAAGATGTCATACTTCTCTGAGGATGTGGGAGGTTCCATCCTTTTTGAACCCTCAACAACCAAACTCAATAGAGATGGTGCTTATAGATGAAAAGGTTAGTAAATTGTTCTGCTCCAATGTTTCGTTTCTTCCATCTTTATTTTTTGGGTTCTTTCATTTGTTTCTTTAATTTTTTTTTTTTTTCTTTCTTTCTTTGTTGTGTGTGACTTTGAACTCTGCTATTTCTCCATATATGCACACTACACTGCACGCCATATGTTTGATAAAATGACATAGTGAATTCTGATCAAAATTAGCATCACCATATGTTTGATGTTTAGTTCTCTGCCTTTATTTTTTATTTTAATCAACATATTTGAGTAATGTTGTAATTGATCATGTTGAAAGTGTGGATGTGAGTTTCATTTCAATGCCATTTTTTTTTTTAGTTTGTTTGTGTTAATTGCGTTTGCGATTTTTCAGCGAAGAGGAAAAGTTCGTGTTTCGAGTGGACGATTCGGAACGGTTGCGTTTGAGTCTGATCCTGATCAGTTGAAAAGTGCTAGAGAAGATATCAAGGAGCTTCTTAGGACTAAGTTCTGTCATCCTCTTATGGTAATTTTCAGTGCTTTTTCTTCGATTTTGTTTAATTTTTTATGATTTTTCTGAGGAAGTATATTGCATTTGATTTAGCGTTTTCTTTGTCTGGAATTGAAGCAGTATAGTGTAAGCTTCAATAAATACATTTTATAAGTCTATACATTTTAAACTTTATCAATAAACACTCTTTTTTATTAGGTCATAGGCCTCACAGGGGCATGATAAAAGATATAATTATACTTACATGCTACAAGATCTATCCTATTATTACTATTTTCCCCTTGAATGCATTATGAGCTTTCAATGACTATTTATATCATTGATTTTCTAACATTTGTTGAATTGCTACTTTTTGTATCTTACATTTTTACGGTTTTTTAGGATGAGATTGTTCTTTATTAAGCAAAAAATACACCATTTTAGAAGCAAAGAGAAGAGGAGGAACAAGTGGCAAAGAAGAAGGTATGGTTGATGTATGTTATTTTGTTCTCAATATACCTTTTCAATGGCATTTTTCAACTGCTTTGGATGAGTTTTATAATTTCATTTGATGTATTAGCTGGCAGTGTGTGTAGGAGATTCAGAGTTAGTTAAAATAAAATAGGTGACATTGGTGGTAACTGTGTGTTATTCAAATTGTCCTGATGTAGTCCAACTATAAATAAAAAAAAATCTGATTTACAACTTTTTTCATATTATGTTCAAGCTAATCCCACAACTCTAATTCAAAATCAGGTCCATAATCCCACAGCTCTAATTCGAAATGAGGTCCACAATGCAAAACATTTGGTTCCAAAATCAATAATGTTTTAGTTGTTTTCAACCTGCATCACTACATTTAAACTTGACAATCTTTCTTTTTAGTTGCTCAAAAAAGGCTAAGTCTTTCTATTTATCTGTACGAAAATGTAAAACTATTACAAAAGAAGTTGCAAAAGCATACTATATTTTTTACTGTTGCTCTTTTATATAATGAACAAAGAAGGTTAATTTTACCTTTGTATCTATTCAAGTGATTTACAACATAATACGGTGTATTTTCATAGCCCAAGTGTTTTACCATTTTTTTAATCATGTTCATTCTTCTTTTGATTTTTTTTTTCACCCGTATTCAATGAAATCAATAACTCTTACAGAAGATAATAGCCATTTCTACTATGTATCGGCATTTCCGGTGGGATCGATTTTTTCTACAATTTAATGTGGTTTTCATGTGGAGTGCCTTTTCTCCCGCTGAGTAAGCACTGTAGTTGATTTTTTTTTGTTTTTTTTTGGATTTTCGGCATGCGACAGGTTTGTCTATGTTCCAGGCCTGGATCTGCTATTTTTCCTTTGTCTTTATCCATACATTCCGTCTTTTAGGAAGAGATCTTTGTACCCTAAATTCTCATGTTTTGTTTTGTTGTGGATGTACTTGCTTTGTGGGTGTCAGGTTTTTCTTCTTTTTCGTCGTTTTGTTCCTGAGATATTTAAGTTTGTCTTGTGGTTGAAATCTCTATACTACCCCCTGCTTGGTCTTTATATACGTATGTGGCTTAGATGTTGTGGTCAATTTGCGCTTCCGTCTTTCATTCTTGGCATAGCTAATGTTTGTGTTGTTGAATTCTTGGGTCTGATATCCAGTTCCAGTTTTGTGATGGAGAACTCCTTTGATTTGTTGTCGGAGGTGTTGCCCGGAAGAGAGGGTTTGGCGTTTTAAAGTCAGGGTTCTGAGGATGTGGGAGGTTCCATCCTTTCTGAATCCTGAACAACCGAACTCAATAGAGATGGTACTTATAGATGAAAAGGTTAGGTCATTGGTTATTGTCTTCATTGTTTTCCATTGGTGTATCCTTTAGTGTATGGCCCTTACTTTTCTGTGCAAACTAGGTTACTTGATTGCGATTGATTTATATCATAGGATTTCATGAATATGATGTTTGCTTCTTATATCTTCTAGAGAAGCTTATATCTTTAAAGAATACAGTGGAAGAATTTTAGAAAGTTCCACTTTTAAATGATCTTACTCTTTTATATTATTTTTTACTAAGTTTGCATTTGATCATATTATGAGGAGTTATGAAAAGTTTCACTGTAGCATACTACACTTCCAGCTTCACAGTATGATTTCCCTCCTTGAATATATTTCAAGATGCCTGAAAAGATACTAAAATGTATTTGAACCATATTTCAATTAAAATAAAATAATGAATGTGTGTGTTAAAGGCAAGATAGTATATATTTGTACTACACTTGATTTGGTTTTCGATGATATAGAGCAAATGATTATAAATATTGATATTGATATACATCAACTTTGGCTTGAGGCAGATTTTTATTTAGGTGGTCAACATGTGTAGATAGTTTAGTATTGAGAAACCTTGATGCTAAGTTTAGCATTAATCAACCTGCATGAGTGGCTGCTTTTGCTATTTCTTTTCGCTATTAGTTGAAGATTATAATTTGAAATAGCGATGTTGTGTCGTTCTTGCTTTGCTTTTTCCCTATTCTATATTATGATTTTTTCCAAATTTGCTAGGAAACCTACATCAAATCATAAAGGAACCATAAGTTGTTATTACTGCTATTGTTGTTGGTTTGCTACTGCTGCTCTAAATGGGAGTCATAACATAAAGTTTTTTCAATCAGATTTTGGGTCATTTTCTTCATGGTAAACGGATGAAAGAGCCAAATGTAGCCGAGTTTATATTAGCACTAGCTGGTGTAAGCAAAAAAAAAAAATGGTTATGGCATGTGCTACTTCAGCAGGCTCTACCACACTAGCTTTAGTTGTTGCTGTTAATCAAATTAGTGGTGGCTAAGTCATTTGCATTGTCGTAAACCATGAAGATCTAAGGGCCTAATTCAATTTCATGGTTGGAAAAGAACAAATACCAATGTTAGACCAATATGAATGAGCATTTTTTTTGCAAATTGACTGTAATCTTAAGAGTTTGACAAATTAAATTATTGTTTTTGTACTGCCTTTGCTTTGGCTTGGTATATTTGGCTATTAAATTCTGCAGTGGTGGCATGGTCTGTTTTTTATGACTGTTTAGTGGAAAAGTGGATTTCATTAACTTAAGGGTGTCTGGTGAATAGATTTATTGTTTTTGTACTATTAAATTCAGTTTGTTATGTTTGGCTATTAAATTCTGCTGCGGTGGTTGTGAAATTGTGTTGTGTTTGCAGATTTTTGTATTATGCATATATTTGATTATGCCTTATTCTCGGGCGTTTTGGTCTGCATCTGTAGCAGTGCACCTGTTATGCCTATTTTGTATATCTATTGCGCTGCAGGAAAGAAGAAATATCAGTTTGCCACTACATCAGCCGGAGGAGTTGCGAGCTTGAATGCGCAACTGTTTTGATGGCCTGATTGTGGCACAAGCCGTGGAAGTTTTTAGCAGTGTTTAGTTTTCTCCTGTCTAGCACAGTCTGGGGAATCTCATGTGGATGCTCATGATGGTTTGTGGTTGGTTTCAATGATTTTTGCGGTGTTGTGTTGTGAGGTATGATGAGCTTTTTATCAAGTTTTGGAGAAATAAGTGGTGCGGGGTTGTGTTAAGCCACTATGAAAGCTGCAGCTGGTGTTCTCTTAGTAGATTCAGAAGGACTGTGGAAACTAAGGTGATGTACAAGAGTATTTGCCGATGTCTTTTTTCTTCTGGTTTTTACCTCTGGTGTGCAAAGTTTTCCCGCTGACTATATTTCATTGGTTTGGCTATTTTAGAGCTCTGATTAGTCGAGTGGGGGCCTTGGTGTTAAATCTCATTGCTTGAAGCAATAGGTAGTTCATTGCATTGGGTGTTTTGCAAGATCATTAGAGACTTATAGCATTAGATTGTTTTGTTTTTTGGTGTATCTCTTCCAGGATGTATTGATCTATTTTGTATGATTTTTATGGGCCATAAGATGTTCCTTGGTCACTGTTGACGCTATTTAATAAAACTCTTCCAATTATCGACCCAAAAAAATATAGAAGATATTCCAAAAACAACTTCAAAAGGTAGGAAATAAAATGTTACATCTTTTTGTATGTTTTTATCATAATTGGTTATTTGTTATTTCTTAAAAAAATATTATTTATTTAGTGGTTTATTAAGTTAATTTTAGATGTTAGTGTTTGATTTTTATAATATTAGTTTTTATGTTTCATGCAATATATTTCAAAACACATTTTTTATGCAGGACATGTGCATTTGATAAACACGTTAAAATTGTATCACTTTATATTAATTAACCAATGTCAATCTCACCCGTGAAACCCATTAATATGGATTAAAACTACGTCATGGAAAAAAGAAAACTATAGGGACCAAAATATGTTACTTTTTTTATGAGAACTAAACAAAACTGACTATGCTTTTTAGGGACTAAATATTTATTTAACCCAGAAAAATGAATATGTTCTAGGAGAAAATTTACCATTCGATTACACGATTGAAATAGAGAATTGATGCAAAAATATTATGTAGAAATTTTTTAAGTTTTAGTATTCTACACTTTGTATCTGTGTCGTGGACACATCATTCATTATGTAGCATGTCGTCAACTATAATGCACATAATATTGTAATCATGTGTCGTGTAGAATCTGAACGACGTGTAGTTAAATGTCGACCGTTTTTCACCCGTGCGTCGCGCGGGCACCACACTAGTAAAACTTTACAAGAGTTCTTAAAAGCACAGGCCTGACACTATTTCATATAACATATCATTATATTGACATTTATTCACTTGCACTTCCAGAAAGTGTAAAATGTCTGGATATGAGATTCAATTTATTGTAAGCATACACTTCTGTAGATAACACTTATCCTCAATTCCTACTAGTCCGTTCAGTTTTTTGTTTTGTTTTGGGATTCATAAAATAGGACTGGTTAGATAACACATAATAAAGTTGATTGATGACAATACTTGATAGACCCTGGAAACTATTTTCATGATTAAATACCCAATTTCATTTTCGAAGTTGCAAGGTGAGTAATACCAAGGATGAATTTGATAATAATTTGGAGCAAGTCTTCCATCTGTAATCTGTTTTGGACAGCTTGGGTGGTCACTTATTGTCCTGATGGCGGTCTTTATTTAGGGAGCTTTTCTATACCATTTATTATTTGATGATGTGCATAAGAATAAATCTTTTTCTGAGTGCGCCGGCTTCAAGGTGATTTCTACTTGGTTATACATCCTTTGTGCTTTCTGCTTGGATTGGTTCTTTGTATTATATGTAGGTGGATTGTGAAATGCTTGTGTGGAACATGATGATAGACTGTCCATTCAGCTTTTGGACAAAACAAGCCATTTTCTTACTATTAATGGTGTGTCCTGCATTGTTTATATTAAGAACAACCACATTAATGGAATATATCTCTTTGCTTAACCAAGTGTGCAGAGTCTATTGTTTCTACTTAGTGCATAAGTCAAGCCTGCTTCTTGCTTAGGAATGTTTAATGTGTTGTGAAAGTTGTGGTCAAAATTATCATAGCCACTAGTAGACTTGGTACACAACTGGTCATTGTTCTATTTATATGTATATGTATTTTATGCTTTGAAAGTTATCTATTGACTGTATGACCTGCTAGTGTTAGCTAGAGTATAAATTGAACATGGTAAGGGACATAACTAAGCAAATTCTGTTTTTTGTTTATGATGTTCTAATGATCAATTTTGTTATTTTCAATTCTCTGTTATGCTGTTTTAATGATCAATTTTGTACCAGATCACTTTTATCATTTTTAATTATAAATCACTACCGATAACTTCAGTAAGCTTAGTTTAAACTTCTATTGAGCAAGGACAATAGAGATGATAATCACCATGTAACGTGTAGTGTAAAAAATTACAATTTCATCTTTGTATTTTTGAATCAACACCGTCTGATCTAGATTAGCAGCACTTGTACCAGATCACTTCGATAATTTTCTATTGGAAATTACTCATGATATTAAAATTTCAGTAAGGTTAGATTTAAAGTTCTATTCGGCAATCACAATAGAGATAATGTTCACCATGAAACAGTGTAGTGTAAAATATTACAATTATGTCTGTATTTTTGAATAATTAAAACTAGTGAAAGAATTATAATCTTTTTCACAATCAAAGGAAAATATTTAGCTGGCGTCTTTACACTTGAATTGACAAAAGTATCCTTAAACTTTATGAATTTTCACCATTATCTCGCACTTTTCTTATATCCTCCCTTCGTCCTCCTTTCCATTATCTGTCTTCTTTTCTAGAGCCATAAGTGATATCATAAGTGATATCATGGAAGAGGCATACGACATAATTAATAACATTTTTTCATAGCATGAAACCTCAAGTTCATTTGTGAATTTTCTCTTAAGATGGTGCTGATTGAGTATTAGATAATGGTAGTAATGTTTTGTGAAACTACATGATTATCAGACTAAATTGAGTATCAAGCGATCAGGTTTATTTTGATACACTCTTCTTGGTTGTGAATTGTTTTCATCTCATTAATTCTCTGTAAAGTTCTACCAGTAATTTTGATTTACTCCTTTGTGTCACTTGGGTGTTACACGTGAGAGATGAGTTCATTATCTTGTAAGTTTAACATTCAGTCTTCTTGTTTTACTCCTCCTTTATACTGAGAAGTTCAACCTTACGGTTCGCTGACTGCTTAATACTACTGTTATCTTACATTTAGGTTTCTGACCTATAACTTAAGTTTACACAAATCTGGAGAAATTAAGAAAGTTATGTGTCTGTCTTCTCTCTTTGTAACTACGATCATTTGATCAGTGACTTCGTTTGAAGAATGATGCTACTCTTGCTTCTTTTACTTGGTTTTTTCTAAAATTAGGTGCTACAGCATAATACTTTTGTACACGTGTCATTTGGTATTCACAGGGTAATTGTTACATGGTTTGGTGTACCACAGAAGTCTCTTTTCTCAATCCCTACTGTTTTATTACCCTATCATACTACTGTTCTCTTACATATAGGTTTTTGACATGTATTGTGATAGTTTATATATTTTGCTGGAGAAATGGGACAGCTTGTGAGGGTCTCTTGTAACATTGATCTGCTGTTCAATGGTTTTTTTTTTTTTTTGCAACTATTTTGTCACACTTCTCCATCAAACTACTGTTTTCTTACATTTACGTTTTTCACATGTAATGTAATGGAGTAGTGGTCAGTTCTGAAGAAATTGAGACAACTTTCTCCTTTCTCTACTTCACTGTACCTTGTTTATTTTACTGTCTGAAGTTGAGAAATTGGAGATGAGTGCTTCTGTTCTGTACTATTTATCTTCTGTCAACTAATTACATGAATCAACAAGTTAAATTTTCAATCTCTGTGAGGCTTAATTTGGCGATCTAATTTAGATGTGAACGTTTATGCTTTCGCGCTTCTTCTTGACTCTTCTCATAAGCTTGGATTTGATTGGCATGGACTTTCTTATTCGTCCTTGGGATATAATTGGTCATCTTTTACTTACATATGTGTTCTTGTTTATGAATTGTTGTCCTAATTGTGTAGAAGCTGGTGTTGATGATTTTGTGTTTCTTTCTGTGTTCAAGTTTTCGTGTGTTTTTTGTATGTTGGGGACGACATAACTTTGATGGAGAGTCTGTCTATAGTTTTCTTTTACTGTTGTGATATTATTTGTTTATGATGATGATTTGGTTATAATTTGGTTATATTTCGTGTTGCTAGGATATAATTTGGTTATCTCTTTAATTTCAGTCTTTGTTTCATAAGCAGCATCCATTTTGTCATTTCCTTTGAGTTTTCTGTGTGGGTGTTACAGGGGGAGTAAGCCTATTAAGTGTATAGCATGCAGAGAGGTTCACTTACTTCCCATTCAGCCTTGGGATGAATAAAACTGGTCATTTTTTCTTACATCTGTATTTGTGCTCTGCTAGAGTTGCAGTTTTTATGTTTTTGTTTCAGGAACATTGAGTATGAAGCATACAAGATTCTAAGGTCTTTAGTCTGCTTCTATCAAGAAGTTTATTATGGACTTGTATTTTAATATGCTTTTATCAAGAATATCACAGGCTCTTCTTTGGTGGATTGGTTTTTCAAGAATTGTTTGTTTATTTTTGGATTATTGGATATAATTCTTCATAATTGGATAATTGAGACATGCGTTTATCCGTTTTGCAGCGAGCTGAAGTCTGGAAGTCCAGATTGTTTTGTGATTGCTGACACAACATATACGAACGGAGAACGGCTTCAGATATAAATTGAATTTCTTCAATGATTCATTATTTATTATTTTCAATTTTGAGCTGTAACTACGAGACGAATTGAACTGTGAACATGGTTTTTCTGCAGCCTGGTTTGTCAAAAAATAACCTGCCATTGTTGATCTGCATCCTCGAGTATTGATATGGTGATTGCTAGTAAATTCTTTTCTTTCCTTATTTCCTTACGAGAAGCATATATTTTACACAATCATACTTTTCCATAATCTTTTTTTACCATTGGTTATAAAGAATTATTTGTGTAATTTTTCAATATAATTCTTCCTTTGATAATTGAGAGATCCGTTTATCCGTAGTAACAGTGAACTGGGAAGTAGAATGTCTTGATTCAACAGAAAGTAGAACAGTTCCAGATAGATAAATTAATTTTCTCCGATGAAGCCTCATTATTTTAATTTCTGAGCTTTGATTGGAAGGTATACCAGAGATAAATGAATTTTGATCATTTTTTCTGCAGAACAAATTGTCAAACTATTGACTTTCTTTGTAGCATGGAGTTTATTGTTTTCATTTGGTGATATCTATTAAAATATCTTATTTTTCAAAATTTCTTTATCGATAATGAGAGCATATACTTGTTTATTCGTTATTTACTCTTTGGTGTTGCAGGAGTTTAATCTATGAACATATTGTCTCTTAGGATTCTATCTATCTTCCTTTTGTGTTTTATTCTTATTATTTTCTGGTTGGTTGTTTTGGTATCTTGATGCTGGTTGGTTCTTTGATTTGTTTTTGATCTTGATGTTTGCTGTTTTATTCATATTATCTCTTATAGAGAATGTTTTGTTCTAAGGTATTATTACTATTTGCGTATCAGATAATGGTAATGTTTTGCAATTGCCAATTGAGTCTCAGAAAATGGCAAGTTTTTGCAAAACTTGATGGGTTAATCTGTTCTGCAGCGATCCTTGAAGTCTTGATATAACATACAAGAACAAGAAACGGCTTCAGTTAGATTAATCAAATTTCTGTAATGAGCTGTTCAACTATTTTAATTTCTAGGCTTTGATTGGAACACATATGAATTGAATTTTGAACATATATTCCTGCAGCGTGGTTTGTTAATGAACAACGTTCTTCATTTGGTGATTTTATAAAATAATACTAAACCATTATTTGGTGATATAAATTAATTTCTTTTTTGTTTTCAAAATTTCTGTCAATTTTCAGAGCTCTTGATTTGTTATTTACTCTTCGGTGTTGCAGGAGAACTAATATGTGAACATATGATTTCTTCTGGTTCTATCTATCTCCCTCTTGTTTGATCTTTCATGTGTTGTTTTTATAATCAGAGTCACTTCTTCTTTATGATCAACAAATACATTTTCCGGGCTTCGATTGCAAGACATGCAAATTGAATTTTAAACATGTTCTTAATTTAATTTATTTGATAATCGAGAGATCCTCTATCGGTTTTGCAGCGAAACCTCTTGACACAAGGGACAAGAACGGCTCCCAGTAGATAAATCAAATTTCTTTAATGAAGTGTTTTTAATAATTTTAATTTGATTGTAAGGCACACAAATTGAATTTTGAGCATGTTCTTAATTATTCTGCAGCGTGGTGGTTGGTCAAACTAAGCATGGATTTGATTTGGTGATATCTGTTAAATTATTTCTGTAAATTTTGGATTATTGAATATAAACTTTGTTGGATAATCGAGTCATACATTGGCCGTTTTGCAGCTAGCTGAGAAGTCTTGATAACTGGAACGGCATGATACAACATATGAAAAATGGCTCCAGATAGATAAATCAGTTTATTCAATGATTCGTTCTTTATTACTTTAATTTTTGGGTTTTTGCTGCAAGTCATGCAAATTGAATTTTCAACATGTTTTCCTGCAGCGTGGTTTGTAAAACTATTATCTGATTGATGCATGGAGCCTACGATGTCATGAATTTTAACACATCTGCTGACTCTTCCTTTTGCTGATCGGTTATCAAAACATGTTTAGATTCAGATAGATAGACAAATCTGGTTAACATGTTGCAAACTCAATGGTCATTTTAGAATATTAAATAATGTGGAGATTAGGTTGATATGGAATGAGAGAATGCGAGGATATACAAAAACCAATATTGCTTCTTGCCTTTATTATGAATGGTCTTGGAATCCAAGAGAATGCCTAAAGAGGAGGTAAGGGCTCGGCGTGTTCCTGGTTCTGTACAGCCGCATCTATGCTGCTGCTATATGGTTTTGAGTAGGCGTTTTTCTGCTGTTGTAGGCTTGTTAGGCGTTTTTGCAGTGTTTTTTGGAAAAGCCTTTTGGATGTTTTTTCTGGTGTGGTGCTGTAATTTTAAAGGCTTTGTTCCAGTTTCCCAGCCTCTTGCATGTCGTCTTGTGCTAAGCTGCATCATTTGAAATAAAATTAAGCTGTTTAAAAATAAAAATAAAAGGTTGCTATGATCTTCCAGTTCCGAGAACTAAATTGGATATTTATTTTGAGGTATGAATATTATCATTTTTAATCATTTTAGAATGTGCAATTATTGATTATCTTATCCCCTGTGAAAGAAAGAAGTCGGTACTCATGCATGATTATGTAATTGATTTAATTCATCTGACCAATATATGTATTTGATTATTTCCTTTGACTTCAATGCATGAATATTATTACCTCTTTGATATTTTAGGGAACCAACATTTCTTAAATATATAAAAACAGAGTTTTTATGATAACCAAAGACTCTTTCGATTATAAAATCATGAGAACCAAACATAATTTACAAGACTTGTTGAGCTGTCAGATTTATCATCCTTCTTAGAGTAAAAGGATAAACATCGTTGGCATGGCATGGCATGGCATTGCTTTTCATTAAAAAATTGCAAATTTTGACCGCTGCTAATTAACGACAGTGTTAGCTTGAGGGAGTCTTCATCTTAGGAACGAATTTTTTACTACTAGTATTTAATTTATAAGCGTCAAAGTATGCAAAGGCAACTCCCATATAGTTTTATAATCAATTAGTACTCATTTTTTTAACTTGTATCCGGTCCTCGATCGACCGGTTAATTTAGAATATCAATTCTAATATTCAAACTCCATTTAAAGTTAGAGTAAAAACTCTATATAAATTAACCTACATAAATTGATATCGACAATATTTAAATATGAGATGGGCATATTCTAAAGTTTCAAACCTACACCACATAATAGTATAGAATGATTTGTGGGAATCCAAAAATGACCAAATTTTTAAATACTGTTACATTTTGATCTCATCATTTGAGTCTTTATATACCTTTATTTAACTACTTATAGTTATAACCTCTATAATAATGGCAAATGGGCGGTGTGAGGGTGGAGCTCTCCTTACTATTACTATGTCAACAACAATATAAAGAAGTATATGGCTCTAAAAAATAGAAAGAAGTATATGAATATAGAAAAATAAGAGAAGAGAATCAAAATTTCGTCGTCCCAAAGAATACAACTTACACCTACGTAGTAAAAGATAAAGTCACTAACTATTTTATAGACTCGTACTTAAGTCACAGGTTGTGGGAAGCGTAGTATCTATCAGTTGGCATCCTTGGTTTATTTTGAGTGGGAAAAATGGTTTATCAGAGTAATAGAAGGATGACAAGGATAAATTGTTTTGAAAAGGATAATTCTTTTTTAAAGAAAGACAAAATTGCAATAGTCATGAAAAAACTTTAAATTGCATAAGAATTAATCTCTATTATATTCATCACTATGGTAGTTCCTTAACATAGACTCTTTAAATGGACCACACGTTACACATCACTTATTTATAATGTTTTAATAAAAGTACCTATTAAGGACTCAATGACTCCAATGAAAGTACACTAATATGTCCACTAACTTACAACATTAAACAAAAATAATTTATTTATTAAATTATAAATTACCTCATAATATTTAATTATAATCCTTAAAAAAAATTAAATTATAAAATATTTATTTATTTATATGAAATTAAATTTCTGCCACATTTACTAATAATTTGAAAATGGAAAAATTAACATTACAAAATTTACATTCCTTCGTTAAAAAAAGAATAATAATAATAATAATTTGCATGAATTACATTTTGTTTAAAATGATGACAAATAGATAAAAGAATATTTAAAACAACTATTAATTTTGGTGACTCCTTAAAATATTACTCCTTTTTACAAGTGGGATCAAATAGTACACATTTTATTATTTTTTTAAACATGGAACCCGTTAGTTACTCATGAAAGATAAAGTCCTTATATAATTGTTTGTTCCTTAACGGATACTCATTTTTTCTTTCTTTAACGAAGAGTTCTTAACGAGGAGTGATCCTTATTCTATTTGAGATGCTCTAAAGTAGCAGCCAGCACGAGGGGGGTGAAGGTGTAGAGAGATAGTAGAAATTAAGCAAAGCATCTGATTCGTTGGTAATGAAAGACTTGAAACCAAAGAAAGTGGACTTAGTCAATTCGACAAAAACAATTCTTAAACTTTTCTTCATTCAACATTACACAATTTTACACCTAAATCCATGCAATGATTTTCTCCTACAGTAATTATTTACTAGTAAACCATTAAATTGGTTCTTTGTTTGTATTAAATTTTTAAATTGGTTCCTAACTCTATTAATAATTTAAGATGGTCTCTATCTTTGTCAAACTTTTCTATAATTTGTCTTTGACTCTATTACTTGTTTAGTATTTTGAGTGTTAATGGTTCAATATTTTTTAAATATTATTTAATGGTTCATGGAATAATGTCTTTTGGATGTTATTTGATATGTTAATGACTTAAAATACAAAACAATTAATAAAGTCAGGGACCAATGTGAGAAACGTTTGACAAATACTCCCTCCGTCCCAAATTGTATGTCACTTTAGAAAAAATATTTGTCTCAAATTGTATGTCGCTTTACAATACCAATGAAAAATTAATGTTACTTTTCTTATTATATCCTTAACTATTTATTACTCTCTTATTTCAATTCATTCATTTATCTTTCTCATATCATTTATTGAGGATAATTTTGTAAAACAACTCATAATATCTCTTTCCCACGCAATATTAATTATATTTCTTAATATGTATGAAATGTCCAAAACATTATACAATTTGTGACGGAGGGAGTACAAGACATGAATCATTTTGAATTATTAATAGATTCATATAACAATTTGAGAATTTAGTAAAAGACAGTTTACTCAGTTATTTTTTTTTTTTTTTGAAGGACAGTTTACTCAATTATTTATTGTTTTAATTGAAAATTCTTTTTATTTTTATTTTTTATAAGATTAACTCTTAAACAGAAGTGGGTGTGGGTAGGTATTCCTGTGTATACACAGTGACGAAGATCCCTATGAACGACAATTCTCTCTATCAAGCTTCAAACTTTAACCCAACCCAGGTCTGAATTTTTCCTCTATTTTCATTTCCCTCTTTTTTCTTCTTCCAATTTTCACTCAAATACTTCAAATCCATCTTTGCTTTGAAACAACTTTTTTCTGATACATCTATCATTTTTCCTTTTTTTTGATCTTTTTTCAGCTGTTTCAGATACCCTTTTGCCTAAAACAAACTAAAAACTTGAATTGAGTGAAGAATTTTGTAATATTTGTTCATTTGTAAAGTAAAGTAAAGTAAGGAATCTGTGTTGGGTGGTGAATTGGGAAGAGGGTTGTGGTGTTTGTGGATATGGAATTGGAAGTTGTTGAGGATCAATTCTATGATACAAGGGAAGATTTGTGTTCTGTTTCTGATGATGGTTTTGATTATTGTTTAGAATCTTGTTCTGGTGGTAATATTATTAATAATAATGAACATGTTACTAGATTCAATGTTTGGATTAACAACCTTGATAGTGTTCACCGTAGAAGATTCAATTTTTTAAGATGGATGGGTTTAGAGTATGATGAGAATTCAGTTGAGGGAGATGAGTTTGGAGACGATCCATCTTGTGGAGTTGACCGAATAAGCAGGACTATGTTCAGAACTGTAGAGGGTTTTCCCTCAACCTCAAACCAGATTGTGTTAGATTCCTTGTCAAATGAAGCTTCTAGTTTGTTAGAAAATCGCGATGATGGTACGGAGAATTTGACATGTATGATAAAGAATTTGGATGATGGAACAGAATATGTTGTAGATAAATTGGATCAGGAGGGAAAACTTGATACTCTGCGTGTTCTGGGTTCGAACCAGTTGATTAGTTTCGAAGAGTTTCATAAAAATATTGGGCCGTCGTCGTTTGTTCGCCGACATCTGCAGAGAGATGCTGAAAGTACTAGATTGTTGAGTGTTGCCAAAAAGAAGATGAAGAAAGGGTGGTTAAGCAAACTGGATTCTATTGCTTGTTTTTATCACAATCAAGGGTTTGATGAAACTTGCTGCAACAAAGACTTTGATTCTAGGATACATAGAGTCCGTGTTCATCCGCATAAGAAGCGAGTTAAGGAGCTTTCGTCTCTTTACACTGAACAGGAGTTTAAAGCACACAAAGGCGTTATTTTGACGATGAAGTTTAGTCTTGATGGAAAATATTTGGCTAGTGGTGGTGAAGACGGCATTGTTCGTGTGTGGCAGGTGGTTGAGAATGAAAGATCAAATGAATTGAACATTCTGGACAATGATCCATCAAATATATATTTCAAAATGAATCAGTTTACTGGTTGTGTGGCTCCCCTTGACGTAGATAAAGATAAATTAGTTAAAACAGAGAAGTTGAGGAAATCATCTGCTTCAACTTGTGTAATCATCCCACCAAAGACCTTCCGCATATTGGTGAAACCTTTGCATGAATTCCAGGGGCATAGTGATGACATTTTAGACCTTGCATGGTCTAAATCAGGGGTTAGTTTCCTACAGAAGCAAGCTACTCTTATTTGTCTTACACTATCTTCAAATTTGCTTATCATTTTTTAGTTTTATACAAATGGAACTCACTGTTCTTTGCATTCTTTCGTTTGTTGCAGTTTTTACTGTCATCCTCCGTTGATAAGACTGTGCGCCTATGGCAAGTAGGGATTAGCAAATGTCTTCGAGTTTTCTCTCACAATAATTATGGTGCGTCAATTTACCTTGATTTTTAAGTGTGTCGAATGATTTTGATAATATTGGTTTTCTCCCACAATAACTGTATTTCCCTATATTTTTCTCACCCTAATATTGTGTTTTTTTTTTGTTTGCTGCTAAATAACACTTTGTTCGGATTTTCCTTTGATGCAGTAACATGTGTGAATTTCAATCCCGTAAATGATAATTTTTTCATCAGTGGTTCAATTGATGGAAAGGTGCGCATCTGGGAAGTTGTTCGCTGTCGTGTTGTTGATTACATTGATATCAGAGAGATAGTCACAGCTGTATGCTTCTGCCCTAATGGACAGGTCTGTTTCGTTAGACGTTTAACTGTAAGAACATTGTGGCAGGAAAGTGTCTTTTTTGTTTTGTTCCTGAAATTTAACTCATTCTTGCAGGGCACAATCGTGGGTACCATGACCGGCAATTGCCGTTTCTATAATATCCTAGGTAAACACACATTTAGCTCTGTAGATGTTTGGAATTGTGTTAAAATTTGAAGCCTGCATACAATGAGTGGAATATAGACCCTGTTTGGATAAACAGCTTAATAAAGCTCTTATCATATGCGTGCTTATGTATAAGCTGTATCTGTAACAAAATATAAAGTAAAGTCAAACTATTTTTTTATGAGCTATAAACTGTTCTCATAAGCTATCATGAAGAGTTTATGGAAATAAGCTGAAAACAGTTTGTAGACATGTCATACGCTATTTTCATAAACTTTCCCAAACAGTTTCACATGTGATTACGTCGGTAGATAGACCCATGTAAGCCATTCAAAACAGGCATATAATACTCAATGTATGAATATTGAAAATTTTGTATACGAGATCTGTAGTAAAAATTTAGCAATTTAATTTGAGCATATAGTGTGAGGATTTTGTATCTTCCTTTCTAACACACACACTACACAACTGAGTGGTAGATGTGTATATGTTCAAACAATGGATCACTGTTTTTTATTTTGATATTTTCTTATACTTGTGACATAAAAGAGAGGTTCAAATTTTCAATACGAAAAATGGTTATAAGTAGCAGTTACTAGTTTCTAATGATGATTTTATTCTTTTACCTTCACTTGTTTAGATAATCATATGAAAATGGATGCTGAATTTTCGTTACAAGGCAAAAAGAAGACATCGGGGAAAAGGATCACTGGCTTTCAGGTTGGTTATTTCTTTCACACCACCTTTTTCTGCAGTTTATTGCCTTTCTTTCTCTTCCTATATAAAATTATTGACAAGCGGGTATTAATCTTGTATGATTATTTCTTCAGTTTTCGCCCAGTGACCCGACCAAATTATTGGTTGCTTCTGCCGATTCACATGTCTGTATACTCTCTGGAGTTGATGTCATCTACAAATTCAAGGGTAAGTTCTTCATATATGCTTTCCTCATATTAGAATATTCTAAAATGCATCCCTTAAAACCGGTTTGCAAGATATAAGCACTACAAAGGTCATGTCTAGGCGATGTGGGACTAGAACCACCCCCTTACACCCAACACAATGAAGGTGCTAGAGGCTGCTATGAATGCATCCCGAATTTGCCGCAATTACGGCGGCTAGGAGTGGTCAGCAATTAAGTCCAGGGATTGCTTTGATACCATTTTAGAATATAATTTGATACCATTTTAGAATAGGTCTGACTCAACTCTACAAAATCAACTTATAAGGTGAGGTTGTCCAAGCTTTATAAGCATTGCAAAGGTCGTATCTCTAAGTGACGTGGGAGTAAACCCACTCCCTTACATTCAACACACTGAAGATGCTAGAGGCTGTTATGATTATGAATGCATCCAAAATTTGCCTCAATTAAGGAAGCTACTGCAATTTTGGCGGAATGTCCTGCATATCTGGTGTGTTCCAATGTGTATTTTAAATTCCTTCAATGAGGACATGATATTGGACAATGGACATGCATGGGATTTTCGCTTTTTTTTTTGGCTTTGAGGACTGATTTCTCCCATTATTTTCATTTGTTGTACAATTATGTTCATTTTGGTAGTAAGTCATTATACCTCTTCTTTTTTTGCCTTCAGGTCTGAGAAGTGCAGGTCAGATGCATGCTTCCTTCACCTCTGACGGGAAACATATCGTTTCACTTAGTGAAGGTTCAAATGTTTGTATCTGGAATCACACTGGCCAGGATAGGAATACTTCCAAAGCAAAGAAGATTATGTCTTCTGAGAGTTTTCTATCCCACAATGCAACAATCGCCATACCTTGGTGTGGCATTGAGTCAACGCCGTTGTCTCCTTCACTCGGAGAAGAGTTGATTCAAAGGTCATCTTTGTCTTCTCCTGATTGTTTCTTCATGAGTCGCGGATTTCTTTCCGAGTTAGTCCCAAAGGTTTCTGCAACATGGCCTGAGGAGACGCTTCTTGACTCGGGTCAAACTGTTGTTTCTCCTACAATATGTAAATCAGAGTATAGGTTCTTGAGAAGTGCTTGCAAGGGAATGTCTAATTCTCACTTGTGGGGCCAAGTAATTGTAACAGCAGGATCTGATGGATTCATAAGAGTGTACCAAAATTATGGCTTACCCGTTCGTGTTTGAAACACGGTAGTTTGTTGGAGCATCCAAAATTAAGTTATGCAGCTTCATCATTTGGTAGCACACATGGATACCATCATGTAATATTATTCTCATACGAAAGTTGATGTCCGTTATACGATTCTTTTATTTTTAAGGATTGTCAGTTAAGAAAATGTAAGTTTCAGTTTTGCTGATAGTCCTTGTCAAGATGTAATTCCTGATTGTGTATAGTATATAGAAGATTTCATTCATTTTAATTTATAGATACATGAATGTATACATGAAATGCATAATGACTATGCAGCTGTTTGCACTTGTCTATGCTTGCATAAATGCAAAATGAAATTTTTGGTCTTTGATTTTTTTTTTTTGCAGACATTTTAGAATCTGAAACTTGAATTCTTCAATAGTAGTATCTACTTATTTAAGAGTTAGAATCAAATTTGATTGCATAAAAACTAGATATCCCACTGCCGACTTGTGGATTCATCTCGACTCATAACTGTCCAAAGGGTCTAAGTTGTGGGATGTCTACTAGGGTCAAAGATTCTAATTATGGCTGGTTAGGGATGACAGACTAAATTTCCTTGCAAAATTAGTTTATGATTACACATTATCATGTAGTAAATTGTTATGATTTGTGAAATCTTCTTTTGGTTAGGAAATATTGTCATGTCTTCGAGTGGATAACTTTAATTGGTGAGATGTTTTTTTTTTTTTTTTTTGTGGTGTCCAGGGTTCGAACTCCGGACTTTTCATATATTATGCATTGTTCTTATCAACTGAGCTAAGCTCACGGGGACAATTGGTGAATTGTCTATGATAATTCAATAATTTTAGATTGTTTTAAAAATATACTACTGTGATATTTCAAAATAATTTTAGATTGTTTTAATTTTCAAAGTATTAATAATGATATTCTACATCGTGTCATGTGAGTAGTTGACCTTGGGCCCAACCAGAAACATTAACCAATTTTGTGTGTAGAAGCAGTGTCCTGAAAAGGAATATCTGATTGGATGGATGATTCTAGGATAGCATTTTGTCAAACAATTTTTGTTATACGGATTTCTAGAAACAATCGTCTCATCTCCCTCTGATTCATGTTTTGTGGTTTCTCTTTGAAGAAAATTTGCGTGCCATAATCATTTCCATGTGATATTTGATGAACAGAAGAGAAACATTTGTTGCACAAAGTATATGATAGATATTGAACATGTGGCTGGAAAAAATTTGACTTATACATAAAAGCAATGGACTGCATCGTTTTGAGCCACTAATTTTACTTTATGTGGATTATGTTGAAAGTTCATACATGCTTTGCTTTATTCAAATATAAGACTTGGAAATATTGCAGTAGTCTTCGTTTCTGATAATGATGATCAGAATTAGATCAGACACCAACGATGTGTCACATTGGTGAAGTGTCTAGTGGCTACTGGTACTACTAATAATATTTGGTTTGAAGCGAGCTAGATCATTTCATTGTTAGAAATGCTTGTTAATTTTCATTTGACATGCAAGGTTAGTTGGAAGAACTTAGGGGTGTATTGGATTGAGATTTTAAATGACTATTTTGATAGAATTTTTTTTGAAGATTTTAAAAAACGGATTGTATTTATTTTGTGAGATTTTAAAAGATATTTTTTAAAAGATTTTTTACAATCAAGATTCTTGATGCAAGATTTTAATAGATTTATTAAGATTTTAAAGGACTTTATGGATTTTCAAGATTTTAAGGAGGTCAATGAATTTAAAGATATATTATAATATACGATATAATATTATTAGACATATACATCAATTGCAAAAAAAACTTTAATAAAAAATTGTAAAAAATTAAAAATAAAGTACAGTAGTTATAAATCAAACAATAAAATAACAAACGTGTAGACTTTCTTAAAAAAAAATAACGTATATACTTTACTTTTAAATATCATTGAATCAATGAACATATAAACTTTCTTAAAAAAAAAAATGAACGTATAGACCGTTAGAGGTATAATGCAGCAAGTTGATTGATTATAATAATTTGATATATAATTAGACGGATAAATTCTGTTAAGAAAATTGCAAGTTACAGCTATGAAGATTTCAAGGATCATGTTTGGCAAACAAAAGAAATAATATGCACTTGTCATGGCATAACATAAAAGAGTCTCGTAGAGTATCACAAAATCTCAAGAGTTTGTGTGAGATTGTTAGATGAGTCTATTTTAACTAAAAAGTCTCACACAATCTATTCCACAAATGAATCCATTAAAATCTGTCTAATTTTCAATACCAAGAGACATTTTATAAGTTCCTAGAAATCTCAAATGAATACCAACGAATTTCAATGTATTTAAAAAAAAAGTCTTGATTGAATACCACATGATTTATTCAGATTTTATAAAAGTTTTGATTGAATACCACCAAACTTTTTTATCATAAAAAAATCTTTTAAAATGCTTTGAAATCACAATCCAATACACCCCCCTATCTTCTGTAATCTTGACATGTATTTTACACATTCGGTTTATATAATTCAAACAAATAAAATGATAAAACGATCTGTATTTAAAATATGGCAAATGATGTTTTTTACAGGTTTAGATTATAGAATTCAAATGTGTAATAAACGTAAATTATACATTGGGATCTAAACGTGTAAGACATAATTTCTTATATATGGTATAAAATGCAATGACCGCTTGTGTGGTTTACAACATACTATTAGTTTTTGTGGTCTACAATACACAATACTCCTACAATTTTTGTTATCATTTATGTTCACGAATCTCATAGTGGGAAGTCAGTTTCTTTTAGGATCAAATGAATGATCTTCTCAACTACAACGACACGAGAAGGGTGATCAATGTTGAGTAACATCATTTGTCAATCTATTTAGATGGATGCGTTCAATTCACCAAGATGAAACTTCAAAATAACGACAATGTGAGAACCATGTTTTCTACATTTGACCATT
Source organism: Medicago truncatula (assembly GCF_003473485.1). Classification (NCBI taxonomy): domain Eukaryota; kingdom Viridiplantae; phylum Streptophyta; class Magnoliopsida; order Fabales; family Fabaceae; genus Medicago; species Medicago truncatula. The sequence continues at coordinate 46,498,686 of NC_053049.1, read as the reverse complement.
ATAGTTTCAAGGGACCAATTGAACTACGCATTACCTTAGTGAGATTTGTTCATGTTATTAGGGAATGTTTGATTAGTCTCAGAACACTCGAAGAAATCAGGTTGTGCATAGTTGAATCAATGAATAAAGTGTGGCATCTTGCGACAGTGCAACTATTTTGCAATTATTTTGGCTCCTCCATGATCTTGTTTGTGTTTGATTTATGTTTTTAATTTTTATTGTTGGTGGTGAATTGTATAGTTGTTGAATTTTTTTTTAATATAGTCTTAGTCAAGTTATTTTTGCATTCTAGTTTTCAAATTATAGAATTTGGACACAAAAAATACGTTTCATATTCTAAAATTTGGACAATGTTAGTTTTGGAAATTAAAAGAATGGTGTATATGTGTGTGGAGTGGGCGTGGGTTTCACCTTTACTAGATATGAATATATCTATACAAATTGTTAGAATATGTTTGCCATACGATTTTTAAGATAATTGAGGATTTATTTGTTTATAAAAAATTTATATGAAAAAGTCAAGTGTTTGTTTAGGAAAAAAAAAAAGCAGGGTATTGATACGTTATATGATCCTTTATCATACTATTATTTTAATTTTATAAAGTCTCAAATATATAAGACAATATAGACCTAATTATCTAAATTTTTAATCTCCAAATCTTTTCAAAATTCTTCATAAAAACATACCCTTAGACGCTATAACCCACTAAGTAAATAAGAGAAATTTTGTCTAGAAGTCCTATCTCAACTGCCAAATGCCGAAATTGCAAAGCCAGACGTTATGATTGGGTTTGAATCCGAAATTTCACAGTTGTGTGTGAGTTTAATTTCAGTAGTTTACCACTTTATCTAAGACAACAAAAAAAAAAAAGAGAGAGAGAGAGAGAGAAATTTTTGTAAAAAAAAAAAAAAAAAAGTAAATTAGAGAAATTAATAAGAGGCACGTTAGCAATGTATCTTCTAACTCTTGTCTTATTATTTGGATGAAGTCAACATAAATCACATTACTTTGTATTTTTCTGAGAAACAAAATATATTAATAGCACTGTATATTCCAAGTACACGAGGGGGAAGAAAAATATAGCTACAAAGTAAGTATAGACTTCAAACACGATAACATTGTGTCAAAAATAGCACAAAGATAACATTACAATCTATAAAACATGCTCATACAATATCTATAACAATATATAAAAGGATCATGTAAGATTTTTTTTTATTATACCCTTAAACAAATTTATTTTTAAGAATATTATATTATTGAAAAAGATAAGAATTTTTATTATATTGTTGAGAATATTATATTATTGAAAAAGATAAGAATTTTTATTATATTGTTGTAAAAATATAACATAGTTTGTTATTAATTTTTTCTGAACGGTTGTTAATATATTTTTTATCAAGCAGTTTAATGATTGAAATTCACATTTTAAATTGAATAAGTAGGATGTTCGAGATTTAAATTTTAACACCTACATATAACAATACATTGTCAACTGAGTTATGCTCACGTGGACATGATTATTAGTGCTTAAAAGTGACAAACATCCATATATAATTTGAATCAAAATAAAATTTTCATAAAAAAATTGCTTATAGTTTGCACACATTATCATAGTAAAAGAGACAGACAACCAGACACGAAATGTCAACGCTAGTGCTTATAAATTTAGGTTTAATTGCACTTTTGGACCCCTTTCTTTTTAAAAGTTGCGGTTATGGACCCCTAACTAATTTAAATACAAAACAGCCCCCTATGTTTTGATTCTTTGGCAGTTTTGGACCCCCAAGGCAAAAAAAAAAAAATGACACGTGACACCTCACTTAGGATGCCACGTCAGCGTTGATCGAGTCAACACTGGACTGGGGGTCCAAAACTACCAAAGAATCAAAACATAGGGGCTGTTTTGTATTTAAATTAGTTAGGGGTCCATAACAGCAACTTTTGGAAAGATAAGGGTCCAAAAGTGCAATTAAGTTATAAATTTATTAGTAATTGATATGTATTTCTTACGATTTCAATCAATTATAATTGTTGTTTCAAAAAAAAAAATTATATTGTTGGAACATTAAAAACATTAGAATAATTTGTTAAAAAATATTTAAATCTAACTATGGGTCCGTTTGGATTAGCTTATTTTAGAGCTTATATAAAATAGCTTATGCAAATAAATAAGTTTTTATGTATTATTTATAAGTTTTTAAGGTAGTTTATGAAAAAACCGTTTATGAAGATACAATTTTTGTTAGTGAGAACTTTTAAATTAAAATAAAAGCTTATTTATTTACATAAGCTATTTTTTCAAGCTCAAACTAAACGGGGGCATAACTACTTTAAAAGTCATATAAATGATGATTTGTAATTAAAAGAGCACATAAAAAAATTACACTTGCAAGACAGATGCAGACATCGTAATTAATTTTTTACATAACAATAAACTTTTTAAGGAACATAACAATAAACTTATTGTTCATAACATAGCGATCAACATTTTTTTTACCTTGTCAAAGAAAAACTTTTTTGTTTACAACAAGTCTCCTAAAAACACTTATTAATGAATAAAAAAACAAAATTAAAGACAAAATTATGAACAAGAGCTTGTTTTAAACCTTTATAAAGTAAAATATATAATTTTAAAAATAATAAACCTTTATAAAGTAAAATACATAATTTTAAAAGTAATTTTTGGCTTAATTGATCCAATGGTCCCCTAATTAATTTTTCAGTTTTCATTTTGGTTCTATAACTCGAAAAATCAATACTTTGGTCACTCAACTTTTGCTCCGTTATTCAAAAAGGTCAACGACTGTTAACTTTAATTCCAGATGTCTATGGTGGACCAACATTAAGAGTGGTTCATCATAGATCCTATTAATTTTTTAATTTCAATCATTTATTTCTTAAGGACACTTGTTAGGGATCATTGGACCAATTAAGTCTTATTTTTTTATTCTTTAAGGGCACTTGTTAGATTTTTTTGATAGAAATGGCAAGTCATTTTATATGTTTTGGAAAACACACCTCTAAATGACGATGGAAATCAATAATATCCTTAAAAAAAATAAAATCGAAATCAATAATATGTGTAAAATATTATTTGATGACAATGAAAAGCTATTTTTTATTTTTTTTGAAGGGGAGAGTTTGAATCGAATTCTACTAGAGAATGTATATTTTTTTTTTTTCGAAGGATTAGAGAGAATGTATAATATCACCTTCTTTTTTAATGGTATATGGCCTAATGATTTTGTCTCAACCCTATATAAATAATAATATTCCCTCTACACCTTATTTAAAAAAATAATAATGAAAGACTACATTATTCAACAAAAACTTTATCATTGTTTTTAGGGATGTTATTTGATGATATTTTTTTACTAGATTATTTGATGATCTTTTTTTACTAGATTATTTGATGATCTTGATTTGTTCAATAGTATGACCAATGAGTCGTCATTGGACTTGATTTTCTTTTTAAAAAAATCCCTTGAAGAAATATTTTTTATAAAAGCACGGTCTCTCGTACAAGAGGCGCATGTTAGTAGGTCCCATGCAAAAACACAATGAGAATTGAGAAAGATACTCTTCCAATAATAACCACCACATGGAGGAGCCCCGACCCCATGTTCTTGTTGTCCACTTCTTTTTTTGATTTAAAGAGGTATATATATTGTTCATTTTGTATCATATGATATCCCCTTTATATATATATACAAAGTACAGTTAATTACATCACAGAAGCAGCTTAATTAACAATAAAAGTACAGCTTGAGTTTTCCAGGCACTTTCACTTGTAATCTAAGATTCATGCTAACATGATTCAGGCTCCATAATCATTGTATTAATCATAGCACCCAATCTAACTAAGCAAATTATTTTAGACTTCTAACAATAAAATAAGGAGAATGTTAACCGGTGTTTCAGGGACAAAGTTAAGGATCCAAAACAAGTAAGTTTTCATGAAAAAGTTGTGCAATCTTTACTTTATAAAAAAGAACATCTTATATTTCAAAGACAAAATTTCTATTAATAGATTCTTTAACCATTACCCTGAAGACACCGGTTAACAAGACCCTAAAATAAAACCTTCCCATGATTTTCCCTAATTAAGTAACCAATATATATATATAGTTATATTATACATTGAAACAGGTAGTTATTACTTATACCCTAGATCATAAGACTAAATTGACCACATCTAACTCTGATTCTATTGTTCTATTAAAAATCTAGAGAGAAATTTTATATATGTATCTTTTCCATACTCAAATTCTATATATGTTTTTTTTCTTCTGCATTGTCCCAATAAACTTCAAAATTCAAGGTTATTAATTAGGTCAAAGGCAGCTTTTGGACCCTTAGAAATCATTAATTCGGATACTGCCCATAACCTTGAAGCTTCAGTTATGTTGGATCCCAATTTGGAAGTTGAGGTTTCGTTGCAGTCAGCAAAGTACTTGCCGGACACGTTGACGAGCCTTGGGTGAGTTGCCACATAACATGTTGTTGCTGCTGCCTGTATATAAGTTTATTTGCGGTAATTAAATCAGAGCTCAAAAGAAAAATACAACAACAAATTAATGGACATAATCTTTTAATGCAAACAACAAAAAAAATGCATACATCCAATAATGTATTCACACATTGTAACAACCTCTCATTCAACGACTCTACTTCTACACCTATAAAATATATTTGTCATCACAAATTTAAAGTATACACTTTTATTCATTCAATATTATCTCTCACTCTTTGCTCTCTTTTCAAGAATATCTTAATATATGGGTACATGTATTTTTATTGAAAATGAAATAAGGGTAAAAAGTAAAATAAAAAAGTAATACATCTTAATGTGCGACTTTTTTTATTATTAAGAGAAGAGAATGGTTCAAATATTGTTTTGAAGGCGAGGCTTATGCTAACTTTAAAGAATTGTAGGTAATTTATCCATCAACCAATTAAGATTTGTCAAATAAATAAATATACAAGTGGTATCCACAAACTAACTTCACTTTCTATACAATTTTCCTGATCAAGTGGGTTAATTTTGATTAATTGATGGGTAGATTACCGACATTTTTTTAGAGGTAAAATAGAAAAAAAAACCTGTTTTAAAATGAGACGTGAGAGAGTAAAAGCTAGCAAAGTTTACGTAGAACATGCACAAATAGAGAACATTAAATATATAGTACAAGTTCTACTACTATATATATAGTGTATTTACCTGGGGAATGGTCTTTAAGAGCTTGGAAGCCAAGAAGAAAACTAAATCTGCATTTGATTTTAGAATAGAAAAGGAAAATTCCGAAATCAATTAAACGGCTGCATTGCATAAATAATAAAAAAAAAATAAAAAAGGAACCAAACAAGAGTGTTTATTGTTCCTACCAACCTGTAAGAAAGCCTTCACGCTCTCTGGTGAGTCTGGTCCTCACGACACCCGGATGAACGCAGTTCACAGTCACGTTGGCATCCATTTCCTGCGCAAATTTAATACCCCAAATTATTTATTACTAGTATTTTATTTATGTATTTATACGTGCTCATTAATAAAATAAACTATATAAACTGGAGTAATAATAAGCAAGAAACAAATGAAGTCGTGGGGCATTTGATTACTGACATAGCAAACAAACAAATTTCACTTTTAAATATGTAGATGATAGTATCCACTATAGTAGATGAGATCGAGATGGATATTGCATGTTAGTTAATTAAATTAAATAAAATAAAATACGCCATGAATAGATAGTGTAGTGAAATTATTATATATGTTTACCTTGAGTCTGCGAGCAAGCTCGTTAGTGTGGAAAACGTTGGCGAGTTTGGAAAGAGCATAAGCACGTGTGGCGTCGTACTCACTGGGGACATCACACAACACAAACATATTTCAATCCAACAAAATTAGTAAACAGAAACACAAATGTAGCGTAGTGTTTGGTAAACATATCACATCATTTTCATTTCAAGTACGGCTTGATTACGTGAAAAACCACATTTTTGTAACTACAAACACATTCATAAATGGTTATTTATTTTTATTATTAACAAAAGAATACACTAGAGATATGTTTTGCAATTCTAATATATTTAACGCCTATAGTAACAACACCTCACATATAAAGACCATAAGTACATGGTACTGCTAGCCCAAAGTTTTGGCAAAATTGCAGGTTAACAAAAGGTTATTTATTTTTATTTTTTACAAAAGGTAAATTCTTAGAATAAAACTAAATTAAAGGTGTAATATCCTAAATTTCATTGGCTCATATAAGAATTTACTCTTGTGGCAAAATTAAAACTAATTTTAAAATAAATTAATATAAAAATATAATATGACCTTCTTTATAAACAATGTGAATACATATCCAAGCAATCCCCAGAGACAAAGACAAAGACAAAGAGTGTTGAGCTTAACCAAAATTTCATTAATTGAAGGTGTAATATAGAATAAGTCAAATAAATTGATAAGATAATAGTAGTTATTTGTCACCTTTTGTTGCGGCATATATGAGCCAAATAGGAGATGACGTCGCCAGTAAACCAACCGTGTATTGCGGACGACACGTTCACTATCCTTCCTTCAATCCCTGTCTCCTTTGCCGTTTCAACCATCTTCTTCATCAACATTTTTGTCAACACAAAATGACCTGCACCACAATATTAATTAATTATATTATATTATATGCATATCAAATTAAAAAAATAAAAATTGTTGTAATCTTACTCACCTAAATAATTAGTGGCAAAGGTCATTTCAACTCCATCCTCAGAGATTGCGTGCTCTTCTGCAAACTTCCCAGCATTGTTTCTAGTAAACAGCAACAACACTAGTCAACAATCAAGTGCCATAACTATTGCATGAAATGAGAGTATATACATATACATACATGAGGAGATTTAGAGGGAAACCGATGGAGTGAAAACGAGTAACGAAGTTCGTAACAGAATTGACAGAACTGAGATCAAGTGCCATAACTATAATCTCCGCTTCAGGACACTCCGTCACTATTCTACCTCTTGTTTCCTCCGCATTTTTCATGCTACGCGCCGGTAGAATCACCCTCGCCCCTCTCTTCGCCAAAACACGCGCCGTTTCTGCTCCAATTCCTGACGTACCACCTGTTATGATAGCGGTGATGGAGCGGAGATCGCCGCAGGTTTCCGTGACTTGTTCGGCGGTGGATTTGGATCCAAAACCGCTTGGACCCGCCGATCCGATTAGGTATTTAATCGTTTCAAGCATCTTGTGAAATTAAATCTGAAGCAAGCAATAGTGGTTCTGGTTTGGGTTTATTTGGTGAATCCACCGTGAAATTAATAGGTGGTTGGTTATCTTTTACATACACTGTCAGTATGCTATGCTTAGATGCTATATATACAATTCGGCTCTGTCGTCTCTGCGTGCATTAATATGAATATCGAAGTACACATACTCATACTCATGCAGAATAGAAAAGAAGAAAGGAAATTAGGATTGGGAAGAGAAGCAGCGTATAAAGTATTCATTCACTCAGACTCAGAGACAAAAAAGAGGGGAAAGTGAAGGAGAAAGGGATCTTCACTCTTCAGCGTGCGTGATAACTAAACTGCCACACAATACAGTACATGTACATTGTTTAAATTAAAGCCTATATACCAATTCAAATACCTACTTATATTTTTTTGGAAAATTAATAATACTTAGACATTTATAATTCATAAAATGATATACCAATACCAGTGATAAAATATCCTTTTTTTTTATTAAAAGGAGTATATAATCAGTTAATTAGTTTTTTTAATTACTATTGCATTAAAAAAATTGTTAATAAACCATAACTAAATATATAAAGTCATGTTATCCTTGTAAACAATTTTTACGTTATCAAGTATAATTAACTATTATTTTATTTTATAAAGTATTTTGTCCGTTTTAAATGTAAGTCTTTTATGATTTTATCTTTTATAAATGGTGTTTTGTTGACTGTGAGTGTTTTTTATAAATAACTCTTAGCTTCAATTCTCGCCCAATGGTGAACTATGCCGAAATAGATGTTCCGCAATCGAGATTAAAGGAGATCGAGAGTTCAATCTAATTTCCACAAATAGCATCAATAATTTGTCTAGTACGATAGATGATAATGGTTGAAACTATAACTAAACGCAAAGTTGTTAGGTGGTTGTGTCTTTCCTTGCGCATTGTTTTGGTAATATATGAAAATTAAACTCTAAACTGCTATATACTATTTTTTTTTTTTTTGTAACGAAAAGTGGTCTTCCTTCGTCACCAGTGCTGTCCCTTACTTGGGAGGGTGATAACTGCACATAGAAACAGAAATAATCAACAACAAAAATATAAAAAGGAAATTAAAAATAAAAAAGAGTTGTATTGTACAACCTACATACTTGTCACGCATACAAGATAAGAGTAATTAACAATATTTAGAATAATGTTTAAGTGCATGACTGAGATTATATTTTTCCTTAGTTATAGTAGTATTATATCACTATATTATTATTTGATCAAGTACTTATATCACTTTAATTACTTTTTGCTTTTGGCTTTTGGCTTTCTCTGTATATATATGTGTGCCAGGGAAAGACACGAAAGAGATCATATCATACTGCCTTTATTTCTAATTCTTGGCACTATCTTTGCCCCGATGATTATCTGGTTCTGATACGTCAGTAGTTAATTAATTAATCTAATTAATTAAAGATAATCTAGCTAAAAAGAGAACGAACATAGACCGTTAACTTTTTTCCACGAACAATGACAATGTGTCAGGTTCAGAGATTACGCACTGTAATTATCAGTTTGACTTTTACAAATGTAATTAAATAACGTGGCAATCCAGTCTTCTCTTTTTATCATCATTCATTGGAATTATTTTTTTTCTGCCCTACTCTATATCAAAAAATACAAAAATATCCTACTTTTTCGTAAAATTGCGAAAATACCTTATTTTTCAGGTGTCTCTGGTACCACTCTACTTGGAGTTGCGGGGTACTTTCACTATTTTTTTTCGAATTTTTTATATACCCTTCCATCTTGACTTGCGGGATATTTTGTGGTACCCCGTAACTCCAAGTAGAGGGGTACAATAAAGACAAAAATTTCATCACTTTTTAGGGTACCCCGCAACTTCAAATGGAGTGGTACCAGAGACACCTGAAAAAATAGGGTATTTCTGCAATTTTTTGAAAAAGTAGGGTATTTTTGTGTTTTTTGGCATAAAGTAGGGCAGGAAAAAAAAGAGTAAATAGTCAATGTCCCCCTGAAATTGTAAGTTTCATCAATTACCCCCTGAAATTGCATAACGTTAGTCAATTTACCCCTCCGTCAAATTTTTCTGTTAATTGTTTACGGTTATGATCAAATACCCCCTGAAATTTTGCACTTATGTGCAAAATGCCCCCTAAATTTAAAAATTTAGATTTTTTTTTTCTTACCAAAAATCATACATTTAGTTCTTCAAGCAGTATATTGTACCTATTGTCATAAAAATTCTATTCACAAGAAAATGAATGAATATATGCCAAAGAAATCATGGTTTTGTCATGTGCAACTTTTTCATTCATATTTCATATTTATCAACAAGGAGCAAGATAAAATTTTTACAAAGTCTTGTGTACTTTATGACTGCATACTCTAACATAATTACCAACTTGTGTGAAAAAAAGTCTTCAATATATGTATATATTTAAAACACATGAGAGTAACATACATTCCATAAAGATTTATATGATCAATAGTTGCATAAATATACATTCCATAAAGATTTATATGATCAATAATTGTTAATTGTTTGTCTTTAATATCTTTTGAGTCAAGGATAAAAAAAAATATAAATTTTCAAGTTTAGGGGGCATTTGATCATAATCGTAAACAGTTAACAGAAAAATTTGACGGAGGGGGTAAATTGATTAACGTTATGCAATTTCAGGGGGTAATTGAAGTTTTGTTAATTTCAGGTGGGTAATTGACGAAACCTACAATTTCAGAGGAAAAATTGACTATTTACTCAAAAAAAAATTAAAAAAATCCATTCATTGTTCTTTTTTTCTTTAATCAGTGGTTAAACTTAAAATCTAGTATTGGTGGTTGAGAATTCATCTAGTCTATTTCAAACTAGCAAAAAGATACGTACATTTTACTTGGGTCGGGTGATTTGTAGTAAATGATTTATAAAGTTGGAAAAATCATAACATGTGCTCTTTGACTTCATTAACATAACGATACATGCTAGCAAAATTCATAGAGTTTATTTTTTTAAGCAATGATAAAACTAGATCATTTAAAAAGGTATATCGTAAAATATGTGAGAGTTGAGATAAATAAGAAAGCTCTACCTATATAATAAAACTCACAGCTAGCCGTGTTTGGTAACGCAAACTTATAACCTAAGTAGAGGCATTAAGATGTTGAAAGGTATTTGTATTCTAAAAAAAACTCACAAATAAAACAAATCTTTATATCTAGTTATAATATCGAATTTCATTACGAGGAACACGTGATAAATTAACAACATCAATTACAATTTTACAATCGACTCAAAGATAAGAGATTGCAGAATTGTGCAACATAAAATTTGATAGCCTCAAGGAAGCCTAAGGCTTCTCCCTATGTAGAAGAGATGCTATAGAATGCGTAGTTTGCATATCCACAATAATCCTTGTAGAATCATTGAAATGTAAGCATAACCTGCACAAACTAATAAAGTTGTGTAATTTTAATTATTGGAATATCTTTTTATTCTATTTTTTTTTTGTTATAAATGATTCATTTGTAATTAATATTTTCTAAAAATATATTTTCAATAGAATTAGTAAAAGTGAGTTACACACACTATACTAACTACTAAAAAAAAAGGGAAGTGATACATATACCACCTTAGATGACATGTATCGCAGAGTAATGATACATAGACATCCTTATAAAAATCTGACACGTGTTCATGTGGATCTCACATAAGCACACTTTCTCTTTCATCTTCTCTTCTCTCTTCCTAGTGCATGGGGTGTAGAAGGGTGTATGAGAATAAATGGTGTCTATGTAACATTTTCCTTTTCACATACTCTCACATGGAGGTGGTACAATATGTGTATGGAGAAAAAGGTGTCCATGAAAACATTTTCCCTAAAAAGTTGGTGCCCTAGGCGATCATCCATCCGCCCATGCTTAGGGCCACCCTAAGAACCCATGATAGAATTGTTGTTAAAAAGTGCACAATCAATGTTGCACTTCATCTTTGGGGAAGGCGGTTTGAACTAAGTAACATCATGATTTATATTTGGACCGAATGTTTTGCTCTTTGCATACAACGACACTCCTTGAAGAGAGTCATTTGCTCAATGTACAATGATATGAGGAGCCCTTTGCTCTCTGCATGCAACACCAAAGTCAAATTCCGTCAAATTAATAATTACATCACCCTTTTATATAAAAGTTGTTTTTTTTAGTTTCTTAAACAATGCTTTAGGGCATCTTCAATGGAATCATTTTAAAGATCCTATTTTGAGTTTTGTACACTACTAATAATAAACTAATCATGCAATGTTATGTCACAATGCATCTCAATCATCAATATTTTGCTCCAATGGTAAAATTTAAGTCACGATATGATATCAATTTTCTTAGAAGGGATTATAAGACATCGTATTATGATGATATTGTATGTTATTTAAGCTATTTCTACAATTTTTATGCTACTCATACATGAAATTTCTCCTAGAGTGAAAAATTAAGAATTGAGTTCATCCTTCAATAAAACTTATTTAGGTTGTGTTTGGTAATACAAAAAAGTTAGTTTATAGTTTGTTGGATTAGCTTATAAGTTTGTTTTGATAGAATGATGTGTTTGGTAAAAAGCTTTTCTTACTGGCTTATAGCGTTTTTTAAGAAGTTAATTCAAGTAATTTTTTAGCTTATAGCTTTTTATACTTTCTTCCATTTTTAACCTTTATTTTTATTTTATTATTTTTTTTAAACAAGTGAGCACTAAACCCACGTTATCAAAGTAACTACCATTTTTTCTTCTTCTTTTCCGGTTTGCTGAACAGCCATGCACTTTCTTTTTTCCTTTTATATATAGATCCTCTTTCATTCTATTAGTTTATATACTATTTATAATTTCAAATAAAACTATATAATCTTCAAAAAATAAAAAAGATATATTATATGAAAGTTCTTTTAAAAAAGATATATTATATCAAAGTTAAAATGTTTAATTACACAAAAATCACAATTTAATTTAATACCACATTTACCATTTTAAAGATGAAAATAATTAAAATATTTAAAAATAAATATATTAAGTGAAATTGTTTATAAATAAATAAAATAGATATGTATTTTTATGTCATTTTATATTTACCAGCAACTTCAACCACCAACTTTACCAAACACATTAATTTTAATAAGCGAGCTTTTTCAGCTATAAGCTATCAGCCATCAGCTATAAGCTAGCTTTTCAGCTATCAGCTAGCTTATAGCTTATTTTTACCAAACACACCCTTAATATCTTCGTTAGAGATACTTTTTATGACATTTGTACTACCCAACACACTGCAAATTAGTATTTCCTCTGTTTCTTTTTAATTGTCATGTTTTGACTTTTTACACAAACCAAAACAACAAATACTTTTACTACTTTTGATGCAACAATTTATCTTTTTCATATAATAACCTTATTCATTTAATACCTCATTTCATATATTTATCATTCTGCAATAAATATCTAAGGGTAATATAGTAAAACAACATTTAATGATGTAATGAACTTTAAAAATGAGAGTTAATTAAAAACAAATTTTTTATGCAAAAGTGACAATTATAAAAGAACGGATGAAGTACCGTAAAAAAAAAAACATTGCAAATGTGATCAAACCCAACATATTTCGAATATGCGCTTAAATATCATGATGGAGTAAGTAAGTACTTAACGACTATTGTCGGTTGATTAAAAAATAGCACATGAATGTAAAAGTATTAGGAAGATGGGTCAATCACGGGTATCAATGCATGTTGTGGAGTATGAATTGTCAAAGGCTAGAAGGAATCACCCCGCACGTGAGGATTGAGAATTCATTTTGGTTGGTCCGTTTGAGAGCAGAGTCATTAACAAAGATCAGTCAATCCCTTGGGGTGAAAAACTTACAGGGTCAATCATCCTTAATACTCCACTTGCTTATAATGTTATGTTAGGACACTTGTTAAAAATTTAGAGAAAATAAATAATGAGTTTTATGTAAAAAAAAAAAGCTTTGGAAAGTTTCAATGTAGTAGAAAATAATTAAATACATTGTTTCTTAAATAATTTTTTTCATTAAACTTCTTAATTAAAAGGGTATTAACATTTAATAGTCATACACATTCTAGACAAATTTATTACTTCGACAACTTTTTTAATATTAGTGCTTTTTAATACAAGATCCTATAAAAATGGATAAAGGAAACTAGATTTATTTAATAAACCGATTAGTATGAAAAAAATACTATTTGTTTTTAAATAGATAATTCCTTAAATGGATTGTAGTTATCTTAAATAATTAATCTTTGGAGTTATGTGTGAAAGATATCATTGGTCTATCGAATAAAAGATAAAATAAAAAAATAAAAAAAAATAAAAAAAATTATGTCAACTTTAGAAAGTGATATTTGAACAACCAAAATGCAACAACTTCTGAAACATCGTAGAAAAACACATCTAAAGTAGGTGTTATTACGCCTATGTTTGGTTGTGCGGTACCATTTTCACATCAAGCCAAAATCACGGCAGGAATTCACGTTTGCAGTGAAGCTACATATAGTTGCTTTTTCAAATCACGGCAATTTTTGCTTTAGGACGCGAGAAAACTTGTTCCACGACACATCCAAACAAAGAGAGAAAAATTATAAAATTGACAATAGTATAAAAAAACGATATTGGAAAGCTTGTCAAAATAACTTTTATGTAACGTTAAGATGTACTTCTTCTGTTTTTTTTATAAACAAAAAAATATTGTTCTGCTCATCCCAAATTATGTCGCTTTGGAAAAAATTTGTCCTAAATCATATGTTGTTTTATAATATCAATAAAATATTAATGTTACTTTTTCTATTATATCCTTAAGTATTTGTTACTCTCTCCTCTTTCATTTATCTTTCTCATATAATTTATAATAAAAGGACAATTTTGTAAAATAACTCATAATATCTTTTTCCCACACAAAGGGAGTAGTATTTTACTCCCCCGGTCCTATTTACAAGAGACAATTTATTTTTTAGATACATTAAATAATTTATATATTTGATTTAGGTTCTTGACTAGATACATATATTATTTAATGTATCTAAAAAGTCAACATTCTCTTGTAAATAAGACCGGAGGGAGTATTCAACAGTAGTTTTTTATAAACAAAAAACATTAGTAATTTTTTGCCTTGAATGTGAAAATAAAAAGTCAATAAAGTCAATTAACATTTAATACTTCCTAAATTCAATATACATACGTTAGTCTTTTATTATGTAACACATGATTTGGTGGCCGGAGTGGAGAAGTTAAGGAGTGAACTGGTAACGATTTTCAGGTAAGATGGTGGTGAATAAGAAAAATGGTCCAAAAGAAACTGACATTGAGGGAGGTAACAAGTTGAAATACCAGCTAAGTAAACCTAACTCCTTAATTTTGCCAACTGAAAAATATAAAAAGAGAGAGAAAAAAGTAGACAAGCTGAAACACCTTGCTCTCTTACATAATACTAACATTGGTTGTGTTTAAAAAAAAAACAAAATTAGCAAACAATAATTTAATAGTTGCTCTCTCAACAAAAAAAAAAAAGTAATAGTAGCCACATGCAAATTATACGCATTAGTCTTTTTTTCAAATATTTTTTTATTAATAACATAAATTTGTCATAAAATATTAGTACATTTGTATGAAGAGAGTAATTTAGTAGTAAGCATTTACAAATTACTAGTATACACATTAAATTGTGTAAGAATATTAAAAAGAAGTGCCAAAGGATCTTATAGATAGAAATTGTTGTCTTTTATTTATGAGTTTTGCTAACCAATGGCTTCATAGCAATGGTTAAGGATTTAAAAATGGAAATAATTTATAAATTTTATGTAGAAAAATTTACTTTTTAAATTTTCAATGTCTTGAATGCATCATTTTCAAGACAAAACTTTTCATTTAAACTTCTTAATCAGTGCCATGAGGACAATGATTAGCATTAATATAAACTTTTATTTTTCATTTCTCGAGATTAATTGTACACTCCTTTAACCCTAATTACATAACCATTTGACACTTTTTTCGCAAGTAAATTGTAGTGTCTATAAA
The DNA here is from genome assembly GCF_003473485.1 of Medicago truncatula. Classification (NCBI taxonomy): domain Eukaryota; kingdom Viridiplantae; phylum Streptophyta; class Magnoliopsida; order Fabales; family Fabaceae; genus Medicago; species Medicago truncatula. The sequence continues at coordinate 46,483,374 of NC_053049.1, read as the reverse complement.
TTAATAAAGGGTTAATAGGTCTTTACCCCCCTGTAATATAGAGCATTTTTGGTTTTGCCCCCTGTAAATTTTTTTTTTTAGATTCCGTCCTTGTAAAATGAAGATTCTTCAAGATTGCCCACTGAGCTCTGTGACTTAGCAGAATCTATGATGTGGCACCTACATGACTTTTTTTTTTTTGCTTGCCACGTGTAAAAAATAGTTTACACGTCATTTTTATTTTAAAAAAATTAAAAATTAAAATAAAATTTAAAAAAACGAAAATCATATTTTAAAAAATCTGAAAATTAATTTCCAAAATTTTAAAAAATTCAAACTATTTTTTTAAATCGAAAAAAAATTAGATTTTTTTTCCAAAAATTAAAAAACATTTAGATTTTTTTCCAAAATAGAAAATTGTCTTATCTTTTTCGAAATTAAAAAACATTCAGATTTTTTTCGAAATAAAAAAGTTTTTTTAATTTTTTCTACAAAGAATGAAAATTCTGGAAAATATTTTAATTTTTAAAAATTTGGATATAAATGTTTTTAAATTCCAACTATTTAATCTGAAAAAAAAAATTGATTTTATTTAAATTTTTAAAATCTTAACTTCAGATATTTTCGAAAATTTTAAATAAATCCGAATTAAATTAAAATTATAAAATTCGAAAAAAAAAGTATTATCTAATTTTTATGAATTTGTAAAAAATATTTGAATTTTTTCTAATTATTTAATTTCAAAAAAGAATTTATAATATTTCTGGAATAAAGATTTTGAAATATAAAATATTTTTTTTTAAAAAAAAAATAAATTAAAAAAATCTGAATGTTTTTTCTGATTTTAACAAAAATCCGGAACTTAATTTTTTAAAAATATCTGAATTTTTTTTCGATTTTTAAAAAAAATAAATTTTTAAAAAGAATATGGAATTAGGAAGTATTTTAAAAAAAATCTGGAACTTCATTTTAAAAATAAAAATTTCAATTTTATAAATTTTTGAAAAAAATTTTGTAATTTTCTTCTGATTTTTAAAATATTTTTCGTTTTTTATAAAAAAAATAGTTTTTTTTATTTTTTTTAGTTATAAATGACATGTAAATTATTTTTTACACTTGGCATTCAAAAAAAAATTGAAAAATAAAAAAAAATGCCACATCATAGATTCTGCTGAGTCACAGGGTTCAGGGGACAATCTTGAAGAATCTTCATTTTACAAGGACGGAATTTAAAAAGAAAAATTACAGGGGGCAAAACCAAAAGTGCCCTATATTACAGGGGGGTAAAGACCTATTAACCCATTAATAAATATGAAATCTTAAGTTCTCTGATATACTTCCTCCGTTTTTAAATATAGTAAAATTGATTTTTTAGATTCATTTATTTAATGATGTAAGTGGATGAACTACTTACATCATTAAATAAATGAATCTAAAAAGTTAATTTTGAATCACTTACATCATTAAATAAATTAACCTAAAAGGTCAATTTTATTTATATTTAGAAATAGAGGAAGTATATATAATTTGTAAATAACAGAGTTTTACCTTATCATTCCATAGCCAAGGGATAAGTAGATGCTTGTACACAAGTACTACTATATGTAATTGGCCGGTGCCATAGAGTTTATCCTCATCTAAATTGTATAATTAATTAATGGGACTATTGACCAATATACTTCCTCAGCTAGACCTTGTACCTAAAAGTTGCACTCTCCCAGATTTGTCCCTTCCTATAAACACAACTCATATCAAGCCCTAGATTTTGTAAGTATTTTCTAATTGCCACAATCATAAATCAAATCTTCCCGTTTATACTTTACTTTGGGTCATTGATTAGTGATTGCTAGCCACCTTTATTTGACTAATAAGTTGTGGAACTTGAGAAGCAAATTCCATTTTCAATTGTATACTTTGCTATTATACTTCCCACTCACTCATTATAGGGTGGCTATATGCACATAAAAGTATATTATTTACATTATTGAGTTGCGTACGTCATTTGAATGCAGGGATTTTCTAATGATTGTTAGCTCTTTTATGTGTTAGAATCGAATCTTCAAGGACCCGCATCCTTGGTATTAGGATTAAACCTTTTTTTTCTAGTTTCTTAATCTAGATATATAAATTATTAAACGAATTAGTGATACTAATCATCCATCCACCAATTAAATATATTGTATTATTATACCGATCATATATCAAAATAGTTTATAGCTATGTACATGTGTTGATTGGTAAGGTAAGGTTGGTAAATCTCCACCAAAAAAGAAAAAGTAAAGAGAATCAGGTGTGGGGAGAGAGGGAATGGTTGGTGACAAATGCCAGAGCGCAGGTGAAGTTTTCTGACTTATGAACCAAAACTGAGATAGTTATCTTAACGGACACATTATAAAGATAGCAAATTGATATAGCAAATATTTATATTTCATTTGATGAATGTCCTACACAATACACATGTATCATGTGGAGGAGGAAAAGGTTAGCCAAGGCCCATGTGGGCCAAAGTTTACAAAAACAAATTCAGTTGCTTCCACCATATTCATTTTGTACATATGATTAGATTAGGTCTAGTGTAAGTGGTTGATACACCGTTTAAGTAATAATCTCAATTGTTATGAAATTTTGATGGATGGACTTTAGTTGAAACCAAACATTTCTTTGAGAGGAATAGTTGAAACCAAACATATTTACATCAATTGATGACATTTGAGTGTGGAAAGACAATTTAAATGGAGAATACACACCAAAAAATGCATAACACCGGAGCAAGAAAGTTGGGTTTGAAAGTTATTACTTTCAGCTAGTATGCAATTTTTTATCTAACAAGTTTGTCATAATTTTATTTCAACTAAATTTGTCATACATCATCGAAGAGTGAGAGTTATTACATGTCTATGTTGTAGTGGGTAAGATAAATCTATTCTTCATTGCCTCGTCCTTCAGCGGTTTGTTGAAGTGTGGTTTGGGTGTGGATTCCCCAACGTGTCTTCGTTGTGCGCTAATACACTTTTGAGTAATATCAGAGATATAATACAAATGTTAATTAGCAAGTCTCCCCTATCATAATACGGTACCTATGGTGCACTCAAAACAAGTTGGTGTTGATGGTATCCAACTAATAGTCTCAACTACGGTTTCAGTTTATTCGCAATTGCAAGTTTCACAGTGCACATTCAACAATATTGTTTCAACCAGTTGAGTTAGGCCCACTCATGAAGTATGTTGGCAGCATGGTGATAATGATAAAACGGTACTCAATGTGGATGGAAGCGTTTTAACTAATCCAGGTAAAGTAGACTATGGTGAATTGGTTAGGAGTTTTGCCTTCTATGGTAGTGTAGGTTTGTCCAATATTTTGTATGCTTTGCTGGTTATAAGAAACTGATTTGTTTTTTCGGACTCTCTTTATGTGATGCATTTAGTGTCAAAGGAAGTGATGAGGCTTCACCGCTATGCGGACCTCTTGGAGCTCATTCAGGTGTATTTGTTTAAGAAGTGAGATATTTCCATTCATCGTGATTTTGGAAAGGAAACTCTTGCGCATATGTACTTGCTAAACTTGGCACTAATCTCATTCAGAGTATTTTGTGACGATGCTTCAACCGTTATCTTGTCTCTCCTGATCCTTGCTAGCCGATGCTATAGAAGTAGGTGCCATTTAATTTGGGAAAGCAAACTTCTTTTCCATCATGGGAAAGTAAATCTCAACCATTAGATTCAAGAGGAACATTGATTTTATCATAGTCTTTCTACATTATATTTTTTCCCCTTTATCTTCAACCTTACAATCATCAACCAACACAAATAAACCCCACCAGCAGTAAGTATGTTTGAGTTCTTAACCTTATGTTGGAATGTAGATCATTATTATGAACAACTTTACTCCAAATGATGATACTAATTTGATTCAAGTAAATATCTGTTGATCCTGATATGTCAGTTTCTTATTGTATTGCTAACTTCCAAAATAATTGCGTAGTTTGGAATTGCATTCTATAGTATAGCTTGTCTTGGTTTGATTTTGGAGGATCTTTAAATCTAATTAGTAATAGTGTTTATGCACGAAATGGCTTGCATCTCTCGGATCGAACTTTACCTATTTTTAGGTGGGGTTTAGCATGGGAATGGAGAGTTGTTTCCCATCATGGGAAAGTTTTTTTCAACCATTAGATTAAAGAGGAGTATTAATTTTATCATGGATTGCCTACACCATATTTTTCCTTTATCTTTTACACTTTTTTTTGTTCAGATCTGGAATTTTTTTCTTTGATAATCCGGTAATCATACTCTTGCGCTCTATCAATTTCAACATTGATTTCATTATGTTTATATGTTTTTTCTATTGCTCTATTACGTATAAGGCAAAAAAACTCAAGATCTGGAATATTCTCATGGACATGAACATTCTTGTTCATATTCTCAAAGGATAGTTGAATTTCTATTGCTGTATTTTTATTTCATCTCCTTCTTCTTCTTTTTGTGGTACTTGAAACCTTTGTTTCATTGTTGTTTGTGATGTTTTGAACTACATAGTTATGTGTTTCTAATGAAGTTTTGCACATGATTGTAGTAACATTGTTGCGTGTTAATAAACAAAATTATCCAAATGATGATGATGAAGCTAGTTTGGATTTTGATGGGATTCTATCATAGAAGAAGCAAGTTGATGATCCAAATGATGGTTAAGTATATAAGCATGGAAAGAAAAAAAATACAGATCTGAACAAAAAAAAAATGTAAAAGACAAAGGAAAAAATATGGTGTAGGCAGTCCATGATAAAATTAATACTCCTCCTTAATCTAATGGTTGAAAAAAACTTTCCCATGGTGGGAAACAACTCTCCATTCCCATGCTAAATGCCACCAGTTTTTTATGTTTGATTAGGAATATATTGGAGAATCATCAAATCAAGTTGAAATCGAGTGGTCCTGCTTGTGATGCTTATGGTTGATGATTGTAAGGTTGAAGATAAAGGGGAAAAAATATAATGTAGAAAGACTATGATAAAATCAATGTTCCTCTTGAATCTAATGATTGAGATTTACTTTCCCATGATGGGAAAGAAGTTTACTTTCCCAAATTAAATGGCACCATAGAAGTAACCTTTATTGGGATGTAGTTTTTAGTTTTTACTTTTTTTTTTTTATGGATTTCTCGTGAAACCTAAAGAAAGAACGTAGACTTTGTTAATTGGTCTGACCTATTATTATCATTCTTATGCACAAGTGTCGTGATTTTTTTCAGATGCATACATATGAACTGATGTTGGGGTGAGTCAATTACCCAGAACAAATAGTCCGTTTATACATTATTCTTTGGGTCGGTTTATTTTAGCTTTTGATAAAGTTAATTTATATAAAATTATATTAGTGAATCGATTATTATGTAAATTTGAAATTAAACAAATTTATCTTTATAAATAAGATTTCAGAGGAAGGAAAAATGTAAGCATACTCTAAAAAATGAAGTCACGTATATATAGAATCAGTTTATATTAGAGAAGAAAAAAAGTTAAAAATTTCACTTCAATCAATAATTAATTTTATCCATTGTAATATGATTTTACCTGCAACCATCTTCTACCCAAACACTCCTGATTCAGAAAAGTTTGCTGCCTTAGGGTGAGAAGAATTCCACAAATGGAAGAACACTTTGGTGGAAGAGATTCGCTAACGCAATAATTTGTGATAAAGAATTGATATGTGATGCCATGCATCACATTCCATATCATCTAAACATTCTGTACTTAAAAAAAATAAAAAAAAATCGAATATTGGATATGCCAATCAAGCTCTTCATTATCTCTGCTTTATTTATAGCTTTAACAAGTAGCTTTTCAAGCAAGCAATTATTAACAATTTTTCTTCAACCACTTGTGGAAAAAACTAAGTAAATTCTTAAAGCATACCGAACTTATTGTACCTTTCATTTTTAAGCACATTAGCATTCTATTTTACGATCTTCAGGCCACCCAAACTCCTCCAAGAATGCCAGCACAACTCCATTTGACCAGCCAAAACCAGTCTGCATTGCAATACAATCAGTCAGATTCATATGGAAGGAGATATTATTTACTTTTTTCCCTTTGAAATAAGAATACAAGTAATAAATATATTGAAAATATACTAGACTAATTTCCTTCCAATCATACACAAAAGCCACAGCCTAGGTTTCTCAAATGTTTCCCTGGACCAAAAATCACAATGACAAAGTATAGCCATAGTCCCAATGTCATACCTGGGGTACATATTCACCCCCACCTCCAAATTCTCCGCAATGCTCCACGTCAAACTTTTCATGCATTACACCCGTTTTTTTGTAAACAATATAATTTGTTGTGATCCATCTTATGGCAATTTCTTCAGCCAACGACCTTGCTTCTTCCAACCCTGATTTTATAAGGCCTTCAACTAACATGTGTTGAAGTGGAGCCCAACCATTCGGGAAGTCCCTATTGCAAGTTTCATAAGAGTCAATATTACCAAATGCAGATTAAGTAAAATATTTTATCTCTCCTTTTCTGCTCCCTACATATGTAGAAAAAATTTCACACTACAACATCCCACTAATTCAAAATTGCTTATTGCTTACCACTGCTGTCCTGAATCACTCAAAGAAGTTGCAACTCCAGCGGCACGAAGCAGGCCAGAGGTTTTGAGACTTTTAAGAACATTACTCACTAGCAAAGCATCTTGATAAATATAAAACACATTAATCATCAACACAAAATACATGAAATTCTTTTTAACATATCAGAGAGAAAGATAAAGTCATTGTGTAAAGGATTTATGCATTACATGTAATCGATATATGTTTTTGGACTGTGGTGCATGTTTGGTATCAAGCAAAAAAAAAAGTCAAGAGAAAATGTGCTAAAAGCGTTTTCTAATCTATATTCCTTCATGTGCATTTAACAGAAATTCCTTCCTATTATAAATCAACAAACGACATCAATGAAAAGTAAACTAATCTCACACCGTTGAATAGAAAATCAAGAACATTTATATTCAACAACTAGCAAGTCCAACATCTAGAAATGGTCTGCATAGATTAGATATGCATGTAGAACGTGTATACCAATCAACAGTGTAATCTAGGACAGACATTTCTTCAATATTAAGCATATAGACTTAAGGAAATTATTGACATCTCTATATGCTAACCTCAAATTATTTAGCATTCTATCCAAATGTTTAAAGACCAACTATTTGAATAATCATACCGAAGACAATCACAAACAATAATAAGTCATGGATCGAACAATTATATGTCTTACACTTCTATTTGATCCTAAGTTCCTAATTTTCCATAGATATGCATGCACATTCAAGGTAACTGTGTTAATAAACTTCAGGATCGCTAATTAGAAAAATAGCACCACTGTAACAACAAGCCATGCACTTAATTTAATTGATACTAGAGTTAATGTGGATATATTATCATGAATACCTGAGTAAAATGGCTTCATCCACAAAGGAACAAAATTGGAAGCAAATACATTTTGATTCTGGTGCAAGGTATCCCAAACTTGAACCTTCTGGAAGTATGAAAAAGACAGTTAGCAGAAGGCTAAGACAGCTCCCCATATGGTAGATTTATACAAGTAGCACTTGAAAATACCTCATGTGTGGTATTGCTGAGCCAGGAATCAAGCCATTGTTTCATGTTTGCATTCCAGAAAACCGAGTTAATTGCCTCCTTTCTAACATCAGAAATTTGCAGGAAGTGTTCAGCAGTCCTATTATCTCCAGTAACATTTGCAAAGAAGGCAATATTAAGTTCCATCTGGATCAATGATGATCAAAGAATTTAATGATCAGGTTGCAGAATACTTATTTTAGGTCATCTTTTACTCCATGGTCTGCAACTTACCCCAAGTAGAAATGCATTTAAATCAACAGGTATCACTGATGTTGTAGACAATGTTGTGAAGTTGGGAGGGTGTCTGCATCAAAACATGATTTCATTTCATAGTATTGTAAGTATTATTGATAACTTAAAAAAAGCAACATGTTAGAAACAAGCTGACGTGTGTTCTATGAAAGTGAGCTTTTGATTGAAACTGCATTTGCTTGCACACACTAGGCAGCCTAATAAACACACATTTAGATGACTCGTATATAAAGTAGTACCTCATCCATCTTGTGCTGAAATCCCATCCTGATTCAGCAGCTGATGCTAGTTCACGGTAAAAATGTTGTTTTTCTGAAACAGTCGTGAACTTGGAAGCAGATGCCTTGTCCTATGGCATGGAATTACCCAAAGTTGAACATTAAATATTATTTCATTTATACCTCGGTTATTAACATACCACACACACCATTGTGGACGATTCTGGCCTTGGTTTGTTCCACCTTGCATAATAGCGATTTAAAGTGCGAGTGCAACCTTGAGCATCCGAAATGTTCACTTTATGTATATCTATAAGACAATGAAAGGTAAAACAATAAACATGGGCAACCTAAGAGGTGTGTATATTCAAGCATAATCCAACCTTAGATAATAACCTCACAAGTGATATAGGCACACATTTTGGCATAATACCTGAATTCCAAAACTCGTGCTCTTTCAGTAGTGCAGGCAGAGACCTTTTAACTAATTCTATATCACCAGTCCTAGCGTATATCTCATAAATCATAGCACTTAAAAGGGGAGGCTGGCTGTAAAGTTATAGTTAAACTCATTGTTATCTTTCTGTTTGAAAGTATAAAAATTAGGATATATATGTTGCAAAAATAATTAGTTTAATTGCAAAAGGTGCAGTGCAGTATAGATATGATCACGGTAAAACAAGGAGAGTAGGATTATGCTATAATATCCTGTTAGAATGCGTTCATTAAGTTACTCTTAGATCAATAGAATAAATTACAAAAAAAAAATTAAAAAAAAATTAAGTGCAGAAAAGGATCAAAATCTATTTCAACAAAAATATAAGCAATTAAACACCAACCCTCGCTATAAAAGGTACTCAAATAAGTTGACTGCTTATAAAACAAAACAAATTAAAAAGGTTAAAGTTGAGACTTAGACTAGTCATTAAAATTGATGATTTAGAAAGTACGATAATTCATTAATACTGTTTTGAAAGTTATTCATGGATTTGGATTCCACGCATTAAATGCATGGCGTAGTAATTCATCTTGGTTGTTATATGATCTCAAATCAAAGGTGTAGATTATTTAAGGATGATTTGGTAAAGATGCAACAAATCGGTCTCAAATCAATGGCTGAGATCAATTAATTTTTGTAAATGTTTGTATTTGTTAATGCAGAGAATCTGGTTCCGTATTTCACACCAAAGCACGTTGATTCCACATTAGCAGTATCCTATTCTAGATGGATATAGTATTAAATATTTCATAATTTCATAGAGATGACACAAGTTTGCAATCAGTAGAAAATGTTGGGGCACACCAATGCAATCGATAAAATTACAGAAAGTAATAGCAGGGTACCTCCTGTTGGTGTAGTATGCTCTAGCACCATTAAGCACAAACCCGTATTCCTCGATCAATGAAATGAGATTGGTGACAATAGATTTAGCAGTCTTATACATTTTACTCACCAACAACCCCCTGAAAATCAAAGACAAAAACAGAAATGATTTTTGTACAGCCAATATTAGAAACTTCTGTGACAATATTTTAAACAGTTGAAATAGGTGATTAATTAACTTAACAAGTGCCGAAACTCATTAACTCACAATGTTGGACACTATTAGTATTAACCGCAATTGACTGTTGCAAAAAATGTGAAATTTTAGTTCAAATAAGAGTAAAAAAGGAAGAAACAAACCTAATTACCCAGTAGGAATCCCAGTAATAAACTTCACGAAATCGAGAGCCAGGAATAACAACAGAACCAGGAACAGGAAGCAGAGTATGGTAGTTAGGATGAGTCTTGACCTCACTGGATACTTTCCTACTCAAATTTTTCCAAAGAGAATGAACCTTAATTGCCCATGCTCTGACCTCAGGGTTTTTCACTTTAGGCAAAAAACCATCAGGCTCAGGGACAAAATCCTCTGGATCAGAGTACACGAGATCATGACCTGCAGCATGAAAGTAAGTTTCTATAAAACGATTCAAATCATGAACGGACACTGAACCGGTGGAGGATTTAGAAAGATTATGGAAGGCGTGATCCGTAACGGAAAGGGGGAATTTGAGAGGTAAATCGACGTAGGTTTTAGGATCGAAATTGGAATTGCCGAATGTGTTGAATGCGGTGTGTTGGAGAATTTCGAGAAAGGATACGAGAGGAGTTGAAGGCTTGACGTCGTCCATGGATTGCGATGATGATCCTGTTACTGTTAAGGTGAAGAGTAGTAATAGTGTTAGTAAAAAGTATGAAAAATTATTCGCCATTGTTGCGTGAGAAACAAGGTGAAGGTGATAATGAATCAATGATTTTGTAAAGACAAGAAAATGGTGATAATGATTGTAAAGAAGAAGAAGAAGAAGAAGACAAAGAGAATGTGACCTGTGAAGTCGGCAGTTGACTTGAAGCAAAGTGGCGGACTTTTGTTTGCTTTGGTTGGAATGTCTCACTTTTCAATGTTCCCCTTTCTTCTTCCCCTCACTGTTGTTTTTGCTCTTCCTTCCACCTATGAGAAAATAAATGAAGAGAACAATGCAAAATCAAAGGAAAAAATAAACATAGTGAGCGACAAAAGCACTTCACAAATCGTTAAATTAACCTTAAAAAAATCATTAAATTATTTTATGCATTCTAAAAGTGGATTGAATATATATTCCAACCATGTACATCCTATTTATTCACTTTAAAAATAAATATAAATTGTTTTTTTTAAAATAAATGTTAAGGACATTTTCTTATGTGTTATTATCGTTTGTCTTTATTAATAAAGAATTTATGATCAAAGTATATTACGAAAAGTTATTTTGAGATGAAAGGAGTAAATCATGATTTGAGATATGTAATAGAACATGCAATGGACCAAGAACGATGAACAAATGGTTGACCAAATGGGACAAGACTTTGTCTCTTGGAACGTTGGAGTGGTATCTACAAGCATTTTGAAGCTCGAGTTAGTGTTTGATTTTATGGATAGAAAACGTGTACCATTTTTCGTAGGGACCTTAAGAGCCTGTTTATAATGATAGAAATAATCAATGAAGAATGTGTTCGCAGTGCAGTTTGTATCGATTATAAAGAAAAAAATTATTTTGATCCAATAATTAAAATATTTGTTGTTCAGTTTGTTTGACTTCTAAAAAAAATTGATCACAACCAATTTAATGCAGTTTGATTTGGATCTATTTTCGAATATCAAAATTACAATTTTGTTAAGAAAAAAAAAATTCAAAATAACATTTTAACGACACAATAAAATCATAGGTCCGATGTAAAATATAACATAATATACTAATAGTAACAATTAAGAATGAAAATAAACGATTATTTTGAAACATGAAAGTTGAAAAAGTAAAAAAAAAATTTTTTTTTTTTTGTCAAGAAAATATATTAAATTTAACTAAGAAGTATTGTTAAAATAAATTAAAAACCAACAACACAATAGCATAATACAATATTGAATTTGAGAGGTTCCGTTAGTATCTTCGGAGGGAGGTAAATGTAAAAGCTTTTATTAGTACTCTTTAAGCATGAAAGTTAAAAAAAAAATTGAAGGTCTTCACTGCCTTGGATTGTAGCACCGTCTATTCACCCTAAATTTCTTAAAAAAAAATAACTCATAGTTTAATACAATATATTATACTAAAAAAAAATAAGTATTAATATTTATGTATGTGATTTGGTTCAGTTTGGTTTGGTCTTGGAAAATGAATTCAAAATTTGATCGATCGAAACGATTGCTAAAAAAGAACATCCTAACGCATCCAATTTTTTTTTTTTTATATATTGTGCCTTTTTTGGTTTCTTGAATCGGTTTGCACTTTATTTTTATCGGTTTTGATGTGAACATCCATACAGGAATATACCAACCATGGGTTTATCCCCCACCTCTTGTTTGCTACTAACTAATCAGGAATTGAAGTGAACATTACAGAAGATGCAGGTTCATGGAGTTAAGATCCTCTCCGTTTATGATTCTATTAATTTTTTCCATTTTGAGAGATATATATACACACACAAAAATGAAAAAAATAAATAAAAAGTAATTAATGATGGAGGGACACACTTAATAGTACAATCCACTATCTATTTTACATGTATATATCTCTCCAAATTATATACTTAATTTATTTTATCAAATGAAGAGGATCCTTATCCAAGTTCACGGACCTTTGAAGAAGCTCCATGTGGATTGGATTTATTTTTTCACCTGATGAATCAGGGCTTTGGTCTAGTGTAGGACATTATGCTCATACAATTTTTATTGTAATAAATTTAAACTATTAACAAACACTGTGTTTTACAAGCTAATTGAGTATATTATTAAAAATATTTTTTTATTGATGTTTGCAAAAAAAAATAAAAATGCCGGTAGTTGTCGATCCCTTCAATGGATCTTAGTTGTTAAGAAAATAATTATTCGATCTGGATCAAGATGTAAGCTCTGTAAAAGACAATCGAGCAGCACTTCGTGTTTGTTAATAGAAGGTGTTACCTGCAAACACTTCGACGCTCAAGTATTTCCATGGCTTCTTTCAGGTGGACACAATTGTCGATGTTATGCCTGTTGATCTAGGCAAACCTACAATATTTTGTTTTGTCTACTCTAGGTCGAGTTAATATTGGTCTGGAAAATTGGATGCCTCCTTATATGAACTCAACGTTTGCATATTCTTTGAAAGTGCGTTCAACATATGCGGTGAAATATTTTTCCTTCGTTTTTCTAGAAGAGTCTCTTCGAGAGGTGTCCTTTTTCCGACCATCGTAGGACATCCTACTTTCTTTGCTTGATTCTCCCCAAGTCTAGCTTCTCTTCGTACTAGATGTAAGCATGTGCTCTTGCGGATATTTTTAGGTTTCCGAAGGGTGCGCAAGAAATATCGAGGGTGGAATAAGAATTCTCATCTTATAACTCTCAATTGGGCTGGTTATCCATATATCATGGGAGTTGGCCAGTCTTTTGAAATTGCTCTACTCAATTAAGAAATAGCTAATTCACACCTGAAAAAATACACTAATACCTCCAATGACAGTTAACTCCCGTTCACTATCGATGGCAGTAAACTATCACTCGCTAAATGAACCAACGGCCGTTAACTGCCGCTACATTGCAAAAAGTGAAGAAAAAAAAAAACTCCAGTAACAGTTAAGTGTCTTTGGAGCTAACTATTTAATTTATATGATCATTTTTCATCGTGTTATTCTTTCAAAAAAAATTAAACCTTAAATATATATAAAAATATAGACTTAACTCTCTAAAATCCATCAAATCCAACTGTCAAACATAAGGTATTTGGGAGGGGAATGAATTCTCTCATATTATTTCTTCTCATGTTGAATCTTAACTTGTAATCTAACAATGTTGAATATGTGGTATCATATATGTTGTTAAAAACGTCGTTTTAGGAGGGGTTAAAAATATGGTCCCCTCATATTATTAATTTTCCAACACGAGAGAATCCACAAGGGATTAGGATTCAATATGATAAAAAGTAACATTAGAGGGGGGGGGGGGGGGTTATATTTTTATTGCCTACCATCAATTCCTTATCCTCACTTTTAAACACACTATCTCTCATTTATCATATCATATTAGATAATGGGTTGAAATTCAACCTTAAAAATATGAGCATGGATTCATTCCCTAGTGTTCGAGAAAGGGGAAGATAGACAACTGCATGTCTAAAAATGAGAAGCTAAAAAAATGTTGTAATTCTGTTGACACAGCAGATACTTGAAATCTCAAAAAATAAAGTTATTTTTATTTTTGAGAGATGGGAACAGGAATCTTAGTGAGTCGGAGTGCAAGTGCAAAAGTATCATAAATAATCTGTATACTTATGTCTCTATCAAATTTGACAGTTTCACGCAGAAGATAAAATTAAAACCACAGGCAGTGAGTCAAGCTTAAGCATTTAATTATATTGCTCTAGTAAATAAATATTAATATATGGCTTAGATGCTAAGCTGTTAATTTGTCTTTTGGCAGTAAATAGAGAAGCAGAGCACAGAACAGAAGACATCAGTCCTGGGATTCCGGACGTTAGACCAGAGATGCCAAAGACCACTACTCAAAGCACAAACTCAGCTCTATGTTTGACCAAAGTAAACAAACTTCAATTCCTTACTATATTGCCGTTACTATCACCATCTTCATTATTATTCAACCTCAACCATAATTTGTGTATTAACTCTTACCAACTCAACATACATAAACTGAAATATTCCTTATACACACTCTTGTGCTTGATTGACTCAAAGGAAGAATCCCAACTGGTAATAAAAAAAGCAAGAATATGGAACCTTCTACATCTTCAGAAAAGCAGCTACCAAAAGGAAGAGTTTTGAAGGAGAAGAGAGCAAAGTTTTACATTATTCGAAGATGCATAGTCATGCTTCTCTGTTGGAAGGATAAAGGAGACAAGGAATAATACCGGTAAAACACTCACTCACTTCAAAGAACACTGTTTCTACTGTTCATGTATATTCCATTGTTCTAAGGTAAATAAAAATGGTTATAATATTGCAGTTGTTTTATTCTGCTTATAGATTACCAGAGAAGCACTGCAAGATGACTAGCCTATGAAGGTCAAAAGCAACGTATAAAGAAGGCTTTTTCACCTACTCGGTGAATTAGATGTTGTTGATCTACTATATCATTCTTTTTTACTTTGAGTAAGTTTGTAATTTTTGAATATACAAAAGCAATACATCTGTAATAGGAGCTACAGAGAGTGAATCAGTGATTTTATCCACACACAAGCACAGGCAAAGAAATAGGGTAGATGTAGAAGATGAAACCTAGAACAAAGAGGAAATATAGACCTCAGCTTAGCTCAAATTAGTCTTATATGGCATCCTCTATACATGTAACATGTTGCTTTATAGAGATATTCATTACCCCATGTTTCCCATCCCCCATAACCAAATGTAACGGGCAGTCCACTTGACAACCTTTCCTTGCCACATAATCTTTTTCATTTTAGCGCAAAATATGATTTGAGTCCTAACTAAAAGAATTAAGAAGATTAATTTGACAATCAAAATTCTTGTCTATACTCATATTTGATATAAAGTATTGAATTATATGAACAAATTTAAAGGTTTTGCTAGCAGAGAGTAATGTCAAGATTAATTTAAAATGATCGACAATTTAAAGGTTTTACTACACATAAAATAACTTTTTCTAAGAATTGCTCTTATTTCAGAGGCTAATGGCCTATAATTTCAGAGATCATTTAAAGGTTTTAACACATAAAATATTAATTAGGCAGAAATTCTTGTATAGACTTCATTAGCCTATTTGTTTTAATTAGGCAGAAATTCTTACATTTTAACGTTGGGTCAATTGTTCTTTTTTACAAGGATGATGAGTCAACTGTTAATGGGTTTAATTTGCATAAGCCTCTAATGCTAATAGCAAATCTCAAGGACTAAGTAGAACTTTTAATCTGCGCTAAAATTATGACGTAGAAATTGAAAATCAGAGTTTGGAGGTAAACAATACCACCATAACAGTTGTTCCATCCCTTTAAATTTTGTTATCTTCCATCCTATCATACAATAATTGTAGCTAGATATAAATTTTACAAGTGTCGTAACAATTAAAATACTATTTTAGACAAAATTAAAAAACTCAATGAAAAACCTTGATAAGTGTCGTGACTCGTGAGATGTTTTCCAAGTGTTGAGTACGCAGATTCCATTAGAGCTCCGTCAGGTTCAAGCCATAAACTAACGCAACCATTTGACATCCTAATGAATTAAAACCAGGACTTGCAACCAGCTAACTGGTAAGCATCAAAGGCATTTTAGTTTACATGTCCATCAAAGGCTAATTAGACTGAACTTTTATCTTAACCTCTATTATATAAAGTAGAGGTGACCAAATGACGGGTTGGGACGAGTTATACTTGTCCTTAACCCAACCTTAAACTTTTAACTCAAAACATGATTCTTACAATAATACTTTACTATGAGATTTCTACCTAAAGTAACATATATTTCACATCAAATATTGTTTATAAAGCCTCATTACCAGAGTAAAAGAGCTAACGTGTGGCTGAGTAAGGGACGGGTTGGGACGACTTATACTCAACCCTAACCCATCCCTAAATTTTGGTAGGGTCAATTCTTTATAGCATAACCCGTCCCTAGACCTAAACAAACCCAAAACTTTGAGGGTCAAGTGGGACAAAGACTAGACAGGCTTAGGATTGGGTCCTGCTTACCCTTAGTATAAGGTGGAAGCAGCTTGCAATGACATCTTTCTGTACTCACCAAATAAATCAAAACATTTCGCTGAATGCTTACGCTTTCACATCATAACTAATCAACATCTACACAAAATTCATCACATTTACTTAAACCCAATGTTATGCTTCTAATCAAATCCTAAACCTGGATAGCATAGTCATGAACAGAATTAAGAGATTGAACTATATCAGTTTGCTACATTAGAATTTAAATCCAAATCATTGATTAATTTCAACGGTTTCCAACAATTTAAATTCGAACACAAAACCTATTTAAAACAACACAATACAAAATATGGAAGAAAGAATCAAATGATGAATGAAAGAATAGAAAGAATAACATCAAAATTAATATGTATGATATAATAGGCAGCACATATAAGCAAAAGAGGCACAAAATGGAATCACATGTTCATAATTCTGACATCGCAGTTCTACTTGATAAATTTAAAATCCAAATCCCTTACTTATACATGAAATAACAATAAAAAAAAAAAAAGGTCTGTACAGCGAACCAGCAGCGACGACGACGTAGCATCGTTTTCAAACGGGGAGGTTGGTGATATCGTTTGGGGTCTTAACGGAGGGATCAGGATTGTTGACGGTGGTGGTGGTGGAGGTTGGAGTGGTGACGGAGTCGGAGTAATCATCATCTTCGTCGTTATCAGGAGGATCAGAAGTGGTGACGTTGACGCAAGAAAAGCGTTCCAAGGAAGAGAAGAAAGCGGAAGAGACGGTGGACCCCAGCCAGGTTGCCATCGAATCCAACTTCTCTTTAGATATCAGGCTGCCGTTGTTCTCCATCGTGGTATGGTCGACGCCCAATCAGATCTAAAATCTTTTTTTGTTGTTCTAAGAATTACAACAACCACCCAAACAAAGAACAATAAACAACCTCCTAAATTACCAATTGCCCCTCTAAATACTAATTATTACACGTTTCCGCTAACTATAATTTCAAATCATCGCGTCATTAAATTGGTCCACTCCATTCCGCCGGATTTCATAACATGGATTTTAAAATTTACCGTTAATTGTTCAAATTACGTCTAAAAAATCTAAAATAAAAAAACACATTCTAATATATATGTGAAGTTAAAAAAAAATGATCTAGATATTAAATTTTTCATGATTTTTTTAAACATGTTTTGGACGTTAAAAACTTTAAATATAGTTTTACATAAAAAAAATAGAATTTTTCGACTAAAACAAGTTAATTTTGAATTTTTAAAACTTAAAAAACTCAAAACAAAACAAATGAAATTTCGTCATGGAAGTCGAATTTTAAGATGAATTTTTGAAGAGACATCTATAAAAATACATACAAAATATATGCAAAGTTTCGTAGTATTACAAATATGCCTCGATTTATTTTTATTTCACAAACAAAACGTGCAAATTGCAATTTTGTTTCCTGATTTTGTATGTATGATTAGAACATCATAAGAACCGTCATCAAGAATTTTCGGAGTTTTTAAACAATAGACGAATTTGAAAAAAAAAATGTGATCGAGAACATTTAAAAAATATGTGATCAAGAACATTTAATAAATATCTTGACATTCTTATCCAAAAAAAACATTTTAACATAGTTGGATTCCAACCTTGTCATGTTCATAATTTAATATTTTAACCTTGTCAATTGAAACTTCTTTGATTTTGAACCTTTATGACTATTGACCGTGTAAAATTGATGAGGTGGTACCCTAGCTTGGTTTCTTATGAAAAAATTCAATTATTTTTATTCCAAGTGCTTTTTTTACTAGATACTTAATTTAAATAATTAAAAACATTTCTATACAGAGTTTGTTCTGGCTTTAAACGGTCCTCCGCAAGTGGGCGTTAGGATTGGTCCCTTCAGATAAGTCAATTATTGGATCGAATACCAAGTTTTAAAAAAAAAAAAATTAAAAACGTTAAAAAAATCAAATTAAAAAAGATAAACAAATGTGAATTTATCTTCATACATATCCTCGACACCAGACCTAAATCTTCATCTCACAACCCACACAAAAACAAAATCGAAAGCAGAAAAAATTATATGCAATCAAATAATAAACAAAAAGAAATTATATAATTATATCGTTCCAATTGCCTTCGTAAACCCATAATTTTTATCAACCCGCACTCAACTTGCTCTTTTAAATCTGGTTTGGATGCATGTTTGTCCTTCGATCACCCTCTTTACTTATGATCTTGTACATCCTTTTCACGAAGTATGGTTTGGGTCCATGCTCTCCATCGTTCACCCTCTCTCTTTCAGATCTAGTTTTAACTCGAGCCTATCAATCTGACGCTGAAACCTAGCGAGTCATGTACGAAATGATGTGAATATCACCACATCGTAGAAGGTGATGAAGGGGGAGAAATAAATTGTTTGGATTTTTTAGGCTTATAGGTGATTAAGGAGGGAGATAAATAACATGGGTTTTCAATGTTTATCGATTTTGTGCATTAATTTATGTTAACAGGATGAAGGAGGAAAGTGTCGAGTTGATTTGCAAAAATTTTTGGGTTTGTAAGCTTTGTATTTGTCTTCTTCGCTTTTGTGTTCATCTTTATGTTATTCGCCTTGGTGTTCTTGTTGGTGTGTTGTTTCTGTTGTTGTTGTCGGTTGTTTGCTTGGTGTTTTTTTTTTTGTTTTCTTTTTCCGTGTATGGGTTGTTTGGTAGTGAAAATAAACATGATTTTTTGGGATCATGGAGGGTCATGAACATCAGGGTTTATATGAAAACAAAATGATGAAGATTGTGGGGTTTTGGAGTATTGATTTGGGGGAGATGAAATTTTTTAGGGGCGGGTTACGGGGAAGAGATGGATTGGGGGTAGTAAATTATTTATGGGGTGAAAGGATAGAGGCATGCGTTTTTTTTTTTGTTGTGAATTTATGGGTTTGTGCCATGGAGGTTTGAATTTTTGGGTCTGAGTATAAATATTATGGGTTTGAAGTATTGATCTGACCTCATCAAGAGAACATTGTCAGGTGCAATGAGCTTCTTGCTAGTTGTTTTTGAAAATGCAACGGGAAGGGGGTGGTTGTACGTGCAGACACATTGACGCTCTAAGTCGGTATTTTGAGCAAGAAAATAGGGGGTTAAGGATAAAAGAACCGTGCCTTGGAGGATGAAAATAATCCTTTTATACAATGGAGGTGCAGGTAGCCAATTGTTATGGGTTTTTAGTCGTTGGTCAACTGTTACAAAAGGCTTGGTATGTAATCACCCAGCGTGATAATTAGAAGGCTATATAGACAGTTACAGTTCAGTTTTTAAATTGATCCAGTATTGTTGTCAACACACCTGCCCAGTAGAGGAGGGTGTGAATAATATGATTTGGCTAAGTGGATCTGGGTCCAGTGTTTAGATCCTGGATTTCGAGCAAGACCCTTTAGGCAGTCAAAGACAAGTATGAAAATCATGATGGTAGGAATGATGAAGGAAAGAGACAAAGTAAAATAAAAAAGAATTTATTTTGTTTTTAATTTTGTATTAGTTTGTATTTAATAACAGAAATGCCGTGTTAAAATAAAAAATGGGATTTTTTTTAAAAAATCAATTTAACTTGTCACATCATCATTTTACACATTCAGTTGTCATTAATGTTCAAAATCAAAGAATTTTCAGAAAACAATGTTGAAATCTATTTTTTTTACAAGGTTTCAACCAAATTTTGCTCAAATGGTAGGAAGCAAAACACTATTTAACCCCTTCTTTTGTCAGGTGTTTATGGCTGATTCGTTACGCTTTCAATGGTCTCAGAGCAAAGTACCAACTAGCAACAAATGAGAATGACAAAAGGCTTGACGTGAAGCAACAAATGAGAACAACTGAAGACTTGAGGTGAGATGTATTGTATTTTTCTAATGATAAATGTTAATTTGTTAATTCTTATATTAGTCCTTTCTCTTGTGAAATGAATTACGCATCTTCCACTAATACACTAAACTTGAACACAAAAAATAATGACTATCGAGATTGATTGCTAGAACATCCACTCAAAACAAGCAAACTTCTAATACATAGATAAAACACCTTTGTGCTAAAGAAAATAAAACTTTAAGGGGTGTCATGGGCCATAGCACATCCCCACTATAGAGAAGGTTTGTCCCTAGCTCCCTGCTTGTGTCACGCTATGTTATTGATGCATAATATTTTTTTCATTGATAAGAATGTAAGATGTATTATCTGAGTTGTCATTTGCCAATTTTTTTCTTTTTACTCCTAGCGTAAAAAAAATCTTAAACAGATATATTATTTACATAAATCAATACAATTTCTTTAAATTGAAAATACTATGTTATATCAATATTATTAGTGTTATTGTTGTTTTCGGTTGTTTGCTTGGTGTTTATGGGTTTATGTTTTTTTTGCATATATGAGTTGTTTTGTGAGTTTATGCAAAAAAGATAAAGATTTTTTGAGTTCGTGAAGGGTGATGAAACATGGGGTTTTGGAGTAATGACTTGTGAGAGATGAAATTTTTTAGGGGTGGGTTACAGGGAAGAGAGAGGTTAGGGGTAGTGAATTAGTTGTGGGTTGAAAGGATAAAGAATTGTGAGTTTTTTTTTTGTAAATTTCTGAGTTTGTGTAATAGAGGTTTGAATTTATGGGTTTGAGTTTCCTACTTGTTGGTTGTTGGAACAACGGTGGGGGAGGGACTAAGGGTGGTGGTTATACATGCAGACACTATGATGCTCAAGTTAGTATTTTGAACAAGAAAGGAGGTTAATGATAGAATAAATCGTACCTTGGAGGATGTAATTGATCCTCTTATATAGTGGAGGTGCATGGAGTCAGTTGTTATGGATATTTAGTTGTTGGTCCACTGTTACAGATGGTGTGGTCTGTAACCGTTGAGCGATATAATTTGGTGGCAGGTATTGACTGTTATGATTCGATGTTTACATCGATCTAGTACTGTTGCGAGCACACATTCAGGTAGAAGAGGGTGTGAATAGTGTGATTGGATCAAGTGGATTTGGGCTTAGTGTTGGGATCCTAGACCGCAAGCAAGACCCTTTGGGCGGTCCAAAGAAGTATGAAGATCATTGTGGCAGGGATGACGAAGGAAAGAGAAATGGGAAAACTAAAAAGAATTTATTTTGTTTTTAATTTTGATCAGTTTATTTATACCATATACAAAAGGAATACATAGTTTTAGGCTGATCTTAACCAAATTTGCCTAGAATGCCTTAATCGTTGGTGTCTTTTAAAAAGATAAGAATTTATATTATATATTTGTTGTATTGTTGGTGTCATTGAAAAATATTAGTATATTTTGTTATAATATGAAAGTTAATTTAATGTGATACATCATCATTTTACATAGTCAATTTTCATGAAATTCCAAATCAAAGAATCTTCAAAAGACAAGGTTGAGATCCTTTTTTTTACCGCGGTTCAGCCAAATTTCGTTCATATGGGAGGGAGCAAAACACTATTTAACCTTTTTTTTTTGTCAGGTATTTATGACTGATTAGTTACGCTTTCAATTATCTCAAAACAAAATACCAAGTAGCAAAAAATGAGAACAATGGAAGGCTTGAGGTGTAGCAACAAATGAGAACAACATAAAGCATGAGGTGATATGTATTACGCTTTTTTATAAATAAATGTTAGCATATTAATTGTTATGTTAGTATTTTATGTCCAGTGAAATGAATTATACATCCCCCGCTAGTACATATATATTTTTTTTTGAAAACTCGGTATCCGATCCAAGAATCGACTAATTCGAGGGGACCAATCCCATCGTCCACTTGTGGGGGCCCCGTTTAAAGCCAGAGCAAGCTCTGTATGGACTTAGCCCACCGAAATTGGCAACAGAGGGAATCAAACCTGACACCTCTGGAGGAGAAACTCCAAGATCCCAAGCCAACCACTAGGCCAACCCCAAATGGGTACTTAAAACATAAAATGATAACTAAAAACATAAAATGACAACTATCAATATCGATCGCTAAATCATCCACCCCAAACAAACAAATTTGTAATACATAGATAAAACACTATTGTGATACATATATTTACCGAACATAATAAAATTTTAAGGGGTGCCATAGACCATGGGACATTCCCGCTCTAGAGAAGGTTTGTCCCTGCTCTATGTTTGCGACACACTATGTTAATGTTGTATTACATTTTCAATTGATAAAAGGAAAAATTACACTCACCTCCCTTGAGTTTTCTTTAAATGATAGGGACACCCCCTCTAGTTTTAAAATAGACACTAACATCCCTTAAGTTTTCATTAAATATATTGATATCTCCCTTCTCTCTTAACACTCCCTTGACATTGTTATCTTTTTGTTAAAATGCAAATAGATTTGAAACTGAAATCCTCACAATCTCTGACCATTCAAGTTATTTTCCTATTTTGAAGATACCTCTTCCCATTGAACCTGTGAATTATTTAACTCCCTTTAATATCTGCCACAGTAACGAACCAAGAACCCTTTCCATCATGACCAATCACAGATATGCTAAAAAAAATTGTGGGTATGAAACAAAGTTTCACGCCTTCACGATGCAGTAAAAGCATACACGCTAATTTAAATACACAAAAAACTAAAACACATCTTTTTAAGGGGACTTTAAATTGAATTTCTTGTGTGAAAGTTGATGTTTATTAAAAAGAGTTTAGAGATAATTATGAATGAATACCAGGGCAAGGAAAATATGGGAATATATGTGTTTTTTAGTTTTATGACTAATCAGTATAAATGAAAACAAGTTGAAGAGGAATACAGTGTCATCACATCATTGCCTGTGGCCTATGTCTAAAGATTTGGATTAATACTGCTGGGTTGAATTAGTTGCAGAGGTGTTGATGTACTCAATTGTATAGGGAGTTCATAACACTAAGGCTATCTAGAGTCTGAACTAACAGATGGTTAACAGAGTTAGTTTGAGGGGAGGTTACTGTATTTTTGAAACTAGAGGGGAGGTATGTGTCTTTTAACAAAATTTTTGGGGAGGTCTCTGTAATTTTCTCTTGATAAAAAGGTTAGATATATTATTTCAGTTGTCATTTGTCAAAAAATAAAAATCCCTTTTTTACTCCTTGCGTAAAAAAGATTTGATTTAGTTCGGAACAATTCAGTTCGGTTTTGAACAGTTTGAAATGCAAATAGTTCATTTATTATTTAAATTTAGCAAACAATTATGTTAAGTTCAATTCTGTTTTCATCCGGAGCCGAACCATACCCACCCCTAAAAACAAGCATGCAAGAATGCAGAGCATAGACGCCAAACCGTACAGAAAGCTGTAAATGTATTATCTCAAAAAAATAAAAATAAAAAACTAGGCACAAAAAAGGAAGTTACTAAGTCATTTATCTATGAATGAAAATTTCATGGGAATTCTTCTCAACTTTCCCATGATCATAAAAATTTAACAAACTAAGATTCCGCTTGACCTACTAATTCTCATCATTTCAGGCTCAGAAGTGGGAGCCAAATGTGAGCAAACACAAATATCTCTAGAGCTCGTCGCGAGAATCTTCATCTTCATCCTCCCCTTCCCCTGATGCACCACCTGGAGCTCCACCTGACCTCTGGTAAACAGCAGTGATAATTGGGTTGCAAACGGCTTCAACTTCTTTAAGCTTCTCTTCGAACTCTTCTTTCTCAACAGTTTGGTTGTCATCCAGCCATTCAAGTGCTTCTTTCACCGCGGCCTCAATTTTTTCCTTTTCATCTGATTCCAACTTGTCAGCAAGTTTGTCCTTGTCGCTGATTTGGTTTTTCATGTTGTAGACATAGGTTTCAAGAGCATTCCGAGCATCAATTCTTTCCTTCACTTTCTTGTCTTCCTCGGCAAACTCCTCGGCTTCACGAACCATCCGGTCAATTTCCTCCTGACTCAGGCGTCCCTTTTCATTTGTAATGGTGATCTTTTCTGATTTACCTGTGCCCTTGTCTTCTGCCCTGACATTTAGAATACCGTTTGCATCTACTTCAAAGGTCACTTCAATTTGAGGGGTACCTCTGTTCAATTACCACAAGAAAAATCAATTAATTACAATATAAACACCAATAGAGAAAATATTCATAGAAGACAATATGATATCACAAAACAAACCTTGGAGCTGGTGGGATTCCAGACAGATCAAAGTTCCCAAGAAGACGGCAATCCTTTGTGAGACTCCTCTCACCTTCAAACACCTATTACATATAAAAAACATACAACACCCCGGTTGAGTTCTACACCCCTCATTACTCAATATTGTATCTAGAAGGAAAATGTCCTAACAATATGCAGTGGAATAATGGTACAGTACCTGAATAGAGACAGTTGTTTGCTGATCCTGGTAGGTGGTAAACACCTGGGATTTTTTGGTGGGGATAACAGTGTTTCTAGGAATCAACTTTGTCATCACTCCTCCAACAGTTTCAATTCCAAGGGTAAGAGGTGCAACATCCAAGAGAAGGATATCTGGATACGGAGAATGGAACAACCATGAGAAAGTGTAATACTTGGAAATCTACATGCATCAATAACAAATAATAGCTAACTAATGCAATTGAAAGGCTAGAGTATAGACTATAATGGTACCTTTTGTTTCTTCACCACCCTCCCCACTCAAAATGCTTCCTTGCACAGCAGCACCAAAGGCAACTGCTTCATCAGGGTTGACGCCCTTGTTTGGCTCCTTTCCATCAAAGTAATCCTTCAAAAGTTGTTGTACCTTTGGAATCCTTGTGCTTCCACCAACAAGAACAATCTCATCAATTTGATTCTTCTGTAATCCAGCATCGTCCATTGCCTTCTTCACAGGTCCCATTGTCTTCCGGAACAAGTCATTGTTCAACTCTTCAAATCGAGCACGGGTAAGTGGCTCAGAGAAATCAACACCATCAAAAAGTGACTCAATTTCCACACGGACTTGGTGCTGGCTACTAAGAGCTCTCTTGGCACGCTCACTCTCCCTCCTCAGCTTTCCAAGTGCTCTGTTGTCCTTGCTAATATCCTTGCTATGCTTTTTCTTGATCAATTTAATGAAGTACTCCATTATTCTCTGATCAAAGTCCTCACCTGGTAAACAATTGAAGAGTTAGCACTTGGCAAGCAATAACAACAGAAGTAAAATCTGTCTTAATCTAATCTTATTCTTTCTCTTATACATATATAAGTACTCACCTCCAAGATGGGTATCTCCATTTGTAGAAAGAACCTCAAAAACACCATTGTCAATTGTCAAGATACTGACATCAAAAGTTCCACCTCCAAGATCAAAGACAAGAATGTTCTTCTCTCCACCTTTCTTGTCCAATCCATAAGCAATGGCAGCAGCGGTAGGTTCGTTAATGATTCTAGCCACATTCAAACCAGCAATGACACCGGCATCCTTGGTGGCCTGCCTCTGAGCATCATTGAAGTAAGCTGTAAATTCAAAAGAAGACCAGAAACGTTAAAATGAAGACAAAATGGGGAAGAAAATAATCAAATTGCATGAGGAACAAGTTGTAATTCACCTGGGACAGTGACCACGGCATCACGAATAGTCTTGCCAAGGAATGCTTCAGCGGTTTCCTTCATCTTAGTCAGAATCATGGCACTGACTTCCTCAGGGCTGAACACCTTGGTCTCACCATCCTTTACTCTGACCTGAATGTATGGTTTTCCATCCTTGTTGACAATCTTGTAAGGAACAAGCTTCATGTCTCTTTGAACTTCTTTATCCGCAAATCTGAAGAAAGAAACAACTCGGTCAACATTGATCCCGTTACATCAAATTAACAAATATTAGTCATTATAAACTGCAAACATATAGAATGATGTCTTACTTTCTTCCGATAAGTCTCTTGACATCAAAGATGGTCCTTTCAGGGTTGACAGCTGCCAGATTCTTAGCAGCCTCTCCAATCAATCTCTCATCATCGGTGAAAGAAACCCATGATGGTGTGATACGATTTCCTTGGTCGTTGGCTATGATTTCAACATGGCCATTCTTGTAAACACCAACACATGAATAGGTTGTTCCAAGATCTATCCCAATAACAGTCCCTAACTTGGTGGTCCCTTCCTCTTTTGCAGCAGATGTTGCAAATAGACATACTGCAATAAACCATCACAATTACTATAACTATAAAAACTCAAAACATTCAAATCGGTGTCAAATCAAACCATGTAATCACATCCCATAAAAGCATTACCCGAAAACAACATAAACCAACTATTTAAAGGCAACATTACGAATAAAACCTTAAACGGAAAAAAACATGATTCATGGTACTATCAAAACAAGACTATTAAAAAAAATGTATCCATTTGAAGCCAATAATGCATGTATTTAATTACACTTGTTTGTACCTGAAAACTGATAATCCAAACAAATAAAAAGGTCTAATTGGCATCTACTTCTAAGATTCAAAGAAACCGCAGGTAATTGTATTAATTAACAGTCTTTAAAAGGAAATAAGAAAATCAACAACACATAACAATAACAGTCCACAAAATTCAAAACAAAGCAATAATTAAACACTTTCGATTGAGTTCCTTAGATGCAGATTGCATAGATGCATATTAAAACTATAACTCATTGATTGATGCTAACTACTTAATAATAATAATAATAATAAGTAATTAGAATGTGATGCAATTAGGGTTAAGATCTCGATCTAATCAGATCCATATAAATCAAAGATCTAAAACAAAACAAAAAAAAGCAATGAGAAAAGGAAGGTGAACAAGATCTGAATAGTGAATAAAGAGAAGATAGTGAGATATGTGATAATTACCTAAGGAGATGATGGTGAGAAGAAGCACAGACCCGCAAGAAGAAGAGCGAGCCATGGTGTTGTGAGATGTATACTGCACCGTCTTGTTGTGATTCAAAGATGAAGATGTGTTGATGATGCGAGTGTTCCTCTGCGCTTTTTATAGTGTTTAGTCTTAATTTCGAACATGTCATTGGTGATTACGTGGACCAATTGAAAATTGAGTCAGGACGGTTTTAGCCAATGGGATTGCCTCTTGTGTGTGGGAGCATGTCACTTCCCTTTGTAAGTCGCTCTACTGCAATCTTATTTATTTGTTGATTTTTTCTACTTTCCTTACGCTTATTCGTTTATAATTATGTTTTATTTCATTTTATTTTACAAAATTAAATAAATAAATTTTGTTGCAATACATAAATTAGTAATTATATATTGGCTTCAAATTATGGATTTCATTATACTATATTCGTTTCTATATTTGAATGACGTTTATTTTTATGTAAAATCAAAAATTTCATATTTAGGTAACAATATGTTTTTGTTTTTGGAAACAACTATTAAATCCTTATATTTATGACAATTTGTTCGAGTTCACAATACCTATCAACAATATTGCCAACTAGTGTTTAATTACGATCTCATTCGACTTAACTATAATTGTGAATCGCCTTAGTTGTCTTCGTCGTCACAATTGATTTCTACAACTTCTTAAAACAATTTTGAGCAACATGACCACATGTACTATAATTTTTACACAAACATGCAAGCCCTCACATTGTGCTTTCAACCACATCCCACAAAAATTTGTGTCCAACCACAGTTTCATTCATATAAAGTTCAACTCAAATCCGAACATATTTTCTATTAAATCTCTCCATAGCTTTGACGTCAACTGTAACTAAATTTTCAATAGCCGCAGCAAGGGGGAAGAACACACTCTCACTCCGTATTACGTGATACCCAAGTTTGGATTACAAATCTATGTCACGGCTATATCAATGATGCAGCTTTCTGAATCCAAATGTTGAACCTAATGATTCAACACGAGACAATGGTAAAATGGTTCTATAGTTTCTCTGTGTGAATTTTGCTCTTTTCTAGTGAAAAAGCGGTCACTAGGTCTATCGCCCGATATGAGATTTTTCATTACGTTAAATTAAACTCCATTCAAATATAGAAATGAAAGTAGTATAATCAAATGACCGTGAATTTAGACATTTGCCAACCATAATTTGAAGCCAACATAATTACTAATTTATGTATTGCAACAAAATTTATTTAGTTAATTTTGCAAAATAAAATAAAATAGAATTATAAACAAATATAATCAATTGAACTGATAGGATCAAATGATTATAGCCTAAGGAAAGGGAAATAAATCAACAAATAAGATCGTAGTAGAGCGACTTTCAAAGGGAAGTGACATGTTCGTTCCTACACACACAAGAGGCATCCCATTGGCTAAAATCGTCCTAACTCGATTTACAATTGGTTCACGTAATCATCAATGACTTGTTCGAAATTAAGAGTAAACAGTAAACACTATAAAATGCGCAGAGTAACACTCGCATCATCGTCAATACTACTCCATCTTTGAATCACAAGACGGTGACGAATACATCTCACAACACCATGGCTCACTCTTCTTCTTGCGGGTTTATGGTTCTTCTCGCCATCATCTCCTTAGGTAATTATCGCATATCCTACTATCTTCTCTTTATCACTATATATTCAAATCTTGTTCACCATTTTTTTTCATTGGTTTTGTTGTTTTAGTTAAGAAGGGAAAGAAAAATTGTCGGAATTCTAAGATGCATGAAAGTAAAGGCAACAAATTTGAATTATTCCAACTGACCAACAACGAGACTAGAAAGGAAGTTACCTTAACTTTTTCAATAAGACGGCGTCTTCTCGCTAGAAAGGTTGGATAAAAATAAGAGAATAAGGCAATGATTAAAGAGTGGTTGGTTGAGGCAATGATTGGAGGACCCAATAAGATAACCCTAAAATTAAAACCCATGCCAAATCAATTGATAATTCTACTTTATTGCATGACCATTTTTCTTTCCATAAGGATAACTTTCTTTACTCTTCGGCTATTATTATCCCTTCTCCGGTTAATAAACAAGAAAGTAGAGGTAAGCAAAATAGTAGCATTGCAAACAATGATATTTGTATCCTTCAAAAACCTAAACCTTCATAATTGATTTTTGGTGTGGTTAACATGCATGTTGAAGTTATTGCTAAACAACTTGTTGATTGGATGAAGTGTTTAAAATATCATGAAAATATGGATTCTGAAAATGACCAATATACGCCCCCACGATCCAGTTCAGTTGTCCCACTGTTTGTTATTGTGTATTAATGAATCATCTTATTTGGAACTGCAAAGGTGCAGGTGGGTGTCGTTTTCCTGGTTACATTTGTGAATTGTGATATAACTCGTCCTCATAAGCTAAGCCTTCTTGCTTTATCATAACCATGTCCTAGTGGTGCTCGTGTATATAAAGTCATTGATTGCTTGGGCTCGATGGTGTTGCTAGAGTTGAAACGACTAGTTTTTTCATTGGTATTTGGTGCTTATGAGATCAAGGTTACATTTTCAATCAATGTTATTTTTAACGTCTTTGCAACATGTGGTTTTAAGGTGTCTCCTCTCACTAAAGCCCCTTGGATTATAAACAAAGGTCTATGAGAGTCTCAGGTTAGAATCTTAAGATTCGTTGACCGAACTTTGTAATATGCATCAACATCATAACCTACCTCAATTTTATCATGTGATTTTAATATAGTAATTCTCTGTTGATATGGAAAGTTTGTAGATGTTTCTACTAATACATCATCGGCTTCAAAATTCTCTCGATATCTCAATGAGAGCAATTTGGTCCATTGAAGAGTTAAAAAACCTGACCTTACTTATACTAGAGGCAACATTCATGAAAGATTGTATGTAGCTCATGACAATACTTTATGAAATTTGTTTCCCAACTGGTCGACTACCGGTCTTCCACTCTTGTATTCAGATCAATTTTGTAATTTGGATCAATATGGGATTGCTCAAACAAATTATAAGCCCTACTTTAAATTATTGGCTCCTTGGTTAAATCATGGAAACGTTTCTACTATTCTGACTAATTTTTGGTGCAACCTTGATACTTGGGAGGTCAATATGAATATGCTAATGCCCTACTTGACAATTATATATATACACTAGAACGCGGACCCGTGCGCCGCACAAGTCTTATGAGCCGGAATAATTTGATACACAATAAAACGAAGGGTTAATTAAGTTTTTGATCTCTATAAATATATCAAATTTCGTTTTTAATCATAAATATTTTTGACAGATTTTGCTCCATGTTAAATTAAAATTTGTATAATTCATTACATGTTAAAAAATCCATCCTTTTAAATGTAATCACACTACATTTTTTGAAATAATACAATGTTCATGTTATTGTTTTATACACTTCCATCAAAATACTCTAAGCATTATTATTCCAAAGCATAGCAATTTGTCGCATGCCTCTCCAATCCCCTGATAACAATAGCTTGGAAAAACTAATATAAAATGACAACATAATTATAAGGAATTGTTTAAAATAATGTATTGATATCATTTGAGATCATGTTCTTTCTTTTTGAATAGCAGTTGCAAATATGTTTTGTCATTCATTGAATAAAAACTATGATATATGTAGTTGCACATAAATATTTTTTTTCCCCAAAAAGCATAGATGCCAATGAGTACTCAATAAAAGACATCACAACTAATTATACGAAGACAACAAAGCTTTAAAAGATGAATTTGACAGAGGCAAGGATTATCACTCATTTACAACATCTTATTATAAACATCTTCTCATCAATTTTCTTTTGGAAATCATACATAAAACATACACCATTTGACGTTACATTAGTATCATCATCATCTTCATTGGTACCAATGTCTTCAAACCTATCACACTTTTAAAAAATAACTTAATGGAGTTACAATATTGTAAACAAAATTATCCTAACATGCACCTCAAGGACATTTAGAATCTTATCAAAGCTTCCATTTAATTTGCAATGTAAAATCCTTGCATTGTAAAATCCAGATGAATTGTATAAAAGATTGAACATAGTCCCGCATTTTACATGCTACTATCAAATTTTAGCCATATCTTCATTTCACAATCTTCCAAACCTGCAAGAGGTAAGATAGAGCATGAAACCAAAATTCAACAAACAAAAAGCAATGCTGCTTATTATAATAGAATTAAAATAACAGAAAAGGATTGTAAAACAAAGATGAAGATCATAGTATGATAGGGAGCTAGTGAGACTAAACAAAGAAATATTAGGAAGCTTGTGAACATAAAAATACTAAAGCTATGGGAAAAACATATATATGGCAGCAAAATGACATTGGTCTTGCTCTCTAATGCATTTTAATAGTCCAAAGATGCAAAAGAATTGAGTCATTAATAGAATTTTTGTATAAGTGACTTAATAATGAATGTTTAAAATGTCAATCAATTAATATTGACCGATCATTTTCCATGTCAATGTGTTTTTATAAAATTATCTTAGGGTGATTCCATGACAATGACTCCTCCCTCCCTCCAACAACGATTTTCTGAATAAGATTGTAGACCACAACAAAGCTATAAATAGAATATATAAGCTTACTCAGATGCAAAGTAAAATAACAAAATATGTTTCTTACACTATACATCAAACTTTCTAGAACACCCTTTTAGAGATAAATTTTTTTAGGTGGCTTGAAAAAATGAATTCGCAAAGTAAATATAGATTTCTAATACACCAGAAAAGTCTACAATCAATTTCACATGTGTCAACATAGAATAAACTTATCGAAATAAAGACCAATGACATTGAAAAATGTTAGCTGCTAAAAAAGGCCTAAAGGAGTATGGTCAATGACATTCAAAAGTTTCAAATGATTGCTTTAGTCTAAAAAGGACTCCTTAATTTCTAATGCAAGTTGAAAGGAAAATTACTTCATGAATGGATTTTCATATACTTTAATTTGTTTTAATCTTATAGCTAATTAGTTATACATTAAGCTGTAAAGAACAATGAAAAATATTTCACTCCTAATCACCAAAACAGAAACTATGTCTATAATATACAAACATGCATGCATATGCATAAGCAAAAGCAAAATAATCATGCAATACATTTCAACTCAAATCCATGTCCTCTGAACTCTCACATTGTGCCAAAATACTTTGATGGTTACTCTGATATTACTGCATTCATGCATTAAATTCTCTCCTTACAACAAATATCCTCCTTATAACTAAGTTTTTTCAATGACATCAAAATCAGACATTGATAATTTATGACCATGTTGCTGAGTTCAAATTAACCAAAAGCTGATCAATATCAAACTATTGGAAAGGTGAAACCCGCAAAAATGACCAAAAACATGATCACCTAGTCCAGTCCCGCATGCCGCAAAACATCTTGAAATTGCGACATATACGGATAGCCTCAAGTTTTTTGTTTGTAAAAAATTATAATTATTCAAAGATAAACAAATCCAACATGGTCAAGTACTATAATTAAATAAGAGAAACATAGTGATAGATATATACCACAAGGGAAAGTAAACAATGCAATCTTTTGACTAAAAACGATTCATTATAGTAACACATAAACTCTTGTACATCCAACTTCACGTACCTAGCTCCTCTGTCCAAAGTGACCAATGTCAGTAGTTTTGCACTAAACATCTCATACCCACATACACATACACTTCCTTGTTTGTTTTCAAACCTGCAAATAGGCAGTATTATTCATTATAATGTCATGGTGTTTGGTTGTGATGAGTAAAAGAAACAAAGCTAATGCAGTACAACTGAAGATCTTAAAAATTCATTTAGTCAGTTACAAA
This sequence comes from Medicago truncatula, assembly GCF_003473485.1. Classification (NCBI taxonomy): domain Eukaryota; kingdom Viridiplantae; phylum Streptophyta; class Magnoliopsida; order Fabales; family Fabaceae; genus Medicago; species Medicago truncatula. The sequence continues at coordinate 46,450,413 of NC_053049.1, read as the reverse complement.
TGACTACTGACGTCACTTATTAACTACAATATCACCACTAAATAATGATCAGTATTTCAAAAAAAGAAGAAAAAACTTCTAAATTGCGGCATTCTTGAATCTCGATCATAATCAGTCCATTATTTCATAAAAGTATGATTAATGAGAACTCTATTCAACTACATTATTGCTATCAAACAACAAACAATAAACAGAAAAAAAAAAAAACAATAAACAGGAAGAAAAAAAAAACTCTAAATTGCGGCATTCTTGAACGATATCAGATTGTTGAAAAAACAAATTGATTATTATGTCTGATTGATACATGAACAACATATAACTCTAACAGGCAGCAATGTTTATATATGAAGCAACCTATTATTTGTCCTTCGATTCAGATTTAAACAACATACATTGAAGATACCAAAACAAATTCAAACAAAGTTCTTGAATCACACAATTAAAAAAGAGGTCAAATAAAAATTCTTACATGGATATCCGTTAAGGAACCAATGAACCTTGCATCTCAAATCTTTTGAACCACATTCCACCAGCATCATTGATTGTATACATCAGAAGAATGCAGTTTAATTAGGAACCAAACCTTTAAAAAATAAAGGACTTGTAAGAACTAACAAATATAAATAGAAAAACATTAAGGAATAAATAATGTCATCCCTTAAAATCATATCATTATTTGTTGCTTCCTACCACCAGGATGTATACAATCAATGCTAGGAAAATAAACTTCATATACCACTCACAAATAATTGATGCTTAATTTAGATGTTTGTGTCACAAATAATTGATTCACAAACCTAAAGTTACATAGGATAACCTAATAAGCTCCAAACCATAGTGAAGAAGTTATGCAAATCATTCTCCAGTATAAGCTCCATGATTTTGGTTTGAAGCAAACAAACCAAAATCATGGATTCCATTTGGCATGCTCAATGAAAACTGAAATTTACATAACAACAAATCAGTACCTTCTATTTTAACATAGTAACAATAAAATTATCTCAAACTAACACATAATCAATGTCAACAAATCAGTAGCTAAATCTCCTGTTGTGACTTTTGAAGAGACGGACATTAAGCAAACAAAAACTGTAAGTCACAGTCTAGATTGGTGCTTATTTTGAACAACATAAACAATATTTCTAACAATCTATCCATCAAATTCCACAATTTGACTCAATGTCTCAATCACACCTAAAAAGAACCTAAAATAAGGGAGGTAAAGATAAAAAGGAACCACATAATTGGAAGCAAACGGAATAAAAGTATGAAAAAGTAAAGAAAACTATAAGCAGCAATATTGGAGAATGATTTGTGAAATATTTACAGCATTAGAGAGAAAAAAGGAAGTACCTGATTGGAAGCAAAGTTGAAATCAAATCAAAATCGAAATTGAATCTCCAAAACCGTGAATTAATTTCAAAATCACAAAGTCATGTCACGCTCATCGATCTCGCACATGGAGAAGAACAAATGAGCTTCTGGCGCAGAAGGTGCCGGTAGAGTCGACGATGGTGACGACGTAACGGAGAGAATTGGTGAAGGGGAGTGATGAGATGGGAAAGACGATGGTGACATTTTGGGGTAAATGAGAGGAAGGAGGAGGAAGAAGATGATAGAAAAGGGTTCAGTGTTCGTTTTTTTTGTTTTTCTGAGGGGAGAAAGGAGTTTCAGTGTTGGAAACGTAATATATTGGAAAAGTGAGAAGAGATAGCATAGTTCACTGCAATATGTGTTGGAAACTTGGAATAGCAAGAGTGATTTTGGAAATAACAAATAGCAGTAATGACCGGAATTGCAAGTGCCATAAATAATCAATCAACGGCTGATATGTGTTTTTGATTTAAATCAACGGCCAGAAATAATTGGAGGGAAAATATTAGGTTAAGAATTAGGGTTACTAATAGCTTGACCAAACAAGCTTTAGTAAGAAAGATATTTTGTAATACTTGTCGTTCTCTTCCAAAAAAACGCGATGGTGGACTAGTCACGTGAAGGAAAATCTTTGGAAATAATATTTCGATATTCATCTGCAATAAGAGAGTTATTGGTATCAGCAAGATAAATCCAAATAGTATTTTTGTGACTGTAATACCCATTTTTCCGTCAATCTATTATTATTCATATAATGCATAATCACATTTCAACTCTTAATGATATTTTTACCAATTTTGCTCGTGATGTGATTTATGTCAAAAACCTTGTTCATTGCAACACATCATTCCAAAGGTCACATGTTTTCCTCTAGCCAAGAATTTGCTATTACCAAGCATTTCAATGTTGATTGTCATCCTCTTTATCCTCCAGTTACTAAGCAAGTCAATTGGATATCATGCTTCTTGGTTTAATACATCATTTGATTCCTTAATTTATTTTCTATTTTCAATTTGATTCCCTAACTATTAAACGTTTCAAATTGGTTCTTTATCTTCTTTCCTTCATTCAATTTGGTCTCATTTTATTCATTTTAGTCCACAAAAAAAAAAAAAAAAATCGTTGGATAAATGAGGTCTATCCTGTGTATCACAACACCTGATTTATTTTACTTTTCTTCATCTTCTTCCCTCATCTTCATACAACCTATCATGAACAATCCTAAAAAAGAAGAAAAACTCACCATTGTTTCTCTCAATTACACAATAAAAGCAAGTCTGCCTGAAGCTACAAGGTGTAGCTTCTCTGTTTTCACGGCCATATAGTCATAAAACACGAGAAAAGAAGAATTTAGGCTAGAATTTAACGTCAAATAAATGAACTTTCTACCCAGTTAAACTTCCACTAAAGACCATAATCACTTTTAAGACTAGATCCATGATTGAGTGATGTATTTGCCAATATTGCAATGATAATAAAAAATAATGCCGATCCAGAATCAGCATGGTGACATATGTATCAGTTTTTACTTTGTCCTATTGATTCAAAATTTCCAATGAATCCATTTTCTAGCTTTCTTGCAATGTAATTCCTTCTAGAATTAAGAACAGATTCAGTCGAGTCAAATTCCTCAAGTTCTTATTTTTTAATCAAAAATAAAATTAAACTTAATCAAATGAACCAATAATCAAAAACAAATACAGTCAAATTCCTTTTAAAATAATCTCAGTCCCCCCAAAGAAAGTAAAGAATAAACATAAATTATTTTTCCTTTTAAAATAATCTCAGTCCCCCCAAAGAAAGTAAAGAATAAACATAAGTTATTTCATTGAAACTGCATTTATACATGAAACATTAAGAAAATAAAACTAAGAGGCACAAGAACTTTACCATTAAAATCCTTTATATCTAATCCTGGCAAACATGCAAACCCTAATTGCCTAACCCTAATCCTAAAAAAATAACTCCAAATTGTTCTGGCCGTCAGATGAATCTATGTTATAAAAAATGGCGCCTCTATTTCAAATTCAAATTTCAAATCTTCCTGCAACCCATAAGCATTAATTACCGGCATATTCCCAACAAAGCATTCCACCGTCTTCAACATTGGAACAAGAAAGCATGGGTATTGGTAACATGTCGTGAACTACACTTTTCCATCAAACCCTCTCCCTCTCCCTCTCAAACCTTCATCCTTCCTTCTTCTTCCTCTCTCAAATCACCTTCTAATCCTCTTTCTCTCTCTACAATCCCATTTCACATTTTTATTAACTTAGCCTTCATCCCCTTTCCGGTCTCTCTTCTCTCTTGCACCCTTTCAACACCAAACGCCGCTTCTGCCTCCATCAAATCTCCTTCAGAACCCGACTCTCCCTATGTTACATATTTGGAGAATGCACCGGAACAATCCATGGCAACAATCCAGCCTTCCGGTGAGGTTCCTCTCCTTCTCGACGACGGTTTATGCGGGTGCTTTCCGTTCATGCCCTCTATCTTTCCGGTGAGGTTCCTCTCCATCTCTCTCATATTCTTATACAATCGCCAGAAATTTGTCGTCGTCACTCTCCACCTCTCAATTTATCAAAATAGAGCAATTGGGTTTTCAGGTTTTACAGTTTTGAACCAGTTGGTAAATTGGCTCGATTGGTGGTTGTTAATTTATTTATTTTTTGGAAAAGTTTTAGCTTTGGTTAAAAATTGTTGAAGAACTAAACATGATTGTGAGTTTCTGTGTTATATAATTTCTGATATAAGATGATGTATTTTTGTGTCTATTTGTTCATGATGTTTAGCTCTGTATTTCACTTTCTTTTTTTCCTTACTTATGGTGGTTGTTTTGGTTTTTGTTCTAATCATGGCAAATAATTAGAATTTAGTGTTTCAGCTTGAATAGAAAGAGGCTACGAGTACATTGAATTCACTTGCTTTTTGTATCTTCTTATAGTTTGGTGTTCTATGTTAGAAAAAAATTAAACCACTGCCATACGATGAAGCAAGAGTATTAGAATCAAGTGTTGTTCGACAGGAAGATCTCTCTGTAATCGAAGACGTCTTACTTGATGCCACTGTGTTCATTGTTATTTTATATTACTTTATCATATTCTATGATTAATTATTTTCCTTATATATGTATAGTTAAATCTGCATCTTTATTTGATGATTCCAAAACATCACGTTTGCTCCTATGCACAATAAGAATTTCCCTAATTGAATTTGCTAGATAATTATCAATTAACTCATGTAGTTTTGCATTTAAAAGAGAAATGGAACTATGAAGCAGAAATTAGCCTACACATTGGTGTTTGCGTATATTTTTAGTTCATTTGTAAGTGTTATCTTACTATTGCTTCCTTTTCTCTCCAATCAGATTTTGTTCTAGCAGAAAATGAAGAATCATATTAGTTCTATTAATGAGCTTTCTAAAGTAGTATTTTTATTTTTGGAAGACTTTAAATGAAATCCATCCAAGCTTGAGTGATTCATCAAACAGAGCACCACAAAGCATTATCAATGACACTCTTGCTGGACAAACTGGGGGTGTTCATTCATTGAAGCAGGAAAAGAACAAAAATATAAAAGGTGACTTTCTCTGATGTAGATGAAATACTATGAGCGAAATTATACATGTTTGTTATTGTGTTTCACTGTTGCTATTGCAAGTAATACAAGTGGATCATCTCATTTGATACATCAATTGACCGCACATCATATTATCACTTTTAAAGTTTATCGACATTGTTTTATATATTTGTTTTTCAGCCCTGCATTTTATGCTCACTCATAAAACATTGAACCTCATTTCACATTTGCCTCTCTTTCATCCCTACAGTTACTTTGTACACCCTCATCTTCTTAATAGTGGTTATGACGTCGTGTTCTTCGACTATCTCTGCCACCACTAAAATCCAAATCAAACCAATCACTAAGAGAAGCTTCACCACCACCATGCTCACAAATGGATGGCATAGAATTTTGTCAAAAGACTGTCTAACCGTAGCATTTCCATGCAAGTGCATTTGCAAGTCCTTTAAATCATGTGTATCCTTAGCTATTTTCTATCTTTTCTTGGTCATTGTTTTCTTGCCCTTCTAGATTCTTTCTCCCCACTTTTTTAATATGCTAAATGCAAATTGCCTAATCTTTCTATTGAAGTGGCAAGGATGATTGGCTATGTAATTATAAAGGTTGAGGTCTGCACATTATTTTTGTCTATTCATAAATGCAGAAACATGATATATGTGATGAGCAGTATACTGAGTTCGTTTTTGTTTATTTTGCGTGCCTTCAAATGTATGAAACATTACTTTGTTGAAAAAAAATCATATTTAGTCTTATCTAATCGTCTGTGTTCACATGTTTTTTTTGTTGGCTATTGGCTTTGCATGTGCACTTTGAGCTGGACATTTTGGGACAACCATGAATTAATACAACTTACAATATTTGTCTGTCTCTTAACCGTCTATTTATGTATTGTGTTCCCTGGTTAAGTTTTTTGCTGACATTAGGACCTCAAAAGATTAGTTTGTTACCGCATCTCTTTATAAAATGCACATCTTTTTTTAAATACTAGAGACATACTATTATTCTGATTGTGTTTTGTTTTAGTTAGTTAGTTAGTTACTTGGTCTACCAATTGTGTTGTTTTCTCATAGTTTTTTATATTGTTTTTAGTTTTAATAGTACTATTTATGATTTTTTTTTTTTGAAGTACCATTTATGATTGATGACAATTGACTATTGTAAATGTATACCAATTAAAATCCAAAAAGAATGCATGTCTTGGTTTCGTAGCAAGTTTTTGTAGCATTTCAATGCATCTTGCATGCTTAGGAATAGTACATGAAGAACAATGAGGATAAAGATGATGGACTTCTATGAATGGGTAAGATGGTGGAAAATAGAGTTTGATAGGTCAATGGCAACTCTGAGTTGTTGATCCTGTTCTCTCCCTCTCTCACTCTCTACATTTTTGCTAATTTCTTATCCTCACATCTAGCTTTGTTGTATTGTTTTTTTATTTTATTTTTGGCCTATAAATGATATGCAAGGAATGAAGTGGGTATGAAAGTCCTCTTCTCCTCCCTTTATATATATATTATCAAATTGCATTACTTTTTTTACATTGGATTACTTTGTTGTTTGTTATAGTTGAACCCAATAATCAATTGCAAGGTTTGAATGTTTGAATTATTTTGTATAAGTAAAGTCTTAGCAGTTAAAAGTAACAGGACTAGGACTCAAAATAGAAGATGTCTTCTTGAAATAGTTTTGGATTGAAGGCAAAATATCACAACTTCTACCTGTAAAATTATGCAGCAAAGGAGGTGGTCAGAATGTTACTTTACTATTTAAAGGAATTTTTCAAGTTTGGTGCCGCTTTTTTACATTGTCATGGAGCTGATTAAGTTGCAGAAATTAGCTCATTATGGGCTTATGGCAAGGGCTGAAAGGCATGTTCTAGGAGTGGTGAAGTTTTGCCTCAAATATCATTTATGGATTGGTAAGGCTATGTTGAATTGAATGATGGATGACATTTGATTATGAAAGGATGGTCTCTTGATGAGGCATCGAAGGATATGCAGAATCTTCTTCCTCATGCTGCATAATCTTTTATATAAATAGTGTTGCATGTTCTATGAAACAATTATTGTTATTAGTGATAATCTATGGTAGACAAGTATCGCAATGACTTTTATCAATTTCACTTTATTACGATAGAGAAGTATTACAATGACTTTTATCAATTTCACTTTAATTTGTTTGTCACAATTTGACAGTATAAATTAGTCTTTGAATTATTTAGAGACTAAACCTGTTGAATAAATGAGAATCTAGCATATTTTTTTTTTTTTTTTACATTTCTAGAAAAATGTATTTCAAGAAGAATTAATCATGTAGAACAAGTTTTGAAGGAATGTATTTCAAGAAGAATTAATCATGTAGAACAAGTTTTGAAGTATTTAAATTTTGGATTAAATATGTTTTTGGTCCCTATAAATATATCAATTTTTCGTTTTAGTACCTCTAAAATTTTCCTTGAATTTTTAGTCCCTATAAAATTTTCAGTCACTACTTTCAGTCTCTATTTTTAAGTTATTTTTTGTATTTTTTAATGTAATTGTGCAAAAATGTGTAGAATTTTGTAAAAAAAAATCACAAAAAAAGTTAGAATTTTTTAACAAAACACAAATTTAATATGAATTTTTAACCGTAAAAATTCATATTAAATTCATGTTTTGTTAAAAAATTCTAATTTTTTTAGGGAGAGATTCTTATAATATTAAGAATTTTTTTTGAAAATCTTTATTTAAAAATATGAATTCTACATATGAGTTTACTTTAAAAGAGGGACCAAAAATAGTGATTGAAAGTTTTATAGGGACTAAAAGTTGAAGAAAAATTTTAAAGGACTAAAATGAAAAGTTGGTATATTTATAGGGACCAAAAACATATTTAACCCTTAAATTTTATATTTTCCCATTCAAATCGATAGAAAGATTATACTTCAACGTTTGGGATTCTCAATGGAAATTTGTAGTAAAATTTCTAATGGTCTTTATTTAATTCATATCGTTATTTCATTTTGCTGGTTAGACTCTTTTGCTTATTTCAAACAATTTGAGATTCATGAACTCTTTTTTTATTTCATATTTATTTTATGTATCTGTCGCACGGGTCAAAAGGATTCAAAGGTGAATGTGATAAAGGATATAGATCACATGATCATGTTCTCAAATACTAATGATTGCTCACAAATATTAGATATGCTTTTATTGATTTTTTTTGGATCAATAGTTATAAGACCTTCATGGTTTATGCTTATTAGTTTGTGATTTTATATAGACGTTGTGTATTATTTTTTTAAATAAAGGGAGAATGGTGAATTTTTTTTTAATGAAATCGACACTTGATCATTTTAATAAAAACCATTGACGAGATTTGAACATTTAAGATTATAACGTTAAACTCTTACTATTGAACTGATATGATTTAGGATAATTTATGTGTATACTAATTCACTTATGTTCCAAATAAAGAATGATCATCACTTTTCATATATATATATATATATATATATATATATATAGAGAGAGAGAGAGAGAGAGAGAGAGAGAGAGCGTTCATGTGAGTTGCGGTGTGTCTATATATGTATCACGTTGGAGTGCCATCATATATAACGATTTGCATAGATAACCAATTTTTTTTGTTAGGACTTGCGTATATATAAAGAGAGTCCAACTTTCCCTCAAAAAATAAAGAAAGTACAACTCAAAAACTTAATCCATTGCGTAAGAATTTCATACATGCCTTAAGTATCTTATTGAACACTTTTTTTCCGAAAGATCATTGAACAATTTTATTTTGTGATTTCTAACATTTGTATAACTAACTGACATGTATATTATTTAATGAACAAAATAATTTATTAAGTTAAAATGATAAAATATAGTTCAAATATAATTATATATACATCTTATAAACCAATTTATATAGTTGAGTTAGAGACTAATAAAATTCAAATATTATATTTCTTTTGAGTTTCGAGTGATGACCATTTCCAATTTTATATCAATGGTTTGATAGGCTCAATATTTGAACGTTGAATGTACGCAGTGGATTATCCAGGATCCTGAGTCAGGGGTGTAATAATAATAACTTCATTAAAAATAATTAGGATATTTATCATTAGGTACCAAAAAGAATAATTGTATTATAATAAATTGTAAGTAATGTTTTTAACTATATATGACCCGTGCGGCAGCACAGGTGGACGATCTAGTGGTAACGGAAACACTTAAACATAATCCTAAAAAATTAATTAAACGAGATTAGTGGATAGATAAACCCTAATTTCTTCATAATCTAAAAATCCTCATCCAAAGTAAAGCAATAATCAGCACCACCATTTATAACATAAGCTTTCTGATACTTCCCAACACGCTTCTCAAAAAAATTGGTTTTCCCCGAAGCGAAATCAAATCCATCCAATCAAACGGATTCTGAACATTATAAACCTTCTCACAACCAAGCTCACCCAATAACCTATCAGCAACAAACTCAATATACTGACTCATCAGTTCACCGTATAAATTTAAATGTTTGATTATGTGGTTTTTGTTGAAGTTGAAATGATGAATTTTTAAAAGAACAAAAAAAAGTTGAAGATGATGAAGATTGATGAAGGTTGTATGAAGATGAAGAAAGGTAAAATAAATCAGATGTTAGTGATACACAATTAGATATGATAGACCTTATTTATCCAATGATCTCATTTTTTGTGGATTAAAATGAATAAAATAGGTCTAAATTAAATGATGGAAAGAAGATAAATGACTAATTTGAAATATTTAATAGTTAGGGGACCAAATTGAAAACAGAAAATAAGTTAAGAGATCGAATGATGTATTAAGCCTAAGTTAAAATTAACATCGATGGTGCATCCATATGATGTTTTAGTTTCGTTAGCTTAATCACCAATAGTCTCTTCTTAAAGTGGCATCTTCATATATATATCACCTTGGTACTCTTTTATAGGTTGGATAAATTTATGGTTTGAACAAGCCTCTCTCCCCACGGTACAAGCATATATACTAATGTGAAGTTGGTTCCTTAGAAACTTAAGGTCAAATGGGAAAATTGTCTTCGCATCATTAGGATTTTTCCTTTTTTTTTTTAGAAAATATTTTATAATATTTATAGCGAGGAGAATATTTATGAAGAAAGACTAACCATTATTGTCTTCTCTGTTGTTGTTTTAGTTTCGTTAGCTTAATTACCTAGTTGTTTTAGAGAAGGTTTTTTTCTTTCTTTCTTTTTTTCCGTTAATATTGTGTTTGGTGGATTTGGTCCATGCCTCCCATCCTTTGTTTTTCCTTTTCATATTAACAATATACATCCGGGGAGATCGTATATAATGTGGTTGATGTTACATTGAGGTACCAATATAGTTTGGATGTCAAAGTGTTACTATGATGCAATCTTCTCCAATTCCACATATAAAAAAATAACTCTTAAAAATAACAATATTGAAAACAGGTATGTGCTAATCATCTATTCAAGATTTGCTTGTGAATTCTTATCATAATATTTACGGTTCATAAGGTATTACCAATCACTCCCATCAATACACATACTTACTTGCATATATCTATCAATGATTTAAGTATGAAGGGCCAATAGTTTTCTTTTAAGGAAGTGAAAAATGTTTTATTTTCTACGAGCATTTAAAACTCTATCATCCCATTCTTTTAAAGATAAATTGGGACATTCCTGACATATTTATTTTAGATTTTCTCCATAAAGTCTTTTTTAATCCAGAGACTATTACATACGTCAACGACACCCCATTAACCATCATTCTCAAAGGTATCAAGTCTTTAGAAATAACTCTTTTGAAATGTGATTTATAAGACAATGACCAAAAACAATCTCGAATATGTTGAGGAAAGTGATGCCTAATTTCATTTTGCCTAATCAAAACAACTTCAAAGTTGGGAAGAGTACTGTGAAACCAATTTTCATTCATTTGACTGTTTATGAAGCGGAGTGTCGCTACATAATATTTTTTTTGGGAAATCGACTAGTGATGGAATACAATGCCATTTAATATCCTTCCTCTTCATTCATGGGAAAAGGGTGATTTTTTGGTCTAGAATCATTCCCTTCTTCAATTACAACATACATACAAAAAAAATAAAAAATCAAATCAAAGCCACATCTCATGATCATCGATGGTAAGCCCAACTCAATACAGGCCATAAGATTGTTCAATGCGTTCCATAGGCAACTCAACATCTAAGGGGGATGTATTGGATTAGGATTCTATGTGATTTTAAAAGACTTTTTAATTATGAAAAAGTCTTGTGATATTCAATCAAGACTTTTTGCAATTTAAAAAAAGTCTTGTGGTATTCAATCAAGACTCTTTGTCATTTTAAAAAAGTCTTGAGGTATTCAATCAAGACTTTTCATCATTTAAAAAAAATCTTGTGGTATTCAAAATTATTCAAATTTCGAAGGATTGTTTAATCAATTGGATTTTAATGGATTTTGTAGTGTAATTTTAACAAGAAAAAGTCATTCATGAAAAAATGAGATTTCTTGAGATTGTTTTTGTTTTTAAAGTTACTCTCTCTCTCTCTCTATCTCTCTATCTCTGTCTCTCTCTCTCTCTCTCTCCCTCCCTATTCTCTCCTTTCTCTCTTCGTTTCTCTACCTCTCCATTCTCTTTTTTTTGGTTACAGAGTGAACAAAAAGAAAAACAGAAAGAAAGAAAAACAGAAAATCAAGCTCTTAGGAAAAAAGTTCCCATAGCATCATTCCTAATTGTGTCTAACAGATCAGGAGGAGGTGATAAGTGTTCCAAATAAGCAACATTAGACGAAATCAATGTATTTCTCTACCTCTCCATTCTCTCATCTCTCATCCCCCCTCTCTCCCTCACTATATCTCATAAAAAAAAATAAAAAATTGTATTGAGAATATTATGATAGAGAGTATGTCGTAATCAATGTTCCACAAATCGAGTGTTAACTCTCCGAGATTACCGAGTTTACCTTTTTAGGTATAAAAATCGTGTTAACTCTGAGGTAAAATCGGTTTCTGGTAAAATTGGAAGGTTTAACGAGATTGACTGAGTTAACATTCGGTAAACTCGTGTAATTAACTCGACCGATTTGTAATGGCTGACACGATATTTTTTTTTAAACATTTGTAAGTACTGGCATAATTTTAAATATGCACAATTGAATTTTGTGGGAATAACATTTTTAACAAATAAAAAATGTGTATTGAGAATAATGTGTTAGAGTGTTTTTTAGTCCCTTAAAATCTTATAAAATTCTTAAAATTTGAAAATCAATAGTAAAATAATTTTTTATTGGTTTTATTTTTCTTTATTCAAACGTTGGAATTTATTTTTATCATTTACGCTTGTAAGTTTGTTCTTTTTCCCCTAAAATTCATTGAATCCTTTGAAATTTTAAAATCACATAAAATCCTTTGAAATCCTTAAAAGTCTGAATGATAAATCCTTTAAAATCTTGAGTGTATAAAGTCTTTTAAAATCTCACAAAATCAATACAATCTCACACAGTCTTTTAAAATCTTAAAGACTTTTTTTTTATTAAAATAGTCTTTTAAAATCCTAATCCAATACATCCCCCTAAGATAAGTTAATCGAAAGCTTCAGTCCAATTAAAAAAAACACGATTGAGTTGTATTTCCGGTTTTGTCCAATTTTATACCGGTTTATTTTCCGGTTCAGTGATGAAGCGGTTTTCAGGTCTTGTAATAACTAACCACTGATCCGGCCGGGTTGGGAGTGAAGTCCAATACCGACTCACTAACAACAACATCACCCGTCCAAGGATTCGGGGACCTAAATTGAGTAACTTCGTAGAATCAAAGCATAGCATATACTATACCGTTGAATAATAATATATAAACGACCCGCTCGCAATTTTCACTTCAACAAACAACATAGACAAATTCACATTCATAATAATAATCAACGATGAGGCTCTTGAAGGTAGCTACTTGCAATCTGAACCAATGGGCTATGGAATTCGATTCCAATCTTCTCCAAATCAAAGACTCCATCTCCAAATCCAAACAAGCCGGCGCCGTCATCCGCCTTGGACCCGAACTTGAAATCCCCGGTTATGGCTGTGAAGACCACTTCTTAGAACTCGACACCATTAACCATTCGTAATAGTTCTCTCTCCTTTTCTTTTCTTGTTTCACAAGTGTTTTTCTATTTTGTTTTTGTTACTGAAATTCTTTTTTTTTTTTTTTTTCTTTTTGCTGCAGATGGGAATGTTTGAAAGATATATTGGTTGGTGATTGGACTGATAACATAGTGTGTAGTATTGGAATGCCTATTATCAAAGGTTCTGAGAGATACAATTGTCAGGTTTTGTGTTTCAATCGAAAGATTATTATGATACGACCCAAGATGTGGCTTGCAAATGATGGTAATTATAGAGAACTTCGATGGTTTACTGCTTGGAAACAAAGGGACCAACTTGATGATTTTCAACTTCCTCTTAATGTTTCTGAGGCATTGGGACAAAAATCTGTTCCTTTTGGTTATGCTTTTGTTAAGTTTCAAGACACGTAAGTGCCAAATTCACACTTTATTTTTGTTTCACTCATTAGAGTGTTTGGTATGATGCACACAACACTGACATGTAGACACCAGTAATGATTTGAAAAATTAATAATGATTGTATGTAATTACAAGTGTCAATGTCATTTGGTGTCAGATACTCAAATTTACCTTCAACGGAAATGTTGGTGATATGTAGTGTTTGGGTTGATGCATATGTTAAAGAGCTGCACTAACTTTTTTAGTTTAAGAGCACATGTTAAGGAATCTACAAACAGTAGATGTCTTGAAAAAAAAAAAAAAACAATTTTTAACTTTTTGAGAAATAGAATGCACAATTTCCAATACAAAATTTCTATTTTAGTACACTAACAAGTGTCATAAGGGTACATGTTATCATTTCCCTAGATTAAAATGTGACACAATAGTTATATGTTTTGTGCATGTTGAAAGTAGAACATGCCATGACATAGTAAAAGGTAATGGTACACTGATTGTAGGTGAAACCAGAGATAACAAAACAAAATACGCTGTCCTGTACCTTTCTGTTCTCCATCAAATGCTAATGTTACATCCTTACTTTCCCTGGCCCTCTTTTTCTATTATCATTGTTTGACGGTGTCGTTGATGTGTTTACTCGGCTGAGTTGAATAATTTGTTGGTCATTGATACCTGTTACGCTCATGCATTCTAAAGTTATATGCATCAGCATCGCATCCATGCGGCAATCTTGTGATTGACATATCTACATATTCTTTCGTACACCTACCTAAGTAGTGTGTTCAAACTATTGTGTGTGTATGTGTTTCATTTATGTTTTTGGGGCTTTCCAACTTATACTCAGATGTTTATTATTATGTGCTTAACATAAAGCATTTTCCCATTCTTAGAGCTATTGCAGTGGAAGTTTGTGAAGAACTTTTTACTCCATCTCCCCCTCATGCTGAGCTTGCATTAAATGGGGTTGAAGTGTTTATGAATGCAAGCGGAAGTCACCATCAACTTAGAAAGCTTGATGTTCGTCTTCGTGCTTTTATAGGTGCTACTCATACTCGTGGAGGTGTCTATATGTACAGTAATCACCAAGGCTGTGATGGTGGTCGCCTTTACTATGGTAGGAAAATATTTCCCTTAACAGAATTCCGTTCGTCTTTTTTCACATTTAATATCCATTGTGTGTTTGGGAGGGCGACGTAAGTTCAACATTGAGGAAATCCGTATAAGGATATTTATTTTCCATTTAGATTGTTTAAATGTCAATTATGTAGGATTTTTTCATTTGTCTAAAATTTATCTTGTTTTTCATTTCATTTGTAACAGATGGATGTTCCAGTGTTGTGGTTAATGGCGATGTTGTTGCTCAGGGTTCCCAATTTTCTTTAAATGATGTTGAGGTTGTGGTTGCTCAGATAGATCTTGACGTGGTATGCATTAGTTTCCATATTTAAATGCTTGCAATGCAAAGTCATTTTGACCATAAACATTAAAGGATTTACATCAGATTGGTTCCTTTACTGGTAGGTTGCAAGCCTTAGAGGATCTTTAAGTAGCTTCCAAGAGCAAGCAAGTTGTAAAGTCAAGGTTCCTTCAGTAGATGTACCATATAGTCTTTGTCTTCCTTTTGACCTTAAAATACGCCTTTCTGTTCCTCTTAAGGTTAGTGTTTATTGTCATTTTGAGTTGCAATTTTCAGTTAGCTAAACATTATGAGCTTTAAAGGTGCACCTATGATGTCGCCATGAATACCGTTTTCCCTTAAAAGAGTATTTGGCTCCAAGGTTTTATTTTTCATGCTAAATTTTTAATCTTTATATGTGCTTGTTTGGATTTGAGTTAAAAATCACATCACGTTGAAATACCGCATCCAAAGCAGTGAAATTGTGAAAATTAAGAAGCTGCTATTTGGAGCTTTCACGTTGCCGTGACTTTTTGTCACACGTTTGATCAAATCCACACAAGCACTTTATTGATTTAATAATGTTACTGCTGAAATTAATCAGGCCTCCAAGTTGCTAAGTTGAAACATGATTATAAATTTATAGATAAAATATCACTCTCCCGAGGAGGAAATAGCATTTGGACCTGGTTGCTGGTTATGGGACTATTTACGAAGAAGTGGAGCATCTGGTTTTCTGCTCCCTCTTTCTGGTGGAGCAGACAGTTCCTCTGTTGCTGCGATTGTTGGATGCATGTGCCAGATGGTTGTGAAAGGTAAGTTCAAATGCAATGATAACTGCAGTTAGATTAGATTGTGGAATGTGAATTACCTTCAAAGTTTCTATATCTTATCGACTTGCGACAGTATTTTAAAGCTACATTATTTTGTATACTATTATAGGATTGCTTATTTAGTAATAAACAAATATTCACGTGACCACTATAAAGATCTCAAAGAAGATTAGTTAAGAGGTCACACATATAATTGACCGACAGCTGAATTAATTGGAGAAGCAGACCTGAATGTTTATATTTCCTTTCTCAAAAGTCTTGCAAAATTGCTTGAATATAGAGTATAGTGTCCTTTTAGTAGTTCACCAGGCTTTACTTCTTACAGAAAAACTGAGTTGTGTAATCATGGTCTATAGTTAAAATGATACAGACTATTTACCTCTCCTTTTCTCTTTCATTTACAATTTTTGGACGTGGCAGAGGTGAAATAAACAACATTATTTGACCTTACAAATCCGAACCTTGTAGTTTGGATATCATTAACTACTGATTCATATTTTCCTTCAGAAATTGCAAATGGGGATGAACAAGTTAAAGCTGATGCAATACGGATCGGAAACTATAAAGATGGACAGTATCCTACAGACAGCACAGAATTTGCCAAAAGAATATTTTATACTGTGTTTATGGGATCTGAAAACAGGTAAGTGATAATTTTCATGTTCTAGTGTTTTACAATCATTGGCTGTGTCTATCTAAGTTTCTATATCGGCTATATTCCTTCAATACTTCATCAATGATATTGCAGATATATGACCGTTAATATTTTTTCAATCCAATGTGTTTTAATGGGGTTGAGACTTGATAAGGTGCTTTTCATAACTTTAAACAATTAGAATTGTAATTCTATTCTACTGTACAGTGTAATACCTGAAGAAATCCTTTTATTATGTCAATCAGTTTAAGTTCAAAAAGAATAACACATTCCAATATGTTATTTGAAATCAACTGGAAAAAAAAACCTCGTTAGATGTTATGGTGCACTAACAGTATTCACGTTGCAGTTCGGAAATGACAAAGTCGCGAGCCAAGGTACTGGCAGAGGAAATTGGTTCATGGCACCTTGATGTTAGCATTGATGGAGTCATATCTGCTCTTTTGTCTTTGTTCCAAACACTTACAGGAAAGCGACCACGCTTCAAGGTGACTGAATTATGGACTAGTGCATTATTTCAATCATAAATACAATTCCAGAACTGTGTAGTCTATGATGTGGTTGCTTGTCACACTTGATTTTTCCACCGGAGTATGTTGATATTAATGAAAAATGGTATTTTGATTTTAAAACAAGTCAACATAGAACTCCACCTCAGGACCTCTGATGGGACACCGAATGAGAAAGAGGGCTCAGCGGGACAGTTAGCACATCAGTTGCCCAAACCAAAAAGTCTGTGGATATTTGATGTTAAAAGAAATACTGAAGGGCATGATGGGAATATCACATGACTTATCCTATAGTATTTTTCTGTGTTTATGAAATAATACTCTTTATTTTCCATTATTGCTCTGTTTTCATCTATAAACTGTTTCCGTAATCCAGATTCATATCAATGCCGGACTAAGATTAAGTGCATGTTATACTTCTAATGATATTTTTTGTCATCTTGTAGCCTCAAATGATATTTTTTGTATGATTTTGTTTATACAGGTAGATGGTGGATCTAATGTTGAGAATTTAAGCTTGCAAAACATTCAAGCTCGAATCAGAATGGTGCTAGCTTTCATGTTAGCATCACTCTTGCCTTGGGTTCACAACAAACCTGGGTTTTATCTTGTCTTGGGGAGCTCCAACGTGGATGAAGGGTTGCGTGGCTACTTGACGAAGGTATCTCAATACATCGTTAGATTACACGTTTTTATAGGGGACCTATATAGTTGAACTAATAGGGTACCTATAAGTTGAAAACATGTCGCTTTATTTTCACTTTGTTTTTTGGCTGAATCTATGGAAACAAGAAACAAATAAAAAATAAGATGACATTTTTGTAATTATTAGTCAAACATAAAATAGTAACATAAATTTTTTGTCTTCAAATGGCCACTTAGTTTCTCATTCATTTTCTTTAGTTTCTCATTATTTTGGTCTATTACACTCTAGTTATCAAAGTTCATCTTCTTACAGTATGATTGCAGCTCAGCGGATATAAATCCCATTGGCAGTATAAGTAAGCAAGATCTTCGGTCATTCCTGCGATGGGCAGCCATCCATCTTGGTTACTCATCTTTGGCAGATATTGAAGCAGCTCCACCCACAGCTGAACTGGAGCCTATACGTTCTAACTACAGTCAGGTAGTGTTATGTTCTGTTACACTTTTCAGTACTCACCGGTCTTGAAACATCTCAATAAATCCTTTCATTTGCATATGTGTTGGCATACTGTATTTGGGATGTTATTTTTGTCTATGCTACAATGTTAGATGCAAGACAAGAGACAATTCAACAGCAGCAAGAGCTTAATTATCAGCTCACAGTAACCTTTTAAAATGTCTTGACTTTCTATCTATCCAGACATTTTCTGGCAATCTGTTATAAGGGTGATGGTTTTGGGTGAAGTCTTGGAACCAGTTTGCTCATTTGTTCTCCACAGTATCTATTAGTTTTTGGTTATTGTGTATTTGACTTTTCAGTGGCCTTGTTCTCCTGGGTATTTTTTTTTATTTTTTTTATCCATTAGTAATATATTTTTGATCAATTTTTAAAATTATAATCGAATACCTCACTCGTTCTTAATTGAGCAGCTTGATGAAGTTGATATGGGAATGACTTACGAGGAACTATCTGTTTATGGAAGACTACGCAAAATTTTCCGTTGTGGTCCAGTTTCCATGTTCCAGGTATATCCCATGTTTCTCCATCCTATCTATTGACTTCTTTAACCTTTCCCTTGTTTTTTTCGTTTTTGTATTTTTCATATTAAAATGGTTGAAGGAACAGTGAAAACATGTGGTAATCTTATGCATGACCATCTCATAATATCAATCTTTGTTAGGCCAGATACAATGAAGAATGATGCAAAGCCGAGAAAGATAAACCCCATAGGCTATAAGCCTATAACTAACTTACCTGCATGTCATTTGACAGGTCGATGAAATTGGTTTTGTTGTTCGCTGGTCCTGCAAGGCCAAAATAAGTTCAATATCAGTAACTTATTGACTCATTTTTTCTGTTGGCAAGAAACTAGAGTAAACTGTCATTTTGCTCTTTAAATTTGTTGGTCACTGTCACAGCAGTCTTTGGACGTATCAACATTACAAAGGCATACCTAAATGTGTCTTTTGTTAATCATTTTGGTCCTCGAATATGTCTTACGTTAATCAATTTGGTCCATAATATTACTAGCAAAAGAGACACTTAGGGATGTGTTTGTAATCTCGCACCCACAACTGTCTGTAAAAACACAATACCAGATCTTGTCTATATATTGAACAGATGGACATATCAAACATCCAGTTATAAAACTTTACCTGCTTTTTTGAAAATAAAAGAGGAGTTCCTTGTGTGAGCTTTTATTGCAAAAGGCTATTTATCTAAAAAATGGTTAAAAGGCATTTTTTTTCTTTAGGACGAGAGCTAATGAAATAACAAAAGAATTCACATTTTTTAAGCTAAGTATCACTAGAAGAAACTCCTTACCATCTATCCTAAGTCACATTATATTGATTTTAGAACTGCCATGTTTTCAATCGATACGGAGAGCTCTACTTGGTAGAAGATTTTTGCATCTACTAGTTAGCAGTCTAAAGCTTATAATTTAAGGCTGTCTATTTTAAGTTCAGTCCTAACCTTTTTTTTTTTCTTTTCAATTTGCCATCTCAGAATCTATGTTACAGATGGGGTGCAAAATTGACTCCATCACAAGTGGCTGAAAAAGTAAAACACTTCTTCAAGTATTATTCGATAAATCGGCACAAAATGACCACCTTGACACCTTCCTATCATGCCGAGGTATGTAGTTATTATGATTTAAAGTCAGGGTTGAATTTTGCTAGGTAGCTATTCACGCTCCTAAAGATTTTGGCCGGTGCTCTCTCTGTTTTTTTTTTTGTTGACTGATGAAAATGCACAATCTTTCACTCAACTTGCAGAGTTATTCACCAGAGGATAATAGGTTTGATCTTCGCCAATTTCTTTATAATGCAAGATGGCCGTATCAATTTCGGAAAATCGATGAACTCGTACATGAGCTGGATGTCAAAGATGTTCAAGAATCAGCAAACCATGAGTCAGTGGCAGCTTCATTAGATGGTGTTGGTGGGATGGGAGTTGCTGCCACAGGTTCAGGCAATCCAAATGTCGGAATCTAATTGAAATTAACCTCCCCGGATAAAACAAAATAAAGTAAATTATGGATTGGCATGTGCAAGACTGCAAATCTGGTCCAGACAAATATATAGATTCCATATTTTTGTAGCACATTTACGTGAATAATGAAACTCCCTTTCATCCCATGTGTAGTGTAAAAACATTTTTAAATTATCATTGAGTGTTTTGATTTATTTACAAAGAGAAAGATTTAGATGACGATGCAATATGAAAGGAAAAGTTCAGAATTGACAACAACAAAACTTTAGGGGAAGGTTCTCAGGTTCAATACATATAAATACATGTTTTATCCATTTGAAAACATTGGATCCATTGCAAATAATAAGCCTTTTAGGTTATGCTTTGCAAAAAATAAAAATAATAAATAAATCAACACGGATCAATCTAATTAGTGCTTGAGATACTGAATATTGGTTGTGATTCTTTAGTCTTATGCTAAAAAATTTATGGTGAAGGATTCTCAACTGAACTGATTCTATCATAAATGTATGAAATTAATTTAGGGGACGATTACTACAAGATTATCACAATATATCTTGTAGTTTTGTGATTGAGAAAAACCAGCGACTCATAGTTTAGGGGATTGTTTCTCTCACTTGTGTTCAGATTTCTGAAGTTGAAGTATGCTTTTTGATACGAGCTCAAACACGTGTATCACTATTTTTATTCCTACTCATTGTTCTATTTCTCTCGAGTGTAGAATATACAACATTCAACTTAACTTGGTCTAAACAACATTTACAATCAAAAACATGCAAATATTTGATCATTTATTACCAAAATAAAAATTTGACAATGAACCCAAGTGCGAGATCACGTGTGACCCCTAGTTGAATATAAACGAAAAAAAAAACCATTTCTCCTTCAATTCAATCTCTCACCGTCTCAGTGCGACTTCAATTCTAGTCGTGCAATCAAGTTCTCTCCGTCGCGCGCAGTAAGCATGTCTTTTGCATGTTTTTTCATTGCTCTTTTTTTTAGAAAGGTTGCATAAAAATAGATATTGATCAAAAGACCTATTGCTAATCAATTTGGATTATCACTTATCGCTATCTTAATTTTAACATTAATGATAACCCTAAATCGATTTGCAATAATATTTTGATCAACACATTCAATCTTCATATAGTTCTTCTAGGATACTCATTAATTTTGTTCTCGTAGTCTCAACCATCTTTGTAGTCTCCTCTTCATAAATCCCTAACTTATCTACATCACTTATGTCCTTGATGTGGTTATAACCATATTATCTTACATTTCCTTGGATCACTAAGAGCATCGTAAGCCCATGCAATCTGCTTGAACATTGTTTCAGCTCCTTCCTTCAAAACTTGATTCAGATTATTTTTATCTTGGTGCTACTTCATGTCTAATCCTTTGTAAGCCATCATGCTCTACACAAGAAATTTAATCAAATTAAAAATGAAACTTATGATGACAAGGCAAGGTGGTCGACTATTTCAGAAGAATCATGTTTTTATACTTTTAAGTTTGCATGTTTGTTAAAATTATCTTGCCTTTGTTTTTACACTTTATGATTTGAATCTTGTTGTTAGACATTTTCCCTCTGTTGCTCACACCTAAGAAATATGTTTTCTATTTTTAAATTTTGCATATTTCTTAAAATTTCTTATCCAACGGTTTTTACACCTCATGTTTTAAATGTTGTTGTTAGAGATTTGACCTTTGTTATATTAATTTCCCTTCTTTTGTTATTCGATTTATGTTTCTCTTTATTTCATATTTACTATGTTTTGTTATGTTTCTCTTTATTTCATATTAACTATGTTTTGGAAGTTTTTTGTGATTCATTTTGCCTTTGTTGTTCAACATTGTCATGGATGTTTTTATTATGAGTGATGATAAATGTACCATCCTATGTGGCAATATACCCTTTACATCCACACAAAATTCTGACATGTGGCAACTTGGACCCACATAAATAGAAGATAAAGTGTGGTTGTGAGATGAACTTACCAAAATATCCCTAATACATGGAGTGTACAATGAGGTGTAGGAATAAAGGGTGTTCATGTAACATTTTTCTTTTATTATTATAATAGCAGTTAAAGCTAAACTCTTTCAAATCTTTTGTACACACACTTTGTGTTGCTATGTCTGTCTGTTGCTTTTAGCATTGGAGATATGTATACACTTGATCAACACTATGGTCATTTCAAGGGTAAAGTCAAACCCTAATTTTTGTATCAAAACGTATTTGGTTAGCGATTGACAATTGCCACATTGAGTTTATAGCTCCTTCACTGTTATTTTTTGTATCAAAACGTGTTTGGTTAGCGATAGATAATTGCCCCATTGAGTTTATAGCTCATTCACTGTTATTTTTAGAAGCTCTAAGTGTAGTTTTTGGTTCTCTGTAATTTTCTGCGTGATTGCGGTGTTTAGCGCACACTTCGTGCATGTTTGGAATGATTGTGACTTTGACGAAATTACGTTGTCACGGGGTTTGGTTGAATTCCCAAATTGGATGATTTTGCCAAACTAACTGCTAATCTAATTATTTAATTGTCTTGATTCTCACTTTTTAAAGGATCCCCATTAGATGATATTACTTATACCTCTTGCTCTCTTTTTTATTTTACATACATGTATGTTTAAATTTTTAGGTTTGGTGTGACTAAAAAATAAATAAAAATAAAGGGAAGTTATTTAAGTGAAGGATGAAGAGTAAAGAGATGGAAAAGAGGAAAGAGATACGGACTCAGTGACTTGCCTACCTTTGTTTTGCTCCATACATCTGGATTGCACTTTTTTTTTTAGCTTTACATTTTTTTTTTTTTTTCCTTTCACGTGTTCATTGTACATCTTTCTTTCCTATTATCTTTTGTTGAATTTTTCTTACTTTTAAAGTTATTCTTTAAAATCTTTATACAGGAGTTAGATTTTTAGTCTGAGAAGATTTTTTAAAGGAGAGGATGAGAGGATTCATTAATAGCCATTAGATCAAATTGAGCGAATCAGATTAAAAGCTTTATATAAAATTGATTGCACATGATTATTTTTCCTTCTCCTTCCTCCTTCTCGGTTTTCACCTTTCTTCTCTCTCTTGCTCCATCACAACAACAATGGACTTCATATCCGTTGTTTCTTCAACTTCATAATAACAGCAATGGAATTTTAATAAAATCTACACCACAATTCGAAGCCCATTCATAGTTTGGTTTTCTCAACTAAAGACCCATTCTTATCTTCTTCCATTCCAGATTCGGCAACCATGAATTTTTCAATCAAGTTGAAACCCATTTACAATCCCGTCTTTCTTCGACCTTGAATTTTGTAGGATAGATTTTCTAGCTTAATTTTTATAGGTAGTTAACCAACAATTATGGTTCGTAGAGTAAAGAAAAAATAAAAAGAGAAGTGGATTTGATTGCTTTTGCAAAGACTTATCTTCAACAAATTTAATAGTAACAAGAAAAATTGCATTCATGAAATAAATAAAAAAATCTGACTGTGTTTTTCCTCTTCATCACCAATGTTGGGTTTTGCTGGAAGAAGAAGCGCTGGACCTGAAACAACTTGAAAAAACCTCGAAACAAACATCTATGAGATACATGTGTTGTTTTAGTGACCAATATAATCTCAACCATTTATCTCAATCTAATGGTTAATAATTAACCCTCTCACCCTCTCATATTAAATAGTCATCTCACCTGATATGTCCTCTATATATATATACTAGATTGGTGACCCGTGCGCCGCACGGGTCTTATGAGCCGAAATATAGTTGCTAATCTCAATATGAAAAGAATACCGAAACACAATAAAAGGACACTATCAGTGGAAAATTATGTGCATATTAGGAGTTTTTAGATTATGATCTCATGTGCACACTATAATAACATATCATTACAATATTATAAACCAGCTATAAAGATTATTTAATCTTCAAGTCTCTGTAATGCATAAGCTTAAACCAAAGATAGACTTTTGCCTCTTTTTTAAAAATTTGATCCAATGAAGAAACCGTCATTAACCAATCACAAATCTGCTATTAGTCCTTTGATCATCTGTTATTTTCAAGTAATGAAATCAATTGAGGTAGGACTGACCTTGAGCACACGACATATGAGCAGCCTATTGTTCATTGTTGAATGTAATGAGTATAGCAACTAAGTATAAGTATCCTAAATTTAGCACACAACCTATGAGTAGGATTACATTTAGCAACTAAGATATCATAACACTCAAGCTTTTTGTAGTAGCATCTTCAACCTAATGAGGGATATCATAATCAAATTCAAACAAAGTTCTTAAAAACGGATTAAAATTAAACATTCGCAACTCACTTACATGATAGGTCTTCTACATTGAACAATCACCGTTCTGCCGCCGTCTTTGATTCATCAGATTTGCCGTTCAAGAAATCCAGTCAACTATCAAATGAAACAATGAAATTGAAGAAAGAGAAATACGACTAAATGATTAAAGCAGAAAGAATGAGGGAAATCAGAAACCAATTGGGTTTGCCATGGGAAGGGAAGTACGATCATGGAGAGGGAGAGAAAGGAGAGAAACAAGGGTGTTAGCGTGTGTGGGAAGAGTATAGATGGGTGGCATAAAGGAGACGGTGAGAGAGATGAAGTGAAGATAGAATTTGGAGCGATGGATGCTCTGTTAATGAATATTTGATGAAAGAGAAACAGTGTCTTCTCATAACTTAAAACTGTTGGGACCTTTTTAGTTGATGAGGATCCGGCTTGTTTGTTTCAAGGCTCCGAAATAGCATTTTCTTTAATAATATATGGGAAGGTTTCTCGTGAAAGGATCTTATATTTGCATTCTAGTAGTGAGTAGGTATATGATTACTACAAGATTTTAACCAAATATCTTATACTTTTGTGAAGTAATCGAGGAAAACTACCGATTCCTTTAGTTGCGGAAAGTGTTGCTTTCATTTTTGTTCAGATTTCAGAAGTTGAACTATGCTGATTCCTGCTAATTCACTGTTTTATTTCTCTAAACTAATGCGTATCGCTTTTAACTGCATAAAATATCTGAGTTCTGACTCTATAACTTGAGTCTAATACCTCTACAATCTGTTTGGAGTTGATAAGCTGATTCTAATAAGCAAGTTTGTATTTATTTACTACCACTAGTTATGTGGATATTGTTTATTTTTCAAATTATCAAAGTAGACTTACATGTCTCCACTGTTTGGGTATCAGTACTGAACAGAACCATACACATAGTGAACCTTATGTGCAGGAAAAGTGAACTAATCTAATCCCTGTGTAGGAAAAGGAGAAGTTACCATGTAAATTGGAAAACATGCATGGTTGAATACTTTTGTGAGTGTGTTTTAAAATTATAATGGTGGGAGGAAGAGGTGAGAATGCAAGTTTCCACTGTTAGTCATGGGAAAAAAAAAATGTTCATATAGAAATAGAAGCTATGTACAAAATTTGGAATGTGTTCTGCTCCATGGAAATTAAGAATATCTAGAAATATTGTTAGAGGAAATTTTATTTCAAATCTCTTATACTACAAGATATGAGGAAGTAATTTTCCAAACTCACTTATCCATGAGTAACAGCATTACAAAGAACAGTTCATACTAAATCTTTAACTTAAAGACATGTGTAGCATAGTTTAAAAAAAATAAAAATCAGAACATGGGACAACCATATTCGCGTGTTTTTCCCCTTTCTGCAGCAAATCATTCAGTGAAGCACAATCATAAAGCTGGGTTCCAATCTAACGAACTTTCAAAGCCAAGGAAACAGTTTCATGATCCTCTGAAAAATGCAAGAATGAAAGCCACAACAGTTAATTACAACAACAAAAAAAGTATCTCAGTAGCTGCATTAGTAATGAGAAGAAAATTGGTAAGTTGAGAATCGAGGAACACGCCTTCTTTTTTTTTAACATCCTGAGGAACACATCTAATCTGAGCTGAAACATTACCCTTCACATCGAAAAGAGAATGATGAAAACATTGAAATGAAAAGAAAGATTGTGTATCAAAGAGTGATGTAGGGTCAGAATATTATACATTAATTAATTAAGCAAACTGTCGGGGAAGAAAGTGAATGAACACCGCCCCCATCTTATTGACATATAATTTTGTCAGTCAAGATCTGCAGGACTACTTCGCTGAGGTAATTGCATGTTTACTTTGTCTTCTCTTGGATGACAATAAATTGATCCGTTTACTCGTTCATTTGCCATTTACCAACTTTCGGGTGCTGTTTGTTACAGCCAAAAGGTGTGCACCCTCTTTATTTTTGTGAAGTACAAGATAAGCTATACCAACCAAATATGCTGCCTTGCCTGAAAATCCTAATATCCCAAAAAGCACCTTGGCCACAATTTCTATGTCACTATGAAGAAGCAGCTTAATGAAACCATTCATTAAGTAGTATATATATTAATAACCATAATAAGGGAACCGATTAGTAACAGCGGATATCTGTGATTAAGAAGTAAAAGTAAATACTACGTAAGACAACATACAAAACAAAAAACTTTTTCTAGCAAGTTCTCCAAGTGCAGGAAAAACAAAATGAAAAATTGCGTCTCGGTCAAAATTTTGATCCGTTATTGATCCGTTATATTTACAGTAAATAAAACATGTATGCATCTATTATAATTACAGTTTTGAAACAGCATATCTGCGCAATGATTCAGAACTTGTTGAACAACTTTGTCAGGTATGTGTTAATTTACCATATATGCTTGCAAGGTAGAAGTACAGATTTGTGTTAACAAAGAAACTATACCATGGTAGAGTTAACATGTGCTCCCATCTTGGTTTTGCTACTGGTGAACTTGAGGAGTGGAACCAAAGCAAAGGGAAGCTCAAATGATAGGATCATCTTATCAGCAAACAAAGAAGGGCTTTAGCATAAATCAGTTCTGTTCTAAACAAAAATGAATGCATACACCAAAACAGGAGCAACAAAAATGATGTTGCATTGACAGATATTTTTGTTAGAGAATAAATCTATGCTTATGTAACTTCATTTTGGTTCTCAGCCCATAAAACAGCATATCTTCATACGAAGCTAAACAGTGCAGTTATGAACAGTGGCGGCCACAGGGCAGTTGAGTTGCAAATATACGAGAAACTTCCATGATATCATAACATGAAAATTTAAACAATGTATTGTTTATAACATGTACATATTCTCAAGTGAAAAGCATTAGAAGATATTTTAGGACTAAAACAACTCGATTAAAATTGATGGCAAGGAT
The DNA here is from genome assembly GCF_003473485.1 of Medicago truncatula. Classification (NCBI taxonomy): domain Eukaryota; kingdom Viridiplantae; phylum Streptophyta; class Magnoliopsida; order Fabales; family Fabaceae; genus Medicago; species Medicago truncatula. The sequence goes on along the minus strand of NC_053049.1, from coordinate 46,423,159 downwards.
ATTTTACAGATGCAATTATTACCAGCTTCCAACCCCAGTAGAGCCACCAATGACCGCAACAATCAAACTAGGAACTATCGCTAAGCAAGGAGTTAACATATTCCGAATCCAAGGCATCAGTCGTAAATCAAGAAATCCCTAAAAAAAGGAAATGATTCATAGGGGGGAAAATAGAAACATCATGAGGTAATAGTTGCTTCAAAGTGGTCACTATGCAAGTGAACCTTAGCAAAATTAAGAAAAACTGCTGAACTCAAAGCTCATTAAGGACACGTGTTGCTACTATTAAATTTTATAAAGAATATGACAGATTGACAGGTATCGTATGTTGAACATAAAAATACCCAACACAATGGTTCATGATAGCATTCATAATTTAATTTGAGGAATTAATGCATTATAATTGAGGCTCCATACCTTATTTTAAAATAAAGATCACAAATCCTGACTTTAAGTTAAAATCAATTCAAATCAATGTCACTCAATCATGTCAAAACCAATTATATATGATTAGAATCACCTTTCACTCTCCCTAACATGAAAACAAACAGATACTAAAGCAAACAAACAAGTCTAGAATATAAAATTTATATCCCAATTTGAAACCAGAACTAACTACAATCTATATCCCAATTTATATCTTATTAAAAGCACACAGAAATAATTACAAGGTTAGTACCTAATACCAGTAGCACAACATGAAGAAACTCTGATAAGAACTGATTTTACACAAATTGGTTGACTCAAAATAATGCTTATTAGAAAATCATATTCCAATCACATCAAGGGGTGTCCAACAAATAACAGCTAAGCATAACCATGCAAGCCTCAAGCCTCAGATAAGCACCAGAGGACTTCAGTCGTGCGACGTTCATTTGTTTATCATCTCATTGCCAATAGATTAGCACTAGCACAAGCAGAGGACTTCAGTCATGTGAGGTTTCCATCAATGTACTTGACTGAAAATAGGGGACAATAACACTCTTCTTCACTGTACTTGAGGACCTCAAATATGGTTGAACATAGAAGTATGAAGTTAAGTACTGATATTAGTTAGCACATCAAGTAGATAACTCCGAGCTGGTTGTAATAGTTAGTTTATTACCTAGCGATTAGCATTAACCAACCTCAACCCACCATTTTTATCTTCACAATGCTTCATGTGATGAAAAAGGGAAGTAAAATCAGTTGTTAGGTTGGCCCTGCAATCATACTTGGGAGGGTAATGGAAACAAGGCTCCATGGACTTGGCTCGTTGACAAGGTGGATTTGGGATGGTTTCCCCATATGCCCTGTGCAGAATCCATGGCTTCAAACCTCCAAGACTATGAGCAACATACCCAAAAGTAGACTTGGGGCTTGTAATCAATGCATCACATAAACTCAGTAGATATATTTCAGTCCATGCTTTAATATTGTGTGTGTCATTATTTGATTTTTGACGCCCTTCGTGACTTGGCTGATAAACTTTTATTACCTCCCCGGTTACAGTTGTATTTGCCTTATATATAGTCTTCAGCTGCTCACCATATTCGGAATATAGAGAAGCCACTAGAACAGCTTTTGGTGTCTGCTTCTTCAAAAAAGATTTTGCTGTCTTCTGCACGTTCAATTCGGGCAACAACTTATGCTGAAGACTGCAAGCTATAATTTCATTGACGATGGTGCGATGTGGTACTTGGTGAGGGTTATACACTCTAATCTGCAATCCAATTTTCTCATTTGCCTTGGCTAAGTGTGTCTCATAGAACCTGCTAATTAGTTCCCATGCCTCATTGGAAGGGTGAAAAAGGTAACGTCCCAAATGGTGAAAAACAGTGTCTTTCTCGGGAAACAATTTGCTTAGTTCTTGGCTAAATGAAGGAATTATAAAAAGAGAAGGGACAAAATATTGATCCGACCGCAAAATTAGAACAGGAACTTTCTGGAGAAGAGCTTGACTCTGATCACAGTGAAAATAGTTGTTATGACCGTCATGGGTGTGCTGTAAATTAAGAATGAGAAATTGTGGCAAAAGCTCCTTTGATCTGTTTTTCTTGCTATTCATTAGCATGCTTTCATAGGTTTCAATATGTTTCTGATCTTTCCAATAAGGAAAGTTCCTGGGCAATAACCACGAGGAATCAGGAAAAGGCTCACAAAAGAGACCAAACATGTCAGCGCCAAATTTGACAAGTAGAACCCGGTCCGTAAGAATAGCATAAAGAAACGCTGCCGCCAAGGTTATCATCCTGTTCCCCAATCCATTGGAAGCTGTCCATACAAGGTATTTGCACTTTGTATCGGCATCACCTTTGCTAAATTTTGGACCCTTTGTCATGATTTTGCTGTATGGTTTGGTATTTGGTCCACAACTTCTATGAAGATGTTCATAGTTTCGTAGCTTGGATAACAGATATGCAGAAGGTTTATAAGGGGAAGCTTTGCGGTATAAGTGAGATTTAAATCTACTTAAGCATGATGCTTCATCAAATGTGGAAACTAGTAGTCCATCAAGAAATCGGTCATTAGCAGAAGCTAGAGAATGATGCTTCTTTTGGTGTTCAAGTGAATCATATTTTGGACCTGTAGTGTGGAAATAAAATATGCATCATACACAATTCTATATGAAATTGAAGTCCACAATTCTACACGAAAGTGAATGAAACCATCTTAGTGTTCATTTTACCAACATAAGCAATAGAAGGTTGCTAAGTATGATAAATGTAAAATAATTTTGAAATTAACAGAAAGAACAAAGAATAATTCTATAAATGTGGAGTAATTTTGTCTAACCTTTATTACCAATATCTGAGATTTTATGTGTCTGAGGAGGTTGTTGAGATTGAAAGATCCGAGCAGGCATAAGATTTTGATATTTGTCTCCCAACACCTTATCTAACAACACAAATTAGACACATAAAAATGTTAGAAACATAAATAGCATTGAGGTAAAGACACTGATACGGACACAGAGACACTGACACCAATAATAATAGAATGTAATAAATAACATGTGTTATGTAGATGCTTGAGAGATTGACAAGAAGAAGAAGAAGAAGAAGAAGAATAGGTGATTCAAAAGTAACAATGGTCTTACCTACCGATGAGTTAGTAACAACATTTTGAGGTGTTTGTTTGAAGACAGTAACAGTAACAGTAGTAGCATTGATGTTGGAAAATCCATCAACAAAATTGAAGATTGAGTTGTTTTGGTGAATGAGAATGAATATGAGTGATGATATAGAGAAGGTTATGAAACCCAGAATCAATAATGAACTGAATCTCTTTAACATCTTGAACCGAAAAGATTCCCAGGAAACAAATCTCTCTTAGTTTTAACTGTATCAACATCTCTCTCTCTCTCTCTGTGACCAATTATTATTATTATTATTATTAATTACCAAATTTACCCATTTGTACATTACCATAATACCCCTAAAAATAATTAGGAAAACCCTATTAGGTCTTGTCTTCATTCATTCATTCAGCAGCACCCAAAACAAAAGCTATGAAGCTCATCGACATCAATGGAACCACTATTTCTCTTTCACTCTACACTGATGTCACCAATTCAAAGTTAGTCTTTCTCTTCATCTCTCTTTTTACCAATTGTGGGCGCCGTTTTAACGACTTGTATCTTCTTGATGTTTTGAAGCTTTTTTGCACTTCTGGTGCAATTAGCAGTTTAATGAATATGCTGTAAATTCTACAGTAATGTCACCTTTAAATTAATATTAAAGTAAAGGAATTTTTACCAACTTGTTAGAATTACTTCATATCTGAATCGAGTTTTCATGAAACTGCTAGCCACTCTTTGGGATGGATCATATTGATTGCTTGAAGCTCTTAAGCATGTGTATTTGTTATGAACAGCTTTTGAGTTGTTCATAAATGGACTAAGAGAATAAAAACTATAACTAACTACTCTGAACATTAACTTCATTCTTTTTTCTTTTTTTGCCCATTAGTATTATTTGCATGTGCAAATGTGGTTATATTATTCGTAATTGTATGTACAAATCTTTCTGTACCTTTACACATTGGAATTGAAATCTTCCTTTCTTTTTCTTCTATTGTACAATTCAATTTGAAACCAAAAAATCATACACCTCCTTCAGTTCCAATTGAAGCCTAATAACTAGAGGAACGTATAGTGCTTGATGCTTCCTCAGTTCCAATTTCCATTCCATCATGTTGATCTATGAAGTCAATCATCTGATTAGTAGCTTCCTCAGTCCCCAGGCGGTTATGTCCGGATAAAATTTCTTTTACGACCAAAATAATCTTGGGAAGATTCTCATGATAACTTCCAAATAGGTGTTCATCTGACCTTTGTACCAATTTAGAAAACAGCCCATGTGCATATCTAGCTTCCTTGAAATCATGCTTCAGTGGCAAGAAGTATAACCATCTTTTAACCCCCGTAGGGCCGGTACTGTCACGGTGAAATTCACAGATTCTTCCAAGAGCTGCAACTGCGGTATCACATAATGTTTTTACATTTCCATCTACATATAGTTCACTAGTTGAAAGTCTTTTACTGATGACCTTACTAGATGTAAGATACCCGCACTAACAGAAGCTTTAAATTGATCTCCTCCAAACATAGCACAGATACCAATCGCCCATGTAGCATGCAGCTGGGCACAAGGATAATTTTTCTCTAAAACAAGACAGGAGATAAAAATATATCTGTTATGATACCAAAAACATGGCAACATTTGACATGAGGTCATTAACAGGTAGCATGAGTTGGTCTTCAAATTTTTGAATCGCTGTTGCTGTTAAGTTGACTACTTCCTCAATTGTTTCTTACACTGACAAAGATCTAAATACATCCTCCGAGGTCCCCGCCTCTTGTGCTTTCTCTATTTCAAATTTAATAATCCTTCTTATTGTATCGTTTATCTCGTCATTAACAATCTTGATCAATTGATCAGTGAAAAATGAACTAGAGGTCTGAATGCATCTGCCAAGTAACCTCAATACTAATGTAGACAAATCCCTATCAATTTCCGTCTTCAGCACTTGAGTCAGAGCTTGCACAATGATGAAAGTTGTATCTCTTTTAGTGTCATTACTTTTGTCACTTGCTATAACTAAAATAGAAGCCTTGCGAATTTCAGAACTAGAACAACCAAGCAAACATATAAACATTGGAGTGACCTTGGCAATGTGGGGGAAAACGTATAAACATTGTATTACAAGCCTGGGCTCTCATAGTTTCAACCAAACGCTTGTCCTCGTTGCTTAGGCTATCATCCTTGGACTCCTCGCCCGTTAAGTTAAGAAGGGGCTGAGCACATGCAATCAACATTGGCATAATTTTATCTATAAATTTGTCAACACTCACTTTTGGGCATTGACAGATTTGATCCAAAGCCTTTAAAATGATACATTTTGTTAAGTATTCTGTATTGCTCAATTTTCCATCAAGTGATATTAGAGATTCCACCACCTGAACAGCTTCCCGCTCTTTGAAATCATCTGGCCCAACTTTCCTAACAAGATAAACCATGCATTCTTGACATTTGGCACAGATCAACAATTTGGGTAAACTATACTTATTGGACAAAATAGCTTTCAATGCTTCCATTGTTGTATCGTAATGAATCGGATATTTTGTCAAAGCCACAATTTTTTACCAAGCAACGAAGGGCAATAAGAGCATATTTGATGGCAATAAGCCACCTGAACTAGTTCTCCAAGAACTTGAGATATTGAGAACGCAGTAATAGTTCCTTACATTCACTCAAACACAATTTTTGAATTTTTAAACTTTTATTGTGTTGTTTTTGCTGTGAATTGAAGAATTTAGCTCTTTTATTTTATTTTATATAACAAATCTCGTGTTTTTTATGGATGTACCCCGTACCTTAATATTTTTAAAATTGTCGTATTCTCGTATATGTAACTATGCAACATAGGATAACTATCAACGAGGTCATGTTCTGTACGTAGTTATGTTTGGATCAAAGTTACAACACTTTTTCACTTCTTTGTTATGGCACTATGGTAAGTGGTTATCAGGGTGCATGCTTGTTTTTTAGTGGCCATCAAATATTGCTATTCAGTATTACAAGGGATCGCTTAATCTCAAAATTCAGTTTAACCGTAATTAGAGTTTAATTTGTTTCTTTTTACCAGTGTCGTCATAACTATTCACAATATTTGGTCCTGGTTGTCCTTTTACAACAATTCATTTGCAATCAATTGCATTTCGTATGTCGATTCCTCCTAATCAAGTAGGCGATTGCAAATAAAATTCTATTTATCATCACATAAAACAATCTGTAAAAGTAGATATACATAATACATTATGAAAATACTGTTATTGATCCATGATATTAGGAACCAGCTCTTAGCGGAAGTATATTATGTAACTATGTTTCTTGCAGGGAACTATTGGAAAGTATGCAAGCTGGGACATTGGAGCCAGAAGTTGCATTCCTCAATGCTTCACTTGTATAATTTCTTATGTTTGTGCTTTATGTCATGTCCATCGCTATTTACCAGCTCATCTGAATTCACTTACTTCCTCACAAGAGAAAGTCGTGTTGTGAGAGAATATATACAGAAGTAATTAGTAGGACATTGTGACCCACATTCATTTATAGAGGATCTATTAATTTAACTTTGTTTCTTTCTCTCTCATAACATGATCCTCTTATGTTGGTAATGAAAGAATCCCAATGATGTTGGTGCTTGTATTTTTAACAAAACACTTTTGCTTCTTTCTGATGTTACCACTGTTCTCAACTGCACCAGATTCCAGATATTTTCCCTGTTCTAGCAGCTGCTCACAAGACACTTGTAACCAAGTCACGGGACTCTTTGACCACACGCACTCTTCATTCCGAGCTCGTTTACAACTACTCAGGGTCCAAACATGTAATTATGTATTTCTATTTAACCTGTTATGGTTCACATTTCCAATTAGAGTTGCTAATTTCAGCATGTCTTGCAACTAGATTACTGAATCTTTAAAAAGATGTGGCATCTCTGAAAGCACAACCTATATCCTTGCTGCTCGATTTGATGCTACTCCTGATGAGGTGAGAAGATTCTACAATTAAATATGGCACCTATTTTTTGCCACTTACATAACTAAAATGATATATGTCTCTCTTTACTAGATAAAAGCCATAGAGAAACTCGTCATTGGAAAAGAGATTGACCTGGAGGAGCTGAAAGGGAGAGCAAACCTGCCCCAGATACAAAAGGTTTGTCAGGGCTTTCATATTACTTTGCACCTTTTTGTGCCAACTAGCATATTCAGTAATTTGTTATGTTTCAGCATTACAAGATATCTGCCTTGGAACTTGGAATATCATCACTTGAAGATGCAATAACTTGCCGAATAGCTGCTCGTGATGCTTTGTAGAAGAATGATTCTGATCTGCTTGTATGTTTAGCTCCTAGCCTTATTGTGTAAGGATGATTTAGATTGAGTTGATCTGTCATTAAACATTAATTATGATGAGATATTATGGCATCATTTTGATATATGAAGTTGACTTCCATCTTGTCGCAAAGCATATTTATAGCTGAAAAAGAACACTTTGTAGTAGCTGTAGAAACACGAAGTGTGAGAATAAGAGTGACCACACGATACACAAGAGGATAGCCATGTGCCATGTGCTTTTCTAGATTTCAGCAAAGAATAACACAAATCAGGTATAGTTTTTAATGCTCCAAATTGTGTCCTCAGTTTTAACATCTCATATTCATCAAAGTCTTGCAGGTGATATTTATTTATCATTATTTCTAAAGCATTAATAGTCTAAAAAGATAATTTAAATGTTGATTATCTGAGGAGAAAATAAAAATCAGATGTGAAACTGAAAGAGTCAGAGGAGAGGGAGTATTAGATTGTGCTATGAATCTGAGATATGGTGCAAAATTGAAAAAACCGTGTGAAGTTTTTAGCTGTATATGAATTTGAGACTTGTGTTATATGATCAAAAGCATCTGTTTAATTTATTTTGAAAAAGAAGTGGTGTTAATTGCCAATGACTTGACTCATACGATTCATCTATATCGTTCCGTTCAGTTTTGTGAACATAGCTTTTGAAAAACAATATAAAAGAACTCCACTCCAGCCTAAGTGCAATGTCTGTAAAAAAAAAATGAACAATGCCGTTATTTTGTTGCAAAAGCTGGAAAAATGTTCCACAAACTTGCACTGCATAATTGAGCAGTGTAGACCGAGGGATCCAATTTTGTAATCACTAAATTTAGTAAATGCAAACTGCACTGGAAATAGCTAGCAAACGGGGAACACCAAATGCCTTCACTTTTCCGGCGTATAGTGTGCCTTGGCTTCCTTTTCTTAAGACTCCAACACCACCTGCCAGGATTTGCTTAAAATAAAATTCACACCGCGCATATAACCGCTGTTGAGAGTTTGTTATATAAGAGTCCGTCTTTATGATATTGATGATGAGCCTCCAACTTATGACTTCTAAACGATTTAGTGATTTCAACATAATAACATAATTATAAACTGAATAAAAAAAAAAAAACATTAATAATATAACTCAGTTGATAGGGATGTTTTCACTTATTCACCTTAAGGGGTGAATTTTTAGCAATTAGGCTACTTGACCCAAAAACAAACATGTTATGTTATGAAATTACTCAAAAGTATAGCAAGATGTTTAAAATTAGCAAAGATTTGTGTACAGTCTGATAAGCCATGAAAACCGCCAATAGGGGTGAGAATAGACCAGGCCGCTCGTCAGGGGCCTATGACCTGACCTACTTAAAGTCCGGCTCGGCTTAACTCATTTGTTAAATAGGTAAGACTCAAGCTTTTTAAAAAGTTCATTAATTTAAGAGCATTACTTTTTCCACCATATGTCTTTCCTCGCGCGCCCTATTTTTTTCCAAAATTACCCTTGGAACATTCCGAATTATATAATCCGGAATGATGTTTTTTTTTGTTAAAGGGTGAAAAAATGAGTAACGGATTTTTCCGGATTTCGTAATCCGAAAACTTCAAAAAATAGAGCGCGTTACATCATGATGTTTCCAGATTACATAATCCGGAAACCCCCTAAACACCCTTTTTCAAGGTAAAACAGTTCGGATTATATAATCTGAACTGTATCAGCACAAATTTTAAACATGTTTGTAACATGCATAGTCATTTTAGGGACAATATTAATCTTCCTAACTCTCATCCTTCTGTTTTGGGTCATTGTTACCTGTTCTTAGTCAAAAATCGGATTTTTGGACTACTTGATCGGATTACTTCGAAACTTCCCCAGAAAATCAAAAAAAGTTCAAGGACCATAACTCCCCTAGAAGGGACTTCTTACAGGACTCCGCCCCTCAAAATCCAAAATTCCATCGTTTAGACCCATTTTTTAAAAAATTTCATATTCTCAGAAAAATCCGAAAAAAATTGCATTAGTTTTATTTGATTTTTAGAATTTTTTTGTGCTATTTTTATGATTTTATTTGACAGGTTTTTAGCATTTTTTACTTAGTTTTTTTGTTGTTTTTAAAAGCAAAACTCAAAACTGCTGAAATGTGAGAGAGTCTGATGGCTGATTATACATAAGAATTGTCCGGATTATAAAATCCAAAATAGTAAACAAGAATCCGGATTTTAAAATCCGGAATACACAAGGGCATTTTTGGAAATTTTACAGGGCGCGGGAGAAGGCCATAGGATGGGAAAAGTAATAGTCTTAATTTAAATAGGCTAGGCTAAGACTTATAGAATAGCCTACTAAGTCTATCAGGTCGGCCCATATATGTAATTATATATACTACATTATATAATACACGCGTATTAATCTCTATAAAATACATTTTATAATACATGCGTATTAACCTCTACAAAATGGATGTGTTAGCTCTACAAAATTTTATTGGATATACGTGCAATATATATATATATATATATATATATATATATATATATATATATATATATATATATATATATATATATATATATATATATATGCGCTAATAAAGCGGGGGGAAATAGATGTACATACTTTACAAAATTTTATTGACATATTAGCCTTTTAAAAAATATATATGTTTATTAGCCTTTTTAAATTTTTTAGTACAAATTAGGCTTTTAGATAGGCTAATAAGTCAAGCCGGGTTTTTAAAAAGGTCAGGTCAGGCTTTAAAAAAAGCCTTTGACAAGCTAATAGGCCAGGCTTAAGTTTTAGTTTTTTCAACTAGGCTCGGCCTATTTAAGCAAAGCCCAGCTGGCCCGACTCATTCCCAGCCCTAACCGCCAAGCATCCGATTAAGTATATTGAGGAGGTGATTTGGTTTAGAGTATTACTTTACCCACCCTATGCCTTTCCCCGTGCACCTTATTTTTTTCCCATAATACCCCTAGTCCTTATTATATAATCTGAACCCATTCTGGAATATTAATTTTCGGATTTATTAGTGTATTTTGGCACATCATCCACCCTGATGGATGATGATGCCAGTTATGAATATATTGTTCCGGATTATATAATCTGAAACAGTTAGGTAGCTTCCGGATTATATAATCTGAAACGTGTAAATCACCCCGTTGAAAGTCAACAGGGGGGGTGAACGATGATTCCGGATTATATAATCCGGAATGTGCTAAACTTATCCGGATTATATAATCCGGACTGCATCAGTGCAGAGGCAGAAGCCATATGTTTTGGCTGAGCCTCTGTTTTGGCGCATTTTGCTTGCTTCCAAACAGACATATAATGTCGGTGACATGTTCTAACAGTAAATCGAACTTATAAACATTAAAATCATCAACACAACATAATTTTCGAACAAAGCATTAATCAAATATAATTAAAAATTATTCAAGATTACATAACATTAAAAATTATCCAAGTGTTACATAATTCAAAAGCATTCAAAATGTTCAAACATAAACATAAAATACAATACTATCAGCCCCTAATAATTACACTTGTACCACCGCCACCTCTGCCACCACCTCTGCCACCTCTGGCACCCCTGCCACCCTCAGTAGCTCCCCGACGACGGTAAACTTTCCCATCATGCACCTCTCTCAACGCATCCTCCAAATGTTGCCATTCCTCAGTCCCTTTCGCCACCAGACCACTTCTTATCACAGCATATATGTGGTCTCTGATGCGGGTCATCCTTCCATTAAGCTGTAAGTACGCAAGGTCTCCATCATCTTGAGCAGCTCGCGCATCAAGGACCTCACGCTCTGGTGGCCTCGGCAACGGTACCGGCATGTCTGGAAGAATCATGCGTGGATGAGACGCCTGGTAAAACCACTCGATGTATCCTTCTGCTGCCTCCACACCATGAACTGCAATCTCTCCCAACTCCTGAGGTGTCAGCGTATAATCAAGTGCACGTTGAAAGCGGTTTTGATCGCCGCCAAGTTAACATCAACAGGTGCGCTCTGAACAGGATGTCTCGGTATGGTCTGAACCCACCCAAACTGACGAAGCACCCTCTCCGGCAGATATCTCACCATGTGCTCTCCGCATCTCAGCCATCCAGTGTAAAGGTTGACCCGCTCAAACTGACGTGCCTGACGGTACCCTTCATATGGGGTCATGACAACCCTCGTCAAATCCAGCGCATCTAGATAGTTTTTGTAGTTGTCCACTGTGCCTAAATCAGACAGTGGTAAAAAAAGCATCGCGCGTGGATACTGATTCTCTACATATCCTTCTCAGGCATCTTTGCTTCCCATACCTGGGAAGTGATGAAACACTCAAGCCTGCACCAAAGACAACCACATATAAATATACAAACCATATACACTTACATTTTAAAAAATAAAACATAGTTTTTAATTTATACTTGCAACAAACTCAGGTATCCTGCCACCTGACTGGTGTTCCAACGTGCAGCATTGTTGAGCTCCTTATACAAGTGAGCTAGTGCCACAGCTCCCCATGAATAATCAGCAACAAGATCAAGGTCTCTGAAGTACTTCAGGTAGACAACATCCACAGCCCACTAGCTTTTGTCACCGAAGATCGTGATCCCCACCAAGTATAGCAAATATATGCGGACAATCTGGTCCCGCAACCTCTGTACCTCCTCAGTCACACCATACTCGGCCGCCAAATCCCTCCGCTCCTTCAAACACTCCTTGAATATCCTCTCCAAGTAGGTAAATCTGCAATGTGCACCTTTGGTCTTGTCGACCTCTTTAAGAATATCACTCGTACTAGACCCCAAGTACTCCTCCATCCATTCCACCGCCTCGTCCCGTGATATGGACCCGTGGGACAGGAGCATGCCATCAATGCGGATATGCATCAAAGAGGTCACATCATCAAGTGTGACTGTCATCTCCCCAAACGGAAGGTGGAAGTTGGAAGTCTCCTCGTGCCACCTCTCAACGAAGGCACAAATTAGACCATGGTCAATCATGCTGTAGTTGGTATCCTGGAGCCAACCAAGGCCGGTGTCATGCAATTTGTTCTCCCACCACCGTCCAGCCATGATAAATTTGTTTTCTTCATCATGCATCGCTTCTATTTTCTTTCCGTTGTTGATGCATTTTAATTTTCCACGCCACTGCAAATAATTAAAATTAATAAAGTGAGTTTAAACTCATGACTTCACAAACATATTTAACAATAAATAAACAGGCAGATTTAACAGTACAAAACAAGCAGTTTCAGATATAAAGTGAATTTAACATTAATAAATATCACGCCATCAGCCGCCTTCCTGGCCACGTGCACATGGTACCTCCACAGCAGGTCAGTCTCGTGTGGGCCACCGGGGTAGTCATCTAATGGCTCAGGGTCCACCACCTTCTTCTTTCGCCTTCGCCGTGGCTCGGCAACTTCCATTTCCTCGTCCATACCCTGCAGCTCCTCCTCAAGCTCCTGCTCCTCCATATGCTGCAATTCCACATCAGGCTGCTCCTGCTCCATGTCCATATTCTCTTGCTGCTCTGGCTGATGCTCGACATCAGCACAACGTTCTCTACCACCCCGACACCTCGGAGGAACACCACCTTCCTCCTGCAGCCGTCGGAGACGCTCTCTCCTATGGGAAGCATGCCCTGCCTCCCTTATGCGCCGAGTATTAGATGTTGAACCTTCTGCAACATTCAAATTAGGGTAATCAAACATCACAATCAAACAGCACAAAACAGAAGCAAAAAAACATTCTGGGTTTTTTCGGATTTCAACTTCCGGACAACAACGATCGAGTCCGGAAAACAAAATCCGGATTACATCCGACCAGAAATCCAAAAAAAAATCGACGAAATTAACCATGCATATGTACAGAAATCGAACTTATCTTCCATGATGTTTGAAATGGGTTGAAATGCAGTGCTTTGATCAGCAAAACTCCAAATTTGGACAAGATTTGTGGTGTTCGTAACTTGGGATAATGTAGAGAGAGAGAGAGAGAGAGAGAGAGAGAGAATGTTGAAAGTGAAACTGTAAAAATGGGGGGTGAAGTTCCTTTTATACTTCGCAATTGTCCGGATTCTATATTCCGAAATACGTATAGATGTCCCGGATTATATAATTCGAAGGGCATGTTGGTAATTTGCATAGGACGCGCGAGAAAGTCATAGGGTAAGAAAAGTAATACTCTTTGGTTTATCTGTATGAGTTGAGATTGGCAATGAAACTTCTATCAAAACCCACTGCAAAAGAAACCCACACAAGTACCTTATCATGAAGAAATAACAACTCTTCCATTACCTCTCGACAACTATAATTTCCGAACTAGAAAGCTAGTAAAGAATCAAGTAAATGATTAAGGCAGGCCAAATCATCTAAGTTAGAATCCATAATATAACTTCCAGCTACGAGTAGCACAATTTCGGAACGGCTATAGGGAGAAACATTTCCCTAAGAAACTCGGAAAAAAAATTGCAATTCCTCGGACCAGATAGACTACTGTCCATTTTTATTGACTTATCATCTCCCTAAATTAAATTATCTAGCTATTTCTTTAGAGATGGGAATGGAACCACTTTGCCAAAGTTTGGTAGGGTATTGCTCAATATGTGAAAGTTACAACAAAAAAAAAAATCAAATATGAAGACTACATGAATACTATTAGATTGAGATTTTAAAAGACTGTTTTGATAGAAAAAATCTTGAAGATTTTAAAAGACTTTGTTGGATTGTATTGATTTTGTGGAATTTTAAAAGACTTTTTTTGAAAGACTTTTTACAATCAAGATTCTTTGCAAGATTTTAATGGATTCATGATATAGATTTTAAAGGATTTTATTGATTTTTAAGATTTTAAAAGGGTCAATAAATTTAAAGATACAGTACAGACAAAAAAATCTCAAAAACAAAAATACAGAGTTATAAATCAACCGAAAAAAAAATATTGAATCAATGAGTGTAATATTTCTTCAAAAAAAAACTATTAGATAATATACTACTATTTCTGGACATATAATATCAAAATAAATAGACCTAAAAATAAGTTATGTTAGTTTATTGATTATAATAATTTGATTGAAAAATGCATGTTACAGGTAGAAAAATGCAAGTAGAAAAATTATTATAATATCAATGAACGTAAAGTTGTGATTTTTATATAATTTGATATATAGGTAGATGGTAAATTAACCACAAGATTATACAGTACGTTATTTTTTTTTTAATAACGTAAAAGTTATGTTAAGAAAAGTGCAAGTTAGAGGCATGATGATTTCGACAATAATATATAACCTACCATTGTTACAGTAGAACATAAAAGAATTTGGAAGAAACATAAAATAAAATAAAAAATAAATTTGGAAGAGTATTACAAAATCTCAAGGTTATGTGTGGGAGACAGAAAAGTCTCAAGGCTAGGTGTGAGATTGGTTAGTAGGTACATTTTACACTAAACAATCTCACAAAATCCATTACTCACAACAATCCATAAAAATCCGTAGAGTTTTGAATACTAGTAGACAATTTTTAAGTTATGCAAAATCTCAATTGAATACCGCTGGATTTCATTTGACTCATTAAAAAATCTTGAAAATCCTAATTGAATACCACAAGAATGTTTTACATTCCTTAAAAATCTTGATTGAATACCACAAGACTTTTATAAAACAAAAAAATCTTTTAAAATCCTTTGAAATCTCAATCCAATACACCCCCTATGAAGTCTCTTCAATCAATATGCAATTTGGATTATGAAGAGTGTATTCAGCTAAATAATGGATAATTCAATGAGCTTTGGCTGGCTGAAGCTCCAATTGAAACTAAACTTGGACTTGATGAATCTGAGGAAAGTAAATCACTAGCAGAAGACATAAAGAATTATAAAAGAAAATTTCCGAGAAAAAACTAAACAAATGGATAAGAATGTAATACTCCTATTTGATAATAGCATATAATGGTGTCATTTATTCAATGTAAGGGGCTCTACTTGGCTTTGTTATTTGTGTTGTCAGATCTTTCAGGGTATAGAGGAAGAGGATAGAAAAAGGAGAGGGTCTATTTCTATAAATTTGCTAATGGAGAGCGCCGAGATCTCTGGTACTTCGAAAAGGATAACCAACATATGCAAGTCCAAACCAGTCTAGGATGGAAAGACAGCGCATACAAGAACGGAGTACGCATGAACACAAGCATGATAAAAAGAGAATAATAGTAAAAACAAAAACTCAGGGTGATATAGCAGAATAAGTTCTCTCATAAATCTAGCAAAAGTAAAGTACAAATAATTTTGCAGGTATATTTGCCAACAAAAAAGTAAGCGCAGGGGAAATTTTTAATTCCCACCTATCAGAAAAATTAACAGACTCTGCCTATCCTATTACTTCTCATTATTATCTAGTCTAGAGTTCATCATGAGACTCGTCCTCCTCGTCTTCCCCTGATGCACCACCACCTGGGGCACCACCAGATCTCTGATAGACTGCGGTGATGATTGGATTACAAACAGCTTCCACTTCTTTGAGCTTCTCTTCATATTCTTCTTTCTCTACGCTCTGGTTGTCATCCAACCATTCCAATGCTTCCTTAACAGCGGTCTCGATTTTCTCCTTTTCATCTGACTCCAACTTGTCAGCCAGCTTGTCTTTGTCACTGACTTGGTTTTTCATGTTGTAGACATAGGTTTCCAGAGCATTCCGAGCGTCAATTCTTTCCTTGACCTTTTTATCCTCCTCGGCAAACTCCTCTGCTTCACGAACCATCCGTTCGATTTCCTCCTGGCTTAGACGTCCCTTTTCATTTGTAATGGTGATCTTTTCTGATTTACCGGTGCCCTTGTCTTCTGCCTTTACATTTAAGATACCATTTGCATCAACTTCAAAGGTGACTTCAATTTGAGGGGTGCCTCTGTTCAATTGCCACAAGAAAAACCAATTAATTACAAAACAAAACGTCAATAGAGAAAAATTCAAGACATAATGGAAGTAGGAAACAAACCTTGGAGCTGGTGGAATTCCAGACAGATCAAATTTGCCAAGGAGGCGACAATCCTTTGTGAGACTCCTCTCACCTTCAAACACCTATACATATTAAAAACAAACAGCACCCCAGTTGAGTTCAAGTTCATGCAGTCAAGCAACTTGTATTTATATGGAAAACATGCAGTGGAAAAATGGTACAGTACCTGAATGGAGACGGTTGTCTGCTGATCCTGGTAGGTGGTAAACACCTGGGATTTTTTGGTGGGGATAACAGTGTTTCTAGGAATCAACTTTGTCATCACTCCTCCAACAGTTTCAATTCCAAGGGTAAGAGGTGCGACATCCAAGAGAAGGATATCTGGATACGGAGAATAGCACAACAATGAGAAAGTGTAATGCTTGGAAATCAAGCTGCATCAATAACAAATAATAGCCAACTACTGCAATTGAAAGGCTAGAGTATAAATTATAACGGTACCTTTAGTTTCTGCTCCCCCCTCCCCACTCAAAATGCTTCCTTGCACTGCAGCACCAAAGGCAACTGCTTCATCAGGGTTGACGCCCTTGTTTGGCTCCTTTCCATCAAAGTAATCCTTCAAGAGTTGTTGTACCTTTGGAATCCTTGTGCTTCCACCAACAAGAACAATCTCATCAATTTGATTCTTCTGTAATCCAGCATCGTCCATTGCCTTCTTCACAGGTCCCATTGTCTTCCGGAACAAGTCATTGTTCAACTCTTCAAATCGAGCTCGGGTAAGTGGCTCAGAGAAATCAACGCCATCAAAAAGTGACTCAATTTCCACACGGACTTGATGCTGGCTACTAAGAGCTCTCTTGGCGCGCTCACTCTCCCTCCTCAGCTTTCCAAGTGCTCTGTTGTCCTTGCTAATATCCTTGCTATGCTTTTTCTTGATCAATTTAATGAAGTACTCCATTATTCTCTGATCAAAGTCCTCACCTGGCAAAGAATGGTAGAGAATTAGCATGCATTAATACTAGAAGGAAAGTTTTAAGCAAAGTATAAAATTTCATAATTTCATAATATTCTTTCTATTATAAGTACTCACCTCCAAGATGAGTATCTCCGTTTGTAGCAAGAACCTCAAAAACACCGTTATCAATTGTCAAGATACTGACATCAAAAGTTCCACCTCCAAGATCAAAGACGAGAATGTTCTTCTCTCCACCTTTCTTGTCCAATCCATAAGCAATGGCAGCAGCGGTGGGTTCATTAATGATTCTAGCCACATTCAAACCAGCAATGACACCGGCATCCTTGGTGGCCTGCCTCTGAGCATCATTAAAGTAAGCTGTACATTTCAAAACAAAATGAGAAACGTCAGAATAAATACAGAACCAAAGAGAAGAATAAAACAATAGAGAATGCCGAAGGAACAAGGTTGTAATTTGCTTCTTTACCTGGGACGGTGACCACAGCATCACGAATAGTTTTGCCAAGGAATCCTTCGGCGGTTTCCTTCATCTTACCGAGAATCATGGCGCTGATTTCCTCAGGGCTGAACACCTTGGTCTCACCATCCTTTACTCTAACCTGAATGTATGGTTTTCCATCTCTGTTGACAATCTTGTAAGGAACAAGCTTCATGTCTCTTTGAACTTCCTTATCTTCAAATCTGAAAACAGAAACAACTCAGTCACTATTGATCACATTAATTCAAATTATAAAAAATAATTAATCATATCATAAATGAATAAAATATCAATAAGGTCTTACTTTCTTCCGATAAGTCTCTTGACATCAAAGATGGTCCTTTCGGGATTGACAGCTGCCAGATTCTTTGCGGCCTCCCCAATCAATCTCTCATCATCGGTGAAAGAAACCCATGATGGTGTGATACGGTTACCTTGGTCGTTGGCTATGATTTCAACATGACCGTTCTTGTAAACACCAACACATGAATATGTTGTTCCAAGATCTATCCCAATAACAGTCCCTAACTTGGTTGCTTCCTCTTTTGCATTGGAACATGCAAATAGACATCCTGTGGAAATTTTTTAA